>NC_088099.1:79477819-80727819 GCF_036370855.1 Dromaius novaehollandiae | reverse complement strand
CCTAACTCTAATTCCATAGCTTGGCTGCGTATGGAACAGCATACCAGCTACCCGTTTCTGCCATGTTTGTGTTCATGTTGCTGTGCAGAAGGCTTCTTCTACAGCTTTTGCTTTGTTTTGTTTTTTCTTTTTAAACCATATTTTCCTAATGGTGTGGGGGTTGAATTGCAGCTGTTTTGTGTGGATTTATAAATGGAGGGGAGAGCCTAGGCAGCTCCTCCTTCACTTTACTGTCCTTTCAGAGCTTAGGCTAAATTATAGCCTTTGCATTTGGTGGAGCTCTAGCCATCATATTGGGGAAAAAGTAGTCAGAGCCATGCCTTTGTTCCTCTGACCTGGCCAGCATAAGAGAGAGAGCATACTTTTCTTTTTGAAAATATACTAGTATTCTGCCCTATTATATCTTTGATAAGGAGCTTTCCCTGGAGTTCAGTATCTTAACTTCAGGTACAACATAAACCTGTGGCTTAAGGATGCAATCTGGCTTACCACATCTGCAGCAACTCATCAAAAGTCCAGGTTATCACATGAACAAAGTTTGATCTAATCTAAATGATTTAGGAGTCACTCTGGAATAAATTTCATGTTCTTAGTGGCTGATATTGTTGTGTTAGCAACTAGCCCAACACGTCTTTAGCAAAAATCCATTATGCTTTTGTCTGTTTCAAATAGCAGAAAAAGAGAAGGAGGATTAAAACTGAGAAGCAAAAAAACAGTACATGGCAGCCCTATCTCATGTAAAACACAAAATTGCTATAACAATAAAACTATTTTTGTGTTAGTTTGTGTGACTTCTGCTCATCTCTTGTGCTTATCTACAGACATTAGTGCTCAGGAAACCAATGGAATTACTCTCGTAAGTAGCTGTCAATCTCACTAAGTATTGCAGAATTCATTTTTGTATATTAAATCTCTAGTAAAAGAAGGGGAATATTTGAGTGGATGACAGCCTTCGGATTGGTAGCATTTCGATATTATCTTAATACATATTATAAAGCATTTAAGGTTTGTAAAGGGCAGAAAAAAGAAAACATCACTTTAAAATATGTATTTGCAATACAAATTTCACACATTTCTGGGGTGTTCACCAGTATCATCATAATTGCTCAGCAATTATCACACTCTTAAGTGTGATGTGATTGTTTATTGCTGAGACCTTCAGAAATTGCAGAGGCTCTTCTAGCCTTTGAAAAGACATGCCTATCTTTACAGCTTCTTGGGGGATATTGAAGAGAAATACAGGAGACTGCATATGAAAGTATTTTGATTGTATGTAAGTTACCTGCATAATTTGGCATGTAAGTATAATCTAGTACTCTTGCGTTTTTTGAACAGTTATTTAATCAGTGGCTGAGACGGTAGGAAGCCATGCCAACTTTTTAAAAAACTTTTAAGTATGGATAGTGACTGTTTTGAATGACAGGGTTTTTTTGACCACCAGCTATGACTGTAATGCTGCCTTGTATCTTTTAGTTCTGTAGATACACTATAAATTTTTCCATAGTAAATGCATGCAAGTCAATTAACAGAATATCTTAGCATTGCATAGGTTGCAATTTAAATGTGTTTGAAGAAACCAACTCTCATTCGTATACTTTGCATACTCTGTTCATTTTGAGAACCAATTCAGATTTGTTATTTTCTCAGTTCTCCATGAACTTGATCCAGACTGTGTGTCTGTGCCATATGGAATTATGGAACAGAAGTTATACAAGAATTTAAATAGCAGAATTCATAAGTCAGTAGAGTCTTTAGAAGATGAGGGAAGAAGATCTCAAAGTAATGTGGTCACTGTCTTATAACCAAGCAAAGAAAGAAGTGAACCACAATTCAGAAGCACCAAGGAACTTGGAGAGCTTTCAAGCTCAGCAAGGGAGTCATTGGTTGTTGAATGCACAAGTCGATTGATGAAGCTGCCCATAGAAATGGAATGTGTGTGGGTTTTTTTTTTTCTTTTCTTTTCTAATCTCTGCTTCAGTGCAGGCATCTTCACCACAGAGGGATGACATCTTGCTAAGGCTGATAACACCACTGTATACATAAAGGTCGTGTTTTGTTTCCTGAAAGCAGTTTGTTCCTTTCTCCCTGATGTTATATCTGATTTAAAAGTTCAGATGCAAAGCAGAAGGATAATTGTCTTCACATCTCTTCACTCATGGTTGATTTTATTCATAAGCCTTTGTGACTTCTGTTCTTAACTTAGCATGCTGCTTTCTGGCATAAAATAAAGCTCTTTGTTTGGTTTTGAATTAGCATAATATGGATAAAACCATGAATAAAATGACATGATACAGAGAAACAACATCTCCTAGCAACTTGTGCTGTTTTCTGTTAATATTTTTATGTTTAACTTCAGGGTGCCTTTTAGTATTGCAGTCCAGTAAGAGATTTTTAAAATGTTAAGCTGTATATGAACTGATGCTGATTGTTTTCAGGGTTTTTTGACAAATAATTTCTTATCTTTTCAGTAAGGCTCTTCTTTCTCTGTGTTTTTCTCTCCTGACAGGCATTTGCTACTTATGGTCCAGGACGGTCTGATTGCCTACAGCGATGAGGAAGGAACTGACTACACATTGAAGTTCCATATAAGTAGGTACCTTTCACCAGTCTCTGAAAAGCTAATGGTTGCTTTTGTTTAAAGGGACAGGACATGGTATCTGTTTTGGCATGGCAAGCAATACACTATATATTCCACTTTGAAAATAGACCATGAAGCCATCCCTTTAAGCCTCAGTAGCCTCTGAAACATCCATCCACCTCACTACAAGACAAATATTATACATCTGCAGTCTTTTGTGTTTGTATTCTCAGGTTACAAAACTGTTTTTTTCTAGCAACTAAAATGTTCTGGTTTGGAGACATGGATGCATTGCATTTGTATAACAAAATTGGGTAAAAGGAGGTCAGGGAACCTTTTTGTCTTCTGCATTTGGTGCCCGAACTATTTCTCTTTTCCACTAGGATGTATTAAAGGCAATGTATATTGTAGGAAAGACAGTGATGTTCTCTGTGAGAAGGCTGTTGAATTTGTCCATTAATAGCAAGAGCAAAGGTTAAAACAGGTGCTGTGCATATGAGTCACAAAATACTTTACCTATTCCTAGTATTCCATGAACTTTCTGCAAGGAACAACCACTTTCTGTAGAACACTGCTTTGCAATGAAGGCTTTTGCTTCTCTCCATGTCAACAAGTCTGGGTAAAGGTTAGTACGTTCCTGTGCTTGCTTTGAGGAGGCCCCTTGTCTGGGAGTCTCCAAGAGCGGTAGGTACTGTTTTGGGCACTAAATTTTCTCATGCTAATATCTGAGCATGCTGAATTTCACTAGGTGAATACCTTGCCCAGCTGCTAGCTCAGCTAATGTAGCTCATTCCCTGGGAAGTCTTATTCTTATAGCTTTACGCTGAAAATTCTGTGTCAGTTCCTGCCTCTGTTTTCTTCTCTCTTAACATTTTGTCCAGCTGTTCTATGAAAAGATAGGGCTTTTTTTTTGCTGCGCTGAAGCTAATGGTCTGGCAATTCTTTTGGTCATGCTGTATCTTCAGTTGGCAGTTCTTACATGCCAGCTTGTCATTGCAGTGGATCCTCTGTCCTGCATACAGTTCTTCTCTCTTCAAGAGGTCTGCAACCTCTGTCTAGATCTGGTTGGTGGCAGCACACTCTTGTCCATGCCATCCTGGTTGACTTCTTTGGTCCTGCTCCACCCAGACAGTACATTTCTCCTGTAACATGTTCCAGCACATATTGTTGCTGTGCACCAATCAGAGCTACATGACTGGCTTATTCTGAAGCTTCTGACAACATTTGTCTTTAATGTTTTCCTTACTGGTAGAGAAGAGCTGCTTTCAGAGCCTTATCTATCTCTCAGTTCTACCGTCTTCATTCAGAATATCCTATATAGTTCCTCCAAGTAGACTACATTTCTCTCTCTTTAAAGTATGATAGCACTGTACTGACATGTGGCCAATCCAGCCTCCTGTCATCTTGCTCAGTTTAGACAGGAAAAACTATGGGATTTCTTCGTGGTTTTCATGGGCAGACTGTATTTAGACATCTACGGAACAGCTACTTGCAGGATTGTTATTGCTGATCTTTACTGTCTGCGCTCCTTGCTAATCCTTCTTCAGAACAAAAGTTGGCTAAACCTCTTTTTTTGGGTTGTGTCTTGCAGATCAAAGTGACAGCTGGTTCAGATACAGATGCCATTTTCCTAATCCCATAAACTCTAGATTCATTCATATTGGACAGATATAGTGCACTTCTGTTCTTAAAGGTAAGGCAGTTGACGATGTTGATGATTTCTGTTTTGCCTTCTTTTCTGAAATGACTTTGGCTTTTATTGATGTGCTACATATTATAACCTGGGTGTATAATTTTCTTCACCATTTATGAAAATACAGTACAATTCAATAATAGTATCATAACAGCAATAGCTTAGTGATTAGTAGTAATTTAGTAAGGTGGAGAAACCTACCCAAGTATATTACTGTTTGGTGGGAGGAAATGTATGTAGCACTGATGAATGACCGAGTTACCTATGTGTCGTGAACTGACTTTCCTGTTCTTGGGAACAAGATGCACGATTTCTGTTTTACCTATGTATTTCTGTAAATACTGTGAGAAGTTGAATAATTTTATTCAGTTGGAAGTATTTCAATACTATGAAGTATTGAAAAGTTAATGTTACTATTGGGGTGCAATTGCAATATAGAAAAGAAAAAAAAAAGAGAAAAATTAGGGATAGATTCTGTAAAGCAATTATGCAGTAGGTCCAGATCCGCACACCTAAATAGGAATGCAATACTAAATATCTTTATGTCCCACCTGGAGCCAGCCCATAGAAAATAGTGGGAACAGGTGTGAATTCAGAGGCCTGGTTCCCTCTGGGGCTGGGTCTCTCCCTTTGAGGATGCGCCTGGGATTTGCAGCCCTGGTACCCTTAGAGATGCCTAGGTCTTATCTAACTAGTAGCTAGGAAGAAGCAAGCTTCTTTTGGGAGAATGTTTGAATGCAGCTGACATGTTTTTCGTAATAATTTAGTAGGATGACTTTTTCAGGAAGGGGAAAACTTTAGTCCTCGCTGCCTCATGAACCGAAAGGGTTGATACCTTTATTTGTCATCTAGTAAAGTGTACTTGCTGCTACACTAGACTTGGATAAGATTGTTCTCCTCCTCTCCTGGTGTATCTCTGTCAGTGTACAATAAGGTGTGTGAACTTCTCAGGACCTGAGTGAGTGAATGCAGGAGCAACTAACCTATGATGGGATTTATCTTACCTAACTTTAGGTGCCAGCATGTTGGCATTAATTTTTAGGCTGGCATCAAGACTCCGTCACAGTCCATGAAAATGTAGTCAGCGGTGACTCATCTGACTAATGTGTCTGCTGCAGTTAGTTGCTCTTTGGTCTCCTTTGACTGTATTGGTTTGCCCTCTCTTAGGGCAAATAGAGGGAGTTTAGACACCTACGTTAGGAGATGAATACCATGCTCGGTGCTAAGCTGGGAACATATGGTCATCCTGGACATCCAAATGAGCTTGTATATCCAAGGCCTGTTTAATGCAAAATTCAATGCAGAAATCCTGAAGCCAGGGACAGAACTACAGCTGCATTTGCAGAGTTGTGATCTTGTTGGTGTTCCCAGAGATAGCTACCATGCTAGTGCCTCAGGAAACTGAAGTAGGGGAACTCCCAGTTTCTGTTTTTCACTCAACTGATGGCATGAATTACGTACCAGCAAGGATGCTGTCCAGAGCTGAGACAGTTCTGAGCATGCACAGTTACTGTTCCAGGGCTGTGGGTCAAACTGAGAAGTGCCTGTGGTGTTTAAATGTCTTCAAGATGACCTTCAGAAATACAATCCTGCAGTAAGCCAGATTATTTTTAACGTCTCTGTTCCAACGCTTTTCTGAAACACGTTCTTCAGCATTTTTTTCTGTGAAGAGCTTCATAATTTTCTTTCTTTCTTTTCTAGCACAGGATACATTACACAGTTACTTTAGGAAATATTCCTTCTGAATTTAAGACAATAGTAAACCAGAAGTGATCCTTAAATTGTCTTCTTTCATCTCAATTTCATAGAATTTAGTGCACTTTAATTTTCTTTTGCTTCTCCTATGTTTTCATCATTATTCTTTTATTATGTTTCTTGCTGTCCTTGTGATGTTGTCACACTCCACATTCTCTATTCATTTTATATTTATAAGCATTTTCCTTATTTGAATTTTATTTGCCTTTGAAGATTTTCTTTAATTAATATTCCACTTTTGTGCTATTTTTATAACTATTTGGCCAGGAGAAACTATTAGTCATTTATTGTCAATTTCTTACAGATTTTTTTTTCATTTCAGGAGGTAAGTCTTCTGAAAAAGCAAATGTATGTGTCTCCATATATTGCTATTCACATTATTCAAACCAGTGGATATTACCATTGTCAGCTCTTGATTAAATAACTGTTGTAAGTAGTTCCTCCAGATACATATATATATATATAAATATATATAATCATGACACAAAGTTTAATCCTTAATACTGTTTGTTCTGTTCAGAAAAATTCAATCATCTTACTTTTAACTGGCTAATTAAATCATTTACAGTTGTACGTCATCAGGAAATTTTGCTAGCTTGCTGCCTTGCCCCACTTTTGCAGACCAATATTATAGCTGTAAGCACCAAAACAGTAAATGAGACTGTCGATGGGATCATGACCCTAGAAAAACTTCACCCTGTGGGAAATATATCTTTGTTCTTGGAATTTGTTTGGTTTTTTTTCTAGAGGGCATAACTGTTTGTACAGTTTGTATAGTATCTTGTTCTAGGCCAAATTTAGGTTGGGTTTGGTAATGGAATTAGCATGTTTTTGCCTGTGCAGAAGGGGTCTCTTTTACAGTAACTGACAGGCGTGCAGTAAATCCTGGATTCCTTATAAGGGCAAACCTTTTTATGTAGAAGAGGCTGAGAACATGGCAGTTTTGAGTGGCTGACTGGTCTGATAAACAGACATTTATTTTAGCTTTACAAAAACACATTTGGATATGTACATGAAGGCTGCCTGGAGCCAGCTCTAAGCTGCTATCTGGACTTTATGCAAGGTTTATTGCAGCGATTACTGAGCATTTCCACAGAAGGGTAGCAATTACCACTGCAACCCTTACATTAGATGACACACACATAAATAGAGAAATACTGGAAGAGAAAAATAAACCCAGTCTGAAAAATACCCACAGACCAGAACTTCTCTGAGCAACATGCCAAGAGAGGATCAGTAAAACTGAGGTGCTGTACCTTCAGCCTATGGTACCCACTATTCATTATGCACTTCATGGGTAGAGGAGGACAGACGTCTGGGAGTTTGGGATGCAAGGCAAAACATACCTCATCCAAGCGAAATTAGATACTGCCTCCCCTGTGCAGTATGTCTGCCTTCCCTTTCCTCTGACTGCACTTCTTTTGCAGGAGCAGTGAGTAATTTGTGATCAGATTTACAATGGAAAAATAACAGGATGAATAGGAATCGGAGCTGCAGCCTGGTCACCTGCGCCCGTGAGCTTCCCTACGGTTCTTAACCTGACTCAAAACGACTGAGAAGAAAGAAAATTGGAGAGGGAAAAGGGTGGAGCAGACCCTTTTCCTGAGTGGGACTAGCTAGGTTTTGAGCCTGTCGTCTCTTGAGAAGTATGAAGGGATTAATTAGTCCATGTAAGCCAACAGTCTTCTGAAAGAACAGTTTGGTGAAGGTCTGAACTGGAAACAGGAGGATTCCTTGACCCAAGTGAGTAGAAAGAAGAAGGTTTGCATGGAAATGCTGTATATTGTAGCAGTTTCCTTCCCCCACAAACACCCAACATCAATTTTTATTGCTTTTGTCTTAAGTGCTAGCTGTGTTTTTGTTTGGTATACTACACAATATGTTTACTCCTCTCAGTGGCTTGTATTGGGCTTGTTCAAAGATGTATCCCTGAAGATCACCATTGTGTTTTTTTGAACTTTTGTATGAACTCTAAGGAAGAAATTATTTTTTATGGTGTTAGACGTAGGGAGAAAGAGGAAAGTTTGAGGCTTCCCAGTTATTTTCCTTTTCTTTTAGTGGCCTTTCTTTAAAGCTTTAATCTAATAACAAATAGGTTTTGGCCTGAAAGTAGATGCAGACCATCCAGATTTCAATAAGCATTGGGTGAGTGTAAGCAGAGAACGAAAGAAGGGGAAAAGGCAAGCGAAGAGGAGGGGGTTGGAAAGACAGACTGCAGCTGACAGATGTTGATGATACAACTGAATGAGCACTAAAGATGTCACTGCTTCCCATGCTGTCTTTTCTAGCTGAGTGTGCTCAAGCTCTGAAAAGGGAGGGAAACATGGGCACTACACTATGCCCTGGATTCTGATCACACAAAACCTGTTTTATTGTTAACTTATGGTCTAGCCACTATTACTTCTTCAGTTTTCTTTGTATTTGCAATTTCAGTTTCTTGACCCTGTGACAACTTTCTTTGCTTCTACTCGCCAAGTAGCTCACCTTCCTAAAGCAGTAGTCTCTCCTATCCACTATCCCTTAGAAAGATAGCATATTTAAAACTTATATTTAGTTTTGTTTGATAAATTCATTCTGAGAGTTACATAGTATGTGTATATCTACGTAGTAGGTTCCATCAGTGATTTCTAAGTACTGCTGCATTATGAGCAAACAATTATTATCTTGAATATACTAGTAAGAGGTAGTACTAGTATAGGTTTTGACAGTTCAAACATCCTAAAAGTAGTGATAAAATCAGGGGATACTAATAATTGTTCATGAGGAGAGAGCATGGCTGATAAGAGAAAGATATTTTGTGTTTAAGCACAATAAACAAATTCTAGGTCACATTTTTTTACCTTTTTTATTTTCTCTAAGAAAATCAGCAAAAATAGGTAGAATGAAATCCAGTGGAGCTAGCTAACAACATATTTTGTATCTGAAAATTTATATACGAAGAGTTTTCCATATGAATTTTTATCTCATTGAATATTTTAAAATGAAATTAACTTTTAATTTCTGCTGAAATTAACATATTTGATTAAGTCTGTTTTCAAACATTCATTGGATTGTGAATGTAGACATGAAAAATGCAAGTCAAGCAACTTTTCATTTCTAAATTTCCTCTCTTAAACAAAATTCCATATTTGGCAACTGAATTTGAAAAAAAATTACCATCTCTAGTAGCCCCTAATTTTCTTTACAGTCTTTTCAAGTGACATAGAAATTTGGGGGGAAAACAGTGAGAGGAGGTTGGATTAGACAGGCATAGTCTTCCTTTGGGAGTGATGTGAACTTAGAAGTTATGTAAGATTGTGAGGCATAACATAGTAGGAGACTGGATACAGACGTTTAAACAGTAAGTCTTCTGTTTCTTGGTTCTCTCTGAAAAACCTGATTCTGAACCATTTTTATTGGCTGATTTATTTTTCTCGGTCAGTACTAAATACATACATTTCCTTTAAATGCCTTCATGTTAGGCAAGGAGTGCCTTAAGACGCTTGAGTGCCTCAGCCTTTTGCAGAAGGTGCGAACAAATCGGGTGAGCCAGTCAGAACGAAACGGTGAGCAGAAGGTACAGCCAGTGAAGCAATCGGGCTCAGTAAGCATTGCCCGCTCATTTGAGGATCGTAGTCACCCAGGTGAGAGGCTTGCTCACATTCACTGAGCAAAGAAATGCAGCTGCAGCCCTTGTCGAGACACTGCCGCATGCAGTCAGGCATCCCCACAGTTGCCACCCTCTCTGCAGGTTTGGTAAAACATGTGTGTGCAGCTCAGTAAGCTCGGTTCCTTGGCTGGTGTCTTCATGCATATCACACCTCCATCAACGGCTTAAGCTGATACACTGGGCTGTGAACTGGGGGAGCCGAGTCCCGTGTTCCCTTGTGCTGCTCTGGTATGATGTGATAACCTCTACAGAGTGGTGAAATAGAGAGTTAGAAGTGGTGATAGATGAAACCATTCCAGCTAGATTTGTCCAAGTTCATCTGTCAGAGACCTAATTCATGAATCTGAAGGATTTGATTTGCCCCCTTTCCATCAGTGTAGCTCTGAAGTAACTGCAAGGAAGCCCCATGGAGTTATAGCTGTGTTCATTTGATGTAGATGAGGGGAGAACTGTGAGTGCAGCAGCACTTGGTGGTTTAGAATAGGGTATATTTGTTTTAATAAAATATCCTCAGACCAGATTTTATGGTAAAAAAGAATATGTGTCTATTCAAACCTTGCTGTACATTTGTGTACTTTGTTGTCTGCTCATGCACATAACACGGGACACATTTGAATCATGATATTATGTTTTCTGATGTGCAGGTTGGGTGTAAAAAAATCTGTTCATGCTAATTAAAATGTTTTTTTTAGGTGGAGTACTGGAGCTAGATATATTTTGAATAGGTTTATGTGAGATGGTATCAGAAAAAATAGGGGACTAAACTTGATGACCGCGCAATGCTTCTGTTGCAGGTTTGGAAGAGTCACCATTATTTGCGTGGCCAGTTTTCCTGTTTCATTTACGCAGTTCTGTTACCTGCTTGCGTGTACAAGCCTTTGGTTCATACAAACATGTACTTGTGCTTGCAGTCCTCCTTCAGAGAGGGCATTTTGAAGTGTGCTATGTTGGTGGCCAGGGCTTCCTGCTGCCCTCCGCCTGGATGCAGCTGGATCGGCTATTTGTTTTACACTGCTGCAGGAAGCAACCCTCCCCCTGTCCTTTTGGAGCTAAGCAGCAGCTTGGATATTTCATGCGAAACGTAAGCCAAGTGCTCAGCTGAACTGTAGAAGTGTCTGGGAGAATCTGTGGTGGCAGGGTGGGCCGCCCCCCCCAGCCTCTTGTCCTTTGCTCCCAGCGAAGCCAGGGCAGCTGTTTGCTTTCTTGGTCTATTGAAACACATGGGCAGGAGCCTGTTTAATGCTACCAGGTGAGTTTTTCCATGAGAAAAAGGAAGATTAGCTGGGTGGGAATCTGTGCACCAGGCAGGGAGAGAAAATATAAAGCAACGACAACAGGGAAGCTGGAGAAGCAAAATTTAGATAATGTTTCAAATAGTCTTTGAGATACTGGTAATTCTGGTGGTTTCTCCGCTCTACAGGCATTTACAGCAACAAATGGTTCTGTAGCTTATTTCAGGATAAGAATTGAGCTGACCGGCGTATTCATTCAATTTAACCAAGTCTAACCAAGATTTTTGAGAGATCATCTTGTATTCTTACTGTAATAAGGTTTTACATTGACTCATTGTGAATTTTCTGCAAGGTTCCCTTGTCAAGCTAAAGAAGTTTGCTCCTCCCACTTCTAAATAAATGCCAATATTTGCTATCGTTACTCGTGCCTGTGAGAATGAATGGTAATCTGATATCAACATGTAATATTTAAAATAGCCTAATTCTTCATGTAGTGAGTCAAATAGCCTCAAAGAAAAAGGAAAAGAATGACCCCCAGACCTGTTATTCTTGCCAAGTAGTTCCATTCGTCTTCAAAAACTTCTGCCAATGAATTCTAAAACCCAGTGTCTACACTGACTTTCCCATTTCTTCAAGTTGGGAACTGTAACTGGAACTTTGTTTAAACAGTGATTAATTCATAAGAGGCAGCCGATTGCTGAAGCACTGGTATCACGGGCTAAAAAAAGGGGAAACTGTTCTGTATTACATGAAACTCTCAGAGTTTGCATGAATCAAATTCATCATGGAAATCAAAGAGCTTTGGCTGCAACACTCCGTGGCTCTGCCTAGAAATACCCAGGGAGATTTGTTCATTTCATGCAATCTATACTGTTTCTATAAGATGCTGCATTAGCTTTTCTTTGTAAAAAACAAAACAAAGAAATCTCTTGTATTGCTGCTGTCCCCTTTCTAGATGAAAACAGGTCTTTATCTTGTGGCTGGATATGGATCACCTCTTGCCTTCTTTTTTTTCCCTTTTACCCTTCGGTAAACCAGCATACTTCTGAAGATACTTAGCCTCTCCAAACACTTCATAACCTGCCCTGTATTGAAGAATGCAGAATTATTTACAGCAGGTTCCTTATACAGCACAGCTCTTGTGCCATCCTTGTGTAGCTCCAACGGGCTTTGAGAGCCAGCCTGCCCTGCCCAGGTGCTCCGTCCTGCGGCCAGGGAAGTTCCTGCAGTGGTGTCAGACTTTGTGAAAGTGGTTGCAGCGCTAACTGAAACTTATGAGAAATAAGCAGTTTAAGTCGGGAAATGTGTGGAGATATGTATGTTTGCAAGTGACTTCTATGGGTGTGTTTTTTTCTTTTCGTTTGCCTCCTGTCAGTTTGGCCTTGTGGCTCATCCATTCAGTAGCAGAATTGGAAAGCAAGGCATTATTATACTTTCAGGAAGTGCTGTTTTCACTCTGTGGCATGTAAGGTCTAACAAAACTGAAAAGTACAAATTAAGATCCATTAAAGAGATTTACATGCATTTCCTTTGTGGCAGCCGTATAGATTTAAGACAGCTTGCTGAGGTTTTATTTGTTATTGAAATAAAGGAATTCATTATGCAGCTTTGCAGTAAGCGCAACAAACAAAAAGATAGGCTTTGAGAGCTGAAGCAAAATATTCCTGCACAAGAGAGAAATGCCATCAGGAGAAGGTTACGTGTTTGTCAGGGCACTGCAGAAGGAAACGTTATACAAATAAATAGTCTTGGTTGTATTCCTAACACACAGATTTTCCAAGTTGTGTTGCCGTAAATGTAACCAATGCACAGCCATAGCTGACTTGTATATAATGAGCATTTTAAATAACAGTTAAGGACTATATATATCCATAAAAAAAGAATATGACTTTAAAAAGGCAAAGAAAATAGTGCCTCTGACTTCATTGACCAAGGCAGAATAGTAAGCTTGTCTAGAATCAGAGTGAGTGAAAATATTAAGTGTGAGCACTGGTCAGCTTTTCGTATTACATGAGATTTTTTTTAAATTAATGACCTTCATTTAAACTAGAAATTGCAATAGATCCACTGGATTATTGTTATTTCAACATGGAATCAAGCCTCAAGACTAACAGCTACAAACATACTGCGACATAGTCCATCAGAGGAAAAACAAATCTTGAAGCATACTTGCTGAAAGCCTACAACAACCTCTTAAAGAATTACCTAGAATGTCACAAATTTCACAGCACATAGCGAAGCCTAAAATTTTAAATGGAGTTCTGCCTGCTGTGGCTGGTGAATCACAACCAGTTATACTCTCATTTTTAACTTGAATACAGTTGCTGTTCTTCTAATGGTTGCAACTTACTTAATGCTATTTTGTGTAACCAGATAAAAAGGTATACCTTTGTGATCTCAAAGATGCGTCCTTAGCAGGTTGTCCCTTTGTTTTAGCATTTTCTTCTCTTTTTGCAAAAGCTTTCTGTTTCTTTTTTTTTCCTGAATTTAGCATTTCCAGATTATCTCTTTGAAAAGAATTTCTGTGTCAGGATAAAGCCCATTTTTGCTGATCTATTAGGAAACGACAAGATAAGTGTAAATTGGCTGAAATGCAAAGAGCTTTGAGAAATGACATTGTAAAAAAACTTTAAAATGTCGCAAGCTTCACAAATGCTTTTTTTTTTTTCCCAAATGACACCATCTCTCTCTTTTGCTCCCCCACAGTTATCTTCCCAGTAACAGAATAAGCAAAATGTCACATTTTTATTGCATTATTTTTTTTCTAGCTGGAAAGAACTTCTTTATTCTGTCTTTGATATTAGAGAACAAAGATACTAATCTATGTCTAGCTCCATGGTTTAGATTTATGTTAACTTACGATTCTGAAATGGGTTGATAGGACAGTAAGCTCCAACAGTGTGATCATGCCAGAAGCAGGACAACAATGCCAGATTACTTTCTAGCCTCTTCCCTTTCTTGTGGTTTGTTCTTCAAAATAACTTATGGTGCATTTATTCTGCCCTGTAGGAGATGGTAGCAAGTGCAGCCCAGGGCTGGGAGGTTGTAATGCCCTGGCCGTGCTTCTGCTTGGGTGTTTCTTACCCTCAGATGTTTCTAAGGGAGACTTGGGTTGATACAACTATTTCTGCAGTGGAAGTTTTTCCAGTCTGGGGGTTGTTCTTAAATATACTGATAGTTTTTGTAATCTCTTTTTGGTGAGATGTACCATCTGTGCCCCTGAATTGCTCCTCAGCCTTTGGTGAATTCACCTGAGGAACCTAATAAATTTTAATGGGATTGTTGCTTTTAACAAACACTCAACAACATGAGGAAGGATTGCATTTTCAGACCTTTAAGTTCATGCTGTTTCTATCAGTAAAGACACACTTTAGCCTGCCACCTCCCAGCACAGTACTAGTCATTTGAAAAAGTAAGAGATACAAAACTTTGCAGATTATCAGCAGGACAGACATGCTGAACAGAAGGAAAAAAACCATCATTGCCACTAGCCCTAATTATTAATAAAATATTGTTGCTAGTAAAGCCTAACTTGAAATTCTGGAGGAGAACTGTCTTGTTGTTTTAGTGGAAGAGAGACAAAGTGTGTCTATAAAATCCAACTGCAAATGTTTTCCTGTGCTGCCTCATTGATTCCCAATGTCTTGCTGTGCATCCTTTATGATTAGGGGTTTATGAACCAAGCAGGTCACAGCATCGTGCTCAGCTTTGGTTAGCTCCTCTTTGCCGAGGGCCCTGTGTGTGCCATACGGCAGGTATGGCCTGCAGGCGGCAGCCGCGTCCCTGGGGCCTTCAACACGGTAAGATTGCCGCAGCCGCTTTGCGTGTTCGCTTTATCAACTTCAACAGGAAAAGAATCAGCAGGTTTGCTGCAGAGCTCCATCTTTATTTTTCAATGCGCTTCACTTGTGTTTTAAAATCTTCAACTACACCATAAAAAATGGTAGGGAAAGGGAATCAAAGACCCTGGCAGCTGTTAGATTTCAGCTGGATCTTTTCACCAAGAAAGATGCTGAAGGGAGTTGCTTTGGGCCACCCTCTGAGCTCATTCATAGGATGTTGCTGCTAAAATCAGCAGCAACAAGGAGTCTAGCTTCACAAAAACTGTGGTGTTAGTCCTGTAAATTCCCTTTTTTGGTGTGTGACTGTCTCTGAGCTGCTCTGTGGAATTATCTGATTTTAAAAGTGACCAGACCAGCAGCCAACCCTCAGTCTTCCCTTTTTTGTGGACAATATTTTATTCTGCTCTTCTTATTACTGAATCCATATTAACCACCTCTTGCTTTTCTGCACTTCTGAAGGTGAGACATCCCTGCTAACGGGTGGTGCAGACCCAGATAATAGCATGTATTTGCTCTGGTGCGTACAACAACTGTTTTGTCACCAGACACACAAGCAGTGAAGGTTCGTGCTGCACACTGTCAGGGATTTACCTAATACTGAATATAATAGTTATGGATAATGCAGTATTCTACCTCTTTTTCCTAAAGGTTGAAGTTAAATGCCTGTGTATCGTTCAGGCTGAAATATCATATCATGTTGGTATAGTGTTAGCACAGTGACACTAACACACATCCTCCTAGGCATCTATTTGCCAAAAAGAAGAGGAAAGCTGCTCTGTCTCAATAACTTCCCTATTTTCCCACTCCCTTTGCAAGACATTTCCTCCTGCCCACATGAGGCTGGTGCCTGCAGGCATAAAGCTTTGGTTTATTAGCCTTATTGAAACTATCAAGAGAAGACTTTAAATTTGAAAAGACAGGCCTCAATGAACTAAAAGTGGTGATGGTGAGTGTGCAGAGGAATGAATTCCTCTGGCAAGGGGAATATCTCGTTTTGGTTAAAGACGTAGCAGGTTGCTAAATGTTATGGTATGTCAGGTTGTTAGAACTGGAATGTGTTTCAACCTGACAGAAAGAAAAAATTACTTTATACTTACAAGTGATAATATATTTCATAAGTGTTGTGGTTTCAAAATATGTGCTGTATACGTGCAAGGTAATGTTCAGATAATTTAATTTCTTTTTAAAAAGATATTATGTTAAAAGTTTATTCATGATTTGTTGTTGGTTTATGTATGTTATATAGTATTATACATTAGATGGATATACTACATCTTATGTATTTTAATATAGAGATCCATCTGTTACTTAATGTGTAAATTAGTGAATTTGATGAGAGGTGGCCTTGACAAGGAAAAATGGTGCCATTTGTTGTTCACGTCATGTCAGCATACCAAAATTGTGAGTATGAAAATACTTGTTTGTTATAACTGTATTTCATTTTAGTAATATAAATAACTTATATGGTGTTTGTTTTCTGGGCAAAAGTCAAATTCCTACAGTAAGCTAGTAACTATCTCACCAACACCCATCTCCGTAACAAATTTAGCAAACAAAAAACTTAACACATGAAGTAGAAACACAGCTAAATCAATACTACTTGGCAGTAGCTGTGCAGGTGCACAAAAAAATCCTTCCGGTTTTGTTTGTCTTTTGTTCACTTTTTTGATTTTTGCCATACTAAGTTTGGTTTCTGGCTGTACTAGGAAAAAGTATTTTGAATGGACTTCAAAATCAATGAAAGTGTAATCTTTGCTCCAAAAATAACTTCACAATTATTATTCATCACATCATCAGTTACATTCTGTTCTCAAATGACTTTTAACCCATCTGTGGTCTTGCTGTTTATCGGCTGAGCTTGCACTCCTGTTTCTGACAAGATTTTTGCTACTCAGCTCACAGTCCGTAGTTTTCCAGAGGTTTATTTCAATTTATGTATGATCTTTTCAGGGTTGCTAGAAGGGGACACGGAATGGATTATTAGCTATATTCAGCAAAGTATATTAGAACTATTGGTGAATGCTTGTTGAAGTTATAATGAACACTGAGGAAGGAAAATCTATTGGGAGCTTGATGGTAGCTTTCAACGGATATTTAAAGAAAGGAAAAGACGAGTTTTTTTTTTTTTTTTAATATGAATCATGAGTTTTAGAGTCCCTACGCAAACATCAATATATACTCTTAGCGAACTAAGTAACCTGCTGCCATAGCAATATCACTAGGTCTCTGTTTAAGGCTGTAGCAAATAGAGGCCTAAACACATTAGAATAATTTATCAGCAGGCAGCGCTCAAGGTGGGGCACAGCTTTGGGGAAGATGCCTGTTGGGAAGGCCCGGAGGTACCGGGGCATGGTTCCTGCTGCCTTGCTGCCTGCATGTGAGCACGGAGCCAATGGAGCTCTCTGCCTGTTGGCTGCCCATGTTGCCGGGGAGCAGCAAGGTCTGGAGCTGGAGCTGAGGCTGACGCCAGCGCAGGCAGTGCCCTCGCTGATGGGGCACAGCCTCAGAGCAGGCAGAGCCAGCTGCTGGTAACAGGGTCCACTGAGAGCTCCAGATGTGGCACACAACGAACCAGAGCCAGGGTCCATCCAGGGAGCCCAGTAAGGAGATGTAGAAAAAGACAGGATGGGCAACAAGGGTACACCATGAATCCAAAGTCTATCGAGGAGACAGTGCCAGAAACTGCACTGAAGGCTACAGCATATATCTGTGGGGTTCATCAAGACAAGTCACCTATAGTATGGGTCTCAAGTCCACCCAGGAGACAGGGCTAGATTCAGGCACACCTACAGCATAGCTCAGGCAGAGACTGAAGACCTGAGCTGAAGCGGAGCCCATGAGCAGAGGGTGTGGAGTCACCAAGTGAGGCTGGTCAGGGCCATCAGGTGCCAGCTAGTCACAAAAGGATATTTTGCTTCACAGATTAGCAGGGTCTCTGAGCCCCTGCTGAGATCTGAACAGAGTGGAAAGGAGATGATGCTGCCTCTTATAGGAGACAATTTCTCCTTCTCTGGGGCAGAAGGCAGTGGCAGCGTCAGCGTCAGCCAGTGTTCGCTAAGCTCATACGTGCTGGTGATCTTGCTGAGCTGAGAACCCACCGGAACGTGGAAACCGAAACCCACAGCTTTTCTCAGAAGCAAGGCTGCCCCACGGTGGAAATGGGCTTTTCACTGAGATCAGAATGCAGCGGAGAGGAGGGAGCCAAGAGCAGCATCTTGGCCCAGAAGGGAAATCTGGTCTCTGCTGAGCAGCAGGAAGCACAGCAGCAAAACTCCCATTGACCTCTGAGCTTGGTTGTGGAGAGGTGATAACCTCTGTTACCTTACTGCCATGGAGATCTAACTCAGGCAACTGCTACTTATTCTGCCACCCTGAGAGGCAAAACATTGCTTCCCATCAACAGCAGGACCACCAAGCCATCACTAAAATCTTAGCAGGGTTTACTGATCCTGCCATTCTGGAAAGTGAGAGTCGGATTCCCATGAGTGGAGAGTTCATCTCGGCCCCAGAGAGTTTTGAACTCTGTGAGTACAGGCTGATCCCTGGCAATTTGGCAGACATCATTGAATGTCTGTATTAGGCTCATAGTTGACTCAAGATAAAGCTGGTGAAACTCTTGCTGGTTAATTATTTAGTCTGTTGTTATGTATTCTCATCTCTCGTTTCACTGAGATGTCCTTCGTCATGGGAGAGACAATATAATACAGCAGGGAGAGGTGGCAGCTGCTGAATAACCAGCTTTCATTGAGCACAGTGGTCCCTGCTGCTCCTGGAGGACCTCCAGGAGTGGTCGAATCATTCACCGTGGGCCAGGGGCTGCTGCCTAAACCACTGAGAAAATTTTGCTGTTACAGGAGATGAGCTCTTACCTCCTTGCTGCTGAAGACTCCAGTGGAAGCTGCATCCATGGAAAGCTTGGGACAACCCCCCTTTTTTTAGTTTTAGTCCTGTCCACAAAACCTGACTCTCAGCCTCTATTCGGTGGTTAGCTGCAATTGTGTTCTACAAGTAAGGGTTTTGATGCAGTAAAAATAAGTTATTATGTTATACTTTTCTTTGTTTTCTTCTCTTGTACCAGTCTGTGGGTCACTAGCCACACTACTAATTAGAAAATTTTATCCAAGAGTATCTTCAAGCCAGAACAGAGGAGCTGTTGGGAACTCCAGCTGAGGCTGCATCTGGCCCAGGCTCCTCTCCTGCTATGATGCAGTTTAAGTGGTTTTCTGTGAGTCATTACCTGAGATGAATTAATATGTAGTTCAGTGAGTGTTAGAATTAATGAAGACTGGTCTCTGATGGATTTTTATCTTATGATTGTGTTCTCTGATGTCTACGAAAGTATGAACTCCAATTGAAGCTTTTTGTGCAGCTGGAGCATTGAAAATCTGTTTCTGCGTAGGCGTTCTGTTAAGGATGACTGCATGTTATAGCTTTTTCTTCAGTGGAGGCACTGCTTTGGGTCTCTTTTCTTTCCAACTCCCTATTTCAGTGAAACTTTGGGATGTAATGACCTTGGAGAGTTTCATCCTGCTGTTGAATGTGGTTGAAATTGGCTAGCGGGTTCAAAGGCAACTGGAGGAATGGAGAGGCAGATTATCATGTACAGACACAGTGTAATTGCATGAGATCTGCTTCCTTCAGAACTCGCTTTAAAAAGAGGTGGGAGAGGTGTTGTGCAGCAAGTTCATCTAGAATGTGGGCACTAGAGGGGTGGAGAAGAAGACCTCAGTCTATTCCATTTTATTTATAAATAAAGCTAAGCTCAAGTAAGCAAGCATGGTCAGTTTGCATAGCATGTTTGGAAAGGCAGGAGCTTATTCCTAAAGCTTGATTCACTAGACTGGGACACTGTGAACTAATATTTAACATACTCATAACTGGCAGTTCCAACTCAGCAAAGAGATATTGGACTTGTCATTAACATTTCTGTGAAACCCATTAGCTCAGTTTGCAGCAGCTGCCAAAAAATTCAAAAAAATCTTGGTCATCATCAGGAAGGTTGTAAAGGACAAAACACAGTGCATCATTTTGCTGTTGTGTAAAATCCTGGTGTATCCATTTCTTGAGCACTGTGTGTGCAGTTTTGGCCTCCCAACCTCAAGGAGGATGTAGTGCAATTGCAGAAGGTAAATATAGAGGGGCAACTAAAATGACTGTGTAGGTGAAGCAGCTGCCTTTGAGGAGAGACTGAAAAAGGTCTAGGTTTCTTCAGTTTAGAGATAAGGGTGAGATAACTGCTAAATCACAAAGGCAACAGATAAGGATTGTTGGAACTGCTGTTCAGCAATTCCAAAATGCAGGAACTGAGAGGCACTTGGTGAAAATAGCAGTAGAAAAATTTAAAACAGACAAAAGAAAATATCTTACAGTGTAGGTTGTGAACTTCAAGCATTTGTTGCTGCAGAAAGCTGTGGAGACAGATAGTATCAGAAGCTTCAAAAAGGAGTTAGATGAGTTTATGAACAACGGCTCCATAAATGGATAGTAAAAGCACTGAGCAGGTTTATATGTCCAAGATCCATAATTCAGTAAGTCTGGATGCTAGAGGCGTTATGAGGGGGTAGACTGCAGAAAGTGGCTAGGCCTGTGATATTCCTGAAAAGCAACTCTTATAGCTGCTGTTGGAGATGCAGCCCTGGGCTAGATGGACCTTTGGTCTGACCTCATGGGGCATTCTTTATTCTTGCATAGTTTTCACCTTGCATGGAGACTCTTGTTGTGAATCCTCACACAAGGCAAAAATGAGAGTGTGGATTGGAAGTAGTGACATATAAAATACCAGCTAGATTCCCTAATTTTATCTGGTCTGTGTCAAAGACAATAAGAAGTTCCTCCCAAATATTGGTCTAGCATGATTATAAATCCAAGAGGCAATGGATGGAACCATATTAGGCTAATTGCTTGAAGAATAGAGTATAGATTTTTCTCAGCCTACCTTCACAAATTATTCTGAATCACATGTTTAGCCATGGCTAATAATGGAACTAAGTGCAGAAGACAAATGCTGGTGAGTTTTAGTTTACACCCCCCCCCCCCCCCAAAAAAAAAAAAACCCAACTCTGAAATTGCTTGGAACATACATTATTAACCAACTTTTCTTCTTTAACAAGAAAATGCCTCCTGTGTCAGCACCACGCTGTAAGTGTATTTAGTTAAAGTAAGCAGAATAAGGTGACTAATTTGAGGAAAAGGAGAATTGTATTCATCTGCTGGTAACCAAAATTAGTGCAATGAATTTTGTGTATGTAAAGATAATGCATTAACTTCAAAATGAAGATGCCTGATAATCTGGGGGTGGTAAGTTATTTCTGAATCAATTCATGAAGCATTTTCTAAATGGTATTGCAAGAAGTTGCAGCAAACTAAGAGATCATTTCTAGAGCCAGGAACTAAAATTGTCAAAAATCTCTTGTAATATGGTGGCTCTAAAGGCAGTGTCTTTTTCTCAAATGTAGCAAAAATAATAACAGAATAAACCTCCTTTGTTTATATTATATAGTACAGGGTGTTGCTTTGCCCTTCTTACATCATGCCAAATATTTTTTTGTCGCAATGAATTTTTCATCAGCACAATAAGTTGCATTTAAAATAACACAAGAACTTAAATGCCCTGTGGAAAGTCTGGTACCTACAAGTTTTCAAGTATTAATTGGTTACTATTTTTAAGTGCTTTGGGGACAAGAAAATCCTTAGTTTTTTTACAGAACCAGATACCTTATTCACATTTCTTGTCCTAATCAATGAAACTTTTCATGGAGGAAATTAAGTCTAGGAGAAACATGTTCTTTCAAAACTAGATGTGTTTTCTGAAAATGTTAGTTCACCAGCTGTTCTTTACTATCCATCAGTCCATTTAGGGCTAAAGCTAGCTTCACACTCAGTGGTTCTTAATGCTATGAATCATTCCACTGTTTATAAAGGGATTGGTACTGATATGAATAAGGATACAGATCAGAATGGAAGCATATGGCCCTTGTTCTATGCAGTTTCCTCTTGTTTGTTGGAAGAAATAAGTTAAAGATATGAATGAAGAGAGTGAGATTGAGACATGGAAATAAGAGAAAACCCTGTATAAAGAATGGTTAGGAAAACACTTAGAAACATGAGGATGGATTTTTGAACATTTCTCATGAAAGAACCTGAAAGATTTAGTGGCATCTTGGAGGGCAAGGAAGGAAGGTAGTTAATTTTGCCTCTGAGATTGCATAAGACAAAGTAGGATGTAGAGAAATCACTAGCAGGCAGAGGGCCAAGAAGATGAAGTAATAGCTTCTGACTGAGGACTTCAGTGATAGCAGGGACAGTATTAAGCACTAGTTCTTACTGCTTGCCCATCTGGAAAGCCTGCAAAGAGCAGGTAGCTGCTTCCTTTCCTTGAGATGCCAGGGCTGTGCCAGATCCTGGCATGGCTGTTATTTCCTTGATGTGTGCTCTTCCAACCAGATGCTTTTCATCGAAGGTAGCCTATAGGGCTGGTGCAAAGTGTACAGAGATGATCAGCATGGATAGACATGGCATAGGCTGCACAGGCTGTTCTTGGGCCAGCATGTGAGTGGTGGAAGCTGAGGTGCCTCCTCAGGGCAAGAAGTCAAGACAAAAGACTTGGTTAAATATAACATACATTATTTCTGCCAATAGAAACCTGTTTATTGCCCAGGCCAAACTGCTTTTGCTTTCCACATGCACATGGACAGTGTGAATAAATCTTCTTTATTGAATCTTGTGCAGATGGTACAAGCTTTGTCCTTCCTCTGTCACTGGTATAGCAGTGTGGGTGGGCAGGTACAGGAGAAGGCCTGAAGGGTCCTAAATGTGACACACGGCTTTGAGTGTCAATGCTCTAGGTTGGCTGCTGATAGGTGTACATGGGGTTGTCATGTTGTTTGTGATGACCCAGGAGAGGGTGCTGTGTGGGCCAGCAAGTTCCAAGGTTTTCCTCACTTTAGTGCTCCTGTGGCGTTTTCCCCAATGTGCTTCTGTTTTGCCCCTCTGGAGCCTGTGCCACACAGAGGGCAGGACAGGACTGGAGAAAGAGGGCTGGCAGGCAGGAAAGGCAATTACATACTCTGCCCCTAGCTGCTTCTAGAAAGGGTTAATGAGCTCACTAAAACTCTCCCTGGCAGGCAGCAAGCAGAACCTCAGTCTGGGTCCCGGAGAATGTAACGAGTGGGGAAAACCAGCACAGAAACAGCAGGCAGCAAAGTAAATGAAGAGCCATGCTGGAGCATCGCTCGAATGGTTTATGGAGAATAGCAGGAAAAAACATACAACAAAGACCGAACAGAGATACGAAGGCTTGGAGACACTAAGATCAATTTTGGTTGAATGGTTTGACCATATACCATTTTTAGACTGTTTGACTGGTAGCTAATAAGCAGAAGAAATAGATTTTGAAATTTTAAAAGCTGTGCCTAGCACTGAAAGGAAGCAGGTAGAGAGAGACAGAGGGTTAATACTATTAGAGCATGCTCCTAAGCTGAGCAAGGAAAAGGAAAGTGAAGAGGATGAGGTATTAACACTGTGTGTGAACAGGGAATAATCACTGAGTAGCTTGGCTATACACAGCAGATTGAACAGATGACCTGGATTAGAATTAACAATATTATAATTTATGATGTCTCATTCAGTCAGTACAGTTTCTAATTCAAACTTCTGGTGGTTTTAATATGCTCTTCTCCTATCCCTGCTATTTTTAACACGTATGCTGGTTTGCCTTTAGTGCTGCACTGATGTAAGGTAAGTGGCAGAAGCAAAGCAGTACTTATCCAAAAGTTGAAATTCCGTTTCATTTTTGTGTTTCTCCTTTGATCACTGTGCCTTTCATCTCTACAGTCTGAACTGTCTTAAAACAGTGGGACTTCTATTCAGATTTACCTCCATCCTGTGAAGGTTTGCAAGCTGTTATATGTGTTTCTGCTACAGAGAATAGTCCTCTGTTTGTATGCGCTCTCAGGTTCCCATCAGGCAGGGAATCTCAAACATACTAAGTCTGACTTAATAGTTTCTCACCACAGGGTCCTATTATTTATCTAGGTAAGATTTTTATCGCAGAAAGAATAGAAATAATGACAAAGGGGATGGTTTTACAGGTAATGTAAACCAGTAGATTTTTTTTTCTTCATTTCTATAGGTCAAGTTAAAAGGCGAAACGATTTCCTCCTCCACCCCAATGCGCAAGTAGAAATACGAAAAAACTTTTCTCTGTTATAAATTAAACTTGAAATCAGTGCATCTGGACAGCAAGAAGAACAAATAGTCTAATCCAAAACCCATCTAATCTACAGGCTCTTGAGTCCTGTTGAATTCAGTTGGCTTTACATCATGGTCTAAATTGGAAAGATAAAGATCAAATTCACTCTTCATCATGATGATTTTTCTGCTGAATATTAATCATAGTGTCATATTGTTCAGACATCGCATTGGCTTTGTGCATACTATGGGGCAAGCATGAAAAAGTTTAACATTTTTGTTTGGTTTGGCCTTATGGCTACAACCAAAGCTTGTCCACATTATCCATTTTTTTTGGCACCAATTTCTTAAGGCAGTGAAGTCAGCCTCAGTATTGATGGTTTGGGGCAGTAAGGATCTGCATTTCGCAGAAGTCTGGTAACCTGTATTCAGAATGTGTATGTATCTGTCCACATATGCATTTATCTGGCTACAGTCATACGAGGAAGGTTTTATGTAAATGAAAATGCATAAAGATGATTTTTTTGTTGTTCAGAAGATTGATGATGGGTTGGAGGCAGCCAAGTGAACCTGAACTGTTGCAGGAACATATTCTCTTGTGAGCCTTTGAGCATCCGTAGCTCTGGTATCAACAACATTTATCATTGTGTCCCACGTAGCACTGAGCACATTGGGGATATTTGTCAAAGAGGCATCCATAACAATCATAATTTCTGCTTCCACTATTGGATGAAATCCAAAGACATAACATTAAAATGATGAAATCATAGCTGTTATCCAGACTTTTTCGGAGTTTGATAAATGTTTAGTTCATTAGAGGTTTGAGATAAATTGTACCTGAGTTGTTCTCTGCTCTCATGAAGAGCTTGGGACCGGAGGACAGGGAGAGACATGGAAAAAGTCAGCAAGGTTGCAAAAAGGGATGTGTGTTACAATTCATATTGACTGCTGAAATGCTCCTTAGTTTTGTCATTTTTTTCTTCCTGGGATTGAACTTTAAGTTTTAAAGTATAATCAGCCCATATTTTGTCTTAAAGTTTGCAGAGAGCACTAGAAGTAAAGTGCAGGAGCACTAGAAGTAAAGTGCAGGAAGGCTGCCGTGAGTTACATTTACTTTTCTGTAGAAGAAACCATTAAGGAGGAGAACAACTGAATACAAAATGCAGAGGACAAGCAAGCAATGCAGGAATACAAATAGGAACCTGTATTCAACAAAACATTGAGAAGCAAATTCTCACTTGTCTGGCATGTTATGTTAAAAAATGTTTTAGAAATATGTAGGAAATGCCCTGGATGTGAGCATTTGTTAGCCTCATCCAGTGTCCTGTTTCTGACAGTATCCTGGAGATTTAGAGCATGATATAGGAAATAAAATGGTAGACAACTGTAGAATGGACTTGCCATGGAAGAAGGTAAATTTTGACCATCTCTTAGAAGTGAGTCTATGTATGGAACACTGTGGAATTGAATCTTCTTCATGGGTGTGTTTCTTTCTAATTTAGGTAGATATTTATATTAATAAATTCTACAATAAAGAAGTAAATTCAGGTGCTTGACAATAAAGGTATCTTGTGGCAGTGAATTTCACAGACTTCCTGGGTACTACTTCAAATAGCTTTTCAATGTGTTGCCCATGAAATGGGCTGAATAGCAGAGCCTGATCTATACTAAAGCATTTTTTATTTTGTGTATTGTGAATTATGTGTCTCATACTCACCTGCTCTGTAATCCATGTGGTCCCTTTCGATCTTTTTTTGGAAAGAAGTTCTCTTGATATTTCCAGTTGTTCCAGTTACCTTTTCCATGTTCAATACTACAGAAATCAACACTTTTTAAATAGCACAATCATGTTTAAGGTGAAGGCATTCTACTGTTTAACACAGATGGTTTTTATGGATCGCAGATAATTTTTATGGATAGTTGAGTTACACAGGCTCAGTCTTAGACCTGTTAGCCCTGGTTGCCATCTGCTATTCCCCTAAAATTATTTGCCCTTGAGTTTTCTCTCCTTTTGCCTCTTGAACCCTAAGCCCTATCCTAAACCCTACTCTCTAACACCTGGGAGTAAGTCTGTATATTCACCACTGCATATAATCCTTGATGCCTGATGGTGACTCATTTAAAAAGATGATTTTTATACAGCTGACTTCCAAGAAGAAGAAAGCATGCTATGATATAATTATATCTCTGTTTTTAAATTCCCTTTGTCTGAATCCAATAGACCAGAAGCAGAGTATTTTTAAGTGGCTCTGGAACAGTACTTTTGTACTAATAATTCTTTATTTCCCAGAAATGTGGCTTTCTTCAACCAAAACTATTTCAAATTTGATCTGAATTAAAAGCTTATTTCAACAGAAACATTTCTGTGGACCTTCTAGATAATGAGGCCTGAATGGGAAGAATATATTCCGCTATCCCCCTTTTATTCAGTAGTTCAGTGGTTAGGTCATTCACCCCGGGCATGGAAGGATTGCCTAGAGATCTGCAGTCATGCCGAGGAGTGCACTAGTCAGTGGTTTCTGCAATCTGCCTTGGTTAAATAACCTAAAGTCAGTGCTTGAACTAGGTAGTTGAAGACATAGGAGTATGCTGTGGAGCTCACCAGAAGTTGGAGCCCAAGTTACTCACAGGCTATCAACGGCCCCTGAATTTGGTGCTTAGTGGAGACCAGACACTAGGAGTCCTGTCTCAGGCTGGAGCCATCTGCTAAGAGGCGGTGGCTCCAACCTGGTGGCTCCAGTAAATTTAGAGCTTAGCAAGATGTTGTTCACAGTAATGTAGTTTTGATGAGCTATCTGAGGCTGAGCGCATATGAAATGAAACAGATCCTTTTTTTTGGTTTTCTTGTTGTTGTTGTTGTTTTTGCTTTTAGAATTTTCCAAGGAACGCAGCCAGATTTTCAGTTTGAAACTAGCTGAACGGAGACTTGTACAGCTTCGTTGCAGGTTAGTGCTCGCTGACTCACACGTTACATCTGCTTCATCTGATCAACGTTAGCCTCTCACCTAAAAGATGTATTTACATCTCCTGGTTGAGTATTGCACCACAGTCTTCAAGCTGGTGCTTGATGCTTGCTGGTGAGTCACCCGCTGCAGCCTTGTGCTAGCAGATTTAACATCCAGCTATCTGTCCTTGAGCTTAGACTCCATTTTCCCTTACCTTCTGGGATTGAACTGGCTTACACAGGGCTCTCTTGAGTGTAACTGCACTTCCTTTTGGGGTGAATTCTTGGGATACAGAAGCATTTTCAAGTATTTTTTCTATAAAAAGCATTTGCTGGCTTTTGTAGGTCTAAGTCCTAAAATAGGTAGTATGGTACCGTGATTTATAAACAAGAACATTTTAACCCTCAGTCACTTTGGTAATTGATGCTTCACAGTCATTTATTAGTCCACTTATCACTGGTGAATATTTAAAATAATAAAATGCTGTTATCGTTGCTTCATGTTTTTGTGGCCAAGTTCATTTCTTCTTATGCCATTTCAGAAAGAATGTAAACAAAACCCTACCTTACACTTATAACTTTCCTGTTTGTGGGTGAGCGAGAGGAATGCTGGGAAAATTGTTAATGCTGCAAATTAGAGGTGTAAATCTTGCAAAATATGAAAATAGATGCATTTTTGCAGTGTCATGGGCTTTGAGCCCAAATGGTTGGATTTTCCATTAAAACCCTATAAATAACTAACCCAACTTATAAAACTTATAATCACATAAATATGTTTCCATATGATGATGTCGATTTTAGTGGCTTGTCATTAACCAGCTGTGTGAATTAAAAAGAAAGTGCTTGCACTCCAGTTTTCTCACTTTCTTGCCAAATTTCTGTGTGCTTTTTACGTGAAAACAACAAACTAGTAATCTGCTTGTAAGACAGACTATGAGCATATGTAGTTAACCTAAAGAAACTCTAAAACCATAAAATTATGGATAGGAAAATAAGCATTTGTACTATCCAGATAGAAGCAGTGATATAGCTGAGGATGAGCAGTTTATAATGCAGAATATCTTTGAACTTGCTCTAGATGACATTGCAGGCATTGCTGTATGTGGAAGTATACATATTGATCCTGTGCTATGTTAAATAAACATCTTGTTCCATGTTGCAAAATGCACAGTAAATAAGGATGAAAGGAAGATGAATTTTGAAACAGAAACCTCACTCTCAACTTTTCTGAAAAAATTGTTTTCTCAGCTGGCAAGAAAAACCATTGTGTATCAGCTATAAATCTCATAGTCATCAGTAAAGTTGTTAAATAAGAAACGTGACTATCCTTTGAAGATACCAAGTCACCTTCACAGTTTACTCTTATCTCTTAAGTAATGACCTAATTTCTCAGAAGCTGGTTTCCAGATACTAACAGATTCCTCAGATGCAAGAGAGGTGCTGTTAGCTGGTATGCCAAGGAACAGAAGATTTCTAGTCCAGCAGGTTGAAGAAAATAACTTATTTGATACAGAAAGATGTTCTGAGCCCTGCTGAAAAGAAGCATAGGAAAAATGAGAATATAGAAGGGTTTTATTATGTTTTTGAAGTGAAGAGGGTAAACAGAAAAAGAGCAAAGCAGTTCTTAGGAAGGAAGAATATATTTGGGAGAAATAGAAAGGAAGGTATTAAGGATTTGATATCATTACATAGAATCATAGAGTAATGTCGGTTGTAAGGGACCTCTGAAGATCTTCTGGTCCAACCCTTACTCAGAGTAGGGAAACCTAAGGTCAGGTTGCTTATGGCCTTGTGTAGTCAAGGTCTAAACTCCAAGGATGAAGTTTCTGCAACATCTTTGAGCAACCTGTTCCAATGTTTGACTAATCTCATGGTGAAGAAATTTTTTCCTGGTATCCAATTATTTCTCTCAGGCTCTCCTTGAATGTCATCCACTCCAGCCCCCTTCTCGCTGGACTTGCTCCAATATGTCAGTGTTCTTGCCCTGGAGAGGCCAAAATTGGACACAGTACTTCAGGTGTCATCCCCCAAGTTCTGAATAGAAAGCAGTAATCACTTCCCTTGACATCCAGCTGCCCTACTGCTAACACAGCCCAGTCTGTGTTTATATTCATGTCGTGTTTTGTTATATTATTCAACTTGCCAGCCTTGCTTTTCTGCAGAGCTCCTCCCTAGCCAGTGGGTGGCCAGTCTAGGGTTAGTCTTCCCCAGGCACGGGATTTTTGGTTTGCTGTTGTTTTGCTTATGGCTCCTGTCATCAGCCTCAAGGTCCATTTGAATAGCAAACCTGCCCTCCAGGGTACTGATCACTCCACTAAGTTTACTATCATCCATGAATAAATCCATTGACAAATATAGTTGAGGCTTTGTGTTTACGTAGGTGCTCAGTTCTTTCTCCTGTCTTAGCCCTTTGAGGCTAGGACACAAGTCCTTTAGGGCCTTGTATATTAGAAGAATTTTTTGAGAGTTTTTCTTTGATGTGATAGAGTCAAACTGGGGTTTTGCATTGTTTCCTATGTGAAAATCTACTGTGTCTTCCGGTAGCTAGGTATCTCTTTTCCTGTCTGTAGCTGCCCATCAAAGTAGGGATGTCAGGCTTAGAAGAAATTATGGTTGTTATTTAGGTAACTGGGCTGTTGTGTAAGGTATTACAAGTAAACCATGATAAAGCTATGCAGGATTTTTCATTGAACATAGGAAATGAAAGTCCAGAACTTTTCACTCTGGGTTTCACTGTATCCTTTTCCACAGCATCTCAGCCCAGGGTTCATACTGGAGAAAGAAGCTGGTGGTATTTGGAGCCCTGCCAGCAACATCAGCTTTGTGCACAGAGACCATCACTTGCAGTAAATTGTGCAAAATAAGGTCACTCATGGTTTTTGTCAGTGAGTGCTCTCAGTAAATTCTTAGCACCATCTGCACCCTTTCTAACTGGATTGTTCTTCATAAGCCTTGTTTGTTTTGGTGGCCTTACAGAGCATACTGCCCTTTGGGGACTGGCACTGGGACTCAGAGGCTGTGCTGGCCTCTGCCAGGCTCTTTGGTCTTTGTTTTTCAAATTCTCAAGAGCTTTCTAGGTTAGGTAAACCTTCAGACTCTGCAAATACAGGCATATTTAGGGACCTCAGTTACAAACAGCTTATCCTAACGCTAGGTCAGCAGCCAAGGTATCTCAAGACTTTGGCCTTGTTTGCCTGTAGTTAGTGCAGATTGAATGTGTGTGGCTTTAAATTGCATTAGGTACTTCTGACTAGTTCCTTCTGTTGCATATCCCTCTTCCACTTCAAGAGCACCTCATTTCAAATTAGTTTAATACATTTTGGAAGAAAGGTAAGCTACTTCTGAAAAAGGCAATCCATCTGCAGTAAATCAGTCCTACAGGGAATTAGTCAAATTCAGCCATTTCAGAATAAACCTCTGCATGAATAGTCTCTTACATCTTCTTTATTTCAAATATTGTGTTCAGGAGAAGGGGTGAGGTGTCTGTGCCGCTATGCATGTACTTCTGAATTTAACCCAACCAAAAATGATTTGTACCTGTTCTTTTTTCCCCAGCTTTATGGGAAAGGGAAACTTTTTAACCAGGCTTCTCCCTGTCCCCTTTGAACCATGCTCTAACAGGACAGCTGGAGATTCATGTTGCAGAGAATATTATTTAGATGCTGGACAGGAGGTGATGCAATACTTGGCACGCAAGGAGAAGAAGCTATTGCTGAAACATTTGTACGTGCTTAATTCTGGGCCAGCAAATCTGATTTATACTAACCTGGATGCCAGTGAGCTTCATGGGTCAGAGTTTCTCCTGAACCACTTTGCAGTAGAGCTAAGAAAGGACTGAGCTGTTCTGAAACTGATGAAGTGACAGGGGTGTGAGTAAACCCCATAACTACATAGTCCTTAATGTGTCAGACTGGGTCTTAGCTCCACTTGCTGGTTTATACTTCTGTTTGTATTGACTTGGCTTGCTGCAGAACTAATGATGTGTGTATATTGTCACACTGTTGTGTTTGGAAGGGTTATGCTCAGGAGTGAAACTGTATGTATAAAATATATCTATTGCATCCTCACCTAGTAAACGTAATAATGACTGAGTCAAGTGGTAGTTGAATAGATGGCCACATCCTGTCCCAGTGAGACAGATGTGGTATCAGTTAGCAGGGAGTAGTGGTTACTGGAGGTACCTGAAAAGGTGTTCTCCTTTACCATTTAACCTGTCTGAACACTGTCTTCTCACCAAACTGACTTGAGATGTTGGTACTTTGCTCAAATTGTTTTTCCTTCTTAAAGGGTCCAGCAAGTCAAAATGTAATTTCTCACATTTGAATCTAGCCCTAACCTATAATCTCATGCAGTTTGTTCAGGTGAGTTATGCCTTCAGCTTCCTAACGAGCAAAGCAGACAGAATGTCTGCAGTGTGTCTGTTTCAACACTTATAGTCTCAGTTCTGAAATTAATTCAATTATCAGTTAATTATTAATTTATTTATTATTCCTGATAATTTGCTTTAAAGTCTTGTTCTTCACATAAATTACACCCCACTCCCAAAGAAAAATCTCCTTGTGCATTTAGTTCTACTCAGTGATATTTTTCTAGCATTATAATTAATTTTGCCTGATTTGAGGAGTGATTATTTTACTGGACGTGGCTTCATAGAAAATAGTGCTGTTTATATGAAGCAAAATGGTGAATTTCACAGAATAGCATGTTCTTCATAAATATTTTAACAGCCAGTTTCAACTAAGCAGTACTTGATAAGACACTAGAAATTATATGGTATAGTTCTTCAAAATCAGAGAATATCATTGCCCTTTGTAGCTTGTTGGAGTTTTATTTTTAGAGAATTCAAGTCCAGTATAATTATAGCCATATCTCAGAAAGCATTTTTGTATATGCAGATAGCTTAAAGCTTTTGGCCAGCCTTGAGCTGGCCAAACCTTTAAAGTGCATCTGCCTGGATGTGCTCTTATTAGATGGATCCCCAAAGACAATGACCAAAATGGCTTTTAAACCCAAAAGAGCCTAATTTTGTTGAATATTAATTAGGAATAATTAAGGTTTTAAACAGAGAAAATTTTAAGTGACCAGGTAGGACAAATTATATATAAGAATAATTCACAAACATCTCTCCCCTTACTTGTTATTCAAAGGAATCCTCGCTTCCAGGCATTGCTTCTGCTAGCTCAGCGGTGGGGTGAGTTGCAGCATAGTCCACACAGACCCCATAGTGTCTAGTACGATTTCTTTCTTTCTTAAGTTCCAGAATCTCTGGTGCTTTACTGCTCTGGTCCTTCAGATCCTAACTCCTTACTGTATAATGTACTTCCCTTTTTCTGTGTGCTGCACCTTGGAGCCTGCTGTCCCTGAAGACTCAGTCGTACTCTAGAAAAGGAGCTACCTCCCTGCTTCTGCAGGGTGCTTCTCAGACCAGTTGTTTCTTTTCAAATGAACATGCACACAATCTGAGAGCAAACAATGAAACGGATACTGTCCATCAAAGTGAAATTATGAGAATCTGAGACTTCTTTAATACAGCGTGTTGCTGTAAATCCATTAGTTTTATTCTCTTGAAGTTACAAGTCTAACATTAAAACATAGTATCATTAGGATTTTAGTGGTTGCATTCTGGACTGGCACAGAAATAAGAAGCTGTAATATATGTCATCTTTGATAAACATTCTTCACTGGTTTTTAAAATCTGAGTATTTTTCATTCAACTTAGGTGGAGCTGAGATTTTTTTAAAGTACCTGTATTTAGGTTCTGAGTTGTGCTGACAAAGCCTGGTGGCTCTGTCTGCAGCATATGATCCCCAAATTTCCAGATGGCTTTTGTTCCTAAAGAAGTGGATTTTGTGATATTTTCTAAGTGTGTATGATTCCTTATTCCACAGAAAACAGTATGGGTGGTGTTTCTTAGCCTATACAAGTCTAGTGAATTTGAGTCTTATATTTGTCATGGAAAAGGTCATCTCAAAGGTCACTTTCCTCCAGTCTTCTCCTTTTGCTCATGCCTATTGCAATTCTGCCTCTGTAGATTATTTTTCTATTGCCTTTACTGATTGCTTTAACATTTCCAAGTATTTGAATCCTTTGACTTTTATCTGGGATGTGTGTGTTTCCAGCATTGCACTCCTCTTCCAAAAAACATTCTTTATAATTGAAATTCTGTAGTGATTCACTAATATAAAAATGAAGAGACAGAGAGAGTAATAATGGTGCTGTGCTTGCATATCATTCTGCAAGGGCTTTAGGGAGAGATGATCTGTTCAGTTAAAATAACTGAACCTCAATATAGTTGAGGGTGAGAGAATAATGCTTTTTTTCTATTTGTTGGTATACTAAAAGATATTACCTCTCATTATATGTTGCTACTCAGAAAGTACATATTAACAGTTAAAAATTGTTTCTAATTCAGTTTCTAATTCTAAGCTAATTCAGTTTTTGGAATTATAATACCATCCATTAATAAGTCGACTGTTCTGTCTTCAGAGTTCCAGCCAGGGGAAGTAGTAGCCAAAACAACTTTGCTTTCCTGCTGCTTGATACTAGCTTTCTGAGGCTCATTCCACCTGCAGTAGTCACTGCATTCAGAAGAATATCAGATAGGTTACTATATTTGGCCCGACAGCAATAATTGTTGAATTATTGCATTCCTTCCCCTTTTGCTGCTCCTCGCCAATAATGCTGGATTTGGAGAAGAAAATTCTGTGTTTGTATAGGTCTGTTCCAAACTAATATTTCCTCTCACAGCTGAAAGCAATCCAACCATGACCAATGCTATATTACTTATACATATCTTACACAAACCTGTACATCTGTAGGACATGTTATTCCAGATTCAATTGCTTCCATTTCTTCAATCTTTTATATGCTTTTTTTCTCAACAGCACGTTTGTTAAAAAAAAAAAAAATCTGGAAGGCTATTAGGAGAGACAAAGGACACGATAATGAGATTTCTAACAGAAGTTTTCTCATAATGAACATGATTAAAATTTGGAGAAATCAATTAATGATGCTAGTTAACAATGAAGTTTTGCTTTTGGAATAATATAATCTTTGATCATAAATTTCAAGATGAATACTCAAAAATTGTCCTTTAAAAGACAACATTTGGTAAGAAAGATCAAACAATTATATGTAAATTGCCTAATATCTCCTTGCACTGAAAATAAGAGATAACTGTGGTCATCCAAGGTCAAAAAAAAAAAGTTTAAATTAACAGTTTAACAAAATTAACCATATGAAAGCAGACCCTCGAGTCAGCTGCAGGTCTTCCTGACCTCTTTCCTAAAACATGATTATGCTTCTCCTGATATGACCTCTAAGAGAGAAGGATATCGTATTCCAAGATATATATACATAACCTAACAAGAAATGGAAAAATTGTTGAGGAAACAGCATTTACCTTCCACCATCCTGCTATTCAGGTCAGCTTAATAAAGTCAAAGCAAGCTGAGTCACAACAGTGTGCGTCTCAGTTGTTTTTCATGAAAGCTCCATGCTCACAGCTGAAGCTGGTGTAGCAAGCAATGTTTTTTAAAAACAACTGCTGCATTCTCAACATCAATGCAATCTCAAAGTTGATAAGTTTGATTTGAGGGACTAGCTAGGCCTAAGGCAATGGAGCCTATGCACAAAGAGAGGGGGGAAGGGGTTGTTTGGTTTTGCTTTAGAGTTAGGTCCTTCCTTCCCTATTTCTTCTCCTTTTTTATTGCCATTTGAAATGTCTGATCCAGTTTCAAACTAGCCATTATCATATGGGACTGAAATATTATGAAAATACCTATTAAGACATTAGCAACAGCGAAACTTGAATGCAGTCTGGCATTCAGCCTATGACTCCTTGTAAGGTAAATTTATTTCACTGTGTACATATATAGCTGCTGAAATATTTCATCAGTTTGAATCTACTGTTGGAACTGACTCTGCACGTTTTCATTTATCAATTAAAACATGCCATTTTCAGTCATATAAATTCTCTAGTGTTGTTGACTGCACACAGGCATTGTCCTGATGTAGCACATTAACAGTTTATATTTTCTACTGGTAAGACAAATGAAGAATGATACAGCTTGTGAAATAAAACACATGTGTTTTAATCATATTTGAATGATGGCAGGTTGACTGTGGTTTATGCTGGTACATCTCTATATCTTAAAATGTAGTAAGCTTGATAGATCTGTATGTCCTGACTTTTAATGATTTATTTTTCCTACTTTCATATCTAGAGATACATAGCATTTTTAGATATGCTGCATCTTCCAAACTATAACTCTCTCTTACTATTTTTATATTTTTATGAAGACATAAGGAAAGTGTCTCTACATAATGTGTGACCATAATCTGATTGGGTTTTGTGATATGTTTGTTTTGGCATAACATGATTCTGCTAGTGTCCTGAAGGCTAAAAGTACACACATCCCACAGAATCTGTGGGTAAATAAATATTCTAGAATCAAATATTCTCAACTGAAAGCACCAACACATCTGGGTTTTATGACTTAGCTGATCATGTTTGTGAGAGTGGAGGGGAAAACATGGGTAACTTCTTAGAAAGCTAAATCATACTACATAGGGACATGTAAAGGCAATACAAGCCCTCCAATTTACATATACAAGGAATGGACAACCAGCAAAGTCTACGCACACCTGATGTAGTACAAGCCCAGTATCAAGCAGACCACTCTATTCACCACCAGTAGTCTCACAGTACTGAACATAAGTTGGAGCTATGGAGTATTAATACAGTCTGGGTTGACAGAAGTACAAACTAGGAAAAAGGAAATCTATCAAAACTGTATTGTTGCATACAAATGGGATTAAAATAGTCTATTTAACAGTTAACAAAATTACCCTTGGATTGACTAGTGGCTTGGTAAAGGACAAAATCCTATTATTAGTAGAAACTTAGACATTGACCCTAGTGTATTCTCAAGGCCATACTTGAATAAACAAGGCACTGCTTATGTAGTATGAGGTACCCAATATTGAAGAACTACTTCAATTGAGCTGACATCATCCCCTATCTTAGGAAACTACAGGCAACCAGATATCTGATGGAAAATAGGTGCAGGTAAGACCATCCTTTCAACAGAGACAGTCCTGACAGTTTCTTCCCTCCATCATCTTACCATTTTCCAGGGGAAGAGCAGGTATGTGTTGAGCTCAAGTTCAATAAAAGATAGGGAACAATCTTGTGGAAATCTCAACAAAGGAAGTCATGAGAAAAATGAATAATTACATGCACTGTGTGCAGAGACTTCTGTAAAAGATACACTTTAGAATCATTCTAATGCCAGAGTGCTTAAATTAGTCCACAGTTGTCTCTGAATAGGGCTGCTCTATCAGGCTCATTTTATAGGCTGATAATCAATAAATGAGCACTTAATTCATAGATCTCAATAAAGTGGCATCTGCTATTAAAGCACAGATGGGAGGGAGTTATGCAATGAGCTGGGAGCAGTGGTAAGAGGAGGACAAAATTCTCTTGATTCTCAAAATAATGCCCTGGCTACTGTGAATTTTTATAACAACTGTGTCTTCTGCAAAACTTATGTGAACCATGAAGTGAAAAGGTTTTTCTAAATACCCAGAATTCCCCCTGATCCCTCTTCACTCAAAAGGAGTCAAAGTCCTGATGATGTTTTCAAATCCTCTGCTGTTTGTCTTAGTTGAGGAACAAAAGCAATGTGATATTAATTATGAGTTAGTTGTGCACCTTAGACATAGAATTCAGAATATCATATACTTCCAGACATTATCCTGGTGGTTTGCCGCAAGTTTAGAAAGAAAAATTGTTTGCGTTAAATTTGGCTACTCCTTCACAAAAAAATCCAGCATACAGTTTCCAGTTTCCAGAAAACTGTGCCATAGGGGCTTCCTGAGCTACTTTTTTTGTGTTTCACGGTTCATGAGGGAGTTTTCTTTCATTAATTTACCTAATCCTTTTCTGAAATTTTGTAATATTCCACAAAATCCTATGACAACTAGGCTGCTTGATTGCACTCTATATTGAAAGAATACTTAGTTATGTTTGTTTTAAACCTGAGTCCTGATATTTTTCATCTGATGTCCCTTATCAGTTCTATTATGGGGAGCAGTGAGTAAATCACTCCCTATTCACTTCCTTCATGCTGCTCTTCATTTTATCAACTTCTGTTATACTCCTTCCATAACTCCTTTTCCTGTCTAAAGTATCTGATTCTGTTTGGTCATTTTTCACAGAGAGATGTTGTTCTTATCATTCTTTATTTTTCTTTTTCTAGTAATGGTGTATTTGCGAAATGCAGAAGAGCAGCAAGCTCTGAAGTTGATCCCATAACTGATATATGCGGTGGCATAATGATGATCTCTGTCTTCTTCTCTGCCTGCTTCCTAATATTCCATTCTCCTTCTGATTCCCAGAGAGTGCTTTGCTATTTGTTTCCACAGAACTATCTACAGTGACTATTAGATCTCTTTCTTGAGTGTAGCCAACTTATTTGTTACCGTGTGTGTAGTAGGGGTTGTTCATTCCAGGTATTTATCATTTATCGATGCCTTAATACTAAGGGCAGCAATGATGTGTCAAGCACTGGAGTTGAAGGTGAGGTGCATCATGGTAACAAGAAAATACAAAACAGTAATAGTAGAAGGTAAATTGCAGTAAGTTAAGGGTGATGTGTTATTACTCTCGATTTGGAAGGCTCTAGTGATTTGATAAGGACGAGCAAGTGTCATGTCTCACAAGTTCTCTTTGCTAAGAGAGCTTATTATTGCCAAGGACTACAGTAACATCACATACTAGGAAATCAGAGAAAGATGTTTTCAAGACAAACTTGTTTTTTATCACGGTTCTTGGAAACTGTGCGTTTGTGCTACTTCCCTGTGGCTGACTCATGGGGATTGTACTATGTGCCTAGACATAGTGTCTAGTGCCATGTCTTGTGACATCTCACTTAATCTCCATCTGCCTGACTAGAAAGTCCCCTATGGAGCCTATGTTACGCTTACCCTGACTTGCCTAGAAATTGTGAGTGTCAAAAACAGTGCTCTCTTTAATTTTCTGCGAATGTCTGTGGCTACTGAATGATTATAACTGGAAACTTGGAAAAGATTCATTGAAACCCTGCTTACTTTCTATTAATAGGCAATTAAGATCTTATTAGAAAAATTATTGTGACTGGAACTGCTTTAATCCTCTCTAACAACTTCATCTGTAACAGGGTATGTTTTCCAAACACAAAGGTTGTCTCAGAGTAGTTTTTTTTTTTTATCAGTCTTTGCACAGCACACACCACTCAATGGTTTGTATAATATCCAGTAACAGAAGGAATCTGGGTTACTCTGGTCTAAATTCTAAAGATAATTTGTTTTACAAAGGGTGGAGGAAGGGGGTTTATAAGAAGATGACTATCGCGCTATTTGATTGCAGGAGCTGGTTGAAGGGTGAGTAGCAGGATTCCATCTAAAGTTACTCCTTGTCAGAGTGCTAATGCACAGCTCCTGAATACAGCATCAATTTGCCTTGTTACACAGCCTTCCCTTTAAGGATCTTGAGGATTTCAGCAAGTGGATAGAGTCTTTCAAATGTAAGTGTTGAAAGATAAGTATCTAAAACAGATGTTGTTTTTTCCTGGGATCTCCAGTATCCCTGAGAATTAGGCATGAGTTACAAGACCCATTTTACAGAAGAGAAAGCTGAAGTAGTGAGACATTTGGGCTCCCAGGAAATCTGCTGCAAAACCAGAGTGACAAATACCTGTCACTGCAAATTTATGCATGTGTGCAATCTATGATAACTTTTAAGATTGGCATTAACAAAAAAAGATAGAATAACATTTAATTATTACAGGGCCTTAATTTTCTTTTAGTGGTGTTGATAAGCAACTTCTAAATTGTAATTCCAGGACATTCCTTTATTCTGTCCTTACTCCTTTGTAACTTTCAAGCTGCTCAGTGCAGAGGAGGCGGAAGAGAAATGATTTTTTATTACTGTGTCAGGAAGCAAATTCTGAGAGGTATCAGTCTTATATCAGTAATTTATTACTAGAAGTACAACTGAATGAAAGAATCATTCTAAAATAAAAGTGACATCTATCAGAGCTTCATGTCGGCAATGAAAATAATGTGTATGCTTTCCTTTGGTAGCACAGCTTTACATATACAAATGCTTGCTTTTGCAACTAACAGCAAAATCTGACAGGTAGCAAACTTATAATGTTATTAACAAAATACTGCTTCAAGAACATCTGACAGGTTTGCTGAAAAGATAATTTGAAAATGTAGTCTTGTAAATCACTGATTAAATTCTCAAACAAACATTAGAAAATGCCTATAGAAAGCATGATCTAGGCCACAAATGGGAACGTATTGTAAAAATATTAATATAGGAGGAAAAAATCAAAAGAAATTAGAGTGAGCAAATGATACGGAATATGAAATTGATGTGATATATAAAATAATCTAAGGGGCTGAAAAAAAGGGAGGTCATGGCATGATAAGATGCAAACAAGCAAAATTAAGATAATTAAACCAAAGATACAGAGTTAAGGATAACTCTTCCTGCAGTTGCAGAATTAACCTGCATACAGCAAAATGCTAGAAGTAAATAGAGAAGCAGATACAATCCATTTAATTTATGATAGTTGCTTGATATATGGATTCTTTAAATGAAACGTAAAGGTTGCTATTGGGAAGAATTATAAATTTAGAAATAAACTTTAGAAAAATGGATGTCTTTCAAGCAGGTAATGACTTCTCCTTTATATCCTATGGAAAATATTAGAATTCAGTATATTTGTTGTACAATTTAATAATCTTATTTTATATTAGGGCCAGTTTTGAAGGAAAATTTGGTTTGGCAAGTCAGACAAAAATATTTTGTTTTCTCCTCCACCCATATCACCAATTTAAAAATAGGAAATACAGCTGAACAATTTCTAAAGAGCTGGGAGCTTAAATTAGTTTTAAGCATATATATTTGCTTATATTCCTCCTGAGAACTTGCCTCAGGAGTCTGCCCCAAACTATTGCTTCTTTCCTCTCTAGTACTCAGCCTAGTTAAGGAGCAGAAGACCATTCTTCTAAAGGGGAGTGAGAGGGCAGTTTTCAAAATCTGATAGTACGCTCATGGTCTATGTGAAAAGTCACACCCAAGAGCTGTGAGAAGCCACCAGTTGCCAGCCTCCAAACTGATGCCTTGAGTGACCTTTTGGTTCTACAGTGTGTCCCACTCCAAAGTCTTATAAGAACAGGAAGACTGGCTTTGACCTACATAGAGGTAGGTCATTAACAGCTTAGTCACTGGGAAGATAAATTTTAATGTTACTTCAAAATGCACAGGTCCCTAACGATGACAGATCAGGTTCTTCAGATCATTGCTCTGAAAGATGCTGGACTCTGTATTACCACTTCTGAGAGCCATAGCATCAAAGACACCATATCAAGTTACTACCCCCCGCTTTTTTTAAAATATCTTATAGAAGTCACCTCTCTTTACTTTGATATTTTTACTTTGATTTTGTACTTTTGAGATACTGCTTTCTACTAAAAACTTAATAGCTGCATTGCATTGAGGTGTGCAATTCAACTTCAAAGATCACACTGATGTACTCTTCTCAAATTCCTCCTCCTTGGCAGAAGTGCTCTCAGGCTTCTTGTTGGCAGTGGGAAATAGGGCCAGATTCCTTTGTGCTGTACACACCAGTGGCCAGACTGAGCTTTTGGTACTAGGCCAGACCACTGCACTCCATCCATCTACTTTATTTTTCCCACCTTCCCACCATGTCAGCAACAAATTGTTGACCTTCCATTGAGCATGATAGGCTGTAATTTGAGAAAAAAGGAAAGTGGAACAAGTTCTGGAGCACTCAAGCTACCCTTCCTATGCAGTCCCCCTTGACAGGAGTCATGGATCTAAACTTCTCAGTGCCACGGAGCTGGTCTTCATTATTATGAGTAGGGCTTTCATATGTGACTAGGAGCCACATGCACACTTGGAGGGAGTGCAAAAATGAAACTTTTAGGGGAAATTAGTTCAAATGGTGCCTACACATTTGGGGTCTCTAAGGTAGCAAGGGCACAGGCTAAGGTCCAAATTCCCAGTGGGACTCTCAGATCACAATATTCATAAATTGAGTTTTATTTCACTTAAATAGAACACAGGAATGTAGAAACATACATATCTTGTTACACGGTTCCTTAAAAATAGTTGCTGATAATACAGGATTTCTACTATGAAGAAAGAATCATACCTTTTGTCAGTCTTTGGTTAATTTAGTAACTCGCAATTTAATCAAATAGGGACTATATCCCGAGGAATTTCTCTGACAAAGGGTCTCCTAGAATCTGGAAAATTATCCAATTATAATTTTAAAGCAACTTACAGCAAGGATGACTGACTAAAGACAGAAGGTGCTGAGGGGGTTAGGAAAAGAGAAAGAAAGTGAGAGTGTGTGTGTGAGAGAGAGCAAGCTTCGCTTTCTCATATGAGTAAAGTGAGGGAGGAGATACCTGTTCTAAAGTTTCTGGTTAGTGAAGTCAAGGCCCCTGGTGCTGGGTCTGGATCTGCTTGCTTTCCTTCCTTTCTTCTTCTTTTCTACTCTTATCTCTCTCTTGTTATGTGCAGACCCCATATTTATAGGAAAGACTTACAGTGACTCTTCCAGAGTCTTTTTAGATATACATGTGTTAACAAAAATGTTAGCTTAGGCAGCTAACAGTTAAGCTCTTAGTTTGAAAGCTCTGTTGGGGCAGTACCAGCAGAGAATAAAAGATTACTGTTAATCCTGCACTGCATTAGGGGAGTGCTAGGTGGCTGCTGCTCCAGAGAACCAAAGGGAGGTTCCAGAGAGCCCTTATCCTGCAAATCCCACCCAGAGCAGGATCAGCAGGAGCTAACAGAAGTTCTTCCTAGCTCTCTCTAGCTATTGGGAGTTGTCCCCAGAAGGAGACTGTATTATCCTGCCTGGAAGGAGACTTGCACTTCATGTGTTCCCATGCAGACTATAGGTTTTGCAATCCCTGAGCTTGTGCAGGAAAGCGTCCAATTGATCCAGAATGAGATTTGACTTTTGAGATTGACTGCCAGTCAAGCCCATTTACTCCTCTTTATTGTGGACAGCTCATGCCCCACTCAGCCTTGGGCCTGGCTGGGCAAGCCTTACTGTTTAACCCTTGCAGCTCCAGATCTGACCCTGTGTGTCAGCCAGCGTGGCTGCAAGCCGGTTGCTTGCCTGGGCGCAAGCTGGGAGCTCTGTATTACTTTAGTCACCTCTGGATAAAGGAGTTTACAACAACTTTCTTCTGGTATCAGATAAAAAAGGAAGTAAAATTCCACACCAGGCTTCAGAGGAGAATAACTTGATGACTTTTATCAGATAAAAGAATCATATAAGTAGTACCAGGGTTCGTGACTGAGAAGAGAATGCACTTTGCTGCAACAAGGTCTAGCACTGGAAGTATTTTTGCTTTATCGTGGGCCAAAGTAGTTCCTGATATATGTTTCTGCCATTCTGTTTCCCCATGACCCTGTGGATATTCTTAGAGTTCCTGGCATTAGACAACACATCTATGGAAAGAGCATTATTTTACTTACGTACATATTTGGTTCTTAAGAAACTGTCTCCCAGACAGAATTGTAAAGGCCTGTGTCTTGAACACTTCAGAGCTAAAAGTAAGCATGCAAAAGTCCTAGCTGCCCAGTTCAATATTGTCTATATATTGTTCAAAGGAATTTGAATATTTTTCCATGAGCATTCTGCCTCTCACAGGGTGGTTTTAGCACCTGAATGTGGATTTTTAAATGATTCAGTTTCTGCCCTTTTGCTCAAATGAACACATGTATGTCCATTCTCAGACATTTGATCATTTGCTATTTATCTGATATGCAAAGCTACATTGCATGTACAGTGAACAACCATCCACTTTATGTTCAGCCTCTGAATCAGCAGTGACAAATGTTGCTCTCTTTGACTAGGAAGCTCAGTGCAGTGATCTGAATTCAGAGGCCATGGTCCTCTGCTGAGCACAATTTAAAGTGAGTACATGCGTTTCCTTCTCCTTTTCCCCTGCGCTGAGAGCTGCCTACAAGTATTGGCGACCTCTCTGGCTTAGGACTGTCAGTAATGTGTTCAAGGACTATGTGCCTCTTCTCTCAGACTGTGATTATCCCCACACTTGGTGGTGCACGTTAGACAGCTGTTGTGCCTTGTTCATCCACAGTACTACACCTTGCTGTTTTTGCTGGGGCAGAAAACTTTTTATTTCTATAAACCAAAATCTTTAATAAAGGAAAGTATTAAAATAATGTTTTAAGTTAAAAATCGGATGACCTGGATAAATGATGGTTTGTAAGAAATGTTGAAGCTAGGCTCTGGTCCACCGGCTCAAAAAGTTGGGAGTCAGTCTCTCAGGCTGTGTTGAAAGTGCATGGACACATTTCTCTCAGACTGAGTGAGTAGTACTGTAGTTGACTGCAACAAAGAAGTTATTATATTGGACATTAGAATCCCGAACAACTATCGAGACAATGATTTTTATGATGTGACATCCATTTCATTTTATTAATACCTTTTTGCATGAATTACTGAAAGGCTCAATAAATTAAGTGAAAGCTTATGTTCTGTATATTGTTGTCTAAACGCCATCTGCTTAACTTATTAAATAAAATAGTTGCAGAGTTCCAAAGCCTAGTGGTGAGCTGTTTCTTGGCATCTATTAACATCACGTGGCTGGACAACAATCAATCTCTGCCATAAGCAAATTTGTGAGATCTAATCAAGTATGACTGTTAGATACATCCTGCCCTCCCTCGTAAAACCAGAATGAAGAAAAAGGGTACATACAACCATATAATTTTCAGTAATATACTGTGTATTTTCAAACATGAATTTTTAAATACATGTTCAAATAGTTATTTTTGACAACCCTCACAACACAATGTACAGTACTGTGTTTCCTAATTTCCAGTGAACTTTTTTTGTTGGAGAAAATTATCTTCTTTCAGTTGATCTATCTCTAATGTTCACTTGATGTTGAGTATCTCCTATACAAGCTTAGATCCTTGGTATTCAGTGGCTGTCTATTACAAGACATCTAGCAAAGAAGTAGTTTTCTGATGGTCTGTTGGGAAATATTAACAATTCTTGAAAATGGTTGTCTGAATGAACTTCGGTTCTGTATTATGCAAATGTAAAATACAACAAATTAGATCTCATATAATTTGTTGCACTGAGAAACAAAGTAACTTACCCCCCTTCTTAGGGGAAGAATCTAGTGTCTGAAAAGAGATTTCAAGTAAAAACTATAGTGAAAGCTCCTCAGAAAGGAGATCCCTAGTAGCAAGTCTATAGATTTCTTTTATTGACCATCTGGGGACTTTGCTGTCAGCTGCAGACTGGGTATTCAGTGGTTAAACCACTTTTTACTATTTTAATAACTGGAAGGTCAGAAGACCATTTGTTACTTGTTGCCATGGGGTTGACTAATGACACCCTACTATGAAGTCCCAAGGCATTTCGGGGGATTGGGGGAACACTCTTCGTTTTCCCTGGTCTGTTCTCCAGGAATTGCTGATGGTCTGTCCTCCTTGCTATTACAGCAGTTCTTCTGGTGAATAAAAACAAAACTATGTTTACTTTTGCCCCTGAGGCAACCATTTTACCTATGTGATGACCTTGTGAAGGTCTGATCCCTTCTGTTGCCTGTGCCCTCCTCCTCTTTTAAGTGTTGACAGGACAGCTTAGGCAGCACTTCAGTACCTGCCTAAACCTTGCATGCAAATGACTCCGTTAGCTTCAATGGAATCATTTACATAGCTAAAAACCCGCATTTACTGAGGCCCCTGTAGGTTTTTGTTTGTGTGTTGGATTTTCTTTGTAACAGAAGCACTTCCATCCACAGTCCATCATTGTAACAATAGCCTTGTTAAAGAAGGACCCGGGGTTTGAGGCTATAACAATTAATGCTTTTTCTCCACTTTATTATGGAAGATATGTTTTGAAATAAATTTTAAATATTTTCTATTAAAGCATTAAGAACTTGCTAAGGCAAATGAAACAAGTCTCTTTATACAGCAAATATAATAGTAGTATATTCAATACAAACAATTGCAGTGATGCCATAAAATGAGGCAATGATGGCAAAAGGAGAATTTTCTTAGAGCAGTTAACTGTTCTGCAAGGGACACATTTTTAATCTTGCTAATACTAAGCAAATTGAGTACACATAAATACTAAGCCCAATTCTGTTTTTAGTTATACTTGTGTTAGTTTACAGTAACATTGCTTACGCCAGTAACATGCATGCAATGAATCTTATGTAAAAGAAAAAAAAATACTTCAGTTGGCTACTTACCAGCAAATTGGGACATCTTAGAAATAGTTGTATGTCTTTATAATAACATAAAGACTAATTCAGAAGTGATTAACAGGTTAAATGATATGCAACTAATTATATGTAAATACAAATGAGATTCCGGTAAAATTATAAAACTCACAGATAAATGACAAGGCATTTATCAAACAAGAAATCCACTAAAGGAATTAATATGGTTTTGTAAACCATATGTAAATGCTCAATTCAAGACATTTATCCATGAAATCCTGATATAAAATTTATTGTTGCTTATTTTTATTCATTAAGTTTCATTTCAGTAGGATAGTGAGCTGACAATGAAACTCTGAATGGTTATAGAAAGGGAAGTATGTACAGGTTCAGATAAAATGTGAACTCACCTGAACTAAACACTGAAGAATGAGTGTTTACCTCTGAAATATAATTACCAGTTTGTCATTACAGCATCCATATCACTATATAGTGTATAAACTATAGTTTAATATAGAAGAACTCCTTGTATAATCATTTGTCCATTAATATCTAGCTATACAGAACTATTGACGCAAAATGTTCAAATAGTTCTGTAAGCAACAAACGTATGCTTTGTAAATACAAGCATCCATGCCCTTTATCTTAGGTTTCTGTCTGAGTAACTCTGAAAGTACATCTCATACTCCTTTCAGAAATGTCAAAGTGTCAGATCTCCTCATTAGTAGATGTCCTTGTAACATTATTTTATTTTTGTTTTTTAAAGGCAATTGTTTCTCCACAGAAAATACTGAAGTTAATGCAATAAACCTTTTTAAGAGCACAGCACTTCTGTCCACCTTAGCAGGTTCATCTGGAAGGCTATACAGGCAGCCCAGTCTGTTGTTAAACAATGTGCAAGGTCTGAGTGCACAGTTCAAGGTTCAAGATTCAGATTTCAAGTGGAGATTGTAGTTATTTCAAGATCCTATTGGAGGGGAGGAGGATTCAAAATTTAGGGACCAACCATTATTCAGATTTGGCTTTTAATCATGTTAACATTGCTCTTTTCATAACCTTTTCTAGGTTATGGCAATGAGGTTGGTCAGAAGCAGGAAAAGTATTCTGAGCAAGGTAAGACTTCACCAGTTTCTGCTTGGTAAAGAGATGGTGGGAAGGGAAGGGTTTGATAGAGATCTATAAAATCATTACTGACATGAAGAATGTGAACAAGAAATAATTTGTTCACTGTTTTTCAGAATACAAGAACTTGAGGCAGCCAATGGAATTATTTTATTTAAAACTCAATTAAGTGCTTTTTCACTCAGTGCACAATTATGTTGTGAATTCATTCCCTGAGAGATGTTGCGAGGGCTGGAAGTGCAAATGGGTGTCTAAAGGGACTATATGTATTTATAAAGAATAGTTCTACCAGTGACTAAAAAAAACCTCTGGATCAGCCTCAGGAGGCCCATATCTGATGACCGTGAGGATATACGTGGGTGATTTCTTAAAGCAATTCCCAAATATCTTCAGCTGGCCACTTCTGGAGAGAGGGTTTAGGCTCAGGAGACCAGCGTCTCACTCGGTATCGTAATCATTCTTGTGCTTCCTGGGCCTCTCTATTGCTCTGGTCTCTTTGCCAGTGCAGGTCCTGAGTGCACCTCTCCAGCTGCTGCTGGCACGGACCTAGATGGATACCCTACCACACCCCACTGCTAGGGTCTACTGGGGAATTACCATGCCATATTTTGTGTGCTCGGAGCCTTACAAAGCAACTTCAAGCTTCCTATCCATGAACCTGTTCATGAAAGTATCAAATAATCGGATGAACAAATTCACCAGGCATCATGTGTATCCCAACTGTCTTTATTCCTCTGAATTTATAGTATTGACCAACTTTTAGTTGCCTGCAATTTCAGCATTCATGGAATAAAATTTAGAAAAAGAAAAGGTGATAAAAAAAGGGTGATAGCAAGGAATATGGCTTTAAACAGCTAAATTGAGAGACATATGGACTCAGAATTTTATCCTGTTAAGATTTCTGGGGAGGGAAATTCAAAGTGAATGTTGATTGCACAAATAAATGTAAAAGTTCAATATGAAAAAGCCATGATGTGCCATCAGCTTTCTCTCAGCTCTCCTTATTTACACTAGTAGAGAATGGGACAAAAAATGATAACACTGGATGACTTAGCAATAACAGTTATCATCTGTATATTCGAGGTATACACACTGAACATTAGTTTATTCAAGATGTATTCTTGCTAGGAATACTAACTTCCTGAGATCAAGACTGGTCATTACAGGCTGTATTAGACATACATTCATGCCTGACAGCCAAACCAGTAAATAATAACAAATGCATTTGGTCTTAGCAAAAATGTACCCGATTTTTCTTATATAGTTTTTCATAAACCATGGGTGCTTCTTTTTTAACAGCACAGACTGCTATCTTCTGTAAGAATCAGGAAGAAAAACAGCAGACTAAAGATCTTTTTAGTCATGTCTTTACATGCTTTGGATTGTTTTGCTACAGTACTTAGATGGTGGTGTTGGTTTTAGGATGCTAGCTACTTTCCTATATCGTGTTTTAACTGGGAGGATCCAGAGAGACCCTCAAGTCTTTCACAAAGCCTATCTGCATGCTTCTTTTAAGAAATGCGTGAGAGTTATTTTCAGATGAACATGGTTTGGGTTTTTAAAGTTACCTCCTGTGTTTCATTAGATTTCAGAAATGTTTATGGTAAGAATGGATATCCACTGTTAGAATTCAAATGTAGTAGAGTATCAATAGATAATATTGTTCTGATTAAAACTCAGTGGTACTTTTTACTGGGAAATTACCATTTGAGGATGATTAGCAGTGGCTGAAGCAACTGGTTGTAAAATAACAGGCTTTTCTTACAGCGTTTGTTCCTTACATTTTAACTTTTATAAGTTAACAACAACAGATTTTTCAGCAATGGATTTTTCAAAGATTTTAAAATATTTACCTACCTCCCCCTAACTTCAAGGCAGACATAGCTGCTTTTGAAATCTTCACTAGACATGCTCGTTCTCAGATACCTTGGAAAAATTAGACCATGGCACATCTGCAAATGAAGATGCCTTTGTGGAAGTTTATTTTCCTTAGTGCACGTTATTTCTATTGGATTGTATTATGCTTTAAGTACTTAGGCCACCTCCAGTTAATGTTGGGCCACTGTACAGGAAAGAATGCCAGAATCCTTTTAAGCATATCAGCAGGAGCAGGCTGCCATTGTCTAGTGTTTCAGGCAATTGGTTGGGCATTTCTTGAATTCCAGTTACTGTGCTTAGGATTCTTTCTGTCTTTTTTTCCCATATTTTTTCCCATTTTTTCCTATATTTCTCTTTTTTTAATACATTTTACTTTAAGTAGTCACTGGATAAAGACCTCTCAGACCTTCTTAAATATTTGACCTATGTGTAAGGAAAGGAAATTTGGAAATGTATAAAAAGGGTTAGGGCTGTTTTTTGTAATGGCCAACACTTGAGACTTATGTGCAATATAAAAATCATTTGTCTCACTATCAAAATCCAAATCTACTTCACAGAAATACATTTGCTTTTCATTTTAGGTTTCAATAATCACCGTTAAGTTGTAAAATACAACACTTATGATAAATAATGGAGTCATATCTCTTCCAATTTAAAAGTCTATAGTCCTAGTTTTGGTGCAGTGTGTCTCCTTATTCAGCCTTGCCTGTAAAGACTGTGCTAGTTAGAGAGAATGACAGCAGAAACCTACAGGAAGTCTGCTGTCTCCATGTATATACTTCCAGTGATGCCTAAGGCAATAAAATAGTGGCAGAGCCCTGTAAAACGCACATACACGAATACCTATGCTTAGGATTTCAAGCAGAAATGCATCTTAATTCCACTCTGGCCTGAGTCTTTCCAGATGTTGGCCATCTGGATATAAGCTAACACTACTGTGTCTGATATAAGGTACACTTACACATTCATATAAAGACCTGTATAAAGATTCATCAGCTCCAGTCTAGTCTATGTCTAGTTATCTGACATATTTGCTTAGCTTTTCCAGAGAGAAAGAGAGAAATTCAAACACACAAAATGAAGCTTTTAAAGTTTTAATAACATGGGCCTGGGCTTCTGTTGGTTGAATAGTTCCAACTGAAAAGCAGAATGAAAGGTAAGTCTCTAAAGAAAAGGTCTGAGACATCAAAAGACACCCTTGCAATCAAGGATACTCTTGAAGGGAAATGATATTACATTCAGAAAGATAAGACACCTCTGAGAGAAAGAAGAACTAAGTACTATGAAAGACAAAGAATTAAAACATTAGAAGAAATTTAAAGGGAAAAGTGTACTAAAGGTAGCAAAACCCCACTTCTTGAACAACTTTAAAAAAAATTAATTCTATTTAGGCAAAGTAAAAGGATTTCGGAGGCCAAACCTGAGCTGGATTTTATCCAATCACTTTTGAAAAAGGAGATAGAAATGAAGCTGGAGTGAAAGACCCAAGAAAATTAGGGCACTAAAATAAATGAACAAGAGGAGAATATACATAAAATGCAATAATGATTAAAGGATTGATTTTTTTTTCTTTGATGTTTGAGAAGAGTATTTAGGATTTTTGAACAGCCTAGCAGTGAGAGCAGTGAGAACAGTAGTAAGCCTCAGTAACAGAGCTTCTCCATTCTATTGAAAGGACCTTAACAGAAACCCGGTTCATTGACTCACCGCTTCAATGCAGCATAAATCTCTAGCATACACAGAAATAGTATGTATATGGCCTACAGATGATTGTTTGTCAGTAGTGCAAGGACAAAAAAGGCAAGGATGGTGATTACTGACTCAGATTATGTCATCAGAGAGAAACGGGAGACGGCAAACATCAGCTCTACCCAGCGCAATGACAGTTCTCTGGGACTTGTGTGTGTTGCCTTCTTGCAGGAAGTTTGACTCCCAGATCAGCATGCTGTTGGGGCCCTGAGGACACCAGTAGTCTGTAACGGCCCTGACCAGCCTCACCAGGGGCCTCTACCCATATCCCCTGCCCATGAGCCTATGGGCTCCGTTTCAGTTCAGCCCTGGGCCTTCAGGTCCCGCCTGAGCTGTGTTGTACATGTGCCTGTTTCCAGCCCTGTTTCTGGCCTTGTCTCCTGGTTGGACCTCCGATCTCTGTATAGATAGCTTGTCTCCTGGACAGACATATGTTGTAGCCTTGTCAGCCCTGGGTCCAGCTTGTCTTCCCTTAGGGAGCAGCCAGGCCTTGCTGCTCCCTGACACGCACAAGCAACAGACTTATCAGCCTTCCTTGGAAAACACACGTTATCATCTGCATGACCAGGCAAACACCCCACTTATGTATTATTATAAGCTGAAGTATTTAGAGTAGTGCAGATTGCAAAATATGTCAGCCTACACATATTTACAGAGTAGTTAAGAAGACAAAGAAGTGGAAGGAGTGGGTATGCTTTTCAGGAGGTTTACTTGAACAGAAACAGGGAAGAGCTGAGCTTGAACTATTCATTGTTTAAAAGCTTACAGTCAGTCAGTTCTTGAATGAATGCTTAATTTGAAGTGTGCCCAAAACTAAGCTCTTCCAGGACAAAACGTTAAAGAGCAGAGCAAGGGATTACTGAGAAAGTGGGCAGAGAATAGGAAAAGAAGGAGAAAGAAGCTATCACGTCACTTTAGGGAGCTTGTTGGAATTGGAGAGTAAATGAAAAACATAGTGCAGTCCTAAATAAGTCTCCACAAAACCCCACAGAAAGATGAAAAGGTTTCATTCCTTTTAATGGCTTTTCATTCCTTTGAAAAGACATCATTCTTCATTACTGAGGTGCATGGTGTGAGAATGAGAGACAGTGGTTATTACTTGGTGACATACTGGAATGAGTTGCTCAGAGGCACTGTGGAGGCTGTGATCTTGGAGATTTTAAAAACCCAAAGAACTCAATCTACATTCGGTGTTAACCCTGGCTTGTGTGGGAGGTTGGACTCAATGATATCCTGAGCTCCCTTCCAACCTGAAGGATTGCATGAGTCTGTTGCATCTTCTCTCTTATGTATAAGCAGCCAGGAGGAGAGTAGGAGGCGAGGCCTTGTGAATGTGTCCAAACAGAAGCTTCTATATGGAACTTTAACTGTTACCAAAAACAAGCAATAAACAAGGAAAAACTGGCTACCTGCTTTTTTTGTAGCAGTTCTAATTACTGCTTGTTCTCAAATGTAAAATAAATGCAGAAATCAAGAGATTTATTGCTTAGGGTTGTTTTAGCCAAACCCTAAACCCATTGCAGTCAAAAGAAGTTTTTCTTTGGATAGCTACTCTGTAAAGGCCTGCTACAGACACCTAAAAAAGTCAAAGAACAGCAGTTGTTGGAAACTTTAATAGCAGCTTTGTATCAGTGCTGGTTGCACACCTGGCTGATAATCCCACTGCTGGAGAGAGTTGTCCCAGCTGTCCAATTATTTTTTACTTCTGCAGAGATAATTGAGCTATCAAAAGTGCTGTGCCATCAAGCACACAATTTACCCAATAAAATTAAAATCATCAGACTCAAAGAACCTGAGCAGAATATTTGTTTCTCAGAGTATGTAGTTAGTGGGCCATAGTACAGAACCTGACAGACACATATGTGGTTCAGAAGCTGTGTTAAGGATGTTAATTTGGTGCACATACACACACACATATATATAATATATATATATATATATATTAATTTGTATATATACATATACATACTACAGAGAGACAGAGTATATGTGTGTCCCTGTGGTGCCTACTGGGAATACATACTCAGCCTTGCTACTGGTTGTAGCTGGGACATGGACCTACGGCAGCCTCACCCTGTGGGGCAACTGGATTTGGGCACCTTACCTAGTGTATTCCTTGCTGTGTCATGTATGAGGGTCTAGACTGGGTAAGGAGTCTTGGATAGTCTCATGCCAGCTGAACTGGGTGTATCTCAGCTGGTAGAAAAATGAAGCTGATTTTTAGAAAGGTCTGACTAATCCTCTAAGTGCTTCCCATTTCAAAATGTGGGGTAGTGAAAGCACATACTCTCTGGCATTAGTTCTGGATGCGTAAAAAGATTCTATTTTTTATGGCAGGTGTTAACATGTTAGAATAACCAGACTGAGAAAGAAGGGTAAGTGTAGGTCCACCATGGGTTTCATAATTTATATCGCAGATAACAGTATTCAGATAGTTTAGTGAAGACCGTCTTGATGCACCAGGATTGCTGCCCAATAACATGATGGACAGATCCAGAAACGTCCCCATATTTGTCTGGGATAAATTTTAAAAGTTTTTCCCCTCTCTGTCCTTCCATCCACCCCCTAAGCAAGAATCTCCAGTTTGTAACTGCTCTTTTGTCAGTTTATCTTTCCCTCACTATTACTTTCCTGACTAATACCACCATCTTAATGTTTACTGTTATCGGTGAAAATGCTGGTTGTATTTTTCAGTGGAGACCTAGAAGATTTCTCATCAAAATCCTGTTTTCATTCTAGAAAATGTCTTTATGAAAAAGCATTGACCAGCTTCAGTTTTTATGTCTTTCTTTAAAGCATCCAGTATTGATTAGTGACTGGTGCATGTGTCACGTTTGACTCTGTAGAAGAACATCCATGGGGCAAAACCTTTTTTCCTTCATAAAAGAGAGGTTGTTAGAACACCAGTCAAATTTTCAGACAAAACCTTTGCAATTCCTTCTTGGAAATAAATAACAGAAAATTTTGATTATGAGTCAGACGCTGAAAGCAAGAATGGCAGACTCAAACCTCAGTCTTTTTATCAAGGAAGAAGATGAGTCTTTTTCAGTCTCACTAAAAATGCATTTATTTCTCCTATCCTCACCAGAACACTGCTGGTAAATCCAGCAGCACTCTACCAGTCATGTAAAATTACATTCACGATATGGAAGGTCCTCTGCCAATAATGCTTTTTGTTTTAATAAGATTACTGAGAGATGTGAGAGAGAATGATTATCAAAAAGTTCAGCATTTCTCCACATACTTTCTTTTTTTTTCTGTTCTTTTCTGCAAAATAGTTTCAATGACAGATGCTGATCTAGCTTCTGACACAATTTTAGTTTGCTCCTAGCTGAGTTCCGTCCCTCCCCCCCGCCAATTATGTACAGTTTCTTTTGGCAAAAGGGAGAACTTCAACTAGACTGAACTTCAGGATGTGTCAAAATGTAAAGGCCATGGGGCCTTCTGTATGCTTACATTGCTTTTGCAAACATGCATAATGTCAGCCTTGAAAAATTACCCCTTCTGCCAGAGGTTGGGCAGGAAGCTGCACCCTCTCTTCCTACACTTTAACTTGGCTATGTTAACCCATGTTTACGATTGCCAAGTGTGATTGCTGCAACACACTGCACTGAAAAATAAAAGTGTTAACTAAGTCAGCAGTCCTACAGGGGGAAATGGAAGTTTCCAGAGAGGTCTCTGGGCTTACCTAAATGCAAATTAAGATAGTTAGGTCCAAGGAGAGAGGTGTCTTTCCCATAGCAGCTTCCTGGTTTCTGTACGTGTGGAAACAACACAATCTTGTGCAAATCTAACCCCTTCCTCCCCCCAGGAAAGCGTACAGTTCTATCAATAGATTCTGAGATATCACAAATTAGAAGGAAAGTGTTATGTATTTGCATGCTCCATAAAACCCAGCAAGGAACTGTAGTCTAAACTGTGTTTGCGTTGTAATTCTGTTCCTCATACGTGGTTATGAGTATTCTTCCATCGCTGATACGGTTCACTGCTCCTGTCTGCTCTGTGTGACTATGCCAGGTTGTTTCCTGGTGGGTGAATTCACCAGCTGAACAGCATAGGTGAAACCCAGAGCTATTGATAACATCATGCATTTCCTTCCCTACTGCCCTGGTGCAATTTGCTGGAGTTCGCAGCTCATTCTTCTATTCCAGGCTAGGTGACAGTAAGCCATGTCCCTCCGTGTAGCAGTAAGCTTTTGAGCAGGCCTTGGTAAGCTTGATGTTTTTTTAGCTACCTGGAGTTTTCTTTATTAACACAAGACCCCAGAGTGTCTTACTGCTGTCAGTGAATGGGTTATTTATTTTATATACAATTATGTCTATACACTCCTACTTTCTCCCCAAATGTGTGGAAACCTGTGTAAACAATCCTCCCACTAGGAAACACAGTCCCTGTTAAAATGGTGAGAAAGAACACTAGGAAACAGTTAAAATCTTTCCTTGACTATTTGTAATTTTGCATGTCACCATTTTATTCGTGACCCTCACTCCTCTTTTTCTTTCATGTTATGTGAATGAGTTGTATTTTTCCCTTACCGCTGCCAGGAAGCCAGCTGTTAGCACCAGGGTCTAAACTAACAGCCAATTTCAACTTACTTTCTCTCATATATAAAAGAAAAAATCCTGAACTATTGAATATCCCCATTTAGTATCTTACTCTAGCAAGTCCTCTAAATGGGGCACATGCAACTACCGAGGAAGCAGGTTGGGACTTCGAGACTCTGGTCAGTTTAAAGTGCTGCTTTTTCTTATTCTAACCTCTACTTATCCACTGCTTGTCTTCACTTTTGGCTCTCTCCAGAATAATAATAATGTGATTCTTCCATCTTTCATTTTCCTTCGCTGTCAACTAAGGAATGGTTGGGGAAGGGAATGTGCACCGAGGTCTTCTACACTAACACGGTGTATTTGTTTGTGGCAAATGGTATAAAATGTATTAAAATATGCCATCCACTTAGTAATAATGTGTTTTGCATAGTTAATGTCTCAGGAACAACTGTTGACACAGATTAGCTAAGAAGCAGGCTTATATTGTATGAGAATTAGACTGTTGTTTCTTCTAATGGCCATTAATTTTGCCTGCCTATATTGAGGCATTTTATGTTTTTTAACCTAAAGTCCATTTCACTTGAAATGTCTTAGAAATTACACAAATAATAGAAGGGCACATACTTTAAAGCAAAAATTGCCCCCATGACAATCAAATATGAAGAAGCACATAGGCTAAAAGGCATCAAAATATAGTCTATTTTCAGTTCGATTTCTGTCCAGTAATTTTTGTTGCTCCAGTAGACAACGTGAAAGATAATCACTTTGTCTTTCTACCAAGTGAAAACAAGGGGTAGTACTGATCCAACAATTGCTATGGAACTATGTTTCAAGAAATCTTTATTTTCAGTAGAAGTAAAAAATGAACTGAATACCAGTATGACTCTCTTCTGCCAAGGAGCTGTCCCTCAAATACTTACTGTTTCTTTTACCATTTTTTTTTCCTCCCTGGGATTACTCATTGCAGATGAATGGAGGTGGGCATATGATTTAATCAAAGTGATAATGCTAGTTACTATCACGTCTTTTGAACACTCAGCTGCTATCCTTGTGCCGTGTTTGCATGCACACAATTCCAGAGATCTAAACTGCATGACTGCTGTCTGAGGCTTTAGGAAGTATCTTAGGAAGTTTGACATAATGAAGACAGAACAGGACTACCAAGAGACAAATTCTTTAAAGTTTCTCTCTCTCACTCATTTCCATTTTAAAAGGACACTATTTAATTCATCGAGTCTACGTTTCTTTTTCTTTAAAAGTTTTTGGGTTGTAAATGTGCTGGTCCTCCTGTCTTGATATGGGTCACAAGATCTCTTTTTCGTGCAGTCTAACAAAGACACATAAAAATGGATACAAATCCTGAAGTAATGTGTGGTAATATCAGTGCTACATCCAGAAGTATGATGACAATTTGTATGAACGTGTCTCAGTTGTGAACCTGCTAGCTCAGGTACCAATAGCTGCAAACTCTCCAAATCTGCGTAAATATTTAAGACTAAACTGCACCCATTCCTTGGTGCCCTGTTTGCATGGCTCACAACACTCAGCAGAGAGAGTTTAAAGCTAGCTTTGGACTTCTGCATGAGCTGCAGTCATATCTTTTTTTGCTGCATAGATGAACTCTAAGGCGTTGTACTCTACATGTCTGTGTGAGCTATAACAGAGAACATGAGGCTAAGTATTCGTTACATCTGGTTTGGCTTTTGCTTGTGTTTTAGAAGGTTAATTCCATACCAAATGAGCTGCTCTGTGGCTTGTTGTCTCTGTTTTGCAAAGTTAATGGTAAAAATATTTGTAAAGAAAGAACTGAAACAAGATCCCTACATAAACTGTTGAACATAGGAAAAAAGAAAAGGTCTGTTTATTAACAGGCTGGACCAGTTATTTCTCTAAATGTGCAGCATCCTTGTGCACCATTTTACTCTCTGTCAGTGCTGAAGGTCCATATCATTGTCCTGGGCCGGGATTTACTATTTCTGTAGCATTCTTTGCTCTTCCTCCTTTAATAACGTAATTCTTTGCCTAACACTTGTTATTAAAACAAAAATCCACAGGAGACTGAAAATGATTCAGTGAAGGTGTTTTGCTGTTGAACTTTACCTGCTGGAGATGGCTATTTTATACTGGATTTCCTGAAACCCATGTTTTTCAAATGTCACCGCTAAAATGACCTGTTTCTGTTCTGCCAAAACGTTAATTGTCTTTAGATTTGCTTATTAGTTTATTTTCTCTTTGACCTTAAGCATATAGATCACTGGAAATGCAGAGTTAAAAGGGAAGACCTCTTCTGCTGCTATCCAGCCCACGTCTTTCTGCAAGGGAGAAAAGCTGGGTTATTCTTCATTGTTATTTTGTTGACTCTGACAAAGTCCAATATTCATGCTGTGCCAAAGAAACAAGCTCTTTTCATTGTTCCCTTTATCTGTATGTAAGGCACAAATGAAAGTATTGCAGCTTGCAGCTACCTAAACATGGCAATTTAGACTCTGCACATTACCTTCTAGAAATGCGTTATTTGCCATGTCATTTTAAAATAACTCCGCAGACACAGTGTTATCAAACACTCTCTTTTACAAGATTTGCACGGTTCTGAGGACAGCTTTGCTCCTCATTTCTGTTGTTCTCAGACCACAGCCTTTCTGTGATGCTCCTTCCTATGCGCTCTTTCGTGTTCCTTTCTAGCTCTATACAGACAGTGTAAACTATATTACCACCAACTTTTCATGATGATTCAGTGGAACCCTGTAATAATGAAATGCTTTAGATATGGTAAAGGTACCTAATATCTCTGTAGCAGTGCTAAAATAATTAAATGCAATGTATGTGAGGCAGCTTATGCCAATGGTTTCTCATGCTCTTACTCCGCTTACATTGATGTTTCTGTCCCCCTTGCACTTTGGTGCCATCTACTACAGCTTCTTAAAATTTAGTTCCCATAGATGCTGTTTTACCAACAACTCTCTAAAGTAGTATGTTGTTTTCATTCAAAATGCTTTGACTCTTGCTCCATAACACTCCATAGTGTCATTCTGCAAACTTTCTTTGTCTCCTCTCGTACTTCTGCCAATTTTCAGCAAAACAATCATTGACTCTCTCCACTCTATTCTTGATAATAAAATATTTCTTGTTGCAATCCAGTACAGATCTTTCTCTCTTCTAGTTGAAGGCCATTCACCTGAAAAATCTTCTGCAGTCAGAAGACTCCAGCTGCCCCCTTTCTCATTCTAAGATGGCGATAGTTGAAATGTCTTTATGCACCAGCTGCAAACCTCATTTCACACTGAATTGTAGGTAGTGGGTCAGTAGACGTGTATCAAAAGTGTCTGTGTGTATGTGTGTGCAGAATTAATGCAGAGACTTTGCACTGCTTCTGAAATCTGACTTCAGAAAAAACTTAAAAGAAAAAGCAAAATAATATCCATCTCATCTCTATTCAAAATGATTAGTCAAGGTACTCGTGGACCTCTCTGTGCCCAACTGTAGTCTGGCAGCAGAGGAAGGGCATAAGTGAAGGAGAAAGCTGTCACCTTCCACACACCAGGCTCAAGCAGGTGGATGGGGGATGAGAGTGTAAGAGCCAATCTTATGCAAAGCTCTGCCCCATGCCAACTATTTGCTTTTCTTCCCTATGTCCTTCCATGCTGGTGAATTTAGGCAAATTTTAAATGTGGATTGCCGTTTCCTAACCAGTGAGGAGCACACTGCTGAGCTGTGCCAGCAGAGAGGGGGAATGTAGAGCCAAATGCAGTCCAAAGCCAACAATTTCTACTCAGATGCTGCTGAAGCTAATGGCTGGGAATGAGGTTCTAGCAGCCCACAAGAGGGTGAGAGACAACAGTATCAATCCCAGGGAAAGAAGGAGAAGGGTAGAGTGACAAAGAAGATGACAAAAAAAGCAGTATATGGGCTCTGGTACAGAAGTCTGGATATCATTATTTAACACTTTCTTGAGTGTGGGGGCCTGTTTTTGAGTACAACCTTAATGCACCTACTCAATAATAAGAAATGAATATGACTAGGAATGACATGAGCATAGCTGTTAAGGGCTCAGAACTCAGGTCGTTGCAGTTCTGTCAAAGTGATTTCCCTGATGTGGCAATGGAGTTGTTGCTATTATGCCAGCCCAAACCTACGATCTGTCCTTTGCTGAATTAATTTCCACGTGCACCAACGCATAGCCACAAGAGGGAGATCTGCCCAAGGCTGCTCCAGAGCAACCTTTCTTGCACACCGCAAGTATTACAGCAGTGAGGTTTTGGCACTAGTTTGGGGGATCAGGCAGTTTTTTTCCTGCAGACCAATGGAGCTTCTCGTGGCATCTCTGGAGTCCTCTATGCCTGCCACCTCGGCTGAACAACCCCAGGGCAGGGCAAGCGGCATCTCCCTGGTTTTCTTTCAGGATTCTGCAACTTCACATGATCACTCTACCAGCTATTGTTCAGCCCTGCTTGTCCTCCATTCTTTGCGTTTCTGTTTGACCACTCATTTTATCACTCTGCATTTGGCTGGCCTTCGGTCAGCGCCTGTTTCCTTTCTACACTGCCGCAGACAATACTTGGGCTGGGAAATGGAACTGGTGCTGCTAACTTAATCTAATGTTTTTATACAATAATTGTTCATAATTAAACCCTTTCTCATGCAACTTCTTGAAATGTTTTATTGTCCTGCAGTTTGTATGCAGAGGCTGTTTGGGGTAAGGCAGGTCATCCTCCAAGAGACTTTTCAAGCCTCCACATGATTGGACTCATTCAGTGCATTGCTATCATCCTGGACCCCTTTTTCCATCATAACAATGATGTCTTCCTATTTTTTTTTAATACAAAATAAGTAAACAAACTGACAATAAGTTGACAAATCAAGCCTTGCTGAGTCTCTGAACTTGAAAACGAGACTAACATTTCCAGTTGAATTCTGCCATCTCTGTTTCTTCCTTTGAGGATTTCTGTTTCTAAGTATAAATTATTGCATCATAGCACAAAAACTATAATTGCTCACACATGTTGATGCATTGTGAGTTACAGTACATGAATACAGTCATCAGTTGTGGTTTGATTTTTAAATCCCAGTGAGATCTACTCAAAAAAAAAAAAAAAAAAACTTGTAGAAACTTGGCTCAGTGCCTTTACACTTATTAGTTTTCACAACTTGCTTTAGCAAGTTGGATTTTGAAAGATAAAAATGTTGAAATCTATCAATTGTATTTCTTTGACTATGTTCAGTGATAGCTGTACTATTTTTGTGTTCAGTCCCTAAATCTGTTGTCATCATTTAGACAGACCTCCTATTAAAGGAAAAGTGAAGTTTTTATGTTTAGAAACCATAGGATTGGATCTGAAATAACTAGCCGTGTGTTAGTATATCATCGTATTTTTTTTTAGAGAAGCAGTCTCAGTAAGCAAAAGTAAATGTTATTAACTGTACTAATGCATGTTTCTGTAAGAGGGCTGGTAGGTTGCAGAATTGTAGTGGTCACCTGGTGACAACTTTGCTGTCTCACAATCAATGCCGGTAACATCCAATTCAAGAAATGCCGTTTGTCAGATCTATTACAAATATTTTTCTTTTTCTGAAGCTTTTTATTGTTGGGCTGCTACACTGTTGCATCTTTTTGTATCTGAAATAGCAGGCATGAGGATTCCAGGTGAGCCAGAAAGGTAATTTTTTTTTTTTTTAACAAGTCACCTAAATATTTTCTTTGTGGGCTACAGCATATCTTTGATCCAAAAGGTTTCATATGTACCTAAAGATCATACTGCTGAGCAGTGCCCATTAAATAAGTAATAATAGTAAATATAGCCAGGAGTTACTTAGGGCAAAATTAGGCAATATACATATACTTCATTTTTATTAACTTTTAGTTTACTAAATCTTTATAATCAAAACCAGCTGAATTTAATTTTTTGCTTCCAACAAAATTTCAAATCTTCAGATGAAATTTAATCACAAGTGCTAGCAATCACCACATAGTTTTTCATTATATCACAGCCACAAATAAAACAAATGAAACTGTGTAAAACCTAAAACAAATCTTTTGAAGAACAAGTCTCACAGGACTCTGTCTTTCCTCATACCACGTACAGTAACTATACTGTGTGCTGTATTTCAGTGAAAAGCAATTATAGTATGGACATCATTGCTGTAGTTAATGCTGAATATGCAAATTACTACAACAATTTCATGGTATAGTTGAGTGTAGTTAATTATTATGCTGACTGTAGCATCACATGGGCTATGCTGCAGTACAGTACCCAGTGACTCCATGCGTTGTAAACTTAACATCTGAAAGTCTTAATAGTGTATCTTGGTACATGTGATGTCAGTTTTAGCAAAGTTCGGGTAATCCATTTAGAAATAAATGAAGCAGGAAAAGCGAATAAATACTGGCTTCTCTGGAGATCACTCCATCTGTTCACCTTAGGACAAAATATGAGTATCTTGTCTACTTCAGCTAGACACATAGCATCCCACAGGGAAATGCTAGCACAAGCTTATCTTACTCTGACAGGAGGTTAGGAGTTAACAGGAATAAGAGAAGAGCAGCAGAAAATTACCTACAGGAAAAAACAGGGCAAATGGGGAAAAGGTGATGTGCATGCCTAATACTGTTAAATCAGGTAATATGATTGGCACTGCAAGAAAATTTATCTGCAAGTCTTCTGTATTTTTCAGGTAGAAAATAAATAGGCTTCTACAGTGCTTGGGGAGTCCACACTATAGTGTACCCTTGGGCCTGAGTACTCTTGCTGTTGGCACAGAGTAAGGCAACACATCTGCCTTTGAAGTATTTCCTTTATTATCCTGGCACACAGAGAGCTGTTGCTAGCAGGGGAGTTTGCAAATGGTTTTCTGTGACTCAGTTGTTCAGATAAACAGTAGTATGGCACCAGATTCCCCTAGTCAAAATCATGGAAAACAGCCAGTCCTGTCAAGACCAAATACGTGAAAGGCAACTAATTGCACAGGCTAAAACAATAGCAGGAGGAACAATCAATCACCAATACAGTAAAAACAGGGGTTTTTTTGTCAAAAACATCAAGATTGAGGAGCCCACCAGAAAGACTATGTGGCAGTAGGCAACTGCAGAGAGGCTAAAGGAATTCATTGCATTGTTGTTCACTGCTGGAGAAACTGGGGCGATGTTCATGAGAGAGCCCTGCTTCGTGACGTGCTCCAGAGAGAATTTGTCTGACATTGAAGTGAACAGAGAAGATGTTACCGAATCAATAGATGAAATGAAAAGCAACAAGTTGCCAGGGCCAGGTGGTATTCATCCAAGAGTTTCAGAAGCATTCAAGAGGTCAAAGAATTCAAACAGCCGAAACACAGTTTGTCATTAATCTCACACTTAAAATGGCCTTGGTACTCGTGGATTTGAAGGTGGCATTTGTGATGCCAATTTTCCAGGGATAAACTAGAGAACTAGAAAGCTAGCCAGTAAGCCTAATGTCTGTACCAAGCGTATTGGTAGAAATTGCAATAGGGACTGAAGTTAGTGGACACCAAGATAAATGTGACGGACTTGAGAAGAATGTTTATGGCTTTTTGAAGGCAGGACTTCCCAAAGCTTTTGGAATTTTTTGAAAGGAGAATGTGAATAAGTGTGATGTATTTGATGTTGTCTACTTGGATTTCTAAAAGACATTTGGTGTGTCCTTCATCAAAGGCTTTTACAGAACTTAGGCAGCTGTGATGTAAGACAGACAAGTTTTTGCATAAGCAAATAATTGATTAAAAGATGGGAAACAGAGAGAAGGTCTAAATGCTTCCTGTAGTGGAGGGAGATCACCAGTGGAGTTCTCTAGGGATCTATGCTGAGACCTGTGCTGTTCAGTACATCTACAGATGACCTGGAAAAGAAAATGGAGGACAGATGTACTTCAGTTCAATGGTGATAAAAATTTATTCAGGACAGAAAGGACTGGCATATACTGTAAAGAACTGCAAAAGAATCTTTTAAGACTAATGCATCATTTGGATAGCAAATGAAATTCAGTGTGGCTAAATATTAAGTGATGCATGTGGAAAAAAACCAGACCCTCTTCATATATGAAGTCATGGGCTCTGAGCTGACCAATATAAGAGAAAGTTCTTGGGACTGTGATGGGTAATTCCAGCAAAGTATCAACTCATTGTTCACTAGTGATAAAAAAAAAAAAAAATCACGTACTAGGAATTATCCAGAAAGAAGTAGTGAACAAATCAGAACATCATTCTGCTACTGTAGAAATTCATGGTTCAACCACAGAATGAGGACTGTGTGTGGTCCTAGTCCCGTTAGCTCAAGAAGTATATTGTAGAACATGGAAAAGTTCAGAAAAAGGGAACAAGGTAAACATCAAATGGAGTGTTAAAGGGGTAACAGTGATGAGTTAATTAAACCTCTCAGTGGTCTGCAAAATATTTTCCTTATTTTAACTTTCTACATAAGTAACCTAGAACACAGAAGGAAAGTGTGAAATTCTGATCCACTTAAATCTAAAAATGCCCCTCACTGGGATGGCAACTGTATTTCATCCTTGAATTTTTAAACAAGACTCTGCATTGTGTCTAACCTTATCTGCAATAGGATTATGACTAGCATTCTGGCAGTGTGAGGGTGAATCTTCTTAAAGACTTAGTTTGTATGAGTGCAGTAGAATTTGCAGAAACATAGAATATTCTAATGTGAAATCAAAACTAGTAATAACAGGGGGCTGGGGAAACTTCTAAAAAACAATAAAATATGATCAAGAATGAAATCCTATTTTATTTTTAAACAGTGCTCAGTTCAGTTTGTGTATGTGACAGAATTTTTCTGAACGATACTGTTTTATCTAAGTATTTCTATTTCAAAATGTGCTCAAAATATGCTGATCCAGGAGGATGGTCCAAATCTTAGGAAAATATTTTGAAAATCTTAGTTGCAGGCGCTGCAGTGGGAACAGTTGTTCACTTGGGCTTACAATCAAATAAACTTTTTAACAACCTCTGTGGCAGCCCTTGGACACTGAGAATCCAAAGAGAAGTCTGGAGCCTGGTGCTGTGAGGATGCAGTCAGTTCTTCTGACATGTGGCCAATATTTAGAAGAACTCTGTGTGTTCTTCTTGGTGTCTACTTCAGTAATGATTTCTATAAAGTATTTTCTTTATAATATGCTACTTCTGCTCCATTAAGAGAACTAACAAAGCTCTCATTCCCTCCAGTGAGAATAAAATTAGATCCTGCATGAAGATTAAGATGCCAACTCTTGTCATTTCCAAATTCAGTTTGATGTCATTTGGGATATTTTCCTGAAAGCTTTAGCTAAATTTTTTTCCCCCTCCAGAATAGGGTATATCACACCTTTCACTATTATCACCAGAGTAATATAATTAGCTATTTACTCTTTCTGTGAGAAAAATTGCTCTTCAGAAAATTGGCTGTTCATATCAGTGAACACTGGTGAAGTAAGTAGGATGAAATAGACTCAGAAATACCAACTTGTTGTCATTATGTGCTGCTGGTAGCGAAACAGACCATGATTTGAGTTGATGTGGCAAATTTAGAACTCAAAACAGGGAAAAATGGCAAGCATAATTATGAACTATTTTGTTCAAAGAGACTCTTCCCTTCCCACTCCTTAGCTTTTCCAAAAACAAAACAAAAAAAGCAAAGAACCTGGAGAAACTGCAGTATTTGGAAATATAAAAGAGGACATATTTTGGTTGAATATATTTCAAATTTTTCCAAGAGACTTTAGATCCATAAAAACAACTTTAGCCTCTAAGTCCCGGTAGGTAGATAATCAAAACCCATATCGTTACAACATAACTCTGAAAGTGTCTTAAATGTGAAAGTACTTAAATGTGTGCTCGTAACTATCTTTCAAGTGCCAACACATGTCTATTAACAGTGCTTAATGGTTAGCTGTCTAAGGCTTACCAGCATCTGTTTTGGTGACTCTTCCGTGAGCCCAGTCGGGTACGTCATTACAAAACTGACTTTTGGGATCACCACATAAAACACTGCTGCTAAAGGAGAAGGAGAAGAAAGTATCCTCTATTTTAAATAGTAACCCAATATTTGGAGAAGTCATCGACCATGTTGGAAATCCTGCTCCTTTACCTCTTCTTCCTGCAGAGAATTGAACTTCCGTCTCCTGTAAGTGCTCCAGCTACCAAGTTCCAGTGGTCAGTGTTGTGCTTACTAGTATTTACCTTGATACCACCACTGCTGCTCTTTCCTCCTCCCATGTTCTCAGTGGTGTCCAGTGAGAGGATGAGAGGCAACAGGCACAAACTGAAACACAGGAAGCTCTGTCTGAACATAAGGAAAAACTTCACTGTGAAGGTGACTGAGTACTGGAAGAGGTTGCCCAGAGAGGTTGTGGAGTCTCAATCCTTGGAGATAATCAAAAGCCATCTGGACAGGGTCTTGGGCAATGTGCTCTAGGTGACCGTGCTTGAGCAGGCGGGTTGGACTAGGTGATCTCCAGAGGTCCCTTCCAACCTCAGTCGTTCTATGATTCTGTGATTTTGTGATGTTTTACAGGAGATGGATGGGCATCTAGCTCTGCAAGAGGACTGGAGTAGAGAGTCTCAAGTAAGAGTAGGTGCTTTCTTAGTTTAGGGAATTTAGGTACCAAAGTCTCTGAAAGAGGGAGTGCCAAGGCATAGGCTATATATGTTTAAGTGTGTCTCATTTAAGTGTCTCTGTGCTGCCCACAGTGTTTTTTGTGGACCTTTTTTTCTCAAATCCCTCTTCTGCAGCATGGCTGCAGGTTCCACCAGACAGCAAGGTACCTGGATGCCAGATATCGTTATGTTTAGTGTGCAGTCAGTTTTCTGTCAAAATTTTAGGCCTCCTCATTGAGAAACTGCAGATGACATATCTGAAAGTTCTTCCCTTTTGAAAACTCCTACTGATTTTCACTTCTTGAAGCAGAATTCCTCTGCCTTTGTTAAATTTTTGTGTGTCCACTATGTGCTATGTTTGCCCATTTAAGAGAAATATATCGAAGGCATGGCTATAATATTTAGAAAACCTTCAGGCTTATCAGCGTTTGCATCTGGCATACCCATGACATTTTGTATGTCCTGCTGCATATAATGCCACAATACCTTTGGGGTATAGAATAGTACATGGCCAAATAGACTAGAGTACTTGAACTGAAGAAGATTAGATCATTCTGTCTGACAGCAGTAAGGATACTTTGTTGTAAACAAACTCAGCAAGTGGTATCACATTAGTGACAGATAACTGAAATGTGTTAAAATATTGTTGAGATAAAAATACGTTGGAAATGAACTCAGAAGTGAATATTATAGGTAGTCTACACGAATCCTGATAAATTTCTTTCTGATGGATCATCTATAAATATCCAGATACAGCTTTTAAAAGCTATTTGAAGCAAGCACATTTTGACTATAACTCCAGTTTGCTGCTCCTACAGTGGCGCTTTGTTTGAATTCCTTATGATTAGAGCCCTTAGTATGTTTCGTTATTGTTCTCTCAGTGTAGTTCATATGCAGAGTCTTTCTCTCACTAATTTTGATTTAGTAGAGTTTTCAGGTACTTTTCTATAGTGGCAGTGGTAATTTCTTCATTTCTTCCAACTCTGGTTGCACTCAGATGGTGAAGATAGAAAGCATGTTCCTTGCATTATTTTTCATTTCTATTACCTCTTTCAATAACACTGTATGCATGACTGGTACTGCGGGATCAAAGACTCATAGCTTTTGTATTCAGAAACAAAGAATGTTTCTTTCCTAGAACACCTGTAAGAATCTACATATACGATTCAGTGGCGGTGGCATGAAAGATTTTTAACTGTGTAGAAGTCATGTGAGGTGTCCTTAAATCCAAGTAGAGATTATATTCATTTTCTGTGCAACAATCTGCACGTAAGTATAAATTACATTGTTTGTAAGATTTCAACAGAAGATGATATAATTTCCCATAAAGTGCTAAGGGAATGTGACTTATTTTATATTGCATATACTCAGTTGCAATAGAAAATATTAGTGGTATTCTTTGACACTTGTTCCCCTTTTTCTTCAGGGCAATCAAATTTCTGCAGGGAAGAAAACATAAGCAGATGATTATTTGCCCAAATCAAGTAAGAGGCTCTAGAATGGAAAAAGTTAATGGTTGAATCTACCATGTCCAAAATTCTTGGAATAAAGAATATCTATTACAGGGCTAAGCAGCATGAACTAGCTACTGAGCCAGTTTTGGTGGGTAAGTCCCTGCAGTTCTGTGTGCTAACAAAATTGACTGACTCAGCAAATCGCTGATGGCCCCAAATGAATCATATTGTGGCTTAAAACATTTTGTTAGGGAGGCAGCCCTGAGCAGCATTACACATTCTGCTTGCCCAACTTTAAGTAGGTGCATAAATCTCCATTGTGGCAGTAAACACACTCTTTTTTAGCCATTGTTTGGGCTGTGTTATCACAGACCCATAGAGTTTTAAGTAAGCATTGGATCACTCTGTCTGACCTACTGTATGTCCTACTACACCTCTATTAATAATCCAGAAGGCCCAGAGCTGTGAGTCTATGTTGTGTGTGATATAAAAGCCTTTCTGTGCATAATAAATCTGGCTCATTGGACTCACCTTATGTGTGTAAACCAGGTGGGTGTCATGTGCACCAGTTTCATCAGACTCACTGCAGTCAAGTGTCAGAGTCCTCTTTTCAATGCAGTGTCCGTAAGGGTGGATGAGAGCCCGTACTGTAAGATGGCCACGTTTTGCAGCTTGTTCTATTTTTCCACCTTCACCCCCTGTTGATCAGAATAATCTGTGTCTGAAGAAACTTGCATTTGGCTAGTGTGCATTTTTCCAAAGAGACCACATTAATTAAAAGCAGTGCCTAATTTCCATTTTGAATTTGACCGATGTCAGATTCTGCCCACTAGTACATATTTTTTTCCTTTAGTTTAAGGGGTCCATTAGTACTTGCTGTTTTTTCTACCATGAAGATACACTGTGAGCAAGTTGTCTTTCATTTTCAACCTGTGGTAAAGTGATAGCCTAAATGATTTAAGAACCTTTTCTCCAAACTATAGGTTGTTTTTGTGACCTTTTTCTTGTTTCTCTTCAAGTCTCAAAGTCCTTTTCAAAATACAAATATTAACACTGGATGTGTTATTCCAGTAACAAGTCTCACTAATGCCACAGTCAGAAGTGATTTCACCTGGCTGCTACTGCTCACTGCTTTCCCATTTATCTGTCCTTTTGATGTAGTATAACACTGGAAGTCCATTGCTGAGTATTTTGTCTTCCCTCCCATGCAAGCAGTCTGATGTTCCTCCTTAGCCAGATAACTTAGCATGAAAACACATTTTGTTTGAATGGCCTATTCAAGTGTGTGATTCAGATGATTGCTCTATATGACTGACCTCTTCTCCCAGTGAGTTTGCTCAGTTTACCCAAACTATAGCAGCTTTCTGCACCAACACTAGGAATCAGCTGTCATCCAGTCAACACTGGTGTGCACTGTGCTGCCCTCTTCGTTTGACATCCGGTTAGGTGAAGCATGGGCCAAGGGAACTCACACGTACTGGTAATCCTGGCAGCGAGCATACAGGCACCTGTCTACACTATGGACATACCATATAGACATATAGACATATAGACCATACAGACATATCCACTGTTTGCCTTTTTGCTGATCTTTGTTTCATCTGAGTTTATTTCAGCAGTCATTTCCTTTTTGCTCATCTCCAGATCTTTGATGGGAAGCTGGATAATGTGAGCCATGGTCTTGCAGTGCTTCACTGGAAATTCCCCCAGGGAAGGACAGCTCCCTATTATTTCTAGGTATTTCTAGCAATTTCTATCCCGTGTTAGATATTTCTCAATTAGCTCTTTTTTGATGAGTAAAGTATGCATAAAATGGTACCATGTAGCATTAGTCCTTTGGTTAGTATGTCACTAGAATGGCACTAAATAAAATGCTTTACAGAAGTCTAAGTTTATGAACAGCTCGGCAGTTACCTCTGTCTTCCAGACTGTTATCTCCTAAAAGTAGGAAATGAGACCTAGGAAGACCTGTATTCCATAAAAGCACAAATTGTGTCCTTCAAGACTTTGTCCATGCTCTTTCCATACTTACCCTGGTATCAATGTCATATTGACGAACACATTGTAGTGTAAATCAGTCTGTTTGTCTTTTTTGACTTTAATAACGGAAAGGGGAAGTTTATTTTTTGCTCTGTATGCTGTGGAATGATGGATTTGCTGCCCTTTGCATTAGAGGTTTCTGATCCTTTCCTTTGTTTGGCTGGGTAATGAATACAAGTGACGCAGGGATGGGAGGCAGGATATGAAGTGTGCCTTACTGACAGCAAGCTTTGTATGTGCTTCTCCAGAGCTGCGTGTAGCTAATTGCTGTGCTTGGGTGCTGCAGCAAGCGCTGTAATGCCTCAGAGAGATCCTGTGTGCATTCCCAGTTGTTTGTGTGCAACAGGCAGCTCTTAGGAGAATCTGTGCACGAGCATGAGAGGGCAAGGTTTGTCATATCCTGCTATGAGATGTTATGATGTAAAATCAATGCAGCTTACAAAGAGCATTCCTTTAACACTTATGGGCTGCATAACACCCTTTGCTTGGTGTTGTCTGAGACATACATTACTTATGTTACAGGTAAGTGTCCGTTTTTCCTACGTGGACAAGTATTTTGCCACAGCAAAAGATAGCCTACGTGAAGCAGGCAAGTAGATATTTCACGCAGGAATGCCAACAAGAACTAACTTCACAATTTGCAGCCATCAAGGGTACCAGCAGCAGAATGCCCGAATGATAAAAGGCCACATTATCCTCTGTAATTTCTGCTACAGAGGTTTTTGTGATGTGGTCCACGTCACCTCTGGATAGTGCATGAAAAACAGGATGAGAATATGGCTTATTATCTTGTCTATTTTTTTAGCCAAGAGAAGCTGAATAGATTTGAATGCAGATATGAACCTTTGCAGAAAACCTGCTCTGTGGAGAACAATTCTGTATCAATACCTTTGTTAAAGATCTCTGCCACCAGCCAGCTGCTAATCAATAAAGCATGCACAAAGGGAGACTTGCTCTTTTAAATAAAAATCTAAATTGCATTTGAAGTAAATGCAATATATCAAGCATTTTCTTACACCACCTTTTCCCACTTGAATCACGGCATTGTATTTTGCAGGGAAGGGAGATTAAATGCTTCTTTTGAGTATGGGTTGGGAGGGGGTCCTTCTACTGGAACTCTCTATTAATACGCAATTTCTCCTATAAAAACGTATATGAGTCACACAGCAGCTGTGGCAAGACCAGCACCAGGGAAGAAGGGTTGCAACAGAAGGCAGCTCACTGCTCCAGCATAGCAGCAAATCCCACCCCCAGCCCAGCTCAGGAAGACCAGAGCAGGAAGGGGAAGTGATGAGCCTTCTGGAATTTGTCTATTAACACCTGTCTGGACTGTATGAACCCCTTCAAAGAGAAGCTCTTTGGGAACTTCTTTGTATAGGGCCTCATTTACCCAACAGAAAACATTTGTAGCTGATCGAGGGTCAGCTGTCTGCAGCTAAGCCAAGCTGCACGCTGCCTGGCTACAGCTGCAGACACAGACAAACTCTAGTCAGTGTTGTGTCAGAAATAAAACTCGAGAGCAGTTCTTGAAGGGTGCCAACCAGAGGCTGATGACGGTTTTTGCATTTCAGTGCCTGCTGTTAATCTTCGTCCCGTACCTGTGCAGCAGCCTCAGTCGCTGCAGCCAGTTGCGTGCAGTTTGTTATGCTGTTGGGTAAGCTGGGTTAAGAAGGGAGATTCATTTTATATCAGTTCATCAGAACTGATTCCAGTGTACCTAAACAGGTGAAAAGACACAAGTGTTCACATAAAGAATTAAATGTGTTTTCCTAGTGTAAATGAAAGGTATGCAGCCTGTTCCACTGTTTGGCTAGGAATGAAATATGCAATATATTTACAGCCAAATAGAGCAATCCTATGGTCTTGAATCAGTGAAACATAACCTACTGTTAAATGTCCTCATCGTGACTCCGTTGCATAGTATTTATAGCAATAAAACATAAACCTTAGAAAATAAAATGCAAATTTTGCAAGCTCATGAAAAACCCCTCCTCCAATATAAGGCAATCATACAGCATGAACTAAGGTTTGAAAATCCTCTATCATCTGTACAGTTTGTTGTTACTGCTTGTTTTGGCAAGTAAAAGAAATGGAGGGGGTCCAAGTACTTGGAAAGATATTCTGGATCACTGAATACATTTCAGAGAAGTTTAGCCACAGCTGAATAGTATACTCAATATTTGTGTTTATATAAAAGTAATACCTCTGGGAGCAACCCCCTCCATTCACGTGGATTTGTTAGAGATCTTGGTCTCATGTCCTGGACATAAAATAGAATACTACAGGAATATCTCATAGCCAGTCCTCTTCCACAGAAGGGCAGTAGGGAAGCTACGGAATGAGCCAAAGAAATGATGAAGTTTGCGCTCTGACCATGCCAAGCATCAGATTTGAGTTGGAGGATGAGGGGTAAGGAAGGTAACCACATCTTTTTCAGGTATAGCAAGGTCTTGTTTGTAATAATCATAGTATCTTCCCCTTCCTAATCTTCATGTGGGATGATGATAACTACAGTGATAATGAAAATCTCCTCATCTAAACAAAGTTTAAAGATTGGAAGTTTGCCTGAAAAAAGGCTTTGCCAATTGATGACTCCAGCACCTGCTTCTTGTTACTACTGCAACAGAGCCAGCAGAATGAATCATGTGCTACAAAATAAAGTCAGGTCAGCTGGTGCAGATCATTTAAATTGCCTAAGCCGACCCAGCAAGTCTCACATGATGTCTACAAGCTATATCATTGGCAGAGCAGTGGCAGAGGATGGTGATGAGACTGGGAGAGGAGAACCTCTTCTATAGGCACTGCTGGTTGGAAGAGGATGTCTATCTCCTCTCAAAGAGTGGGCTTGCTATAGAAAGACTTGCCCTAAATCACCAAGCTATGTCATCCTTGTGTTACAGACTCATCTTTTCCCACTCATTACCCTTTTCTCAGCTTCTGCTTCTTACACCATCTAGCTTATGATTGTGTTTAATATTTCTTTTTCTGTATCTTTGAATGTGTGATAAGTGGGGGTAGGCATAATCAATAGAAAGCATTTTCTGTGCACTACAGTGATGCACCAGGTCATTCGCATATTATGCTTACTTATTTAAATAGCTAGTGAAACCTGGGTTCATAAGAAAGATAATTCAGCTCAATTTTATCTTATGTACTGAATGTCCTGTATGACATACTTATCAGAAAACAGACTGTCTTTGCAATTGTTTTATATAATTTTGTAAATATGAAAGGCAAGTCTGACTCTTAAATCCATTTGCTACAAGTATTTAAACTTTTTCATTTAGCACAACAACTATTTGTTCATATTAAAAAAACCAACCAAACAATAATCTACACTGCCCCAGTCAATATCAAAAAAAAATTGGCTCAGTGACTGAACTGTCAGTGCTGAACTCAGGGATATAGAAAAAGAATCTGTACTTTAAACTTCCCTCTCTCTGAACAGATGCTAATAACTTTGCAGAAGTACCTTTTTTGACCTTTGTTTTTACAACCCAGAATCTGTGATGGTTCTTTAAGTGTTTTTCTGTATGGAAACCACTCTGGATATACATGGGCCCATGTAAATCACGCTCAAATCTTTGAACAGAAGTGCTGTTTGGGCCAAGTATGTGATTGGTAATATAAGTTCATTCAGCCTTTCATCCCACAAGGCCATAAAAGGAAGAGTGACAGCAGTCATCTAACTCCCTCTAACTGCCTCTGAATGCCTGCTAATCTGTAGTTCCTTCTCTAACCTGTCCTTCTCAAGCCAGTAGGCATTACTTCCCCACAAAGTCTACTGTTTTTCATTCTATTTTTTCTTTAGTTCTTTAAAACATTCTTTTCACCATGTTCTGCACCAAGGTGATTTGAAAAGTTGGACTGAATACATGAGAGACTCGCATTCCTCCCAGAGGGGCAGAGCTTTTGTCTGCATGGTTTTGAGAAGACCCACTTGGCTGCTGCATGGGTCAGTCATTCTCTTCCAGGAGAAAGAAATACTGATGCTCACAACAAAATGAGTTTGCTCTTCAAAAGCAGAAAGCAAGAACTTAAATCATTTCTATTGGTAACTTCCATGATCTGTCACTTTTGCTGTCAGCAAGGACATGATTCTCAAGACAGGTACTAGCAAGAAGCTGGACCAGCTTGGTTCTTAGCATAGAACTTCCTATGGTAAGGAGGGGAAAGTGTAAAGGGTTAAAAAAAAGCACCCAGATTGCCTTTATTTTCTTATTGAGAACTGGGCTCAAAATGCCATTTGATCATACACGCTGGTGATGCTGGTTGGCCAGCCAGCTCAGCTTTCAAGGTTATTTTGGTCCCTAAATTTCCTATAATTTCTTTATCCTCATAGGGTATTAGTATCCTCAGTAGCAGATGTAACACTGAAATAGGCAGCAGGAATCATGACTGCAGTTAATTTATTGTTGGTGAAAATTATCTCCTCTCCAGTACTATTCATAGTAAATTTAGTGAAGAATTTGTTAAGTTGCAGAAGCAAGTTTTCTTACCACTTTATTTGCAAGAGACTGCTAATAAAAATGGCCTGGGTACTGCTAGTAAAAGTGGCTTGATTATCCTGTGGCCTCAATTTCGAGAACTCTCAGAGAAGCTGTTAGAAGTAGCAATGATGAACACCCAAAAAATAAAGACAACACAGATCTTGAATCATGAGGACTTCAACTTCTCCCCAAGCCGCTTCATCATCATCATGACATAAGTGCAGACAGTTCTGCTCTTATATTGCTTCCCATTGGCTTCAGAGCTTTGCAGGAGGTGTTGTCTATAGCTGGTACCACCCTGAAGACTGAAAAATCAGTGATCAAGATAAAAGGTCCATCAATCATTTGTTATCTATTTAGTTGCTGCAGACAAGCTAGTGGTGCTTATTAGAGAAAGCATCTTGAAGTCATCTAAAAATGATAATCGCTACTATCATGCCAGTTGCTAAAGAAGCATAATAAGAGATGCTTTGAACAGCTCTGGTAACTGGTTTAGAAGAAGGCTAAACAGTTTTCTCTCATGACAACTATAGATAAAGAACTCAGAAAGCAAGATTATCAAAAGTTTTCCTCCGTTTCAGTCCAATGTTCAGCAATGGCATTTGTGAACAGCTTTCATTCCTAAGCTGAATGGGAATAAAAGGCTAAATTTTCGGAAGGATAGCTTAGTTTTCATGAGCAACTCTGGATGTTTTGTGCATATAACTGTTTATATTTCCATATAATTTGCCATAATAATTGTAATGATGAAGAGTTCATGACAAATTCTGAAAAGAGAAAAAGAGCTCAGCTGAGGTTTTTCCCCTTTGAAGGCATAAAACTCTTAAACTATTGAACAGATGACGTGCAAACTCCCAGAAAGAATATCTGCCCATATATATATCCTGGTCTTTTGTTGGAAGCTCTTCAAATACCAGGGCCAGACAGTTAGAGTACCTATCTATTTGCAGCGATAAGCCATTGACTGTGCTTTGCGAAAAAAAGATTTTTTTTTCCTTTTAAAAAGCTACCATAATTTATAGATACAACCAACTTGTGATATAATTGAGGTTTGGAAGAGAATAATCATTGGGCAGGTCCCAGAAGCCATCTCTTTTGGGTATTCTCATCAATTACAGATTCTTTTTGTGCCTTTTTTTCACCCTTTTCATGGATCCTTCCATGAAAAGTACATAGCCTTGTTTGATTGGGTATATGACTGATAGTCAACAGATTTGGAAATCAAAGGAAAAAAATTCTACAACTGATCATTTCTTTTTCCAAAAGAAAAATAAAAGTCCATCTTCTGTCTTTGACTTGAGAAAACTGGACTGCCTAAGGTTCAAGATTGTAACATTACTTTCTTTTCTCTCCTCTTTTATTTATTTTTATTTTTTTCCCCAAACTCTGGGACATTTTTAACCTCAGGGCACATGCTTCCATATTGTGGACCGTTGCCCATAAAATATCTGTGATTCGCAGCAAAGTAATACCATTCAGTTTATCTCTGCAGTACTAAGGGTGTTTATAAAAACTGTTCATCAGGCAGTTGCTCATATGGAGCAACAATGCAGTTCTGTCTGTTCAATTAGCTCATCAAAAGCACAGTTTTTGGGACAACACTACAGTCCTTGAATGTCATCTTTTACAAACAGCTGAATCTGATAATAAACTCAAGCAAATTGTCACTCACTGCAGCTGAATTGGACTGCAAATAGCAATGACATGCCTTCCAGAGGAGAGGTTTCAGTCCATCTGGATGGTCATCTGTAACCACGAAATAAACCTGTCAGCCACAGATTTCAGACTGTTTCAGACTATTGCACCACATGTCAGTTTGCACTTATGCGGTTCCTCAAGCCAGTCGTCACCCTTTCTGCATTACGGAGCTGGCAAAGGTTGGTATAACAAGCTGTGGAATGGCAAATAGCTACGTATGCCTCCTATCTCTGCTTAAAATGAGAATGTGCATAAAGATGTATCTTTCTCAGAAAATCTCTGTTGCTCATTCATATAGCAGGCTGCTCACTGGGACCATTGGATGGTCCTTACTATGTGATCCCAGGTGGAGATGATACACAACCATTTTTGAACATGAGAAAATCAGGGTAGCCTGGAAGACATCTAGTGAAAGACCTACTCACAGTTAAAAATACCTCAGAACCTTTTTTTACTTGTTTTTTTGCTTCTGCAGAGAGTTTGATCTCAGAATTCTTGCAAAAATCAGGAATTAGGTCTCATGCATGAATTTCCTCTGATCCAGGTTATAAGAAAGGGTAGATGGAATTTGTCTGCTTTGATCCTAATAACTTCTACCTCTCTGAGGCAATTCTACCTAATTTCTTGCTGTTCATCTCAATCTCTATGAACAAAAGAGGGGAATATTTTCTACATAACTTAAGATGAAATAGATATAACTCTGAGCCTTCATTGCTTAAGAAAGTACAACTAGTGTGGAAGAATATGTTTATATTTACTGGGCAACAAAGGCTGCTGCATATATATTAAGCTCACGTGTTTCTTTCTATAATGGTTATTATAGAAGTCAAATTCATGGTTTGGTCCTCATCTTCAAGGCATTCTGTGGGTGATGTCTAGCATATATAAATGGCTGCCTAAAGCTGAGATTAGGACCATAGGCAACAGATTCAGTCCTCTGGCAGAATGAAACCAGAGAAAGCCAGTCTTATGCAAAGGTGCTTGGGGACTAGTCTATCACTTTGAAAGAGATTCCTTGGGAACTAAAGATGATCACAGGTGTAACACCTTATCCTCCCACTACCAAATGCGTTTCTGTGACCTTGCTCTCTCCAGCAGAAATGCAGAGCAACATCTAGAAAACTATCAAAGGATACTCGGTTCCATATGGACGTTCCCCTTTGCAAAGAGCATGAAAGAACAAAGAATTCCTCACAGGTTATTACCCACTGCTTTATGCTTTATTGGATGTTACTTCCATAGTGCTGATGAATCACTGTGCAGCTAACAGAAGCAGCCAACAGACTCAGCAGTTTACACAGCAGTTCTGGGCTCTGCTTTCACATCTTCTGAAGACTTTGTTTGAGATTGTCATGGATTCCTGGGAACCTCTGAGGAACTCAATGGTGCCTGCTGCTGACAAGTAGGAATAACCATGTAAGCACTGCCACAAGAGGCCTTAACTACTTCTGAGAAGCTTTAGTGAGCTCTGGCAGCTGCCAACAAGCTCTGTTGGTTGTCCCTAATCAGAGGGAGGTGGGGGTCTTTGTTCCAGCTGACTCTAGCCAGTGCTAGGGTGAGGCCTTTTAAGAGCCAGGCCTAGAGCACAGCTAATAGAGGCAGCAATTTTTGCAATAGTTTCTGCAGAAGGGTGTAAAGAAGGACCTGGTAACACTAATCAGACTGCACTTCCTCAGCTATGGTGTTAACATGCCACAGGGCATGGTCCCCAATAGCTATTCGAGTAACTGTCCCTGCAACATCAGAGGCTTAGACCCAGCTGGAACTTTGGAAGGAGGGCATGGCTCTGCAAGTCTGGGGCTGCAGACAGTGCCTGGGGCCTCTTGCTGAAACTGATGATCTCTCTGCCTGCAGGAGGTGTGCGGTGGTTGAGGAACTGAGCTGCCAAGTCAAGGAGCTGCAGGAGGAGGTCAGCAGACTGTGCAGCACCAGAGAGGATGAGAAAGAGATTGACTGTATTTTCTCTGAGACTCTGCAGCGTCAGGAGCCCAAACCTCGAACTGTAGCAGGCAGGCAGAAGTCAATGCCTATCGGGCCAGAGAGTAGCAACTCCCATGACAGTGAAGACTGGAAGCTGGTGATTTCTGGCACCTGATGAGGTCTCCCGCTCCACTGGAAGACTTGCAGATTCATAATAGGTTCACTCCCCTCATAGCTAACAAGGAGCTGGGAACACTGGCAAACAGAGCATCTGTATCCGCTGAGCCCCAGCCATGTAGGAGCACCAGGAGGAAGTGGTGAGTGTTAGTAGTGAGAGACTAGCCCCTTGCGGCAGTGGAAGGAGGCCCCCCATCTACCAAGCTGACATGCTGTTTAGGAAAGTATGCTGTTTAGGAAGGTTTGCTGTTTGCCAGGGGTTTACATTCAGGATGTTGTGGAGAGGCTGCCAAAGCTTGTCCAGCCCTTGAACTACTGCTGCTTTTCCATGTGGGTACCCTCTTCCAGGGATGACCTGGGAAATATCAAGCATGACTACATGACTCTGGGGCTATTGGTCAAGGGCATGAGTCCCCAGGTGATGGGCTCCTCAATCCTGCCACCGAGGGAGAAGGGCCTGAGAAGGATTGAATGGATCCTGCAGATCAACAATTGGTTGCAAAGTTGATGCTGTCAACAGGGTTTTGGTTCCTACAACCATAGGACCCTCTTTAAGGATGAAAAACTGCTTGGTAGATATGAGATCTACCTGACAAAACAGGGTGGAAGTATCTTTGCCAACAGGCTGGCCAATCTTGTAAGGAGAGCTTTAAACTAGAAATGATGAGGGTGGGAGAGAACGACCAACAGTCAAGTAAGGAAGTGGTGGATGGGGTTGGCGACCAAAGGGTCTGGGGTAATGTGAACAGAAGGGACCTTTTAATCGGCAAAACAGGGCTGAAGAGGAATCAAACGAAGAGTATGCATGTAAATAAGGAAGTGCCCATGACACCACATTATGGGGAAAACTCTCATGCCCTTTCTAGGAAGTCAGAATGCTGGGGTGTCTCTCTGAAGTGCCTGTACGCTAATGCACACAGCATGGGGAACAAACGGAAGAAATTAGAAGTCTGTGTGTAGCTATAGGGCTACGATCTCATTGGCATTATAGAGACATAGTGATACTTTGTATGACAGCTCACACAACTGGAGTGCTGCAATGGATGGACACAGGCTCTTCAGGAAGGACAGGCCAAGAAGGCAAGGAGGGGAGATGACCTTTATGTGAGAGAGCAGCAGAAATTCATGGAGCTCTGCTGCAGGACAGGTGAGGGGCTAGCTGAGAACTTACGAGTCAGGATTAGCAGCATGGGTGACATTGTAGTGGGTGTCTGCTACAGAGCAGTTAATCAGGAAAAAGAAGTAGACAAGGCCTTCCTCAAACAATTGAAGGAAGCTTCACGTTCACATGCCCTGGTCCTCATGGGGGACTTTAATCACCCTGATATCTGCTGGAGGAACAACACAGCAGGGCACAAGCAATGCAGGAGACTTCTGGAGTGCATGTTGATGACAGCTTTCTAATATAGCTGGTTGAGGAGCTGATGAGAAGTGCTCTGCTGGACCTCATACTTACAGACGAGGAAGAATTGGTCAGAGATGTGAAAGCTGGGGGCAGCCTTGGCTGCAGCAACCATGAGATGCAGGATTTCAAAATCTGAGGAGGGGAAAAAAGCAAAAAGCAAGATTTCAACCCTGGATTTCAGGAGAGCAGATGTTGGCCTGTTCAGGGACCTGCTTAGAAGAATCCCGTGGGATATGGCCCTAGAGGGAAGAGGCATCCAAGAGAGCTGGCTGATATTCAAGAATGTCCTCCTCCAAGCTCAAGAATGGTCCATTCCAACAAGCAGGAAATCAAGCAAGGGCTGCAGGAGGCCCTGTATGGATGAAGAAAGGGCTCCTGGCTAAACTCAAAAATACAAAGGAAGTGTGAAAGCAGGGACAGGTGACCCAGAAGGAATAGAGAGACACTGAGCATGCAGGGATGGAGCTAAAACTGACAATGGGTGTGAAAGACAAAAAGAAAGGCTTCTATAAGTACATAAGCAGCAAAAGGAAGATAGGGAAAGTGTGAGCCTGCTGCTAAATGAGAGACCGCGGATACAGAAAAGACTGAGGTACTTCATGCCCTCTTTGCCTTGGTCTTTACTGGTAAGACCAAAATTCAGGAATCTCAAGCCCTGGAGATTAGAAGAGAATTTTGGAGCAAGACTTATCTGTGGTGGAGGAGAATCAGGTTAGGAAACACTTAAGCAAACTGGGCATTCACAAGTTCATGGGCTCTGACAGGATGCACCTGTGAGTGCTCAGGGAGCTGGTTGATGTCATGGCAAACCCACTCTCTGTTCTCTCTGTTAAGATGCAGGGGAAGGATGCATTACTTGCACACTGCAATACCTGCACACTGGATTCATGCTATAGCAGTTCTTGCAAGAGAAAACCTGTGGAAAGCATAGACAACTTGGGGTGCTGAGATAAAAAGCCTGTGCAGACATAAGTTGGCTGCTGTGGAGTAGCATAGACTCATTTAATCACTTCTTGAACACGACACATCATACTCCCAGGTAAAAGTTCGGAGAGGAAAAAAAAAAGCTTTAAAAGTAGGCTTAGTTTCTCAAGTTTGGAAGGCAGGATTGAGACAACAGATGGGTTAAAATATTGCCCCTAAATTCAAGCATTAAGGAAATATGTAGACGACAAAGCCTGGCATTTTAACATAGGTAGTTCTGCATTTTAACATAGGTAGTTCTGCTAATCTGAAGTTGTCTATTTCCTAGAAGGCCTGAGTGACTGAAAACTTAAATGGTAACTTACGTACTAAATTCTGTACAATATGAGAAAACAGGTGGTCTTTCCAGGAAAATGAGAGAAACTGGCTTCACTATAAAGGATTCCACTTTTATCTGCAACATGATAGTGTAAAACTTATTAAGAATAAGCAGTTCAGGAAACATCTTGTTCCGTGCTTCTGACATTTTATGTAGTCCACCAACATCATTTATATGTAATTATACTAGTTTTAGCAGGATCTCTGGAACTCTAATGAGAACATGTCACAGTGTTGCCATATATTTATGCTTTTCTGAACTATGATCTTTGAGGAAGATCCCAGCTGAGGAATTTATTTGCTGGGTTGGATCACTTCTGCTTCCATATAATAGAATATGAATCTTTTTTTTTGTTACCATTGTTGTTCTTGTGAACCCCAAGAACAGACTGGGCACCCACTATGAAAGCTGATGTACAGTCACAGTACTTAAAAGTGGTTTCTGCCTCAGAGAACTTACAGTCTCTATCTGAAACAAAGGATAAAAAAGTGAAGACAAGCATGTAGAAGGAGACTTTGAGACAGTGTCTGCCATTAGACTGGGCTTGCTTTCCACTCAGTAGCAGGTTTACCATTGCTTGTCGAGGGATTTTATGCACTACAGCAAAGAGGTGCATGTGAGGTGGGTATGGAAGAGAAAGGCCTAAACGTATGCACGTTCATGGGAAGCTCCATGAAGGCTTGAGTTATAGCATTTTTGAACAAATAAACAGATGAGTGATACATGGACTAATAATAGCTTGAACCTCATCCCTGGATAATGAATGGAAAATGATTCATGTGTGCTGTCAATGTCCCTGTATTTCTGACAGTTCCCCTCATGAAAAACAGAAACTTCATTTTCAAAGAGCTGCATGAGCTGATTGAAGTGCTGGGTTTTGAAGAGAATCTTGGCAGTAGTATATAAATAGGTATGCCTGAGACAAAAATGCCTTTGTCATGGCCAAGATGTTACAGTAAGTGAGATACAGAATAGCTATGTCCTTAGCGAACATTCTAACACCATGAATGTATAAAAAAGGCCATGTTTTTGAGATGGTTCTGAGGGCAGAGCCTAAAATCTAGATTAAAACTACCTTCCAGATTATGAATGGCAGGATGGTAAAAGTCCTTTTAGAATATGGAAAAGAGGCAGTGAAGAGAAGGCTTGAAGGCAAAGACTGAGAGTTTGGTGTTAGCTATAATAAGCTTGAGATAATGGCCAGATATTGCTGAGGGGATATCAGAATGATGTGCCTTGATCTTGCACGATGAAGATACCTCTACACTCCACACCTTTCTTCTCATATCGAAAAGAGTTATCTGTGGTTTTTCAGCTAAAGATGATAGTTTTATTTGTAGCTGATACCACCAGAAATACATGTACAAGGAGAAAGAAAAGGGCCAAAGACAGAACTATAGGAAGCCATTTGTCTCTACTCCAAAATTTTGGAATAGAAAAGAGGATGCTGTTCTGTAAGTCAGGCTGAAGGAGCATTTGGAAGGGATTGATAAGAAGGGAACCAGAACAAAGAAATCGAGAGAGAATGAGATTTTAAGAGGAGCTGCTCTGGGGCCATCAAAGGTAGCTAACAGGTCAAGGGAGATAAGAAAGGAGTATTGGTTCCGAGCTATGAAATGGAAATAATCAACTCAAACACAGGAAAGGCAGCAAATGACTTCAGCAACTGTTGAAAAGAATTTGTGGGTTAGAGCGGATCATTAGCTGAACATGAGCCAAGAATATCATGTTGCTATGAAAAAGATGGGCATCATGCTAAGAAGAAGAAATGAGAATGTTATCTATGAGCCCCATAAAGTCATCCTTCTGTCAGCTTCTGGTTCTGGTAAAGGTGTTATTTGAATAATGGGACCAATTGTGGAGCCTGCTGTAAAAAAATGATAACAAGTAAGAGGCAATCTGGAAGAGAGGAACAAGAACTATTGGAAGTGTAGCAATGACCTTTGAGGACATGAGGAAAGAAGTAGGATTTTTCAATCTGAAAGAAAAACTAATGAAAGGTGTGATTACAGTCTATATATGCATTACAGGTAGTTATAAAAATGAAGAAAATAAACTGCTTTCTGGCATCCACTGCAATTAGGACAAGAAGTGGTGGGTTTATGTTGTAACAAGGGCTATTTAGGTTAGGCAGCAGAAAAAAAATGCAAAAATAAGGATAGCAATGCATGAAGGCTGTGGTGTCCCTATCACTGGATGTCTTCAGGAACAGATAGGCAGCAGCCAAGAAAAAAACTAGGTACAGCTGACCTTGCCTAAGGCCATAAGGATGGTTCTGATGGTTTCTTGCAGTCTCTTCTGTCTCTAAGACTTTATGAAAACTTGAAGTTCTGTGAAAAATCTTAAAATGGAATAGCTAACATGTATTTTCCAGTATTTAAAATGTTCAGATGCATCTGTTACTGTAGGTGTTGGTTTCGCTGATATTTAACATTTTTTCATGTCTAATATGGTTTGAAAGCCTAGGCCATACATAGGGACTTCTGTAATCATTAATATATGTAGGCCAGTAAATATGGTTTTTGCCATTACTAGTAAAAGTTCTTGGTACAGACCAGACAGTGCCAGGTCTCAGGATGTGTCTGGGTCTGTCATGGCCTGGGCTGGTTTTAGCCATGGCACCAATTGCCCTGTGGCCAAGCGCCTATTGCCTGGCCTGCATTAGCTTTGCTTTGGGGATGCCCTGGGGGACAAGGCTGGGGCCGGCACCTACATGGTCACTGCAGAACAAGCAGATGCCTACCAGGGCTGTGTTCCCTTTTCCCTGTAACAGTATTTTGAGTGTAACATATAATATTTCTTCTGTTTCAGAATAATGATGAATCTTTTCATATGAAGGATTGATGCCTTCCTCTTAAATAGAATTGCTTAACTTATTAAATGCTTTTTTTACTGTATAAAAATCAAAAGGATACTTGATGGATAGGATACAATGTTTTAATGCTATATTTCAAAGAGGGCAAATAGAAATATTCTGAATATTAAAGGACTATGACTCACACATGCTTGGGTATTTTCTGTGGCAGTGACAATTATGCAGAAAAATCTCTGTGGCCTAAAATGGCACAGTAGTAGTATGTAAGTAGCCTTTCACAGTGACAGTGGTGTACAAACTGCTAGAACCATCACAGCAACAAGAACAACCCTGGTCAGCCAAAGCACTTCTACAGGGGCCACAATGAATTAAACTAATGTAAGGAAACAGCTTGCCTTAAAAGCCCAGCCATGTCCAGTGGCTGTGTGTTAAACACAATCTTTGAGTGCAGTATTCCTTCTCTTCTGTCTCTGAAGTAGCTAGTTGTTTAGCTTTTTTCTTAAAACTCTGAATAAGGGCAAGGGAATGAGGGGAGGTATGAGCCTGCTGTTCATGCTGGGCCCATCATATTCTCATAGTTCAACACTTACTGAATCCCGAGAATAGGAATTATCAGAAGAGGATCAGGTGCCTTGAAAGAATGTAAATCCAGCCCTTTTCCTGATTTTTGTCTGTTTCCAACAATGTTCCGTTTTCTTCTCATTTTTGAAACTTCTTGTTTCTTTTCTTTGTTTGTGAAGATATCTCCCAGAATTTTTCAATGTATTCAGAAGCCAAAGAGACTTATTACATGGATAATTTACCAAACTTTCCCATGAAAGATGTATTTTGTCTGTCCTTTTATTTTTTTATCATAACTCCTCTTGTTAGTTCTCCTTATAAGTCTAATACAGCACTGAGGGAGGTTTTGGAAATTGCATTTATACATAAACATGACTTATTAATATTATTTGGTGGGCTGAAATGAGGAATAAAAAGGATGGGGAAATGCTGGCCAGCCCGTTATCTACGAGATTTGTGTGTCTGGAATTTGAATCTGTTTTGCACATATTGACCAAAAGCATTAAATCATCTGTTCCATCATTTCAAGTGGTGACAAGTTAATGGTAAGTAGAAACTGAAATGAGTTGCACTGAGGCAAGCTGTGAACTGGTCAGGTGCTGTGCACTCCCAGCGAGTGGTTCTCATTGATACCGTTCTGTCACTGCACCTTCAGTTCCTAAGTGACCACAGCAGAACTCAAGCTGATGCCAAATGCTCTCACTATCTGACCACTGTTTAAAACACTTCAATGGCAGTTGCAAATTTGGCTTCTCTTTTTTCATCGCAACACTGAGCTCCCTGTCAGTATTCATCACCGAATCTTAAAGTTGCATCCTCAAATGAACATTCTTACCTGGACTGGTAATAAAGCCATCTCTTAGATTCTGATGCTGTTCATTAAGGAAATAACCACAGCTGTTGACAGTTGTTTTGAAATCAAAATCTTCCATGTAAAAGTGGTAATTCTGACAGTTCTTTTTTTTTTTTTTTTCCAGCTCAGTTAAAGATCAGGATGGAATGCTCTGTTTGTAGATAAAGCATATTGTCTAGGTGTTTGTAATACTAATTTAGTATTGTTGTCTTCTACAAACATGGAGAGAAATTTATCTTTTATTCTTCATGTGCTGCAAGAGATAACTGAGGATATGCTGATATACGAAGTTATTGTGTTTGGCAAAGATGAAGGGCAACCACAAGTAATTACTGACAGACCTCACAATCTAGAGCGACTGGATGATAAGAAGGGAAGTGACATTCCATGTATATAAATGTAATATGATGCACATAGAAGAAAACAGCCCTAACTTCACATGAACAGTGGCAGATCTGAACTAGCCGCAGTCACTCAGGAACCAGATATTGGAGTTGCAGTAGATAGTTCTGTGGAAACATCAGCTCAACGCTCAGTGGTGGCAAAAAAGGAAACTAAATATTAGAAATTAGTAGAAAAGGGTAGAGAATGACACAGGAGACCTCATGTTGCTACTGTGTAAGGCTTATTGCTATGTAAAAGCATAGCACACCCAAGCCTAAAATGCTGTTTGCAGTTCTGGAGACTAAGCTCAAAAAACTGAAATTCATAAAATCATAAGAGGTCTGGAGAAGGCAAATAAGGAATGACTAGTGACTGTGTCTTAGAACAGGACAAGTGACAGTAGGTGGGAGCCTGCACAAAACAGGAGAAAGGACTGCTTTTAAGAAGTCCCTTCAGCTGCAGCATTCCTCACCCTAGGGCACTGGAGGTGCTCTAAGTGACTGCATAAATCAATGCCAGACAGGTCTATAAAGGGCTGTATACACATACCAAGATCCTCTGCTACCGGGTGTCTGTGAGTCATAAAGCATTGGAGACTAGCTGTATGTTTGCCAGGCTACAACCTCCTGTAAGCATTTGATGTTGGTGAGTGCCAGAGAGGACACCTAGGCTAGGTGGGCTGTTGCCCTAATCACTGCTCATATACTGAGGAGCCCGAGTGCTCCCAGTGGAGGGGCTCTATCTGAATGCTGTTGGGGAGAGGATGGATGGGTTTCAGGCATAGTACTGAGAAAGCACTTTAGTGTTTTGTTGCCACAGTGAAAGGTGATATATTTTTGCCTTTTCACTTTCTCTGCACTCCTTGCTTTTTTTGTGCCTTATTGCTTTTCCTCACGTGCTTGCTTTTAGTCTCTTTCATTTCTTATTTCTTTGTCCCAAGTAATCCTCGAGCTCTATACACAGAACAGAAGTGAGCATCCACATCAGTAAAACTATTCCATAAAAAGTTTCCAGCTTTCCTTCTTTGCTCTTGGTTTTCTACTGTGGAGCTGAGTTTAGCCTAGAGTCCTTGATCTTCTAGCCTTCGGTCCGTATCAGGGGATGCGGTAGGAGGAAATTGGTAGAGAGTCACAATTCTTGTCTAAAGTTGTCCTCTGTTACTATTACTTTGCTGAAGAGCATGCGGTCTGTCATACGCTTGTTCACCTAGAGCTTAGAGACATGTTTGCAAAGCGGTCCCATGGCAACTGCACAGCTGGAGCTATTGGTGCATCATTAGTGACTGACACCTTGATGGGGTCTTGGAGGAGTCAGCCCATGCTTTGGCTATGCTAGCAATAATTAACATTTGGAGGGATAAAAGGTTTTTTTTGTTTTGATCCAGGCATTGGAACAAGGCTCTTGGATTTTTCCAGGATGGAGCTTTTCTAATAGGGTCACCTCGAATGGAACTAACACAAACATATGGGGTGTTGATGGATTTTCAAAAGTGGTGTATTGCTTCTTTTTTAAGTGGGTGGAATTAAAGCTGGCCTGCAGCAAACTCTGTTGAAAATCCTACATTTAATATTTGTTATGCTCTCATTAATTCTTTTAGAAAGTGTTTTAAGTGATATATTGACATAGCACAACATTTTCTCCCTTCTCTATTCTGAAATAATCAAAAGGACTTAGGTAAAAGACATGGGATGTTTTTGAAATGAGACAAGAGACGTTAATTTGGCCTCCACTCCTCTGTCTTGGCATTGAGATAGTAATTTGTTGGCAAGTTAAAACATTCCCCTTTAGCTTTTGATGACCCAAATTAGTCTGAGCCTGTAAGTCATCAGTCTTTCTTCATTTACCCTTCCTTCCTTGAGGCCATTGCTATTGATTCTATAAGAAGCAGGGTCTGGTATCATCAAACCCAGCTGTACACATGCCGAGTGACTGCTGTGACATAACAAATTACATTTTCCACAGGATTTAGTCAAATGTGTTTTCATTTATAATCTTACTGAAAAAACCCCTAATCAGTAGGACTTGTTTGTTCCTCCAGCACTTTAATTTCAGTTACAGGGCAGGGAGTTGCAAGAAAAAGCAGAAAATAAATACCAAGGAAAGATATGTGTTAGTCAGGAAATTAAATTCTGAGAAACCGAATGCAGCCTTAATGACATTTTAATTAGATATAGTTAGACACTCCATTCATAAGTCCTGGGTCTTGTAGGACTCTCCATATATCTCCATTATATCTGAGCACCTATGGCTTTTTTCCATCACACTTGAAGAGACCTTTTATCAGCCTTCCCAGAAAAATCACAGTGCATATCTTTCTATGCACTTTCTATATCTTCTGGTGTAACAGTAACACCCAATGGTAGATCCAAACTAAACCAGAGTCCTGTTGTGCTAGCCACTGAGAAAATACACAGATATAAACACTGAGATTGTTATTTTCTAAGGTATGATATTTATGGATGAAAACACAGTGTTCGTACTAATCAGTATTGTTGTGCTCTTAAACAGATCAAAAGATCTGTACTCTTGATGTTGCCTAGCTATAAAACACAGGCTATATGTTAGTTATGTGTATTTTTGGATGAGTGATCTGCATATTACAACTGAAAGGACAGTTACTGTCTAAAATGAGAAAATTCTGTTTTGCTTTCGTGATCTCTACTAACAAATTCAAAGTGTGTTTTGCCACCCTCTCAGTCTTTCCTCACTGACTTCTCCAATCACAGTCATTATGCAGAATACCTATTTTAGTGGTGTGCAAGGAAATGTAGGCACTTCATTTGCTTAAAGGGCTTCTGATCATGTCACTCTAGAAATGATACAACCTGGTCTTGCTCCTGGTAAAGTCAGAGAAATCTTTGCCAAGGATTCGCTGTTGACCAAAAATGCAAAATTTGTGATGCAGATGCCCTTATTGTATCCAGCAAGGAAGAAAGATCCCAGGGAATTAGCCGAGCTGGTGGCTTTTCCTGGCAACCTGCTGCAAAGCAAGGCCAGACCTTCTCTAGCACAGCTCTGTGCCTGCTGGCCCTGGGAGCGGTAACCATTAAACTTTGAATAGAGGTATGTTAATCTCATCTTTTCATCAACAAAGAGCATGGGAAAAGTGGCAAGAACGTGTTGGTGTGAGGGAGTATAGGCTGCACAGCCAGGAGGTGAGACTATTACAGGAGCAAGTGTATGAAAAGCCAGAGGACCTGAGGGTACGGCCATTGAGATGTCAGACACAGCCCAGGGAAAGCAGGCTTCCGTAGTTCATCTCAAGGAGCTGCTTGCTTCCATGTGCATCTGCTCTGACATGGCATTGACTTCTGGTTCGTGGAGAAATCTACCTAAAATCCTCCTATAAATCACTGCTAATGCATATGTACATAAGTAATTCCTTTTTGTTAGATGATTTATCGTGCCACAACCAGAAGTTGCCAATTCCGTAAAGTCCAGTGGGCTACTTGTTGTTCTCCTATCTGGATGTATTCTGGAGCCCACCTGTTGTCTCTTTCTTTGTGCTAGATGTCTCCATTTGCAAAGCACTCAGAATGCTTTGGGAAGATTTTTCTTGAGAAAGTCCTTAACTTTAGAATTAGTTCCCATCTTTTTGTCCAAGCTGCTGTGTCTGAGACATAAGTTGTCTATTTTTAAGAAAATTCAAGAATGTTGGCACACATGAGGGGTTTGAGCTGCAGCTGGATGAAGATGTTCTTTGACATCCTTATTTTGTTGAGGTGATACAAGCCCCCAACACGAGCATGCACACGCACTCATACTGTTGTTGAGAGTCCTATTTTTAATGTTGTCTTTCTGGTACTAGAAGGAATTGATTATTAGAATAAAGATAGCATTAGCCATGTAGCTCCTACATATTACTTTCTCTGCTTCACTGTTGTCTTCCACAGTTGCCAAAATCTATGCAAATCTGACATTTTTATGCAAATTATTTCATTAGCTAGTTTGTCTTGCTACAACTACTTTAAAGCTCCAGCCTTTAAAATCCTTTGTGAAGCAGGGCTGGTGATTCAGCAGTCGTAATGAACAGACACTTGCCCTGTTTATACAGCACCATCCGTGCACATACCAACCCACGCAAAAGCTCTCAGCTTCTGCTCTGAACTGAGGATGGCCATGTGAGAGGAGAAGTACTTCGGGGCATGTGGATATTGCAGTCTTGGTGGTCTTTAGGTATCTGCTGGTAGCATTTAAAGCATGATAATAGACTTATAAGGCCAACATTGCTTTCAGCCTCCTTACTCTAATCTGGTATCTTTTATGAACCTCAGAGTCCTGTTAGGTAGAAAAAAAACCTCAATGAGTCTGGGCTAATTACGAAGCAATGGTGGCTCTTATTCTTTGACAGGACCTATTCTAAAACACTAGTATGTGTTTTAGAATAAGGCTTGTTTTTGGAAAGTTTAGGCTTGGAAAAATCATATTCTGGCTTCCTGGAGCTTACTCAGGCTAGGTGTTGCTTTCTTCAGCAAAATCTCTTATGTGTTTTCATGTGTCCAGCCAAAACGATAAATAATCAACCCAGAATATTTTTAATGGAGCAGCTTTTATTGACCAAAATACAAAGAAAATCAGTAAAAACATTTTTAAATACAGTGTCTGTGATTAAAACTAATTCAGTAATTACAACTGTTTCAGGCAACGGAAAGCAACAAGAAGGATACAAATTTAACAAAAAAAAGTAACTTACCCCAAATAGCTGACATTGCATCCTACTAAAGTCAAACACTCAAATGCTACGTAATACTAGAATTAGAGTTACCCAGTGCATTTTCAGTGTACCTCCTGGTAACCCTACTGCTTCCTACATTTTTTTTCCCCTCAGGGAGCATCAGCTTCTTTTAGCCTCAGAACCAACAAAGTTGCAGCGCAGGCTGATTTATGCAATTTGAATGAAAGACCAGTTTGCAGTAGAAAGAGCTGCATGCTTTCAAATGGCCCGCCCGCACTAAACACACGCAATTGACTTCTTTGCTAGCAGAGCTCACACCTGCTTGCAGAGCGCGGGGAGCCCTGTGCTCCGAGCATTGCTCCAGCGCAGAGCACTGCGTGATGGCGAAAGGCGCGACCGCCGGCGGCTTTAGCTCCATGCAGGCTTCCCGCAGCAATGGCGCTCTGCCCCAGGAGCTCTGCTCGTGCTGCTGCAGAAAGGCAGGTGGCCTGCAACTGCTGTTGCCATTTGTGTAAAACAGGAAAGGAAGAAAAACACAAAAACCCCCCAAGCCACCATTTTCTTTCCAGTTGTTAGGTGTTTTGTTTTCACAATCCCTGTGAATAACACCACCTAGCTTTTACATTACAAGTGATTGACCAGAGTGTAGGAGCAACAGAGGAAAAGCTGACTTGAAATGGACTTCTAACTTTCCTCACTACTACTAAATGATTTGATCTGATAGGGAACGTATGGCAGCAAAAAAAAAAAAAAAAAAAAAAAAAAAATCATGATATGCCCTGTATACTTTAAAGTTCCTGTGTGTGTTTTGCTTCTCATGTAAACCCGCTTGATGAGTGCTTCTCTTCCTGCCTGCACTGTGAGTGTTATAGAGTGAAATGGCAGTGTGTGAGTGAGAGCTTGGCCATACACTTTATAAATGAACTCACTGAAGTCAGGAGGTGAGACTTTTTGTACAACCAGCTTTCTTCTGATTAGACTCTGTAGTTTATTTCAATTTAATTTACATGTATTTTTAATGGATTGAAAATGTGCTATATTTATTTAATATTTATTTAATATTGTTTAATATTTATTTAAAATAAGAACAGACGCAGCAGTTTGCTCTGATTTAGCTAAGCCACTTTTTTTAAAGCCACCTAAGGGCTGAGCCTACTTGGGGAACATACTCCGAAATCCTCGGGCACAGACAACCCCCCAGTCCCTTCCCCTGCCGTACTCCCAACTGCTTGGCACTCACTGGTTGTTCGGCGTGCTTTCCTGGGGGAAATTGGATGTAGGGCTCCTAGTCCTACATCAAAGCGCCATGGCCATTTTGGCAAAGTATGATGACTATGCAACTGGTCTGGATTTGTTCTCAAAATCGTGATGCTCCATCTCTACGAAGGCAAGTCTTACGCCAGGTATCACCTCTACCACTCAGCCATAAAAAGGCCAATATAAAAGCCTCAAGCCTAGATAAGCCCTATACTATGTGCTTTAGACCGTTTGGCAGTAATACGGTCATACACACGTGCTCTTCACCCAACTCGCCCTTGTGCTGCTGGGCAGTCTGGTAACACAGGGATCCAGTATTGATTATGGAAGGGCAGACAGAGGGGAACAGCCAACGTTGCTGATTCACAGCCCACCCTCGCATGAGGAGGGGTCTCGGGGCTAACCAGCAATAAATCAAAGTTAAAGTAGTCTATAAGGGAGAGCTGTGCACAGCTAAAAGCAGCAGAATGTAATGTCATCCGGCATGGAGGAAAAGACATGCTAATATTTTTATTATTTATTAAATTAAAAAATCCACAACCTAGGTTCAAATGTAGTAAGGCCACGTTTATAACTTTTCCTAATTTTAAGCCAATGTTCTGACCTATTTAAGAGACCAGAGTTATTGATGTTTCCTATTAATTCCACTCCTCAAACTTTAGGACTGGATTTCTCCAAGGCACTCCTTGTTCTCACCCCATCTTGCTCCTCATTTGGAAGGTGGCGGTTCAAGGAAGTGGCTGAAATGAAAGACAGAAAAACACACACAAAAATTGTTTGATTTGAAGATATTCTTTCTAAAATATTGTGGGTTTTTCCCCCCTAGAAGAGTTATGAAGGTGAATCAGGAAATGGATGGCTTTTTCAGGTCACATGGATCAGCACCCCAGAAGTCATCATTTTCACCAAATATCTGATCATCATCTTTTAGGGACTTGAAATTAGATGGTCCTTACTTAAAGTTTATTTAACAACTTTTAACTGCCTTATCTGTCAGAGACTTTAATGAAAAGAAAGAGGCAATTAGTAAAATAAGCTCACAGAACGCATTTATAAATACAAGTGCACCTTTATTTATACTACAGAGTTGTGCTGAAAACATCACCTTAAGCATTCATAAAATTATACCATTTTGTTTAAAAAGATCCTTAAACATACAAATACTATGAGAAATACTGCTTTATTCTCTCTTTTGATCACAAACAGTAAATAAAAAAAAAACTGTCCGGAGAACATCTAGCTCTCAAAAGTTGAGTAATTTAGAATCTCATCTTGCTGTTCCTAATCTCTAGATATTACAGATGCTAGTCAGCGTAACCTTCAGCTACAGCACATAATCTGAGACAATAATTTGACAAAAAAAACCCCAAACAAGCGAGAGTTTGCACCCGTGACATTCATTTCCCTGTGATGCAAACTGAGTATTGCAACGGTTCTTTTGCCCATCAGAATTGTGTTCAGTCTGAACTAGTCTTTTGTCTGCTCCTGGGGTGTGCACTGCACAGTCTTGCCTGTCTTACTTTTTAACAGTATATGTCCCTACTGGAACCCTCTGCACAGGGCCAATTTTAATCCTCTGCTTTCCTGCGATGGAGAAGGCATCCATATTTTTCCATATAACATCAGAAGTCCCTGACATTTAAATATAGCAGATTCATGATGACCCAGCCTTGGAAGATGACTATGCTCAACGGAGGCAAGAATACTGAGGAGTGGCACACCTCTGACCCGGCAGGCCAAACATCTTCCTAAATCTCAGTAGAAAAGAATTAAGAAACAGTGGTGGTGAATAGATCTCTGGCCTTTTTTAGTGAAGAGGGTCATCAGCACCTCTGTGTGTCTCCATCCCTCTCAGCAAAGTCACATAAACAAGGTGCATTCATGATGCTGGAATGCACTGACTTGGTGCTTTTTTGGAATTGGTTCAAAAAAGGGAGCTTGTTTACATGCCCCGTGGTCCTGCTGATCTGCTCTGAAAAGTTTCTAGTCAGCAACAGGGTTTCTCCTGAGCAGATGATGATGAGGTCGGAAAAAAAAATTAACTGTGGGATTTCAAAGTTTCTTGCATATGTCTCTGCTGAATTCAACAAAAACAACTAATGTTTTCAATGGAGTGAAAAAGCAAGCCTTTGAACTCTGTTATTGTGGAGCAAGCTAGCCCTTTTCCCTATGATGGGGGCACAGCTCAAGGCTTAGTTTTACTGAAGCTAACTCCTTTTCTTCCTCCTCTTTTTTTTTTTTTTTTTTTTTGACCTAACTTGAACTTTGGACTTTTACTATCTGACATTGTTTATTAAACCGATAAAAGGCAGACATACTGCCCAAGGTGCTCTTCACTGGCAATCTGAAGCCAGGCCTTCCCTTACCCCATGGCTTTCCTACTCAAACAGATGGAAATCCACCCCCTTCCCTGCTTTATATCCTGCCACCGCAGGGAGGAGCTGGAACCTGGCTTCCCACCAAGCTGGCCGAAAGCCGGGTGTGCAGCCTTTGCTCTTCCCACTGCACCACCTCCCAGCTTCCTCATGCTGCCACCCCTGAGCCTGCTGGGCCCTGGTTTGTTGGAGGGAGGGATCCAACAGTGAAGAATTTAATGATAGAAAAACAGAGTGCGCAGGAGGAGGAGGAGGATCTGTATTGGAAGAAGGCAGGATGGAGTTGGGACTAGGTCCTGCAAGGATGTTTTTCCTCTTTACATCAGCTAGTAGAACTTCCCCTGCTTCTTTCCCTTCCCCCAGCATAATACTCCTAGATCATGTTAGGACATTCTTATTTATCGCATTCTCATTTAGTAGCACATGGAGGCTTAGCCTGGGATCCAGACACCACTCTGCAAGGTAGTTGTAGAGACCCAAACCAAAAATCAGTGGGACTTATAACTCTAACATGCCTGGGGATCGTTTTGCTTAAAATTTCATGTCCGACTTCTTCAACCCATCTGACTTAACTCTGCCCTGGGACATAGGGCTTAAACAATCTTACGTTGTAGAGCTTTATTGCAAACATGGTTACTCTAATGAGCAGTTTCATGGACCTTTTAAGTTCTTTTCCGTCAAGCTTCTCAAAACAAAGTAAAATGAAAAATAATTAATCATTGATCTCTGTACTGTTCTTTTGTGAGATTGGTGGTGAAATCTGAAGCATGTGACTTAAAAACTCTGGGGATTATACAGAGAAAGTACGATTTCTGGGAATTTTTATTAGGATTACTGTACATCAAAATTCAGTATCATTTAATAGCTATAAAAGTCTCTTTATCCTTTTTCTTACGTGTGTACCTGTTCTTAGACACCCAAAGTGCAGAAGAGTTGTTAGGGGCTAAAAGTACATCACTCTAGGTATTAAAATTTTGATTTTTTTTTTTTTAACTGGAAGAGGGTTTTGCGTGTACAGTGCCTACTTTTCCATGTTAAAATACTGACACTTTGTTTTTAAGGAGTCAGAAAAGCACATATATGTCCTATCAAAAAAATCTACAGCTATTGTAATAGATGAAGATATATAGAAAATGTGAGATTCGGTGGCGTCCCCAGACACATCCTAAAAACATTCCAAACAAGTTAACAGACTGTGTATATGAATCATCCTACATCTGCAGTTACTTTGATGGCAATTTCAAGACCAGACACATTATTTTCTACGTGAGCATTTTCTTGAGATAAGGGAATTTCACAGGAAAGTGACAAAAATATACATTAAGTCTGAGTGATATAAAACTGTGTTGTTATAAATAGGGAAGCATGCTTGGCTGTCAGGATTACATGACTGGAATGGAGTAAGAGTTTGGCCTTTCATATTTCTGCTTTTTTTTTTTTAAACTAACAAGCAGCCATTAAGGATCTTCCAAATTCAAGAGCTTTCATTTTTAATGATAATTATGAACTTTCATTAACATTTCTCCTTGAACACGTTTCTTTTATAACATAGCCAAAGTTAACATTCTCCCTCGAGTTGGATGTTTCAGGCAATTTGGGTTTGCATTTTGGCTCGCATAGAGCTTTTGATTCTGGCTGCTTTAATTAAGTATATTTTACAGGATTACTCTACTGTGTATCAATTCCATGCTTTTGTTTGTTTTAATAAACTCTCGGTGCTTTATTCTTCTACCCGGAGATCCTGCTACAACTAACAGAGTCAGCTTGTGCTGCGGTTCGCAGCAGAAACATGCAACTGCTTTCATAAAAGGAGGAAAAAAAACCACTTTGATGGAATGCATTAAAATATATGTATGAACAAACACAACCTACCGGTTCAGTACGGATGGATGAGCTAAACGCAAGAAGGGCACGCACAGAAACGCCGCCTGGGTGCCGGGACGGCAACGCACGTACCTGCGGAAGATGCGCCAGCCGCGCCGCGCTGCCACGTCTGCGGGCCGCTCCGCTGCACGGGACCTCCGCCGCCAACTCTCCCAGGGCCTAAAAATAAACTTTCGGGGCCGGCACGTCGCCCTGTACGTAGCCGGGAAGGCAGGCGGGGGGGGGGGGAACACCCGCGGGCTCTTACGTGGCCGCGGGGCTCCGCGCCGCGGCCGCCCGCGCGGCTCTCGCTTGCTGCGCGCCTGCGGCCCCGCGCCGCCGCCGCCGGGGGTGCCGCCCCCGCGCTGCAGCGTCCGCGGGTGCCGCCTCCTACCCCGGGGCGCCGCTACCTGCGGCGCCTCCGCGCAGCCCCGGCAAGCAGAGGTGGCCCCGCCGCGCTGCCCTTCGCTGGCCGCCTCCCTCCTCTTCCTCCCTCCCCCGCCGCTGCGCGCCGGTGGTGGTTGCGCGGGGTTGTGCGGGCGCCGCGCGCGGAGCTGCTCGCCAGGAGAAGCCGCAGGTCACGCTTTTTGGGCTGCGGTAAGTTTAAAATAAATAAGTAAAAAGAACTAAAAAAAAAGCCCAGCGAGCCCCGGGCGCAAACATCTCGGGCTGCTCAACCAGTTGCAACTTCGTGGCGGGCCCGGAGGGGGCAGCGCGGGGGCGGGCGGGCAGCCGGGCGCCACCCCCCCGCCAGGGGCGCGGCGGGGTCTGCGCGGGGGCACCCACGCTGCGCGGCGCCAGGGCCTGCGCGCGTGCCTGCGCGGCGCTGCGCTCCGCCCCCCGCGGCGGGGCTCCGGCTCCGGGGCGAGTGCGGGGGGCGGCGCGCAGGGGCCGCGCCTCCAACTTGCCGGGAGCCCGCGGGGCGCGGATGCGGCGGCAGCAGCCTGCAAGGTGCAGCCTTGCCGGCATCCCCAGGTACCGCTGCCTGCTCCGCCTGCGCGGGGGGCGCCCGCCGGGCCGACCGGGGCTTTCGGGCAGAGCCGCCTCGGCGGGCGCGGGAGCTGCGCGGGGGGCGCCCGGGGGTCTGCGGGGGCTGAGTGCCGGCAGGGGGAGCCGGGAGCGCGGGGCGCACCGCGCCGGGGGGCGGCCGCCTCCGCCGTGCTGCCGAGGGGCGGCCGGAGCCGCCTTAGGGCCCCGCGGGGCGGGAGCGGTAACCCCCCGCGGGCTGCGCTGCCGGCTCGGGAGGGACCGCGGAGGCGCTGCGCGGGTCTGCGCCCGCCGCGGCGCGCACTGAACGGCTGGTCGCTGGGAAACGCGTTGGAGCGGCGCTGCCGGCTCCCGCAGGGGAAGTTTCCTGCGCGTGCTGCCCGGGGGGGAGCAGCAACCAGCGGCACGGAGACCTGTGCTGGAAACTTGGGGCTTCCGCGGGATGCTGCGCAGCCTGTTCCTGCGGTGCGATGTGAAGTCCTGGTGTACTTTTATTGTCACTGTGGTTTAATGCGGCAGCTGCACCGGCTTTGACCTGTTGTGTAAGTGTATTTTGGCACCTTTTGGGGAGCAGAGCTTGAGTTAGCGTTCTGTGATAACACAGAAGGAGACACCCCAGTCGGTTGTATTAATCCTTATTTTCATGAGGATTACTCACCAGATAAATGATAGCTATGGTGGTTTCTCATACCAGCCCAGATGCTCAGCATGCACGTTAGACTTACACAACCGTAATTGCCCAGTGTGCTTCGGGGGGGGGGGGGGGGGGACGGGGACGGGGGGACGGACAGGACTGTGAGTGGCGTGCGGTCCTTCAGCAAATGGTACTATTAACAGGAGAGGTTTATGCATGCATGCATGCACACAGAGCCTTGCTTCGCTAAAGACCTACTGTGTTTACAGCTAGAAATTGCAAGATTCCAACTCGGAAAAGCATTCATAAAGCCTACAACTAAAAATTCTTGTTAGAGTTATAGCAAATGCAAGCTCTAGCCACACTAAAATAGCTTAATTGAAGACTGGGTTTTCTGAAAGCTGCCTGAATGCTCTTAATTTGAATTTTTGTATGTAATACTAGCCCAGTTAGAGCTCTGTAAAACAGAATTTTCACAAGGGAAATTGCACTCAAGTTTTAATTCCAGCAGTTTCAGCGTCTTTAGGGTGATAAGTAAGACTCCCTTGAATTGCTGATGTGTTTCATATGTTTTCCTGAAGAACCTGATGCATGATACAGTGAAAAGCGTATTACCATCTTGAAGGGCTAAGATGTGGCCTAAAGCACTTTGTTCAGCCCGTGAAAGATTTTGCTAGGCTTCTGTGTTTTTGTGCTGTGTTCCCTTTCCTCCCCTCCAGTAGGTAATGATAACCTAATTTTACTGTATTTACTTACGGGTTTATCTCTCTTTAATGTGGCACATCTGTGAGAAGTCCTACTGAGAGCCAAGCCTTTGCTCTGGAGGGTGGCAGTTTACTTTTCTGTTCAAGAGGTTGTTTTGAGCTAAGCAGTGTAAACACTTGCTTTTAAGTTGTGCTGCCTCTTCCTTAGGATGTTGGAACAGAGTTTTGTTTTGATGAAGCTGAAGGCATTAATATCACTTCTTTTAATCTTTAACCAGTGCTGTTTTCTTAAAATGTTTACGGGTAGTAAGAGTGCTTGTGCACTTTGTAATCATCCATAAATTTTGGTTGTAGCAGGATTGTTGAGCTGGTTGCCCGCTGCGCAGGGGGTGATAAGCACGTATTACTGTTGCTTCCAGGAGAAAAGGCGTTTTCTCTCCAGCTACTTAGCAAAGCATGTGGATTCTAACCCCTATTGATATGGTATCATAGAAATATAGGATTATCACTGAACGAGGTTCATTACTTCTTGGTGAATAACCTGTGCGCTGCAAGCTGTAAATGGCAGAAGTGCAACATAAGCATCCTGCCAACTTCAGTTTGGCTGTTAAAAGTTGTGGGAAGGAGTTCAGCAGACGGATGAGCTCCCTGGATGAACAGGAGCAGACCCTTTTCTGCACCCTAATCTTTCAAGTGCGACATCGCCGAGTGTTTGCAGTGAGTTATTTCTGTGCTGTGAGATGCGTAGGTGGAGTTCAGCTGATAGTATGTGTGCGTGTGTAAACCCAGTGCTGTGTTATTTAGCATAAAACAGCATTTAATACTTGGTTAACATGGTGTGTTCACTGCACTTTGAGTAGCACTGATGTATAATTTAGCTGTAGATTTAATAGCTGGTTTATAAAATGCTGATATTATCTTAATATTTAGTAGATATATGCTCTGAAGTTACTATAGCAACTGAGATAATTTGGTATGATTGCTGCTGTAATTAGAAGGAGGAGCACTGAGGAAGTCTAATTTTCTGTAACTTCATTTTATGGATATGTATAAGTGGAGTTCTTGTCAATGCTGAGTTTCTCCAAATTATTGTTAATCGGTCCTTTTCTCTTCATTATTATCCTTTTGCCCTCTTTTGCATGTGTACATATTCCTTATTGAAAATAATTTTAAGCTGCAAAGTGTGTCTTTGGTCTTTTCTAAAAGGATTTTTAAAACTGAAGCTGATTCCAAAGAATAAAGGTTTTTTGCAAACATCATAAACATTTTTCAAACTGACCCTTGTGAGATAGCTAGCTTTTTGTCAGCTGTTTATGGTAGGCTAGTTTTCACTTCCAGCTTGCAGCATTGCAGATGTGACTGGTAAAAGACAGGTGGCAGTCTACTATCTGCAATTTTTACAGAAACCTGGTGAATTGCACAGCTTGAATTCTGCAGTTTAGGTATAGTTTGCCATTAAAACAAGCATTTTTCCATAAAAGGTTGGGTTGTTTGTTTTAGTTTGTTTGCTTTGCAAATGTGTCCAGTTATTTATTTAAGAAATTTGCCAGGTTGCATCTAAATGCAACCTTAACTAACATTTGCTTAATGTTAGTCAAGAAGTTAGCAAATGTAAACCAAGCTACTGTCCCCAGAACTGCAGTCTAATTAGTGCTTTGGTCTTGATTTTACTAAGACTGTATATTCCAAAGAACAAAGCGTGTAAATCTCTTGTCATTTAGTGGATTTATTAATGTACTTGTTTCTAATTTGTATCTTCTCTGAGGTCCTGTGAAACAATGCAGCTGTCTGCTGTATAAATCAGCTCTTTATCCCTGTACTCATTATTTTTGAATAAATATGTTAATAAAAATGCTAATAAAATGTGAGAGATTCTGAAGAGTTTTGGAGGGTCAGGGAAGAAATCTCTACTTATATCCCGGTGTATGTTAGAAAGTCAGGTAGCTTCAAAGGACGTGATGTTCTGTGAGTGATAGTAGTAGCATTCAGGAATTGATGTGAAGTCTGCCTTGAAAACTTTGCAGATGTGTTGCTGTGTGTTTAACTTGGGTCTTTAACTGTTGTCATGGGTTTAACTCAACAGTAGCCTAATGGGAATTGCTGCTGTTTCCCTTGAAGGGCAGTGATTGCGTAGCTCTGAATATTTGACATAGAATTTGATGACTTTGAAATCCTTGCTAGAAGAACGGCAACGTGCAACCATTTAGCACTATTTTATAGCTTTAGCAGAATTTTATAGAAATAACTTCCCGAATAGTGAAATGCAGCCCACTGCTGCCTTCTGTGCTTGTAATGTTGGGGGTGCGTCCACAGGATGAACGCATTACACTGTGTGTGATGGCTACTGAATTGGCTTATAACATGAACGGGATGGCCTGAAGAGATGCCGTATTGCATGGCCATAGCACAAACTGTGGGATTTTTTGGTTTTTAAAGCCTCCTACTTTCTGAATTCCAAAACTGAGCTGCCTCATCTGCTTCCTTCCTTTTCTGTGTTGCAAGTCTAGAGGCACCATCAGCATGCTACTGGAAGGTGCTTTCTGGTTAGAGTTAGGTTTATCTGAGAATTGAGGGTGCTCAGTAGACTTAACTGTGAGGCCTCTGTAGCTAGAGAGGGAAGGTATTTTAACAATTTTGCTCTCTGTTCTTATGGCCCAGGGTAAGGTTGTTGCTGAATCACTGTTTCTATTGCTGGTGAGCTCTCCAGACAAAGGTATCTGGACAAATATTTGTGTTGTGGTTTAAAAAAAATATTCAGGTAGTTGTTCTGTGTTGCGTTTTCTCCAGCATAAAGTCACTTCAGAAATTCCTGCCTCTGTGTTTTTCTCCTCTGTGCTGTTCCTGTTTTTTTTACTTTTTGTAGCTTCTTTTTTTTTCTTCTTTTTTCTTTCTTCTTTTTTTTTTCCTCCTGCTTAACCCGGATCATTTCAGTGGCCTGGTATCAGTGGAAGCCCAGTGACAGTTGTGTTGCCAGTGACACAGGAACACTGCTGAAGTGGCTTTGGTATGGGAAAAGGCACCTTGGGATGGAGCTGTTTGTGTTGAACTTGTCTGAAAATTCAGAAAATTCTTCAGAAAATTCTTGACTTCTACAGTTACAGGGAGGTAGCTCATGCATGTTGCCTTGTGCATCTCAAAGCCTGGCAAAGTTTTAGTCTTTCTGCATTAAATAATAGTCAGAATTGTAGGCTGTGAAAAGAGACTGGATTTTGTCTGTAGTCAGTGACCGCTGTTTTCTGTGGTGGGCTTCCTGGCAGGTCCTCCCAAAATTGCCAGCGCTGCTGGGCTTGCATGTTGCTTTATCTGATTTCCGTTCTTGATGTCCTGGTCTGTTATGTCATGTTCAGCTTCTTATTTTGAACTCGCAGTAGAATGATATGGTTATCTTATCAAAAACAGTGGGTGAAAAATTGTGGTTTTAATCTGGCTTCTCTTGTTCCTGTGTGTGCTTTTCCTCTCTCACTTTTCCAACCTAAGCAATGATTTTGAAGTAGCTAGTATGAATGTTTAAGGGGAGCCTGAAGACAGTAAGTGCAGAAAATTGCTATTAGCATGTGATGTCTTATCACCTAGTACTGCCAATATGGGACTCACGTTGTAGCTGAGATAAAAAAAATGGCATTTTGGCTTTGAAAAGGAGTAAAGAGGACAGTTTCCTCTTAGTGCTCTTCAAGGCATATCAGCCCTGGAGTGGGCCAGGAGACTGAATGGTCAGCCTCGTAAACTGCCTGGAATGCTGACATAGCTAAAGGTGGTATTGGTAGGCTTGGCATCTTTTGTTCCCATTTCTGACATTGCAAGTACACATCCTGACTCTCCCTTGATAATATACTTAAGTTTTTATCTCCCGTCTTTTAGTAAAGCCATCTTTGTGTGACCTGACAAACATTGGGTGCTGCATTCCCCAAAGACAGGCAGCTGTAGGTACAGTATACTGTATTACTGGGAGAGTGGTGATGTCGTTGTGTTTTTTGTCCTCTGGCAATTCTGGGTCTTTATGTTGATCAGTTGTCTACTGGCTCCTTTTAATTGTGCCAATGTAATTGATTATGTGGAGCCGTGCTGAACTGATCCTTTTAAATACAATTTTTGTCTTTGAAGTACACATGGCCAGTGATCCCAGTAAGGCCTTACGGGCAGTGGTCTCAACATCGCTGAGAGCATGGGATGAATATTGTGACATGAGGAAGGAGGGGAGAGGAGGATTTTGCGTGTGGACAGCAATTCTGATTAGTCTCTTGAACAACGACGAGATTTAGGACTGACAGAAGAGCTCTGGTGGATTTTGCCTTGGCGGGTTAGTTTGTCTGTGTAGCCTTTTGCTGTGTTGCTTTTGTGTGAGGCTACGGGCGCTCTCGTGGAGGCTGCAGGTGGACAGAGATGCAGATGTATGGACATCCTCACTGGCAGTCCAGGCTTGCAGACTGAGGTAGCTGAGGTGCAACACCTTGTTGCGTTGCCCTTGAGGGTACTGGAAGTGGGGAAATTCAGGGTAATTGCCTGTCTGAAACCTGGAGCTCAGGCCACCAGAGCTTGTCTGTCGGACCTTAGACCCCCAAAACTTTGGGACTTGAAGGACAGAGTGACATAACTGTTCTGGACACTTGCTTTGATTTGTCAAAAGCACCAGTTCCTACATCCAGATCTAGAGGGGTGTGAGAGAGAGAAATCTGGATCAGAATATATGTGTGTGTGTGTGTATATAAGTCTTGGACTACAGGTAAACACTTAATTCTGATTTTTGACTTGAGTCTTTGCTCTTGTCTCTCAAATCTGGTATCATGAAGTGCTTTTGCAATAACTTGAGTGAAATGGGTATTTCCATTGAATACCCATATGAACATGTTGCCTGCAGTGGACTATCTGCATCTTGGAAGACACACGTTCCTCCTCTTATAGATGGCTATTGACAAAGCTCTTCCTTTAACCTCAATTGTACAGTTGCTGAGTTTTAATTTTTTTTTCCCCAGAAGGTAAAAAAGAGTTCCAGTTTGCAGAGATGTAGTACTAATGCTTTAATACATGGAAATACAGGAATTGTGTGACTTCAAAAAGGGGAGCTCCGTTTGTTTGCAGGGAAAAATTCATATGCTTTGCTTACCTTTTTGATCTACTGTGAATTACTCGGAAATTGGACTTGGTTCATAACTGTATGTATTTGTTAGTTTTGTAGATGTAGGATTCCTCAAATCATTGAAAGGTAGGTCTGTCCTTTCGGGGAAAAAAAAAAAATCCTACTCTCACCTCTGAAACTCCTTTATCTTCTATAAAAAGTCCGTTAAAAGTCAGACAGTTTCCTCTCTTACTGCTACTCTCATCAGCCTCAACAAAAAAATGTATAGTTTTCTTACCTTTTCCAGTAAGCTCTGGATTACTGACAGTGTGAACACTGAAAATTTGGTCACTGGTCTGTGAATTAACATTTGAAATTGATGGAAGAGTTGAGACCACAGTTGTTTCAGGTGCTCTGCACACAGGGACATTTTTAAAGACTTACTTTTCTAGACCTGAAATCAGATCTAGAGAATTCAATTACAAACAAAACCAAAGGATCCAGAAATTTCTGGTTGTAACCAGTGGATCTGGTTCCCTTCTTGCAAGCGAAGTGCTTGTCTCCCCTTGCCTTCTTTCTGCATTGTGGGAAATGCTGCTTTATGGAATATTTGAGTCCCTTGTAACCTTCTCACTTATTTGATGACTACAGCATTTTAAACCTTGTAAGAAATTATGGATAAGAAGTGTTGAATGCTCTTGCTTCTGCATCAATAATCTTTTTCTGCAAATGAATCTTCATAGGAAGAACAGCGATTCCATGAGCATTTGTATAAATTTCTATAGAGATCTGATAACTGAACTGAGCAGTGTTGGGGAAGAAATACTTGGCTGTTCCTGAACATCCTTCATGCTGTGTATTAAGTACTTTTAATCCCAGCCTGTGTCCCAAGGTGTCTAGAGGTGGTGTCTCCATTCATGCAATGTTGCTCATACTTTTTTGTATGTAATGACCATTCCCAGCGGGTTCAACTGTATTTCTGCACATGAAGTGAAGCAGGTGAGTCACTCTGCAGAGCCATCTAAATAGTAAGATTTCTGGTATCTTGTGCACTATGTTATGAAGTAAACTGGAAACACTAGCTAATTGTAGACTTCTAATGTTTCTGTTGAGTAGGAGCTGACTGTGACCTGCAGGTGATATGTTCAGTTTGCTGAGGATTATGAAGCACCAAAGAAAGATTAACGCATCCATATAATAAAGTCAGTGTGGTGGATAGATACTTCAGAAATGTGTGAAAAATGTATTATAATTATATCTGGGCTATGATAGGCAAAACTCATTTGGGTAGTAACTTATATGTAGGAACAGTTCAGTGGGGGTCTGAGAATGAAATTCATCTAGTGACTGGATCGTAACGATGCTCCCTCCTGAAAGTAAAACCTATGTTTAATTCATAAGCTTTCTGTGAATTGTGAAATGCATCTATGACATTTGTAGTTTCTTAAAGAAATGTTCACAAACAGCATATGTAGAGATTTCCTGGCTTACTGTATGCATGGTCAAAATTAACCGTACCTTCCAGTTCTTTTACATATATGTGTGTGTGTGAGTACATATACATGCACACATGTGCATATACAAATGTGATGGCAGCCTACTCCAGTTTCTGAAGCAGCAGTGTTGGCTACGTCGTATTGTCCCTGTTGTGTTTTAGCTAAACTGCTGCTATAGCCTCCTAGACGAAAAAATAATAGCGGAGGGATAGACAAACCTTTCTAAAGGGCAGTAAACTAGTCAGCCCTAGTCTGGTGGTTAGTGCACAGGACCATGCCAAAAGACAAAGTGAACTGAAATAAAGATCCGAACACTGGTTTTGATAGTTTTATTTTTGAGCTCGAAAGCTCATCTCTTTGAAGAGCAAAGAAATGTCAGAATCAAATACTGATTATGTGGAGTATCTAAAATTCATAAACTTGTTAGCTTTATTCGAGCAAGCTGGACTGCAGGAAAGGCTGGAGCCAGCTTAGCTTGACAGTGGGCGAAAAAATGAATAAAATAAATGTAACTTAATCATTAATCATGGCTATACAGAGATCTTTTAAAGGCAGAAGGCATGATATGATTTGGCTGGATTCAGAAGATGTAATTTGAACTGTAGGCTTTTGGTATATTATGAAATTATATTAGCATAGGCGGGCTAGAAACATGGCCAAATGAATTGGGCTACAGTAATAAGAACTCACATGCACTAGGAATTTGGGGTTTTAATACAGTGTTTTTTTTTTTTTTTTAAAAAAGCTGATGAGCATTTTCTAAGTGCAAGTGGTTCTTAAAGTTTACCTTAGGTATTATGATGCATTCTTGCTGCAGATTCTGATTAAGTCTACCTATGGTTTAAGATTTAAGTACAGTTATTAAATATTAATTACTAAATCTTTCAGACTGCTTCCTCTTCTGCTCCCTCAGATTTGCAGCTGTAGTTCCAAAAGTGTGATCGGTAAATCCTAGTATGTTATCCGAGACCATCTACAGTACTACATTGCTTTTATAGGGTGCTCTATTAAGGGTTGGGTGCTAAGGTTGCGTAATGATTGTGAAGGGGAATATTGAGGGTGGACGTGGACACTGGTTCATGGTCCAAACAAATTTGGAAATAAATGTTCTATGGGATATAGTAGCTAAATTTTAGCATAGTTTCTTTCTAGTCAATAAAATGAGTTTTTGTGCTCTGTGGAGTTCCTTTTTGCTTTGTGTAAAGCAAATCTTGAGGCAAAAAAAATCTGAATATCCCTTGCTTTGTTTCTTAGTAATTTGACTTAATTCTACTAGCTCTGCCATGTGCAGGATGGAGTCTAAGGTAAGGGAGGCCGGGGCACTCCTGCGTTCTGCTACTAGATTATAAATGTTTTCTGAAACAATCACTTGTTGTAGCTTGCAAGATTTTTGGTGTTTATATGTTAGTAAAGAAATGATTCTGCAGGTATTCAGGGCGATTCTTTCGTGTGTGTAAACAAAACTGAATGGCAGTGCTGGTGTAGTTTGCAGATCATGCTGTGACTTGCCCATCGAGGATCACAGTCTCTGTATCTAGCATAGGGACAGGAGGAGAAGTGGGAGAAGAAGAAGGACAGAGGATATATTGGATGTGTGGGGATGAAAAGCTTCAGAAGAAGCCAGAGCCTCTCCGTTGTAGGACATTGTGGACCTGGTGAGTGCTAGTAAACTGGATATGGACAAATGGGAAATTGTGACGGCCTTTCTTGCTTCTCTCCACCACTATGTGCAGGTCCCCCACACCCTGCTCAGGCTTGCACCCTCTCCCTATGTTCTTCCTCACCCAGCCTTGGCTGTTCATGGGCTTGGGTTCCTTTTTGAGTAGTTCGAGAAGCAAGGTTAGCTGTGTCCACTGCTCCGGTTCTGTCATTCTAAAGTACGCAGAGATATACAATTAGCTGATGAAATACTTGATGGAGAGTTTCTCTCACACATACCTGCACGAAGCTTGATGGCGGTGTTGCGAATGCAAATAATGGGCAGGCAGAAGGATTTGGTGTATAATATGAGTTACAGAAACAGAATCTCTGATCAGAGAACTAGGTCAGGATAACTGGATTCATGTCACTAGCTTTGAGGGCAGATGCTGTTTTCATTTGGATGTCGAAGGTCTGTGGATCTGCAGGGCTTTCAGCCCTTCTCCAGGTACTGACTTTCCCTTCGCTTTGTTAGTTACTTGGTTTGTGCTTCTGAGAGTTATGTGCTTCACAGTACAACTCGGGTGGTTATACGAACCGCTTGATGCTGTGCATATGTTATGGAGGCAAATAAGTTTTTGCAGTTATAAAATGCACTCTCAATACATGCTTTAGTTTATGGATTAGCTTTGGTTATCTATTTTGGGTTTGAGAAGTCAGTGTGAAATAGCTTGTTTTAGCGCTTAGAGAGATCTGTGGTTCAGCGTAATTTCTTTAAACACAGAGCCAGACTACTACTCTCCACCTTCTGTTTCTGAAAAACAAATGTTTCTTCCAAAAGTGATCAAGAAGCCAATCCTCCTGGTCAGCTGAGGACTTGTGATGAGAAGAGCAGCTGTGAAATGACATTGCTCGGTTTGCTGTGGGAACCCGGTTCAAGTAGGCTGCAATAGCATGGGGGCCTTCCTGCCTGAACGCCATTAGTTATGGCCAATAAGGAACAGATACATGTTTGCTTAGATTATCTCTAATACAAAGTATACTTGAAGATAGTAGAATTTTGGTATGGCTTTTGTCATTCCAGTATCAGCATGTCCAAACCTTCCCTCCCCCCACCATGTCTTTTAAGTATCTGCTTGAAAATTTTCCAAAGGTAATTTTATTAACTTAACATAGTGCAGACGTCTCTGGCTGTGAGGAATAAGTCACAGTGACTTGTGGGGTTGTGTCAAAAGTATCATTAGAAGGCTCAGAAGGAAGGGAGCAATTAATGAACAGGCTTCGCTATGAGCAAATGTCAGCGGCTCCTCCAGGGCTAAGCTGCCGCCTTGCCATATTCATTAATTGCTCTTTTGAACAAAGTTGGGTTTAATTAAGCATACCTGAGAAAACCCGCAAAAACAGATCACAAGTATTAGAATGGGAAAAAGTGGCCTTTAATAAATAAAGACTTTTTCTTTCTCATGGGTGTTCTTGTGTTTCATGTAACTGTTTCTGGCTTACATTTCCTCCTGACTCTTGGGGTTGTCTTCACTGGAGCTTTTGACCGAGGATGTGCTGCCTTGTTTACTTCAGGCCGCATACCCAATACTATGGTCACATTTGAATTTCTGTGATTAAAAATTTATTAAAATCTATCATAAGAAGGAACAACTCTCAGTATGGTCTGAGTCTGCCTGTTGAAACATGGCCCGTATGGGGAGTACACAGGAGCAGAGGTGCAGAAATCTTAACCCCTTGTTGTTAAGGCTCACCCCAAACTTGCCGACTTGGCACCGTGGTTAAAAATGTCTCCTTGGGAAAGCTGGAGAGCAGCTCTGTAGTATGAACCCTTACTTAAAACTGGATTGTCCATTGTACTCGGCGAATTATGGGTCTAAATTTAAATTTGCATGAATGGCGGTTCCCAGCATCCATGTTTTTATGTAGAATGCAGTAATATGTTTATTACTGTGTTCATTCATTCACTACGTTTTTGACTCTATTTTCTCGCTCAGTAAGACAGAGGTAGTTGAGGTCATTATAGTACAGACAACTGGAAGAGTCCGTCTAGAGAGTGGAAACTACTTCAGTATGATTTTTCTGTGCATTGAACTGAAATTTGCAATAATATATTTAAAATACTGTTCTTTTGGTGTGAGAGACTGTGGAGAAGAGGGAGAATAGTATACACTGCAGCTGACCTCTTCTAAATACTCCATTTCTAGATACTTGTTTTGGGTTTGTTCCTAAGCTTCTATCATTTAAAGATGGTCAAAATATGAGGAAAAGTTTTGCAAAAGGACTTTGTGGCAATTTGAGCCAACCGGTAACTGGAGATTTTAATTACCTTACACTGTAAAAGTGGAGCTGTGCCATTGGGCAGGCATGTTACAACTTGGTAAAAATAGCATATCCCATAGTGGCATTCATCCAGCAATCTAAAATTAGCCTTGTATTCTGGACATGACACTGCTGGTGGTCACAAGCGCTCGATAACATTCAGCACCCTCCATCATTCAAGCAAATCAGAACACACTTATTTTAAGTGTTTTATGGTTTTATGCCAGGCTGGCTTACTGTTATTCCTGTTAGTCCGGCATCAGAACGTGCAGTGTGTTAAAAGAAGGTCTTGGCAGAGACATCTCAAACGGTATGATCCAGCCCCGCGTGAGTGGAAGTTGGTGGCAGAGCTCCAGTGAGTGTCGGCCTGGAGTTTGAGTAGAGCCCGACTCATTTCTGATAACGCGCGGGCAGCCAGCGGGCTTCAGCACGGCAGCACTTCCTTCCATGTTGAAGCAGCTCGCCTGCAGCATTCCCGCGGAGTTGGGTTGCGTGGGCTGCAGGAAGGGCGCTGCTCCCTGAGCTAGGGGCCAGTAACACTTGGGGGGAGAAAACAACGCAGGTATTGCGGTCCGATTAATTTGAATGTTTGTGGGCCTTATAATAGAGCATGATTAGTTGTATGGGGAAAGGCTACATTGACTTTTTTGTTTCCATGTATGACAGTCAGTATATTGATATAGAAATGTAGATGCCTGTCAATGTGGAGGGAGATAAGAGAGAGACAACAGAGGGTAAGCATGTATATATAAATACTGTCTTAGAAGAAAAATATCTAGAAACAAAATCAGTGTTTCCTTTTTCTGTTACACTTTAACTATATGTTGCTATCATTTTTAGTATTCAAACTGAGTGTCTTAATCTTATACTTTATGGAAATGATTACTAAAGAGACTTTCAAATTAAGGTTTCTGGCTCTAAAAATCATGATTCTGTGCTTCACTCCCACTTTTTTTTAAGCATAGTTTTTTATAATTATTCACAATATTTAATAGGTGAAAATTTTAACAGCTGCTTGGTGGATTAACTTTTTCCCCCATCCTTAGTTGAAATGATATCTAATATCTTCAGTTGACCTCACTTTTGAGAGTGAAGCTATCACTGGCATGAAGAGTTTGGATGACTGGACGTACAGTTCACTGCTGCAGTAAAGAAAAACCTATTTACAAATATGCAAGGGTGATGGAGTAGGTTGGGGGGGGGGAGGCAGAGGTGCAAGTTGTTCACAGTCATTGCAGAGGCCCTTTGGGTTTGCCTGCCAGAGCGAGGTAATGGCAGGCTTTGAAATAGCGCTGGAGTCCTGGATGCTTTTGGGGTTCGGAAACAGAGAGAAAAACTGTATGAGCTGGTACTGCTTAATAAAGGTGAGTATTTTGATGCCTTAGGTGAGTTTTGATTTTTGCTTTTGGGCGAACACTCAGTAAGTGGTTTTGGGAAGAAAAGTAGGCTTTTACCCAATGAAATGGGCCTATAGTAGGGTAGGGTGCCACAAGGCTCTTGGGTCCTTATTTGTTCCTTGGAGGAGCATAAGTTCTGCAGATCTGTTTCACTTTCTAAGTGAGATTTATTTATTTATTCACATTTCAAGTTCTTCACCTGCAGGAAAGCAGTAATACCTTCTAAGAAACTGTCTAATGCAGAATGGGTTTTTGGGAAAGCTAAATACCAAGCTGTGGCATCTAGTGAAGCCGTAGTTGGTATAATACATTTGCCCTGCTCTGGGGGGGTGAAATTACTTTGTATATGCTGTTTGCCAAATATTTTGTAAAGGCATTCCGACTTTTTCCGTGGGAGGTGCCGTAGAGGTTAATAGGTCAATTATATCCAATTTCAGTGAAATGGGGGGTGGGGGGGTGGGGTGGGGTGAGAGCACATAGAACCTGCTGCTGCTCTGACACAGAAGAAATCCTAATGGTGTTGCAGAGCTCTTCTGGGTGGCAACTGCATCAAAATGGCAGAAATACTGCAACAAAAAATTGCATTTAAAATCTGAAACTTCAGAAGCGCTTTGGTTTCTTAAGTCTGTCTTTTTTAAGCAGTGCTGATTGCTTTCCAAGGCTTGCAAAAATGATCAGAAAATGGCCAATTTGATGTCTGCTTCAAATATAATAATTGTGCGGGTTTGGAGGGCTGGGGAAGATGCCTCGTCCCTGGGCTGCCTGCTCGCCCCCGGTGCTGGGCTGCTGTGTGCATTGGCGGCCGCGCAGCGCCGCAGCAGAGCCCTCCCATTCCCAGGTCGTCTCTGGGAACACGCCATGTCTGGGCCTGGCAGCGCTCCGCTGTTCTCATGAAGGGCTTGACCTTCACAGGAGTAAATTATTCCCATATTACTGATGGGTTTAACACTGGTTTTAGACAGAGTTTGTTTTCGATATGGGAGGGGGGAAGCCCCCACTGTGTTATTTGTTTGGTTGACAGCTGCGGCCTTGCGTGGCGAGTAGAGAAGACGGCTCCTTCTGCACGATGTGATGTTCGCAGGCGGATTGACAAACAGCTTGAGTGGCATTGGAAAACACAAGATGTTATAAGAACTCCTTGGCTTCGCCAAATGTAAACACTGTTGGGGGGAAAAGGCTAGCTTTTATTTAAATTATAATAATAATAAAAAAAAAAGTAGGGGAAAGAAAAGGAAGCAAGCTATGCTTTAAGCTGTTTTCTTGTATGCTTAACACCTGGACTGTCTTCAGAAAACCCTGTGTCTTTCTGCTTTTATAATTTCAGGGTGGTTATTGAGCAAGCAGTAGGATGTTTTTTTCCTTTTCCTTTATCTGATGCCTTACTGAGTTCTGTGCTGTTTTCCAGCTTTGTTAGGAAGCTAAAATTCCACTTTTTAGCTATCAAACTTAGAAATCATTACCAGCGTTTATTGACTTCTAAATGCTTTTCTGTTATCTTAACACTGTCAGATCCCCTTAATCCCCTTTCTGATAATCATAATCGAAAACAATGAAATTGCTCAACTCTTGTGGACAGGTGAAAGACTGGAGAAGATGCTTATCTGTGAAAGCTTCAGCTTGAGTGATACCCGAAGCGGCATGTGCTAGCAGTGGGAACAGCGTGCGCGGAGGAATCTGTACTAAAAGGCCGCGTGCCTGCTTTAGTTTGTCCTCTGCATTCGACCGAGAGACGTTTTGCAGAGGTCAGATAAGAAAGTCATGGTGGGAGTGACACCAGAATCCATTAATGGCTGACTTCAGATTTTTAAATTTCGGTATTTATTGACTAGTAAAGTTCAGCTTTTATGAAAACAATTAATACTCTGTGTTTTGAATCTTGAAATTTGATTTATGTATGAAACTCTCCTTCAGAAGACTAAGTGCTCAATGGCAAACTGCTGCAGGGTGAGGAAGTGAATAAGAGGAATTAAATGCAGCTTTCAAGGAGGGATCCGTTCTGTTTATCAAAGAGCCTTCCCCAGAAGGAGTAGTTATATCCTGTTAGACAAAGAAATGGAGAAAGGCTAGGGAAGAGATAATTAAAACTAAAAAGCAAAGAATTTTTTAATAGAGCTGAAAGTAGGACATAAAACTTGGAACCTGAAAAAGGCCTGATGTGAAGACGTAGACTCTGTAATACATTGGCAAGTCAATATATTTTTCTTGTATTTCAGTTTGTCGTCTTCTGCTTGGAACCAAAGCTGCGTACAGACGGTGCTTGTGGGAAATGGGTGATTATTTTCCTTGGAAGATTGTGAGTTGCTTTGGGTATTAATTAGGGTGGTGGAGTGGGTAAATTGATAGATTAGACAGTTAGAAGTAATATGAAAAGAGCTTTAGATGGGTAGTTATTTCCTGTCAGCTTTTTCAGTTTGGGGATGGCAAGGTCTCTCACGTTTCAGAGTACAGTATGAAAGTTGAGAGTGATGACAGAAATCTGTTTTCTAATTTCATGGAAAAGTGCAGGCTGGAGCAAATCTTTGGCCATTTTGTTACAGATTAATCCATTCTCAGAGTGAGATGGCTAGAAGCATTCATTTTGACCCCTTCCCTCCCTTTAAGTTAGGCATTGATAAACACAATAAAATGCTGCCCTTATTTCCTCAGCTTTGTGTGTTTTTGTTGTGTTTGAATGCTTTTGCTCTCATAGGTCATCCCTCCTCTGTAAAGTTACCAGTGGCAACACTTTCTTCTTAGATGTCCTGTGCTACCAGGTACTGGGAGATTAAAATGCTAATCAGGATGCTAATGTGGATTGTGTTATTTTGTGTTCATGTGGAAATTGCAGTTATTAGTATACTTTCTGGATGCTGATTGTGCCATGTGGCTGCGGGTCCTTGCTACTGCCTGTTGCAATTTGTTGCATTTAAGCTGATCTTACAAAGTTCCCATTGGGTTATGGTGGTGTGGGTATGGGAGCAGATGCCTGTGTTCTGGTTTCTGTCTTCTATGGTAAGAAGAGCAGCAGGCAATGCTAATGCTATGGGATACATTGGGAAGGTGGTGCAGGCATGCTGCAAATGGTGTTTGCGGTGGGGAATGTTTTCTCAGTCAAATATTTCAAAGTTTCAAGTGCACAAGAAAGTACAGCAAATGCAGCAAATCATTATGGGGCACCTGGCATTTAAATGAAGACACAAAACTCCTCAGTCCTGACAGTTCAATTTGTTACATTCACACTAATCATCCTGGTCCTATAAGAGGCCAGGAAGACCTGCCCCTCCATGAAATACCAAGTGTAGCCTGGCACCAGGCACTGAGGTCTTCTGGAAGGCTGCTCGAATTGCAGTTTGGGGGAATCCTGGTAAGATAGGTAGGATGCTATTTTGTTTTTAACAATAAATTTGCAAATGCTTGCAGAAACATTTGTTTGGTGACTGTAGTTTGCTGGCCTCTCTGAAGCATATTTGCTGTATTGTGATGATTAGAAAATACTAATTTCATTGCACATAGAAGTCCCTAATGAAAGGTTGACCATTTTCTGCCACTGTTAATTTCTGAACTTTTTGCAGATGTAATTGCTGCTATGATTACAGAATGCTCATTTGAATCTGGGGACACATGCAATACACTTTTACCACTAGCCTAGTCAAATAATTTTTAGTGAGACAAAGAGCTAGTTGAGCAGCCAAATGGGTTTGTTTATTTCAATAGCTTAATTGCATTAGAATCAAAGAGCTTGCATGGGCAGGGAGTAATCTGTGTCATTGCAGGACTCCATTAATCACCTCCTTGACTGAAGGCAACAGTTTGGAAAAGTGACTTTAGATAATTGAATAACTTTACTCTTTACACCATTAATGATTCCCAGCAGGATGCTAGTGTGCAATCACAAACATCTGTGAATGTGAAACTTTCTATTTCCCCAAACAGAGGCACATTAAAAAAAAAAAAAATAAAAAGGAGAATTTGTTTTTTGCATGAATGGCAGCAGGGTGTTCTTTTGAAGAAAAAAAAAAAAAAGATTAACTGGAAATATATCTGCTTGGGCTTTTGTATGTGATCGTGTTATCTGAGGTTACCTTTAGATCTTTATGCTCTTGATGGCATTACTAGATTTTTAAAATTCATATTGCTTGTTTTGGCTCCATGGCATCTTTTTGGCATTTGATGTCCAGTAGTGAAAGAAAATATATTCCACTTGCCAAACAACTTAAGGATGTTTGTGTTTTAACAACATGTTTAAAGTAAATATAGTGCTCTACCATAGACATGGCACAATGTGCATTAGTTGGACAAAGATGACATTTCCAGCCCTTTTGGAAATAAGCTTAAGAGAACAGTGAACAAAAATTGTATCTCCAGGCTATCCTAATACTCCTAAACTAGTCTTTTGGACAAGCATGTAAATATGTGAGGAAAAAGCGCTGAGCATTGACTACCCTTCTCCTTATTTGCAGTATCTCCTAGTTTCCTCTTGGTTCCTTACTGTGTCGAGGGTGTGTGTCCCTTATTTGCTGTTGCCATCACAGTATATGGGTTGGCTGGGACTGGTCAAGCTGTATTTGTTTTCAGCTTGCATTTTCTAGCACCTTTTCTGGAGCATCCAAACTTTAAAAATATTCAATTCTTGAGAATTTTCGTTGCTTGACCTAAATACCCTATGGAGAATTAACCTGAGACTAGTATCTTGAGAACTTCGATACAGCTATTTTGCAATTCATTTTTTCACTCTTCTTGCAGTGAAGAGGCCTTGGCTAAGAGTACCTGGTGTATATATATGAAAAAAAAAAAGAGTGACTCCTTCATCGGTCAAAGATAATTGGTTCTGTACTGAACACGCGTTTTATGCTGTCTGTGGACAGGGATATGACAGGTTTAATCAGGTTCACAAAGCAGTCAAAATTTACTGTGTAGCTGAAAGGTGAAAGGTTTGCATCTGTTAATCAGATGCATAGTGGGATAAAATAAAGATATCCTTAAGTCTGAAGTCTAACAATTTACAATAAAAGGGAGAATAAGACCAATTGTGTTTTGTTCTTGAATGGATGTGCCGAATGATAAGCCTAGGTAAATACTACCTGTTGCTCCTGAACAGGCTGAGGGAAGGTATATCATGGGAGAACAGCACTTTTAAAGTTTCTGTTAAATCTCTCTCTGATGGAGGCTAACCGTGACCCTAGAAGCCTGGGTTTCTTCTGTTGTACTGTCTCTGCATTGATACTGGGGTTATTGGTGACTGCAACTTAGTTATTTATCTAGCCTCTCTTCTGTGCTGAAACTGCCAACGTTGGTGCCTGGTTCTGCTGATGGACCTAGTACAAAACTGGGCTCCGGCCACCAGTTTTATGTATGCAATCAGCAAGCAGCGATAACTAGTGATTTTAGCAAACTGGGTCATGCTGGGCCTGCAGCTGCTGCGGCATCTCCAGGAGACCTTGTTGTATGGGTGCGTGGGAACTGCCGGGACCTCGCAAATGTGGGAAACGGGAGTGAGACACTCGCTTCCTTAGATTCAGCCTCGGAGGTGCTCTAGCTGGCAGCTTATCTCTTTGAAGACCGTGATGATTGAAGCAAACAGACTTTTACATGTTTAACAAAGCCAAGCAGCCTTCACAAGAGCAAATAGAAAAAAGTAGGTAAATTCCTCTGCCTCAATATCTTCACTACTGTAACTTTTTTGCTCTGAGGCTGTAATCCTCTGAAGTCTCGGTGTCCTTTCCTAGACATGGCTTTTTTTCCAAATTGTGGAGTCCCACCCTCTCTGGTGCTTCTAGCAAACTCTCTTTTTCTTCTAAGTTGGTAATGGAAAAGGATAGTCGTGCATTGTACTCTCACCTAACCTTATTCTGCTTCTACCGTTGCTGACTCCAAGTTTTGATGTTAGATTTTTGTTCCCCTATTTTAGGGGAGAATTTTATAGCTGGAAGCTGGACTCCTGGAGAGAATGGGAAAAAATAGGTAGAGTGAGCAAAAGCAAACCTGGATATTTCAAAAAACCTCTAAAAACCAAAAACCCCAGCCCCAACCCCGTGCCTGAACAAATTGCTAATAATCATAAGTAGCTATAGATTAAGACTGAGATGCTATATTTGGTGGCGATACCTGTTTATGCGTGTTCCTAATCCTAGATCCTTGTTTCTTCTGTGGCTTAGGTGCAGCAACAAGAACTGTTTATAAGCTTGTAACATGACCCAGATCAGGCAACTGGCCTGCTTGAAATGATTTTTGTATTTTTCTGCAGAGTTCTACATTGTAGTGATATTTTTTAAAACAGTAGTGTTATATTAGGGCAAGAGCCAGCTTCTGATAAAGTGAAGAGCTGAGAGGAGCATTTTTGTTCTGGAAGTAGTCCACTCGAAGGGCTATTTGGGGACTAAGGCACTTGTCGGTGAGTTTAAAGAATAATGAGTTTGTCAGAGTTGCTTCATAATAAAACATGATCAGCTGTGTGAGACAGAGATGCTAAAATCTATTTCGGATCTATTCTGAAATAACAGAAGAGTGCCTTTTTATATATATATGCATGGTTATGGGTGTTTTGAGTACTGTTGGCCTAATTCGGAAGTACTTGCACATACCATTATTTTCACAGATTCCACTGGGGTTATTGTACATAATTCTTTTCCAGTATTGCTCTGAAGTGTGTAGGTGTTATTACACAACAATTTTGTGCTTTTCATCTTCAGCTGTGAATTTTTACTGCTGCATAATAAGTACTAATATTTGTACTTGAAGTCCATGATGGGTCAATACATGAAGGAATTATGGAAGGAGTTCTGGATGATCTGGGTTCACAGGTTTTATTAACTGAAACAGATTATCTTTACATAAAAAATAAGGGTAATTCTATCTGCTAGAGGAAAAAGTAGAATAGCTTCTAATAAGAACTACAATAACACTCTTTCTTTTTTTTTTTTTTTTTTTTTTTTTAAAGGCAACTGTATTTTGCCATAGGTTAAATGTGTGTGCTGATGTAGCTTCTCAAACAAAAGTACAGTTTTCCTAGATGGTGTAGCATTAGCATAAAGTAGCTCTTTTGAAATGGGAGCTTGAGTCGTGGCTTTCAGACTTCTGCATGGAAGTGACAATATGCATTTCCCAGCGCAAGAGAAGAGGCTCTTTTGCAGCACTTTAAGCATTACTTGTTTTCAGTCATGAAAATTGTGTGTGAACTGCAGAAAATGATTAGCTTCAGTGTAAAAGTGGAAAAAAAATCGGAGTGAAATTAATATTCTCTACTCATTGGTAATTTTGGCAAAGAACAAGTGGTGAAAAGGATACACCTAGCTATTTTGTGTTATGCAAAATTGTGCTTTTATCATCTGGTTTGCATTAGAAAGTGAATGATACTGGTAAAAGAAGTGAACAGGAGAAACGTGCAGCAAAGCTAGCTACTTTACTGTATTTTAAGGTAGAGATGTAAAGTCCACTGACCTTTTTCATGCTTGCAAGCTTGATTAGGGCTTGAACAGTATCCTTATAAGAAACAGGTTTTCAGCCTTGGGATACTTGGGATTGTGGAAGGTATTCTTTCAGAATAAAACCAGCAGGCTCAAGTATCTTTTTTCAGTTTTTTCTAGGAATATACAATGATCATTTTTCAGTTTTGAGACTCTGGAATAAATTAAAGCAGTGAATTTAAAAACTTTCTCCCCTGTGTCCTCTAATCACTGTTTTTTTGTCTGTTCTTCATACTTGGCTGTATTTGAGGGAAGAGGGTAAGAGATGCCCTTTTCTCAGAATCCTTGAAAGATGCTGGTTTTATTTCCAAGGGGGTGGATGTTGCACAGTTACAAGCCTCAGCTGCCACCTCTTTCAGCATGTAGGGAACTATTCCCCAGTTTCAGGGAAAAGCATGTGAAATTTGTAAGATGAAGGTTGCTTTTTAGCAAATTTAGTTTTAGTATTTATTTGCTCACTTCTTAGCTTGTATTTTGGCTACAAGTTGTTTGTTTGTGAAGAACAGAACATAATTTGTTGCTAAACAAGAAATAAGCTAACATAGGCTCATGTTTCTTTTCAACAAACCATGTATGATGCTTTCATTTATTTATTTTGTTACTAAATGCCATCTGCGTTCTTCCACTATAATACTGCAATTTTAGCAGCTCTGTGCTATGTTGCTGGAGCAGTACCGCATATGTTAATAACTTCTTTATTAGTTGGCATTGATCTGTGCTCCACGCTGTTGGTTTTGTCGCATGCACCTTTTGTTCCCTTGGCAAGTGAGGAACTGAGCTGCTGGGTTAGACTCTAAACCCCGTTGACTTTCGCTACCTGCCCAAGCCCGCTTGCTGTTCGGAGTCTTTAGCGTTTGATGCTTTTTCTGTTTAATTACTGTTTTTCTAACTGCAGAACTTCAAAAACAGGGTATGGAAGTGAACCACAGTCAAGAATTCTAAGTTGGAAAATTTATAACCAACTCTAAAACTGGAAAACATAACTCAGAGCATGTCTATGTTGCTTCAGTGTAGTCTAACTAAGGGATGGGGAGCTTTGCTAAATAAGGAAGCTGACCTCCCCTCTATTCTCTGCTTTACCTGGCTCCTGGGGAACCAAATTAACACAGCAGACTGTCCGTGTGGGCAGCTCTGTTTCGTGGAGTCATGCTTGCATGCTGGGGAAAGTCTGCTGGCAGCAGAGGTTCAGGAGGAGACCAGGGTAGACACACGCCTACTGTGTGGAGGAGTCAGCTTGGCCCGGCAGTGATTGCCTCCTGCTCGAGGTAAGCCCTGTGGAGCTGGAGCCAACTGAGTACCTCCGCACCCTGCTCCAGAAAGCTACAGAAATAGTTATTAATAGTATCATAATAATGTTCATAGTATGTCAGGGAGCTGAGAGGGAGTAGATGATTTGCTGGATTCATGTGGAGCCGCGGCTCACCTGGGAGGAAGGGGCAGAGCTGCAGCTGGTCCCCAAGTAGTGGTTGTGGCTGTGGTGCTCCCTGTGGTAGCATTGTTGACAGAAACACCTCTGTTTTCCCCCCTCCTCTCCCGAAATCAGTTTTATCATTGGGGAAAAAGTTTATTCAGAAAAAATAGCCTGTGGATGTTTCTTGCTGGCTCAGCAATTTCCAGTGACTCGATATCCTTCTCGGTTCATGAGTCTGCAGATGTATGTGCAGATATGGAACAGTTTGGGCAAGAGGAATTCTGTTTTTGTGTGAAATTCAGAGTTCCCAGTGGATCTACCGAGCTCTGCAGCCTCAGCTGCATAGTACGGTGCTTAAGTCCTGTGCCCCATATTGCCGTTGTCCTAAAAGGAAGCCACGTCAGTCGGTGGTTATGCCAGCCTTGTATTTACGACTTCTGTTGTAATAATTATTATTCACTGTTGAGCCAATTGTTGTTTCAGCAGATGGTAAAAGTGATCACCCTTTGCCTTGTCTGACGGGTCTCGGCATCCAACCATGCCAGAAAAAAATGGAATCCACTTAGTGCTGAGCACTTCTGGGGATTTGGCTGCTTTATTCAGGTACTTAAATGAGAGCAAAGTTCCAAAAAATCTAATCAGATTTTCCTGTCTGCATGCATTGTATCATACGAACTTGCGGTACTGCCAAGTTTGATCTGTAGGGGCGTTATGGAAACTCATGTCAGCTGTTCCATGTATACCCACACAAAACACCTGACATGGATTTCATTATTGTGCGTAATACACACGCACACACATTTTTCTCTCTGTATTTCATGATGAATGGAGCAAACGTGGAGACAGAACAAAAGAAATTTTCTTCTTCGTTGAAATGCTTTCAATCTTTAGGGTGCAAAACCAGATGAACTGCAGGAGTTAATTTGATTATTGGCCAGACTCCTTGCTCAAATAATTGACAGGAGGAGTCTAGTCCTTTTATTATATTGCGGCTGACTGCAAGAGGAAAAACAAGTCACAGTGATGCATCATATCAAGAACTTGAAACAAGCTGGTCAGTTTAGAATTCTATTTACGTTGTTCTTCTGGCATGTACCATTACTGGAAGTCTTTTTAAAATAATTCCTGGCAATCCAGATGTCACCTGGCATTTTGGGATGGTAGATATGTTTTAGTCCAATGAAAAAAAAAATAGCAATCCCATCTTTATTTGATTATAACAAGGAAGAGGTAGAAGCAACAGAACTCTGCTATGGGTTGCAAGGTCAGCCACTTTTGGGTTGTCTTCTTTTATTTTAAGAATAACATAGGCATCTGCTTTACCTTTCGGGATTTGTACGTGATATAAGTCTTTGAGGATACATGTCTACTGTAAATTAAATATTTCTAGGACCGCTCTCTGACACTGAAGCCAAATGGCACAGGGCATCCTGCACGGATCCTGTTAAGGGGCTCTTCAATAAGGAGAGTAGCATGCAGGCTGCCTATATGGACTATCCTAGTCATTACTGCTGGGGAGAATAACAGCACCGATAAACTGTTATAGATAATGAAGTTTCTAGTGCTTGGGAACATTTTTTGGTACTACTTAATCAGCTCGTATAGATGTAGCCTATTAGAGGAACCTTCTATTAGAAGCCACTAGGCTTTTAAGAAAGCACATTCAGCTGGGGAAAACTGATAATTATGTTCGGGTTGCAATAAAACTGCAAGCTGCACTGGTGGCGCTTGCATGCAATGAGACGCTAGTTGTGCATGAATTGTCTGTGCCCTGTGTTGGCCTCCTTGCTGTCTAGTTCTAGGTCCAGTTTTTAGCATGTTGGCTTGGCACATACATGTGTGGAATCTGTGGTCTGCGAACTCCTGCTAATGGACCCAGGCTCAAGGTGTGACTGAGCTCTCTACCAAACAGTGGTGGTGCCTTTAAAGGAAACAAAACTGAATGTTTCGCAAGGTTGTTTAGCCTATTTGTGTGAAAAATCGTGTCCAGCTTATTTTGATGTGAAGTCTCTACTGAAGTATATGAACAACTGTGATCGGATCTGCAATGTATCAACTTGCTTATGATAGAGGGGAGTGCGGTAGATAATGTGTTTTTACAGCAGCTATCCCAGGAGGAGCTGCAAAGCAGCTGGCTTGGAGGCTGTTATGGGTTTGCAGATGCGGGAGCCAAGATGGACTTCCCCATTGGTTTTGCTGAAGAACTAGTGAGAAAAAAGTTATTTAATAGAGTCCAGTAATAGCATTGGACTATATGGTGCTTTGAGACTGGGATTTGCTTTGTAAACTGTCCTTGAAACTGCTGAACGGTTTCTGCAACAGGTTCTAAAGATAAAATTGATTAAGGCTTTTAGAGAAATGTGCGCTATAACAAATGTCTATACTTAATCGAGCAAAGTCCAAGCAGGTATGTGTTATAATCAGCAGATGAATATTATCAATTTTTCTTCCTGTGCTGAGCCTGTTGGCAGGGCAGCTATGAGAGTGGTCTGCTCTCCGCACTGCCTCGAGGGACCGCAGTTACACCTTTCAGAGGTGTTGCCAGGCCACCCTTGCAATCTATATTTGCTATAATTACAAATGAAATAAGAGAGCCTAAAAGTAGAGGTTGCATTTAATAACACATTATAATGGCATAGCAATGTATGGAGAACTAATCAAAACTTTTTTTAAACTGGTACTAAATTGATTCAGTGATTTGTGTTTGGCTCAGTGCTGTGTGCTGGTTGACAATAACATTTAAAAAATTGCCTTGCAATTTTCTCTTAATTGCACACGGTATGCTTTAGGGTGACAGCAAAGATATTAAAATATGAGTAACAGATGTGATATTTGCTAATGGAGCGCCAAATCCCATATATTTTCCTCATCCTGTTATTTATCTGCAGACGAAGCCTTTACCTTTTAAAAGGAAAGAATCCACTTTTTCATAGGAAGTGTTCTTTCCCACCCTCCCCCTCAGGGGGCTGAATGGGTCGTCTTTGCCTTGTAGATCAGTAACTGAAGAATAGCCAAGCATGACAGTTGTATGCCACAACATTATTGTTATTTAGGATTATTAAGTTGTAGCCTGGCCTTCAGTATTTTAGATGTGCATCATTCAGGGTCTGAGCTAAAGACTGCTGGAGGTAGGTTAACTCTAGGCAGCTTTTGTTTCCAAAAACCCAATTCTACTTGTATTTAGTGCATGTTAGCACGTTAGTATATGCATATGCAGATCCATGTTTTATATCCTGAATTCCTATGCAGCTGGTGACACCCTTGATCTACCTCCTCTCAGCTGCTCTGTGCAGCCTTCGCGTCTCCTGCACTGTGGGATGGTAGCGAAAGAGCCCAGAGTTGTCATGGCTTCCCCAAGAGGAGATACTGATTTTGGAGATGTGGTAACGGAGAGGTACTAAGCGTGTTTCCCAGCTATGGCTGTTGCAGCCTCTTACCCTCTCCCTCGAGAACTGTGGTGTCTTGGTTAAAAACTTTTGAAAAATTGTTTCTATAACTCATTGCTCAATCAATCTGAATTAAAATCCTTTTAAGACAAATTGCTTGTCTATGCTCAGGAGTAAGTAAGACAAACTTGAGATTTTGAAAGGTTTTTTTTCTGATTTACTTAAACAGGGGAAAAAACTGTTAAACATGTATTAAAAATGTATTTTATGTTTTACTAAAAATGGTTTTCTGCCCATTTGCTTCCTTACTAACAGTCAGACAGCTCCAAAAAACACTGTTTAATAAAACTTTTCCATGGGGGGGAGAGTCTTCAATGAAAGCATAGGAAATTTAAGCCCTAGAACAGTACTTCTGTTTCCATTTCCTCTTAGTTTTCTGCATAAGTCTGCTAGGAATGAAAATGTCATCTGAGCCCTGTAGCTAATGCTTGTTGTGATATAAGAATATCCTGTAAAATCCTTTTCTTATTCTACCATAGCAATCTTCTTTACCACTCCTGTTAATATCTAGAACTCCATCCCAATATATTCCATCTGCAAAAAGCTAGTGTTCGTAGTTTATGACAAGTATTCACAGAATCACAGCACGGCTGAGGTTGGCAGGGACCTCTGGAGATCATCTAGTCCAACCCCCCCGCTCAAGCAGCATCACCTAGAGCACGTTGCCCAGGACCCTGTCCAGACAGCTTTTGGATATCTCCAAGGACGGAGACTCCACAGCCTCTCTGGGCAACCTCTTCCAGTGCTCAGTCACCCACACAGTAAAGAAGTTTTTCCTCATGTTCAGGTAGTTTCAGGTGATGCCCGTTGCCTCTCATCCTGTCACTGGGCACCGCTGACAAGAGTCTGGCCCCATCCTCTTGACACCCTCCCTGCAGGTATTTGTACGCCTGGAGAAGATCCCTCTGAGCCTTCTCCTCTCCAGCCTGAATGGTCCCAGCTCTCTCAGCCTTTCCTCATCTGAAAAATGCTTCAGTCCCTTAAATCATCTTAGTGGCCCTTTGCTGGACTTGCACCAGCAGGTCTGTCTTTACTGGAGAGCCCAGAGTTGGACATTCCAGGTGTGGAGGTTGTCCATCTGTCACAGAGAGACTGCGTGGTTCATGTAATTCCTTATTTTATATATTTTATATTTTAGTAGCCTAATTTAGTCACTCACCTGTGCTTCCATAGAGGTAGAGTGCAGCTTTCTGAAGAGCTTTTTTCACAGTGAAGTGCTGCGAAGGATTTTTCATTTTCTGCGTTAATCATTCTCTTTAATTCCTTTTAATTTTTAATCATCTTAGAAGGAAATAGATCAGAAAACTAAGTTTTACTGCTCTATTTAAATTATCATAGCACACAATTTCTTGGCCAGATGCCTTTTTGCTCCCTTATGATTCCGTATAATAGATACTATATAAAATAAAGTTAGACAGAATATATAGCAGCAAGTACTAGAAAAATAGCACGATGCAATTGTTGTCTGGGAAACTTTCCCCCAACTGTCAGGTGCTACCTCTGCAGATAATAACCATGTGCTGCTTTTTCAGGGTAGTGATTTCCCACACAAATAATAGTACTACCAGAGATGGATAGGACATAGGTGTATCAGATGCTACTTAAATTTATCATCTGGGTTATCATCTGGCTACAGATCTAAATACTCTCAGTGAGTAGAAGGACACTATATCTAGGCTGAGACTTATAATATGACTTGGGGCGGTCCAACCTAATTACCAACGAATTATTGGGGACCCCTCCCCACCCACTGTAGATGAGAGGGACATGATAGCTGCAGACTTTGAACAGCTGCATAGGGTGACATGAGTTGCTTCCACTCCTAGGCTTCGTGGGTGTTAGCTCAGGCTTGGGTGCCTGCGTATCTGTTGGTACTAGCACATAGCTATGTGTGGTCTGCAAACACCATGTGTCTGTTGAATTGTGCTGGCCAACTTCATTATATCTGATAGGATCTATCACATGTGATAGGACAGGCTCGTGTAGCAGCTTTAGCTCGTTATCTACCTGTACGGCCTCTGTCTACCCTGTGCACTTCTCATGGGTGTGGCTGCGCTGAGAGATGGTGAGGTGTGAGGTGTTACAAAGATTTTTGCTAGGAAAAAGAAAAAAAAATTAGAGCAGTAAAATGGAACTCAACTTGTTTGACTTTTCTTTGGCTCTGGTTATGATTTTGCAGGATTGGTACCGAGCATAACTTTGCCAGTGTGGCTGCCCCTGAGTGAAAGAGTTTTGTTAGAATAAAGTTCCTATGCTAGTAAGACACTCCTAATTTTTTCATAGGATGCTGTGCTGTATCTACTCATGCTTTTGTATCTGGATCATCTTGCAGTAGCTCACTTCTCCCAGCAAGGATTTGGGTGCAGAGAGAGAGGGTGTTGTAGGGAAAGCAGCACTTTGGTTGTCCATACTTTCCCTGAGCTGGGATTAAACAGAGCCTCCTGTGCTGACAGTCTGGCCACCGAGATCTTAGGGATTGTGTTTTTTTTTTTTTTAATATGCCTATATGTGAGAAACACTGAGGAATTCTTGTTCCGCGTATGTTCATTGTACGTTTGATAGCGGCAAAAGTATTTCTGACAGTCTTTTATTGACAGGTATGTGACAAGTGTGATCCATTAATGTGAAAACCAGAAGCTTTTGTTTATAGTGGATAGTGATATTCTGGAAATAAGCTTGTTAACTTCTGTGCCAAAATATCTGTGTAGTAGTTTTCATTTTGACAAATTTTGGCTTCATTTAAATGAAGTGCTTCTCAGCCCTCTCCTGTTGCATTGGATAAAACCCAGGAGCTGAGTATTCTTCACCTTGCCAAAATGAACCGTTGCCTTCGTAGTGTCCTTAAGATCCTAAGAAAAAGCTGCTCCTAAACTGGCCAGCTTTTTCTGGAAATGAGCAAGGGGAGGCGGGAAGGTAGTAGTTATGGTCAGACCTTAAAATAGTGTGTGTTGTGGAAGGAAAATATCAAAAAGCCTTCACAGTTCAGATGCTTTTCTCATAAAGCCTTCTGCAGCTTTCTGTGGGTGTGGGGGAATGAAGGGGCTGTGCATGCTTCATGTTGGTGTCCTTGGGGGCTGGCTGGGGGTAGTCCTGGCTGGAAGAATGAGAAATGCTGCGGTGTTTCCCTGTTCCTGCCCCTCTTTGGCAGGACCCAGCCGGACATGCAAACGGCGTGGAGCAGCCAGCGGGTCTGATGGCAGGGAGGTGCAAGGGAACAACCTGGCTGTCGTCGCCTCCGGCGTGCTGCCTGCTTGACCAACTTGCTGAGTGCTTTGTTTCTATAATCAGCCTGTTTTGTGCTGTATAAAACATGCACAAGTTGGGTTTTTTGTTTGTTTGTTTTTGTTTTTTCTCTCTCCAGTCTGGTCTGTTTGGTGTAATCTTGTGCCGAGATAAAGCGTGGAATTTCTCACTAAGCAAGGGGACTTGCGTAGCTGTTCAAAAGCCTTGTGTGACTGCAAAATACATACAAAGACAGGTGAAAAGCGTATTTTGTCTCCTTTTAGGACATTCAGGAATTGTTTATCTAGCTAGTTTTAAACAAAATAGTTTAGAATGGAGGGAAATAAGTTCATGTTCGGTTCAAATTACTGTGGATTTCTGACTTCTACAGATTAGGTTTTTCTAAGCACATATGAGTGAAAGTGAGTTCTTGATTGCATCATGCACTTCAATGCTAATGTGTGTAGTATTCGCTGTGTTTGAGTATTCAGAAAACAAGATACCTAAGTTAACTGTTGAAAATTGATTTGGGAGCAGTCTTGGCTATGAAATGCTGCGCCAGGTACCCTGTCATTCCACTCTTTGCAAGTCATGGACCGATATCGTTGTTCTCTTCCTAACCAATGTGGGCATTTTTCGTCATGCTAGCTTACGTATTCTTATCATAAAAAGATGAAAACAGAAACTCAAGTGATCGTTATGCAACTGGATAGTCAAAATAGCATTTTATTCAGACATTTTCAAATATGAGTATATACTTTATAATCTTCGAGACTGCTTTTGTAAAAGAAAAACACACTGAAGTGAACAGACTCATTTTCGAGGGAAAAATCAAAAAGAAAAATTCTTCAAGACCCCACATCTTTTTATCTGTGTGTCATTTTCATTGGCTGCTACATAATCTACGTGTCAAAAACTGACCCTTGACATGTAAGTATCTCCTTTTGTAGCGTTCATGCGGAAGGCTATTTGTAATAGTAAAATATTTTCAAAACTATGAACCATGGAGTCTGGGAATGGGACAATATAATAGTGTATTGAGGTAATGTTATGTTGACTAAATGACTAAAGAAATATTTGACCGGAGGTGGTTGATTAACAAGATAAGATAAATCTGGCAAATCTAGAAATGTATGCTTGTAGCAGGAAAACTTTGAGGGTTTGCTTTCTTTGTTTGTGTGTGTGTTATAGTGAAGACATATGAAATCCCAAATAGGCAAAATAAATAATTCCTATTTCAGGATATTACACTAGAAATAATATTGTACATTCTTCTTTACTCTAAAGGGCTAAAAAGTGGGAAAAGGTTGATATCAAGACTTTCATGAAGTATGTTATTAAAACAGATGAAAAAAATTGTAATTTTGGCAATAATCAAAATAACAATAACTTTTGTGGTATAGAGGGTTAGGGTTTTTTCTACATGTATATTTGCTATTCATTGTTAACCATTTGCTTAAGAAAACTCTGCCATTGCTTTCAGTGAGCATCTTGAGGGCTTGCGAATGTAGGAATATGAATGCAGGTTTCCAAAAAAAAAAAAAAAAAAAAAAAAAGGGGGGGGGGCAAAAAAGGGAAATGTTTAAAGAAAAACTGAGTAATCAAATTCTGTTTCAGCTGCGCTACTACTGGTGCTAAACTAGAAGATACTAGTTCTGTAGGTGCTGTGCTATTGGGTATGACTGCACTGTAGTTGGGAAGCACGACTGACGCACAGCATACAAGCTGCAAGAAGGACTGTTTTTCTGATCTGTTTGCACGGGAGTTGTACAATAACCATAGCTATAGAATTAGGTGTGTGCATTTCCCTGTGTAAACAGGCACTGCCCTCTGCTCAAGATTGTATGGGTGCAGCTTTCTGCCATATTGCCAAGACTTTGGACTTAGCATGTTGTAGATAAGGAATCCTTGTTCCATGTCACATCTTAATTTACGACTTAATTTATGGATGTTTAAGGCATGAGGAATGGCGGCATTTGGTTTATTATTCAAGCTGAAGTGATTTTTCTGCTGCTAGCTAATAATGTGTGCTCACATCAGGAGGCAAGAGAAGGGATGTTGGCAGTGGCTTGGGATAACTTTGCTGCCCAGGGTCAGAAGCCGTGAAGCTGCAAATGAGATTAGGAGGACTAAGCCAATGCTTAGAGTACAAGTACAGCCCCCTTCCCTGCCCCCTCCCCCCCCCCCCCCCCAAAAAAAAAGAATAGGTTTTTTTTTTGTTTGTTTTTTTTGTTTTTTTAAATAGAATGGAGTTAAAGTTTTGGGTCTCCAACTTGTTGTGCTTTGACTATGTTTCACTGGGCATGACTGCTTATTCCTCTGTTGGTGCATAAAATACTTGTGTGTGCTCTCTAGAGCTCCTGGGAAAATATTGGACCAGAAACTTGTAGCTTGCCCAACACTTACCTGTAGAAAGGAGAACATCTTTCAACATTACTCATTTTGATAAAATTTAACACAAAAAGTAGGAGAATATTTTTAAAAACTTGCATTCAAAATTATGGAGCATTTTCAGTATGAAAAATTTTACCATAGATCCGACATGTGCAAATGTGAGTACTTTGAGTTTCCGTTTTGATCCTGTTTAATGTGTATGTTATGCTGTCAAGGTGTTTCTTGCTTTCCATTTTCTTTTAAGGACACTAGCATCCTTTTAATTGTGCACTGGCTGCTCGCGGGAATTTCTAAAACACTTACTCCGTTGCTTCCTAACGCAGGATCAGTAACTTCACAGATAATTAAATGAGCCACCTCCTAAACACAGATATTCTCCTTTATCTACTTTGCACTCCTCCCTCCCACTCATCCTTTTTTACAGCCTCTGGTTATGCTAATCTGCCGAGCTGCGTATTAACATACAGGTGCCAGAACGCCTGGTCGTAGCCAGCCAGCGATCCCATGCAAACAGCAGCACCGCAGGCTTTGTAACCTCATAACTTGAGATGCAAGGGCATATTTGTTTACCCTAAATATAACTGATGGCAATAGAAATACATGTTTTTAAAAAATTACTCTTAAATATCAGCCAGCTGTTGTTACGATAGTTTGCTTGGATTTATTGTTTTAAAAGCATGTTTGGCACTTTAAAACTGGCATACACTGAAAATACTTTAAAAAATACTTTTAGCGTATTGAAACTGTGGTTTTTATTAAAACACAGCTAGATGTCTGTCACAAATGTGTAACCTTGAACTGCTAAACTGATCTGAAATTTATACGTCTTGTTATGAAACATGATATTCTGCAGAAAAATACATTAAGTTGGTATAACAAATGCCATCTTCATTAAGAAAAATGTGTATTCGTGGTTTAATGTTCTTGATCTAAATCAGCACAGTTACTGTACACGTTAAGTGTACTTATAATTATTCCTGAATTGTGTTTTCAGACTTTCTGATATAAGCGATCCCCTGCCCACCCCCTCAAAAAAAAATTCCTTTGGAAGGTAGAGCAGATATATTCCTTCCTAAGACAATTCTTGTTTGTTTGTCTGACTTGGATTCTCTGTAAAAACTCTCTATTAAAACAAATCAGATTAGTTAATATTATTGGACATGATGAAAGACCTGGTACCTCTGGTGTTGTTGTCTTAGAAGAAAAAATGAACAATGAAATTGAATTCGGTCAGACTGAGAACTCAGTAGCAGGAACGTATTTTTGATGAAGTCTGTATGTGTCTTGATATGTATGTTTAGGTTAATGTTTGTTCACATAGCTGCCCCCAAAACATCCGCGGACAAATCACCAAATGGAAAGGAAAATACTGGGAGAAGGAGAGATCATCCCAATAGTAAAGACTGAGCAAGCCTATGGATTCCTCTACTGCATCTCCTGTAGAAGTGGCAGGACCCTTCTCAATATTCCAGAACATTAAAACTGGTATCAAACTAGTTTGTGTAGATGTCCCTGTCAATAATATTAGAATGTTTGAATTGTATATGAATATTCTAATATGGTAACTGTATAGTTATGGCAAACTTATTTACTCAATTAAAATTAAATCTTAATTTTAGACCTTTTCCTTCCAGCAGGGCGGTGTAAGCGCATTGTGGTGAGGGAAGGCATTTGGGCAGAAAAGGCGTTCCTGAGCTCTGCTTGGGTAAGCATGGCTCTTGCTGCTGCCACCTCTCCCCATCAGTGCTGCTGCTTTTTCCCTATCTACCTTCTCCTACTATGACCGGCACCGGGGACTGGCCACCCTTGCCTTCATCCTTGCTGCTCTGCAAGCCTCAAAGAGCTTTCCAGTTTATTCTGTTGCACTGAATTCTTTCCCTCACATACAATTTGGGGAATACATAGTTGAGAGCAGTTTTATTCTGAAAATCCCAGCATGCTGGGATGACCAACAGTAGCAGTTGTGGTGGTTCCTCACAATTTAAGGCAGCCCTGGACTGGAATAGAGTTACTATGGTGGTTGAGTCCAGTGGAGGGGAAAAAACAGAACTGATGATATCCTTCCCCCTGCAACCACCTTTCCTTACTTTTTTTTTTTTTTGACCTTGTTTAAGCCAGTGATTTGCCTATAGGCTGCTATGACAGCGTACAGATTAGGATTAAGCATCTAAATGGTAAAATTGATTGCAATCTAACATGACCTGCCTAGCTTACTATTTTCTAGTTTGAAGGATCTACGCAAAAGTTTGTGGGTTTTTTTTCCCTTTTTTTCTTGTCCCATGTTTTAAGACCTCATCAGAGGTGTAGTTCTTACTGTGGTGAATGGTTCCAATTGTTTATATGTAAACTGTGTATATTCTTCCCCTTTGCAGATTAATAGTACTCAAATGGTGATAGTTAAACTCATTTAATTTTCTCTTATTATGGCTGAACTGCTCTCTAAATCTGCTTCTTAAAGGAGTTGATTTAACCAGTTTGGACCTGTAAATGATGGTGGAATTTTTTTTTCAAACTGCCTTGCCAGCTGCTCAATATGTAGCTCTTCATGAAGGCTCCCTTACTAATGAAAATACTTTAACTTAGCAATAAAAATGAAAGAATGCTATTACAATCTCAGAAGATAATGATTCAGGCTAGTAAAGTCAAGTTAGTTAAAGGTAGCTCCTCTGAAGTAGCTGGCCACAAATAGGACCAGCCTCAATTATTCTTTTAGGTAGGGGTCTTAATATATCCACTCACTTCCTGCATTTTCAGTAGATCTTCCTGCATCGAAGAGACTAAACAACATGTTAACACATCCCAAAATTTGGATTCAGCTACATTTGGCAGCCACCTACTATCATTTTATGATATTGGGCCACTTGAGAAGGCTTCTAGGAACCTTCTAGGAGTTGCCTGCTAGTTTGGTTGGGAATTCTCTTTGGGAATCTGATTTTCCAGAGGGTATAGGTACCTGCAATGTAGATGGTAGTAGCCTTTATTGAAATCAAAGTGTTGTTTCATTTGAAGCTGGTGGCAATTATGATATTGGATGGAAGATCTTGATAGTGGTAGGATCTGAGTTCTTAGAAGGAAATAGCTGAGTAAGTAGAACAAGGGAGCAGGGGAAGAAAGAAAACAGTAGAAGTATTTCTAAATAAAGCATTCTTGCCAAAGTATGGAAGGTGGGCCACAACCAAATGCCTTATTTGTTTGAAATCTAATGAGTTTAAAATAGTTGCAGATGTCACCTTGAATATTGGACTTATTTTTGCACTTTTATAGTCATATGAAGAGAATAAGCAGTATTTTTTGAAGAGCGTAACATTTAGACTGGACATGTCTTTAACAGTCAGCAACTCCTGTAGCATTGTTTGCCAAAATTTTGAGGCCTTAATTTCAGACTGCTATGTTGTTTTATGTTCTCATTTGATAATTTGGCACTCTGCATTTGTGTTTCTGCCGTAGCGCTGAATTTGGATAATGAAACACAGAGATGTACAGCAACATTTGACAGTGTGGTTTCCAGAATAGTCTCAGCCAGTCTAAGGATGGTTGTTGCATGGATGTGAAGATGCTTACTGTCATGGGAAGGGCTTCCCTCCTCTTTTCCGATTCATCCTGCTTCTAGCCGTGTGGCCCTTTCTGTGGGCAGTTACCCCACCTTTTATGAACTGTTTTAATTCATTATAATGGCAACTTACTGAATGCTAGAAGTACTACAGAAGAAGCAGGGGTTTGTGTCGCTGGTTGTTAGCAGGAAGAAATTCCCCCTTTGGGACCAGAAAGCTGTTCTGTTGGCTCGCTGCGTCTTGTCAAATTGTGTGTGGCAAGCTGTAGTATGTACTGATGCCGAAAGACATTGTCCCCAGTATTTTTTTGCTTTGGCTCCCAAACCAGGGAAGAACAGAAGCAGAAACAAAATAACTAGTTTTTGGGGAGATTAGTTCCTGGCGTGACTGACCTGGTAGCTTTGTGAGCGGTGGTGCTTGCACTGGCATGTTCCTAGCATGGGCTGGGAATGGGAGTTTAGCTGTGGGGGCACCTTGCCCTTTGGTGATACCTTGGAAGTAGGACAAAGCCAACCTTGCATCTTCTCCCCTGCTTAAAATTCCTGGATGCAGCAAGGATTACTTCCATGCATCCAGACCATGAAGAAGCTAGCTTCCTAACAGTATTTATCCCCTCTGTGTGTGAGATGATAATTCTCCAGTCAGGCAATTTTCCATCTAGAGGATCTCTGTGCGATGGTTGTGGGCTTTGTTATATCTGAATCACTAGAGTTGGCAATAATTTTATAGGGTGTTTATCTTGCATATTTATGCTGAGCTGCTCATGAAAGCATTACATACATGTGTTGAACATTCCTCAACTGAATTTTAGATTTTGAATTTCTAAATATGCACTCTGGAAGACATGAAAATTTCACAAATGCAATTAAAAGAGTTGATTCCATTTTTCGTGTAAAGGTGGTGCAGGGTTAGGACTCTAATGAATACTTGTTCCTGGCTGTTGGGAACAGTTAATCTCTTGTATGTAAGTGTTTGATCTGAAAGCTTATCAGAGTTACCAGTACAATGTGTTATTCTGTTAAAAGCACATAAGTATTTTAGAACTGGATGTAAGGTGCACATTGCATTTTTACAAAGGGATAGGCAACTATTTCTCGTGGTTTCAGTCTGCTAGTACACTGAATTTATGTACAGACACCCATATAAATACTTTTCTTATTTTACATCTTCTAATCCAGATTGCCACTAATGGGAACAGAGTATCAATTGAAATTGGGAGGGGTTTTAGTTTTGGAAGGAGAGAATGAAGCTGAAGTAGCAATACTTTTCTTTCTTTGCCCACTGACCAGATTGTTGTGCATTTAAGTATGAAAATAAAAGTCCTCCTAAGCTTGTCAAAGCTCTTTCCAAAGAGGTCCATTTCTCTTTTCTAGTCCCTGTACTTGTATGTGATCCATTCTTTTCACACTAAAAAAAAAAAAAAAAAAAAAAAAAAACAAAAACCTAGCTAGGAAATATTTTCCATCAGAAGGATTATACTGTAGTTCAGAGCTTCAGTTGTGTTGCTGGGGGAACCTGGGTATCATTAGATGTAGATATCATTATGATGATAAAAGTCACACTGTAATTGAGGTGACTTCATTTAAAGTTAATCAATGTGGGAGCTGGTTGACAGTGGTCTCAACATGAGTCAGCCACACGCCCTAGCAGTGGTGAAGGCCAGCAGCATCCTGAGTTACATCAATGGGAGTGCAGCCAGTAGATCGAGAGAAGAGACTATTCCTCATCATTCACCATTCTTTTGACTGTATCTGGAACAGTATGACCCTTTTTGGGCCCCCTAGTACAAGAAAAGTGTTGAAAAACTTGAGCAAGTCCAGTGGAGAGCCAACAAGATGGTCAAGGGCTGGAGCATATGAGGGAGGAGAAGAAACTGGGGGACCTGGACTTCTTCAGCCTGCAAAAGAAGGGGCTTTGGGGGCACCTAATAGCAGCCTGTCAACATGGATGAGGTTGCTGAAAGGCTGCTTTATTGAGTTGCATGGCAGAAGAATAAGAGATAATGGTTGTAAATTGAAACAGGGGAGGTTCCAGCTCCAAGGGGGCAGAGGGAGGATGAAAAACAAACACTCTGTGGATAATTTAGCACTGGAACAGACTGCCCAGAGAGATTGTAAAATCTTCATCCTTGCAGTTCATCAAGAACAGACTGGATGAAACCCTGAGCATCTTACTCTAAATTCACTTTTGATCCCACTTTGAGGGCAGCATTGGCCTAGAGACCTCCTGAGGGCCCTTCTAACTGGAAGGATACTATCATTATATGAAATGTTCTCTAAGTGATAAGTGCAAAGTAGGACATGCTGTAGATGTGGAAGGATGGTAGACTGCTGAAAAGGATTTGGTGCAGAGCTAAGACAAGTTATTAGAGAAAATTTGCAGGTAAAATTTCTGTCTTTGAGATTACACTGTATTCAGATGTTATGGGGGTTTAAAGAAAGTGTTCATATTCAGAATATATTTCAAATCTAATATGTAGCTATTCATGAACTAGCATTATCTGATTACCACAAGGTTTTATAAAAACTACCTACAAATTCTACTACTAGAATTTCTCCTGTCTCTCTTTCTCAGCACCTTTAAAGGTCATACACATGCACATTTAAATTACTTTGATTTATTTGCATTTGTGTTCTTCCTGTGTTTCCGGTGTGTTTTCTTTTTTAATAACAAGGCAAGTTCAGTCTCGAAAGAAAGCAGTTTCCTGCTTGCCTGACAACTCCTGTTGGAAAGGTGTTTAAGGTCTCAGTGTTCTTATAGGAATCGTCTGGATAACAGCCAGTTTTTTTCCCGTGTCTCAGTTTATCATCAAGACAGGTGATGTGGTATTGATCGTCAGCTTGTATAATTCTCTTTCCTGATAATTGCCTGCTGTAGTTAGAGAGATCCATCTTGCTGCTCAGCTCATTTTCTGTTGAGCTCTATGTCTTTTTATATGCTATTCTTTCCTTCACATTTGATATAAACTTTGATGTATACCTAAAGTAAAACCTAATGATCTACAGTTGTCCACATCACTTTTTTTCTTCGCTCAGTACTTAAGGCAGATGTTAGGTGTTTTGCTTTCCATTCAAATGGTACTTTTCCTTGTCTTGATAGATTTGCTTTTAGAGCTCTTAGTTGTCTGACCCTTAACTTTGTGGGCTGTTTCTTCCTGAGTTCTGGGATGAAAATTATTGTGTTTCTTCTATTAGAGCTCACTTTGCTCGTAAAGTTTTGCATCCTCCTTGGACATTCTTATTTCCAGTTATAAACTGTCATGTCATTCCTGTTCTTAGTCCTCACTCAAAGTAATTTTTTTAATGTAGTAATCATAAAAATGAATGTCACCATATCTAGGGTCACATCCAGATTAATCAATACTATGTTCTTATTTCACTTTTTCCTTTATATTTATGTGACTAAAGGAGAGAAGGAAGAAGAAAATGTTTTGTGTCTGCAACATTTCCACCACAGATACATATGATGTGGAGTAATGGGATCCCTGCAGAGCTGGAGTTGGTAGGTGGTGAGGAGCAACTGTAACAGGAAAAGGAGGACACTGAAAAAAGTAGGAGTGAAACAGGAGACAAGTTGCTTGAAAGTGGGATGGAAGAAATTGTTGGTGTTGGTGACTCGAAAGCTTCAGTTACTTATTCTCAGAGTTATGCAGTCTTAGTCTGTGCATCATGAAGAACCAGTGGCACAGAGTTGTCGTTTAGCAGAACAGATGCTGAAGCTAAATTTCAGAAGGAGTATCACTGCAATGCACCATTTTTATCAGTATGTTTAGAAAGCTAAAATCATTCCTTTGAATTGTACTTCATTTGCTTCCAGCAGTTTGATTACCTAGTGTGTGGATTTACAGTTTAAGTAATCTCTATGTGATGAACTAGAATGGATAAGTTGAAATAGAAATAATAGTGGGTTTTTTTTTTTGGGGGGGGGGGTGCTCCTTAATATGGAATATTTGTTCTAAGGAAATGTTACTGTGTAAGCTTCAGAGAGAGCAGAACAATTCTTTTGACATATATGTCAAGTTATTTAACCTCTCTTTTTGAACTTATAGTGATGCTAATACATATTCTGTGTGAATTGGAAAATTATCCCCCAAATGTTGCTGTGGATTGAACCATAAACTGTTGATGATAAGAAACTAATATAGAAATGGCCCTACTTTGTAATATTGGAAAGAAAGGCTGTTCAGTGCATCAGGCTCATTTAATTCCTTTGTACGTCCATTCCCTTCTTTCTCCGTCTCTGTATGCTGGAGTAATTCTTGAATGTGCTAGATTTATGTACATGTCTACATACAAAAAGACATTGTGAAAGTCATTGTTTGCAACAAAAGGCATTTGTGCAAAGAAATAGGATGCCTAATAGCTACCATAAATGAGCGGTATTTTTTCCAACTCAATCCTGTTGTGCAATCTATATGAAAAAGGAACATGACTTAACAATGCCTGTTAGCACTTTTTTCTGTACTACTTCTAATCCTCTCCTACTTGACTCTCCCTCTGTCAGGATGAACTTAAACGGACAGCAGGCTCAACTTGTTCTGTACTTCATCAGTTTTAGTGCTTTTTGCCTTTTCTGTTCTCCCGGAGGATTTTGTTCTGTTGGTTAATTTTAATACCTTGAGTATGGCTTGAAGACATTGCTAGCAGGATTTTGATCAAAGGCTGTTTTTTTGGATCCTATAACCCTATTTATGCCCATGTACACAACGGGGTCCATATCTGTAGAGTAAGAAGTGTTAAAATACATGTAACTCACTGCAGTAAGTTCTGGTCTCTCAGTCTGGAGTGTGTAGAGGGTGTTGGGTGCCATGCTGTTGAAGTATCTGTTTTGGATGACTAGCACTGAAAGTACATACAGCATGTGCTCTTTATTTTTCATCGTCTTCCTCATGAGAATTGAGGAGAAGACTTTAAAAAGCCCTGTCCCTCCTCTCAAGACAGCTGTGTGCTTTGCTCACAGTATGGGTTCACTAATATGACGCTGATAATCTTTGTTTTCAAATTTGGTACCACAGAACTCACAAACATTGCAACTTGTGAAATCTGTGTTGGAGAAGAGAGCTTCGAAGCATGGGATACAGATGGGTGTCTTGTTTTATAATGCTAGAAATTGCTAGGTATTTTCCTATGGTAGCCAGTCCTTTTTCATACATTTGAGATTTGAAGTATTTCCTTGCTTTTCTAGTGTAGAGGATTCACTAAAAAAAAAAGGAAAGTAAGTTGTTGCTGGTTGGACTTAATACCCCAATTTTACATTGAGGGCTAATTGAATAGTTAATGAAACCAGTAGATGAATTTTAAGTATAAAGAGTTTAAAATACTGAGGTGTTTGTTAAGTTGGGTAGCATTCGTTTGAGTAAAGCTGCATGCCTCTGCCCATAGAGATAAATCGCTAGAGGCTTGAGTTTTCTCAGGTGCTGGAGCCCAAAAAGTCCTTTGATGTTCATGCTGGTTGCCCAAATGATCCTCCCCTCATAAAGCTGGGACTTGCATTTATGTAACTAAATGTGGATGTGGTATAAGCATACTTTCCTGAAAACTTTGGATTAGAAGCAGTGATGTCCTAAACAATTTAGCAGCTTACTTAAAGGGCATGGAGGAATGATGGATAGGCAGTTAAAAATGAACAAACACACCTTCCCTTTCCTGCAGCAGAATTAAAAATCTTGCTGGATTAGAGTAAAATAGTTCAGGTGGATCTTTAATTTACTCTGGGAAGTAGATTTTTTTTAAAATTTTTTTTAGCTAGTTTACTGTTGTAATTTCTGGTACACAGGTAGGATCTATGTTGCTTTTGCACTCATTGTTTTCTCTGAGAAAGTCTGACAGCTTCCAGTCTGTGTAATGCTTTTTTCTTTTCTTTTTTTTCTTTTTTTTTTTTTAATATATATAATTGTTACAAAGCTTGCTTTCCAAAATACTAAGCATTACTGCTAGAGTGATAAAACCTTCAAAATCAATAAACATTGCCTTCCATTTTTTTGCACAAAGCCCCGTTTTAAATATTGAATGACTTGATTTTAAGGATACTTGACTTCATTGTGAGTCTTGGAAGTGAAGGCCTGGTTCCCTCGTTCGGTATTTGCCTTTCTTCCATTTGCTGAGGTCACTTCAGTTATCGATAGAAGCCGATTGTCTGACTTATCATGGCTAATTTGGGCTTTTGTCCAAATAAGTAGAGCCAATATGAAAATGTTTTGTGAAAGGAATACGAGAAAATCAAATATGCAGCTTGTGAGGCCTGTAGTGGGTATGTTCCAGAGACTGTAGCTGGTCTGGCTCACTGAAGAAGAGACCCAAAACAGGGAATTTTAGACTGTGCTGTAGAGAAGTTAGAACTTATAACAAAGAATTAGGGGACTTGCATGAACTGCGAGACTCATATTGGTTCCCTGCAGAGAGCAAGACCAAAACTAAAGCATTCCCAATGCTGGAAAAATCCATGGCCTCAGGCTGCCAATGCAGTAACGGCTTGTCACACTGTGCTTTCTGAATGAAATAAGCTGTTAATAAATGATGTGGGCAGTAGTTCAGTAGGGCATTTTAGTTACACGTTTGCATCCTTCTGCCTTTCCTGTAGATTAGAGAGGACTGTTAAACATTAGCGGCAGCAAGATACCCCTCGTATGCATGTTAATGGATTATAACTTTTTGTAGGTGCAATTTGTACCTGTCCCTCAGTGGATTAGGGAAGTGGTGCGTGAGGAGTGGGTTGTTAAGCACCAGTAGCCAAGCTTTGCTAATTAGCACATCTTTAAGTGCCAGCTCCGTTTTGTCCACTGCGAGAGAATATAAATTGTGCTTCTTTCGCCCTTAGTCTTTTGGGCTGCTCGTGCAGTGTATCCGCGGGACTGGAGGGCAGATCAGCAGTTTGCGAGTCTCATGATCAAATGAAGAACATGCATGGTTTAATCATAGTTACCAAAGCAGGGGTGCTGCCAAGAAGCATCTAATTGGTTAAATAAATAACCCTAAGCTTTTATTGCTGAAAGGCTTTTTTTATTGAATTATTAATGTTGTATCACCCTCCAGATCAGTACTGGTTAATGACCTATTTGCCTGAGGCTGTTAATATTTTCCAATCAGCTGTAAATTTGCTTTCTTTGCAAACTTGTAGCTTATGTTATCTGTTCTCTTGGTAAAATGGTGCCGATCGTAAAAGTGTTGCTTGTAAGACAGCACTGAAAAATAGCTTCCAGTGTAGTCCAACTTTATTTGGTTTTATTTTTGTTTTGTTCCTTTTTTTGAAATAGTTAATTCCATTCACAAGAATGGTTATGAAAGACATTTCTGTAGGGAAGGGGTGACAGAAAGAGGGAAGTATTTTTAGAGAACTGTTTGGTGTAGATTAAAATGTAGGTAAGCTTAGTCAATTTATTTAGAGTATTTTCCTGTGAAAAAGGAGGAGGAATTGGAGCACTGTATGATTTCAGTGATGAGTAGTATAGTGAGTATCCAGTGATACCTCGATAGAAGTGTGCACAAAGAAAGGATGCAATATAGCATGGAATGGTTATGAGCAAGTGCCCAGAAATAGGATGAAAGAGGGTCTGGTGATCAGAGCAAGGCACTGAAATGTCTTAAAAATTAAGTTCAGGTACTGTGTCTTTATATCCAATTTTGGCAAAGACAGCAAAAAATCTCTGTGACTGCATTTATGTATATCAGCAAGATAGGTAACCATCTAGATAACTACGTGAAAGGATTATTATGAATGTTCATGAATACGTGGGTGTATTTCTGAAATGTCCCATTATATTAAAAAAGAAAGGCTTTTCACATGAGAAAAATATTTGATGTTATTTAACATTAATGGATGATATTACCACATCTGTGTTCAAACTCATGTTGAGTTATGTGCTTTTTGCTATCTGGAGCTGTTGTCCATCATGTGAGGCTTAAGTGAAATAGCTACAAGGAATACTTCCTTTTGTCTCTTGCCAGATGTTTTAAATTTTTTTTCTTTTGAAAATATATATGAATGGACTACGCTGCGGCCATGGCAAATAACTGATCCCCTTTGCCCGGAGTCGTTTGCAAGGAGGCACAGATGAGTGGACACCAAGAAGTGAACGTTGCACGAGGGCTGGGACTCTTCACTGCGGAGAGGAATAGACTAAGTGGTGGGAGGAGAGGTGACTGAAGCTTAGGAAATCATGAAGGCAGCGGATAAGGGAGGTGTGGAAGTACTGCTTACTAATTTCCCGCAATACAAGACCTAAGAGGAGCTTGAAACTTGAGGAAGCTCCTGAAGGCGGTGAGCTCCTGGAACTTGCTGCCACAGGAGGTTGTGGAGACAGATGGCAACAGACGGGATCAAGAATGGGTTTGTCAAATTCATGGACAACTGTTTATCTCTCTATAGATAAATAATATCTATTTATGATACTAAAAGTATCATAAGTAGATGCTAAAAGTACTAGCCTCCAACATCCCTAATTAAAGGATGCTAGATGCCAGAGGAGTATGAGGGGGTAGTCCCAAAAGCTTCTCTTACTGCTCTGTGAGAGACACAAGACTGGGGTATATGGACCACTGATGGGACCCGGTGGAGCATTCCTTATGTTCTGAGAGAAAACAGCACTGAGATGTGGAACATTTTTAGCATTAAAAGTTTTAAGACTTTCGCCAAATTCTTCTGCCTGAACCCTTCAGTACAAAGGGAATGGGAAGCTCCCTCAGCTGGCTTCTTGCTGCTGCTGCCTGCCAGTGGTATTTTTTGTTTTACCAACATGGCTCCTACCCTGAATTTGGGATCGTCTTTGAGGGGAGGGCAGGTAATAGTACTTTCTCATTCTGATAGTCTCTTAGCTATAGGAGCAAGCTCTTGGGCTCATAGAAAGGTGGATACATAGAGCAGCTATGAGGATATGCAGCCAGAAGTTGCCCAAAGGCTCTAAAAAAAGCCAGTCACCTTCATCCCTGCCTCCTCTCCTGCTGCACCTGTTTTCTGCTGCTCTTTAGAGCCAACGATTCAGATGAAAAGACCCAGCCCTCTCTAACTATGAAAGCACGTAATAAGTAGTTTCAAGTAATTAGATTTTTGTATGTGAATATGGTAATAGTACGGCCATGAGGAGTATTCTCAATTTTTGTGCATTTGCAATTTTCATGCAGTCCTTATAAACTATTTTTTCTATTCCTCGTTGCTAGGTGAAAGACCCAGGCAAACAAAAGGAGAAAGTGACTCCCTTGCTCATTTATTATACTCAGAAAAGGCTGTTAGATGCATGGAGGGAAAACCAAGACAGCATTCTTAATTTCTTTTTTATTCTAATGGCATAAGATTACTTATAGCAAGGTAGCATTTTTAGAAATAAATGGACTTTAAATGACTTTTAACTCTATTTCAACAAAATGTTGATATAAGAACTCGCTGATTACATCAAGAATTGGGTCCATTTTCCTCACAGAGGTCTAATAAGTTACAAAATCAAAAATATATATTTTTTTCAGTGCAATGAAAGGAATTATTGATTTCTTTGGCTTTTATGGAAATAGCTCTCTTTTTACAGGCTTTTTTTTATGAAGTCCACATGCATAAGCCCATTTAACTAGAAATGTACGGCAGAGAACAATATTGCGTTGGCTGTCAGACAGTCACACGCTAGGTTAGGTGACGTGATATGTCTTTTCCATTTTCAGTTTCTTTGTAACGTGTATGGTTGCATGATGCAGCTTTGTCAGTGGAAGAGAGGTCTTAGCATGTGCAGAGGAAGTAATGGTATAGATAAAGGTAGAATTTGTTGTATAGATGACTTCCCCCCCCCCCTCCCCCCCCCCCCCACTGATAGGTCTTTGTGCAGTATACTCTTTTGGTTGTTGCCTGTAATGAAACAAGTGTATTTCTGTACAGTGAAAAGATATACAAATGAGTTGGTTGTAAGTCTGCATTCTTATTATGGGATCTAAAGCCTTATAATCTTGTACCTTATGAAGAAACATAGTGAATGAAACTAGTATTTGTTAAGCTAATAGTTTTGGATTGCAAGTCGACCATCATTGCAGCAATCACATTACTAGATGAACTGCCTGTGGGCTCTGAAATGAGCTGCTTAGAATATGACATTCTGCATCTCCGTGTTAAACTCCTATGGTGTCCAGGAGTTCTTGAAACAGAAGTGGAAGGATATGGTCACACCTGGGATCTTTTTCTTTAAAGGCCAAATCCTGGTTTTGTTCCCTGTGTAGAGCTTCTGCTGAAACATGAAGCAGAGCAGACTTGCTCTTCGTCATCATCAGGAGTTGGATCATGGATTAAGCCTCTAGAGTACTAGGTATGCCAAGACTTATTTTGCTGTGCCTTGAGGCTGTTGGCTGAGGAAACATACCCTGCCTGAAGAAGAACATAATATTCAGTATATGTGCTAAGTTCTGGCCAGCTGGCACCTAGAATAGAAAAGAACAAAGCTTTGTTGCCACTTCTTTATTTGAAAGAAGAGAGTGGGCGTGTTTTTTCTTTTAATAATAATAATAATGGGAGTGAAATAATTGGTACGGTGAATTGGTCATAGTAGCAGTATCAGTGAGACTTCTGAATCCAAAAGCTTGAAGTCAAGCACCTAAAAATGGGATGTTGCCTGTCCATATTTGTCTAGTAAACTTCATAGCAATCTGTAGTCTTGGTATGTGGATATGCAGGTGATAATGATTTAAATCTCTTGTTGTCTGACATAAAAACATATTAATCATGGGACTGATAGCTATCCATATAAATTATATTATATATATCTTTACTTCATGCTGTTTATTGCCTACCATTAAATGCAGTTTTTTGTCAGTGCCTTTGACAAATAATACTGCAATCAGTACTGCAGAAATCCAGTGCTCGTTTGTGCAAGAAGAGAAAGTTTGTAAATAAATCCAGTGAATTATTCTGCACTGAACTATTTCGGTACTTTAAAAGGAGGATTTTTTTAATAGAAGTGCTTTTTTTCTGTTCTGGACACTTTACCTAATTATATGTATCACTTCAAAAAGTTAGGTTCAGAATTAAAAAAAGGCAGGGAGGGGAGGATTTTCTTACTTTGGCCACTGACTTGCCGGACCTATTGGGTCCCTCACACAGTTGAGCTTCTGCTTTACTCGATTAGATGACACTCGGTCATGCCCCTGTTAGCTCGTGGTGGGAGCCACGCGGGACGTAGTGCACGACTTGGTGTGTGCTTCACTGCTGAACTTGAGAACACAAGGCTTTGCTCGCCCTTTCCCTCTTGCCACTTCCCAATATCTGACGACTCCTGCATCTGCTGTTGAACTGTCCTTTACCTAGGGATCCTTCAGTGCTTGGCAGCTCTGAGCTGGGGGTGGATGAGGAAGGAAGCCCGAGTCGGAGCCATGGCTCGAGTTTTTGGCTTTGGACGTGTATACATCCCTGCACCTTTTTCTTCTCTAGACTAGGGTGCTGCTGCTTAAACAAGCTGCAAGTCAGGAATACTGAATCCAATACACATCCAGTACCTTGGTGTAGTGACGTGCAAATGCCTTGGCAGTTGTTCTGCTGGACCCAAACTGTCTGTGAAAATAATGATTTGATGCATTAGCACTGTGCTTCTGGGCTGGGGAGATGGATGGGACTGGGTCCAGGGCCAGGCCCGTGCTGGCTTTTTGGGTTTGTCTGAATCTTTGCTGGAGCTCCTGGAGATCAGGCGCTCCCGAGTCTTCGTGAACACAGACATGTGAAAGAGGAACAGGACGATTAAGGACACTTGCAAGGTAGAGTTAAAATCTGATTTTAAACTTCAAATATGAGCTAAGTGGTTTTAATATATTTGTTTGTGAATGCTAAACATGCTATAATTTTCACTTAAACTTTTAAAATTCAGTTTAGTTGTCAAATTCTGCTCTGGCCAAAACTGAATGCGGTTTTTAGTCATAACTGCTATTTCAGTGCTGGCAGAAATTCAGGTGTTGGTGTGGGCTGCGCTGCCCCGGTGGAGCTGGGCCCTTCTGTGGCACTGTAGATCAGCGAGGATTGCTGCAAAGTTCGCCGCTGCTCACGGGCGTCGTGGGCACTGAGGCGCAGCGCTTGCAAGCGTGCTTCTCTGTGAATTGCAGGACTGGCTAGTGTAAATATAAAAATGGAACTTGTGCTTGAACCTTCCCTACTGTTTTGTTTTATTTAATTTTCTATTGGCAAACAGCTGTTTTGAACAGATGCATTCAGTGGTACTCTTTTCTTTTTTTTTTTTTTTTTCTTTTGAGTGATGTGTTTGTGTGCTGTACTATGGTTGCTGGATATCTCCTCTTGAAAACCAGAGAAGTTCTTATTTTGAAAAGGTATTTTTTTTATTTTAAATAATTAGCTAGTTAACTTAGTTTTATAGCTTTCACTTTTATTGTGTTAAGTATGTTATTCTATGTGAAGTGAACAGCCTCTTTCATTGGTAGCAAAGTAGTTTGATATTTTGACACTGACTTCGATCAAGAACGATCACTCGGCTGAGTGCACTTAGGCCTAACATAGGGTTAGTATATCCTTAACACTTTGACTTTTTCCCAGATATATCAGCTGAGAATCATGAGGCAAATGGAAGCAAGTCATTATCACAGACATCCGTGCTTTTTGCTTGCCAGCTTCAACAGCATGTGCTTGATGCTGTGTGCATGCATCTTTTTGGTTGTACTTGTCATATAATGCATTTTCTACTTTTCTGAGTGTTTTCTTGAAAATTCTGTTTGAAAGAGAGTTGTTTGCTCTTGTAAGATAAGAAAATACAGCCTAATTAAAGGGTCTTGTAACCTTCATATTTTATGTTAATGGTACAATGGCTTCATGATAGTAAAACAGTCAACTTGAGATAAATAACTCTGTAAAGCTGATTATCGAAAAATGTGAAGTTTAATGAAGAATCACAGGAAATAAGAATCAATGGAAACAGTGTCATCCTTTGTCTTTTGCTTTTATGTTTTGTTCTTCAAGGCAGAGTTGAAATGATGTGTTTTATTTTCATCATGTGTTTCTGAACACCTTGAACTGAAGGGATCATATTTTCATATATATGCAAGAGCTTGTTCTCTGCTTAGAGTAAAAGAGGGCAGAAAGTACTGCACGTGGACTCAGCTAGAAGTTGTTCCTACTGTACCACGTGTGTTGTTGGAGTGTGTATGCCTGTATGTAATAGTTGAGCTGCAGTGATGTCTGTAGACGTGAACACAAGGATGAGTTGTATTTATTTAAAGTCTGCTCTGATGATTCAAAAGTGCAAGGTGTTGCAGGAGCAGGGTATGTAAGATGATGACACTTACAGCTCTGAGGAGTTGTAACATAAAATTAAATGAAGCCTGTTAGATTTCTAAAGAGATTGATATCTGTTCAACATATGAATTTGGAGAAAGATTAACATTTAGGGAACCATAGTTTTGAGTTGTAGTCTCTTTAAAAAAAAAAAAAAAAAAAAAAAAGAGAGAGAGAGAGAAACAGGATACTGGTAAAATAATAGATACTCTGGAACATGAAGATGGTCATGTTGGCATAGTTTGGGTGCGAGTGCAGAAGAATAACTCTAGAAAATATCTGTAATATACAGCCATTAAGATTATTGCACATGCATTTCATTTATAAATAAATTCTAGTGCCTAGATAACTCTTGGGAAGATCCAGTTTGAAGTCAAACTTTGACTGTCTGACATAAATTTGTGCTATCATAATAGATGCCAAATACTTAAATGTTTTGGTGAAGTACAGAATCAGGAAAAGCTCATTGGCCCTTAAAAATGAAATGTGCTTTTTTTGTTATTATGGAAAATCAGAGCATGAATGTCATTGAGTTGTGGTATCCATATTCCTGGAAATGCAGGTGATACACAATGACTGGCCATATGAGAAATAATTAATCTTATCTTCCCCATAATCTGTATGTGGGCTCTAGAGGTTACATTTTTTCTGGCTAGTTCTTTCCCCTGTATTACTCATACCACAGGGGTAGAGGCTTCTAGAAAGTGGGATTTTTCTCTGTTTATGTGATATCTTATTACAGACTCGAATGCATGTTCTGAAGATACTTCTTCTCTTTCACAGCTGTATATAGCCCCTATATGCAATTCCCCAATGACCCCATCAGCCTGCAGAACAACTGAAATTACCGATGATGTTTTGACTGACAAATAGCATCATTAATAGAATATGTTGTTACGGACATTTAATGATGAGTAGAATAGTGGTTAATGACAACAGTAAAGTTAGCACTTTGCGTTCTATAAGCATTAAGTAAGTGATCAGATATTCAGTGTGCCTCTTCAGTGTTAAATGACAAGGAAAAAGGAGAATCTTTGTGTTTAGAAAAAAAAATTGCTGGGCAGAAAGAGGATTTCTGGGAGTACCGTTTTGATTGCATGATGGTAACGAATGGTAAAAACACTGACTCTTACTTGACTTCCTTCTGCCCCCAAGATCAGTTTATTTCAGAATACTTTTTGTTAAAAGTTCCCATATGCAAGGAATTAAGGGTACAGTATACCTACATTGAATTAGTCTTATAATGCTGTTTGTATTAAAAGCTAAGTGATGATGCCAATGATGATACCATTTATTATTCATGAAAACAAGAAATGTGGGTATGTAACTCCTTACGGTGAGACAGATTCTTATAAATGGAAATAAATTTACCTTTCTTACTGTATACATCTCAGCAAGTCCATATTTTCTGTAATTGTATAAATGGTAAGGCATGACTAGCTTTGACTCTATACCTTGTAAAAGTATGCCTGTTCTTGTTTTTTCATAATGCATGCCAAGATAGACACTTTAGTAGGCAATCTTAAACTGGCAGAAGACCAACCTTATAAAGCAAATGGCTTCAGATGCATAAATGATGAGCAGAACACTTTTCTCTTTTTGTTGAAATTTGGATAAGTTTAACGTGTAGAATGCAAGTTATCTGTGCCTTGTCCTTTGTAACCTTTAAAGTGGCCATCTCACTGAAAACTTTGCCAGATATTATGGATAGCAAAACAGTCCTGATGTGGTATTTATTTGATATACAGTTATAGTAGCAAACTATCCATGACTTTTCATGCTAGATGAGAACATTCTGCCTTAGAAGATAAGTGGCGAGTTTACTCAGAAACATCTCAGACTAAAAGCACATGCACAGTAAGTTTTGAAGATCCTGTCTTAAAAAGAAAAAATAAACTGAAACTGGAAATGTCATCAACTATATTCTTGTGATCATTCATCTAATAAACATTATTTTGAGGCACTTACTAAAACAAAAGTCTTTTTCCTCTTTATGTTAAAATGGTATATAGGGTACCTCAGGTGTCTTATTTTTGCTTTTAGGTTTATGATACATGTGAATGTTAAAGCATATGTGAATGTTGATATAAAATCTTTTTACAGCAAGTGAGCACACATCGTTTTTATATATGAAAAACATTACAGAAACAGAGTTAAGAGAGATGCTAATAAAGATGAAGTAATGAGCCAAGAAGATGCATGTTTTTACATTTCTTTCTTAGTTTTTAAGGAAAGAAGTCTAAAGACAGGGAAGTACAAGCCTACTATGCTGATCATTGTGGCTCTGGTGTCATAAAATAACCCACTATCTTCATAATATTAAGCAGATGTCTTAAATAGAATATTTTATTTGAGTTTATTGAAACCAATGAGACGCTTGACATTGAATACAATGATGAGTATTGTGGTATTTTAGGCTGCATTTCATTGGCATCTGTATAAAGCTGTGCATCTTAAAGTAGTTCTGTATTAAGTATTCATTAATCTTCATTGTTGTTGAGATTATCTTTAATCGCTGTTTGAGGTATAATAACAGGCACATAAATAGGAAATAATAAGTCTTGTTTCTTGCTGAAAGAGATTTTTGAATTATACTGAAAAGAAAATTGTTCTTTATATGAAGAATTTACTTTATTGTCTCCATCTTCTGTTGATGTTTTTCCTTTGTAAGGAATTAGACTGACCTACTGGGAATTCTGATGGAGGGTGAGAGGCTCTGGCAGTTGTGCAAAGCCATGATACTTATTTTTATCCTGGTAATTTTATTGTCAATGAAGTTTTAACCAGCTAATACAAGTTTTTGTGCACAATTGAACAACAATTTTACTATGTTTTGTTTTTATAAAACAAACTAACCTTTTTGTCTTAGTTGACCATATCTCTTTAGAGATAATATCCTTTGACATAAAAAACCAACCAACCAAACCAAACCAAACAAAACAAAACCCTAATAAATTGCATCTATTCTCCAGAAATTCCTGGGTTTCATATTTAGGTTAGTAGCTGGGATCAATCTGCCATTTTTCCAGTGGCTCACTTTCTCATGTCATTTACATATATCGGAACACTTGCATATATTGGGTTGCTTACTTGGCTTTATACTATATACTGAGCATTATATACTATATACTAACTATATGCAGATTTGTTAATAAAGAACATGTTAATATTTTATTATTGTATATCTATTTTATTTTGAGAAGGGTAATTATCATATAAGTGGTCCCTGACTGCCATATTGTGCCTTTTGAGTAGAGGGCAAAAGGGAGACTTGCAATAATGAAGAGCTGTAATCATGGAAAGTTCTGTTAACCATAGAAGAAACAAGCAACAAGGCAAAATGTTTCCATCTTCAAATAAAACCACAGTCTATGAATAGAAGGGAGTACCAAGGAATAGTGAAATAAATTTGTCTTGTGGTATAAATGGTGATATTTGTGCTAGCTTTTTTTACATCATTGTAGCAAAGAAGTGTAGGATGGAATAGGAGAATAGTAAAGGGATTTGAAGGTGCTGATGTGCGGCTCCTCTTAGGAGGGATTGAATGGAAGAAAGGCCTGATGATAGGTGAGCAGGAGTGGCTGGATGCAAAGGCAGGTAGGAAGCAAAAGTGGCCGATTTGGGAGGAAGAGAGAATAGTCCATGTAGGCCTTGAAGGTGAAGAACATCAAACTTTGTTTTTAGCACAGCTGAAACCTTCAGAAAAAGGGTGGAAATAGTGCCTTAGTGAAAAAGATGTGCTGCAACAATATTTGTTTGCAGCCGTGTGCTGAATGGTTAAGAATAGGTCACAACTGGGTGTTTTGTGGCCAGTGAGGGATGTTGCAGTAATAGCAGATCCTTTGCGTTTCACTTGTCAAGTGGGTCTTGCACAGATGGGTATGGAGGACCAGACTGTCAAAAAATGTATGTGGACAGACTATTCATACATTAGCTAAAAGGTCTTGAGTTTCAGATGCTTTCTGTATTTTGGCATAAGTGAATGGCTATATGTAGTGTTCCTTCAGCTCATGTCTGTCTGTGGCCTTCATCTTCTCCAGCAAGTTGAACTGCAGAGTGACTTTGACAACTGCTTTTGTGGAAAGCATGCAGTGTGCTAACCGTTTGTGAAAATGAAGCGGGGGTGGCAGGGGAGAGGATGCTTTAGAAAAGTGGCTGCTGAGGTGAGAAGTTATAAGCGGGTTCTGAAAGAACATCATCCTTCCTGCTTAAAAAAAAAAAAAACTCTACAAAATATTTTCAAAAATATAAGTAATTCCAGGTCTTTTAGACAATTATGCCTTCAGGAAGTACAGACATCTGGAGAATGATTTTGTTTCTCAGGTAATATTTCCAAGAAGTAAAATGCTAATTGTTTTACAAAGCACCTTCAGGTAAATTTTTCAACATTTTCAATGTGGCTTTGAATATGAGATTCTAAAATTCAGCAGTAGTCACATTTATGCATCTTTTCAAGCGACTTTAAAAAATCTTTCTTATTGCTGTATAGAAAAAGTTTTGTGAAAGCCAGAAATAGTTCCATTTCGATTGTTTCTGTAATCTTCGTGAAGAAAAAAGAACCAAAAAGCTTTTTCTTTTAACTGATGTTTTACTTAAATTATTGTATAAGTGTGTGTGCCTTTGTTGTTGCAGATGGGTCAGTTTAAACTTGTTTCTGGCCTCAGGTTCCCCTTCTGCCCCCAAATGTTTTTTTGCCTTGGAGCTCACTCAGCCTATATGAAGTTTGTGACAAAGTAGTAGGAGGTTGGCAGTGGCTGAACACATGTTCTGTGTTTTTTCTAGATGTCCTGGCTGTCCTTGGTTATTCTTGATACACTTAGGAGGAGAGAAGCTCTAGTACTTTTTTTGTTTTTTAAACCTCCTTCCTTTTCTGTTTTAGTTCTCAAGAGGAAGGAAGTCTTGTTTAGTATTTGATACCCTTCTGTTGGTCCTCCTTCATATGACTAAGTGCTGGAATATTTATGACTTACCAGTGCTTAGAGAAGGTTTTAAACTACTAAGAAGTTGCTGTTTCCAGCCATTTTGCTAAAGAGGGTTTAGCTTTTTCCAAATGCAGGTTGAAAAGTTTGTGTGCTTATGTCTGGCAAAGAGCAGCTCCTCGTACAGCTTCTCTAAGAAGTCCTCCTTCCAAATGGCTGCTGCTAAAAAGGCAATGCCAAATCAATTCTGAGGGGCTGCTAGTTAGGAAAACAGTGTAGATTGAACATGAAGCACTCAATGGTCCTTGTCATTCTGCTGTTGTTTTTTTCACCTTTCTGGAGCAACAGCTGCCTTTTGTCATCAGATCTCAGTAAATTGTGTTTTGTGACTGGCACTGTAAGAATGGATTAGGGTTAAACATCTTGATGGGGTTGTGGTTAATTCCAAGAATTGATTCCTAATACTTCATCATGCATGCAGTTGCTCCTCCCAGCCTTAATTTCAGTTTTTGGAGAAAGAGAATTTGTGCTGATTTCTTGTAACACTGAGAGACCACTCAGGTTATATGAGTGCTTGCTGCGGAGATTGTGGCCCTCTCTGTGCCTCTCTTTGCAATATTTGTTTCTTGCAACTACCAGCAAGTTGTGTTCTGGTGAACACCTTGAACACTGCTCATTTTCTTGTTTCTGTTATGCCTCAGTTCTTACCTTCAGTTTCTGTATTGTTTTGAGTCATGACTGCTTGTTTTATGTCTTTTTTTTTTTCACCCTTGTATGAAGATAACGATGGTTATCAGGGGAAGTGTAGAATATGTCGTATTCAGTTCTGCACAGGTAATGGACTTTGATTTACCAAGTCTAGAAACAGAAGCTTTGCAGAAGGTGAATAGCTGTCCAGTGAAATAATTTTGTGTCTTGTCTTGGAAAGATTCTGAGATTCTGAACTTTAATATCATAATTACGTCCTAGGCTGGCATGAAGCATCATCTCGTGAAGAGACCTATTTTGTGAACCATGGAGGAAGCCTATATGATAATGCAATGGGGGGGGGCCTACATTTTAGAAAACTAAGGTTCTTTAAAAATCTTGCCCTGAGAGTGTGGCTGATTTTCGTTACTTTAGTGCATGATACCAACATTTTAGTCATAAAAGTAATCAGTTTGTTGATGTTGAAATAATTGTACTTGAGGCCTGTGACTGGAAAGGAAACAGCTTGTTGCTGAATCTTACATTGCAATTATCTAGTCATCGACTTGCACAAGTTTTTTTTATTATGGTAAAATATTTTAAGTGTTCTAAGTTATGGTTTGGATGATTATGATCAGTAAATGGGATGGTGGGACATGGTATTAGAAGTAGTAGCTACATCTCTTGCCTATTTCTTCTATTTTGTGCATTACAGCTATCCAAGTACACCTTGTAAAATAAAACTAAATGGTCAACTCTGGTGTTTAGGATTTTTGTTGCTGTTCTTACTTCTGTCACTTAAACCTTAGTTTTAAAACTGATATTCTAAAAGATGGGAAGACAGGCTGAGAAATATGGGTCAGGGCATCCATAGAAATGGCTGTAAATACTGTGTCCCTTTTGTGGCTGGACAGGACCAAATTTTATTAGGCCTTTGAGGGTTTAGTAAAATGAATGCTGGCTGGGCCATTTTTACTGACTTGTATCCTTTTGTTATATTTTAAAAATATTCATCCTTTCTGTTCTGTTTAACAATAATCCATGACATAAAAGTGGTTCTGTGAGCTGTTTGGCAGGCTCAAGTGTGTGTGTATATAAATAAATAAATATATATATATATATATATTTTTTTACCAAAAATCAGGAGGGAACTCAGATTGCTGTCTGCAGGATGAGGTACTAGCATTTTTAAATTACTTGCTGCTTTGAACTCCTGGTGGAGAAAGCTCTTTGCCTTCCAAGGTGTGGCAGATAATATATTTAAGAGGAATTTTGGAAGAGTTGCCATGATACTTTAATTTGCGCAACCTTTCTATTCAGAAGAATATTTGAGAATTCAGAAGACATGTCACCTTTGTAGCTCACTGAAGTGAGAACTTTGGGTTCTCATTAAGGAACCAAGATAAATAATGAAAAATTGTATTGTAAAATTAGATCACTAAAACAGTGCAATAAAACTTTGAGTACTCTTAAAAGTGGGCCATGAATGAAGCTTTACTAGATTAATTTTGTTTGGGAGGTGGTTTATTGTGAATGATTTTTGCATAAGACTTCAGAGATGTTGATTGCTGGTTTTTTTGTACGTCTGAAATTCAAAGAGTCCAATGTATGTAATGCATCTCAAAAAAAAAAAATCATTCCTGCAGTGAATCTTTGCGCATGTGTAATAGATTATTTGTTAAGGAGGAAGAATACCTAACATTTCAATAAATATCAGCGATTTTACATCTTCGTGAATTTTCTTGAAGAACAAATGTAATTACTATCTTGCAAAGAAGAGCTTACTAATATCTTTAGGTAAATCTATCTTGAACAAGTCTGGAAACCCCGTTTGGATGAGTAAGTAAAGAATTGGAATAACGTAATGTATCTGAGTTGTCAAAATCCATTCAAAGCCATTCTTCTGCGACATATAATTCTGCTCTATTTCTCCTCTCACATCCCATTAGTTTCAGAAGGTCTTGCAGCATTTCGTAATATATAATAGATAGAGCCATTCCATGAAACAAATACTTTAAAAATAGAACTCTTAGAAGGACTGAGCAGACAAATGTTTTTCTTTTTTAGGATGGTACTGTTGGAAATGTTACATTCATTAAAAATCCACTTCCCTCACTCCCTCTTCCAGTATTTTAAGGGCTAGCTTCATCTTGCTGCACAGTACCAAGTGTCTTGCTCTTTGATTGTCAGCATTTCTTATGAGATGGAGAACTGGCTTCCTCATTAGTCCTTTGGGAATAATTATAGACATTGAAAGGCTGAAGCTGGAGTTGAATGAATTCCTGTCTTGTTTGTTTGTTTTTTTTTTGTGGAGAGCAGTGGGAATTCTTACAGTGACCTGAATGGAACTTTTACTGTGGCTGCAACTTTCCAGCTCTCCTTGTTCCTTTGCCACCACGGGGACAGCTCTGGCATTCTTAACCAATTTTATTCTGTAAATAAGTGGACCACACATCAGAGGTAGCGTGTCAGTAAAAATAAATTGAAAGAAAACTCAACAGCTCCCTTTGGTTATGCTGGTGCAAATGAAGGTGATGTTTGTTCTGAGACAATTTCTACGAAATACATTAGAAAGGTGTGGAACTTAAGTTGGTGTCCTGACTTTTCCCACCTTTTCCTTTCTTTAAAGCTTAGACACAGACAAGTAAAAGAGTATTTTAATAAAGGTCTGATATAATCTGTTTGACAGAAAACAAGATAAGGCAAAATGGGAGAAGATGCCTTAAGGAATGGACAGTGTCACCATACACAGTTTATCACAGAATGAATGCAGTTGGAAGGGACTGCTGGAGATCATCTAGTCCACCCCCACCCCCCCAAGCTCTCCAGGAACCTCCTGGATTGCCTGTGCCTTGCTGTGTTGAGCCTCCAGCGGACATGGGGGCGGTTAAAGTCCCCCATGAAGACCAGGGCCCGCAAACATGAGGCTACTTCCAGCTGTTTGTGGAAGGCATCATCTACTTCCTCCTCCTGATGAGGCGGCCTGTAGCAAACGCCCACAAGAGTGTCACCCATGCCAGGCTGCCCCTCGGGCCTTACCCAGAAGCTCCCAGCCAGTGCATCGTCCAGCCCTAGGCAGAGCTCCGTATATTCCAGCTGCTCTCTCACGCAAAGGGGGACTCCCCCTCCTCGCCTGTCCTGCCTAAGGAGCCTGTAGCCACCCACGGCAGCAATCCAGCCATGCGAGCTATGCCACCACATCTCTGTTGTGGCAGTGAGATCATAGCCCTGCACCTGCACACAAATCTCTAGTTCCGCCTGTTTATTGCCCATGCTGCGTGCACTGGTGCACAGGCACTTTAGAGAGGCATCTGAGTGTGCTGATTTCCCCGAGGGGGTGCAAGAGGTTTCCCCCAGTCTTGCCTTGTAGGCACAGAGGAAGTTCCGAGGAAGTGCCTGTGTGAAGGCGTTGGGGGGCAAGAAGGGAAAGGAAGGGCTGGAGAGTTGTCCTTTGTGTGCTGGGGGGCCTGTGGGGGTGCCCTGGCTGCTGCCGTGTCCCATCCTGTCCGCAACACATCCCTGTTGCCCAGGCGTGCGCGTGTTGGCTGGCAACCCTCTATGAGGCGAGGGGCGGGGGTGCAGCGGGTCACAGTGTGTGTGGGGGGTGGTGGGTGGTGGGGCCGGGTGGTGGCCCCAGTGTCCTGGTGCTGGGCATGGGAGGAGGTGCTTGAAAAAAGCAGTGCTGTGCGTGGGCAGTGCCGGCAGCCAGCGTGGGGAGCTTGGGAACACTCAGAGGTGAGGCTGTGCCTTGGCTGGCAGGGCCCAGGCTGCCCTGCTGCTGGGAGCCAGGGATGCTGGCAGTGTGCCAGACTCTGTCCACGCAGGCTGAGGCCTTGAGTCTCCTCAGCTCCTGCCAGCATGTCCAGGCAGGGTGCTGCTTAAAAGGCAGGCAGGGTTTCTGTTTGCCCTGAGATGCATCCCCAGTGTGCTTTCTCCCTCCTTCCTTCTTGTTTGCTTTTGCTAGTGGGAGCTTTCCTGTGCAGCAGCGTTGCTGTGGGAGGAGCAGGAGGTGGTGGGAGATGCCTGTTGCAGGCTCGGCATGTGCTTGCTGGAAGCTCTTTGGGCGAGGGAAGTCCTTGTGGAGAGGGGCTGTGTTGAGCTGGGCAGCTGTGGAGTTGGGAGATGCCTCTGCAGGGACTGAGGCCTTGCTGTGCACAAGGTGCTTAGGCAAGCCGTGGCTTGCAGCAGGAAAGCCAAGGCAGGAGTGGCCTGCAAGGGCTGTGCAGCCCAGGTCTCTCTGCCTGCCACTTGCGCTCTCTGTTGCTTGCTGCCCCCTGCCGGTGTCCGGTGACCCCATGCGTCTGCGGCAGCCGCACAAGGCCAGAGCACGCCATGTGCAGGCGTGGCTGTGCTAGGGCTGGGGGAGGCTGGTGCTGGCAGTGGGGATGCTGCCAAGGCGGTGGTTTTCGCCTGCATTTTGGGTGGCAGTGGGCAGCCCCCCTTTGCCCTAGATGCAGTGCTATGAGTAGCTGAAGTCAAGGCAGTGGTGGTGAGCACAGGCAGCGTCCAAGCAGCCTCCTGGCTTTTGGGCAGGCCTTCTGGTGCCTGTGTGCTTGCAGCACTTGAGCCTTGGCTTTTGCTACCGGAGCGCTTTTTGAATTGTCCCTTGTTTTGACTGGGGGAGCGTGCTACAGCTTTTGCCTTATGACCAGTCTTTTTCTGCAACTCATGCCTCCTAAGGCCCTAATGTCATAGTTTCGGTGCCCTCTCCCGCCCAAGAAAAAGTCCAGGTGGCAATGGGTGGAATGATGGGGGTCATTTGCTTGGTACAAAAAGTGAGAGAAGCGGTCCTTCTTCCAGCCTGTGCCTTAGCGCTGGAGTAGAAGAGAGCTTCTTTGACCAAATGGGAAGAGAAAGGAGCTCTGATGTTGCAAGCCCCAAGCTCCTTCAGTGGGTGACTTTGCTGGTGCTCAGCCTTGGCTGGATTTTGCAAGTGGCACGTACAGTGCGGCAAGCTGCTGGCTTGTCTCAAGGCTTTGCTTGCGAGAGAAATGCCAGCCCTTGGTGAGGCAGTGGCATCCAAATTGCTGAGGCCAGCGGAAGCCTTGTCCCATTTTCCTCTTTGGAAGGCTGCTTGTGCAAGAGTGCTGCATTGGCCTTGCGCGTGCTGGTCAGTGTGTCTGTGTGGCCCGGTGGGATCCTGGGTGAGCCACGAGGTTCCTCCCCACCCATCTCTCCTGCTTGTTGAGGTCCCGCTGCGTGGCAGCACAGCCCTCTGCTGCATCAGGCACTCCTGGCAGCTTTGGATCATCAGCAAACTTGGCTGAGGGTGCAGTCTACCCCTTCATCCAGGTCACTGATGAAGAAGTTGAACAGGACTGGACCCAGGCTTGAGGCCTGGGGGACACCGCTAGCTACAGGCTTCCAGCTTGACTTTGAGCCACCGACCAGAACGCTCTGAGCTCGGCCATGCAGCCAGTTCACAACCCACCTCCCTGTCCGATCCTCTAGCCTGCCCTTCCTCAGCTTGCCTCTGAGGGTGTTATGGGAGACAGTGTCAAAAGCCTCCCTGAAGTCAAGGCAGACCACTTCCACGGCTCTCCCCTCATGTCCCCAGCCAGTCGTTCCATCCAAGAAGGCTCTCGGGTTGGTTGCGCATGACTTCCCTTCTGTGCATGCATGCTGCCTACTCCTGATCACCTTCTTATCCTCCATGTGCTTGGAGGTGGTGTCCAGGCTGAGCTGCTCCATCACCGTTCCGGGGGTGGAGGTGAGGCTGAGTGGCCTATAGTTTCCCGGGGGCTCTTTCTTTCCCCTTTCAGAAGACTGCAGTGGCATTTGCTTTCTTCCAGTCCTCAGGAACCTCTCCTGATTGCCTTGACCTATTGGTACATTTTTTGCTTGTGCAGGGCTTGTGCAGTAGCATTGTGCTGGTCAGCGTGTCTGTGTGGCCCCATGGGATCCTTGGTGAGCCCCCCGGAGCAAGTCCTGGGAGAGGGAGAGTGGTGTCCCAGGGCCTGGGCCTTCTCCAGTGAAGGCCCAAAGGGCCCCGCAGGAGGCAGGCCCCTTGGGGGAGTGCCTCGAGGGAAGCCGAGGCCCAAGAGGGAGCAAGAGCTGGCCTCAGGAGCCCCTGTGAGAGCCCTGGCCCTCTGCTTGCTCCAGGGGGGAGCTGACACTGAGCAGGCCTGTGCAACGCTGTTGAGAGCAAGTGCCTGTTGGGGGCCCAGAAGGGAGGGGAAGGGCTGGAGAGTTGTCCTTTGTGTGTTGGGGGGCCTGTGGGGGTGCCCCGGCTGCTGCCATGGCCCATCCTGACTGCAGCGCATCTCTGTTGCCCAGGCACGTGTTGGCTGGCAACCCTCTATGAGGTGAGGGGTGGGGGTGCAGCGGGTCACAGGGGTAGTGGTGGGGTGGGGGGTGGTGGGGCTGAGTGGTGGCCCCAGTGTCCTGGTGCTGGCCATGGGAGGAGGTGGCCGCAGAAAGCATGCTGTGTGTGGGCAGTGCTGGCAGCGTGGGGAGCACTCGGAGGTGAGGTTGTGCCTTGGCTGGCAGAGCCCAGGCTGCCCTGGTGGTGCGAGCCGGGGATGCTGGCAGGGTGCCGGGCTCTGTCCACGCAGGCTGAGGCCTTGAGTTTCCCCGGCTCTTGTGCAGGCAGGGTGTTGCCGAACGGCCCGGCAGTGTTTCTCCTTCCTCATATAGTTGGCAGCACTGAGTGCATTTGCTTTTTTTATAGGGGTTTACACACAATGTTTCCATTGCCCACTTTGAGGAATCGGGATGGGGTGCTGTTCAGTATGAGTAGTTGCTTTTACTGACTGTTTGCATGTCATTGTGCAGATGACACGCTTAGAAAAGGAGCTTGAATTTGCTTTGTTATTGTCATAAAGAAGACTTTTGATAATTTTAAAGGGATCACTCAGTAGGCTTTCAGGTCTGTAGAGAAAATACTGTGTTGACTGTAACTTTCTTCTTTAGCTTTCACTTATTACTGTAATTTTGTTTTTATTGATAAAGATGGTTTAATTTACAAATTGCAAGCAAAGCACTTAATGGTAAGAAATGTCTTATGTGCCCAAAAGATATGCTGTCTTCGAAATTGTAATTAATTCTGTTTTATTCAAAAACAACCAGAAATTATATAATAATGTGCATTGCTCACACATCAAAATTTTAAGTAACCATTTGTCCGTGATGACCCTTCTCGTTTACGGATGCTTCATGAGATGCTGAAAGGAGCCATGAATTGGGAAGTTGTCAAGATATGGCAAAGAGCATTGTCTCTTACTGCTGTTTTAAGTGTGTAAAGCTGTGTAGCCAAGAACAAGGTGCTTAGAGCCAAGCTGATTAACCTGCCACTTGATGACTTCTCGTATGCTTTCCATTCCAATGTTTTCTTTTTTATTTTCTCTAGTGTTTCTGTTGCTGAATCAAGATTTTTTCTTTGGTCCTCTACCTTAATGCCTCAGATGGGGATTGCTTTTTTATTTTGAGGCTCCGATTTTCTTTCCTATTAATGTTATATGTGAAAATGAGGCATATTTTTTGAGCACTCAGCATAAAAATAGATGATCCTTGTACTCTGTGAAAAGGAAGGTGACCTGTACACCAAACACCAGTGTACCAAGAAGTGTTTATTGCTTTCTTTTGTTGTTGTTTTTTTTCTTGAAATAGAAGGCCTTGCCTTTTAGTTGATAGGAGGCTAAGTAATTACTAAACTTTTGTTTTGTTTTGTGCATATAAAGACCATTTTAACTGCTTGGAGACTTATGATCAGCCCTTCATACAGAGATTTGCATAATGAGGTGAGAATAGAGTGCTCATATTTACTATCCCTGCTCCATTTGGTCTCTGACTCCAGAACGGCCTAGCTTTGTGTCCCAAACCATGCTGATTTGCCCCATCAGCTCTTTTCTCTAGCTAGCTTCAGCCTTGAAACACAAGCACAAGGCCCGCAGGTATTCTGGGGAAGAGCATGGCCCAACAAGGGAAAAAACAAACCTTTCAGATTTATCTCAGTTGTAGCAATTTGCAAAACAGTATGAAAGATCTCTTTTGGAAAATTGGTACAGGAAATTTTCTTCTGAATTATTGCCGAACCTGAGCAGTGTCCTTAAGAGAGTATTTCAAGGAATGAGGAGACACTGTGAGATAGCTTAAAGTTACTGTAAAGAAGAACATGTTTTAGCATAATATTTACATATTTGGAATCTGATTTTGAGTCACTGGGGGTGTATTTGGTCTGAGAGATGCATCCTCCATCTGCAACTCAGTTAATAACGTTGAATGGTATCTGGACTCACTGGAGTAACCATCTCACTGGAGTAACCATCTCAAGTTAATTCTTCACCTAGAAACATATAGATGCAAACAAAGGCAAAAGGCATCTTTTGACGTTGTCGTCTTTTGTGGTTTTTTGATTGTCAGTGAGTGCTGATGGTAGTAGACAGACTGGTTTTGGTTTCCTTTCCAGCACTGAGGAAGGAATGTGGGGAAAGAAGGAGAGAAAAAGGAAATGGAAAAAAACAACACAAATGTTGATTAGGAATTTTTTTTGGAAGAGTTGAGTCTCCTATTCACTGAAAATCTCAGAAAAGCCAAATATTTTACACTTTTAAAAATATCCAAAAAGCATTAAAAATTTGATTTTGATGTGTTTTTCTATTAACAGGATATTATAGTTCTGAAACTAGTTCAAATGGTTGAATCATTTTAGATTGAATAAGATAGAGCAGAAAAGCCCCCAAAATGTGAATTAGCTATCAGAAATTCTTAATCTTTGTGAAAGCAGGAGCATCACTATCAGTCTTCTTTTTCACAAGAGAATAGATGTGAAAAAATAATGAGAGGGAGGACACAAAGTCATCTTCAAATGCAATTGCATCTGATCTGGAGCCGCAAGCAATATTTATATGCACATTTAGTGCATAGTATAAATAAAGCAGAAATTTAAAATAGTGTGGGAGTTTAAATGGTATTTTCCCATTTCCTAATACATGCACATTTTTGTTTCATCTCATCTGAGATAAAGATTGTAAAAGACTGTTTTATTATTTTTGTTGTTATTTGTTATTTTCAAAACTATATGTATGTTTTACACTGTTACTTTGTTAATATTGTGTTTAAATACCATTTTAACATTGTTTTTTCCTGGAATAATTTGATATACCCTCCTGCATGGTCTAACTTTCATTTACAATCACTATGTGTCAATGCTGCCTCAAGCACAAGGGAATGGAGAGCAAAATCCATTTGTTCTGAAGAAGATCAACCCTTGTGGTAGAAAGTTAGAGACTACGTTATGGTATGGGCTACTGGCAAAGGTGGCATGGCTCCTACTAGCATGATAGCATTGTTAAAGAATAGTGAATTGAAACTGTCTAGAAATGGCTGCTTAGCACAACTTATATAAAACTTGCTTAGCATGAGTGGCTGGATTTGCTGAAGCCTTAGGCCAAGTGTGGGAAAAGTAATGAATCTTTACTTAGTTTAATAAAAAATAGTGCCTCAGAGCTCATTCAGGCTGGGAAGATAAGGGAGCCACACGCAGTCTGCGCAGCTGTGTCACCGACTCCGAGAGGGAAGATGCCAAAACAATGGGGAAAAATAAGACCTTGGGAGACAACCGCCAGACCCAACAAAAACAGAGGTACAACCGTCATCAGAGACTGTAAAAAACAAGAATAAGGAGAAAAACAGCTTGCCTCAGAATGACAATGAGACCCAATGAGGAGCAGGAGACCCCAGACCAAAAAATTATTATTGGTCTAACTATCGCGTGAGGGGTGGGAAATATGAGTCGAAAAGACTATAATTACCCAGAATTTGTTTATGTTAGGGTCCCTCTTCGGAGGCACCCAGCTCGAGCTGTAATTACGGCACGCGCGTGATTAAAATTATCTGATTTATTTGACTTGACTCTGAACTTTTCTGCGGGAATCTAGGGTCGAGCCCTGTTATGGTGGCCGACAGGCCTAATTTCCTTAACAGCATGACTGTAGGCTCAGTGCGTGTATTTAGCCACTGTTAGAGGTCTGAACCCTCTTCTCACATGCAGCTTGAGTATCTTGCAGAATTACCTGCAGTGCACATCTTTTCTCTGTGTGGGATCATGTCAAGCTCTCCTGCCTTTGAAGAAGGATGAGGATTTTTTAACATGGCAACTTTTCCAGCAGTCTTATTTATATTTCTGAAGGAAGGATCAGTCCTAACATTAGGATTTCCACATCAAGTCTGGGTGCTTCTTACTTCTCTCTTCTACTTGTTTGTGCTATTTATTCCCACACTTGTTCTAGGAAAATTTCAGGGACGTGCTGTAGTGCAGATGCACTGTATCAGATGTCTTCTCCTTCGTACATAATTACAAGTGATTGGAAAGAGCGGAATTGTAGAAGTGCTTGCATGCAGGGCATATCTCCTCCCATCCTGTCCTGATAAGCAAAATCTTTTGTGTCGCAACTCAGCTGAATGTTGCTAAAGGCATTTATAATGGGAGTTTCCTGTCTGTCAGGCAGTTTGCTGCCATTAGTTCTGTATGTGTTACTGATTTGTACTGTTAATGGTGAATTAACATCTAAATTGTAAGTGTTGTATGGTGACTTGTCAGAGAATAATGAGAGCAAATGCCAGATATTGAAGATAACATTGCATTTCATCCTATAGAGCCCTCAGGATAATGTGCTTAATGTTTTTACATACTTTTCTGCATAAATTCCCACAGATTCTTTAGTGCAAAAAGCCAGGTCATCCCCAACATCAACTTTCAAAGCCTCTTGCTCTCTTTTGATGTGTATATTGTGGTTACAGGCAATAGGTATCTGAAGCAAATCTGAAATACAGGAGCAAAATCAGGTCCAGGTCTTCTTGTTTAGCTGCCTTGGGTGTATATGTACGATGTCAGTGTGGCAAATGCAGACTGAGGCAAACCATGTTCTTCTGTGGCAGCTTTTTTCTAGTGAGTGATTTAACTTTCAAAAGCAATCAAATGAAAGTAACCCAAAAAAGCTATGGAGGCAGCATAAAATAAGGTGAATGTAGTTTGCCACTTGGAAGTAAGGGTACGTTCTGTGAAGGCTGGAGATGCTGAGTGGGGTGGGCTGTGAAGGGAGGTTTAACGGTGGGCATGATGCAGAGTAATGGGGCCCGGGGTCTGCTCCCTGCTCTGTCATTTAAACCTGGTGCATCACAGAAGATAGACATTTGCTTTTAATAAGAGCTTATGATAAACTGAGGTGTGCAATAAGATTCTCGACAGCGATCCTAGTCATCCATTTAACTCTTCTCCTACCCTAATTTTTCTTAGTACTAAACAAAACAAAAAATAAGGCTCCGTTGTGGGTTGAGAAGGAGCTTGGCAGCTCTTATCTTGTGTGCCCTCACTGGGATGATGCCTAAGGCTGAAGTGTTTACCTCCATATCTTTGCTTTGCCTGAGGCGTTCGCGATTGCTTCAGCACTGCACATGCTCTGGGCCATGGGAGCATGCCTGCGGGTTGGGTGGCAGAGGGAGGGACGGGCTCTTAGAGGAGTGCCAAGGCATCGGGCGCCTTCACTGCTGGTGGGGAAAATATTTGGCCTGGAGTAAGAATGTTTCAGAGAGGTGGTGGAATATGTCCAGATCACAACCACCTTGTGGTTGTCTTGCTATCTCCCCGGCCACCTTGGAAAACAAAACAACATCCAGCTTCGTGCAGAAGGCAGAGGAGGGGAGCTCGGCCGGCTGGTGGGGACGGTGGTGGCACCTGTCAGCTTGCGATCTGCAGTACCAGGGGGACTGTGCTGTGTGTTGCGGCTCTGGTGATAGATTCTGTCTTTCTGTCACGTGTGCTGAGATGGAAGGAGAGTGAGCATCCATCGTTGAAAGAGAACAATCGGAGCCAAAAAAATTAAGAGGAAGAATGTGAAAGCACTGTAGATTGAAAAACCTCTTATTAATTTTCTCTCTTATCTTTCTAGCATACATGATTCCAATGCATTTGGGATGGGAACTTAAATTGTCTGAAACTTGTTGATGTGTGTCCTACCAAAAAACCCTAATATTGTTTAAAACTCCTCTCTCCGTTTCCAAAATCAGAGTCTGGATCCATTTTTTCCCTGATATATCACCATTAAAATTAATAGGCTTACCCAGGATTGAATTTGGCCTCCTGTCTTTAAAGTGTAGTGGATATGATTTTTTTTTTTCTTAATCATTTTGGAGCATTTAGATTACCAAAGTGGATCACCCAGCTTGTGGAACGAACTGACATTCATGAAAATTGGCACACTTGTTAAACACTGAACATTTTAATGGCATTTTGCTGGGGTATTATTACTTTAGCTGCACAATTATGGGAGCCTGCTGCATATTAGCAGATGCTTTCCTTGTAACCTCAAGCTCTTAGCACTGAGTTATTTTCTTCTTCAGACAATCATCTCGGATTCTCCCAGACTACATACCATTTTTCATTTTTTCTCTGTTGCAGTGCATGCTGAAGGCAATAGTGGCTGTAATACTTTCTGCATTGTTAGGTAATGCACATTAGCAGCAGATGCAATATTCAGGATTAATCTTTTTGTTATTTTTTGGCATCTGCAGTACCTATGTGAATCTGTTCAGTCCTCTTTCTCCAGAAGGCAGCTGGGCTCTGATTGAGAGAAAGCAACCATAAAGTTGCTTTTCCAGAAATTGTCGCTGTACTTGAGAGTTCAACCTTAACTGGAACCGCGGTTTTCACAGTGCAGCTCACCGAGATATTTTAAAACTTGCATCTTATTCAAGTAAACTGGGATATATTAAAACTTCAGTTCTGAAACAACTGTGTATCATCTTCCCGTTTGATAATGGTGAAAGGGAGACAAAGCAAGGCTGCACTACAAATCACTCGTTTAGCCAGGAATACAATCCAGGTTTTATAAGGCCAAGCATCCTCCTTGGTTCACTGGTAAGCAGGTGTGTCTGAATTAAGTATGCTATAGGAAATATATCAGCTGGTATCCTGCAGTAAAAAAAAAGTCTTTCAGGGTAGTTGGTTTAAAAAAAAAACCTAGGTAGATATTTTCCTGATTTTTCTTTTTTCTTCTGAAAGTTGCCAGTGATCTAAGTTTCATTTGAATATTTTAAGTCTTTTGCAAAAATTAGTGAATCTTTCAAACTATCAGATAAAACTTAATATATTTAATACATTGTTACATATCTAAAAGTCTTCTTGGCTAGCATTTCTTTTATACAATGTCCTCACTTTTGTTTTGACCTTTCTTAGCTTACTTGCCCTCTTTGGAAAATAAAGTAGCAGTGTTCTGGTTAATGAAAGAAAGAGGGTGACTCTATTGGGTTTTGTGCAGACTAGCGTTTTCTGTTTTGTTTGCTTTTCCTAAAATGGCATAGATACTGAAGGACTAAAATCTCACTGAACACCACATAAGATTTACATGCTAACACCAGCTTTGAGTATGAGGCCTAGGTTCCAGGATCAGTTAGACAGGACATGAAATAACTTGGTAGAATTCCAAAAGAGAAATAACTCCGTATTCCATGGGCAGCTTCTCTTATCAGAGTGGGTGCAGTAATGTTGAGGATGCTTTTTTCTTACAAGTGGAAATGGTGGAAGAGATAGATGCAGCATAGTACTGCATTTTGGAGAAGAATGGAGATCCCTTAAGATGGTTACACAGTTTCCTGCCTGCAGTATGCAGTTAGCCAGAAAGCCACAATGACAAATTTTGTCACTCTAAGAAGAAGAAATATTTTTCAGAGAAAGTTTTGCTCTCAAACTCGGAGATCGGAGTTGTATCAAAACTGATTAATTAAAAAAAAATCAGTTTTGTAATTTGCAGAAAGTTAAAGACCACCTTTCCCCTCCACCTTGCAGTTTTCATGAAAAATAGTACTTCAGTGTGAGCAAGACCACAATAATTTCTCCTTTATTTCCATTTTTCTCCACCTCTATTATTTCAAAATGGATAATTCTGTTCACTTTGTCAATGTTCTTAATGATTCATAATTCTTTAAAATGTACTATTCTGGCAATTGTGGTGGGTTTTGGTAAGAGTTAAGCAATGCTTTTGGACTAGAGCTCTGTGGTGGTTAGTGAAAAGATTAAATTTACACTAACATGTCTTATCACTTTTACCTAGACAGAATACGAGTAGGTTGGGCAAGTTCAGCAGCTTTTAACAGACTATTATTAGTCACATCCCTGCAAAACCAAGTAAATGTTATGTCACTCAGTTTTATGGTTTCCAGCCAGAGAACTCTGGTGACTTCACGTATTTTGATCTATGCTTTCCCTGTCAGCAATACGTTTCCTGCCCTGGAACTCCAGTTTCTACATTTGTTCTTGTTTTGGCTTAATAGAGAAAAAAGAGATACTGTAATTAGCATTAAAGCTGTGGATAATTGAGGAATCTGATTTTCCTTACCAAGCCCTTCCCTTCCAGCAGAACTGGAAAAAGGGAACCATGACGAGTACTATACACGTAGGCATAAAGAATATGACCAGTGCTCTTATTCCTGGGAACTGGCACAGCATACAGAGCGAGTTTGCTTCATGGGACTTCCCCCTCTCTCCCCCCACAGAGATGCTTTTCATGTGAGCAGTGAGTCTGGTATGTTCCGATTATGTTGGATCAACTGTGTATGTGCCATAAGTCTGACAAAGTGTGGATGAGTCAGATCTATTGCCTGTGTGATTTGCCCGCGAGAGTATGTATGTATGTATGTGTGTGGGTATCTGAGTTTCTTAATGACTGGAGCCACAAGGCAAGAGCATTTCAAATGCTTGGGTACTTGGGAGTGCTCCTGTTTTGCGCAGGTGTGATTCCTGAGCATGAATAGGGAAGTGGTGGTACCACTCTGTACTTTGGCCTTCTGTTTGAGAACTTGCGTTGAAGGGTCTTTGCCTGTTTGGGAGTTGTGAGTGTGTCGATGGGTTCTGGGAAGTTTCCAATGGTGCCTTCTGGGACACGGAGGAGGACACTGTTGATTTTCATTGTCTCTGTGTTTTTTTTCTTCTCTTCTAAAAATTCTTAGATGTATTTCATTTTGTTTTTATTTTTCTCAAAAGCATATTGTGGTTTGAAATGGCATATAAACAAAATGCAGCATGGTAAGAAGGGCATTCCTGTTTCTTTCATGGTCCTTGTGGCTAGACTTCAGCTTTAATCGTTGCCATCTTTCCACTTGAGTTCTTTAGTCCAGCAAATATGCTGCATCTCATGAGATTTCCTTCCTTATCTGAGGACCTCTTCAACATGGAAAGAAAAAGAATCTGTTTCTGTGATAAGTCAGTAATATTAACTAGCACCCATTATAAGGAGAAATGTTAGTTTTTGTAGGAACAGAAGGTTGTATACAGCAGCTGTTGTAGCCATTCATCCTTGATTCATCCCTGCAAGTGGGATATATTTGCATCATGCAGGCGTGTTTTGGAGGAGGGGAAAAGTAGGGAGGATGTTTCTTACTTTTTTGTTGTTTTATTTTTTCCCTCTCAATTTCAGTACTTGTTCAGTTCTGACATGATTTTCTCTCCTGGTGCCAGATAGCAGCAAAAGCAAGAAGTGTCTAATTCATTGAATAGTATTTTAAATAGTACATAAAGTTTACTTCTGCATGTTCGGTTCTTCTCCTGTGCTATGGTAAAGGGCGAGAGCACTGAAGTGGGCAAAATCCCCCCTTCTCCCTAACACTCTGAAGCTATTAACTCCGGGCCACTATCATCAGCAAAATCAGTTTGGCAGGATGCTCTAACTCAAGTTAGGATGTCTGTGGAGCAAGCTTTGAGGGCTGGCAGTCCTGGGAAAGCAGGCGTACTGTGTTAAGAGTTGTAAGGGAGGCAAGACATGAACTTGTAGAAATCCAGACTTTATTTTTTGTTTCTCTGCGTGTGTTCTCCCTAAATCACTAAGGCGAATTCAGACTTTGCTCCCAAGTTTTGTTTATATAATTGTTAAGATTAGATTAAATTCGTTGCTAGAATAAAAGTTGAGACTTTTATGTAGAAATCCAAATCATGAAATGAGTGGTGAGGGGACAGTGGGAGGGTTGACATGCATGTAGAAAGCACTGATATTGCCAGGTTTATTTAAAAAAAAAAAAAAAAAAAGGAGGTGTATAGCCTTCTGTGTAATGTTTCAAAGCCTAAAAATTCAGCTTCTCATTCTGGTGTAGCGAGCGTATGCATAAATCACTGGATTACTTTATCTTAGAGACGTGATGCTTGTAGTTGTCTGCACGACTTACTCTATGGGTAATGTTTATAATTAATTACGCGACACAGTGAAGGGCTCGCAGTACTTTGTCATCAGTGCACGCAGGTGGCAGGCAGTTGGGTGCTGCTGAGGCGTTTGAATATTTTCTGGTGCATAGTAATATAAAAAAGCAGAACTCTGTCCTCTCCCAAGATTTAAATTTGCCCTTACCTTTCTGAAAAGTGGGAGGCAAGGAGAGGGTGATGCATTAGCTTCTCAACAATACTAAGCTTCAGCTACTGCCTAGATGCTGCAATTCAAGATGACTTTCCCTCCTTCAGCTTCAGTTGATCCCCGTGCTGTAGAGACACCATCTAAATCCGCTCTTGGCAGCTTCTGCAGCAGAGTTTGACACGGCCAGGTTTGGTGGAGGGCTGTGTGTGTGTGTGTGTGTGTGTGCATAGGATATGAATTTGTAGTTTAGAAGGAAATAAGTAAATGATAAAAATCTCAAGTACTTGGTGATAGCGAGCAGGGCGTTGGTGAGAAAATGTGACACAGTAAACGTAGGTCCCTGGCTCTTCCTTAGCTCACCTGGAGGAGCCTTCCTGCATATGAGAAGTTTCCTTGGTCCAGAGCATTTTTATGCAGTACTGCTTAGGTATTCAGTAGGTTTCTTGAGACTTCCATAGGTCAGAAAAGCACTGGAAAAAAATGTGAGCGCTGTCAGTCACCTAGTTTAGTCACTATGTAAGTGAATAAACAGTGACTCCGGGCAGCCCCATGCCTTTGACTAGATTCATGGGTGAACCGGTCCTTGTTAGTATCTTGGGTGTGCATCAATGCCTTTCTGAATCAAAGATAGGAATGCTTGAATTAGGTAGACTGTTACTGTTCTTCACTTGTGAAATACCTTTTTGTTGAAGTGTATTTTGCTGCTGTATGATTCTTGTCATGCTGTTCCAAGTAAGATAGCAATTGATTATCAGCAGTACACTTTCTGTTTCAATAATGAAAAAAAGATAATTTTTTGGATGTTTATATTTTTATTTTTGGTTCTTACAATGGATTAACACCTTGAAGTGTTCTTGATGATGCATCTGGGTTTTTTTTTGAAAATTTTTTGGTATTGTTTTGAGACCTTAGTAACAGTGTTTTTCCCTTGAACTTTTTCCAGTTTGTGAGAAGGTGAGCAAACACTGAAGTTCTGCCTGCCTGATATTTGTCATGGATTTCACTCAGGCCCACATTTCATCCTATATTTGAGGCCTGTTTAATTTGAACAGTGGTTAGGGCACCAGGGGAAATGTTGAGAGTTTTTCTCAAATTCATGTCTTATGGATTTTATTAATTCTTTGATCTCTTTTCTGATTCTTATCACCACCCGATCTGCCAGTTATTTTAAAGAATGAATTTTTTTTCCTGACTCTTTTTCTGTTTGGGTCATTACAATGTAGCTGAGTGCCTTACGCTTCTGATTTATTGTCTTGAAATACAGATGTTTTATGACTGCTGTAAATGTCTGAGAATTGGCGATGAGCTGTCTTTTCAATCCTTACTATTTCTTTGTTTCCTTATGACCTAGGAGCTGATGTGATAGAGCCAGGACCCCCGGTGCTAGTCTCTGTGCAAGCACAGACCAGAGGCAGTAGACGATTATGGAGTGATGGTGACTAACGGGCAGGTAAGAGACTGTATTTTGTTCAGTAGGTAGACAGTGATGTCATGGACAGATTGTAAGATGCTGTCTGAGAAAGTGGTATTGAGACAGCCTTTTAGGTCTTTACAGCTATTCTGCCTCTCCCTCCTCCCTGGGAATGGGAGGAGTACAAGAAAAACAGAAGCTGCCATTCTTTCTTCTCCAAGAAGAATTCTCTCAAATTATGCTTATACTTCAGAAAGGGGATCTATGTAAAAGTGAGGATGCTTATTTAAAGAAAAGCTGAAAGGACAGCTGTAAGAGTAAAATGTTTGCAGGTAGCAGAGATGCAATTTCAGGATGCTATTTTGGAGGCTCCACACAAATGCTTACCGTCAGCCTATAAAAGACTTAGGAAGAGGTAACCAGTATAGCTAAATGACAAGGTACAGGGAACTAGTAAAAGCAAGAGGACACTCTTACAAAAGCTGAGGCTATATCCAAAGGAGGAAAATAGAAACAAAAAAATCCTATCAGGCTAAACATAAAATTAATAAATGCTTTTTTCAAGCAGGAGATAGCAGGAGGCCTGCTGAAGAGTCTGTGAGGTTTATGTGTGATCACATTATAGAGGAAGAGATCTAAGATAAAGCTACAGGAGAAAACTAAATACTTAATTTTATGTGTCTCTGCTCACCTTTGAAATGCTTGGGCTGGGTCTTGTTTTGGAACCTATCTTATGGGCACTTCTCAGGTTGCCTTTGTCCACTGGAAGCATTTGTAGGAGAGTTTATGGAGCAAATTTAATGTTCCCAATTTAATAGGACTGGATGCAACTCACCCAAGGCTTTAAGGAACTGAAGGATGAAGTAGACCAGCTACAGACTGTCGTGTGCAGCCTCTTGCTTAAAGGGGTCTCAGCAGCTGAAGATTTGAAGTTGTCTAATTTGATGTTAAATATTAGAAAGTATTCACAGAGGATCTGAGAACCTACAAACCAGTAAACCTCATGCTTAAATTGGGTGGATTAATTAAAAAAAAGTAGAAAGATTAGGTTAGTGGATGTGTTAGGTCAAATATAGATAAATATTATGCAAATATTGTGAAAGAATTGACTTCTGTAAAGTGGACCCTGATGAAGAGGGGGCTTAGACAAGCTAGTATTAGCCTACAACTGCTTGAAGGGAGATTACGAAGATGACAGAGCAACAGTCTTAGTAGTGTCTGGTCAGTTCTCATAGTGGTTAGAAATCACCTGTGGATTTCTACAGAGATCTCTGTGGGTGCCCACAGGGATCATTACAGTCATAAGTGTTTTGGAACACAGAGCGAAGGGTGGTAATAGTTTTTTTTCTGATACTGAGTTATTCATGGTAAAAGAAGAGAGGGCAGAGTTGAAAACTGCAGAAGAACCTTACCAGACTACGTCGCTACTAAAATGGTGGGTGACATTCAGGGTCAATACTTGCCAAATGTTTTGAGCTGGCCCTTGCCAGGCAAGAATGAGGTCTTGGGATTAGAAGCAGTAATTTCATGAAAAAAATCAGCTCAGTACTTAATAGCAGTCAAAAAGCAAATTTATGTCAGGAATAGCTGTGAAAAGATAGAGATGAAAATGTCATTATGCCAGTCTCTAAATCAATGGTGTGTGTGTGTCTTGAAGACAGTGTGCAGTTCTGGTTTCCCTATCTCAGAAAGAAGTAGAGTAGAAGTGGAGAAAGCTCAGAGAAGGGCAGCAAGAATGATCAAGGCATGGAACAGCTTCTGTGCAAAGAACAGCTAACTATAAACTAGATTTTCTAGGTTGCAAAAGAGACAGTAGCCAGATGATAATGCTAGAAGTCTACAAAATCATTAGGTGTGTGAGAAGCATGAATTCGAAATTACTGTTTAGTACCACCTTATGTTTTTAACAGAAGAACTATTGGGTAAGACAGGCAGGTAGCAGCTTGAAAGCAATGAAAGGAAATTACTCTTTGCCCAATATCTAAGTCAGTTCTGGAAGTGCTTGCTACAGGATGTTGTGCATGCTGCCTGGTTATAAAAAGCTACTGAGCACAGTTAGAGAAGAAAAATAAAAATCAGAGCTGACAAATACAAGGATACTACCTCTAGGTTAGGAAGCTATTTGCTGCAAAATGTAGAAAAGTTGAAGCATGTGTTCTTGGGGTGAGAAAAAAGTATATTTCTGTGCAATTACTCTGTTTTTTCCCAGTTCCCGAGGCCTCTGTTTTTCAGCTGCTCCTGGAGACAGGGGACTGGGTCAGACTGGATATTTAGTCTGAGACAGTGGGGTCCTTCGTTCAGGCCGAACACCCAGGCTGGCCCACTAGGGCCATTCATATGCACTGAGCATTTTATAAATAGTAAGGTTGCAGGATGTAGTCCCAGCAGAGAACCCTGGTAGACACAGTTAAAAAAAAAAAAATGCCAAGCTGTTATGTAATTTGAGGTCCTGTGCTGCACTCAGAGTTTTCCCTCAATGCAAGATGAATGTCTTTTAGCTTATTTTAGCATTTGATAAATTACAATTAAATTAGTCTTAATGTGTTCAGGCTGTTTCCCTGAGAGTTCAATTCCTAGTCCAAAATCTCACTTTTTTTCTGACTGTGTTCTCTGTACAGTCTGTACGGCCTGCCAAAGAGGGAGGAATAACTAGAATACCTTTTCTCACTACATTAGTCCTAGTGACACACATTTCTGTGTAGAGAGGGTAGATTTTCAGGGGAGAGATAAGCGAGAAGGAATGACAAAGCCTGGAGAGAGTTCAAAGAGAATGAGGAAAGAATGCTAAATTTGGAGATACTTCTGGGTTAGCGAATTTGCATGAGAGGCAAAATGTTAGAGTTATATTATGATGATTAAAAGAGAAAACATAAAGGCTGTAGAGGTGCATAATGACAGCAGCTAAAATGGTGAAAACCAATAATAGGTGCTGGAGAAGAGAAGTGAAGATTAGTGAAAAATGGGTAATTAAAAAAAGAAAAAGAAGGAATTGAATGGGAAGTTTTAAGTGAGAATGAGAAACTACTGGAGAAGGTTTTCAGCGTTAACAAAACATGAAATGAGGACAACACAACTGCAGGAGCTTAAGGAGCAGATACTGGGAATGAAAGAACCCAAGTCTGTGATTTTGATTCAGTGGTTCATGTACTTGATATGGATGCACATATGAAAGCAGTAGGGACTCCTTAAATTTGCTATACCAGTAGCTGAACTTCCCCAGGAAAGTTTTCAAGGGGTCTGCAGATCAAATAAGATGGGAGAGGATAAAAAGGTATCATGAGCTTAGAGAAAGCTTTTGCTCTTGGTAAAGAGGAATTTTGGTAAAATAGTAGCAGAAATAAGACTAAAGCAGCAGAAATGGGGACATAAAGGGATTCTAGGCAGCACAGCCCAAAATGGTGAAGACTAAGGTGACATGAATATTTCAAGCAATAATGTGCTGAAAGTCCTGAGGAAAGAGCAGCTTTTCTTGCAGGGGGTGCAAGGGCATGATTTTTAGATGGAGAATGGTAAGAATAAGAGCAGTTAAGGAAAAAAGGAGGAAGAAAAGAAATTGCTGTGCCAGCCGCTTCCCAAACAGCCTATTTCTCTGAGCTCATCAACAAGGGAGATTCCTTCCTCGTGCCCTTTCTGCCTGTGCATCTTCCTTGCCATTTGTGCACTGTGCAGGGAGGTTTGCCTTTGTGACCAAGCTTGGGGAATTGCAGCAAATGAAGCAGAACAATGAAAAGCTCATGATTATTTGTTGAATTTGTTTATGTTAAAATTTACCTGCATTGCTTCAAAGCAGTAATAGCAAGTTCAGGCTGGAATGAAGGAAATTAATGCTCTTTCAGGAGCTCCGTGCCTGGTATATAACGTAATTGCAGACCACTGAGCTGCAAAAAGGTTTGTACCAAAATGATGAATTGTGCTGTGCTTGACACTGCATATAAGGTGAAGGAGGATCAGAGAGGAATGGCTGCGGTCACTATGTCTAATGGAAAGATCCTTTGTTTCATAGTACAGGGAATAAGCCTCTTCCCATTAAAGCCTGTTAAGTCCCTAAGATTAATGGCATCTAGAAGCTGGATCTTAACACCTGGTGTGAAACTAAATGGTCTTTGATTTATACTTTTTAATCTCCTTTTTAGCCTTAAATATCTAACTAAGAATAAGGTTCTCTGTGCCCACCTGCCCACCCCTCCCCCCCCCCCCCCAAAAAAAAAACAACACACATTTGCTCTTCTTCCTGCCCTGGAATGCTGCCTTTAGGTATCCCAGATATCTCTCAATTGCCCTGACTCTCATGAGTTGCTTTCCCTCATCTAGATTGTTGAAAATGTCAAAGAATTTGCAGAAAAGGGCACTGTTTTTGAGACTTAGATGTCTCTGTTGCTGCAAGTTCTGTGCATATGTTTTACATTAATTGATTTTTGTACCTGCAGTGTGCATTAACACAGGGTGTATAATTTGTTTGCTATGGAAGCCCTTTTCTACAACAACACTGAAAGGAATTTGAGTTATTTTTCACTTGGCTTTGAGTTGCATCTTTATGAAATATTTTGTGGAATCCACTGTTGGAAAACATGCAAGATTGACACCTCTGGAAATTGAAATCCTTATTTATCCATGGACTAGATAGTGCAGCCTAGTTGGTATAAGCTCTATATCTTGGCAGTGTGATTCATGATGAACCTGCTGAGATGACCTCTGTTTCAGTTATTTATTATTTACAGAGCTCTGAAGATATGCAAATATTTTTGCACAGTGAGAGTGCCATGTTTCAATTTGTGCTTTCGTTTCTTTGTATATTTTATGTTTAGTACAGTATAAATACATGGTTATAGCTTTAAAAAGCAAAGGAGTATGAATTCCCCACTGAAGCGCCCATGTAAAAGAGATGTGCTTATCTGTAGTTGTATGATATCCCTAGAAACTGATATGGGTGTAGCGATCAAACTAATAAATGTTAAAATGTGATCTTTTATATTCAAGCAGGAAGCGATTAAAAAACTCAGATACATCATGGTGACTTTAGCAATACCGCTTGTCTATTAGGTCATTCATGCTAGGAGCCGCTTGCTGCGTTCCCATCTCTACTTTTGGGACTCTTTGGGAGCACACGAGTGCCCTCCTCTCTCGATGGTGAAGCATGCTGAGGTACAGCATAATCAGCTCACCATGTGAGATGATTTCTGTTCCTACTCTTTGCTAAGCTGCGTATCATTCATGGGATACAGGGTGATACGTATGGTGCTTGTGTCGTATTGCACCACTGCTGCATAAACTAACACGGTTTTCTACTCTGACTTGATCATTCTTCAACACCGCACCTACAATCAAAAGGCAGGTTTTAGTTGTACTTTTATATTTCTTTGTGAGATGTTTTGTTGTACTTCTGTTCTTTCTCATATCATTGACAAAAGCCACTTCAAGTTGTTAATTTTTTTCCCCGCAGTCGTTTTCCTTTACTTGCTATTCCTTCTAGACCTTTACGGCTGGACTGTTGTTCTGGAAGTAGATGTGACAGTGTGTCCTTCTGTAGTAATATACAAATGACATCAAAGCAGGGAGCTGATAAACAAAGGAAAATTTAACTGCAAAGAGATCATAGAAGAACAAAAAAAAATCAGGTTATAAGATACAAGAGAGCATGCTTAGTACTGCTGACATGCTGAGGGGAAAAAATATGAGAAAGGGAAGAAAATATTTTAGCGTTTTCTTTTTGTTTAAATGTATGCCCTCTCTTGCTGGACAAAAGAGTGGTTTGGTGGGCTCAGAAAAGAGCAGTAGGAGGCAGAGCCATCCTCCAGTGAGCCATGCTTTTCCCCACTGGGGAATCCAGGTCTGCAGTGCTTGCTGAAGGAAAGGGTGAATATGCCTTGGTTTGCAAGGGGACTAATGCATTCCCCTACTCTGAGCCGAAGTTGTCAGATTAGCAATCCATGTTTGCTTAGTGGAGAGAGTCCTTCATACGGGGGGATAGCTGGTTACCTGTGTTAAAGTAGATCAAGAAGGGATGGGAGCATCAGCTATCCCACAACAATGTACAGCATCTTTGGCAAGATTTCACAAGCTTTCTTATTTGGTTACACCCAGTACCTGCCATGATTCTGCCACATAACTCTGCATGATGGAAACTGCCTGGTCATGTCATTATCTGCCAAGGATCTGTAATGAAAGGGAGGTGAGAAACCTGTAAAAGTTTCCAGTAAACTGCTGGAGAACTGATTTTTTTTTTTCCCTAGTTTTCTCTTCAGTGCCTGTGCTTTTACATGGTAGTCTGCACTAAGTATTTTTTTCTCCCTGTCCCCTTGACTTGCCAGTTCACTGGAATCACTGCAACTTCTCAGGCATGCTTGAGCATTTGAACTCAGCGATTTCCAGGGACATGGGGTGCATCCCTCAGATTTTTCTCAACCCTGAAGCCATTTCTTGAGTCTATATCATTTTCCAGTCCTGAAGAGATGTGTACTTGAAAGGAGTTTCTCCAGCAGGATTGTCAGTGTGAAGATGCTTTGAAAGGATCCCATGAAAGGGGCACTTTGGGGTCTGTTGTCTTTTAAAATTGACCTGAGCAATGGCCTGTCTGCTTCTTTTGGAAGAGCTACTGGAGTGGTGGGGGGAGGAGTGTTACGCATGGTCATGCAGAGAGTTTTCTTCTGTCTTTTAACCCATCCTTCTCTGCAGTAACCACTTGCATCTAATGTAGCATGCCAAGTCTTTGAATACCTAAGTAAATGGAGAGAAGGATTGGCATGGCCTGTGGTGATTGCCCTGGCTGACAGGTCTGCAGCTCAGGGTGAGCTGAGGGAGCGGACTCAAGTTGCCATTCTCCTCGCTGTGTGTTGCAAGGAGATGTTTGCCTTCTGATGAGCACAACTTCCATCAGCCTTTTTTTTCCCCCTTCCTATATACAATGGCTATGGTGTTTTTAAAAGTGCTGCTGCTGGCTGGTTTCTGCTTGGGACAGGTCTCAAGGGAGAAAAAGATGCCAATCATGAGTGAGTGCAGAGTGCTCGCAATGTTCAACAGGGACGGAGACTTGTGGGTTGGGAGAAGATGAAGGGGTGAGCCAGGAAAGTGGAGGCCATACCGGTCTTTGTGGACTGTAGTCTGCAGGGGCACGTGGTCCTCCCAGGAGTGTGTGAAACTCAACTGTGGTGTGTCAGGGCCTGCACTGGTGTTGCGATCATTTCTTTGTCCTGGCGATTGGGAATCCTGGCTGTGCCGTGTGTATGGTGTGGTTTCATGAGGCATGTGAGATGCAAGGGTATGAAGATGTTGCAGGAAGTTGTGCAAATATGGGATGCAGGCTGTCTTATGTGGCCTCTGAAATTACATCTTGGTGGTCTCGGGCAACACTAAGAGCATTCTTGAATGTGTCTCATCCAGCCTTGCCTCATGGTGTGCTGGAGAGCTGGCAAAGAGGAAAATCTGGATGCAAGCAAAACAGCTGTTACTTCGCCTTTATTTTCCAAAAGTCTAAGGGAAGATGTAATTGTCCTGCATATTTCTATCTGTGAGCTCAAGGTGACTTTGACACACTTGCTTTTTGAATTTTAGACTCCTCAAAAGTCTATATTTTTCAGTGTATGCAATTTATGCATACTGCATGCTTATAAGATTCCAAAATGCTAAATGAAAAATGACGGCTACAAAGTTACAGAAATCTGAAGTGCTTTTGGATATAGTGGAGACATCAGTGACACTTCATGTAATTTAGTGTGTGACTGATTGAAACTGTCAACCACTGTGTTTTTTTCTGTTGCACTTCTCAGTTGAATGAGACATCCAAATGCAAAATCTAGTATGGAAGAATATCATGGGATTAGTGGGTCCCTTTTGGGCACTATGGCCCTTAAGTTAATGATGGGGTTAGAATGAACATTAAACAGTGCTTTCATTTATAATTGTGTGGGAAAACTTTTGCTGATATACAAAAAACTAAATCATCATCTTTGCAGTGGTAAGGGTGCAGAGCCAAGAAAAGTGAGCCAGTAGCCTATTCCTCCTAGGCTTTTTGTAGAATCACTGTAGAGACATTGGATGATTCAGTTCAGCTAAACATTCTCTGTAGGATGCTATTTCTGTTTCCTGTACAAAAGTTGAAAGAGGACTCAAGAAGTTTGGTGAGGTGAACAAGTGTTTTGAGTGCTTATCTTGATAGAAAAATTGCATATAAATAGATGGGGAGAAAAAGTCTTCCATAACATTGGTGTGGAAATGGGAGCTCTCAGCTTCCTCACCCATCCCTATCCTTCATGTCAGTCTGTTAACTCTGGCTGTCACTCACGCTGTTGCTGTAAACAGGAGCTATGTTGGGTGTTGATGGAAAGAAACAAATGAGAAGCTGGCCATCAGCTAGGAGTGGAGAGGAGGTGGGAGGCTGAAATGCAGCTGCAAAGGGTGCTGACTGGATTTGCCACATGAGGGTGTATTCTCTTTCATTGCATTTAAGTTAGTTGTGAACACCGTGAATTGCTGAAATTTGTTTAAGAACCACTGCTTGATAAAACTGTACCAAAGAGCTTCAGGACTGAACCCGCTATGAGAAGGATAAATTCTTCTGTACTATTTGTTTGAAGCAGACTGTCACAGCAGTCATTCCATGACATTTTGGAGCTCACACAGTAGTTCTTTTAAGTACTAGCTACTCAAACATAATCTTTATTTTGGAAGTTTGCCTGGTATTAATGTGCAGACTATCCACTGATAGCTTTGTTTTAGAAGTGCAATTTTGTCCTTTAGATTGGTCATTCTCATTTCAAAATGTGCTTATTTTAAGTCCATATGAAAGCTAATTCCTAAGTACTTTCAAGATTTTTTTTTTTATGTAGTGACTTACTACGTGATACAAACCTTTTTTCTGGCTTTATGTTTACTGTTTTTAGCGGGATATTAAAAAATATCAACTATTTGAAGCTCCTGTATTACGGTCTTTCTTCTGCCTTCTTTTGCATCCATATAAGAGAACATTCTGACATAATATCCTGTACAATTTGCAAATAGAAAAAAGTGTGCCTGGATGGCTCCAGTGATGATCAGTGATGTGATGATCTTCTGTCTTAGTTACTCAGTATGTACAGCTTCAATCTGTGTGTTGCCTTTTCCCAGTTTATCTAGAATACAACAGCTAAACTTGCGTTACTTCCATACTATCTCTTTTCTACCTGCTCAAAATTACTTTTATGCATCTTCAGGATCTTACACAAATTTTCATCCAGCTCTAACCTTCATCTTCTTTGTTCTCCCCTCGGCTAATTAAAATTGCCCTCTATCCAGCTAAATGTTTTCTCGTGGTCATCTTGGTGCATTGTCCTCTGCTGCATGGACCTCCTCACAGTCCCAGACTACTGCCCTCTGTTCAGTCAAATCATGTTTAAACTTGCTGCCAATACAAGAAGGTTTATAGTAATGTGAGAGGAAAAGGAAGAATGTTTTGGTAGAAAACAAAGTGCATGGCCAGCTTTCAAATCGTGAGCTTCTGTAATTTAAGAGTAATTTTTGTTTTATGTATTATGAAGCGTCACTGCACCGCTAATGCGAAAGAAGTAATAGTTGCAGCTTTACTAGTAATAGTGACTATGATCTGGCATAGGTTCTTGATTCCTAGTGGAGAAACTTCAAAGTTCGCTTTTTCTGTGGGTCGAAAAAATAGCAGATGCCTCTGAACATACGCTGTATTATGTAGGGAGCACAGATGCCTTTTTTTACTAGAAGATAATAAGTAGCAATAAATAGCAAGTAGGAGGAACCATTGCAGTGGTTCCTCTCTAGATTTACTGCCCTTCTACAAAAATATTTAGTTAATTATGTGAAATAAACCTGTAATTTGAAACAAAGGAAAAAGCAATGCCATATGCATATGCCTGCAAATATAGTAAAAATGTTAAAAAATATATTAATTTTCTGGTCATTGTTTTTCTTAAGAATCTCTGCTAAATGAGGTGGAGAGCCATGCTTTTGTTATTTACGCCTTAAATCTTAATATAAGATTTTTCATGAGAGACTTTCATGTATTGAGGTGTAGAAATATGTAGTATAGCATCTTAATTTGGGGACAGCATAACTAAAAGTACATATAGCCTTCAAATTGTTGTCCTCAGCTTTACATATTATTTTTTTCTCTCAAGAGTGTGCCAGAGACATTTAGAACACATATGTGTAAGAGCCATTAACAGCATTGCTGGATAGATGGAAAGAAGCTTCTGAAACTTCACTTTTTACCACGTTTTGTGAAGGTTAACAGTGTGAGAAAGTCCAGTTGATAAGGACATGAGTGTTCATGTTGAGGCCTTTGCTGACTCGGCTGTAACCAAAAGAAGCCTTTCCAAACCGTAGGGCTTCCTAATTAATTGTTTGAAGGAGTATTCACGAAAAAATGCAGTGCGCTGGCTACTCTGGACACAGTTTCTCTGTATGGTCACAGCACACGTACTTTGTAAAAAGCCATGCAGAGGATTCTTCTTGCCTTAGCAGTCAGGTATGTGTATTCACTTTTCACTAGGCTTTATGAATAATAGATAAATACTGACTTGTATGCACCAAAAGTTCATAAAACACAACCTGTGAACATTACATGGTGCAGAGTTCAGATCTTTGCAGAACATAAGATGGGCTGTGCTTGGCTGGAGATCCACCTAGCCCAGCATCTGGTCTCCAATATAAGACAACAGCATGTGTTTAGGGAAGTGTATAAGAACCAGGCAAGCATCTAGGGTTACTTTTCCCAAATGTGTTTCCCATATCAGGTCCAGGATGTTCAGGAGTTTCACTTTGCCAGATAGGAGTGTCTAGGTATCAAATAACCATCAGTGGATCCATTTTCTATGGTGCTGCCAAGTCCTTGGTTGGAGCTATGCAAGCTTTTAAAATCAATAGGATCCAGTGGGAAGGACTGGCTGCTGACCTGCTATTACTCACAACAACTGCGAGTGTTATACAGCCAAATGAGCTTACAAGAGAGAGTTTTTTTTTTTTTTTTTTTTTTTTTTTTTTTTAAACTACAGAACAACCTGTGTTGCATGCCATCCTGATGGTCTTGCCTATGCTTTGGGCCCTGAGAAAAGGTGCTCGGTTTGCCAGTAATGCGATCAGCTGAAAAAGGAGCAGGCAGATGTGACGGAGAGAGACAGGTGAAGATGAAATACAGGGATGTTTGTGTGGACCTTTGAATTGCTACGATTCTTCCCCCTCCCTTTCCTTCTCCTGCATTTGTTGTCGCTTCTGCCCTCTTCTGGCTCGTTTTCCCTCTCTTTATTTCTTCCCTTTGGCTTCGAACTCTGATTCTTCTTTCTCCACTTTTCAGGCCTGTATTTCTGGTATTTACCATTTAATCTTCTCCCATTAGAGCTATTCTGTGAAGGAGAGCGAAGCCTGGGGTAACTCTTGGTCTGATGAGGAGAATGCCTCCGTCCATCTTCTCGGCGTGCCCTCGTGTTGCCAGAAGCGGTGACTTCGTGGGTGCCCTGGGGCCCTAGTGATGTGCGGGGAAGGGGCTCCGGAGGGATTGGCAGGGGGACGTGGGCATTTGAGGCCTGGGAGCACCGAGGCAGAGAAGGAGCTTTGGTGACAGGTTCTTCTTCTTATGAATTGTCACTGTGGGCTGCAGATACCAGCAGGCTCTTGGCAGAACGTCGCTACGAGTTCAAGGATTGATTTTTGGCTGCGTTAATCGATGATGGCCGACGGGCGGCCGTCTCGTGCAAATCTCTGCGTTTGTGCCACTGCGGAGATGAACGGCGCTATTAAAAAAGCCGAAGGAGCTTGGTGACCAGTTTGGCAATTGGGGCTGCCCCTCGCTTTATGGGACTGCGAATTGGAAGGAGCCAGCCTGGCGTGGCAGCCCCACAGGCTGCAGCAGCGGGGTGCAGCGGCGGGACGCTGTGCTGCATGTTTGGCTGTTTTCCCTGAAACAGAAGTGCTGTATCCGCCACTCTCATCTCCGTCTCCGAGCTATTGCTGTGATAGAATTGTGTGTCTGAATGATGTGCAAATTGTTTTTCTAAAGCTAGATTAAATGCGGGATTTATCTCAAAGTAATTATGTTGTGACGAGGTATGGTTTTTATCTGCGTATTTGACAGAAATACAGGATTAATCACTATGGTAAGAATGACTGTTTTTTTGGTAACAAGTATAAATGTGTTCTGGTATCTATTCAGCTTGTGTATACATATTATTAGGAGAGCAGTGACTAAAAAAAAATCACGGTTCCTCTGTGAGAAAAGTGAAATGTAAACGTTTTTGTTACCCAACATTTGCATTTCTCTCTGGAACAGAAAGGAATACTTTTATTTTAGATGGTTGTGGCCCAGCTGTCCCCTCCGCCGTGTCCCAGCCAGGTCCCATGGTGTGTCCTCAGCGTTGTCGCCAGCAGTGGGAACTGAGAGCATAGGCATCTCCTCAGGTCTTGGCTGTGTGTCTGGTAGCCACCCCACACGTGGTAAGAAATACTGTTTTCCTTGAAAATTCTGGTTTTGGCAAGTCCTAGTCCTCTTCCCCTCCACCTTGGAAAGGTATCTGTTAGGTAGGGGTGCTGTCAGTGCCTTCTTATAGTTTCTGTTCTCTAGCACTCCTCCTCTCGATTGGTTTATATAAACTTGAGGAGTTTGTCCTAAGGGATCGAGCCATTGCAAAAAATAGTCACCGAGCTACGTCCTCACAGCGTTCGTGTGCTTCCGTTCTGTAACGGCGCGACTGTCTGTGCTCTGCGTTGGGGTTTGCAGGCGGGTTTATTAACTACGCACAGTGCCATGGGCTTGTTGGCTGAAGAGAAAACAAGAATCCTCCCTGTCCGCCACATCGCGTTAAAGGATCAGTAGCAGCAAGTAAATGTTCTGCTCTTTAGACAGAGTTGTGAAAAGGTACCGCTAGCAGTACAGTGGACAAACAAAGTATGTGTAAGAAAACTGGTAAGATTAAAGATGAGATAATTATTGGTAACTATTTTACGGTGTGCACACTAATAGTATGGAGCAACTTATTTGTTTTGATTCATAATTCTGTTCTAATGCAACAGTACAATGTGTAGTCTGTATCATTTGTTAAACAATTAGTTATCTTTGTGCACGAGCATGAAACAGAAGTGTGTTGTTCAAAGAAGGTACTTAGTATGAGTAAAATTTTATCAAACTGATCTGTCTTACAATCTGAATTTTTTTGCAAGTAGTTGGTTTTTGGAATATGACAAAATATATTAATGCGCACTGCAGTCTTATTAAATGTTGGATGCATACTGTTCATTAATGGCCAGCTTAATTTCAGAAAGAAATATACGATCTGCCATCATGTAAGCATGTGCAGCCCTGAGAGAGTTGCCTCTTCATGTTTGAATGTTGTTCCCCCTTGCTTAGTCAGGCCTCAAATACTTAATGAGCCTGTTTCATTCTAAAAAGTTTTTCATTTTGAAGGAAGATGAGATAAATAAGTGATGAAAGATAATCCAAAGGGGGGCACCAGGCAATGGGTATTGCAGAGAGGATTGTCTAGGAGAATAAACGTCAAATCTTGTTTTTGTATACCTGCAGCTCATTCTTTTGGTGTGGAACAAAGCACAAAGGGGAAGAGAAATGGCTCTCCCATGGCAGGTTACAGCCGCAGCGTCCGCTAGAGTGCACACTGATGCGCGTGGAAAGAAACCCTGGACCCACTTGTGAGGCACATATTCAGGACCGTTCGAGGCATCTTCTAACCATGCCAAACTTCTCTGTTTGCATGTTCATTTTGACACAAGTTCACTTGGTCATTTAGTGGAAATTACTGTTAAACCACTACTTACAGTATCAACAGAGATAATTATTTGAAATCGTTGTTGCTGCTGGATGGCTACAGTTCATATGGCAACTTTTTTTATAGAGCAACTTACTTAAATAAAAAAATAGCCACTGTAGTTTATATTCACAGGTAAACTGTAATTCAAAGAGTGTGGTTTTTTTTAACTGACCTAGAAATATTCATGGCCTGATTATTTCATTTTGAATGTATTGCTTCAGCACCTGGAGAGAATAATGTCTAATGAATCTGCTTGGACCTACCAGTCACAGCTACGTGCCTTGTATGCTTAGCTGTTCTTTTTTTTTTCTTTTTAGCAATAGGCATCTCTTGTTGGCTCAATTAAATAGAAAACCTTGAATAAGATCTTTTCAAATGCTTGTATAAATATTACTTTCATGGAAATAATACTGTTACCTAATGGGCTTCATTCACCTTCACATTTCTTCTAGGCAAACTAGATCCAAAAAAATAATTGAGGAAAAGAGAGTAAGCACACAAGTCCCTCTACGTATAGAAATAAAATAATAAAGCTGAACCTGTATGGAAATATATTAAATTCTATATTTTTTTTAATTTTTGCATATTCAGATAATATTATGGGCTTGTAACTTGTCAGACATCTGATAAAAATTTGTTCTAGAAAAACTATACAAATAATGTAGTTCTTATGCGCTAGCTCCTAAAAGTATAGCAATAGTTAAAAAGAATGTCAGCGTAACTCTTATTGTTCTGTTCCTCTGAGAGAGATTTGTATGTGGAAACTGTACAAGGAAACTAACCTAAACTTTTTATCTTTAGGGTTCTCCTGGCTTTTAAGTCTTATGCCTCAGGCTAAGCATGGCTTCCTAGCACAATAGTCTTAGTAAGGAGAAAGGGTGAATTCAGGAGAGACCCTTATGCCTGCTTTAAGACTTTTGAGTTTCAGGAGCCCTGTTTCAGAGCTGTGTGGGTGCACTGAGTTCAGGTGCTGTCTGCACAGGCTCTTTCTTACCACCAGTACTTCAGGCAGGGAGGGAACTTGTGCAGAAGTCTTCAGTCAAGGATGAGTAAACGGGAGCAATCTACGCCCTGCAAAATCTGCGGAGAAAGAGAGTGCTTTTCTAGGTGTCTGTCTGTACTGGGGGTACATGTCTGTGAGCACAGATAGTTGGAGGGTGGGGTTTTTTTGCGTGTATGTGTATGTGTGTGTGGTTTTTTGTGTGTGTTTTTTTGCTCTAGGAGTATCTTAGGTGCAGACTCCAGACTTTTCCTTTCTCCTTCTGTGCATACTGTACAGTAATGAAGTGTTCAGTGTGTTCCTGTTCCTCCTAGCTGCTCAGCTGACTTAAAACTTTTCCTTTCCTTATGAGAGAATGCGTGATGAAGTTGCTATCTGTGAACTTGATTTACTGTTCTCTTGTTTAGTTAGGGACTCTGAAGCCCCTGCTCTGCCTAGTTGCAAGTGAGCTTCTCCTTGCAGTTATCCACAACATGTATGCACATTTAAACAGGCAGAGGTTGAGGGAGAAAGATCAGCTACTTACCTGTTGCTCTTTTTCTTTGAGATGTATTATCAGGAAGTGCCTTCACATCCATTTTCCTCTCTCCTTCAAAGTCTAGTCTTCTCTTTGGACCTTTTCATTGAGAGAAAGAAGTGTTTGCTGCCTCCGTTCTTACCATGTGAGATGCATGCAGGGGGAGAAGGGGTACATCTGGGTTTAAAAGTTCTTTGTCCCCCAAATTCCCCTACAGTGTGACAAAACACCTAAACGACATATTTAACACCAACAGTAACAGCTAAATAACCTGTCCTTCCCAAGGGTGCTGTTTGGATTTAGTGGTTTAGTTCTGAGAAAAGGTATTTTTGTGAAGATGTTCATGTCTTCAGCTATTGACTGAGTTCTCCTGTACACAGGGGCAGGTGGGGAGAAATCCGCTCGTAATGCATGCGATATGCAAGACATCAAATCTATGAATGTTTAAATCTTAGCACTTACTAATATCATGAGTAGCCCCATTAAAGTCAATAACTTTTTTGTAATGGAAACCAAGGCATCCATAAATATCTACAGATCTAGTACCTGGATGAAGATAAATAGTCCTTCTTTTTTTTTTTTTTTTTCCTTTTTCCCAGAGGGTTCTCCATTTTTAGTGCATTCTTGGTAGAACTATTTCTTGAGACTTGGCTGGGATATAGGAGCCTGACTGGGAGATGCTTCATTTACAATCAGGGAAACAGAAGGCTGAGCTCCCAGTACAAATATTTAATTTAATTCCTGTTCATTTTCTTTCCAGTATGTTCATAAATATTTACGTGTCTTTCTGAGACTTTACAAGTTAAAAGAAATAAATTGCTGTTTCTTCAGTGTAAATGCACTGTATTCCTAAGTGTTGGAATAGCCCCTACTGCACTATGTGCAAGAAAAACAGCTTTTGAGAGTCTGTGATGTGGTATTTGTCCTTCGTTGTGCATCCTAAATACAGGTAAATAGTCTTATGGAAACCTGGGTTAGAACTACCTGGCAGTAATATACTGGTACTATCTGTACGTTAGTAATATCCTTTCGTTCTGATATAGCCCACGTAAACTGGTTGAATTTGGATGAGAATGGTACATAATGCTTGAAATGCCATCCTTGCAGAAAATGAACTGCAGAAACACTGGAACAGGAGCTTTATGCCCCTATATACATGAGTGCCCAGAATTTCTATGAGCAGATACTGCCGGCTGTGAGCCACAAGCAATTTATAGGGACAAATTCACATTGGAACATGGCATCATAAGACATGCTACTTAGAAAGGTAGCAACTTGAATTTAACTGACAAAAAGCATCCCCCTCGCCTTTTTCTTGGAAACTTAAGCAAATTTAGCAGAGAAATTAAATTTGTCTACTGCTCGGATGTATTATCTCTGTCATCTATTTGTTTTGACTTAAATTAATAAGGATTAGATGTGTCCAATGCTTAGATGAAAAGCTTTTACAGGAAGAAAATATGTAGTAGTAAGAGAGGAGCAGTTCATCTTATGTCACTCTTTTCTGTAAGTAGCCTAGGCAGTTGCTACAGCATGTTATGGAGCAATGTTTTACTGCTCATGCTGCTTTCTAAGTGTAGTTTTTAAAACCCAATGGTCTTACTGTGGAGTATTTATTGATTAACAGTCCTTTGTTTGTGTTTAGGTTGTTAGCTTTACACAAATAGAAAGTTTCCACCTTATTAAACAACGTAGTGGAATTTGGTGAGATCAAACATATTAGGAGTCAGTATTGCTGATTATTTTTTCCTGAATGGCTCCATTAAGTTGCAGAATGACATTTCTGCCATTACTGAGTTATCTGAAGTCTCCAGTCTTCCTGTCCTAAAAGGCAGCGATGTCTCATAAACAGTGTGCTATCAACATGCAACCGCATGGGACTTGGTCAAGCTGCCTGTGGCAAAGTGTTTTGAGTCACACCATTAGGTTGCTACTGCTTGGAATGTTTACTATGATAAATCTAAGGGAATTTTATTGGAACTCGTATCATTTTGGCACCGTGAATATTCTGCTACTTACAAAATAAGTGTCTGGTTATTGGATGTTTCAGAAAGTTAGGGAGATGAGACTTCATCAACTTTATTCTGGTACTGAATGAATACGATTACTATTTTGGTGATTGTTGTCTAGTTTTTACTAGAAAGGAGTCTCCAAAATTAGAACCTGGTTGCAATAGGCAACCTTTTCATCAGTCTCAGCAAGCAGGTAGGCGTTAAGCAAATGTCAGAACCACAGCGACTCACTTCTGTAAAACCAGAAGTATGTCAAGAGCATTGAGGTGAGCTTTGCCCTACTGCTTCTGTGCTGTACGTGCTTTATGGATAGGCAGCTGATACATCCTGTAAGGCTGTTCCTTTGGCAAAATGGTCAGTAACATGAAAGACCAATTCCTGTCCTCCCTTATACTCACAAGGAGTCAAATACTCTTCTTTTGTCTGTGAGGAAGGTAGAATGAGGCGCAGTGGATCCAAGTGAACATGGAACAGTGATGGTTTGTTGGCATTCTCCGATGCATTACGTTGGGTTTGGTCTCCTGTTGTCAAGTGAGTGTCTGGATGGGGGGAACCTACTCCAAGATTTGGAACTGCAATAACAAGCATGATGTGATGTGATTGAGACCTGATTCCTCCTGGAGTGTCTCCGTGGAGTTCGGGTACGTGGTGACTGGACAGGCCATCAACCTTCTTGATTGCCTTCTCAGATAGAAGCCCACAGGTGTTCTTTGGTTGTTAAACTAACAGAGTTTGAGACGACTGAAGCCCAGTTATGTTCTACAGAAAAAGCATAATATGTCTTCATGCCTCTGTAATGGAAACTGTATGTCTGCTGCTGTTCTTTGAAGTTACTGGCAAAATTATTCCTGTCGATGCAGATTTTTGTTTTTCTAGCTGCATCCTTAGGTTTCAGTGTCTTAAGTGGAAGTAGCTTTGGCAAAAATGTCTTAGTGAAAGACAAAACAAGTACTCTGAACAGGTTATTTTTTAGCAACAACTTGGTTAGAGCCTTTTAAAGGTCTTCATTTTGGGGATGAATTCTACTTTAAAAAGCACTGTTTCATTAGCTGTATCTTCAAAATAATAATAAAAAAAAGCTATGGTATATTATCTTTCCTCCATCCTCAAGTACGTCACAATTACAAAAGGAAACATAAAAAAAGAAAAAAAAAAGAAGGGATGAATAACAGTTTTTCAATGCTGCTGGGCAATAAAAAGAAATAATCATTCCCAATGTATGCAACTGATGGTAAATTTATGAAGTAATTGTAGAAGCAGCTGATATCAGACTTTTGAGGAGTCAAATTCTACATAGAGAGAAAATGAAAATTTATTTTCATTTTAAAACATAAAGAATTGCCTTTTTTTTTCCCCTCCCCTGTGGCAGTTACTCTAGTGATTGTGCAAATTTCTTTGAATTCTCCAGGTGCTTTTCACACATGAGTTCAAGAAGACTTCCTAGTTAGAAGAAGTGATTGCTTTGGAGGACAGCATGACCACCATGAAAGGAAGCTGCCTCCTTGCACTGCTGCTGGCAGAACTTGGGGTATTAGGTATACTGGAGTCAACAACAACAGAAGATACCCATTGCCACAGAGCTGAGCACCCAGTTATTGCATACAAAGGTATGGAGTAAATGCAACAAATGTCTTTTCCTCTTGCTAACAAATTTTCCTTAAATAGGCTAAGGATTGTGTAGTTTCATTCCTGGAAACTTCTGTTTGTACTGTAAAGTGGTATGAAAAAATTTGCATGCAGTGATGTTACAGAATCATGTTGATTATGTTCCATACAGGTTAAACACAAGTTTACAAAGTTTGCTTACAATCTGGTGCTGAATGTGTCAGGGAGATGGATCATTTATTTTCCTCTGCAATTAAAATACAGAATTAGGATCATACTCTAATGAGATAGTCCAGGTTGGAAGAAAACCTCAGGTCATTGAGTCCAACCTGCTGCTTAAAGCAGAGCTAGCTGTGAGATCAGACAAGGCTGCTCAGGGCTTTATGGAGTCTGGTCTTGAAAACCTCCAAGGACGGAGACTGCACAACCTCTCTGGGCAACCACAGCTTGACTGTCCTCATCGCGGAGAAATTTTTTTCCTTATAGCTAGTCTGAACCTTGTGTTTCAACTTTGGCTAGGTGTCTCTTGTCCTCCTGTCATGTACCACTGTGAAAATCTTGTTTTCATCTTCTTGATAACCTCATAGGTTTTGGAAACTGCTATTAGGTCCCCCTCACAGCCTTCTCTTCTCTAGACTGAACAAGTCCAATTCCTCCACCCTCTCCTTATACCTTAGGTGCTCCAGAACTGAACTCACTTCAGTGTATCAACACCCTTCTTGTAGTAGGAAGCCCAAAACTGGATGCATTATCCTAGATACTTCTAGTGATTTTATAATCTCTCCCCTTGATCCTGTTTCTTTGAACAGGCCATGCTCCTGTTAATACAGCCCACGATGCTGTTGGCCTTCTCTACTGCAAGGCCACACTCATGCTTGCTGTCTCATGTTCAGCTTGCTGTCTGCCAAGACACCCAAGTCCTTTCAGTAGAGCTGCTCCCTAGCCAGTCAGTCAGTGCACCCTGTCACCTCTTTCAGGTCATTGATGAAGATGTTAAACAGGACAGGTTCAAGGATTGATCCCTGTGATACTCCACTTGTTACCAGCATTTAGGTAGAGTACAGCCCATGAAACATTTATTCATCCAGCCAGCTTTTTACCTATCTGGTTGTCTATTTGTACAGACAAACTGTAACATCCTAACTTGCATACAAAAATATCTTGGGAGGCAGTGTTGAGCATCTCACTGAAGTCGAGATAAATGACATCCACCGCTCCTTTTATCCTCCTGACACTGCTCCTGCCATTTTATTACAGAAAGCAATCAGGTTGGCTGGGCATGATTTACCCTTGGTAAATCCATGCTGACTGTTCCCAGTCACCTTCTCCTTCATATGTCCATAAAAGTGCGTTCCAAGAGAACTAATTCCATGACTTTCTCAGGAACTGAAGTGAGACTGACTGGCATGTAGTTCCCACATTTGTTTTCCTGCAGTCACTGGAGACCTCTCTTGACTTTGTGGAGATGGAGAGTGGCCACTTCTCTCAAAATCCATGAGTGGAGCCTGACTGGCCCCATGGATTTGTATGGACTGAGTTCGTGCAAGTCATCCCTGACTCAATACACTGCCACTGCTGGCAGTTCTTGAACCCTCGCACTAAACACATTGTGAGTGGTCTGGGAAACCTTGTTGGTGAGGTACCTCAGCCTTATCTGTGTCTGCTAGCACTCTATCACCTACCCACAGCCTTATCTGTGTCTGCTAGCACTCTATCACCTACCCAGTTCAGCAGTACTCATGTTTTCCTTGTTTAACTTTTTATTGGTATTGTAGCAGTAGAAGATCTTCTTGTTGCCTCTGATGTGCCTTGCAAGTCTCAACTCTGGTTGAATTTTGGCTTATCTTGACACCATTCTTATGTGCCCAAGCAGTATTTTTAATTTCCTTGTTGGTAGCCTGTCCTTGCTTTCACCTCATGTATACTGCCTTTTTGCATTGGAATTCTATGACAAGTTCCCTGTTTAGCCAGGCCAGTGTCTTAATAAATGTACTTGTCTTCCCAAGTATTGACACAGATGGTCTTTCTAATTGGAGGAGGCAGTACCTAAAAACTTGAAGCATTTAATGACTAATCAGAATTTTTATTTATTTGAATTGAGTTTTTTCCATTAATATAGCAATTTAAAAGGAGCATTACAGTTTAAAAAGTTTGTCTCTGTAAAAAGAGTAAGCATAATTTTTATCATAACACATACAAAAAGTTGTAAATTAAAGTAGCACAGATGAAGTCTGGCACTTAACTGCTTAAGCATTCATGCTTAAGAACTAAGCATTCATTGCATGTATATTTTTTGAGTATGTAACTGTAAAAACAAATAATTGAGACTTATTACTACAGCAACATACTGAAAGTCGATTAGAAATGAATTGATTTATGAATCTGACACTGTCCATAAATTTCAGCCAGCATTTAGGGAAGTAGCGTGAATTTAGCACAATCCTTCTTTTAAGGCCTTTATTGTTCCCTGTCATATTTAATGTCTAGCATTGTCCTTCCAGTTATAAGTTAGTTATGCTAAGGCTCACTGCCTTTGGATTGGGTATAGAGACCTTCTCTGTCATCTTGTTTAAGTTGTATCTTCTGGTGTAGCCACAGAGTGTGTCACGGAGTTTACTGAACAACAACAATTACATTTTATTTTAACAATCCCAAAGGTTTTTTGCATTCTGTGTTTGGAGTGTAAAGAATACTCTCTAAATATATATGGGAAGCAGAAATATGTAGAAACATCTATTTCCAGACTGTTAATGTGAGATTTCTGATAAGATTTTAAATGCCAGACCGCCTCTTGACCTTTGCAGTAGAAATCTCATCAGTCAGTACATACCCATGACACATCTTAGCTTTTATGAACGGACATATCGTATTAAAAAAAAAAAAACTTAAAAATGCTCTGACAAGCTGTAGCTCATATACAACAGAATAATCTTTAGGGAGCCTTCATTGAATCTTAAGAAATACGTGTAGGGGCATAGTTGCAATGCAGTATACGGTGTATGTGAAAGCTAGGTAACTGCTGGTGTAGGCATGCAGCAATTGACTAGTAATTGCAGGGCTGCTAGTTTAGTGAAAACAGAAGAATATGACAGACCAAAGGAAAAGGTGACTAAGACAGAGGCTTTTCTTTGAAGCTTTTAGGAATGTACTACTGGACACTTGGTTGAAGTATTAAAGTATGAAAAAGAGGTATGTGTGGGAAGAACTACTGGTGAATGAATACTGCTGTAGTTTTATGATGCTGCCATGAAACAGCTTTGGCAGGGCTCAATCAGCCCTCTTCTTGATTGCTGTATTCCTCCTGCAGCATTTAATAACTTTATTAATGCCTACAGGAAAATGACTTGCCATAGCCATTGGCAATATTAGTGCTGCTGGAGTAATGCAGGGTCCTGAAATCAAGTGTCAGCAACTAAGAAACTTGTTATTTGACTGCTAAACTGATAGCCCATTCTGTAAACTTATCTTATAATGATATCAGATCTGCCAGTGCTAAATGCTGTGCAGGGTACTGAGCACCAGCCAAGGCCCAGTATGATTGTTACTGTGTGATAGGTACTTTCCTGAACTCCAGTGCTAACTTTACAGAGATATCAACTCTTTTGTTTTATTTATAACTGACTAAGACCATTTTTTGTAGTTTTGGGTATGCCAAAATAGCAATATATTTATTTGATCTGTTTTCCTTTGGGAGGACTATGCGAAGCATGGTAGATGGACTATAAACTATTATATGAAACTAATGGAGTGAGAATCTGCTGTAGTGTATGGATGAACAGCTGCAAAAAACTAATAAAAAGAAAAAGTAGTCCCCAGGAGTTGTCATGATGAAATATGGAAAGGGAGCATCTCTCTTAAAAGAGCTTACTTTTTGTCCCACTGCCCATCAAAAACTACTCAGTTGCATGATGATCCTGTCAAGCTACCTTTTGTAGAAGGGCATATACCATTTCTATCACTGATTTTCTCAGCTAAACATTTTTAGCTGAAAGATGCTGATACATCTTCTGATATCAAAGGGCAAGAATTCCATGCACCAGTTGAGAACCTTTATTCAAATATTCAGTTTTCCAGTCAAAGAGGAAAGGAAATAGAAGTTGCAGAAGCAGGGGAGATATACACACATTCGATGGATTTTCTACGTGACCTAAAAATCTCTTTGATTGTATTTGTTTCACATACATGGTAGTAATAATCCTGGTGTAAATTGTTCACCTGCATAATTAATGTTATGAATATATCATGAACCTTTTACCCTTCCCAGGAACTAAAACAACAAATAAGAAAGCCTATTCTAGATATGAACATGTTTCAACTTTAAAATTCTGTCTTAGATCTTTTCTAGAATAGAAGAAGGCACTTTGTGTCTCAGTGGTAAGCTGGAAATTTCCTTTCTGTTGTTTAAAATTGGTGAGAGCTATTACAGGGATCAGATTTATAAAAAGCAGACCTCTAAGTATGGGACGAGTTGACAGGATCAGCCCCTGCAATGTACAGTGTGGTGTGTTTTATGTGATGGGAGTAACCAGGATGATGCATAGTCCCTCTTTTAAGATCCCCCTCTTTCCAAGAAGGTGTCTACCTCCACACATGCAAATGTGTGTTTCCCTGCTGAAATGTAGGCCTTTTTTTTTTTTGTTTTGAAATTGTTTGCATATGTTACACACTTCTACTGAAGATTCCTCAAATATGTAAGTGAAGAAGTAAATAGAGACATTGGAGTCAGGAGGTTGTAAAATCTGTGCATATTGGAGATTTGGGTACAAGGAAACAAAGTCCAGGTGACTGAATGGACAGGTAGAGAGACAAACTGTAAGGTTGTTGGTCTGTGCATATGTTTATATGTGTTTACAGTGCATAAATAAATATATTTATGCTCGAAATAAGAGTTTAGAAAGAAGAAGCCATGAAATAAGCTGCTCATTAAAGATAGAAAGCAAAAGATAGAGCATTACAATTTTTATTAAATATTATTTCATCTGGTTATGCTTTTATGTCCACAGAGAAATTGTTAACTGTGTAAAGTGTATTGAGGTTTATTGATGGCCAGCTTGTTCATTTCTTGGAAAAATGTGCCTGCTTAATATACTAAAGGGACGTGTTTAACATAAATAGTTAGAAAAGGCTATTGAAAACAAGCTTCCTGTGGGTATGATAAGTAAGGAGTAAATCATATGCAGACAGTGTTTAGAAAAATAACAGAGAGGTCTATGGAAAAAACAAAATGTTTATCAAAGTATATTCTTATGCAAAAACAAAGTGAAACAGTAGACTAACGCTTGTCTAAATCTTTCCATAGGTTTCAAAGCTCTTAGCCTCCCACTCTACAGAAACTCTGTGGTGGATAGAGGTGGTGTTTTATTACCGATTAAAAATGAAGAACAAAACCCATAAAAGTAGTTGTAGTGGCACCTTGTTCCCCTCCCGCTACACACACACGCATCTGCTGAACTTTGAATCTATTAATCAGACCCATCAAAACTCACAAATTCAGTAGAAGACCCACGATGCAGACAGGTACCTTCCATTAGGTTGATGGGACCATACCAAGTGCTTAGCTTTAGCTCTGTCTCTTTTTGCAGGTTACCATGCCAGTCCAGCTGTTAACAGTGCAATTTTCCTGCTTTATTTCAGGCAAACTTATCTAAGTTACTTCAAACAATTTAAATTAATAGGATGATTTAACCTGGCTTGTTTTGTGTAAATATGATAGTAATTGCTGACAAGCTGCTTCACTGGCAGAGCAGTGTGTGTGGTGTGTGGTAAGAGTTGTGGGGTGTGTTGTTGATAGATTTGTGATGTATATGTTAACAATTCTGGGATGCAGGGTCTCATTTGTATTTATTAGGAAAAGAGGGTAACAATAAGCTGGAAAAAATTTACCCAGGTCCAGTTTCTGGGGTGAAACTGTTCATATTGGCTCTCCTGCATTTCAGCTGCATAAAGTCTGATTTCTTAGGCTTTTCTATGGAAATAAAAAGCAATTGTGTACTTGACTGAATCTTATTTCATGTTCAAGTTATAGTTGAGATCATCTGCTCTGGGGCAAATCTCATTCTTTTAGACTCTCATAAAGTAAACAGGATTTAAGACAGTGCTATCTCAGCAAAAGAGGAACGGTTGACATAATTTTAGAAACTGTGTTTAGTGCTATTTTAAATACATGTTGTGCTGTGCAGAGGTTATCTGTTGAATAAACATCTCAAAAATAACATGAAGTCTCAATCCATAGAAGAAACAAAGATGAACCCTTCATTTCTACTTGAGGTTAACCAGAAGAGAAAAATGGCGTAGTTATTTTTTGATTTCTTGGTTCAGGAAACCTACAAAATATATGTTCTTAAGCTTATTGTCTAACCACCATAGAATTCCCTCACTTGGTGTTTGTCTAAGTAATATAGAGCCAGTACATCTCTATTCTCATTTTATCATGTGGATTTGTATATGGAGCGCATGCACTTAATGCGTGCCAAGAGGAAGTAACTTGTGGGCTGAATGAAAAAGGATACGTGCTGTATGAACTTGTTTTTGTTTGCATTCTCTTCTCTTTCCCCTAATCTTGTTGCAAACTACTGTTTAAACTAGTACAAGTCTACTAAGCTATTCAGTTTTTATTGTCCTTCCCCGCCCTCCTCCTTTCCTCTGGTATTCAAAAATACATTTTAAAGACCTCCTGCTAACTTCAGCAGTGGGATTGAGGTGTGCTGCTTTCCACCCCCTATCTTCCTTGGAGTTTTTTCTTTAAATAAAGATGATTCATTGGTGGAAAAAAGTTGGTTGCTAGATATTACAACTTGGTTTGTCCAGACAGCAGGACTACAAGATTGCTTGTGCTGCCCTGCCAGGGACCAGCCCCTCTTAACGAGGAAATCCATTCTTCCTCCAGTTATGTCTTTTTTATAAATATATATATGGCTGATTTCTTCACTGTTTGCCTTAATATGTTTGAATCATGTGGAATTTCGTGCTTGTTAGAGAAGAGGCAGAAAGAGTGAAGGGCTGCTGCAGCATTTTGTTATCTGCACACAGCAGTCAGGTGGAGTTAGAATTTATTTTTTCTTCAAAGGATATAAATTTTTAATGGAGATGGGCATTTTTACTGAAAGGTTGCAAAAGATAGGTTCCAAACTGCAGTATGTTAGAGAAATGGCTCAGCCACCAAGAAATAAAGCTCCTAAGCAGCTGAGGATCTCTACTTTTCTAGAACTTCTGGTATGTTTAAAGAGAACATGAAATACACTATTTCTTCAAGTTTCTTCATTTTTGTTTTTGTTCTGTCAGACAGCTCTTTTTTTTTTTTTTTTTTTTTTTTTTGCTGTTTAAAGTACTCGGTATCCCTTCTTTGGATGGCCATCAGTGTTGGATATGCTACTGGTCTTAGCCCCTTGGAGAAGCCATTAATGACGCATATCCACTGTTTCTAAAGCCTCTGGCACAGTGTGAATTATGTTTTGCTGAGGAGTTAAGTTCTCTGTGCATCATCTCCACTTTGGTTCATATGAATTTGGTTCTCCACCCTCTTCAGGGACTGCCTTGTGAAATGTCCAAAGCTAACTAGTGTTTCTTAAGGAAAGAGAGCATGTAGATGGCCAAGTTAACATTGGACAAGTAATACATAGAAAGTCTGCACTCTTAACTTACCTTGGATCCTAACAGCCCTGCGCAAAGCAGGAGGTATGTTCTTTGGAGCCAGGGAACATGTGGGCCCCATCACTGTCTAGCGTAGCAGGACAGCCGGACCAGCCTCTCTGGAGAGCTCAGCATTAGCTTTCACAAGAAACACCTTTAATTCAGTCCTTCCCGGTGACTTCTTCTGAAGTACCTAGCCTGTTAGTTCATCACAGACATCAGGAATTGTGGTTACTGGCCTTCTGATGCAGGGCCATTTGGTTTTTTTATACTTGGTAGTGACCAATTCCTGCAAAGGCTAGCTCTGTTTTTTTTCCTAGTGGCTAGTGCAGTCCTCCTTTTTTCTGTTCTGCATAGCATTTTGGCTAGTTTGATGGGGGGTCTCTTATCCTCTGTGGCGCATGTTGTCTTTATCGCTTGTCACTTGAAAGTAGTCTTTTGTTGGTTACTGCATGAGTTGAGATATTTGAGGAAATCCTGGCCCATTCACTTGCCTTGCCTGGAGTTCTGCAGTTTCCAGCAATCATACAGGTGTGGAGAAAAAGCATTTTTTAAATTTTCCTTTTTCTCCCAGGAGAAAAAAAAAGGAAAGGTAATTATAAACTGTAAGACAAGTAGTGTGTGTGTTTATTTGACACACTGAGGGGAAGCAGAGAAGTGTAGTCAGTGCTGCTTCAAAGCGACTTTGAGATGCTTTCTTTCCTGCCTCCTGTCGGCAGCACTCGCTTGCTGTTGACAGGACTATGGGATGCTGAAGAGCAACTGATTTTGTCTGGGTGACTGAACATGGAAGATACTCAGGTGTTGCACGGCAATTTCTCATGTTTGGATGAGACCGTACTTTGACTTGTCATAAGCTAACCTCTTTCTACTAATAGTACTTGATTCAGGTTTTTGTTACGATGACTTTCTGGACAAAGAGACATGGCTCTTCTTTATCATTTCTGAGGATTAGGAGCTCAACATTTCACAGCCAGCTCGACAGTGCATCCACTGAATTAGTTAATAATGACAAACACCTGGAACTTGACAGTGCCTTTTACTATAAAAATCATTCTTAAAAAATAGCTAACCTGTTGCTTGTGGGGTTGTGGGTTTTTTCCTTGCTCTCTCTCCCCCTCAGAGCTTTTGTGTGTGTGTGTGTGTGTGTGTTTTGGGGCGTGGAGGTGGGAATATTCCACTTGGTAAGAGCCTGGAGACAAGACTTCCAGGACTACTGTCAGGCTTTGCCTTCTTTGCCCTTTATGTTACAATGTGACTTATTTTGTTGCCTTTTCTTTTTGTCTTTTTTTCCCCCCCCATTGGATACATTCAAACCCAAAGGCATTTCAAGAGCTGTAGTCTTGGGTAGAATTGATAGAATCAAGAAATTTCATGATGCTAAAAAATATAAGTAAAGAAGTTTAGTTTTGTCATGCCAGCATAAATAAGAATGTGTCATTGCAAGGCAGGGTCAGTTTCAGAAACAAGGTTTTACTAATTGAAAGAGAGATTTTTTTCAGACTCTTTATAGATAGCTGACTTTATGCTTCTCCTCTTCTCCATAATAAGTAAAAAAAAAATTGAGCAAGTTTCTTTATGCAACGCCTCCTGTTGAGATGAAATACCAGTTTCCCCCAAACTACAGAACATGATTCCCTTCAAAATAAATTTGAAGGCCAGTTGCCAAAGCCAGCTTTTAAATATCAAAATGTGGAAGACTGTGTTCCTCTGAAAAGAGGGCTTGGTAAGGGTGTTCAGTTAAGTGCTTTGCAGCACCTCTGCATCACTTTTCGGAAGTCGAGTAGCGACAGTGCAGAGTGCCAAAGCTAATAACTGAGAGGAGGGGCTGTGCTTAGCAGGACGGAAACACAGCCTGCGCTGGTCGAGGTGCGCAGTTGCTGTTTTTGCCTGCTTTGGAGTGCCGATTAGCAGAACTTCCCCATTGCAAAATATATCTTTCTCTAGTGTGGGGAAGGACAGATGAAGAAAGCAGTGGACAAGTTTCCACATGTCCCAGTACAGCTGAGATTTACAGCATAGGTTTCACAGCTCAGAGGAATCCTTATTTTGGTAATGTAGCTCCTTTCCACCTAGGCGGCTGGATGAGTCACTACCCCTGAGCGTGCATCAACTAACCCACAAGGTGCTTTACTGCGTGAATTGGGCTAAAGTCTCTCCCTTGATTCAGCCCTCTTCATTTGCTGTTTTTTTTTTCTTTCTCAGAATTCTACAGAGGTTTCTCACATCCTTTTTTAATCATTTTTAATTTTTCTTAGATCTCTTGCTTTGATTAGCTTTCTGTATTCTATCTTATACGTTTCAGGGTGTAGGCCCATTTCTCATTTTTAGAGTTTGGACTGAGACATACTGTTAAGACTTGATAATACCTCTGATGTCTACAGCAGGCTTCTAACGCCTTCTTCTGGGCCACCTTGAGCCAGCTGCTGATGCGAACAGGATATTAAAACAGAAGTAATACTTCTAGTATACAGAAGTAACTACTTTCTGGTGTACAGAAGAGTCATCCTAGCTGTGAAGTCCAGTAGAGGTGACTCCTTAGTTGCCTGTAGAAACAGGACACCTGAAGTCTATATTACTGTTCTCCAGTTGCCTCCTTCTGTTGGGTTTGTTTTCTCCTCTAAGCACCCGCTGCCTCTCAGCTCCTATCTATTGTATCATGTGTATATGCAATTCAGTAACAGTGGGGATTACTAAATCTGCTCCTGACAGCTTCAGAAAAATAAAAAAAAAAAGTTTATTGACTGCTAGGAAGACAGCAGTTTTGAATCAGTTCCCACCAGGAACTGCAGAGTTCAGGGAGCATGTTGCAATCCCCACAGTGTTTCTGCAGCAATAGGCTTGTTTATGTCTCAAGGTCCTGTCTTTCAGACTGGTCCTTACAAATTTTTCTTTGCCAAATGAGGAGAGTGAATATACACAGTAAAGTAATGGAGGAAGGTTGATGGTCATGGGCAATCTGCACGTAGAAAAACACAATTCAGTACTGCATTTAAATGAATCGGGGGGAAAACTCAGTTCTGAAACCCTGAAAACAGATGCGTCCATTTTCCCTTCTCCTTTTTCCTTAACTTTTAATCCTTTTCTTTTTTTAAAAAAAAGATAGCCTGCTGGCAGGATATTTTTAGTGGTTCCTAATTTGTGCAGTTAGTAAATATTGGTAGGCTTTTTGCTTTAAAATGGACCAGGATTTGAAAATCTTGTTTCACTTTTGACTTACCTGCCAAACTGTAAATCACTTTAGGATTATTGTTCAAAATATAGCTGAAAGGTTGGGCAACTGAAAGTTTCTAAGCACAATTGTTGCCAACTTACGCTGTTGTTAAACATAATTAGTTAATATTTTTAAGTGCCATGCTCTCCTCAGATGACTGGTACTGTATAATTTAAAAATATTGTAATATCAGGTACTCTACTTTTGAGTCAAGGGTTTGTTTCCTTAGAAGTGGGAAGAATATGGTCAGTGAGATCTCTGCAGTTGACAAACATAACTTTGCAAAGCAGGATATATTGCTTTTTTTTTTCTCTTTTTCTGGAGCGGTCTGAGGCTCTAGTTTCCTACTGTTACTGTGCATGAGAGAGGCAGAAAGCTGAAAAGGGCTCTTATTGGATATCATGAGCGATACTTTGTCACTGCTTAATTTCTTTAGAGCTCTTCACTAATTCTAAGTGTATAAAACCTCTGCTTGTAATGCCGAAACCTCTTTCCTCTAGGTGGGAGTTCGTCCTTTTTCCCTTGCACCAGCTTGTGTTTGTATGCAGCGTGTATGTTTGGACAATGAAACATAAACAACTCCAAGCCCGTGTTCAGAAAAATAAGGAGTAAGTAGTCATTGTAGCAGATGTGACTGTCTTTTCCCTGAGGGCACAGACAGTTAGAACCCAAATTCCCTTTAATTATCCCAGTAATAGACATGCGTGCAAACATAGGAACGCAGAAATGGGTACTTCTGGCGGGGGAAGCTCTGCCGGGACAAAGAGAAGAGGAATGCGGGCCGGATGTTGGACCTTGAGACTCTGGAAGTTGGAGCGAACTGTAAAAGCAGGTCAAGGAATGGGGGCAGGGCAATTGCTGCGACGGCTCCCACCTCGCGTTGAGTGCTGTAAGCAAATTGCTGGGGCGACGGCTTTGTGAATAGTGAGCAAACCAATGAAAAATATGAGGAGGGAGGGTAGAAAAAACACAAGTTTTAAAACACAAGTTCAAGTTTTTCTGTGACACAGAACTTGTTTAAAATGAAGAAACAAATACTTTAAGTATGCTTTATCTTCTATTTTTCCCAATAATAATAAACGAACTGCTTATAACCCTGCCTCAATACCTCAGAAATTGTTCTGTAGCTGATAATGGTCATATAATAAACAAAGGCCAATAAGCAGGGTATGAACTTACTGGTTTATAGTTTATAGAGGTTTATAGTCTTGGCATTTGTTTTATTATGGATGATTTAAAGTGGCAAGAAGCTCCAGAGGCAGGTAAAGCTTCTAGATAAGGCAAGGACTGCCTGTTTATTTCTTTGCTTTTTGAGTCCTCTTTGTAAGGAAAGGCAGGCTTCAGGAATGAGTTAGGTTGTGTTGGATAATATAAGGAAGGCAGCTGCTTTATTTGTGAGCTGAAGAGATCTCCAGGAAACTCCCGAATCTTGAAAGGAAGCCATAGTTTGGGGTTTGGTCTTTGTATGATTTTTTTTTTCTCCCTATAAACAAAGATGAGCTCTGATCTGCAGATGGAGATCTGACTTGTTTTCATGTTGATTTGACTTATTTACATTTCCAAATGTAGCATTGTAAGACATAAAAGAGGAGTCTTTTAGTTTGTGGTTGCTGATTTAATCTTGGTGGGCAAAGCAGTAATTCCCGTAGTTTCTTTTTATGAAGGATTGGATCGCATTAGCTAACCTTGCATAAACAAGAGTCTTGCAGTGTTTTTATTTTTTCCTTGGAGGGAAAAAATGATGTTTTGTTTTTGTTGTTTCTTCCTGGATCCCTATTTGAGAAACTGCTCTGTTCTCCTTTACTGGGTAATCACCAGAATGTCTACTTTTTCAATGTATTATCTAGATCAAAGAATATTCTTAATTTTAATAACAAATGTTCTTAATCTTCTACTTTATTAACTGTTGTGGATTAGCTACTATAAATGCATGTGCTTTTGTTTCCCAGGTGCAACGGAAACATACTCTTAATTCTGTATCATTAAAGTCAATTGTGCAAGAAGCCCCAGTATAAATGTCTTCTATATGGGGAGAGCTACATGCAACATCTTTTTAATTAAAATGCGATACTGAGGATGTACTTATTTGTCCTGATCCTTTCGTTTTACAGAGAACCATGAAACTTCATAAGCTGATGTCACTTTTCAGTGGTCGAGGTTATACTTTTCTCTGAATATCTTCCATCCACTCAATTTCTGGTATACTCAGTTTGGACTATCAGAGCCTTCTGCTAGCACAACCTGTTAGGTCTGTGTTACATGCGTGATCTGATCCTCCTTAGCCTTGACACCTGAAGGTTTGTACCATATATAGAAAACAGTGGACGTGCCGACCCTGTTCCAGTCTCAGTGACAGGTGGACCAGGAATTTCACTGGGGCTTTGGACCTAGATTATTCAGAAAAGATCTTTTTTTTTCATTACTCTCTCTTTCTGCTATGTTTTAAATGTTCGATAGTTACTATTTTCTTTTTTGTCGTTTTGATCAATGTAGTAGTTTGAGTCCTCTTGTTATACTAAAAATTTAGAAGAAAGGAACCAGCCGCACCTTCCTGGCCTGCAGTTCATCCTGGTTGAGTTTATATATGCTATATATGTGTGTAAGAGAAATGAAAAGGTATTATTTTCTGTGTTTATTACATTTAAATTGAGTTGTTTTTTAAAATTTGCTTGTCTTGTATTATTCTCGAAAGAAAAGGCACTTTTAATGTTTTCATGGTAAATACACTCAACAGGAGATGCCTTTCTGACCTATTTCGCAACACAAGCTAGTTTAGGTAGAGGACGGGTTTAGTCCAAAGGAAATACAACTATGTAAAGAGCAGCTTGTATTTGCATGGTTTTATACACTGTGAAGCAGAAGTAGAACAAATTAGCTGTGGTAGAGCTTTGTGGCACCATAGCTGAAGCAGCCTGCTGGGTGGTTTGTCCAGTTTTACTTGGGGTTTTTCCCCGCTACAGTGATGCACAGACAAACCCTGACGTCCCATCTACAATTTTGTTCACAGCTGCGTTTTTAGAAGCTCACTTGAGAAAACAAACACCAGTATATGATAGTTTATAGTCACCTATATGTATGGAGTTATAAGTATTTTCTTCCAATTACTTGCTTTTTTTCCTACTTAGAGCTCAAAATTATTTCAAACATGAAGTCACTGTACACAAGTGCTGAGCAACACATACCTTGAATAAGTCCTAGAAAAACGTTGTTGACGTACTAAGCCTCAGCCCCTTCTGGATAAGTAGGGGTGAGTGAAATGTGATTGGTTTTAGATGAAGTATGGCTGTTCTTTGGCTGAATTTTCTTGAAGGAATTCTGTTTCTTTTTGGATAGTATTTGCTCGTGTTTCCTTTCTTCCCTCTAGCTGTGATGCCTTTCTCCTTTCACCTGCTGCAAGTCAATGACTTGCACTGCAAGAGCTGGGAAAGACGGCTGGTGAGGGGAAATGTAAGAAAGAAAGTGTATAGAGAAAAGTTGATTGCAAAAGATGAGAGAGGCTCTTGCATGCCTTCCTTTCTTTTTTTTTTCAGCACAGAGCAATGGTTGTTCTTATGAAGTTGTTTTGAGAGAGTTTCTTATTCATGGCAGTATTTATGTAATAATGGGAAGCTTAAATGGAAAACTTAACAATAGCACTCATAGTGATACCAGAGATGCGCAGAAATCATTCAGAATGTGCTGTTTTTCTCAGCCTGTGTTTAAAAATAGTTAGGGAGGGTGGCATATGGAAATGTCACAGCAGAGAGTTGACAAGTGCACCGCACTGGGTCCTCGGAGAGGGGAGCGCTGTGAATACACCGCTGAACAGAGCGCGCTGGATGGTGACCAGGTAGAGCGTCTCTTGCCAGCCACGACAGCAGACTTAATAGAAGTCTCTGGGGTTAATGAGGCTGGCACCAGGGGTGATGTAACGGGGTCAGCACGGCAGACCACAGCAGAGACTTCTGCCTTGTCTTGTTGCCTTTGAAGATGATACACAAGTAACATGAGTATCGCAGGAATAAAAGATCTAAGTGACGCTAAAACTGTTATACAACTTCAGGAAGGCTGGAATTATTGTATCATCCTGAGATTAGATATGTTTGATTATAAAATCCCTTCGGCATGCAGTAGAATGATTCAGTTTTCCTCTGGTCAGTTAGTGAATTTGTGGTACCGATGCCACCCAGAGACTTCTGCTAATATTGCAAATCTAGTAGTTTTAAGCAGTAGTATTTCTCTACTAGCAGTTTCTTCAAGAAGATGGCACTGCCCATATGTTTAACTTTGTGGTCACTATTTGCACAAAATAACACCATGACATAAGGTGCCTTATATCTACGTTATAAACCCTGCTGAAACTTTTAATATCTATGTTAAATTTTTAATGCAACTGGGAGTTCTCTATACCTGTCTTTTAGCTTTGTTCTTTACCATGCAAGATCACTCCTGAATTCAGTTCTAAACCTACCACTCTATTCTTACTGTTATTTTGTTAATTTGTTTTACTGTTTACTGTAGCTCTACTTGTCTTTGAAGGGCCAAATGATGCAACTAAGTGTAGAGACAGCTTTGTTTCATTTACAAAGAAATGCAGAGGTCAGCAGCCCTCGGCAGGTCCCTGGACAATGTGAACTGAACAAGCCATGGCCTGTTGGGTAGACATTAATTGTAAAGTAAGATCGAGACAAATTTCTGGACTTTCATTATTTGAACAAGTATCTAATGATGTCCTGCCCAGCTTTGATCATCAACCTCATTGTCTACAAAGTTCTTTAGGAGACTCTCTTGACCTTCAGTGCGTTTGCTTTGCTGTAGGTTTATGAGCCATGGCAAACTTTTGTTTCCCATTAAATCTAAGCTATTAAAAAAAAAAAAAGAAACAGAAAACAACCAGACCCTGAAACACCCAGGAAAACGCACTGTGATTCACAGCATGTGAAAAGAGAGTTGCAGCTTTCTTGGAATCTTCAACTCTTTCAAAATTTGTATCTTTTAAGTCCATGAGAAAACATGTGTTTTATTTCAAGAATGTGTTTGAGTTGCAAGTCCTGCAGATTTCAGTTGTATATTAATGACTTTCTTTATTTGCCGATAATTGATAGATATGTATTATGGTTGTATTGAAAGAGCCCAGCGTAAGTTGGAGTCCAGTTGCTGTCATGATTTTACATATGCAACAACACGCTTTTGCACGGACAGCTTGAAGTCTGAGACTGATGTCTGCAGAATAGTAAATGTATATGGTAAACTTAAAAAACAAAACAAAAACATAAAAACCCCACCAGAATAAGGCTGTGTCTGAGCAAGTGTTTTCACTATCAGGAGAGAGGTAATGGAAGGGAGAACAAAGTACTGTAGTGTGTTACACCAGCTGGGAGCAGAGAAAGAGGAGGGGGACATCAGGAACAGGAGAGCTGGAGGGGGAAGGGGGAGGGACTGCAGCAGTTTGTCGTACGCTTTGCTGGGATCAGCAGGCAGCAAAATTAACTTACACATTTATTTGTGGAACTGTTGTAGTGTATAAAATCTATAGCTGTGTTATCTTATAAAGCACGTCACGTTGCATCTGCCAGAAAACCATTAATTAAGTGAAGCTGTTATTACTCATTACGTAACCTTGAGCTTTTAAATCAAAGAAAAATATTTTATAGACTTTTAATAGCTTCATATTCACCTCTGACTCTAAGGAGATAATTCTTATCAAAACTGAAAGATCGCGTTTCATTTATGGCTCTTCAGCTATATTTTCCTGTTTAGATAGTAATAAATCTGAAATTAGTTACTTAAATTATTAGTAGAGTAACTGGAAACAGAATTTCACCAATATGCTTTTGTTCTTACAATTTAGTGGGGTTTTGTTTGGATGTACTTTTTTCTTGCTTTTTAGAAAAAGTTTTCCTTTACAGAAATGTCACAAAAGTTATAACTTTATCCCATATGGGCGTGCCCCTGAGGCATGCGATGCCACCCTAAGACACAGGATTTGCTGTTTCAGAGTGTTTGAGGCAAAGAATAATGGTTGCTCTTGCTGCCCTTTGCACTCCTGGACCTCATTCCCTCTCTATCTCAAGCAAGACCAATACTGAATACAGGAAGGATAAAATAATTTATATTTTGGAGAAGGGGAGGGGATATGATTTCAGAGAGATTTCTCAGCAGGTGCCCTCCAGCCTGGGTGTGCCTTGCCCTAGAGGGCCTTTTCCTGCCTCCCCCAAAACAGTGGGGAATTTACAGTTAGCGCAACAAATGGTGAATTTAGCTACCGAACTCTACTGAACATATACAGATAGACGTTATAGGCCTGTGATTGCACAGATGCATATGGGCTGTCGCTAAAAACGCAGAAGTTGCTTTTCTGGCACCCACGTGATTCCAGTGCAAGGGCCCCTCTGGGGGGGACCCAAAGCCTGTGGTGCTACAGCTTCTGCACGGTGTTTAACCATTCTCAGCAATAGCTGAATACATTTCTGACACCAAATAACATTTTTCACCTGGGCCCTCTCCTTGGAAACCAATAACCTATTTGTGCTAAAACTTAAATATTTAAATTAGGAATAAATCACCCTGGAACAAGCACCAGACATGGATCATTTCAATCCAGACATTTGCAATAGGAAAAATATGTAAGTGAGCATAAAACCAGACCTTGCAACAGGGCCTGTTGGGTGACCTGCACTGTAACTGGCAATCTCAGTTGTCAAAATTACACGGCGGTGGCGCTCTGAGAGGTAGGTGTTGACAGCATATACCAAACAGTCGTCACGGTGTACACACCTCTCATCCTTGTATTTGATCATTTCAGATCTGTTGTCTTTAAACAGGCAGTTCCACAGCGCCGTTGTATTGTACACATGTTGTCCTCGTCTCCTTCCACGCATGTTCATACTGTTTTGTGGCTACATTAAAAGTAGTAACAAGGCTTTGATATCCTGCGAACTGGAAGAGAGACTTCAGGGGATGAGGCTTTTGTACAACTGCTTTTTTTTTTTTTTTTTTTTTTTTAAGTACCATTAATATCATTATACTTCATAAATAGCAATTTTGTGTACTTTGTGTGTCTGCCTAAAAAATCTCTGTGCTCCCAGAACAACATTTGTGCTAATACAACCACACTTTGGGTACCCAGCTAGTGATATGGATGCAGAAACAATTAATAATAATGGCAGTGTTTGAGAGGTTGGTGCAATTATTTATATGTGTTTAACTTTGAAACTAGAAATAGATTCATATTCTGAATACGAATAACATTCACTGCTGAATTTCAGCAACTTACCCACGTCTGCTGTCTGCTTTTCATAGTGTTACATTGGCCTGAGAAAGGCAGGTAAAAAATGCTCTTTTTTCTGAGTGTCGGGCATCTTCCCTTTTTCCTTCCTCATGTCTTAACCACTTTAAAAGTCAAACGTGCTGGTTTTTATTATTATTTTCCATAGAATTCAGGTCATATTTTTCTTTAAAAGACATCCTCAGCTGCTTCTGGTACACAGGAAATTAATCTGACCTCATTTGATTATCTACTAATGAATTGTGGTTGTACTCTGTTGTTGTTTGCCTTACCTAAAGAAAAAAACATGTCTGGCTTATAAATTAGAATAAAATTTTGATATTGGGTGGCTGTTTCTTTGTTTTATAAGATTATAGTGCAGATTATGTGATTTTATGTGGTAAAAGTCTCCTGTGTTCCCTGAGAGGACCACACTGAGAAAACTCTCAGCCCCACAGTATCTGCAAATGTGATGTTGGCTACCTGATGTCTTACAACTGTGACATTTACAGTAGACATTTACAGTAACAAGTATATTTCTTTTTCATTTTTTTAGAAATCGCCCCTTGGTTACGTGTGTTCAGAGCAGAAGATGCTGTAGACTTCTCACAGTTAACGTTTGACCCAGGACAAAAAGAGCTTATTGCTGGAGCAAGGTGAGAGAAGCATGTCCTTTTCACGCTACATCAGATTGAATTTGTTCTTTGTAGACAGGTAGTATTGAGCCAAATTTTATCACCAAGTTGCTCTCATGTGACTCTCCAGCCTTCCAGACCCACTAAACTGAATATTGTCTCCATTTGTTTCTCTTATTCCTGACCAAAGGTAAAAGATGGACTGCCTGGTTTCCAGGAGCCTAATAACTTAACGCTGCCCTTCCTGTTTTTAAGAGGACTGTCCTGGAGTGCTCTCAGACTTTGGTGTGTACAGAAGAACACGGCAGATGCTTTATGACAATGTGGCAAAAGTTAGTCTAGCGTAAAATTTATGACAAACGCAAATTTGGCTACTCAATACCGCGCTTCTTGTTTGGATGATCCTAATAATTCATCAGGGCAGTCTTGGTTACAGTCTATTAAGGACTGCAGAATTAGATGGTGGCGAATAATCATAATTTTTATACAGTAAGACAGTATTTTGCAAACTGTGACCAACAGTGAAACTGTCTTAGATGTCAAGAATGAAGCTGTGTCAGGGTTTAAACATGATTTTTTTTCTTCTCTTAGCGTATAAAGTATAATAAAACCTTTTAGATGGCAAAAGATTTTAACCAATTGAACTTATTATTGAAATCTGCATTTTGACTGTCTTTTTCTCTCTCATTTATAAATTTCCAGTCACTTGATGTTTATTTAACACTGGAGTAAGCTTCTGTTTCCTGCTTTGGTTCTGAGCTGAAAAAGAAGTTCAAAATACAGAGTCAGAAAATGCACTGTGAGAAAGTTTTGCCCCTGTAGATGAGCAGCTTCATTGGCAACTCTGTGTGCAGATATGTTTGTCTGGTACCCTGGAACAGGGATATACTGCTTACCCATGTTGATTTGCTCTCCTGTAAGCCACCAAATAAAATGAGATACAAGATCTCGAACTGTTTGGTGCTATTCCATAAAGACAGACAGCTTAAGTCAGAGTCTGAGCCTCTCCTCAGTCCCAAGGAAAGGCATTTTGGATCAATGCACACCATGTGGATCTCAGTAAAAAAGTAGATTAATTTTTTTTTTTCCTTTTTTTCTGCGTACTGTTTACCTGGGACCCCAAATCTCAGGGAAGAATATGCTCACTAGAGTCTGTGCTTTTGAAGAAGTCCTTTCAATCACGATGGGTTAAGTTTCAGACCATTTTGATGAATAATCAGTGACTACCAAAAAATGCCAGTTGCCAATTTACCAAAAAATGCCAGTTGCCAATTCTGTCTTTGCCAAAAGGCCAAACACAATAAGAGCAATGCAGTTCATTTGGTTTCTCTACAGGATGTTATTGTTTTAAAGCTTGATATCTCTTTTTGGCTAAAATTATATGATTAATAATATTCAACATTTTAAAAATCACAACAGAAATCTTTGTTTTCCGCTGTCCAGTATAGCTGGCTGTTATTTGTTCAATCATTTCCATCTCCCACTCTCCAGAGTGCAGCCCCGGAGACCTTGTTCTAGGATGACTATATGTGCCAGTAGGTTTCTCCAGTTGTACATATTATTGATATTTGTATCTCCTTTTCACTAAGCGTTTTTCTCCTATTTAAACATTGTGCCATGCTATATGGTGAAAGATATTGTATGTCAAGGAATCATAGACAGAATAGGCCAGCAACCAGTTGCCAGGGTGCTGTAGTCCACAAATGCAAGTGGTGGTCTTCTTGATTATGCACCTTTTACATGTAGTCCATGTTATCATGAAGAGCAAGTCCACTTGCTGTCAACATGATGCTCAAGATATTTCCATCAGGAAGTCTTCCAAAGTCTTGACCGGCTCCACAGTTGTCAGGAACATACGAATTTTTGCAAGTTTTAAGAAGAGAGGAAACAAACTTCTGAATTAATCTTTTTTCTTTTTCCCCCCCTTGAGCTATCAGTTCTTTGTGTTTTTCCTTAAAGCAGTGTTTGTAGTTATCTTTCATCCAAGGCCATCTGAGCAGAGCACTAACATTACTATAGTTGTGCCTGTGGATCACATTTGAGTTCAAATTTCTTGTGCAGCTGCCTCCCAGGATTCATGCATCTGAAGAGCCATTAGGAGGAGTCACTTCTGTCCTAATCCTCAAACGTTCTCTTGTAAAGATAGTGCGGAGGCTTTGCTAATTCTTCCTCACTGGTGAAATATCTTTTGATTTGCAATTATTTCTCTTGTATTATTCCAACAAATTAAGTTTCCATTATGTTCTTATGTCCTTGTGCTAACGGTTCAGTACAGAAAAACTAGTAGCTATGTCCAAAGTGATTTTACTAAGAAAAGCTACAAGTTCCTGTTCAGTTGTGAAAATGATAGTTGTAGTCTTCTGAAATGTTTTACCTTTCTCTACCCAATCATTCAGTAGCAATGTGGCACACAGCAAAGCTGCAGATAAACTCATATTAGTGTATGGCTCCATTTACGCTGCAAAGAGAAGCGCTCCCATTAGGGTTTACTTGTCCAGCATCCAAACAGAAGTGGGGCATGATGCTCTAAGCTTCTGTTTTAGAAAGGTGGTGTTCTCCCAAACTGCAGGAAGGATTTTCACTAGCCCGATTTGGAGCTGTGTCCTCACTCACCTTAAGCTTATAATAGAATGTTTTCACAATAGTGGAGTATAGTGTACTCCTCCCCCAAATTCATCCATCTTAGAGGAAGAGGTTAGAAAGGGAAAGGCTGCTTAGGCAAATGGGAATGAATATGATTGGAATTTTAGTACAGCAAAGCAACAACTGAGCATGCGCACGGTTACCGCCTGTAAATCCATCACGGGGTACCACTAGGGAAGGAAACAGCTCTATAAGCTACACAGTAGAGTTGTCAAAAAGAAAAAAAAAGTTTCAAGTTTGCCGTAGGTAATTTATTCAAGAAGCAATGAGTTTTGGAACTGTTTCCCAGTGCAAATAAAGCAAGAACAGAACTGTTTTTGAGGAAGCAATCTCTAAATATTGAAAGGGACACTATGCTGTACTACTTGCCATAGCAGGCAATAACCAAAAAGGTCCCTTCCAGTCCTATATTGCTAACATTAGTCTGGATTATCCAGTTTTGGAAATAAAGTTGGTCTCCTGGATGCCTGGGGATGTTCTATAGTAGCAGTACAAATATAGATTTTTTTTTTTCTTCTCCATTGAATACAGGTTGTATTTCAGTACTTGGGAGATGTCTCCAGTTGATATTTCACTTTGTTTTGAGCAATGTTCAACTCTCTTATAGGTTTTGAGTTGATTAATTTGACATCTTCAAATGTTATTTCTATTTTCTTACATAATTTGTAGACTTTTGTGAATGTTTCCTTTAGCGGTCCAGTACTAGCACACATTTTCACTTTACTCAGCCTGTCCATGCTGGCACTAGTGTTTCTCTTGTTCTGAGGTTTTACCTAAGATTTAGAACCCACTCTGCTCCACTTCCCTATCCCACCGCTCCCATTTTGGGGGAGAGATTGCTGATCCTAGGGAAGTTTTTCTGTTGTTCAGCGTGGCTTATTGCTAGAATGTGAATAAAGTCCCGTTTTTCTGGATGCCATAGAAACAAGTAACTGCAGCCAATTTGTTTTTTCAAATTTCTCACAAGTCTTGTAACTCAGCTATGGCAGCATCTTATCTTGTAGGTCACACTCGCATGCTTTTCCTACAGTGAACTCCAATACCTTTAAGTAGTTTCTGATTTTCTGCTTTAGTTTCTGATTATTACTATACAATACATCAGTTATACCTTCCCCTTGAACTGTGAAAGAAAAGTTAGCACAACTTTCGGGCTTAACCAGGTTTCCACTTGTCCTTGGGTTAACAATTTACTGCACAATTGTTAATGTCTTCCAGCATGACAGGTTGCTTAATAACATACATTGAAGCTGAGACACAAGTGTTGTAATACTCCTGTTTTAAAACAGTGCCTTTTGTCTTCTGTCAATCTGCTGTGCAAAAGAAAATATATATGTACTATTGGTAAGGGCTTCAGAGGGAGAGGAGCATCTTCTAAAATGACTGATGAGTTAGCTTGGATCTCCGTAACAACCTGCAGGTGACTGATTTCTTGGGTTATTTTTCTACAAATGGCCTACGTAGAAAAACTCATTTGGAAAGCTTTGAGAAGTGTGAGTGGAGGGAAAGGGGCGAAGTGGAGGGTGTGGAGACAGATGAGGGGAAAGGTAGAGGGAGAAATTTATCTTGCCCAATTTCAACTATGCATTTTGGGTCATTTCATCAAATAAATGTGAAGATTCCAATCCAATTTAAGAAGCTGAACTGGGGGAAGAAGAACAATTTTTTTTACGGTTGCTGGGTTTTAAAACTTGCATTCGAAGAATATCACAGATTTTTCAGTATTATATCAATTAGGTTTAGATTGAATGTAAAAGAACTTTTTTCATAATAGGTCTGTGTAAGTTGTGTGAGATTATACATTTAAGTAAGATGAAAAAAAAATAAAATAGATTCATGAGGGACTCTCTAGACAGAGAATCGAACATAGATGTAAAACAGTAGTTGGTATGTACAAGAAGCTAATTTATTTTTGACGTAGGGCAATATAGCTATTCCCATGAACCCACATCTTAAAAATTTGCCCAAAGTATTATTTTAAAATCACATATGACCTGGCAGATAAAATAAATGAGTTCTCTTGCCATCTGAAACCTCTTAGGGAATTCAGTCTTTTTCTTAAAAAAAAACAAAAAACAAAAAACCCCACACATATGGCCGGACAGAATTTACTTTTATAATTAAGTGGCATCAGCAAAGGATTACTCTTAGGGCATTAGCTCCTCAGTTAAGCTCGAGGAAATGAGAAGCTGTTCATGTGTCTTATTCTGAAAGTACTCAGAGGAATATTTCTGTGTGTGTTTTTAGTGCACCGACTTAGCATCTAAACAAAAATAGTAATGATTACTATATTGTGAAATGCCTGTGAGCACGATAATTCATGGATTTGTCCAAGAGCAACCTTACCTTTTTTTTCCTCTGTGGAGCACTTTGCCATATCTCCTCCAGTGTTTTCTTTTTTTCCCTCCCTGAAAGGTCAGTTTATGGGGAAAGATGAGTTCAGAGGGAGGATGCAGCAGTGTCTCAATTGCCTTGGCAAAGTGTGCATTGCCGTTTCTTCTTATTCCCTGACAGTGCACTAAATTCTTACGAACTATTTCTTATAATCCAAATAAAAAGTGCAGGAAGTGTTCTAGCCATTTTGGGTAAAACAAGCTTCAGCTACAAGGTCTCAAACCCAGTAGGTCAGGACAGAAATGTTGCTGAAGTGCAAAATAATTAGTTAAGTTTTCCTTTTAATTCCTTCTGTTTCTGGGTGTGTGTGTGTGACTTTTAATTTCTTTTTTTCTTAATGGTTCTATTAAGACTATGCAAGAAGCATTATATCAGAAGCAGCTTGTGTATTTAAAGAGATAATGAAGTAGCCTTCCTCCTCCCAACCTCTTCTGCTTGAAACTATCAACTGGTAGGAGTCTAGCTGGAGTTTGTTCTTAAACTGTGGTAATTTAGTTATTAAAATTCAAGTTTGGCTTTCAAAATATATAGTTTCGTATCAGAAATCGGTCTTATATCTATGGTTCAACGTTTTTTTAACTGAATATTATATATCTAGACATATCTTACATTATTTTTTACACAGAGCATCCTAATAGCAGTGTTTTTCTCTTGTAAATTCTCCTGCAAGTTAATTAAACTTGCTTTGAGGATTATAACTTGCTTTGAGGTGGCTTATTGCCTGAGGCACTCCTTATCTGCCTGATGAAGGACTGTAGCAGTATGCCTTTTCACTAAATTTAATTAGGTGCATGTTTGGGAAGGTTTATTTGAACCATTACCACTACTTGCCATAATAATGGAAAGACAAATTGAAGGATTCATTAATGGTAGTTTAAGAATCTCTTTAATAAAGAAATAAATAACTGTACAGGTTTGCTTCTCCCTGTTGTCTGCACTCAGCAGGAGAATCTGAGAGCTTCTCATTATTAAGATGTTCTGAGCGCTACATATTGGGAGAATATACAGGCAGCACAAATTAGTTGGTATATACTTTGAATTTCCATCTGGGTTTTATCACTCATTTAATACTTGGTTCAGGGCAATCGATGTCTGTCCTTCCACTAATTGATTTGATCTCATCTAAGGTATGGTTTCTTGTTAAATCGAAGAGAAATTACCAGCTTACTGCTCCTGAAAAAGGAGTATTTTTCTTCCCCCACTAGCTTTCCTTTCTTACCTGCTAGTAAGTTCCTAAATACCTGTAAATGCTAACACTTTGTACCTCTCTTGCTTTTTTTTTCTTCCCCCACTATGTAATTTCCCCTCTTTTGCACCAGCTCTGGCAATAGTCATATCACAGAGTAAGCCTGGTCAACTCAAAATTGCTCACTTTCTTTTCCTGGGTTAATATTATTTTAATATTTTAATTAGTAGAACTAGCATGATGCACAATCAGAGAAACATCAGAGCTGACTCAGGGTGATGGGAGTGGGTACATTGCTGGCAGAGGAGAAGGATTATGGCAGGAGTAAATGGGACATCCCTGTTTTGATACAGTGCACTGTTACTTCAGTGCAAGCCATCTAAAGAAATCATATCAAAAGAAAGGTATTGTGAAGGCACCTGTCTTAATTAAATTAAGTCTTTGACTTAATGTGTATACATTTCATCTGTGCTAGTCTAGGTACGTATCTTGACTGCAGACTATGGCAATTTGTACCTTCCTTTGGTTCCTTGTTAGACTGTGTTCTCATATCATCTACCAGCTCCTTCCTTCTGCAGTGGATGTCTGACTGAACATACTGCTTCAGTCCTGCATTGCATGCAGAGTGGCTGTGCCTGCTGAACTTGTCTACTTCTGTGTGCCCTTACGGCACAGAACTGCAGGGTGCTGCCAGCTGGCTAGGAGTGGATATCACGGTATGGAAGATTTCCTACAGTGATAACACTCGAAGCAGCAGTTAGAGCTGTGACAGATTCCCTCCGCCTTTGAATGCCTTGCATGAGTTATTGCAGCTGTCTTGGGGATGCCCTTACATGTTTGAACTCATCTTGTGGCAGGACTGCTCAGGTACTGGGTAGGCAGGTTGGCCTCGGTACCAAGAGTGCAGTCAGGAAAATTCAGCAGTGCAATGATGCATGCTGTATATGTGACCCTCACGCTTCTAGATTTGATAGGAGCAAGATTGTGTTTTACATAGAGATGCATTAAGATCATATGCTTGTCTTGGTACGCATCCTGCTTCTGAATTTTCCATATGCACAAAGCTTCCATTGTAAAGAAGGGCATCTGTTGCAAACAAACTGTTCTACCTGAGGACCAAAACATGATCATAGGAGGGAAATTCAAGGCTGGCTTTGAAAATGTGGGCCATCAGGTTTAATATCTCCTTCCTTTAAGTACTTTTTAATTATCATGATTACTTATATCAGTTCCTGATCTTCTTGTTTTTTCAGTTTTTCTTAATTTTCCTAAAAAAGAAAAAAAAGCTAAAACATTAGCTAGCTTAGGCTCCCCCCTCCACAGAAAAACAGCTCAAACAAACCATTTTTGCCAAAGTTGATTACTACAGGAAAACAGGTCGGAAAAGGTGTGAACTGTCTATGATTTCTATGTTTATCTAAGTCTATTCCCATTATTGTTGGGAAGGGGGGGGATATAACAGCAAAATTTAAATTTAATTTAAAAGAAGTCTTGAAAAGAAACAGAAAATTAATGTGTTAATTACTGAAATGGTAACAAGACCACATAGCGTTTGTGTGGCTGTGAATGTGGGTGTAAACTGGTAGTCCACTGCATGCCTTATCTACCAAAAGAGAAAAGCTCCATTGCAACATAAAATAGAGTATTAAAAATGTGGTCAACCACAATTGTGATATACAGGGTTAACTTTTTGGATTATACTTAAGGTGATATTCCATGATACAGTTGAATCTGATAAACAGCTTACCAAATCAGTAGCTGAGTAAGCTCAATAACTTCTCTGGCCTAAGGCGTAATATTCAGAAAAGCCTTAATCTGGAGACAGCAGAGGTGTGCAGGTGACAAATATCCCAAGACCATCTCCAGTGCACGAACGTGGGTGCTCTGTGTGAGAAGCATGGGCTGACAGGAGAAGACAGTGGAGCTTGTTGAGATGATATGTCATGATGGGACTTCAGGAGGGGCTGCAGGGACAGACCACCAATGTCTTTCTGCTATTCCTGGAGAAGCCCATGTCAGGAGTTGTCTAGAAGTGATGCCTGGCTATTCTTGGTCATCCGTGAAGGAGTGGTACAGTGTAGAATCTCGTGTTGCTGCCAAGGCTGTTTGTGGAGCCAGAGAACAGCGACTGCCATAGGACTTGCTAATCCTGACGAATAACTGTCAAAGAAGGAAATCAGATTTGGCAAAACCTATGGTGACTGGATTAATTTCATTTCTTACAATATATTTCTTTCCTAAAGGATTCCAACAGCAGTTCTCTCATTCTCCTTGCAGAGTTCGTTGTCCACTGCTTAGCCTATAATCATCAGGGTTTTCCTCCTTTTCCTTTTGAATATTACTGAAGCATTGGCAGTCTTTCATTCTTCATAAACTCTTGCAATTTCAAAAGTTTATGTTAAAAAGAACAATATGAAGAGCAAAGATCACTTCACCGTTTTCTTTTATGTTGAATTAGCATGACCTGCTCATCTGAAAATGTTTGTCTCTGTGTTTAGTGTTTTCACATCATGTCAATATCGACAAGATAATAGGTCATTATTTGCACGTGATATGAATCTTCTATTTCCTACAAAATACAGACTAAAAATACGTATTAAATAAACTTATTAAATAATACTTATTAAAATACTTACTGACCATTCCATTTTCATTATTGTAATTTGACCATTTTCACATAATAATTCAACTAAATTGCTTTCCTAGGGTTTTTTTTATTTCCAATATATTGTCCTTAGCTTTTTTGCATATTTTTTGTGTAGTATCTTAATACACCCAAATCAGTCTACATCATAAATTTTGATTTAGATCAATTGTTGCTTTTACTACATTCCAGAATTAGAGTTAGCTTTACTCAAAGGTTTTCCCTTTCTGGATTACAGAATCATGACCTTTTTCCTTGAAAATTGGTTCTTAAATAGCTTGTACTTTTCACTTTCTGTCTTATTTTTTTTCCTTCCAGTAAATTTCACTAATTTTGTTTTCCTTCATGTGAAATCCAGTTTCTTGAGAGAAATGCACAGGAAGGAATCTTTCAATGTTATCTTCCCAATAGATTTGGCTCTCCTTGAATATCTGAGTTTGCCGGAACCTGTGTTTGTTGACTTGGGCTCTCAATTGCAGAGGTGATGGGGGACTTCCTTTTGCTATTGTATGAGTTTTCTGAAAATTGAGTCTAGTACAATAATTGCTCTTTGTATTTTACGTCTCTGAGTCTGAACTGGATCCAGACCCTGCTTCGTGTATAGGGAAAGATGCAGATCCTTGGTCTGATGATATATAAGGATGTCATCTACATGTGTCTAGTTTCAACCTTTCTCTTTTTGCACCCCAAGCCCTCTGCCCTATGTAAGCAAACCACTCCACTTGTGTAGAGGATTTTTCTTCATTTAATTTGAACATGCCCAGAAAATTAATTAAATCTTTGTGCATCTAACAGTGACAGACAACCAGAGGAGAGTTATTTTATGGCAGTTTGGTGGTATAACTGACTTCTGCAGTAAAAGGTGTATATTTTGCATATACCTATCCAGTTCTTTTCGTACTTGCTGTGACTGAACTGCTCACTTCCACGATACTAGTATCATCCTTATCACAAGAGGACCTTCTGTGATAGCAGTGGCTGGCATCACTGGCAATATTCCTCTGAAAGGTAATAGCTGAACACTTGCTGGTACAAACCTTTATTGTTTGGTACCTGGTGAAGGTTAAACATTTGGATAACTTTTCCAGATTTGTTCCTTCCTTCAGCTTCTGTTATTTAGTTTACTTTGCTGGACTTTCTCCAAACTTTCTCATTTCAAACTATTATAATGTTTTATTTCAGAAGAGAAGACCAGTTTGGGTCCTACAGAAGTTACATGAATCATGCAATTAAAGACTTACTAGGATTCATAAACAGAAATAGCTTGAATTAAAGCGATGGGCATTTTCTTATTTTTCAGTCTCTAACTTTTCCACCTTTATGTTCTTCTAATTCAAAGCTGTGCTGAGTGCAAAGTACTTATTGTTGCATCCACTTTTTGCACCTTGCTGTTTCAATTATGGATCTGCATCTTTCCCTATGCATGAAGCAGTATCTGCATCCAGTTCAGACTCAGAGACCTAAAACAAAAGAGCGATAAGGAAAATGAACTATAGGCTCATTTTTCAGAAAATTTGTAAGATAGCAAGATATTTTATTCTTATTTATACTTATTTTAGTGTATTATATTATACTTTTCACGTATAGTTAACTGAAGCAATGCAGGATACTTTATCTCATACTCTTAGTAGTGTTTTCTTCTCATTATACTGCCCTTCTGCATGCAGATTTATGTAGCATATTTGCTTTCCTCATTCATTAAGCACCAAATGGAAGCAATTTTTATCAATTACAGCCAGTGTTGAATCAGTTTAGTTTCAGCATGCAAAGTTGTATTTATCTTGCTTTTATCACCACCATGCTTAGACAAGAGACATGCCTACATGCTAAAAAGTCTATGTCTATGCTTCAAAAAGGTACTTGGTAGTTTTTATTTGACGTCTGTTGTTGATTTTAAAGCCTAAGGGCAGTAGAACTAAGGAAAATAGATGTAGAGGAAAGGCCGTGCCAGGGCGTAATCTCAATAGTGTATTGAAATAAGTGTTGTCGCTTATCTCATGAGAGGCAGTATGACTCCGCATATGTGGTTAAAATTGGCATTGACTTTTTCTCTGGGCTGGTAAATTGATTGATATCATATTTCCAGTGTGGTTTTTTTTTTTAATCTCAGCTTTGGCTTCTTTCTAGATTTTTCTCACACGTATCCTTTCCTAATGAGTTCTCACATGGTAAAGAAGCATTCCTCAGAAAGTGAAGCTATTATTATATTTATAGATCGAAATGTAGTCCTGCTGGTTTTGCTGGAGTGGATGCCTTTAGATAGGAACATCTCTGATTGCTTTCTGAGTGCTAGTTTGCAGCTTGCCCTAACATTGGTTATGTAACAACAGTCCCTCTATGCTGTCCAGTTGCCCAGTTTGCCATTATGTTGCAGTGTTTTAATGCATTTTATAATGTCTTAAACCCTTTTTTCTTCTCCTTCCATCTTCTTTCTTTTCTTGCTGGCTTTATGAAACTGAAAAAAGGTGAACTATTTTAATTGGTTATTGGCAGCTACAGGAAATTGAAAAATATATACTAATTAGCTCTGGCTGTGGGCTTATTCACGTGTATATAGACATTTTAGTCTCCTTAACACTTATACGGTCAATATTTATAATTCCAGGGATAATTTCTAGTTCTAGGGATATTTCACAGGGGAGAAGTGTTGTGCTGTCCTACACAGGGTGTAATTCTTACTTTGTAGAATGAAAAACTTCCAGGCTCTGCTTTACTTAAGGATGGTACAATTTTTATTTATTAATGTATTCATTTGGAATTTTTGCTATTCGAGACAATAGCTTGCTTTTTAATAATTAGACTGAAATGATGTAAGAATGAAACACCATAAAAAGGCCTTATCAGTAATGAGACGTTCCGCCTTAAAATGCCACATTAGGGATCAATCTTCAGTAGAGATCTCGAGATGAAGTGCACACAAGGAAAGACATGACACTATGCGAAGTCCTGACCTGGGCACTAAACACGTGAGATCAGACAGTCTGCACATACGTTCTGCAACAGACTCCTTTTGTTTGTAGAGGGAGATGTGGCATTTACATGCCACTTCTGTGAGTCCAATACCAGGGAGTTAAGAAAACCATTTATACCTGCTGGGAAGGCAGTTCAGCTTCTCTAGAAGAAAATAGTTGTCCTGCTTCTGTAAGTGGAAACAAAGATTTGCAATGGCAGTGATGTTGGAAGTTTCTTTAACTTCCATATCTAGAGTGAATGAAATGCAATCAGTGATGGCTGATGAAAAGTGTATGCAATGAGAAGAGGAGCGGTCTTCATATTCATGTTCCCTGCTGAGTATGCCTGGGCAAGACAAATTTTGCAAATATTGTGGTTTTGGCCTTGCAGAGGTAGTACGGGTGTAGTAGGTAAGAAAGAGCATATGCATCGTTTTCTGACTTTGAGTGAAAGTCTTTCAAGTTAACTTGCGTTTAGTATGTGGGTAGAGCGTAGGTGAGCATCACCCTACAACGTTCATTTTCCTTGTTTGCCTGTTTCAGGTCCCTCCATGACTCATACGCGAGCACTGTAGTGATTTCTCTTTGGTGATTGCCGTGTGCTAATAACAAAAGCTCTGTTGTCCTTTTGCTTTCTCATGAATTCTTGCTTTTAACAGTCTCTCTCTCATGTTTTGAAGAAGTAACCCTCTCTAGTATCCATAGGAAAGATTGACCTGATTCTGGTAAATAGATTATTTAAAAAAAAAAGCATATATGTACCAGAGTCACACATGCATCTCAGAGTCCATAAATAATGTTGGCCATGGTAGTGGCTGTGTTTCTGAAATAAGTGGCTTGACAAAGTTAGAATATTTTTCGTTGTTCAGGCACAGGTTGATGTTTTTAAGACTCATTTATTTAAAATATTTAATAGAGATATAAAATACAGGTCCTGACCATCTGTGCCCGTTAGCGATACCTGATGCCTCTTTGGAAAGAAATAGGATTATTACTTCCAAAAATCTGGCCTCATTTCAATTTGAATTATACTTCTAGCAGTCACATGGATGTAATATTACAGATGATCTGCAAATATTTAAATTTAAATTTCATCATTTCTTTATTAACAATGCTTGCTTACTTCGTTAAAATGAATTTGTTGAAATTTGTTAGTGGTTTTACAAATTTGTTATGAATAATTTAAAATTGAAGTTGTGTTTATATTTCCATCTTTCAAAAATGTCTTTTCATTTTCATTTATAGAACTTAATAACTCTGTGGTGCCTTTTTGAAAAGGCAGAATGGCTTTAAATAAGATCAAAGGTAAGGAAGAGAGGACTGAAGAAATTTGTGTATGTAAAACTATAAAGAAAAACTAAGAAGTAATGAGAAGAAAAACAGGTGTGAGGAGAGGATAAGATGGAGAAAAAAACAGTGAGCAGTAGGAATTGAGAAATGAAGCATGTAAGAGCCCTGTTTGCAGACCTGCCACAAAGGAGAATCTGCACTAAAGAGATAAGGATCTGATAAAATCGATTCAAAGTTGGTGTACTATTCATTCATTTTTATGAGGATCATGAATTGACACCATGGGCACTACTAACAAAGCTGATTTATCTGAACAGACCTAACAATACAGCTACGTTAACTAGATAAACACGGTAAGTTTGGAGGAATTGTGGCAGCGCACATATATTGTAGCAGTATGTGCTGAAGAAAAATTATTTAAGCTTCTTGTCAGGCAGGCACGCTCCCCCTGCTAGGTGTAGTAAACCGTCATTTCCCCAGACTCCACGCAGAGGGACTTAGTGACCCTCTGTTATAACGGGATCCAGCGCTTCAAACTTTATGTATCTGTGGTTGAGCTAATTGCACCAGGTTCCCATCAGTTTGGAGAGAAGCAGACAGTTTCAGTCTGGGTGTCATCTTGCTCTCGTTTAGACATCTAACGTCGGCCAGATGAATCTGCCTAAGCGGTGTGTGTTTCTTTCCACTGAGTCGAAAGGAAGACTGGAGTGAATGACTCAAAAGTACATGTATGAAGTGTAAATGTATACTTTTTTCATGTGAATCCAGTCCTTCAAGCTGCAAATCAGAAGTTTTGGAAATTGCCTTAACCCAAGGGCTGCGTATTGGAGACAATCCCTGAAGGAATTCAAGTCCTGACTCCCAGGCATATTTTTGTTGCTTCTGCCTTTTATATTCATAAATCATGTTTTTATTTAAACACTAGTAACAATTATTTTTATCTACTTTTTTTAACCCCAGAAACTACCTCTTCAGGTTGCAGCTTGAGAATCTCTCTCTAATACAGGTATGTTTACTATTAATTTTCTCAGTTCCTGTGCATGATGTAGGTTAAGCAGATGTTTTAAAGCAGATAATCAAGATATTCATAAGCTTCATAACTACAGATGACTGTGTATCCGTTTTCATCCTCTTTGCTTCCCTTTATTCTATAACTGATATTATCCATTTAAATTCCACATTGGCCTTTGTCCCAGACCACACAGACCTGATGTTACCTTGCTTTTTGCTGTGATTTTGCTAGAATGAATTTCTACAAAATGAAGGTTGGGAAAGTGGATCGTATTCTCTTAGAGGAATGGTCTAACTTATTATTGTGCACTTTGTTAAAGCTGTCTTCAAAAATGTATTTTAGAGAAAAGTATTTAAAATAATTGTAAATAAAAATTCATTCACACTTGCTAAAGGAAAATAAGGCAAATGAAAACAGCAAGTTTCAATAAAGATACATAGTATGAACACAGGTAAGTGTTGCATATAAGGTAGCTAGTTTGGTTAAACTTGCTAGAGGTTGGAAGGTGAAATGTGAAGCTTTTTAGAGCTGTTTAGGCTTCATAAAAAGGGTAATGAAGAACCCCAGAGCAATTTATTTTACCCTGAACTTTGTATGACATCCACACTGAGTTTGTCATCTGTCAACAGTCTCATCTTCCCCCAGTCTTCTGATCTTCTGAATGTTGTTCCCTGCTTAGATTTTGTTGAATTTCTTTTTCATTATTTTCATTTTTAACCTGTATCAACATTTCTGTGTTTTTGGCTCTAGGAGTTGCTTTACTAAATTGAACTATGTTGGTTAATTTGTTAAGCTATGGACATAGAAAATCTCAATAAAATAATAATCTTCATAATCTTCATTATCTTTCTTCCTGCAGTTTAAAACTAGCTTTAAATTCAGTGCTGTGGCTGTTATTCCACAAAGTAATCCTATACAGTTGAATATAGAAAAGTAGAGTGCATTCAGGTAAAGCTATCTTTGTGATATGCAGAACACCTACAACCTCTAAATGCTTCAGTTAGGCTTGCAGATTTCCCTCACCTTCTGAGGCTACTGGAAAGAAGATCTGAATTTGACTCATAATTTTCCAAAATGGCAATTTTGATAAATAGCCAATTTTGCTGTTAGCGCTTAAGGCTGAACACTTTCAATATTATTTATCCAGAATTCAGATTGTGTACTTTCACCTTATCCGATGTATCCTGACATATTTGGCACTGTGGCAGATTCTTATTGACAGGATGCATTCAGTTGCATGTGATACCGCGTTGTAGTTTATTGTGCCAATTTGTAGATTGAAGTTCCCAGCTTTCCCCTGGTGGGGTAAGTGTCAATAGGCTGAGGTCACTAACGAGGGGGAAGAATCTGTGGATTACAGACATTTATAATTATTCTTAAACCAAAAACCTCATTGGATCAGCAAAAGCCATAAAATTATACAGAAATCGTCATGTTGGTGTTACACAAGGTTTTAGTCTTCTGAACATGCGGAAGCCTTCAAACAGACACTTGTCTTAAGTTAACTTTTGGTATCGTTTCTTATTCTGTCTTACAAGGCTGAAACACCACTGGTTTGTCACTGTATCTTCAAACCCTTTTCCTTAGAGGAAGCCCATTGGGGAGGTCATATTTCTAAATCAGAACCAAAGTATGACTTTTTTTATCCTCTCACCAACAATGTGTCTTTGCTACTCCTACTCCAGGTTTCCAAGTTTTCTTCCTTATTTTTATACCCTACTGTTATGACTCCTTCATATTTGTCCTTCACAGATCTTTTCTTTCTCTCTTCTCTATTTCTCTTTTTGCTTCTGTTAGAGTGCTCCAGGACACCCCAAAAGATAGGTTTGTCTTTGGGTTCTTGCAGGCTGGTACATGTGCCTGTTAGGGCAGCTCCCGATCATCTGTGAGATAACTAAAGCCTATGTTTTGTTGCAAGTAACCCGGGATGTCAGGTGTGGTGTTTAGGACTCTCCAACTTGGTAAACAGCACATTCGGATCTTCTTTCTTACAGAAATGGTAACCATTCCTATGGAAACTTAGAATTCAAAACTTGCCAGCAAAGAATCTGAAACCCACCTAAAGCCAAGACTGTGTTTAGCTAACGATTCACCAAGATTTACAAGCCTTTCAGATAATTTTTGCTGGGTCAGGTTAGTTTGCACTTCATAATCCTAGTTTGCAATCCCAGTCATTAACATATTGTAAGATTCCCTCAGGGATAATAAAAGTGGAATTCTTTTAATTGAATTTTTGAACCTTTAAGGCATATGAAATTTATCTCATTCACATACAGTGAAAAAAATATTTTAGAAATGAAACATGTAGTATTTACATAAACAAATGACTGTAGGATTAGAGGATATAGAATTTACCAATTTAGTGCTTAAAAATTACAGTATTTCGAAGCTGTAAATCTTTCAAACCTGAAACTCTACAATGGTTGAGGGAAGTGGGGGCAATAATGAAAAGCAAAGTAAAAATTATATGAAATCCTTGAAAAATAAAATGGTAGAATTTCACAGGAGAAAAAGTATACTGTGATTTATTTAGCTCATTAGTACCATATGTACTAGTTAGCATTTGCTTGTTCAGTGACTGAAGACTTTGACACTCTGCACTGACGCAAGAATTTTTCTATTAGTACTCTTTTCTTCACACAGTTGTTCATGCTAACAACATAAAAAATTCATTCTAGTTTTTCTGCTTATGTTGCTCACTAGGATTACTTTATGTGAACCCATTTTTGTAAAAACATACAGCTGTTTTGCAGGCTAATAAACTTTGTTTTCACATCTGGAGGAAAAGGCACGCAGTGAAGTGCTAGCAGTAAGAAGCTTTGCGCATAGAATAGTAAGAACGCAAAAGGACTGGAAACAATACAACCCATAACCCATTGTTAAATTATTTTAGAAATTGCCCAAGCTCTATCATTGTTATTTCATGTATGAAAAAGGAGGAAGAGTGCTGACTCTTTCTCATGCACAGCAGATCCTGCCATTGTGGGAGCATCAAGGACTTACAATTTACAACCTGCTTTTGCAGAATTTTCAATCAGACTTTTATAACTGTTTATTTTGTTTACATTGATTGTTTGTGATTTAGCTTGAATCATCAATTTAATCTTGGTTACTTATCGTACATTTCCTGAGTGAGAATGCCTAAAATTTGGTCTTGACAATTGCTGCACCTCTGTTGCTTTGGTCTAAACAAATATTTCCCTTCTGCCTTGCTTAAATATCTGTTGGAATGTGTCCTTAGGTTGCTCACTTGACTCTGTTATGAAAATAAAAGGCTTCATGTTAGACATAACAAACTGTGTAATCCTAAGAATCATTTAGTTATAGCAAAAGCACCTTTGTGCATTTTGTGTTTATAATTTTCCTTATGCTTTTTAAAAGATGGAAGAGCCATTTTATAAATAAAGTATTAATTTGTAATAGTAAAGCTGTCCAAAATGGAATGGAATAGAATAGTGACAGCCTGTTTATTTAAATAAATAAATAAAGTCTAAGATATGCATAAACCTTACTTCCTACAAATATATACCTGGAAAATATTTTTTGAAACACAGGATAAACCCTTCTTTCTAAAACAAACAAACAACCATTTGAAGTGCACGTTCTTGCAAAAGAAGTGCAGAACAAATAGTTATTTGTGAAAAGGGTGCCATTTCCATCAGTTCAGTGAATGTAAATCCCCCGTAAAAGTGGTGGTGAGGGTGTTACTAGATTGTGTCAGACAGGATGTGTACCTAAACGTGAGCTGCGACTGTCTAGTGAGCCATCCTTGCCCATTGTGGATACGTCAGAGTTGTCATCCCACATGTCATGGCTCTGGGCTCTGTACTTTATAGGAAAATCCTTTTGTTTGAGTAAGCAAGTTTAATATGATAGTATTTGATGTGTCTCAGTGATTTCCTTTGTGTAGGAGAATAAAGAAGAGTAGAAAGAGTCAAAGCCTTTTAATCTCTTGCCAGAGAAACATATGAGTCAACTTGTTCAAAGCCGACTGTTGTAACAATGAGTGTATGGTGATTATGGATTAGGAAGGAAGCCCTCCCTGGGCTGTAGTTGTCAAAGAACAAATATTTTATACCTCTCATTAAAAAGCGCTGGGTTTATAGACTCCTTTTCATTATAGAAGCCTTGACTTTGTGTGCTTTGAAAGTAGTTTTGTTTTGTGAGTTTTGTTCTGTTGTTACTCACCTCGAATGAGTAGAATAATCCATAAAAAACATGTGCCAAGACTAAAGCTAGATTTCCTAAAAACAAACAAACAAACAAAAACAAAACAAAAAAACAAAACAACCCCCCCACAAACAAACAAAAAAACCCCTCTCATGTGTCCCTTAAAATACAAAAGCAAAATCTGAGTGGATAGTGTTTTAAAAATCTTTCTGAAAAAAAGTGGTGTCTGGACAATGGCAAGATTAACAGTGAGGCTTGGACATTAGGTAGAGGATGGTTGTAACAAGTGTCTTTATTTTCAACAATTTTTTCAAATGCTTTGAAAAGAGTGCTTCTGAATTGAAAGGTCCATTTGTGTTTACCTGCCTGAGCCTTGAGTAATTTGCTGATACACCTGTAAAGAGATTCTTGTAATAGGTGAAGGAAGGATGCATGTGCCCTTAGCAATGCCTTAACAATTTGAGTTTGCCTTTCTCATCTGGATCTTCCAGCTGTGGAGCTTAGTCTCTGTCTGAAATGCCAGCAGGGTTGGATATGGACCTGTTCCACCCTCTCGTACATACGTAATCTCCTGAGATTTTACTCTCATGTTGAATCTGAACCTCTTTCAGTTACAAATGTACATACCTCAAAATCTTTTTCTTAAAGGGAATTTTAGCCATCCGTTTCCTACAAAAGAGGCAAATTTTTTTTTTTACACAGGGTAAGAAGGTTGAAGGTTCTTTTTTCTTGTTTTTTGATCAAACTTCAAGTTTTGGAGTCTTGAGATGATACATGTTTTTTTAATTCCTGTTAATTGGGCATTCCGGGAAGTAAAGGCAAGGTTGGATCTATGAGCTGTCAGGAAGAAGAGTCGCTTTAGACAGTAAGTTTTACCAGTGGAAAATCGTGCTGGTGTTTGCATGCTTCAAGAATGTCTGAAACACGTGTCACGTGTGATAGTTCATCTTTATGCGTTCTTAGTGGTTGAAGGTAGTCTAATAATGTTAGTTAAACGGTTAGATACTTTGAGTATAATCCCTGCTTGTGTACTTAGGTTAAAAATAGAGGGAAACTGATTTCACAGCTGAGACCTTTTACAAATAGATGTGTTTGCAATGTGAAACAGTTTTATAAATTAGTACTTTAAAAAAATTAACACAGAATATAATTTTTAGCAATTCTTGATTGGGATCAAGGGATCAAATATTTACCAAGGTTGTAATCCCTTTGAAAATAACATTTTTTAAAATATAAAATAAAGGTATATTTTTTCTTTTCTGAGAGGCTTTTATAACCATACCTTGTTTTTTTTGTTGAGGTAGTGATTTGGCCCAATCCAGAGAGAAGAGCATTCCAGCAGAGACCTAAATCACTCAAACTCTCCTTTCTGTTCATTTTCAGGACAATGCCTGCGAGTCCTCTTTGTTATAAACACAATAAAAGCTTGTGAGAAGTCACCACGTAGAATCAAAAAGATCCTAAGATCTTTAATTTATGCTGATGTTGGGATGAATTTGCCTTGAATAATTTTTAAAAAAAATCTGTTATCAATAACAAGTTTAAAGATAAGGAAACTGAGCTTTAATCATTCAATTTTGAGTTGCCAACTAAGTAGAAGCCTGTAAATGGCAGCTTGATGCTGTTTCTGTAACTGTAATTCACTGTATTTTGGTGCATTTATTTTTTGCTTTGTATGCTACTTGTCATTAGTTATGGTTACAGTTGTCTAATCTGTGAAATACATGAGAGAAACCTGATGAATCATCATTCTATCTTGGGGTGAAGCTAACTGTGCAGAAAGCTAGATGTAAGGAAACTTTATCTGATTCCACACTTGAAGGCATAAGGAAATTAAGGATATCCTTAACTTTTGACAAACTTAGGTTGACAATGATGAAATTGAAAGTAGACTGAGATTTAAAGTTCTATTTGGATCCTTAAGAGAAACCTTTGACTGAGTTCCTGCTGTAGCTGGAAGCTCTGTAAGGGTGAGGGGAGAGAGGGTAATCCTCCCTATTACAAGACTTCTTTCCTTCTTTCTCACAAGGGATCATCAGCCACCAAAACATTGAGTCCTCTCTGCTTGGATCCTTCTTCTTCTTGGATGAAAAATGGATAAGCAGAAGGACATCGCATGGCGTAGATCTGTCTTATGTCAAAACACTGGAGGATCCTGTAAAAGTGGGTTTTACTTTTGATGCTGTTAGGGTTTCTGTGAACTCTTCCTGGACAACTTGGAAGCAGAAAGAGCAAGAAACACTCGTAAACCTGTTTTCTGAAGGAGATTGAGGTGAGCAAGTTGCAGAGTGAAGAAAAGGGGATAGGGCAGGCAGACATATGGGTGATGGCAGACAATGCCTCTGCTTAGGCTCGAAGGGACAAGCAAAACCATAGGAGGTGCTTGAACTCTTGCCTTTCGTACAGTCGTAATGCCAGTTCTGCACAATATTTCTTCCTCTTGTTGATACTTTTCTGATGACAAAAAGAATGTTGGATTTTATCATATAGCAAGTCCACAAATAATTAAATTAGGCAACTGGGATTTTAGAGAACAGTTAAAAAGCTGCCTCATAGCTAGAGCTAGTCCTTTGTGGCAGATAGGGATGCACTTGGTGACTGCTTTGAGGTCCTTCCCAATTCTTTTTCTGTGGTTATATTATTATTTTTGTGATGGTGTTTTCTGCTCACAAACCAGTACTTTTTGACCAGACTTATAACCTGATTGAAGCCAGAGAGGGATAAATTTGGTCATCAGTGCTTAATTTCATGTATGTCTAATCTTTACCCAAATGAACTCTTCTACATGTAGCTAGAAGGGGTTTCCTCAAGCTAGGTAAAACATGCTGGCTCACAGAAATCATTAGATTCACTCTGTAGTGTGTCTGTGGGGAAACCAGTTGCTAGCCAACAGTACTTCATTTTGGATGAAAAAAGTGAAGTTATTGAAACTGCTCATGTTCATAGACTTTACCTACATGATATTGTGGGAGACTGCTGCAATTCTAAAACCATCGTTAGCCATATCTGGCCACATTCAGATTTACTCCTGATTCTGAATATTCTCATCCGTAGGATTTTCAGCCCACATGGGAGTATTTATATATATTATGTATTTGCTTTTTCAGTGATTGAGTTCACATGCAGACTTCCATTACAAAACTATATTCTATGCAGAGTGCAGTAAGGAGGTCAGTTGGATGTATGGCTCCTCTTCTGCTCAACCCCGTTTGTTAGTCATTTATACTTGGCTTCTAAACAATTGGGAGGTTTCAGTCTCCAGAATTTGTATTTTCCTACCCTTCATCAGAGTTGAAATTTTTCATTAAATTTAGAAAAAGTCCAAGTGAAACCAAAGAACAAACTTTGCAAACTGGCAGGGCTTTGCTGCTGCCTTGGCTTATCTGTATGTGTCAGGATTTTGGGGGAGGGAGGAAGAGAACAGAAGAAGACAAGGCAGAGACATCATCATGTGTCATTTATTTGCTGTATCTGTCATTATTTTGTGCCAGCACTGAAATACAAGGACAAGTGCATTTCTGAACAAATGAGACCGAACACATCCTAGAAGAGCTTAGCTTTTCATTTATTTTTATATTTTCTTTCATACCTCTGCACGCTAGGCTGCATTTCTCATTTGTTTACAGTAATTTTCTCTTCTGGTTTCACAGTAAAGAAAAAACAGGTAGTGGGATTTTTCGCTTCCACTACAGAAAAGCTTCTTTTTTCTTTAAATTTCAAACATTTTATGGGGTTCTAATATAACGGGGAAGTCTGGATTGCCTGAATGTGTAACACGAGTGCATTTGTTCTCATGAAAAACAGAGATGATACGAAAAGATGCGTGCATGCATTTTATAGCAGATGTATGTAAAAAGCGAATGTGGATTTTACAGTGGTAATTTAGCTCTTTTTGGTGGATATATTGCTAATTTTTCCTGGTATGTACTGGAAAACCAGTCTGTAAACCAGACTGTGTTACATACAGTAGAAGTAATGATTTGTGAGGTCACTCTTCATAGTGGAAAAGTCTTTTCTGAAGAATGCTGCACTAATGTTTGTGTTCACAAACATGAGAATACTGATACAACTACACGAGAGTAATCACCAAGTGGCATCTGTTTCAAAGGAAATAAGGCTGCTGCTTTCCAGTGTCTAGAATGTGTAAGACCATGGCAAACTTCAGCTGATTCTGTGGTGGAGCAGTATTTCATGGCAACTGGGTAATCCTTCTGCAGGAACTTGGGCTCTCCTTTAAGAATTATGCAGAAGTGCAGAAATGATGATAACCTGTAAGGACAATGAAGCAGAAAATATCATATGGAGACTGAGAACAGGTTCTCTTCCATTTTACCTAATTTGCCCAGGTGAAGAGTCTCCTACAAGCAGTTGCTGATGAGTGTTTCAGCTCTTTAGCATCCAGACACTACAGTGCTGAGCAGCTTAGAAAAGATATGAGATCTACAGTTTGCTTTGAAAGAGATGTCCACATTAAATCTGTAACACTGTATCTTCAAATGTGATTATTAGCTTTTGCTTATGAACCTCAATATGGAACTGCATTGTTCTTGCCTGTAACAACTAATCTGAGTGCGGCCAGAGTTTGTATGCCAGGCTTATTCAAAGAGTAGGCTTAAAGACAGATCTCTTCAGTCACCAGAACTGCAGATGTCTGTTCAACAATTCTGCTAGGCTTTCAGGTAATTTTAAGTATAGGAGGTGTGTTCAGCTTACACCTCTATGTTAGTGGTCATCGTTACCTAGCTTTTGGGCAATGTATGGTCTATAGCATCCCCCACCATTGCTTGTTGACCCATGAAATTAAAAACATCAGAACTGAGAAAATAAAAGAATATGGTGAAACAGCCTTATGTCCCCTTGCAGAAAAAATTAAGATACACATCTAGCCATTGAACTCTAAGGAGCCTTTGACACAACGCTATGAAAGGATGCATCCAGCTGCTGAATTATGGGAAGGATTAGTTATGTTTCCATAAGGCAGAAAGTTCTGCTCCCTTGATCCTTAGGGAAGAGGTAAAAAATTTTCAAGGTCAGAATCCTTTCCTTCCGTAATTAGGGAGAAACAGGGTCCTGAACTATTCAAGGAAACAAAGCCTCCTTATCGAGGATGGAAAACATGTTGCTATTACCTAATGGAAAGGAAAGATCTGAGGAACGTTCAACATGAACACTGGTAGCAAGCAGACTCGCAGCTGTGCTTTCAGAAGTGGTTCAGAGCACAAAGGAGGGTCTGTGCTGCTTCCAACACATGACCTGCCGTGGCCAACGCTACTGAACCTGGTTTCAGATGAGGACTGTTGCTCCTAAACATTTTGGAGAGATAGTGTTTAGTCATTGGATAGGAAGCTACTCCTGTTCTGAATTAAGGATAGATGAGTAAAGTCATTTAGAGTTTTATTCTGATAGGCTTATCCAATGTTTTGGGATAAACTCTGCCTTTGTTTTGCCTATCTTTGTTTTTCTACTGTCTTCTCCCTCTCCTTTTTTTGTAGAAGTTCGCTTCTTTTTTGGCATCTATTATTTTACCCATCCCAGATGGTACCACAGTATGATGCTTCTGCTGTCAAGTTTGGGAGTTATAAATTGTGTCCAAATATGGAAATCATTTTCTTTATTAAAATTGAAAACTGGATGTGCTTTGAAATATCTGGTGTTAGACATATGTATGAGATTTCTGTATTAAATCATTGGTTCATGTGTTATTTTGGTTTTATTTGAAGGCAAACAAACTGAAAACATGCTTTATTTAAATAACGTACTAACATCATAAGGGGCTGTATTATTTCTCTTAATTGCAATTAGATATTTGATTTATGGCTAAGATTATTGGCTTTAGATGGCAGTTTGATATAATGAGCATTTGGCAGCTATACTTGCTCAGTGGCTAGACCTAGCTGCCACATCAAAGTATTTTTAGGCGTCTGGCCCCAGAATGGAGCTTGGGGTCCTAGGTTAGGTACTGAGACTCACTGCTCAGTGCATGGGGATAGCTAGATACCCAAGAATAGGATCCACAGACATCTGAACTCTGGGCTTTCTAATGTCACTGATGAGGAATGCTGAGGATACAGAGAAGCATAAATGTCACCACCTTTTTTAAGTTAGGCATCCGTATGCAATTTGATTATAGGGATTTTGTCCATGTTGCCCACATGCAGCATGCTTCCAGAGTGAGTAAATTGCATTTTAAGTGTGTATCCAGTTTCTTCTTTCACAGTTTCTAAAGGGGGTTAACAGTATGAAGCTGAAGACTATGCAACCACTAATGAGCAGTTCTTAAGCAAGGCTTCATTGCTGACTGAGCATAGGCTGGTCTATTACATAATTAACCTCGTTATAGTCATCTTTGCTGTACATCGCTTTGTTTGTTTTTGTTTTCTTCTTCCTCTTTCTGGCTTTAATGCTAGCCAAGTCAGTAATTATGGATTTCCCCTGTTTATTCTAGTGTCTGGAAAATTACTTATTTTCTTCTCTAAATCTGTAAAATTGTGTGGTGTGATGAGTGTTGGTATATTGATTCACCAGTTAAACAAAATGTAAAAATAAAAACAGATCATTATGAAGCCATTGGAAAATAAAAAATGGAGGGTGTATACCTAGACCTATTCATATTTCTTGATATATTTATAGTAATTGAAATAACCAATGACATGCATATGGTTCAAAGAAAACTTAAATCACAGAATAGTTGAGGTTGGCAGGGACCTCTGGAGATCCTCTAGTCCAAACCCCTTCTCAAGCAGCGTCACCTAGAGCACGTTGCCCAGGACCCTGTCCAGACAGCTTTTGGATATGTCCAAGGATGGAGACTGCACAATCTCTCTGGGCAACCTGCTCCAGTGCTCAGTTACGCTCACAGTGAAGAAGTGTTTTCTTATGTTCAAGTGAAATTTCCTGTGTTTTGAGTCTGCCTCTTGTCCTGTCCACACTGGGCACCACTGAAAAGAGTCTGGCTCTTATTCTTTACACTCTGCCTTCAGATGTTTGTACACATAATGAGTTTATCGTAAAGGAATTAGATTAGAGGTTAATATTTATACCTGCATTTGTGTATATTTTCATTTATGAAAAGTTACTTTCTTGATGAATTAGTCTTTTTCCCAGAGTATTGTCACTATTGCAGTAATCAGAAATATTGTCAGTCCCAAACTATGTTTTGGTTTGGTTTTTTTAGTTGACTTAGCTTTACTTAAAGGCTCAAAAATATGACAGACTTGAGCAAATGTAAGGATCCCATACTCCCTTGGGTATCCAGGATAAAGCAACACCGGGAGAATTAATTCTAGTAATACTCAATAATTCGGGCAGAATGAAAACAAATCTCTGTTAATTATTACTTAAATATAACTTCACTGTGGCTTTGACCATTTTTGTTGTCATGATTCAGTTCTTTAATATTTTAGTTTCTAAATGAAACCTAAGGCTAATAATTTTTTAATTTAATTTTTAAACATTTCTTTGCCTAGATATTTTGACCATTCTGTGCAATGGTTCTGTACCTCCTCATGCTCTTCTTGGGATGCTGAAATGATGAATGGTCAAACTGTGCCATACTTTTTCCCTGCCATGTGGCCATGAGATTTAAAAGAAGAAAAAAGAAAAAAAAGAAACAAATAAAGATCTTGTGGAGGCAGAGATTTTGTCTAAAGTGGAATCGTGGAAGCTAGTCTGCACAAATCTTCATTTCCACTGAAGAGATGAACGCTTCCTCTGGTGTGCTTTCTGACTCCTAAATCCATAGTTCTTGTAGTTACTCCAGTAGAATTTAGCATACTGGTCTGTCTAAAAAGCTGACCACTTAATTCATATACACATATATATATTTTAAGTTTTATATTCTCAAGCACATACACCAAGCCTTTTGCAATAGCATTTTTCTGTTTTTAATTAGGCTTCAGGTTTTATTACTGAAGCTTTAATAAAATACCAGGACAGGTCTATAGAAACAATAATGCTTTAAGTTCACAGCAGATCAAAAATATGTTGTTGTACATTTACAAGGACTGCTCTAGGCATGCTTCCCCAAGCTTTTCTCACATGACTGTCCATAGTGTTACGTGTAGACTATTGTAGTACTGAGCATGAGAAAATAAAGCTCAGTGAGTTGAACTCGCAAAACCTTGCATGTGCATAGACAAATAAAAGCTGAATGGAGAATTTCATGTGCTAACATGTTTGTGGACAATAGCCTCCATATTTTGGCCGTTGTTTTACATAATATAGCTCTGTGAACAATTTGTTATACTTATTTGCTAAATGACTCTAAATTTCAGGATTTAAAATCAGCTCTTAAGGAAGACAGAAAAACAGTGTTAGGACTAGGCCCTTACTTCCCTGAGAAACAGGGACAGGAGGGAGAGAATGTCTCAGCTGGCAGAGTTGTTCCCAGCATTTCCTTTGGAGGAGATTGCTTTGTAGGTGACCCCAGAATGATGGAGCGATTCTAACAAAACTCTGGGAGTATCAGTGATTTGTAAATGAAATGTAAAACCAGACCCAAACAAAAACATCATTGCAAGACGTATTTCTGCTATAAATCATAATTTTATAAAATTATTATTTCCTGTGGCAGTGTCAAATATTTCAAACTCCTCAAACACATTCCTTTTAAAAGGACTATAAAATGAATATTATAATTGAGGGTTAAGCCTAAGTAATTATTTTTCCAAAATGTGAAAGTAAGGTAGCTTTGTCAGCCTAAGCTGATGTTTGCTATATCTGCAGATTTGCTCCTTCATACTTACCTTACTTGGCTTCCTTCATACCTTGAGGCGGAAAGGTCCAGTAACAGTTGGCGATAATGCCTTGCTTATCTCCAGAAAAGTATTTTGTTATAGGCTTAATATTTCGTGTGTGTCGCTGGCTTTACATCACTTGTAAAGTGTTATCTAGGCTGTGTACACAGTGCACTGAGAGGCAACCATGTGCATTAAAACATTACGTCTGAATTAAGATGGTAAAGGATACTGCTTCAGTTGCAGTGCTTTATGCAGATCCCAAAATATTTTAAATGCAAGTATCTGTCATGTGTGTGAACTGAGACACTAATGCCCTGGTGACATTTCTTGTTCTCTTTTAGGCTTTTTATATATACAGAACAAAATCTTTAGATGAAATGTTGATTATATATCCGTAGTTTTAAGAAGGAAAGCTTTTATGAGAGTATTTTAGGTATTTAATAGCTAAAATCTCTCTCTGTCACTGAAAAGCCAGGAAATTAAAAGTTAAATTGGAAAGGAAAATAAATTCAAATGAAATGGTAATTTTATTTTAGAATCAATATGACCGAATTAAGTTCTGTTCTTTGATTCTCTGCTTCTCAGGCTTTAACATCTTTATCCTTTCTGCATGTTTTTATCTTCTTTCTTCTCTATAGACCTGTGGGTTATTTGATTGTTAAATACAGAAACTATTACATTGGATCGTGCCTCCAGAGTGAAAGATCAAATACCAAGAAATTGTGTTCTGTTTGGTTCTCTTAGTGAGAAAGAATGACACTCTGACCCAACGTGTCTGACAAAAAGGCACTGTCACCTTCTGGTGCTGATGATGGATTAATCTTCAATGAATCAAAAAGCCAAACAGAATTTTCATGAGGGAAAATGACTTAATACTAGGAAGGTGTAAGTATAATGTATAGACTGTATGTCTGATAATACTATTTCTTCAACGGCAGTCAGAAGGTCCACAAGGTCAACAACATTACTTGGATCTCTTCTTTTGCTTAGCTAATTTCATACAACCTTCAGGTATAGCAGAATTTGTGGTTATGACAGGATAAAATCAGGTGTTTGCCCTTTTCCATGTTTTAGAAAGCAATATATGAATAGGGGTCTTGATGAATCCCCATTGCTAAGTGACTTCTTTCACAAAAGCCTTCTTCATCTTTCTGTTTGTCTTCATGTAAGTATGCGTTTGTGTATACGTGTGTGTGTAGACAAAGAGGTATATGTGAGTGCCCTTTGCAGATCTTCTCATGGATTTTTTTTTTGCTTGGTTTTGTTTTTTCCAGCTAGTATACTTCTGGGGCCTTCAAGTCAGTGTACTATAGAGGAGAACTGCCAGAACATCAAAGGATCACCTCTGATTAATCTTTTTCTATGCAGAAATTCTTACCTTTTTAATTTAATCATTGTGTCATTGGTTTCCTCTGCTTAGGAAGAGAGTGATTATTAACATTTGTTTGCAGTTCAGTTTTGTTTGTTTTCAGAAAACATGCAAAAAGGCCTGGGCACAATGGTACTCAAATAGCGAGAAGACAGTTTTGTTGGTCTTTAACTTCTTTCTATCCATAGAAAGAAGAACATAGCTGTTCTCAAGACTAAGACATTAATACATCTTTGACCATACCGTGACTTTCTGTCTTAATCTCTCAGGTGTATCTATCCTTCTTTCCTACTTGTGCAGACACATGAATCAGTCCTCACCATATTTTCATTAGCACGCTGCTAGGAAATCCCTTGGAGTTGCGCAGTTCTATGTGTATCGAATCCTCAGGCAATGTTTTTCCTTATGGTGCAGTTCTCCGTCTTTAAAGAGGGCATTCACTTTTTTTTGTTTGTCTGTTTTTGTCCTTCTTTAGCCTGAGGGGAAAGTTGCTGTCATGATACAGAACTCCACCATGCTGTTACATAAAAGAAAAAAAAAAAAGATAGATCTACCCAAGCAGACATTAAACAAGTATTTGTCACCACCAAATTTGCCAAAACTCCATTAACATCCCTGATCAAATAAAACGTAGCATGATGAAAAGACAGTTTCTAAAAAGTGCGTTCTCCCTTTAGCTTACAAGCTGCAAAGAAGAAAAACTAAACAGAGTGGCATAGAGGAAAAGAATGAATTACTATGAATGAAACCAATCAGCCTGAGGCACTGTAAATGCATTTTAGGGTTGAATACCCCTGTGTGTCAGGAAAGAAAAGGCTATCTTTTAGCCTGAGAACACAGCCATGACCCTTGCAGGTAGTGTCAGAGAGATCACAAAGGGATAGTTTCTTATTTACCGCAAGCAGCAAATAGAAGTGTATTACTTGCTTTTAGCTGTGAAGAACTAGTAGTATTTATCAGACTTTTCCAGTACTGCATTGATATGTGCAATGCTGAACACGACAGGAAGATTCCTGGAGCCCTTGCTGGGAGAACCAGCCGGACACAAAATCCCTGCTGCTTCCAAGTAACCAGCTGAGGGAAAAGTACCAAGAAGCTGGTGGTAACTTTAAAAAAAAAAAAAAAAAAAAAAAAGAAAGCACAGATTGAATCTGGTTTATGTAGCAAATTAGTGAAACAGATGAAAGAGCTTTAGTCAGCCTAGCCTAGGAAATGGAGTTCTGGGAGATAAAATCTGAGAAGAAAAGAGGATTAAAACCAGTAGTTTCTTCAGGAAGAACAGCTGGTCTGGCTGAATACGTTGCACTGAAAGTGACTATTTTAAAACAGAGACAACACCAGTGTGTCCCTGGAGGTCAGCCAACAGCAAAAGACACAAGAGAAGAACACCTTCTCCCCACCCCCATCATCATGGCAGAGAAGGCTCTCATGAAGTGCCAGAGCAAGATGGAAACGGTCCAAGTGTGTGATGAGCAGACTGAAGGAGAAAGGCTAACGCTGTGTTTACCAGGCTGATATGCATAATTTTCAGCCAAAATTGTCATGGAGCTGGTGGTTGAGGCTCTCCAGATGTGCATCTCCACAGACACCTGCAAACGTCTGTGCAGGTCCTGAGTGTAGACGTTCAAGTTTCCTGGTGAAGACGGGGCCTGCAGAGAGCTGAGCAAAGCCCAGAGGCTCACCAAGGTTATTTACAGCTCCTAAATCTGCAGTCAGAGCAGCACATTGTGCTTCCCATCGGGGGTACCACAGCTCAACGCAATCGTTCTGTTACCTGTAGCGAGCCTCTCAGGGGACGCGAGCCTTGTAGAAAGTGAAATGGAGTACTTTAAGTAAAAATCCCTTTAATGCAAAAGGTAGGAAAGGGAAAACTGAAATAAAGAACATCTGAACCAAATGATTCCCAAACTGCTCCTACTGTAGAAAAAGCACTGTGAATTTTGTCATGTGGCATGCAGACTTCCTTACTGCAGCTATTAAGCTTACCTGCTTTTCCTCTGCAAAGTTTCCTGTAGCAGACATGTATCAAACTCCATATTTGAAGTGTCAAATCAGTCTAAAATGAAACCTATTTTGGGGCTGAAATAAGCCCACTGAGGTGGAGGTGGACAGCTCACTCCTCTCACTTGCCACAACCCCATAGCAAAATGCAACGGTTTTATTAAAAAAAAAAAAAAAAAAAAAAGGAAAAAAAATCGGAGAACTGGAATTTATCAAACACAGTCTAATTCCCAGAAATGGCTGCTATCCTGAAAGGAAACTGGACAGAGCTAGCCAGTGAAAATATATAGTGGATTAGAATACTAGAGGAATTTAACTTTTCTGTCTCATTCTGAGATAGTTTGTCGTAGCCCTGAAAAACACTTTTAATTGTCTGCGTGAAGTGGAACGTGCCAAAGAGGAGAGGTGGAAAGTGAAAATACAGTTAATAGTCTAACAGCATACTGCCTTTGAGTGCAAGAGACTCTGGCTCATGTCTTTATTTGTCGTCTGATTCACAGCATGGCTTTAACTGCACAGCAGCTTCTGGCCCCACAAATGTGTCACTGACACCTGAAAGGTATTGAAAGCTTCCGCTCCCTTACAGCCATTACCTTATAGCACACAAAGCCATTAAATTTAGCCAGGACAACAAATGCAGTGCATATGCCTAGATTTACATTCTAATTAAGTAAATATTCAGTAAATCTAGCATAACGCAATTAAAAACAAAACAAAACAAATCTTGAGGTTTAAAAACTTGTTTTACAAAAAGGCCACATTAAATGATAAAACTAATCCTGTAGGGCTTCTCAGCACAGATTTATACAGATTTAAATTTCTTTGCTGCTAAATTTTAGTTAATATTCTTCCAGTTCTAGCATTCTTCCATGTATAGTTCAAGAATGATTATTTCTATTCAACATTACTTATATTAAAGAAAATTCCATTCAAGAAGTCCTCTTTCTGTGGTTTAAGAATATCAACAATCTCTATATATCTGATCTAAATGTTTCACTTCTTACATCCCTTTGTTTTTGACAGTGTGGGGAAGTCAAAACCATTTGTGAAAGGAGACTTCACAGTAAAAGCACCAAGTTCAGAGCTTAACAAGATTTGTAAAATGAGTATAGTGAGAGTTATACAGGATGTAGTAATAACTCAAATTTTCTATAGATTTATGTAATACTGTGTTTACTGTGTGTCTGTCCTTCTCACTTGCTCATCTTTCCACATATACCAACTAGCTTTAGAGGAGAATTCATTATTTCTTCAAGGATGCTTATGAAATCCCTCTGCTCTGGCTCTAGACCATTTATTTTATAAAACTATGGCTCACAAGTCCATCAAGTTCCATTATCAATTGTATTTCTTATAACAAGCTCTTTAGTATATAGTGTTCAAACAGCTTGGTTTTCAAGTCTAAACTCTTAAGGTTTCAATCACAAAATGTTATGTCCCAGATACCTTTTTAAGTTCAAAAAATGGGGAATTTACGGCTCTCTGAAAGTTAGTTAAAATGCAGAGACAAATTCTGTGTTCTCCTGTTTGAAAACTATAATAAACTGACAGCATGGACAGGAAAGATTAGAAGAATGGTGGTGGCAGTGCTCAAATGTTCAACTTTTTATTCCACAGCTGGATAGCCTTGTAGGAGCTTGCCACCTGCCACTGCCTTCTCTTCTTTCCATTGCTCATTAAAATAATTTGCAACATATGAATGGTTAACTTGAGGGCATAGAAGAGTAGTGATCATTTTCAGAAACTTCAGTCTTTTGTAATTTACTGAAGATTTGAGCACGTCACCATGACTTTGGGCCTTTATACCAAAGGTGGCTTCAGATCTGCTGTATGAAAAACTCCGGCTGCTCTGCTGCCAAAGGGACATATAAAGAACAGCCTTTTTTTTTGCAGTCTTTGCCTTATATCATTGGTAATTCCAGATTCATAAGTGCTGTAGCACTGAAGAAGTAGCACTCAAAATGCTATGTGCTCAATTTTTCCCTGTTACATGCAATACGAGTTGCTAGGAATTATGTGTTGTTGTTGTTGTTTTAAGCAGACTTAAATACGGAGTCTTACTGTTCAGGGGTAGATTTGCTGTGGAGAGTGACAGACGGAGAGGATGTGTTGAGGTGACTTTCCTTCATCTCCATTGCTCTCACCTGCAAACTGAGGCTGCATCCACCGCAGCAGTGGTTTCCTAATTTTGAATGTCTGAGCTTCCTATTTTCCTAAAATTAGGAAATATTAGTGTAATAATTTTCATTGAAGGACCACTAAATGATTTCAAAAGAATAAATAAATGAAATTCCTCAAGGGATGATGAGAATCACTGTAGTATCAGTTTGACAGCTCCTCAAGTGACCGAGTTACTCAGGTTGTGTTTGATCTGATTTATTTGGGGATATCACTGTTCCTACCCTTCCTCTCTTGCTCTATCTGAGGCTGAGCATTTCCTTCCCCTCCTGGTCAGCACTGTCACTTCTCTGGTCTGTAGGAGAAAGTGAATGTTTTTATGCCATTTTATTTGGCTTAACTAGCTCACTGCAGGATCATACGAGTGTGGTGGCACAGAGGAAGAGGCAGGAGTGGGATTGGTTTGTGGTGAAGGGAAATGCTGGCAGTGCTCACCTGGGTTGGCTGAAAGGGTCATGGAACCGCAGCTCTGTTGTTCCAGGACAGAACGGCAAGTACAAAGGGGAATCCGCTTTTCAAATCACCAGCTTTATTACTAGACATTAACTCATCTTCTAAAAAAAAAAAAAAAAGCTGTGAAATACTGATTGTTATTTGTTTTGACTAATACTTTTTTGTTTGTTCATATCTATTCATTAAAAAAGAGAAAGGGAGAGAACTGTGATTTGTATGTGGGTACCAGAACATGTGTTGCTGGTAGGTAAAAACACGATGTTCATGAATGTACGTGCCGTTAAATAAGTAATTTTTTTTTTTTTTACCCAAAATCTCTTAAGAGCGTTTTTTAAAAATTAAAATTAAAAGGAAAAAATCTGAATTTGTGAGCTGAATTAGTAGAGATGGGTAGTCACCTGGGAAAGTGGTAGTATGGCAGAAATGGCCCTGCCATTCACTGGCTGTTTTCAAGTGTTACTACCAGAGACTGCAGCACAGCCTGAAATGGCCTAAGGCTTGGCCAGTTTAGAGCTTGAGAGAGAGTAAATGGCATTGATTTTTCTTTACTTATAAGGTTCTAAACCCGCACTACCACTTTCCTCTTAAATCTTTGTCCTTGAAACTTTTTATTTCCTAGTGTTTTACACAATCCGTATCTTTGAATGCAGCTGGAATGAAAAATCCTATAAAAATAGCTATTTCCTTTTCGAGGAAAGTAATTTCTATTGAAAACCTATTGTGCCAGTTTAAAATCTCCGCTTTCTTGTTGTCCCCCTTCAAAATTAAGCTGGTCAGCTACTGCTGGGAGTTTCAGGATTTAATTACTTTGAAGTATCATGCTGTCCCAGGAATGTAGGAAAGGGAGAATAAAAATAATCAGAAAGCAAAACCAACTCCAAATAGACCTCCTAAAAAGAGTGGAGGAAAAACCTCTCAAGTTTGATGATGTGAAATCTAGTTTTGGAAGGTTGTTGGGCAAGTTTGCAAGGAGGGATTGGTACTGATGCTGGAGTAATGGAGAGTCCTTAACAGAAATGTCCCAAATCTCACTGTTAAGCTAAGTAATGTTTGCTCTTCCATGGCACCTTTCATCATGTGAGTTCCTTTCTGAATAGAAAAATCCATATAATCTGCATGAATTTGAAGAGTCTCAAAATAGTTACACTCAAGTAAGTAGAGAGTTCCTTTCTTTTTACTGGTGCAAAATACAGTGAGGCTAAGATGTTTTGTAAATATGCAACTGAGAAACAGTGACTCAAATTATTCCCTCTCTAGAGCATTTTCATGTTGTTTTTCAGGGTTTTTCAAGTTGTATTTCATTTACATGAACTGTAAGGTAAGGTGCTGTCTTTTGTTTGCATTTATACCATGGTCCAGTCTGACATTAAATGGCTAGCAGAGGCTGGATAGCCACTCAGGAAGATAGTTTTATCATAGGAACAGTTACAGCTGGTCCTTGGAAAGCTCTTCTGTCCTCTGTATTGGCTAAACTTGAAGCCGTGTGGGTCTCTGTCCTCTGTGTAAGCAGCTGAGGGGAATCCAGACTGCCCCTGGCCTCTGCTTAGCTCTACTCTGCTTTTATTGCAAGGACCTGGCTGGCAGACTTTTGTCTATTAATAAACTCAGTCCAGTACAATCCCTGTGAGAAACACTGACTAGGACAGAACAGGGTGTTTCTCTTTTTAAATCTGCGTCCTGCCTTCAGCGTCATGACATCTCAGATGGAAAGGAAATGATAATTTGGCTTAAACAAGGGTCTTGATGCCAAAATCCATCATCAAAAAAACAAAACTAAACAAAAAAGAATACTCAAAACGGAGATGCCATGTTAAATAGTTTGTGACTAAACTAAATCTGAGTAACTTGCCTATATTTCATAATTGGGGTTGTTGCTTGAGCATCCCAGCTGGAAGTCTGCAACTATTGCAGTAAGAACTAGCAATCATGCAAGACTTGAGCAGAGTATTTGCATGATGCATCACTGTATTACATGTGTAGAGGTACTGGTCAGCAGACTGAGATAGGCTTTTTTCATTTATGTTTATGCCTATTCATGTGGGCAAAACTCATCCACTGCAGTTTCTCCAAGTGTGGTGCTTAAATTGAAAGCTAAAGCTATGTGGTTTTTTTCTTTGATACTTATCTAGGCAAGTAATCATCCAATTTTATTTCATTTTAATCACTTCATTTTACATTGACATCATTAATAACGTGATTTGGGTTAATGTCATAAGAAGAAAAATTGGAAGACCTACTAGTGTTATAAAACAAAAAAACCAAAAAAACCTCCAAACCCAATAAACTTGTCCTAACCAGCATTATAACCAGACTGTTAATAAACATAAAAAGCAAAGATGAGGCTAAAAACAATAAAAAAGGCATTTATTTATGTTTAAGCTCTAATCATAACCTCAGTCTTTCTCTGTAACTATTTGTGTGTTCGCTTTTGTCCAGCTAATTTCCAGTTCCGGTTGGGAGGATCAGATTATCTGCCTTCCAGTGTGTGCTCTTAATCTGCATGTCTCTGCTCCTGCCTGTTAGTTCCTGCTGACTTTGAGCAGCGTCTAGTCTCCCAATGGTCTGTGTTTTTTTAGAGGATCTTCAGTATTTTCAGTAGGGTTTCTGGGCTTAGCCTTAAAAAGGATAAATAGTTCTTTGCCTGTTTAGAAAATATCCCACACAGATCTTGAATAAGCAGTCGCTTTATTTTTAATATGGTGACACTATTTTTTTTCTGCCTGCTTGTTCTCTTTATCACCTGCTTTTGTCATGGGCAAACACCTGGGGTTATATGCTGTGTTCAGAAAAGAAGCTTTCTGAACAGCATGGGGTTCAGTTTAAAATAACTCAAACATCATGGTTACAGAAGCTTCATGGTAGGGAGGAGAGTGTTGGAAGTCCAAATAGGTCTAAAGAAAGAGACAGCAATATCCTAACCTAGGTGAAGACTGCAACCAGATAATTTTTTTGAGGGTAGATGAGAAACTGAATCTTACAATGACTAAAATAACAGTGAATTCTGTTCAGTCTTAGTGAGCTGTTTTAGCTAAAGTAAGGGTGTCCGACCAGGGTGGCCTGGCTTCTATGTTGCAGCAGTTCCACTTCGGACTCAGCCTTCTTCATGTATTGGATGTGTGTGTGGATGGGTTCCCACTGAGGGGTGACTCTTTGCACAGTTTATTGCTTTTTAACTTAGATGGTTAGCATAAAGTGCCAGTGGCCTCATTGGTCATGTCACCCTGTGCCAATCACTTTGACTTTTTCGATACCTAAAGCCAAGTGACTGATGTTACCTTTCACCTTGTCTCCTGCCTCAAGTGTGCATTAAGAATATAAGGGTGGTTAAGAGTTTGTCTGTGCTGCTTTGTTTCTTTCCCAAGTATACCTAAACTGCTAGAGTAGGGCAGATGTAGACCAGAGCTTCTGGGTAGGCCTCCCCCATAACAATTATCAGTGTTTGGCTTGATTTCAAAGCACATAATAATATCATCTAATGAGAGCAGGGCAGATTTAGTCAAGACCTCATCTGAATGATACTTTCAGGTAGGCTTTATCCTGCGATATTCAGCTCATATACACTTTTTATATCTTTTGTGTCCCATGGAAAAGAATTCTGTAGCTCATCATGTGAATGTCTGGTTTTTTATATCGAAAGAGCAATGAATATGCTTTGAACTTACTATTAAAAAACAGTGAACAATATTCCCTGTGCACCTTTTTCATGATTTTATAACTGTCTATTATCTCTCTCCTCAGTCGCCTCTTTCTAGGCTGAGGAATCAGTCCATTTAATCCTACCTTGTAGAGAAAACACAAAAAGATGGAGGACTTTGTCACCTTTCCCTGCACCATTCCTAGTTCTACTTTTAAATTTGAAATTGAGGATTGGATCAAAACTATACATGCTATTCAAAACAAGAGGTAAATGGATTTTTTCACTGGTACAGTGATGCTTTCTAATTTTCCATAGTTCTCATAATTAATTCCCTTTTTTATTATTGTAACTGAAGATCTTATTCCTGAATAGTAATGTTCAGCTCCGAGCCCATCACTGAACACATGAAGTTAAGTAATGTCTTTTATTTAAGGTTCTTTCTTCTGATGTGCAACACTACATTTATTAGAACTCCACATGAAATTCAGTATATATGAAAAGCCATTCAGATGTGAAAAAGTTTCCTAGAATTCTATACAGTGATCCCTGTACTACCCTGAATAATTTGGTATCATTAGCAAACATTGTCATTTCACTTTTCATTCTCTTTTCTGCATCACCTAAGGATATGTTGACTATTATATGTTCTGCCATAGGTTTCTGTGGGACTCAACTGCTGACCTTCCTCCTCTCTGAAAATTGACCATATTCATATTCCACCTGCCTTTTAACCTGTTCTTTATCTATGGAAGAGCCTTTCCTCTTGTGCTCTGGTTGCGTAGTTTCTTAAAGAAGTTCTTAAAGGTCCTTTGGTGAGGAACATGTCCAATTCTGCTAATACACTCCAGTCTGTGGTTGGCCTTCTTCGCTGCAAGGACATGCTGTTGATTCCTACTCAAATTGCTGTCTGCTAGGACTCCCAGGTCATTTTCTGAATGAACAAGTCCACAAGTCTACAAACTTGCTGAGAGTACACTCTGTTCCATCTTCTACTTCGTTAATAAAGATATTAAAGAGTATTGGCCCAAATATCAATCCTTGAGTGACCAGTAGTTAGTTGCCAGTTGGACCTTGTGCCACTAATCACAACCCTGTAAGCTTTGAGGTTCAGCCAGTTTTTCAGTCATTATCCAGTCCTTTTCTCACTAGTATGGCTACGGGGATGCTGTAGGAGACAGTGTCAAAGCTTTGCTGAAGTCAAGGCAAGGAACATCTGTTGCTGTCCTCTTGTCTGCAGAACGAGCCTTCTTATTAAAGAAGGCAAGCAAGTTGGTAAGGTGTGATTTGCCCTTGGTAGATCCATGTTGGCTGTTCCCAATCACCTTTTTGTCTTCCATGTGCTTGGAGGTAGCTTCTAAGAGGATTTGATCCATAATCTTGGGTCTGAGGTGAGGCTGATGGGCCCGTAGTTCCCCAAGTATTCCTTGGCCTTCTTGAGGATTGGTATAGCAAACAGGTCAGGAGGAACTTTCTTGAGTTGCCATGACATTGCAAAGATGATAGAGAATGGCCTTGCAATGACATTGGCCAACTCCTTCAGCACCCTTATATGCATCCCATGTATACGTTCACTTATCTTTAAGTGCTCCCTAACTCTTATCTTCCTCCACAGTTAGTAACGCTTCACTCTTACAGACTCTGCTAGTAAGGTCAGAGACTGTGGGCAGATTTTATCAGTGAAAACTGAGGCAAAGAAGGCACTGAGTACCTCAGCCTTTTCTGTGTCATTAGGTCCCCTAGCCTTTGAACAGTGGGCCCATGTTTTCCTTAGCCTTCTTTTTGCTGCTAATGTACTTACAGAACTCTTTCTGGTGCTGTTCACATTCCTTGCTAGTGTCAAATCTGGATGAGCTTTGGCTTTCCTAGCTCCCTTGCTGCATGCTTAGGCAATGTCTAGCAAACCATCTTCCCATGTTGGCTTATCACTTGCCTGCATCAAGAAATTGTCATCAGTGCATCCCAGAAATCTCCTGGATTGCTTGTACCTGGCTGATTGCCCTTCAGGAAGCTATCAGGGTAGTTGAAGTCCCTAATGAGGAACAGGGACTGCATCTTTATGTTCACTAGCTCTATTACTTATTATACAGTTTTTGATAAGACATCAGCTTTGATAATTTCTGGGTCTTCCTCAAGCCCATTTTAGAAGTAGGTATTACGTTTGCCATCTTCTAGTCCTCAGGTACAAAAGCAGTTGTAAGGTAAAGGTCTTACAGTAGTTAATAATTCAGCAATTTTATCTTTGAGTTCCTGTAAAACTCTTGGACAAATAAATGTCATGAAAATTTGTTTCTTTTCATTTTGTATGTCTATTCCATAACTTCTTGTAACAGCACTGTGATTTAAGGCAGAATTTTTGATGAGCGGCTACCCCCGTTCTGGCATGAGAACTTCCTTGAGCTCTTCCGTGATGAACTCGGGGGGGAATCTGCTATGGCTTTGTCGTCTTCTTTTATCTTTATCTTAATCGCTCCTTTGATCATATACTTGTTCTATAAACTGCCAAGCTTCCTGGTCCTAATGTGTTTGAAAAAGATTTTATTAGTAGTATTTATGGCTTTTGCAAATTGTTTTTCAAGCTCTTTTTGGTCTACTTTATTAGGTTTTTAGATTTAGCCTGCCAGACTTTTGCTCTATTCTGTTTTCTTCATTTTGACACTGCTTCAGTTTTCTGAAAGATGCTTTCTTCCTTTTATTACCTTCTGCTGTCCTGCTGTTAATCCATGCCAAGTTTACTTTTGCCCTTTCACTTGTGTCTTTTTTTGATAGGTGATGTTCATTGTCCTATGTCTCCAGCTAGGTATGCTTGAATGCTGCCTGCAAAATTTTAACTCTTAGCTGCCTCTGTTAGCTCCCTTTTTTGAAATTCCTCATACTGAAGTTCCCTGTTTTGAAGCCGAACACACTCTAGTGGATTTGGGGCTTGAGTTACTCTTGCGGTGATGCTGTATCTAAATACAATGTGGTTGCTGTTACTAAATAGTTCTTTTGCACCAGGTCCTGCACACTGCTCAGGACTGAATCAAGAGTTTCTTCTTCACACATGGGCCCCATGTTGAGTTGCTTCATGAAGATCTTGGTTTGTGTTTAAAATTTTATTCTTGATGCCAGGCTTCAGTGTGATGCTTACCCATATTTTCTGAGGGTAGCCGAAGCTACTGCTACACTACTGCTGCACTTTCTGACCACGCAGTATCTTTGGTCTCCTTCGGCATATTTCAGTGAATTTCATCATCCTAGTCAGACGGTTGTTATTAAAGACCCAGAGCCGTATTTTTTCCTATGTAAACATGGAATTTTTAGCCACAGGGATTTTGTGTTTCTCATTGCTGCAATTAGCCTGTTAATCTAACTTGAAAATAAACGTCAACATGGAGTGCTGTTCCTTCACCAGCACAGCACACTGTCTTGTATGTGTGTGTGTGTACCAGCATACATGTATACTCATATACTTTGTATCCTTGTAGTTTGTTGGCCACAGCTTGTCTTCCACCGAATTTCTCATAGGTATATAGTAGGTCGATATCATCATCTAGGGCTCAACTAGTTCAATTTTTCCGTCTTATTCTTTAGATTTCTAACATTTGTGCAAAATGTGCATACCACTGTTTTGGTTGATCTCTTCTCTGCATCTGTTTTGAACATTTGTCACTTGTTTTCTATTTGGCTATTACTGTCTCTATATTATCATCTCCTGGAGGATACTGAGGCTCTGTGATCATTGTCCATAGTGTGTGCAGGAGAATTTCTGAGAACGATGTTGATACCTAACAGCCTAAATTTTGCCTTCAGAACCTCTCCCCTCTTCTTCTGTAGGTTAGTACCTAGACAGACCGCAGCCACCAGTTCCTCCAGCAGCATGGAGATCCTACCTAGTCACTTGCTGTGGTTCATGAACTTTGTGCCCAACAAACAAGTGGCCTTGCAGCCCTTTCTCAAGTCACAGGTCTGTGACTACCTGTGTTGCTTAGTGCCTTAGGTGTCTTAACATCAGTGTTAGTATAGGAGTAAGTGTCTTTGTCTTCATGATCTTACACTAGCAGGTTCTAAAACACTGTTGTGTTTGTTTGCTGGTTTCTCATGGAAAGTGATTGCCGTTGATGTTTAAGTCACTCTTTTCTCCATCTGTCTCTTCCCCTTGTAGCTTTTAGCCTCCAAATCCATATTGAGATGGCTTCACTCTTCCCTTTGTAGTTTTCAGTTTATAACTTTAGAGCCTAGTGTATAATATAGTAGATGATTGGTATTTATGTATCCAATAAATATTGCCAAATAATATACCTGTGCCAAGCTCAACCAATCATCATGCAATACCAGCACCTGATCAACTGTGTGCCAATAAGTTTTAGTAGCATCATAAGCAGGAAAAACCAGTAGGGAGTTTGAGTGGGTGCTGACAAACTGTGTTGTTACTGTGAGAAGAGTGTTTGAGAGGGACCGCCTGCTGCACTGGAGAGGATGCTCATCTCAGGACCTTGACCACTCACCCCTCCACTTCTCCCCTCTGGGGAGAGGTTTCCACTTTTCTGTCTTCCTTTTTATCCCTGTTTATTTTCCATAAGTTACTTTGAAGTTGATACATGGTATGAGCTGTGGGCCTCGCTAGTAAAGCCTGTCTCAATTTTCTTTGTGTCTGATGATCCAATCACTTGCCACCCCACCCCACTTCTTCCCTTTTTGTTGGCTTCTCTGCTCCCATATGTTAGCATGTGGAGAACCCAACACAGGATTGTTTCCTCTGCCATCTGCTTATTGACCTGCTACCACAGCATTGGGGCTTCTTTCTTGGGCATAATGCCATTCCTGAAGGTTGTCTCAGCAGGTGTCTGCATCTCTTTATTTAACTCTTCAACAGTGCGATGCTCTCACTGTCCCTGTGTGGGTGTTTTCAGTGAACTTTTCCATCTCCCTCCAGAAAAGACCAAAAGACATCTGCTAATCATGTGTGGTAGTCAGTGCTTGAAGCTGGGAAACCCTGGCCCATTGCTGCATTTCCTCCTGCTTTTCTTCTGCTGGAAGGGGTAGACAGTTGCTTTCTTTCCTTTCTGCTCCGTTCGTCTGTCTTCCCTCATGCAGTTTGCCTCTAGATTTGGAGATGGCTGATCTCCTCTCGCTCTTCCACTTTTACTTTTCTAAAATGCCCTGCTCTTCAAACCAGGGGTTGTTTTTTACTTGCTTTGTTCCAGCATAGAAACTAGTAACTACTAGCCTAAAAGTAACTATTACTACTAACCACTACTGTTAACCTAATAGTAAACTACTAGCCTAAAAAGGTGTTGGGTCATGCTTGCGTTATTTAAACAACAGTATCGTAATGATAACGTCATAGGCCACTTGCCATTATGTCAGTTTTTGTGAAACCAACCTATGATTTTGTTTTATTTACCTATGTTTTGCAGGCTGGGAACTTCTCTCACATTTTACTTTAAGACACAAACTACTGTATTGGAAAAATGTGTTTTCTTACTAAACTCAACTTGTGTTTACAAGGTGATTAAATAATGATGGTGGGGCATGAAACCTGAGTTAGCAGGATAATGTCTAAAATGACAAGTAGGCTACTGACCCTTCATCTGCAGTCTCCTGTGTGGTGCTGAGTAAGTTAGTTCTGTGCTTTGTACTTAGGCAATACAAATAGCTACACTCAGTTGGTGGAAGTACACATCGGATTAGTTTGTTGGTCCAAAATCCTGTCTTTGGAGGAGAATTCACTATTTCATCTTGACTTCAAGGTACATGCAAGAGTCCTCGTACGTGTGGAACTGTGTCCTAGAGCCGCTGCTTTGGGGATGATTCATGCCATTTGCCATGACCCTACGTTGAGAAATACACTGATACTTGCTGATGCTGTAACCCTGAAAAGCCTTTTCAGGGCCATAGCATATTTATTCTTCGTGATCACCAGCACTGTTAGCTGATGCCTGTGTGAGATACATGCCATCTCTTCATCCAGTCCTGCTTCCCCTTGGGGTGTTTTGATTGGGGAGCATGTAGGAAACATGTAACTTGGGGAACTGAAATTGAAATTGTGTTGGTCTGTTGTGCTAAGAGGTGAGAGAGATTCCGTCTATACTCCCTGTGCACTGCAATGCCTTTGTCTCTCGTGAACAAAAAGCAGCCAACCCACTGAAATGCAGGGCTTATTGCATTGCTTTAATTTATACAACTGTATGTTTCAGTTTGGAATGGGAGTACCATTTGTGGAGAACTTGTCTTCTAAAACTGCTCGGATTTTGATAAGAGATGTTATTGTGGTGGTGGCCGTGGGAGGGATTTGAAAGCATGCATTTCAACCATGTTGAGCTTGTTGCCAAGTCAGAATTCTTGTCTGGGCTTTCCCTGGCATCAGATTAATATTATCCCCACAGGATTTTTTAGATACCAATCTCTCTTCATTAAAACAGGAACAATAGCCAAGTGGTTGAGATTCCTGCTTAGTTTATCACATTTAGAAAGTTGATGTTCTCTCAACAGTAAGGCATGACAAGCCTTGTCTACACCAGAAGAAAAAAAATAGTGTGTTAGAAAGTATCTTTCAACTAACACAGCATCAAACATGATTTTGTATGTAATTAGAGTGTTTATTGAACCTTTAATGCTCTATCCAGTTGTTGTGACAAGTCTTTACTTATTTTATTGATGCTATGACTACCTTATTCTGAAAAATTGGTCCTATGAGCATTGGGAGGCATTCAGTGAGTTACTGGACTAGTTAGTTAAAATGTGCTAATTAACAGAGTGAGTTTCACTCTAGAGGAGCTCATGCATATGTTTGGAAGGAATGAATTCACACAAATAATTCCTAACCGCCATCAGTCCAGTGCAATAATTTGTTAACAGTGGATTTAGGAAAGTGGAAGAAGGAGGAGATGAAAACCAGCAAAGACTGAATCCTTACCTCTCCCTCTTCCTGTTTTTGCTTATTAGTATAATAGCTTTTGCTTAACATTAGGTTTTTTTAGCTCCTTTCATAGTCTGAGAATATATTTGTGCTTCGAGTGTTCTCCTCTTTGAGCAGTTAGTTCCAAAAAGACAAGGGTAAGGAGGAACAATCAATGCTGTAAAGTGAGGCATATACCTGTCCTGTGTTGGGATACCTCTTTTCCCTTGCTGTTAGTGTTGTTACTACTGTTAGTAGTTTATGTTTTAAGAATGCATGACATTCTTGCAAGGTGGCATATTTGGAACAGGTGTCTGGAACAACTGAGTTTTCCATCTTGAGGATGGCAGCCATTCCTACCAAGTTATTGATATGTGGTTAACAGTCCCACGAAAACAAACAAATAAAAAAAATCCAAGACCCAGCATGGTATTATGATTATGAATTTATATAAGCTTAAGTTTTACTACTTTAATAACCTTTTAAAATCAGAAGAGTTTTCCAGCCAAGCACAGACTAGAACTCTAAAAGCTGTCTTCTATATTATCTTCTTCTCTCCCATCGCTTTAGGATGGCATATGTGGAAGAAGAAAGAGATAGAGGAGAGTTTTACAATAAGAAAGGTTGAAATAGTTTATTTTCATTGCTCTCATTCTTACAAATAACTGTTTTTACTCATATTTTCCTCTCTAGCAGAGTCTAAGCCTGGGAAATTTCAGTCTAAACGGTAGATGTTTCAGAAAGGTGTGAAGTACTGAGAAGAATTAGAAACAGATTATTTTATTAAAGGTCTGGTTAGACCTATTGATTAGTCATAACAATATTACCTGTAATAATGGACCATTACCATTTTCAGTATAATCCAATCTATTGTGTAAGAATAGGGCATATGCATATATTTTGGAAGAGTGATAAATAACCAAAGTAAGTTTGTATCAGAATCAATACTCATTGAAGCTAAAGTGGTTGTGAAAAGGACGCTTCCCCCTTTGTCCCCCCCTCCCCCCAACATCCGATTTCTGGCAAACTCAGAGCATCATGAATGAAAATAATCACATTGGATTTTAGCTGATTTGACAAGGGCAGCATGTAAACTATTACCAAAAAATGCAGAATCCGGGCAAAAAAAAGAAAAACACCCGTATAATTCCAATTTAGTGGCATGACAGTGAAGTTTTGTTTGGCTGTTGCTTCTGTTTCTTGGCACATAGGCTGATCCTTGTTTGCATACTACTCGCATTGAAATCCATCTGCCCGATCTTGCTGACTTCACAGAGTACAGATTTTGTGGGATTTACTGGGAGTGCTTTCTTACAGGGCTGCGACTTTCAAAATCATATTGGATTAAATAAACAAGTGTGTAGGGGAGTCTACTGATTTGAATGTTGCTTGTTCAAGCTGCTAAGATCATCCTTTGAGATCCTTCACTGGATGTGCTGAGTCATTTAAAGTAGTAAAACCTATTTTCTGGATTTTAAAATATACATCTTGTTTCTCTATAATTTCTTTCGCTGTGTGTCAGCAAAAGACTGGAGTAGCCAAGATACAAATCACTGTATCTGCAGTCACAGTTCAGCCAGGATCACTTGATTTGGGGAGAGATGCTGTGTGAGGTGCTGCAGTGAAAATCAGGAGATGGTGCTTCTCTTTTGACCTCTGCCACCAGCTTTGACCTTGGGCAGCTCTTGACACTGCTGTGTGCCTTTGCCTCCTCCTATATCCTTTCTCTGTTTAAAATGTGATCTGAGAGACCATCTTTGACTTCTAGCAAGACAGGTCCCTGATTTCAGGTAGTACCACTAGCTCTCAGTGCTGGTGCAATTAGTAACGCCTTTTTTTTTCTTTCTTTTTTTTTTTAAAGGAGCTTCAAGATTGTCCATGCATTAGCTTGATGAAGTAGGATGCCCAAATCACCAACTAGATGTAGTCCATATATTATTGCCAATATTTGGAGTTAATATTTAGAGTTTTAGTATTTATTTCAACATCGTCCATATACCATGTTGGGTGAGGAATTCTTAGCGCACGTTCTTAGTGTTCCTAGTGACTAAAATCAGCATCTCCTTGAGTGTTCTGGGACATGTCCTTTTTCTGCCAGAAATTTTGTCTGGGTTAGATTTTGAGAATGGTCTTTATTTTTCTGAGACTTCCTTATTTGTAGCACAACACATGTACAGATCAACTGTATATAGCAAATGCAAGGAAGGTTCTTTCCAAAAGTTTGCAGCGCCCATGTGCATATTTATGACTGGAGAATTGTGGCAGAAATATGTTTATATAGGTCCTCCCATTTAATGACTTCAAACATGTCATAAGTCTTAACATGCTGGAGCTCAAAGCACCTCTGGGTGTAAGACGATGAAACTAAATCAAGGCTAATTTTAATGGCAGCCTGGAGATGACTGAAGAAAGATACGAAAGAATTGGGAATAAATAAATATGCAGTAGTTACCAGGGCATTGTCATATGCTTGTCATATATACAGACTCATTCTTTCTGTCTCTCTTTCCCTTTTCTCTCACCAGTCACTCACAGATTGGAATTAATATTCAAAGTATCTAAATACAAAGCGCCATGGTGAACACACAAGGCTGAGAGCCAGGATAGTGTTAATAGATGCAGGGCTTATTCTCAAAGGGAGCACTGTGGGAAGCGATTTGCTGGAACATGAACATCCTCAGCGACCTTTTCATGGCATGGAAATGCATAACATAAATTCGGGATTATTTAAGTAATTCATAGAAGGAAATCACTGAATAGCTATCCATTTCTACTTTTTTATATAAAATCTGGCATATGTAATTTATACATACGCACAGGCGCATTTCTATGGGCTGGCATAGCCTTGCTGAACGGGCCAGTTGATGAATTCCCCTGTTTAATGTAGTTGCCTGAAGCACCGGCTGGCTGCTGCCAAAAGTGAACAGACATGAGCCATTTGCAGCCTTCTCAAAGAAGAAGGAGGGGAATGCCTCCTTTGCAATATTTTGTGGAAGTGCTGTTTTTGTTTTTTTCTTTTTGGCCTTGGAGGCCGTGTGTTGTGAACAATTACAGGTTTATGTTGCCAGTTTTATTATTTAGCGTAATATCCAAAATTTGGCCAAGATTTTTGCTGTTTCTGAGAAGGTGACTAGGGAAGAGTTGTTGTTTTGCTCCTTTTGAAAAGTTCTGTTCCCCGTAACACAGACTCAGATCCTAGTCATGTCAGTAACTTCAGACAGAGCTTCCTTGTCTCCCTGAAGATCCCAAGCAGTTTAAGGGTCTGCATGCTGGAAGCAGTTGCATGTTCAGGGCTGAAGTGTACTTTAAGAAAATTTATTACAGGAGACTTTCGTTTGGTCCTGTCTGATTTGAGGCCTCAAATATCCTTCCCAAGAAGGCAATAGTCTTGCTTACATTCTAGGTTCAGAAGAATTCCCTCTTCTCTTTTGAGCCGCCTCTTCAACTCTTTTGGATTTGTAGCCATTATATTTTCAGAGTGAATCAATTATGTCCATATATGTCAACTTCTCCATGAGTCTTGGGCTCTCTGTGAGTTTTATCTGTTCTTTGAATTTAGATAAAAGAACTGCTTGATTTTCAGTAGGCTTCACTGGGAAAATCTTCCTCTTGAGCCTACCTGGGACCAAATTCTGTGTCACGGAGCAGTTGAGCAGGATCTGCAAGGAGACAGACAGACTATTCCGACGGTCACTATTAAAATCTCACAATATCTTTCAAAACCATGAGTCTAATTTCTTAACTAACTCTGTGAATTTGGATTTGGCCACTGTTAAAAATCTAGAGTGCTTGAGGTGTGCATCAGAGTGAATATTATGGAGGAAATGCCAAGCAAATGTTTGTGCCATTAAATTGTTGTAAAATAATGTGTATTTCTCCCTGCACTTTAATGTGGAAAATCTTTATTTTGCCATATATTAGAATTGTAATAGCAAATTCATTCTGAGCCTTCTCATCTTGCAGCTTTGTAAAAGTGCACTCAGAATAGACTGGTCTGAGTTTCAAGCCAATCTGTCTATTCACAGGAAAGTAGCTACTGTACGTGAATGGATTCAAACCTAATTTTAAAGTTTCTCGGTTCTCTGGGCATATGTTAAGGGGTTTGCTTACTATAAGCTACTGTGCAAATGCAGTCCCTTTTCTTTAGTGAATTTTGGGTATGTTTACAATTTCTAGCCTCCTTTCTGCACTTCTTAGACAAAACTCCCTTTGATTTCAGAGTGTTTTGCTATAGTAAAAGCTCTGGGATTTGGAACACTGACTTCAAAGGACTTTTGCTTGAGCAGGAAAGCACAGGAGAATTTTAAAGAAATATTTCCTAATAATAAAAAAGAGGTTTTTGTTTCTTTCTGTTTATAGGGCTATACTAACCTCCAATATTAGAAAGCTAAGAATTATACCCACCAGGAGAAAAATTGTTAATAAGGAATAATTTGATGGGGGAAGGCTGATGGCATTTTCTGAAAGAAATAATGAGCCCCGTGGCTGCACTGAAGTGCCTTATTAATAGTTGCACTGGGCATCCTGTTGAATGAGCTTTATTTATCTTGGTTTTGTAGTCATCCTCACTGAGCTTTCAGCTTCTGAGAGGAAAACACAGAAGTATGGCGTTGTTCTTCCACTGAAGCAATCAAGGGGATTTTAAACAATGAAAAATGGAAAAGAGGACACGGGAAGAGGAGGAGGAGATCACACAGCTAGTTCAGAAATTAATTTCTTCAATTAGGCTTCTAGTAGGAGATAGTTACTAAAATTTGTGTGTATCACTGAAGTTTAGGAGATATTCTCGTAACACTTAAATGTTAAGGGCTCCTTCACTTTGACTTTCTTGGTATAATTTGAGATTCGAGGCTTTTCCGAGGGCCTGTGACCTTTCCAGCGTATTTCATCTAAGTTTTTTTCTGGGTCACTCTTCAGGGTTCTGCCCCATCTGTGATACAAGCAGTTTTGCCTTACTTGGTGAGTTCTCCCGTGGCTACCTTCTTCTGTATAGCTTTCAGAAAAGCCCCAGCAAAGATATTTGTGTTATTCAGGTATCTAGACATAGGTCTTTGGGGAAGTGTGATGGTTTTTACAAATATCTGTTTGTTTTCCGCTTGAAAAACTGCAAAGAAAGAATGCTGTCAGAAGCTTCTGCCAAAGTGCTGTCACTGTAGAAAAGTCTAGGAGCTTGTCAGTAAAACTCTTCCCAGAAACTCTGATACATTGAGGCATCCATTTTTTAATGATTTTTTTTTCTCCTGTTTTGTATGTGGTCTTCTAATGCTATAGATCATGCAGTAATATCAAATACAGCATTTGCGGTCTGTGTGGCAGACATCACACAGATTTCTGTTTTTCCCACTCTCCAGTTCCAATCTTTTATTTGTTAAGTTCCAGTAGTAGTCTAATGAATGATTAATTGATCATTTATTACATGGTCAATATATCGTTATAGAAGATTACTCAGTCTATCAGATAATAGGTTGCATATAGCTCACACAGGTATCAGTAGTGTTTTTTACAGATGAACTCATAATCATTTATAACAGATTTCTCAGATTTTGTAACAACCATTAACCATTTATTAAATCTATAAAAATTCAATCTCAGTGTAAAATATGACTAATCAATTTAATTTTTTCAACACTATTACAAAATAATGATTATTTTCTAAGGAGTGCACTGTTGAGAATCCAGTTGACTCGTTTGTGGAGTTCATCTACTCAGGCAATGGAGAGCATACTATACAGTTTATTAGGATATGATGGTGAGGATTGTGTCAGTGACTGTCTGCTTTTCCAAGATCCCTTGCCAAGTGCATTGAGGGAAACACCTTTAGACAGTAAGTCTTTCTCTCTAAGCAGCCGTTCTGTTGCATCTGCAAAAAAAAGCCAGTTATTGCTCTTTTTTGATCTGAACATGTGTCTTCCAGAAATTGGATAGAAGTAACCCACTCATTTTGCACAGCTAACACCAGGTTACCGGCTGGCACAGACCCACACTGATTAACAACTTGAATGACATTTAACACGATGTGGAGGCGAATGCTCTGTGGGTCATTGACATGACTCCAAACCATTCACTTCTGCTTTATCAAAAACAAAGAAAAACAAACTTACGTTTAGCTTTTTTCATAGCCTTACCATTATTGCAACTTCTCACCATAAAATTATGATTTAAAGTTGTATTACTGGCCTCCTTGTTCCCTCTGTTCATTCCATTGCGACTGGAATATGGGGTGCTCTCCTGAAAGCCTTTTCCTATTGTCAGCAGATATTAATCTTAGTCCTGATCCTCGTCAGTTTGTCTTCCTCATGCTTGATTTCGGTATAATTTATCTATGTAGCTACGTTCCAGTGATTTTCCTAATAGCTGGAGGTTCAAGCTTTCTTGTTGTAATAAACATCTTTTGCTTTGTGTATTTAAGTATTTTTCTCAGTCTGCTATTCTTTTTTGCCTTTCTCCACAGCTCACAATATTATCTCTATGCTGATGACAATCATTCATGTGCCTCTTTTCATTTTTAATCTTCCCCAAATTCTTGCAATTTTACTTCTCTCAGATTATCTTACTGTTGGTCAAATTAAATCTGATTATTCTAAATTAAGCATGACCAAAATGCAATTACCTTGTTTCTTCTTTCCCTGAGCAACCTGCCAGTCATGTTCCTATCAACCGTGTTGCCAACTCTTGAGAAATTTGGTGGTGTTTTTCTTATGTTGTTCTGTTTTGTCCCATCCACTTTCTAAAGGCTTTATCTATCTGTGCATTCTTCTTAAACGGAAAGAAGAAAATCTATCTTGGTTTTCAAAAATCACCTTTCTGGTAATTTAATTTAATTAGAAGGATGTAGCAAATCTCATCTTTGTGTCCCTTTGCTGTTGAACCAGTTGTGGCTTTTTGTTGTACAAACAGTACAAACTGGTTCTTCTTGCATTTCTTTTACTATTCCGTAGCATCTTGCTTTCCTTCTGCTTTCATCTGTCCAGAGTCGTCTTACCTTCACTTGTTTACGTATTTCCAGTTTTAATCAGTGCTTTCTTCCCTTCCTCTCTTTACTCATTTCATGTCCATTTTTTAAGTTCCTTCAACAATTTTTGTGTCTTCTCTGTCTTGTGAGATGCCAATTTTGTACTGTTTTTAAAGTATTATTCTAAGTGACTCCGTAGTAGTTTCTCTAGAACTATAGATGGGTACTACTATTATCAGAATTAAGCCTGCTGTCATTAAAGTCTAATGGCAGAACTATTTCAATAAATAAGTAAAAAATACTTAAACAGAAATGATGATAGAATTGTTATTCTCTTGGTAATAAGATATTACGTACAACATTGCATACATACATGTAAAACAAAGACTTCTTTTTTTCTATTGTGGATCATGCAGAATAACGTTCAGCTAATTCAAAAGTATCACTTAGGAGGCGTTACAATTTTCATTCCCCGCTGTATCTTTCAGCTTCCTGTGTTGATTTTTGTAAGCGTATATCTGGAAGCTAGAATCCAGCTGTTTTGACATTCCAGGGGCAAGATGTGGTGTGTGGGCTGTGCCTCGCAGAGATGGTTTCAGGAAGGCGTTCAGTTTGCGTGGAGCCCTGCGAAGCACAAATCCTGCTCTGCCACTTGGTGGTTCAAGGGTGAGGAGGGCTGATGACTGGGCTGCTGCGTTAGCCCTGCATGCCGTGCTAGCCTGGCTGTTTTGAACTGCAAGGTAACGTGGTAAAATGGCACACCTTCTCGTCCCTCCTTCCCCTTCCCCATTTCCATGTTTCTTAGAGGCAATGAGCAGGAATACAGAAAAATAAACTTCTGTTTACTGATATCCACGGTCCAAACTCTCGGAATGCAATTCTTCTTTCCACTTACTCTGTTAATTAACTAAAAGGTGTAAAGAGAATGAAATTACACTGAAATGCATTTCCTTCCTTGAAATAAAAAGAATTCTGACTTTCTCATCACCATTTATAAGTTTAAAACACTATTTGTAAAAAATAAATTGAAACATTGCTTTCAAAAGGTTGTGGAGACTAGCAAGATAAATCTGATTTGCCAGAAGCAGGGGATGCTTTAAAATTCACTGTGTTAACACAGATGTTACTCTTAAAGGATTCACATATGATTTAGACAATATATTAAATTTAGTGTATCTAGTATAATTTCATAATGTGCATTAAAACCGTGTTATGAAATCTCTGCATTCCTACCTGCAGAATGGCTGCCAAGTTTGGGAATGCAAGAACATTTTGTGTTGTTTTACTCCTTCAGCACAATCCTGCATTTACTTTTAAATGTCCTTAAATAACAGAAAAGCCTCAAAACACCAGATTGAACATTCACAACTTTGAAAGTCCCACTGTAACATTGTTTTTTGAATAACTCTGCGTGAGCAGGACCCAAAACCCTGGTTCCAAACATGCTCAAGTTTTGAGCTCTTGATGCCGAAGTTTGGAACTAAGCTTTGCTTTATAAACCTGCCCCTATTCAATATAAACCACCCGGATGCTTGGTGTCACTTAGAAATCTTTGCAGAACACGAAGTGGGAATGTGGCCGTGGGTGGCTGGGTGGGTTTGTGAAAGTGTCCAATCTTGGACAAAGTCTTGTCTCATTTAAGTCAAGAGATTAGCCCAGCTCTGCGAGTTTGTGAATGTCTTAGTAAAGCTAAATTGTTTTCTAATATGTTTAACTTTTTATCTTAATTTTTTCGTATCAGTTCTGACAGAATTTTCAATATCTATTTATTTGCGTAGCCAATAAAGTAGGCCTATTAAAACTTTGGCCACCTCTTGGATTGAATGACTGTTTTAGTGTGTCTGTGTACTTCTCTCCTGAGGGTTTTTTTTTAGGTACTTCAAACTAGAATATTTGAAACACAATTCAGCTGAAATCAACTTTATCCTCAAAGCCATATAAAGCTTTATATATTACCTGGTTTAAGTGTGAAATATATCCATTGGGGGTTCTCAGTTCATAGTGTATATCAAACGCTGGAAAATTCAAGCATGATTTGATGACTATTTTCATATATTTTACACTGCTTACTTCTTTTATATATATATGTGTGTGTGTATGAATATATATAAATATATATTAAGAGTATATATATATTCACTATAATTTTCTAGCTATGGATGAACAGTAAAAGCTGGTTCTGAATAAATGAAAGCATGCATAGTGTTATTCCCAGGAGAACTGGCTGTTACGTGTGATGATTGATGGCAAGGTACCAGCAATAAAAGTAACCAATTAGCAAAGTTGTCCATACTTTGTTGGACGTATTGTATAAATTGCTGGCCTATCACTTCATAAAAGCGTCTAACCAGGATGCCTTTGGTCCCCGGAAAGCAGCTTTCCTTTTTGGGTGAGCCAAAAGGGGAACCTATGTTAAAGGGAAATCCTTTTTCAGTATCCTTTTTCTAGCGTTTCCACAGAGAATGGCCCCTCTCCGAAGTTAACTGTTTGTCAAAAGTCTGTTGGCAAGACAGTGCACAGCAAGGGCTGCGAAGAAGGAAGGGTGCGACTCTGTGGAAGGCAAGGAAAATGATTCCTCTGAAGCATGCAGAGGTATGAATTCTTCTTAAGTGGATTTTCATATTTGCTGGAAGCAGGGATGTCATTATACCCAAACACGCCTTAAAATTCCTAGTAACCATCAAACCCACCGCTGCCTCTGCTGCTCCTTTTTTCTCACTCGTGTCTGGCTGTTATGTTTCTCTGTGGCTTCATTCTCACTTCACGTTTCCTCTTCTGATACTCTTCTTTATGGCCTCTTTAAACTTGGCTTGTGAACTCCAGCATGCATGTTCGCTGGGAGCTAATTATGTGTGCTGCGAGAGATCCTGACCAGACAAGGCACAATGGTTTTGAAGCTGCTCCTTTGCTGGACTGATGTGAACAATAAGGCCACACTACTCATGTTTGTTGACATATGTTATTACATTTATGGCCATTATAGCCCAGCTCCCAAAAGTATTGTTTAAATACATGATATGAGAAATGAAAGCAAACAGATAATGAAAAAGAAAAAAGGAAATCTCGTGTAGTTGTTACTTTTTGGCACCGTGTAATTAAACCATCTTCTTTATTGCTATTTTTGCCAGTATCTAATTAGCAGAGCCATCTGCCTAAGGAGTGCTGGACCATCTGTCTGAAATGTTGTTCTGTTCATTTTTTTGGTCCTTGACTAATTAACTTCTTTTACTGTGAATGTAATAGTACATTCTGTTTTTACACTTTAAAGGAGTGCATATACATAAATATATATGTATTTGTACTTGCCTACACGTATACCTCACGAATATCTGCCTAGCCAGAGGAGCACAGTTATTCAAGGAGGTCTGAGTGTGTAGTGGGTTATGCATGCAGCTTCCATTGATGAAGGTACAAGCCACGTGTTTTTTGTTTACCTGTAAGTATAACTAATACTTACCTTAACTCATACATCAAATAGAAATTCTGATTGACTAGTCTTTTCTTGATTATGTTCGTACCTTGCAAATTTCCGGTCTAAATTTACTGTAAAGTAATTAAAGCTATAACTGTGTAAAGTGGCTATATTGAATTTAACTGCTCATGGTTTGAATTTTTATTTCTGCTTTTGTAGTTTGTAATATTTCTGGAAAATCATAGAACAATTTAGGTTGGAAGGGATTTCCAGGTGTCTTGCATGAGAGCCGACAATCTTGCTGCATGTTGGGCATGAAGAGAACTCCTTGGCAGTTGTTTTTCAAATGAGAGGGACACTTGAACATTGTTCACTGTTTCCATACTTTCCACAATTTTCTTTTAGAGTTCTTTCAAGATGAAGAAGTCTGCTTAGATTGGTGATATTCTTTCAGTTTCCCTCAGAGCTGATTGCTTTGTATTTGTTTAGGTTGCCCACTAAAGACACAATTGTTTAACTTTTGAGCAAGACTTTGTCATTGATGCAGGCAGAGAGTTACTGAAATACATTTATTGCTCAAAATAATATGATTATTTTTAATATTGTAACTTTTACTTAATATTGGTACTGGATGCATATTTTTCTTCATTTTGAAGATAATGGTTTCATTATGTAGCTTGAGTTAGAATTTGTTTCTTCTCTGGAATTTCTCTCCTCCCACAATCCCTTGAAATTTCCATAGGGAATTTCATCCAAAGTTTTTGAAGTGCTTTACAAACATCAGTGATGTAATGTCTGAAAACACGGATATAGTTATTTACAACTGAACTTTTACAAAAACATGTCTGACGTCAGTTTGAGACTTGAGTATAAACTTAAGACTTAAATGTGTACCAAAGACATGTTTCTGTTCAGTCTGATTTCTCTGTCAAATCTGTATGGAGCTTTGTGTTTTGTTTATTTTTTGACAGAAGAAAGCAATCTATGTTTTTTCAAAGATGACCTGTGACCTGGGCACAGGGAGTGAGTGTACCTGCCAAATCCAGCGCTCACAACTAACCACACCAGCTGGATTTCTAAGGACAAAAGATCCCACTGCAGATACTTGATACTGCTGTACTGATGGCTATTAAATAATTAAGGTTTATTTATGTCTACTGGAATGTAATTAAGCTGAAGATTGGGAAATAGCAAACCAAGCCAAGACATTAGCTTTATAGAGGTACTTGAAGGAGTTTATTGATAGCAGGATTTGTAAAAGCCGTGCATATAAGTAGTGTCAGCCTGCTATCAGAGACAGAATGATGCTCTGCTGTTAAACCTATTCCTTACCTATGCAGGTGTGATCATGGTGGAGACCACGTAGCAGTAGCTGATGTACGACCCATTCTTGTTTTCTGCAGCACTAACGTTTAAATTCCTGTTCCCTCTTTCCCCATAGCAAGCAAGCCTGAGCGTCTATAATTTAGTTTGATGAACTTTGTTGCCATATTAGATAGAATTAAAATATTAAGTAGTTATAAAACCAATGCACAGAATATTGAAGGCTGTGTTTTGTTACATGAAAACTGGAGCTATTTATTAAGCAACATTAGAAAGAAAAGATCTTTGCACCACTCATCTAAACTTCGTGGAAGTATTTGCAAATAGTGCCAAGCAAGAGAATATGTCAGTTAACATGAGCAAGAGATGACAGTAAGAGTTTTAAGTTAATCCAGTTTTGCATTTGTTTTCTAAAATAACAATTAGTGTGTGTCAGTCTAATATTTCAGAACTAAAACTTTAAAGTCGTAATCTTCTACTGAAAAAATGACATTGTTATTATTGTGTTGCGACATTCTGTTTTGTCTTATGTATGAAAGATTCAAGACACGCTTTTCTCCTCTTTCTTTCCACATCAGTAAGGGCCTATTTTACGTGAGATGTGTTCCTCATTATCTTCTCCCTTTGCCTTATCAGTAGACCTTGTTGCATGTCTGAATTTCCCTTTTGTGGAAGATTCCTACAAATCCATAAAGATCAAAAGAAAAAGTTAGCTATATAAATGTTTCTGTACACAGACACAGTATAATATGTTGGACTACTCAGCTCTTGTCAGATGCCTTTGTAACCTGTTCTGTTGGTAGCCTGCTTTATTATTGTCCCCTCCAGCAGTGGACCCCAGCATGACCTTGTAGGGCTGTAAGCACACTTGCGTTCAAAGATGGTCCTTAACTTTGTCACTAGCGTAACTGCACCTATTTCCTATTATCCAGACAATTTGCTGTCATCAGCAGGGTTTTCCCAGAAATATTGCCATTTGGTTAACTTGCAAGCCTCCATATATTTAGTTATAATCATTTATCCAATTTGAGTTCTTGGATCTGTTGCTGTTGTATCCAGAAGTATCATAGAACATTTTAATATTTCATATTCATATTTAAATCTATCCATTTCCTGGGTGTCAGAGAAAGAGAAAAGAGAAAGTTTCTTTTCAGTTATGCTAATAATAATGTTAGTGGTTTCTAGACCTGCTTGCCAAGTGGCGTTGCTTAGTTTTATCCAATTGCATGGAAAGCCTGAAGAACTGTCACTTTTGCCTTTGGAGCTTCTCCTCCCCAAAGTCTTTGTTTGGCCTTTCTTTTCCAAAAAGCTTCAGCACCTAAGAAATGTCTTTAATTTACCTGGTTTGTAACATTGTATACTTTTTGTCTTTCACATCTTTTTCCTTCAAATTACTCTTTTACCTTGGACTTCTGAGCCAAATGAAAGCTGGCTATTTTGTCACTGAAAATTGATTTACTGATAAACATTTCATCTTTGAGCCAATCTTTCTGTTATCTTTGTTACTGCTGTTCATGCTTGGCATATTCCTCTCATTTTGTTTTTGACGTGAACATTCCTTCAAACCTGGATTTTAAGTACCCGTATTCCAGTCAGTCTTTCTCCTCTGACCTCCTACTGGTAACTCTTGCATTTCTCCAGGCGTTTGAACCTTCAGTTCAATTTAGAGATAATGTATTTGATATCAGATACTTGCATTAAATGCCATGTCACATATAGGTTCAGTGTGTCCTACTGGATTGGATTGGGAACTGACACTGGTTAGCCAAGAGCAGCCTTTTGCTGTGTGTTTTGCATTATGGAGATAAATTGCTTTTTTGCATGAGAGTCAAAAGAGTTGAGCTGTTGTTGCCTTTCATCTAGCACAGTGTGAGATTTCTTTTGCACTGCTAGGTACAATTTGTTATAAATGCAGTGGTCATTCACACATGGATTTTTCCAGAAGTTTTCAAAGTATCTCTGTATGTTGTAGTCATTAGTCTGCAAAAGGAAATGCTTTAGATGGGAAGGCTTTGGGTGGAGGAAGAGAAGTAGTGGCATTAGTTTTATAAGGCTGCTTTACTTGACATGAAAAAGCTCAATCTTGGGCTTGTTGAAAAGCAAATTAGAGCAGTGCATAGGCATTTTCCCCTTTGTTTAAACAGCCTTTCACCCTATTTTTTTTTAATTAATTATAGAGTCTGCTTGCTATTAATATAGTCTTCATTAAAAGACAGGTACAAAAAATTATCTATGTTATATCTGAATGAATTGTCTTTCATAATTTCTTGGTAAATAAAAGTGGAAAAGCTGTGGTTTCAATTGTTAGGCAACAGTGGCTAGTTTAGAAATCTCAGTTCTTCCTGCTAAAAAGTAAAGTGTTTTGTGGCGTTTTCACCCAGAGAACACACAGATGTGCACCGTCGAGGCAAAAGAGTGTACGCTGGTTTAAACTGCACTCCGATCACACAGTGTATACAGGCAATCAGATATGTGCATGTGTTGGGATGTCAGTACCAAGCATACGACCTGAACCATAACATTTGTAATCCATAGCTGTTCAAAGTTAAATATAGAAATAAGTGGACTTAGCTCACGTGGTGAAACTGTAGTAATGCAAACTCGTCTTACAGTCCTGGAAGAAATCTGTTGAAGAAGAGTGGCAGCTCAGAAATGAGGGTAAATGGTATCAAATGTGGTTGTGATCATTGCTGCTGCAGGGGTAGGTAGAGTGGATCTAGATGGAGATCACCAGCTTTGCTTCAGATAAGACACTGAAAACCCCTCAACAGCAAAACTACTTTTCTAAGGGGAAGAGGCTTAGAAGGTGATTGTGACTAGAGTCACCCGCAGTTAATCCCAAGGACACCTGAGGCACGTGGCTCAGGTGTGGGCTTGGACGTCCCCGAGTTCTCTGTTTCTGTGTTCCCCGCGTTTATAACTAATTTCTGTTGGTTACAGGCAGTGGAGTGGCAATGTGACGAAGCTACTAAAAGAGCCTGTTACAGTAAAGGTAAATCAAAGGTAAGCACACGACAGCTGTTCTGCTTAAACAAAATTTGTATTTTAATAGCAGGTATAATTCAGTGCACACACCTCTACTTTTTGCATCCTTATTATCTGCTCTTTTCTGTGGAAGTATGTAGGAAAGCAGCGTGACACTGATGCGTAAGCAGAGTAATAAAAAACTGTAAAGGGGAGTGAGGTTGAGTAAGATCCCGTGATTCTCTTCTGAGAAGATCAAGGACTCTAGTTCTTAACAATTTAATGTTTTGGCTCTGGAGCCTGTCATATGTAATAGGATTTATTCTCATTTCATTTTTGGTGCTGTAAATCCAGAATAGCTGTTTAATTCTTCTGTTAAATCCTCCATTTATTGCCCTGTGTATTAGGTGCAATTTTAGGAACATTTGTACTTCATATTTACTGAGGCTATGATGAAAATAATATGAAATTCACTAACTCGGTAGGCATGGGACTTGCTATATTTTTAGTATTCAGAGCCACATCCTTATTTGGCCACCTACAGTTTCGTTTAGTCTGTATAGATACTGTATTGATGCTATGTTCTTCAGTGGCTGTTCTGAACTGAAATTAGTTATCAAAATAATTAGGAAATTAGTTAGAAATCCATGCAGTTAATTATTATGCTGCTTTATAATTAAAATTAATTGAGTCAAAATGTAAAGGAGAAACACAGAAGTACATCAAGAGCAGTAACTACAAAACAGGACCCTTGATTTCTGGACTCCCATTCAGTAGAACATGCTGGAATACGTTATTGATACCCAAACCCCCAAAAGATGCAAGCTTCAAAAATATATTCCAAATGCTTCTACCATCGAGTAGAGAAGGGGGTCTCTTCTGCATAGTCTGTTATATACTTGTAATCACTGCCTTTTCAACTCCCTTCAAACGGATAATTTCCAGCTTTTCTTAGCAAGTGCTGGAAAATAATGTTGCAGCGTAGCCTTGGCCTATCCATTTCCATTTGAGGATAAAGAAGAAGGTGGCTTAATTTGTGAAACATGACCATGTTATATTTTGAGGAGAGAAAAAGGCAGAATTATTTGGAAAAAGAAAAAGCAAGTATAGTGAATATTCAGTATAAAGCTTCATGTGTGGAAGATGGTTGTCTTTATGAAGGAACACCTTTCACTGGAGAAATGGCTTTACAGTCTTGGGAAAAGGCACTAAGGATGGAGGTGCCTTTTTTGTCCTTCTCCTTTCCTTCTGCTCCCGTTGCAGTTTGGAAAACAGTTGTATAGGAGCTATTGGTCACTATACATTAGCATGCAGAATTTGTTAGGTGTATTAACAGTAGCCAAAGAAAAGGAATGAGTGAGATTTTACTTAAAGATTTGTAACTCTAGAAGACAATTTCAGGTAGAAATTTATGCCTCTGTTTTACTACATGATTTTTGAAGTTTAAAGCTCTGAGAATTACATTCAGGTCATGTCTGAAAGTCACAGTGCAGTGACTGTGATCTAACATGATGGTTTAAAGTAACAGTAAATTTTAGAGTATACTAGTCTACTTTGAATAGTATCTTGACAGTACTGTTTGTGATTTAATATCCATATTCAATTCAACAATGCAGAAGCATATATTTCTATTAAATAATTTTGCTAGAAATACTTTACACTCATGAAATGTGTGTAAGAATGGACCATAGTAGTGCAGTACATAAGTACAGTTTTTCATTCACACTTATCACACCCTTTCAAAGAAATAATGAATGGTTTCACAGCAGTGCACTGTTCCTGTTTTCACAGCTTCTGTGCAATAATACATACACTTTTTTTAATAAAGACCTCTAATATTGTTTTGTAGTATTGGATAAAGATTCAGTGTTTGATTTGGATCCACAGCCCTGTTCCTCATTCACATCTGGAAGAGGAATACAGCCCTTTAGATTTCCTTATATCCGAATGTAATCCTGGGTGGAAATAGGTCTTTGCTTATTGTTAGAGTAGGGTTTTTCTCCGTGGGCAGACTTTGTTAAGAACTACGTGGCCTGAAAGCCTCATGTGGGAATTGGCGGAGAGCGCAGAGATATTAACAGAGGCCACTGACCCAGATGGAAGGTCAACTATCTTTTTATTTGAAATTCTTTGGCCTCTTTTGCTTTCACAGAGGTGACCAAGGTTAAACTGAAAGGATAAATTTAGGGCAGAGAAAGGATAGCGTGAAGATGTTTCTGTCTTTTAATGCCTTATGTCCAAGATTAAAACCAGCTCATCACATAGGATATGCTTCTTAAGAGCCATGCTCTCTGTATAAGGAGAGCTTGTGCATGAAGATGAGCAGAACACCTTATCTGTGACATGCCTCCTCTTTCTAGTCAAATCAACCTTCCCTTGGGAAAAATTGGGAATTATCAGCTCAGTTAATTGTCTCTCTGCAGGGCAAATTCCCTGGGAGACGGTTGCAGTTACTGGTATCAGAAGGACAGCTTCCTGCTCTGTTGTCATATAAAGGAGTCCAGCCCAAACTGGGCAGGTTGTTGGGGTTCCACGATGGCTGTGGCTAGGCAGTTCATCGAAATCCTGGATTTTCTGCCCATGGACCGGTGTGGGGGGCAGTGAATTCAGGTAGCAAAACTAAAAGTCAGTTTGCTGATCGAATGCCCTGAAATCAAAAGCTCTGAGCCATCCCTTAGTAGTTTTTGGGTAATGCTCAGTTAAACATAACTTTTTTTTTTTTTTTTTTTTTTTTTTGAGAAAGAAGCTGCACTGAATTTTTGCCTCTAGCTGTTATCGGTAGTTGCCATTCTGAGGTTTGTTTTAGAAGCGAAGGAGAGAAAAGGGTCGGAGAGGAAAATATATAGGGACATCTGTCACTTTTGACAATGTGATGCACACTTGACCTTCTAAGGCTGTTATTTGTTACTTGAACTTCATGCATTTCTCCACCATAAGCAGTTGCTTAAAATAACTGTTGGATCAAGGAGTAAGACAGACAAAATGATGTCCTTGTGGCCAGCATGTGTTAGCATTTAGAAGTCTAAAACATCATACGCAGCTAAGAGAATAAATGAGACCATTTGGACTGGCACTTGTGATAGGAACTATTACAAAGGAAAAATATCAGTACATAAGGTAAAAAATAAAGTAAACCAAAGAGAGATTGGAAAAATAAATTGTAGCAAAGTCTTTTTGCCTTTGCTTATTTAAGATTTTAATGGCTGGGTGTATTAGCACCTGAACTTTTTATAAAATATATTTAAAAAATTGCAGATATATTTAAAACGTTAGCCTGTACAACAAACTGCTGCAAACAGATAACCAGATAGTCCTTCAGTTGTCAAGTTGGTATTAAACTGAAGTAGTAACTTAGCCTAACAACACTGAAGAATTGTCTCAAATTGTTGTATTTTGTTTCAGGTACGCTAGTATAAAAGTAGACAGTGCTTGCTAATTAAATTTCTTCCTTTCAGAGGTTTTTCTAGGGGAATAGGAAAATATATGGCAATGGGGTCAAAATCAGATCCAGAATAAGACTACAGAGAAGACGGCCACCAAACATAGCACCAACTTCCACTCTGAAACACCTTTGCTTTGAAGTCCATTGAATTCACAAATGCCACTTTCATTTTATGGCACAGACTTCTTTTTTATATATCCAAAAAGTGAACCAGCACAGCTGAGCTTGACTCCAGAGCTAGAAAACTGACTCAGAACAATTCAAATGACTAAATAACTGGGTGCTTTTTCAGTGTGTTTTTGGGTGGCAATTGTTTCATTCATGGCTCTTTGTTTAATTTGTTTTGTTTTATTGTGCATTTGCTGTATGAAGAAAATATCTGATTATAAAAGTAATTCTTTGTGTTTTGATTTTGTTATACTGTAACAAATTTGACATGAGATGTATTATTTACCCTGCACTGTGAATTGTCGCACAGTTGGCTGAGAACTTGGGAACACAGAAGAATCTTGTGAATCCCAAGAATGTCAGTGTTCAAAAAATGGACATTATTTTTGAACAGAAAGAGTGGGTGACCACTGCACAACTAATTTTGCAAAGGCACGATTTCAGGGATCTCTGGAAAATGAGGAGGAGAGGTTGTCTGCATTGCAATGCCAGAACCCACTTCTTTTTCCTACACTTAGATTCCACGGCTTGCTGCAAAGGGCAGCAGGATGGCAAAAGCTGAAAAAATAAAATAATGTATTATTTTACACAAATGTCCTTGACTGTCCTTCTCACAAAAAACGCAAAACCTGCATTCCTTTCTCGGGTAGTTAAAACAATCTGCATCAGTGAAAGCATCCAGAAATGAAATAATCATTTAGAAGGCTTTTTTTGCACTGCCAAACTCTGTTATGTGGTAGTGTATTAGCTTTTGTTTGTTTGAAAGAATATTAAGATGACAATCTTGGTAGATTCCAGATAAAGATACTATATTTTTATTCAGTGGAGATAAAATGTTAATTATGAAAATTATGCAAATTCTGAAACTAGTAGTGATAGATCTGCAACTGGACATCGTCTCTAGAAGTTTATTTGTAATGGTTTCAGCTTACTCTTGTTAATGACAAGCTGTTCTTTCGCCCATCTTCCTCCCAACTTCCTCCCTTGCTGTGTCTTGGGAAACAGCCATGTGATCTCTTGAGGCGTCAGTGTATTATTTAGGTTGTGTATATTACTTCAGAGTATAAACCTTTGAAATACACATTTAGAAGATCTCTTCAGTACTGAAGAGGTTTATTGTCATCCCATTAAGAACTTTTTTGCAAGGATTGATAGATGCCTGCGTTGTCATTAGGAAATCTCTGTACGTCGTGATTGAGAGCACCTTGGTTAAGCTTAAGCCTTGCTCATGTGAATTTCATATGTGGACACAAAGCCATGAAAAGCATGTCGTGATTGATCTCCCTGCTCATTTGAAGTATCCCTGAATATGTGGTTTCTTTTCTGCGTGGCAGGAGGAATGCCAGAACTATGTTCGCGTGCTTCTCGTCGGAGGCAACCACCTCTTCACCTGTGGGACCAATGCCTTCACGCCTATCTGCACCAACCGGACGGTACGAGTTAAACGTTTCCTCCCACAAGCCAGGTCCATGTTCAGGACCAGCTGATTACGAGGCAGAACATGCTGTGCTTGGGTCCAGGCAATTTGCAGGTTGACCGGTAAGCGTAAAAGGCTGATTTGGCTAGTGGCAGGCCAGGGATGCAAACCAACTGATGAGCAGTTTTTGCAGTCTTTTCCTCAGCTGGGGGAGAGAGCACAGATCCGAGCAGCCCACTTCCTCCCACATGCCAGTTTTCATGAGACTTAAACATTTCTGCGACTTCTGTCCCTTTGCCAGGTTGAGTTGATATCAACAGGTTTGGTTCTAAGAACTAGTTGGGTAGCTGCGAGCTCTGCATGTGTAGTTCTGCGAAAGAGAAGACTACCAGTACTACTGACCCCTGACTGGTGGGAATGAGAAACCTTCACTGAGAAAATCTATCATTCTGCTTCTGAAAGCAGCCCTTTTTTGTACATTATTTGTTAGCTAAGAAAGAGAATCCACTAAGGATCAATGATAGTCATAATAAAAATCAAAACATCACTGTTTGGAGTATGTTGGCTGTTTATTTCAGGAGTGGGGAGGAGTTTAAATATAGAAAATATAACTATCACCAAAAAACTGCTTGGCACATTTATTGTATTTAATCTTATTGCACGTTTATTTCCAAATAACATATTAGCATCACACCATAGATTGATTTTTGTTGTGTACTGAGTACTGAAAGTAAGTCAGACAGATAGTTCCACTGAATTGGAAAGCTCATTTTTTTTATTCTCATTCTTCATCTGTGGTTCTTTCCTAGAAGACACCAGCAAAACAAGAAAATTTTCACCAAATGCTATGGTGATTTCCTTAGTTGATTCTGGCAGTCAGTTGTTTTTTATTGTTTTTTTTTTTTTAAGATAACAAACTGTAACCATGCATGTAGATTTTGGTTTCTGTTTGCCAAAGAATAGGAAGTCTCAGAACCAGGCTACTGTCAAAACATATATACTTTGATATTATTAATACCATCAGTTTAGATAATTAATTTTTGAGTTGCATCTAATGCAAAACATTTTAGACATGGTAACTAATGATTAACTTACGTGTTTTCTCCACCCAAAGTGCAAAAGGGATTTCAGACAACGTTACAGTAAGACCTTCTGTACCAGACAGTTTCAGATAGATGTAAAGGTCAGCTCATTATTGTCACACAATACCAAAGCAGATAATAGGTGCTTATGATAGGATTTTGACCAGATTGATGCATCTTGGCTGAAATTATAATTTTCCTGTGATTTTAATTCCTTTTTTTCCTCTCTCTTTTACAGTTAAGTAACTTGACAGAGATACATGACCAAATCAGTGGTATGGCTCGTTGTCCGTACAGTCCCCAACACAACTCCACTGCTCTTCTCACTTCCAGTGGGGAGTTATATGCTGCTACAGCCATGGATTTTCCGGGAAGGGATCCTGCCATTTATCGCAGTTTGGGGGCCCTTCCTCCTCTCCGCACTGCACAGTACAACTCCAAGTGGCTGAATGGTGAGTACTGCTAAACCATAAGGCTTGTGTATTTTTTGACCTATGTTCGCCTGATTCATTTTCTTGAAAACTCGTCCTGAGAATGTGAATGTTATTGGAATATTGTTTTCTCCTTTTAAAATTATTTGCATAGTACATTTTTGAATTTACTAGTGTAGTTATTGCTGTTATTACTGTTAGAATTACTGTGGTATAGAAGCCCACAATCATACTTGATGTAGTTTTCTGTACTTTGATGCAGGATTTTTTTTAAGGGAAGCCACCTATATTTCCTTTTTGCACATATAACTGCAAATACATTTCTCATTACTCTCACAGGCCATAGAAACTGCGTACAGGAACATATGTATGAGAGCAAGTTTATCTTTAGCCATATGAGCAATCCCATTAGCTTCGTGGGCCACATGTTGCATGAACACGTGTGTAAGGTATGCATCATTTTGGCCCAAAAGGGATATTAGCTGTAATAGTTAACTTTTTTTTTTTTTAATTAATGGGTTCCTTGAAGAATAAAACAGAACCCATGCTATGGGTGGGAAGCTACCGCTTCAATAGTCATCCACACTTCTTCCTTCATGTCTTCCAAGACATCATGGATCAATTACAACCACAGTGGTTTGGAAATCCAGTTCATGAAGCAGCAATGGACTCGACACTGGCTTCTTTATCAAGGAGAGAAATGTACATATTTTTTGTTAGAAATATTACAACATTTGCCAGGTAAAAATGTTCAGAAGTGAACTTTTTTATATCCTAAGATCCTGCAGATTGATTACTTTTAAGTTCTCCTTCATAATGCTTTTGCAGAGTTTAATTATAAATATAACTGGAAGGTGGTGAACAGCCTAGAATAGAAGCCCCAGAGGTGTATTTAGGATGTCTTACTAATTTTATGCTGATTGTAGAACGTTGACCATCATGTCTCCCATTTTTATATATAATTTTACAAGAGTTAATCGTCTTAAATTTGACAAAATCAAGTTTACTAAAACTGTTGCATCAGTTAAATGAACATATATATATAGTACCTGCAGATTTATGTGATTTTACCCTTGTCAGGAAATGTTTAAATAGATGAAGTAAGAAAAACCTAGGGAACAGTGTTTGGTACTTTGACAAATAGGAAACCACCAAGAAGACCTTATTTGAGCCATTAAATATACCAAAAAAGACATGGCAGCCTTCCTACTGAAGCATGCTTTCAACAAAGACAAGTGCAGGCCTCTGATTAGTATTCCAAATCCTTAGTCTAGAGCAAGAGTGGGCAGCAGGTTTGCAAATACATGAACAAATACAACTATATGAAGATTTGAAATGAAACAGTGTGGGACTTCTAATTTTAGGAGCTTAGCTGACAGACCTGCTGCTCTCAGTGAAGGCTCAGTGTTTTCAGTATTGTGAAACAAAATGTAAATATAGCTGCAGTTTGTAGAAATACACACTTACATATATAGGTTGTGTTTACAAGCATAGGGATGAACCATACAGGCTCTCTCAGGTGTGGTTACATGGAAGAGCCAGGAGCCAGGAGCAGTAGCTTGCCTTGAATGTTCTTTAGCTGAATCCTTTGGAAACCTAAGGCAAAAAGTAAACAGTTTAAAATAGGCTGGATTCTCCTGGCTTTCTCTATAGGTCCCAGTCTTGACAAACAAAAAAAAAAGATTGTGCTTTCAAGCTGCTTAAGTGGCAGACTAGCATTTTTGAAGCTTACTATAGCTGAAGAAAGGGGACTAGTCTGTAACACCTATCGTAGTCACACTGCAGCCATGCCTCCTGTGTCATGGATATTAATCACCTGATGAGGATTTCCAGCTGGGAGAAGCCATAAACGAACAGGATTTACTGATATATAACAGGACCACTTGCCAATTAATTTATTTATTGCATAGAAAAAAAGATTCAGATTCTTCTAAAATGAAAATTACTGTTTAGCATAAAATGTAAAATTATGTACATTATAATTTGCACCATGCTTGTCCCTCTAGAAAAAAATCGTATTTTATAACTCATGCTTAGTGACACCACAGTGACCATCAGGCCCTGCTTCTGCAGTGTGTTTCATGTTATGATGGGATTATTCTCAGGTTTACAATTTGGCACATGTATAAAACCCTTCCAACCTCAGAACATTAGGGTCAGTGACAGACTTTATGTTAAATATTTCAGTCCACATATATGGACTCATTGTATAGGTATACCTGTTCAGGCAGCATTTATCCACACAGCTATGGTATTGGAATTAACTGCTGTGCCCCACCTGGGTACCTCTTTCACAGGGTAAATACCCTTCACACAGAGTTTCCATTTTAACTGGATATGTCTTCTGTCAAAGGGCAAAATAACATTCCTACCCTCCTCCTACCTCCTACCAAAATTGCTGTAATTTATCACATTGCCTGTAGTTACATTTTGTCTATTAAAAGCTTCAGCTGCACCTATAAATTCTCTGTGAAAGCTTGTTTTCCTACCTCAAAAGTGTTTAGAATTAAGTTGCCAGGAAAGCGTAGTTTTTATCTTTGGGAGGAAAAACAAGATGAGTTTTGTAATTGGAGCTAGTTCAAGCAAATCCAATAAAAGGCTGGAAGCATCCCAGTTACCTTCACGAAGGGGAGGGGGGATATCTTCTGGGGTAGCTTCATCTGTTTTTATGTCTGCTTGCCTGCTCATGTAGGACTCAACTTCTTCCAAGAAACTGCGTTAGTTTTTCAGTGCTTGGATTGAAGTGAAGACTCTTGATAACTTTTAGGGAGAAAGTAACATAAATAATTCTACAAGAAAAATAAGGCAGTTGGATCAGCTGGAATGGGAGCATCCTATTCAATACCCGTTAGGCAGCAGTGCTGACTGTTGCTCTAATTGAACTTCATTGCCGGCATGCGTGTGCATGTCTGTCTGTGAATATTTACAGTTTGGAGTATGGTGTGCTTTTACATCTGTGTTTCCCTAAGAGGCATAGGTTTTTTTTTCCCAATTAAATTTGCTACTCTGTAAATCACTTTGGATTGACTCAAATGGTCTCTGTGGATGACGGCAATATTCTAAAACTTAGTCAACTATATTGTTCCATGCTTTATTGCTAGGAAATAAAGACACCCTTGTCTTAATGGCTAGGGGAGTTCTCTTTTAGTGCATTGAGGGATTTTGAAAGCTTTCAGTCTGGCCAAAGGGACGTGCCCACATACTTTGGAGGTCTGCTGTCACCGTTCGCCGTGTCTTGCAGTGAAGGACCTTCACATGGGAGGCTCTGAGGCTTCACCATAGAAGAAATCTTGTTCCTAATCTTAATTGTCCGGAGGTCAGTAGTCACTGGAACCGTGATACGTGCAGTGGGAAGGGAAAATGGAGCTATTGTATCGTAGGGCTGGTGCTTGAGCTGGTGTACCATGTTGAGGTTTCAGCTCTTGGAATCACAAAGGTCAGAAATAGAATAAATTTGGATTGCTGGCCTGGCTGGGCCTCCAGGTTCATTCTGGATTAGCCAGAATCATGTATGTATTATCGGGTCCTGTCTTCTGTTGGGCACCTGATGGGTTTGAAAGTAGTCTATGGCAGCTGAATAGGTAGGTAAGCAGTGTTTTCAGCATACATTACTGAACACCATTCTCATCAAGTGCTTAGCCTTAGTAAGGCATGAACTTGCATTGAACTTTTTGAGTCATTGAACTTTCATTTCTGTATAGTCATTTTTGTGATACAATCAACACTCAATTATCTGGTGTGATGAGGAGTTGGGATAACTAGGATAAAAATATGAAATATTCAAAACACATGTAAAATTAAGCTGCAAGAATATACTGTGAGAGTGTAAGTGAAAGGAAAAAGGAAAGTTCAATGACATGGTCACATGGGGAGCACCCAGATCCTGATCTAGCACTGATCCAAATTAGTAAGTGGACAGCACAGCAACACTGTACAAAAACAGATGCCCTGTTGTTGATTGGAGCAAGCTATTGTGGAGCCACCTTAGAGGGCTTCTGAATATGCTGCTTATTCACTCACTGGACGATCTGCTCACAGTATTCAAGTTTTGACTTGACTGAATTTTGTCCATTTTGTCAATTTTGATGATAGACAGAACACTTGACCAGTTGTTACAGCTGTCTTCCCACCTCTTGAAAGTTGTTTCTGATTCGGAAATTTTTGGAATGTAAACAGTCATTCATGCCTTCCTAAGTGATGGGGGGGCGGGGGGAAGAAGCATGTGGAGGCAGGTATCAGATTTACTCTCTTTTAATTAAGCAGCACTTCCTTCCTCTCCTACAAAAAGAAACCAATGCTCTATTCACAGAGCCTATTTTTGTCTTCTTGGTGCTCTAATAGACAACACTGAATGCAGCTGACCAAACAGTGACTAGATTTTTGACCGCTGTTATCCCCATAGAGATTCTGCTTGTCTCTGTAAGGGGATGTGGTTGAAGGACCAGACTGTCTCAGTGATAGGACCTGAGAGTTCACCGTAGTTCAGCAATTTACAGATCTGCTTACTCACTAGGAATTTATCAGCTGGCACTGAAGTCACCATACTATCCTATATTTTTTTCCAGCCCTGTCAGTGCTCTGTAATGCTGTCACTATTTTCGTCCAAAAGGAACCTGTTGTCCCGACTAGTTAGCAATTGGTGCAGACCAGGAGCTGGCTGCACGATGCTAAATCTGAGAGTGTGAAAAAGAGAAACCACCTCTCCCTCTTACGGTGTCCTGATTTGGCCTTCTCTTTCCCCATGTACAGAAAGAAGTAATGCTTGAAGTTACCCACATGGATAAATATAGATAGATAGATAGAGATATAGGTATAGGTTAAGACTTGAAGAAGAGAGAGAGGCTGTTTACCAGTAACTTATTCTTTGAGATGTGTTGTCCGTATATTGTTCTGCTATCTACCCTTTCTCTTTCTCTTTAGGTACTTCTGTGTTTGAGAGAAATGATTTGAGATCATACAGCACACATTACATCTAAAGTAGACAGCTCTTCCATTCATTTCTTCTCCTTGACCAGAACAATCAGGAAGGCCTTGGGCTTCAGCCAGATGCTCTGATTAGTAAAGGGCAGCATGTTGCTAGAACATGTTAAAATCACCTTAATAGTATTTCATAAAATGAGTAGTCTGTCTTGGCAGTCTGCTTTAGAAGATATTAAATGCTAGCAAATAAAATAAATCTTTCATTAATAAAAATACACTTGATTTACAGCTAGCATGCTGTTTATCTGAGTCTAACTCTCAACATAACAAAATTTTATAGCTGACTATTTTAGTGTTCTTCTAGTTGGGCTTTGTTTTGGAGTTCACTTACAAGATGCAACAGGGGCAGAATTCATCATTGTTTGGTCTATAGGATAGAGTTAAATAGTTATATTTGTATTCCACCAACTCCAGTGGGTTCAGATTGAGAAGGAAAAGCTTTATTGCTTATACTTGGAAACTTTTCCTCTATTCCAACATTTACAGGTAATAGTGGTATTGCTCCTTTCAATTTACCTCCTTAAACCAATGAGTGTTTGATTGCATGCCTCCTTGTCAAAGTTTATTTCCATCTACAGGGGTCTTTTTGCTTTGTTCAGACAAGACAAGGGCAAAACAGATTAAAAAAAGATTAAATTCTAATTATTCCCTTTCTATTTCATCATATTAAGAAACACTGGGACATCTGATTTCATTTTTTGCCAGATTCCTTTGCTTACAATTGTATATTAAGGCTGCTTGGGTCTCTGACTATTCTGAAATACATTTTGTTGGTTTCCTAGTCTTAGACTTATAATGGCAGATGCTCTTGGAACATGTTAAATAAATAAAAAGTTGATTCTAATTGTCTAGCCACTACGGGTAGACCACAGATGATTAAAATGTGATCTTGTAACATATGTAGCCCCAAAAGGAGGGAAAAAAAAAAAGAAAAAGCAAACTCATACAGATTAGAAGGTTCTCCAGTTGAGAAGAGTATAGGAATGTTTGGGATGTTTTGCTCTGCTGGTAGACATAATTTTATCACTTCTTCCTCTTGCTGCTCTAAGTATTTGGTTCTTAGACACCTTCAATAGTTCTTTTGAGAGTATTTTTTAAAATATTTGACATATACCTTCAGGCTCTGCAAGTAACAGTACAATTCTCACAATGATGGCTTGGTTAGAGAGATTTAATACAGCTCTGAATCCATTTCTGATTATGGTTTTGTTAGTGCATTTTTATTATAACTCCTGCTGGTAGCTGGATGTGTGGAGAGAAATTATCAGCTAAGAACAAGATTAATCCATTCACTTTTCCTTTTAAGGATTAATGGAAATGGTTGTAATAATTCAGGGTTATCCTTTTTTTTTTTTTTAATAAAAAGCCCTGTAATTACCTGAAGCAAGCTTTTCTTATTATGTAATATTTTATGTAACTCAAAAATAGTGTGTTCTTGCAATGTGCAGTTTTGTCTTTTGCTTCCAGATAAGAGACCTGACTGAGAATATGCAAAGCATATGCTACCGGTTGTTGCCTATTTTGCAAGAAGATAGATAATTACTTTAGTTATGTCACCCATAAGCTGGATTCTGTTTCTTGGTGTGTATCGTTGTCTTTGCCAGCAGCCTAAAATTGGATGGCAATGCCTAGTGGTGTTGAAATCCATCCTTAGAATTCTCCACTGGAACTACCAAAGGCAAAGTTTGAGCAGTTTTGTTGTGTTTTTTTTTTTTCTTCAAAACTGTACATCTTCCCTAGACCTCAATGACAGAGTAAAAGAGAAGTAGGCTGCAGCAAGATGGAGGGACCTCCCCATGACTTCTTTCGTCCAAGGCCAGACTAAGTTATTACAAAGCATCTTCATACCCCTTCCTCATCCATTTAAAATGGTAGAGATGGGCACCACTTCCCATGAAGGAAAGTACAGTGACATTTCTGCTTCTCATCTATCCCAGGTAAAACAGCAAAGTCCCTCTTTTCTTTCTGAAAAGATTAGGAGTTTAGTGAGGGCAGAGCCTATTCTATTTTTGCTTACCTGCTGTGAAGTGCACTGCATCTCTCAGAGCTTTCACCTTTCTGGCAGATTTGTGCAAACATCTCTGCGTTGGTTACAATCTGGTCACATCTTCAAACTTTGCCTTGCAATCCTACAAGCTAGAGCTATCTTTCATTTTAAAGGAAAATGGAGATTTCAAGGTGTTTATGAGATTCCAGGAGCTGGCTCCATGGCCTGGAGTGCTAATGTCTCACCTTTGTGGCTCACATTAACTCGCATCAGATAGCGGAGAGACTAAGCCAGGGAGAAAGGAAAGAGCCCCTGCAAGCATATCATTTGTGTCCAACACTGCCCTGGCCCTGCATGACAGGAGCATCAGCCTCATCAACATGGCACAAAACAGTATCAGAGAACTGGAGAGAAAAGAGGAGCATAGAATGGAAGCACAGCTCAAACAGGGGAGTGTAGAAAAAGGGACAAATTTGAGGGAACATGAACACACAAAAAGCAGCATTCACCAAGGAAAGGAGGACAGAAGTGTTGGAGACAGACACAGAATTTCTGTGGTGGCTATAGAAAGCCTTAAAGGGATAGAAAAAAATGTATGATTATGAAAGTGAACTCTCTTTTCCTTTCTCATATGGAAAAAAAAGAAAAAGAAAAGAGGCCCAGGTCTGCAGGGTAAGTTCTTTGATTGTCCCTTTCCCCTAGAAAACTAGATCAAAGAGGAAAAAGAAATGACAGTCAGAATGTTTGAGGAAAAATGGTTGACCCATCATAGCTGGGTTTTACTTCCAGACTGTGTCTGCTAGTTGATAAAACCTGCTTAAGGAAGATTTTTCTTCTTGGGTATGTAGTATTCTGAATCCATAGTAAACATTCAAACTTTTGATGGATCCATACAGCACATACCTCTGGAGCTTCTGAATGAATGGAGATAGTCCTCTGTATTTCTCCCAGCCCCACTGCTGCTGCGCGACGTGCCTCTCCAGTGAGTACAGATGACCCAAAGTCCACTGAACTCCAGCAGGTATTAGACCAGAATAGAGAATGGTTCCTGTTACTGAATTTATAACACTGGCAAGTTTGTATCAACAAAATGATATAATAAATTGCAAAATGTCATGCCATGTAAGAACGCTTCACCTTGAAAACCGGGTAGATTTGTCTGAAATAAACAATGGATTATAAAACAAAGCATTTTTAATACCGTTTTTGAAAACCACTTTTCAGAGAAGAAATAATTGCATTTCAGAATTTATTAGAGTACATCAGTAAAATGTAAAGTCTAATGAGTTCATCCACTTTTATGATTACACTGAATTATATTTTGGAATCTATCAGCAATATTAAGAGAAGATTGGTTAAAAAAAAAAGTCTGGCATACACATTTGTAATGTGTTTTGCAGCCCTTGTTCTTTCATACCCATAAAATCTTCAATGTATCAAAAAGGAAAAGAACGTAAAAAAATTATGAAGAGTTGAAGCACTTCAGGAGAAACAGTAGTCAAAGTAGCTGGTACCCAGCTATGGTATGCCAGACTAGCATTTCAAGCGTGTGTGTTAGGTGATTATGAAACACAGAGGAAAAATAGCTATTAATAAGCAATGATTTCTACCAGTTTTATATTGGGACTTCACATTTTTATGTGCACATATTTATGAGCAACAGTAGCTGGGTCACCCTGAAACAGGATCTGTACTGTTCTCCAACAGCTGGGCTACATTAATGAACACACTTAAAAAAATAAATATTGAGATGGCAAAACCCAAACAGGGAACAGACTTCATTAATGTTAGTAAGGTGAAAGAAAATAAAATCAACTAGCACATTTGGTGCTTAGATTTCCATTTTTTAGGCTTCTGTTTTGGACCGTGTTTCTAGGTGCAAGTCGAAACTTATTCATTCCACAGGTAAGTATTCCATCAGTTTCATTCAACTTGGGAGAGTCTGCTAAGCCTGACACATCAATAAAGTGAATATATAAATGCCTATAAAGGTCATTTACAATACGATGGCATTATTACAGATTGACATTTTCCTGTTGATCTGTACTGGCGTCATGCTGTCACATACCAGAATCCTTGCACTTGTTGCAGTGGCATACGTTCGTTATGGTAATCATTCGCAAATTAAATGTGTTTACCCTTCCAGCGCTATCTGCGAATTCAGCAGGAAACAAAAGTCACTTCATATCCTGTATTACAAAGGTTTGAGAGAAGAACTCCTCCATGTCAACAAACACCAGTTCACAGCACAGTATTTGGAAACATATGAACTATTTTTTCCTAGACAAGAATCTCCCTTTTCGCTTGGAAGTTTGAGGTGATTCAGTTTATTTTTCCAAAAAAGGAAAATGAAATAAAGTGTGGCATGATAATCCCCCAATATCCGCAGAATTCCCCAAGGTAGTTCTGAGATTATTACATTTCATGCAAAAGGAAACAGCTCTCACAAGTTTCAATAGCAGGTCACATTTTCAGCATTTTGTAATCAGTGAAGCATGCACACAGGTGTTTGCAGATGTACATATCATTTCTCAGTTTTGCATCAATGAAATATCGGTACTGGCTGTTGTTGAGACATGTATTGTGATTTTCAGTGCAATTTTAAATTATTGCGCTATGGAAGATTGACAGGGAATTATCAAAGAACCCTAAAAACATTCTGAATGCATTTAATATGATTTTATTCCTACAGTTCATGAACATGTTATTCATAATTTGTAATTCTTCACGCTTTGAGTGCTTCCAGTAGAGTTTTTGCCGTTGGAGTGAGATCTTCCTGTGCCAATATAGAGACCTTTTTATTTGAGTGGGCCACCAATGAGAAGAAGCATCAGCTGGTCTCTGTGCTTAATGATTTTGCAGAATTTTTTTGTAGGTGGAACAAATTGATGGTGAATGTTTGCACAATAAGTAGATTTTTTTTGACTCAAGATATTTTTGGGCTATTTTCAAAGAGCAGGTAGGGTTTTAGGCTACGAAATATCAAAGACAGTTGGAAAATCTTACTTTTTCTTGCTATTTCAGGTGGCTTGTTTTTTTCCGTCTACTGTTAGTGGAGACTGCTTTAAATAAGACCTAACCTTAATACTGTGGACAAGTAGCCTGAGTCGCACTAAGACTGGGGAATCCTTTTTCTTTCTTCAATGGGTATAAAAACATTCTAAAACAATATAACTTGGAGTGAGGGAGAAAAGTAACACACATTACAGATCAAGAGAAAAATGGCTAAACGTATTATGGATATAAAATGAAGTCAGATGATGAGAGACAGTAGGTTCATTTATTCATCAGCCTGGTATTCTTAAGAAGATTTTACTTATATTATGTTTTATTTAAATAAATAGATTTGTTCCATAGAATTCAAAACACTGATATTTCTTGGGAATGAATGAAACATAATTGAGGTTTATAATAGTAATAATAAAATTTTGCATGCAAGTATCTGTTGATATATATTATTAGTATTTGATGCCTGCCAAAACTCTCTAGCCTAAATGTGATGGTATATAATGTTATTATTTTTTTTTAGTAATATATGTTTGTCATTTCAGCATTAATACTTGTAATCATACATAGGGGCCATTTAAACATGTATCATTCTACCCTGTTACCTATTCAGCATAGAAGCACATTCTTAGAGAAGAAAATTTTAACAAAGTTAAAAAGTAAGGTTTTTATTTCAGCTTCCTCTGCTTTCAGTATTCAATGTGTATATGTGTAACAGTATTACATTTATATATTTAAAATAATGGGAACTCATGAGCAACTGAGAATTATTTCTATAGCTCTGTGAGCTCTAATAATGAAGTTAAAGGTTTTTGAAGCCTTTGAAGCAAAATTTCTATTGTAATGAAAATTTTACACACATGGAGTGAAGAGGTGAGGTTCCATTAGGGAAACCATTACTAATAAGTCTGATTTTATCTTTATTGCCATCACAAGCCTTGTTAAACTCTTGTGCCTTTGGGTTTTAAGACAGAAGTGCAGTGGTGCAGTGTAGCTTCTGAGATCTCTGGAAACCAGCAAGGTTCCCCGCAAAGCCCCTTGAGTGCCAACTTCCAGTTAAATTCCTTTGGGGATCCCAGTTTGGGGAAAATGTGGTGGTTTGCAAACCAACCTCAAGGAAGCAGTTAATAGGCAAATGAGTGAAAGTTGTGGCGAGGAGTAGGAGAGCTGCCTTATCTGCTCAGCTTCAAATACCCCAGGGAGCTATTCATCCTGTTGCCTGCTATGGAGCTAAGATGCCCCGGAAGCTAGCAGTGTACTGAAGGGGAGCAATGTGGAAAGCTAGGTAATCTGGTAACCTAGTTCCCCTCCAAAGTTTTGATATGTTTGATGTGTTCCTAGGAAAAGTTTTGATTCGGTTACAGCAGCTTTTTCAATAGAACGATGCTGTCAAAACATGTTCACCTACCTCTGCTAAAAATTCCTCTGGCATTTTGCATAACAGTGGATAAACATAATTAATACAGGTTGATTTGCTGTTTTTTTTGCACTTGAGAATAGAATTTGAGAATGAAAACAAAAATTTTACTAGTTTCTCAGGGAAACCAGTGTTTTATGATGACCTCTTTGCTTCTCTACAGATCCATGTATCTAGTTTGTTTTTCATTTGAGAGCTCATCAAGTTGTCAATCTCTCTTAAGCTCATGGACTCTTTAGTTTTAGTTTTAGTAATCCTTATGGGAAATAGGTTATTATCTTGTTATCTATTGTTTCCCATTTTTACTTTTAAGAAATGCTGTCTGTCTTTTCCTGCCCCCCCCCCTTTTTTTTTTTTTGGTGTTCTCTAATTTCTCCAGTATTGTCATCATTTTTTTTATCTTTTCCAAAAAATAAAGATGATATTGTAAAGCTATCAGAAATTTTAAGTGAGATAGGACTGAAATAAAGTTCCCTTACCATCAAATGCCTGCTCAGAAGTCTCTCTCTATTTTCAGAGCCAAATTTTGTGTCGTCTTATGACATTGGGAACTTTACCTACTTCTTCTTCCGGGAGAATGCAGTGGAGCATGACTGTGGGAAAACAGTCTTCTCTCGTGCTGCTCGGGTGTGTAAAAATGATATTGGTGGCAAGTTTGTGCTGGAGGATACTTGGACTACTTTCATGAAAGCTCGTCTGAACTGCTCTCGCCCTGGAGAAATTCCATTTTACTATAACGAGCTACAGAGCACTTTCTTCCTGCCAGAATTGGACTTGATTTATGGGATTTTTACCACTAATGTGTAAGTAAATTCCATGATACGTTTTATTTTCTTATGATTTATGACAGTAAAAGCTAAAGCTTCTTAGCTGTCTCCTTCTGTAGATGGAAAGGATATGGAGTAAATGTTATGAATTCAAACAACTGCTTTCTCCAGTCCGCAGTCCTTTTGTGAACACGTATCAGTTCTAAATGCTTTGCATTAAATTGTTGAAGGCATACAAAAGAAGGAAGAATTCTTAATCTTTCTTTACAGCACGGTGATGGTTGTGTTTAAGGCTGTTTTGTCATCGTACATTATTATAAACACATGATTATACATGTCGTGTATTATTATAAATAAATAATTACGTAATATGTTTATGAAATACTGTTATCATAATTGTAGTTTAATCATATCAGTTCTACAATTTCAATCATGTCATGCTCACCTTACTCAAAAGAGCATGAAAAGTGCTCTTAAGTATTCTGAATTAGTACAAACATATCCTAGTGTGGGTTTGAGAGTCAAACCCAGTGTTTACTCTATTTTCAATTGAACCTGTTATGTCAACAAGGTAAAATTCTAAAATGTACAGTTTGGTCTTAAAATTTAACATTTGATTAGCATTAAAGCATTGTGGATGGACATAAAAGCTTCCTAGACTCTGAACTTGGTATCAGGAATAACTTAATTTTTAGAAAAAAAGACACTGTTGTCCCAGAAACGAGATGAAATATTACTTAAAACGTGATGACTGGAGTTCATATGTTGCTTGGTAAGAGCAGCCAGTTATGAGCAGGGTTTCAGATTTAGGTTTCTGATTTTGTTACCTGCTTGCAGTATCACGCTGTGTAAGGCAGTTTTGCCCAGAATTTTAAAAAGTATTTGGGCACCTGAAACATAGATCCGTGCCACTTTCTACCACTAGAAGCACCTGAATACCTACCTTCTGTATATTAGGATATATCCATATAGCCAGGTGGAAGCAGTTATAAATTAATCCAAGCAAGTTGTGATCCCTAAGTTGTCTGGCAGTGAGCATGAGTTTGGGCCTGAGTTAGTTTCTCCTGCTTTTGGTGCGATCCTGTGTTACCATGTCTAAATGGCTTCCAGACTCAGGCTGGCGCACGGAGAGGCAGCTCAGACCATGAGCGTGGCTAATGGGTGGCTGGTTGCACCAAGCTGCAGAGGTCTCCCAGTTGTAACATGGGGATGATAAGCTTAACCCTGATGAGCAATGTATTGAAGTTAGGGGCTGCTTTTTAAAAAAGAATAGTAGAGACTTTGGAATTACTGGGGACGGGACAATTCAATGCAGTTTTCAATAGTTTTTAACATTTCATTAGTTTGTTTTACTAACTAGCACAAGTTTTAGAAGACACAGGTTTCTCAGGTGACGTGCTGATGTTCAACATAATCCTTCATGAGGACTCAAAATAGCCCTTATGCTCTCCTGCCAAGGAAACCCTGACCAGGAGGATTCTGTTCTAGAAAATCTACAAGGCTGCTGCCATACAATGGCAGCAATGCTCTTCTCCCCAAAGGAGAGCTCCATTGAAATTATATTCGTTCTTATCACCACATATAACAAATACAATTTTAGAGGTTGCTGAAATGTTGCAGAGTTAGGATTGCTTCCCCGTATTGAGTACCTGTTCACAGAGATCTGCACAACCCATATGATTTGCATTTCAGTCCTGCAGCCTGATGATGGAGAAGCGCCATGGGTTCCCAACAGAGGGAACGACATGCTCCTTTCCCTTGGTGTAACAACATCAGATATTACGAAACCACACTCAGCATTTTTCAGTCTCAACATTTTCAGAATTGTAGTGATTTTATTTTAGGTTATTTAAAAAACTGTGCCCCAATGACTGTTTAATATACTGTGAATCGCTTTGTGGGGAACCCCCCCCCAAGCGTCTCTGCCAATAGAGATTATGAGTCATAGCAAAACCAGCACCATTTAAGTGTAGACTAAGTAAGACTGTTAAATCCAGTATCACTGCTGCTTCTTAATGAAGCTGATTTTGTTTCTTTCAGACTATCAGAAGATTTATAAGCATGAGTCCTTTAAGGAAATTCAGGAAATTCAAGAAGACCTTGGTATTGTTAATAATATGAGTGATCTGCCTTTAATGGTAGTTTATATAGGCAAAGTTTTATCAAATCCAATGCTAACTGATTCTGCAGCAACTATTAGCATGAAACTTCTAGTTTTGGAGTGACAAGCATTAGAAAGCAAATCGTTCTTTTGTGCTGCTATTAAATTCATGTTGCCTTATTGTCTTTTCAGTTGTTGGTAGATTTGATCCCCTGGGGTTATTTTTTATTTCCATCTATTTGGAGTGTCTATAGCAGGCCTTCTAAAGCCCTGTGTAAACTACAGAAGTAAAAAAAGAAACAAACAAGCCATGGGGATCAGGTGTCACCAGTTTTACCTGCAATGGAAATTTGTGTAACTGTCTGCCACCTTCACTCTCCATCCCTTTATCTCACATTTTGGAAAAGAATAATGCAGAAGCTCATTTCCATGACTTATATGCATTGTAAAAGAATTATTTCAGACTTTAATTTATTGCTAGCTGATGATAATTTAGCTTTATTACATCTGTTGAGAGTTTTTTTATACATATTAAAACTCCCAAATGCTGCAGATTTTTGAAATTTAATTTGCTGTCAAAATAAAGTAAATTTTCCATATTAAGCATTCTCACAGTCACTTGATTGTATTACTTACACCATACAGAATTACTTTATTGGCACATATCACATTTTGAACAGAAGAACAGGAAATTATATTTTGCCTGGTGACTGTTTATTTCTCTAACAGGTGATCTTGTACAGTATGCAGTCCAGGTTATTTTGTCTTGGGACTTGCATTCTTATTGCTGTACAAGGTCGTTTGGAAGATGGGATTTTTGTTCTGGTGCCTTACCCAGTACTTCCATAGGGTCTGGGGACATATCATGAGTCAAAAATCCTTACACTCCATGCACAGATGATTGTATAAAATAAATATTTATGACCTCTGAGAATTATCTCATCATCAACTTTGTAACTAGAAGGAAGATACACTTGATGAGTGTGATTACGTGTGGGAGTAAAGTATAGCCTTGTGGTATTAGAGCAGCAGCAGAAGGAAGGAAATTCTGAGTTTTTCGAACTGCCAGCTACTTGGCAAGGATGACAAAAATTTTAAGTCTGCAGCCTGTGCCTAAATCAGCACATCATTTCCCTGAGATATCATCTCCTGGCTGATCATATCCATTTTGTTAATTACTGGAAGGACTGGAGAGTTAACGAGGGAAAATATTGCCTGATATTTTTATTTCTTTTCAGCAAATGGACTTCTTAATGTTGTTAATTAAGTTAATGTTTATATTTCTTCTGCAGGAACAGCATAGCAGCCTCAGCAGTTTGTGTCTTCAACCTGAGTGCCATAACTCAGGCCTTTAATGGACCCTTCAAATACCAGGAAAACTCTCGTTCTGCTTGGCTTCCATATCCCAATCCAAACCCTAATTTTCAGGTACAAGTATGTGGGGGAAGAACAGTAGTTTACATGAGTTTTCTTCAAAGTGTCGTATGGTTCATAGTTAACGAGCCCAGTTTTGCACTGTATTATAGCCTAAGATGTCAAAAAAACAAAAAAAGAAAAAAAGCCCTAAGATTACTCTCTATTTTGTCATACTTAATCATACTTAATTTTATCTTTCCACAAACTCGTGTGGTTTGAAAAGCAGATGTGCTTTGAAGGGTAGGAGTATAAATGCTCGACTTTGATCTTCTGTCGAAATGAAACAATATTATAGTCATTTGCCAAAGTAATGTTAACTCCTGGCTGAGGAATAATCAACATTCTCTTCTCTTTTACATTTTATTTGCGTTGTTAGACCCTGGAAAGGAACACTCTGACAGAAAAAAAAAAAAAGGAAAAAAAAAGTAGTAGTAGGAATTTGTAAATTTGGCAGTGCAATGTGGTCCACGCTCCTTGAAAGAATCTGTTTAAAGGAATTTGTGAAGCGGTGTGCCCCTCATTTGAACTTGTCAGCCTCCGAGTATGTAGTCATCTGAAGCTGGCTGGCAGTGTAAAACTAATTAGTCCAGAGTGGGTTAGTCAGGGGAGCTTTCTGCAAGGAGGAAAGGGTGTTTCAAGTAAGCACGTGTGTATTTTTTTAGTCTTCTGCACAGTCATAACTCCTAGCAGGATAATTATCATGAGAGAGTGGTTCCAACAAGAGAAATAGAAAGGAAAATAACATTTATTTAGTTAACAACGATATCTTTCCATCAAGATACTTAAGCGCAGATCATCCTCTCACCCTCTCTTTATCACTGTGCAGTTTCTTACGTTCAGTTCCCGTATAACAGCGAATCCCACAGCAGCTTTCCTCTCTTCTTGTAAAGGTGTGAAACCCAGTCACCCTCAGGGGACTTGCTGGTAGTTTTAATTTTCTTTAGGACTTCCTGGTTTGTGCAAACAAAGGAGAATAAAGCACTGAATCTGCAGTGAATTATAGGTCAGAGCCCCGTTATCTTTTCTAAATAGTATGTTTGGCACTATGCCCAAATGAGAGAACACCATTTAAGCAAGCTAGATTATGGAAACAGGCTATATTTGTGTATAGCTTTTTACATATTGTAGTAATATTTGTATTGCCAGAAGAGCGATAGCAAGATGGTCAAAGTGAGGCTACATTTGTGAAGGAAGAGGCCTGAAGAAAGGTTTGCATGTAAAAAGTCTTCTCTTTTTTCCAACTATATGAGTAAGTCCAATAAAAGTTATTAACACCTCCCTGTAAGCCTTGTCTGCCTTAATGTGTCAGTAATTCCTGTGCGAGCATCCCATGGAGAATGGTGCCTGCAGGTGAGGCACAAGTCTCTGCTGTGTTGTCCGTGCTTGTTTCTACCTCCCAGTCAAGGTGGGGAGGTGCCGCAGAAATTTCTGACTCGGATTGCTGGCTGATTTGAATGTGGCTCTTACATCCTTTATCAGCCTTACAAGAGTTGCAGAAACAGCTGTACCATCTTCGAGCAACAGCTTTGCTGACCCGCTCTCTAAAGTTATGAAATGGCCTTTTGGAACACAGTATTTAAGCCAGTTCACTTTTTCTGACCTCCATGTGCCTTTAGTGATGTCAAACTTCTGTACTTTTACAGATGCAATTTTTTATTCTGCTGAACTGTCTGTCTGATTTCTGGCTCCTCAACTGCAGTGCTGGCATACATCGTCTTCCCAGAAGGGATGACTTTTCTTTTGTAGCATACTTACCATAAAATATCAGGAGTGCTGATTGTATAATCTCAGAATTGGATTTATCCTCAGAGTATTCAGGTACTCATCAATAACAGGCAGCAGTATGTGGTTGTGAAGGAAATCTATTGCTAGATAGCGCTGGTTGTATCAAGCACTCTATTTCCAAGGCTAGATCATATTAATGAAATACTTTCCAGCTCGCTATTGGAATCCCACTCCTGAGACACGGCAAGCCTTTAAGGACACTCTTTCTCTCCAGAGCTTGTTACTTTTCTCTTTACACAGGACATCTTGCATAATGAGATCAAGGACTATATGTATTTCAGTGTACCATGAGCATTCCAAGTGGAAGCTTTCCTGCTTGATACATTGATATAATATTCAGAGAAATTCTTCTTTTGCTTCTTTGTTTTAATTTTTCCCTGGCCTGACATGCTGGGTGCTCACAGAACAAGTAGTTGTCTCCTGCCTAACTGTGTTTCCTCCCTCTCAATCCTCCAGTCTGTGGAAACTGGAGGAATTTTTGACATCTCATTGTAAAGTTATTGATTTGAGTTTTTCTTAAAATTTGTGGATTTGGGCTGATCAGTTAGTCTCAGATTGAAAACATGGCAATAGTGTTACTCAAAAATAACTGGCAGGGTTTTGCACATTTTATTATTTAGTTTATGCTGTGATTCATAACATCATTTATGACACAGCAGAATGCTTAAAATACAGTGAAAAAATATGTCTTTGGCATGCCTTTCATATCACCAACATATTGACAAATGCTGTAAAGTTCTGGTTTTTTTTTTTCTGATATGATAATGTAGAAGTAAGCATATGGGGGTTTTCCTGCTCACATGAAGCTCTCTCTTTAGTGTCCTTTAGTTAGCTGAAGACTTAAATGTGAAGATGCCAAATTAATTGCCAGATATTTTGTTTTATTTGTGCTTGGAATTTGTGCTTGCAATTACTGAATGTTTTCCTGTTAGAAATTAGTACAATTTTCTGTTATATAATACAGTCAGTTCTAAAGCAAAAATGTCTTTGCTGTGGACAACACTTTGTAGTTAGAGCTCCACACCGTCCATTTTTGGCTTAATGAACACAAAGAAGCTTACAGACTCTACATCGTGCTTTGACCTGGGATTTCTGTTAGTCCCTGGATGTGGTAAGACATGAGATTTTCTCTGTAGCACTCAGTGTAAAATAGTAAAGAAAACTAGTTAGAAAAGTCTGTGGTTTGTTGGATGGTAATTTTTCTCCCCTTAGGACTGCATCAGGAAAGTGGGGCTTTCTCAGTTGTTTTGTGCACAGTCTAGCTAGCTCCAAAATGAGACCTGAATTTGGTATACCACAGTATCACTACAAGATATACTGCTGGTATTTATTTTCTTGTACTGTAAATCAGAGAGCAAATCTTGCTATCACATATAGTGACATTACTTTTCTGTTTTCACAGTGTGGCACGATGGACCAGGGTCTGTATGCAAATCTGACTGAGAGAAATCTTCAGGATGCTCAAAAATTCTTTTTAATGCATGAGGTGGTCCAACCAGTTACTCCCATTCCTTACTTCATGGAAGACAATAGCCGATTTTCCCACGTGGCGGTGGATGTGGTCCAGGGCAAGGACATGCTTTTCCATATCATCTACCTTGCCACAGGTATGAGCGCTGTGTTGCGGAGATACCTGCAAAAGTCTGTGAGGTCTATGCATTTTAACAGTCTGTGAGTTAGTTCTGGACTATGTATAACACCTAGAGTAAGTTTTTCCTCCTTGGCAGTGTTAACTCTGTCTTTTCCCTGTCCAGAGTAGATGAGATAGGCAGTTTGCAATGTGTTTGTTTATATTGTGAACTCCAGTGTTGGTCTCCGTTCTCTCTCTGCCTGTGGAAGGGATGAAGCCTACATGCTCTTATGGGAGCAAATGGCTGGAAAATCCATAAATAGGAACTCACTGAGTTTCTCTGTCTTTTCATTCTTTTTATGTAGAACCCTAAAAAGCTACTGATTTGATCTTCCAATCAGTGAAGTCATTTTCAAAAATGTCATCAGTTCAATAGAAACTGGAAAAGTCATTTTGGTTACGGAAATTATGATTTACTAATGAAAATTGCTTATTCTATAGTTTATTGCTTAAAAAGCCTGAGAAAATGTGCATTGTGGTTCAATATATAACTTAATTTAAAGCGTGATGCTCATTTCTGATAGAAGACTGCTTCTTTTGCTTCTTTCTGAGTCTGAATAAATTTTATGGTAGCTTGCTGTGTTCAGGTGAGACAGTATTTCTTGGGCTGTTATCCTGGTAGATAAAGCTTTCTCATTGTGCTCCTTGAAAGATAGGCAGTAAAATAAATAGGTTTTAATAGGTTTTAATAAGTTTAATAGCTTTTAATAGGTTAAAGCTGTGCTGGAATTTGGCCAGTTGTAATTAAAACAATTCGCCGATTGGAAAATTGTGGCATTTTAACTGAAATTGTGCCTATACCGAAAGCTGTTTATATTGCAGAACTCTAACAGAAACTGAATTTCAGAAACAGGTATTGAGTTGGTTTTATATAAAGGCACTGTCACTGCATTGTGGGATATTTACATTGTAATGACTGCACCTAGAATGATGTAATTTTTCATAATTCTGATTGTTTTTGGTTTTCAGTTTAGCTTCCTGTATTTCCTTTTACATTTGATTCAGTGAGTGAGGAACCAAAATTTTAAGTTTCATGGTTCATTAATAAAGTGTGTTCAGTAAAAGGTCTGTGTTCTTTTTATGCATCTTTCTTGCTGTTGAAAAGATACTGCTCTTATACTCTTTATTATATACATGCTTGCCCTGCACTTTCGTTCTTTTCTATACCTGTTTGCAGTTACTCATGGAAGCACAATGCTAGGCTAAATGGATCTTTAGTTTGACACCATTAAATGCTTTTATGTAAACAGAAGGTGGATTTTATAAATGTGAGAAACTGTACGATGAAGAAACCTAATTATAAAAAAACTAATTATGTAGTGTTTTTTTTAATGTCATGATACTGGTAGTGATACAAGGTCTTATTTCTCAATAGCATTATCTTAGCTTGTGTAGGAGCTGTGGATCAATTAGCAATGCATTAGGATCCTAAACAATGTGTGATAAAATATTACAGAGAAAACACCACTGCTTGTATAAACAACCATAACTAAAAGACAGCAGCCTTAACTTTGGAAACACCCCAGGGAGGCACACTAAGTCTGACAGTTTCTAACTCCTCTAGTGTCCAGCCTTTCTTCCTTGTGCAATGGCATCCAGCCCAAGCTCCTCACACCATTGCGTGTGTGTGTTTGGGAGAGCTGCAGCAGGGTAATTGGCTGTCATCGTTGTATCTTTTCTATTTTAATTTTGCTTGCATTAACAGTGGTGGCAAATTCAATTTAGCGTTACATTTTTATCACTATGTTCCATCTTCAAAAAAGTGAAAAAGACGCACTAGAGAACTACAGGCTGGTCAGCTGCCCTTGAGTCCCTGGGAAAATCATGAGACAAGACTCCTTGGAACGCAGTTTTGTGGGCACGTAAAGGAGAAGAAGGTGACTGGGAAGAGTCAGCATGGATTCGTCAAGGGTAAATCATGCCTGACCAACCTGGTTATTTTCTGTGGCCAGATGACCAGATTTGTGGAGGAGAGGAGAGTAGGGGAGAGTAAAGTCATTTACCTCAGCTTTAGCAACGTTTGTGACGCTGCCTCCCATGATATTTGCATATCTAAGTTAGGATACTATGGTCTGAATGAGTGGACAACTAGATGTGCAAAATGCTCGTTGGATGGTCAGACTCAGAGGGTAGTTGTTAATGGGTTGCACAAGTGGTAACAAGTGGAGTACTGCAAGGGTCTACTGACACCTGTCCTGTTTAACACCTTAATCAATGACCTGAGACAACAGAGTGCATTCTGTTAAGTATGCAGACGACACCAAACTGGAGGGACCAGTCGATATGCTCGAGAGCGGGCTGGCCATCCAGAAGGACTGAGATAAGCTGGAGAACTGGGCCACCCAGAACCTCTCAAAATTCAGCAAGTGCAAATGCAAAGTCTTGAATCTGGGAAGGAATATCCCTATGCAGGCTGAGGACTGACTAGCTAGGAGATGGCTGTGCTGAAAGGAACTCGGGGTTTTGGTAGACAACAACCTGAACGTGAGCCAAGAGCATGCCCTGGCAGCAAAGAAGGCCAACAGCGTCCTGGGCTATATTAACAGGAATGTAGTCAGTAGATCAAGGGAAGGGATTATCCCCATCTACTCAGCATGCTTGAGACCACATCTAGAATACTGCATCCAGTTTGGGCCCCCTAGTATTAGAAAGATGTTGATAAACTGGAGCAAGTACAGCAGAGGGCCACCAGGACTGTCAGGGGGCTGGAGCAACATGCGCTGTAGGGAGAGACTGAGGGAACAGGACCTCAGGGGGGGCCTTGCAGCAGGCTGCAAGTACCTGTGCGGAGGTCACAAAGAAGAACAGAGCCAGGATCTTCACAGTGGTGCATGGTGGGAGGACAAAGACAACAGATAGAGATGTCCAGACTGGATATAAAAAAACTCTTCTTCACCCTGAGGACAGTCAAGCAGTGGCTTAGGTTGCCCAGAGAGGCTGAGCTGTCTCCATCCTTAGAGGTTTTCAAGACTAGACAGCAACCTGATCTGATGTTGTAGCTAGCCCACCTTTGAGCAGCAGGTTGGGCCTGAGACCTCCTGCCGTCCCTTTGGACCAGGATTATCCTATGATTCTTTGACTCTGTGATGTGCCCATGCAGTATGGAAATTCATGGGGCTAGATTTCACGTTTACTAAACCCTGTGATAGTAGATGATATTGTACTACTTGGTGCCAAAAGGTAAGTGTGTTCAACTCCGAGATAAATACTGGCAGTAAGCAATTACACCTATTGGAATAAAGCAGGATGGATCCAATCCATGCTGTGTAAGATGTACTCTGCATAACTTTTGCAGTTACAATTCATTACAGCATTCTTACAAAAATTGTCTGTTAAAATGAACCAAGCTGATTCACCGGAAAGGTAGACATATAGATTGAATTGAATGCAAGTGAATGCTCTGCAGTCGTTGGTATCTAAAGCAAAATCCTCGTTCTTTGAAGCAGATGGGCAGTAGTTAAGAGAAAAATTCTCTCTTCCCTTCTCTTACATTCAGGATAATGACCCTGCCAGTGTAAAGAGGTATTTTAATTTTATTAAACTCTTAAAAGAGATAATATTATTTTAGGAGAGAATGGGAGTAAGCAAACAAATGCATTAATATGCTGTGTCAACAGTCTTCACATTTCCTAAACCTCTGCCAGGTCATTTTTCTGCTAGGAGAGTCTGATGTGCTGGGATTTAACAGCTTCTGCTGGTATCAAAAATGTATTTTACTACTTTGGAAATGCATCTTAACCTTTCACTGCACTGACTTCTAATGCAGAATAAGGTGATACATGAACTCCTACACCTTTTACCTTGCTTTGAACAAGAACCGTGCTGTTGACTTTAGGCAGGTAGATATCCCTGAAACAATTTTCAGTGATTCAGAAAGGAAACGTTCAAAGAACGTTCAAAGAAAACGTTCATAAAAGTTGTGAATTAAGAAGTCATCTCTAGTAGTAGGGCAGCAGTAGAACTGGCTAGTGCGCGACTCATTTTTCTGACAACTTTTCAAGTTTAAAAAGCTTGATTTTCTTCTTCATTAGAAAAAAAGGCAAAGAAAAATGGTACTATATATGTCATATTTTCATTCTCTCTCTTTTTTCCCCCATTTCTTTCCCCCATTTCTTTCTCCCTTTCAGTTTTATGCCTCGTTCACCCTCTGGTGTTCCCTGGTTAAAAACTTTGCCAATAGCAAAAAGTCTCTAGGGCATTTTTCAGAAAACAGGATCCTTCAGCAAGAGCAAAATCTTGAGAAAATATACTCCAACTAGCCCTTGTTTAAAAGGCTGTTACAGAATGCATTGATTGGCTAGAGTAAATAAGATCTTAGTTATGGTGTCTAGCTTGAGAATGTTCTGAAAACAGTTTCTGGTTGCTGGTTCTTGAGACTTGGGGGATTTCAGAAATGATGATATTTTCACTCTCTGGGAAAAAAAAAAAAGTTGAAGACTATACTGAAAAAATGATGTGGTTGAAAACTCCCACATTTCCTCTGTTCTTCAGTCTCAGTGAGCAGAGGCTATGCCCTCTGTGGCCTGAATAGAAATGGTGTCTGCCCAGTGGTGGGTCTTGGTTGTGGGGATTCAGAGTGTAGCAATGATGAAATTAGGGTATGGTTAACCTGTACAGAGGGAATGAGCACTCAAGAGAGGTTTATTGGTGGCTAAATAGTTTTTTTCACTGAAGAGTGGATGATTCTCTGAACTGCACCTAATTTTTTATACAGTAAAGCCAGTGGTGATCTGAGGTTTAAATGTGACTTGAGTGTGCTACAGCAGATTTTAAACTTCCCTTTCCAAGCAGTTCCAGGAAGTGTTTTTCTTTCCCCTCTCTTAAGACCTCAAAGCTATAGGTAGCAATGCAAAGACTAATGATAAAAACAGTTCTGACAAAAACCATGCAGCAATGATTATGAAGGAGTGGAAGATGTACCATGAAGAGACTTCAAAAGGTATTTTTTGAAAATACAGATGGATTTTTCCCACAGGTGCCCTTAGCAGGAGTGGTAGAGCTACACAAATGTAGTATTTTCTGATGAAGCCTTGATGCTTCAGGTCATCATCCAGAAAGCAGTCGAGAATAAATTGATGCAAATTAGTGCAGGCTTTGATTCCTCTCTGCTTTTTGTTGCAGTTCTGTCTTTTTACTTTTGTTTATGTAATCAATACACCACACTTTTTGCTATGCAACAACCTAAGGTATTAACAACAACAACAACCGAAATATATACATATATATATATTATATATCATGTGGGTTTTTTTGCTAAATAATCTTGGATGAAGTATTGTCATTTTCCTGGCAGACTGCAGGTTTTGATCAAAGGGCACAGCTTCCACTATTTAATGTGCATAATGTCATAATACATGTAGTAGGTGTGAAGCTATGAATGTTAAAATTACATGCAAAAATGTATGCTTATATGCATTTCATACCTGGTGAAGAGAGCAGCAAATCTTAAATTGTCTGCAATTTTCCTGAGCGGGTGCTGTTTCTGGCCGGAGTGTCTCGGGAGTGCTGAAGTCATTGGAAGTAATTGGCAGATAATTTTTGTACAAAAAGCTCTAGACTTTTCCTCTCAGTTTGAGAAGCAACTTTTTAGTCTGGAAACTAATATAAATATGATAATAATAATAAACAAAATATTCATGACTTGGAAAAGCACTGGGTAGACTATCTGTGTGTATTAATACTTTCTGGTTCAAGAGCAGAGTGGGAGGGAAAATCACAGGGCAGATAGATGATGGGGCATTTACACTGTGGCAGGCAACAGTCCGCTTTTAAAACTATTCAGTTTCTTTTTTAGCTGTTACCTGTTGTAGCAGATAGCACGGTTGCTTTTTTTCATATGTCTTTCCTTCACAAAGGCATAGTGTGCCTTTACACAGTTGTAAAGCAACCTGGCAATGTTTTTAAAACTACTTTCCTGAAACATCTTACCCTTCTGACCTTTCTAAGTATGCTTTTTAAGTATCCTTTTTGGATAAAGACCTTTAGGTCCTACTTTTAAAGTATCTTTTTTAAGAGACTTGAAGCAAGTACAGTCATCATTTGCTCTGCTGTCTATACATGGTGCGCACTGGAAGACACCAGTCATAACAGCCACATGATGATCTTGAACTTTTTTTTTTTTATTGAGCAGTAAATCATCAATATTAATGATTTTATTCTCTGCACCTTTCACAGTTACCACTACCATTGATAAAGGGAAACCTTAGCTTTGTACAATATGAGTGAGTAAATTGCATATCTTATTAATTTTTCCAGGAAACATTTTGCTGCAAAGCCTAAAAAAAGTTGCATCACTTTGCCTTCAAGAGTCTAATGTTCGGTGTGGGATTTGAGCTAATGTTATTGCTACAGAGTGCTAATCATGCCTGCATTTACGTCGGTGGTTTGATTAGATTTTTTTCCAATAGAACTGTATATTACACTTAATGTGGAAATGTTTTCTTTTTCCCCCATCTTCTATCTGGATACAGTTTCAAAAGGCATATGTGGATCACTTGCTGTGTTAAAAGTACTCCCAAAACAGTACTATAACTTTTTTTCATGAGTGCTTTACTTTAAATAGACAGGGCTAAATCATGTCCCCTGCAGTCCTGTTGAGGAATAATGGCAAGGAAATGGGAAAGCTTTTTCCCTTTAGTGAAGCTGATGTGGTCCAGGCTTGATGTGGCTGGCCTTTACTGGCAGATGCAAACTTGGATGTGGAGAGAGTGAAGGCTGCTGGTGGCCAGCACTGCTGGACACGTAAGCTGGATGTGCTCCAACTTCCGATGAGGCTGGGAGAGCATGAGCACACTTTCCCTACCAGTTGAGTTGGTAGTACGGGAGAAATCAGTGACTAGTCCTCAGCTGTTAGATATTACACCTTTAAAAAATACATTATGGCCAGCCTTTCTCCTCCCCAGAAATTATATGTTACAACCTGGTATGTTCCTTTTCAAAACTTCTGTAATCAATATCAATTAAGTACTGTTCTCCTTTGTTAGATAATATTTTTAATATCTTAGCAAAGGGTATCAAGTATAGCTTAATCTCCAGATCTTGTTATATGCTCCTGTTAGAATATTTGTGTTATTTTCCGTATAGAATACCTTTTTTAAAAAAAGAAGCATAGTCTAAGCCATAGCTGTTGTAATTTAAGCACTGAAAGGCTGATCTGCCACTGTCTTGTGTATTGTGTCAGCTGTGCTGGGCAAAGTGGCTTTAAAATGTTACCAGATGAGAACAGTCATGTCTGCAGTGCAGTCTGCATAGTTATAAATGATAGTACAGGGCTCTAGAGAATCAAATCCAGAATTTTAAGTCTCCAGTAGTACTGATTTCCCTTGACTTTATCACTCGCTGTTGAGATGTATTCTTCTGCAAGCTCCAGTCATATTGCTAAAGAGGTTTCTTGATAAATAGATGGTGCTAACTAGAGACACTAAATTATTCATTGTCAGCAATTTATATGTGAGAACCATAGCTCTTTATTCAGTTCGCAAATTACCCACCACTTATTTATAGTCTTTTTTTGTTGTTACGATCAGCCCATAAATAGGTTGTGATTTTGATTAGTTTGTTGTCAACATTTGCTTAGATAGTTTGTTCATATTTTAGACAGCATGTTCATGAATTGGTTGCTGCAAGTAGATGGCATGGTGTGCTGTTCTCTCATGGGACAAATTTAAGTAGAAGACCTTTTTTCTATTCACAATTTATCATTATGTCTTTATAATTGCCCAACTCTATCGGCCAAAGAATATAAATACATGTCCAAAGACCATATACAGTGTGTGAACTTCTGTGTCACCATTGAACGCTGGAAAATGTATGTTAGCGAAACCAATACGCTGGTTAGAAAGGGCAAAGATTTTGAAGCCGCCACCACCTTCCATTAAAAAGAGACAAGACCCTCTTGGTCAAAGTGACACTGAGCTTTCAAATCCTGCGTGACTACTTTCTGAAGTTAGAATGACCAGAAGGCCTTTCCTTCTTCCTTTCCAGTTTTGTAGGGACTATTGCTTCATCTTCTTGCAGGGAAACCAGACATACAACCCACACAGTCATTTGTTATTTTCAGGCTGGCTGATTCTAGTGCACAGCATGTGAAGCTGAGAGTGCAAAAGGTGTCTTGCGTGGTACCTAGTGATGTTCCTGCTTTCTTCAAAGCTAAGGTCTCTGTGATCTCTTTTCTTGCCCCAGCTAGTGTGCAGCACTAGTTAACAGACTTAGTCCTAATTTTGAAATCAGCTAATAGAATTAGCATTATCTATCTCAGGGGGAAGTTTGACTTTTGAACGAACTATGAATTCGTGCTTTTGTTAACATTTATGATCTTCATTCTGCAGCATTTTTCCCAATAAACCTCAATAAATCTCAGTAAATCCAAATGTTCATGGCTAAGCAAATACAAGCAGTGCCACTAGTAAGCATTGGGGTTTTTTTCACAATGGTATTTATGGATAATTTTTTTCTTGTGTTTACCCAGCTCTGGTCATAGAATGTGTCACATCCTCATCAGCAACAGAACTTCTCAATAAAAATATATCTTATTTTGTTCTGTGATTTGGAAGAATCATCATAATGTATGGAGGTGTCATTCCCAGTACTGTGGTCTGTCTGTGAAGAGTCACGTAACCTGCAGGCAGATTCACAAGAAGATAGATTAGGTTCCATATGCATTTTACTTTACCAGGTCATTGGATAAGAGTTATAAACTGCATTTGGAGCAGACTCACTTGCCTATAGATTCATTCTTCTTTTTAATTTCTTTCTTTTATTATTTTTATTTCTCATTCTATGACTCTTGGAAATTTGGTTGCACAACTGCACAACTTCAGGAGGAACAGGAGTGACTACAACCAACCTGGTGGTTCGATCACTTGTCTAGGAGAAAAAAGATTTGAAGCACCAGACTGGGTGGGATATCCAGGTCATTGCCACATGCCCTAACTCCTAGACTATTATATAAAGAATATAGTGTAATGTATTATATGCTATGGCTCTTACTGCTTTAATGTGATTAAGAGTTGGGAGATGAACATTTCCTTGGGAAAGGATCCTAGGTTCATGTCTTAATCCCAGCTTTGCTTCTCTCTTGTCCATTTTCTCCTTAAGTTATATTATATAAAAAAAAATGAATGTCAGCATCAGTCCTTTCTTCTCTATTTCTGAAAAAAGTTGTTGTTGTGCTTCCTCGTGAAATTGCTGCTGAAGTGCCTTGTTTTCAATAGATATGTACTGAATTTGGCTCATCTGGGGGCTGAGGTGTAGAGGCATGTACTGTACAAAATGCAGATGGGCTTAAGGGAGAGAGGATGAGGACAGTCACTGAAACGTTCCAAGTCAGGCAAGTTGATGATGCTTTGGGACTGGTACAGTAGTCAGGTGTCTTTCTGACATTTCCAGTGAAAACAGCCACATGTGACTCAGTTAAGAAATTAGGCAAGATTTATTGTGGGTTATTATTTTACAATAGTTTTCTCTGCTTGTGCATGTAAGTGCTCTTTTGATCTGGGCACTGGCAGATTTATCCAGTGGGAAAACACTATCATATTCATAGCGTGCTTTAGGTAGTAGAAGCTATTTATTATTGTAGTGGCACAAATGGAAGGCAATAAAAAGTAATAGGAGCAATAAGCACTCCTCGTCCGGTCAGATCCAATCAGAGTTAATATATCTCAACTTTGGGAGACTGGCAGTGAGCCAGGGTCTGTAGTCTATAGTAATATTATCCTTTGCGTACAGTGTGGCATTCTTCACTGGTGGGCTGTGTCAGGTAACAAGCCTTAAATCATGAGAACCAGTTTGTCTTGCAATTAACCGTCAACGTTTACTATCTACTCTATTACTATAGATTGAGGTTGCACATTTCTTCGGAGATGCTCATCTCCACTAGTTGAGAAGTCCAGTCCTAGCAATGATTAAACTTTTTAACGAGCCTCTCCTAAATTGGAAAGTGTTTTTTCTTCTTGATGTCCACAGGTTTCTTGAAACTTCTGGAAATGTAGGTTCTTCTGATTTGTTTCAGTGCAGTTCAGTTGCCTTATTCATTTCCAACATTGTATTTCTTTTTCCTTTCAAAACCCATGTGACCTAAGTTGCACATCTCTTGACAGAGGTAATGTTAAGTGATACTTGTGATAATACTGTGATTTAGAAAAGAATTCATATACAATAGACCAACATATTTGAAACCTAAAAATGTATATTGGAATTCTTAGTAAAAATATCCTCATAATAAGTACTCACAGGCTGATGTGCATATTGGCAGTATCTGTTATTTTCAAATAGAGTAACTACAGTCAAAGACATTGAATACATACATTTTATTTTGTCTGTAGGTTTGATGCACCAACATAATCTTCATATTTATTCTATTTCTTCTGGAACCTGACATAGCTGAAATGTGTCCTTTGGGTTTTTTTTGCTTTCCAAGTTGCTTCAGTCTGAGGTGACTGCAGACCAAATGGCATATTATACTGGCCTTCCTCGGGAATGCTGGGTTCATTTGTCGTGATCCTTATATATTTTGTATTACTGAGTAACTTTATAGACACAACTTGAAAAAATTAAATGCAAAATGAGGTTATTGTTTGGTAAAATCAAAGACTTTGTGCTTGATGGTGTCGTGGATTGTGTCTTTGCTTCATATTGCCTACATGAAATTTCCTGATACCTCCCCAAGAAAGAAATAGTGTGTGGAGTACTAGAGTAAACATGAGATTGTTGTCGGTCACCTGTTAGTTTTAGTCCGCCAGGTCCTAAGAAACAGTTTGCTGTTCCCCACCTCAATAAAGCCTCGTGTAAAGATGTTATGCTGTAGTTTTAACTGTGTCCTTCCTGTTTGAGCAGCATTTCCTAAACCAATGTTAGTATCTAAAGTGTTTGTTGCATGTTTGAATATATTGGAAGAGGATGGACATGGTGATACTTGGCATGGGGACGTCATCAAGTAGCTCAAGCCCTCATGGGTTTCAGCAAGTTTAAAGCTGTCTCTTCCACTTCCTTGTTGAATGCTTAATCCACTAGATAAGTGGCTACTCTGGACATGGAAGGCACTCTCGCTTCCACTGTCTGAAGGGGTTTTAACCTGCAGAAAGAGCACAGGATTTGGAGCACAGCTCCAAAGGAGCACAGCTCTCCAGGCAAATAGGTAGAGAATTCAGCCAGAAAGGTTATGCCTTGGCTCTGGTCCCTGCTGGAGGGACTATTACATTATTTTTCCAAGTAAAAGATCATGCAAACATGCTGTTTAGTAAAGACTTAGAATAACTAATGCTTTATATCATATAAATAAAAGTAATGTAGCACAGATTGGAACGTTAGTTAGTAAGTGGGTTTGCCTCTACTGTAGCCTGTAATGGAGCTATAGCTGCTTTAATTTTTGTTTATAGGTATTCTAAAGTTATGTGTTACTTCTGAGTAAGTTCAATGCATGAACTGTTATGGATGGATTCACTTCCTTAAAATTAGACATAATTTTATAGCCTCGTATCTTATGTCTCTCAGTCACGTCTTTGTCAAGCTGAAAATCTCGTATAAGATGGAAAATGGAAGAGAAGTGAAGGTGTGATAATGAGCATGATCCATGAAAAATACATTCATTTCAAGATTGTTGAAAGTACTGTATTTTCTTTGTCACACTTGGGAAGAAACATTTGTTTCAGAGCTAGGGAGGGTAAAAATTTGCCGCTAGTGTATATAAGCGCTAATCTAGCAAGCTGCAAAAAAGGAGTAACTTAGTTTGTTATTCATTCTTTGTGAAAGAAACACTGTTAACTGATGTGGAAGGTGAGACATGTAATTTAGCATGTGTTGCTTAGCATGTTTTATACATATATATACACACACACACATATATATATATATATATCCAGAAAGAGATCGAGTGGAAGCGAAGGAAACGTATTTCAGTTTTAGGGGTTAGCATCTTCAGCAGCGGCATGCTGCTTTGTTTTAGCTGCTGGTTACTTTGCATTTCAGTTTTAGATGAATCTGCATTTCCCTTTAGAACTTAAATTGCCTATTTGTTGGAATAATTCTGAACCTGTCTGACTGGAACTGGGTTTCAATTCCAGTTCTCGATCCGAGACCTGAAAAAGGCATGGAGGGATGGTACGCAGGTTGTGCTACTGTTTGAAATGTAATACTTGTTTGGTTCCCAGCAGACATTCTTAGTGCAATCCTTAATACTGCCAGCTTACGATCTATTGTATTTTAAGGAGTACTAGATCTTGTCAGTATTAAAACAGGTATTTAGCTTTTTCATGACAATTACCGGCAGAAATTTTTGCTGATTCAACTGCAAATTGAATATGCTCTTGATGTTTTCGAGACATTACAATACATGGGAATGGTGTCTACAGGAGACAGCAGTGGCCTAAAGAATGCCCTCCATTAAAGAAGCTTTCTCTGGAAAAAATAGAAGTTTGAGATGGTAGTCTTCCCAAATTCCTTTGACATAAGTATTCCAAATTTCTTATATTTGAAAATTCAAACTGAATTCCTTTTTGGGAATAGTGGGGGCTAGTTTTCAATGAGCAAACAATCTGAGTATTTTCAAGAAAATGTGGCAGTGCTAGATTATTTTGCCTTTATTTCATTCATTGTTGGGGCAATATCTGCCATTAATTTGCATGTTCCTTCTGTCCTACCAAGCACATGGTTTTTGTTTGAAGAAAGCTCCTTAGCTAAGAAGAATGAGTATCTAGATCTGTGCTTTTTCACTCAGAAGAACGCTGTGAAGCAGCAGTTCTAATTTGTGTGCAGAAAACATAGGCCATAAATACTCCTTTCGTAAAATAAATGTATAAAAGTCATGCACATGCTATTTTAACACTTCCTTTTTCTTTTTAATTGTCAAGACACCAGAGAAACTGTATGTTCACGTGTAAGGATGCCATGAACAGCGTATACACCAGAGAAACTGTATGTTCACGTGTAAGGATGCCATGAACAGCGTATAGTATGACAGTAGACAGGAGATTTTGATTAATGAGTTGTAGAAGCTGCTTTTCCTTAAATTTGGGAGTCTTTCCTTCCTTGCTCATTGTTGTTGACTTTTTTCTTTTTACTAAAAGTATTTGCAGACCAACGATGACTATATTTTTGCCTGGACTTCTCCAACAGCTTTTAAGCTATGAAAATTTGTGCTCCAATTTGACTTCGGATTCTTAGATTTGTGTTACTCTCTACAAATACTACAAATAAGTAAAAAGCCTCTGAAATCCAAAGCCCTTTTGAAAACTGACATGGAAAGAGAATGATTAGATATAAAGCCTGGAGTCATAAGAAAATAGCTCTGGTTTTGTTTCTGGAGCAGACCTAGGACTAGAAAGGATTGGTTTTTTTATTTACTACAAGTGGGGCCAAAAACTCTGAGAACACCACATTTTCACTGTTCTGGGATAAAGTCTCACATGAACAAGCTGGAAGATTTCTCAAGCCCCAGAATTTAGCGTTTTTGTCTAAGAGCACTTGTTTACGCATCATAAGGCCCAATTTCATGGGACGCTCTGATGATGCTGTAATGGTCCAGCTATAAATATGGTTGAGTTGGTGTATTATGTAAGCTTACAAGCTGTTTTCCATTTTTTGAACTACAAAAAACAAGTAGGGAATCGGGTCTGAGAACTTCAGTTAGGCCAACAGTCAAATGTCCATGAGCAAATGATTTGGGAATGCTCCAGGTTGCTTGTGTAACTTTTCTCCAACTGAAAGCAGTGTCCTACAGTGGAGTAAGAAAAACTAAGACACTTGAGAAAATGTCTTAAGCTTAAAATTTCCAAGCTGTTTCCCGCAAATAAATGATTGTGCAAAGAGTATCAGACTGTGTTTAATTATAAATCTCCATATTAGTAGGGCAGAATGTAACAGCTTACAGTGTTTCTCAGGAAGTTGCAACAAAAATCTAATTTTTTTTTTTTCCAGCTACAACATTTGTCAGAAGCTTTTGTTTTACAATTATGTGATTGCCTTTTTAAACTAATAAATCTGCTTTCTATCTGTGTTTCTGTTAATATCTGCCATTGTCTTGTTACCATCTTCATCATGATAATGAGCTATAATAGCAAGACGATAGCAGTGGTTTATTGTTGAAATTCCTCCAGTGTTTATCATAGTTTTTATTCTCTTTCAAGGCTGCAAAACTGAACGTGTTCAGATTTTGTATCTCCATTTTTGATTGACTGATGCTTGTTGAAAAATTACCTCATATATATTTTATTATACTGAAAAATATTTTAGAAGTAGAGAAAAAGAACAAAATAATCAGGATGCTGGCCAGATTGTTCAAAGGATGATTTGGTTTCAAATGGAAATACAAGATATGAGCACGTAGAAACAGCTCTGAAAATAAAGATTTCCAATTTGGAATTTGTGCTTTGATAAAGCATCAGAATTCCCTGTTCAATTTTTGAACTTATGGTTGGTTTGGTTCCCCCAAAGTTGAGATGAAAATTAATCAATATACATTTAAAAAAATTTTTTTTACGGTACAACTCTCCAAGTAAAGATGGGAAATTAGAAGTGAACCTATTCTTTTTGATTTCTGTATCATCATATCTTGTACAGGTACTACATTGACTAAGAATATATTGTTAATTCTTAAAGCAAAAGGTGTTGAAGCTCAGTCTTTCACTTGTCCTTTCAGCTATAGTGTGATAAAACCTATTTCTGTGAATCAAGTGTACTTCAGAAACCTGGAGGTAACAGATAGATTAGGCAGCAGAGAATCATTACAAGCTCTTATTCTCTAAACATACCCTTGCTTTAAACCAAATTCTATCCCATCCCGATACTGGAAAACAGATTATAGCAATGGCTTAAATTATCCATATACTAGTGATGATTTAAACTAATTCTACAGGTATTTTTAGAAAGGGCAACAATTTTTAAATCCTCTTATATTCTACTTGGACCATATGCATCTCTTTTGATGTTATGCGGATTGCAAAATTGTAAGTCCTGGGTTTTCCCTTTGTAGGCACAACCAGCTGCTGCATTAGCTGCTCCTGAGCCTTTTTTTCTGTGAGGAGCACGTAAGCTGTGATGCAATCTAATACTTTCTCATTTTCTCATACTCTCTAATATTCTCAAGAGAATAATTTTCTCCTGTTAAACAAATGCACGTTCTCCCTTGTGACAGGGTTTCCTTTCAGTTCCTGCAGTGAAGGAAGGCAAATACTCCTGATGTATTTTTTGTCAGAGACAGAATGCTAGTTGATCACTCTGCAGTTTCTTTCTTCTTTTTTCCCATTTTGCATGTTCTGTATGTCAGTTTTATGTTTGCTATCTCAATTTATTTGTCTGGAAGAACTCTGCCTTAAAGACCATATTAATACCCTTTTTTTCTGTTTGAATGCTGTACAAGGAATACAAAGTTTATATGATGAATGTAAGCACTACTTATATAATATATAAAATTTACAAGTTTAACACTGACACATTTTTCTTTCATTTCAACACTGATATATTGTCTGAATGCTTTCATTTTCCCACTGACAAAATACTTTGAATCCAGCAAATAATATGCAAAAAACAGTGTATAAAGAACAAAATCAGATCAGTTAATAAATAACATTTTCAAAAGTGTATATCATATTATGCTCCTTGAAGAGCTATGTAATCTGTAGTTGTTTCAAATATCCATCTGTTAATTTAAGGCTTTTGTTTAAAGCAACAAATATGATTATTATGTTGACAGATAGGTATAAATGAGGAAAATGAGGCTGTTTTCACATAAAATACATAGAATAGTGTTTCTTGCATAGATGATACCTTACTCAGGCTCAGTTACAAATGTCACTTGAAGTACTAAGTATAGCTTTAGCCTCCATTTTCTGTGTCTTCTATTGACTGCTGCTTTCTTTTGTATTGACCATATTCCTCCATCTCTTAAATTATAGTGGATAGATCTGGGTAAACTAGACATCTTAATTTTCTAAACAATATTTTCTTGGAACACTGTGTAAACCTCCTAATAGGCCTTTTGCAGTTTCTCTAACATGGACTGTTCTCAGTTTATAATTTGCAGTGGATTTTGCTAGTTCTTGACTTTTTCTTGATATATGCAAGCAGTGGGGTTTCAGATCTGTAAAAGAAACTCACAGTGTTCAGGAATACATGTAAAGTCACAAATACAGGCACACAACTGGCCTGAGGATATATCTGAGACTAATTTACACGTTTCTTTTGCTGGCAGTTCATACAGTTTAGAAAGCTTTAGCTCTCCTGACCCCATCCCTGCATGCTCAGACCGCGTCTCTATATTCCTCCTGGGCTTGCACACTTCCCTTTTTAAGTCTGAATGTAGTCAGGAGCTCCTTGTTCATCCATGCAGGCCTCCTGCTGCCTTTGCTTAATTTTCTGCTTGTTGGGATGGACTATTCCTGAGCCTGGCGGAGGTGATCCTTGAATGTCAGCCAGCTCTCTTGGGTGCCTCATCCCTCCAGGGCAGTATCCTGTGACTTCCAAGCAGGTCCCTGATCTGGCCAAAGTCTGCTCTCCTGAAATCCATGGTTGGGATCCTGCTTTTTACCCTGCTCCCTCCCCACAGGGTCCTGAACTTGACCATCTCATGATCCCTCAGCCAAGACTGCCCCCAGCTTTCAGATCTCTGGCCAGTTCTTCCTCGTTTGTAAAGATGAGGTGCAGCGGGCCTTTGTTGGCTCCTCAGTCACCTGAGTTAGGAAGTTGTCATCGATGCTCTCCAGGGACATCTTGGATTGCTTGTGCCCTGCTGTGTTGTCCCTCCAGCAGATGTCGGGGTGCTTAAAGTCCCCCATGAGTATCAGAGCCTGTAAATGTGAAGCCTTTTGCAATTGTCTGAGTACTATATTGCATATTACAATGAATATTTAATTAGGTTTTGTCTCACTGTCCAATATGGCAAGACTTAAGACTGAAAATGTTTCCCCCCTAAAAAGGAATAGGTGGAATTTTTTCCCTTCTTTTAAAGTAAAATATATACACTTCTATACTGCCCCATATCTGATGATTTGTAAAAGACATTTTTACTTGAAGAATACAGCCATCTTTTATAAACATAATAGCTCATATGAATGTTTATTGTTTTCAATAGCGAGAAGTTGCTACAGCTTCTTTGAGTGTCTTTATTTCTTGTAGGGAGCTGAAAAAATGGCAAGTTTATTAATTTGTTGCTTTTAACATTTGTTTTGTGAATTCATTTTCTCTTGTTCTTTGCAATTGTCACCACAAATGTAATAAGGATTTCAACTACACTCTTGTTGCAGTGTAACATTCTCTATTGCTGGCTATTTTTCTACCATTTACATCTTAAACTTGGCTTTTCAATTTTAGAGATAATTGTTCTCTGATTTTGTCCCGTTATCATTTTGTTCATTATGGACTACGTAGTCTGCAAGCGTATTGTCTACAGCCTCATTTGGGTTTTCCATTCATGCCTTAATAGTCTCCAATGCATTAGAGAATAATATTTCAGCTAGAATTTTTCTTTCGTCATCATCTTCATTCACAATGATTAGATTTCTAACATGCAGTTCCTGGTTTTGCAGATCTCTTTAAAAGTATTGCAGTACAAGTTAAAAGACTACCTAATTTACTCAGTCTGGCCAATGTCATTACCTTTTACTACTTCTGTATATACTTAGTCATCCTCAGTGGAAACCAACGCTGTCAGGTGTCTGGATCTGTTCCAGCAAGTCTTGCTTAGTCTCAGGATGTGAAGATGCCATTCATTCAGAGTCTTAAATAGCTGTTGGACTCACCATTGACATTTGTGATGAAATTGGAGCTTTCACTATATCCATGACAATGAAGTTAGATCCATTAGGAAGATCTGTGTTTACTATTCTTCTTTTGCTGTAGCTATTCCTTGGCAGAAGTGGACAGGCATTGTGATTATTAAGTAAATATTTACTTGAAAGATTTTTGACAGGTCTGAAAAACACAATGTCTCAGAGTTGTATTTGAGACTCATCTATTTCCCTACTTCTGTCTTTATTTTTCTTTACAAGTATGGCATGAACAGGACTAAAGAGAGCACACTTTTGAGGATGGAGTTATTAATACATTCTTTAGGAAATTTGCACTCTTTGGCAGAGGGTGGATGCATAATATTGCACACATGGTGATGGAATTAGAAACACTGGAGCAAAGTGCCTGGCTTTGATTTTGAAAGTACTGCTGTAATGGTTTAGTTTAGCTGAGTATAGTTTGAGGAGGCTGATGACTACATACCCTTGCTAGGTGTCATAGTCTCATGAACAAAGCCAACAATACAGGTCATCTGTGTATCCCTCAAAGTTCCGGAATAAAAACAGGTCCTCACAATAACTTTCACTCTCAGATGACCCATGCAAAATCACAGTGTAAGCAGAAGGAATTTAAAGTAAAGGAGATAGGATATGGAAGATCCAAAGGAGGGGAGGCTACTGAGGCAGAGGTAGATCTTGGGTAGGATTTTGCTCCTTTTTACTGTGACCCACATTGCTGCTGAAGTGCAGTGTTTCTTTCTGAGAATCTCTGGGTTCTCTGGCACTGCTACTGCACTTAAAGCCCGGTAATTTATGACTTTAAACATTATCTTTGTAATTGCTGATTGATTAGAAGATGAGATGGGAAAGGAATGATTTAGGAGATGCTGAAAGAAAGCAAAAGCCTATTAGGGTATTGTGCTCCCCCTTTCAGTGCCGCTTCAAGTCTTAAGGTTGACTTTTCAGTCTTCCTTAAGAAGGGCAGTTGGAGAGAGAAGGTTACAACAGTAATTAGCTTCTTGAGTTCTCCTTCTGAAGGAGTGTTGTGTTCATGGTGGGGTTTCCTCGTCTGCAGTTCTGGGGCTACTATTATACATTTTCCTATCCTAGCCTGCCTCCTGCCTGCTTCCCAGGCACAGCCTGGACACTGCACACCACCCTCCCGCAGCCCAGGCACCCTGGCGGGCGGCTGTTTGTCCCGTAGTGACCACGTAGGTGCTGGCCTAGCTGCTGGGGCATCCCCAGAGCGAAGCTAATGCAGGCCAGGCAGTAGCTGCTTGGCCATGAGGCAATTGCTGCCACAGCTAAAAGCAGCCTAGGCTAAGGCAGACCCAGACATATCCTGAGACCCAGCGCTGTCAGGTTTGTACTAAGCCCCTGGCCTTTTACTAGTAACGGCAAAATTGTATTTAATGGGCTGCAGAACAGAACATCCCAAACATTAGTCTTGTGAGTGTTTCCTACTCACAGAAGATGTTTCATTCTTTCTAGGCTGTGCACGATTAAGAACTGATCTCAGTTTGCAGTATTGGATCGTTAATATTTACTCTTGGTGACACATAGAAAATTGCATAATGCTGTTTTGGTCGGACAGTTAGCTAAACTACTTACCAAGGTGAAAATGCGGTGCTTTGTGTTCAGAACAAATGTTCTTTGATATTTTTAAGTTATTGAAAACCTTTGAATGAGCGAATCAGAAGTTTCTTCAATGGCCTGACACTGGTTTGTGGTGCTTAACTGTCTTTGCTTAGAAACCATCATAAGAATAGAAATGAAGAGCAAAACCAGAAAAGTTGTGACTTCTCGGAAGTCAAAATCAAGATTGTTAAGAGGTGAAGCATCCATATTTTGGGGTCATATTCACCTAGACTCAACTTTTAAGACATACATATGTTCATGCATATTAAATGCTCTGCATATTTAAACCCCAGAGTTTTTAACACTTTCAATTTTTAAAGAGACTAAGGCAATAATGGACTTTATTGTTTTGTAAACTGCTTTAAACATAGTAAAGTGCACTACAATCTGGTAAATAAGAATTACTAATCTGTGCTATGAATGTATTTTCTGAAGGTACATTCATAATAACCAAACTTGGAACACTTATTTTCTAGTGTCTTACTGCTGGGAAGCTTGTCCTGCATTAATAAACTTCTTTTTTACTGTATTACATTATATAAAAAACTTTAATAGTTGTTTTCAGGTTCTTTTCATTGCACTGTAAGCAATTTAGGAAACTCCAGTCAAAGCCTCAAAACTTAAGCTTCTTAGGAAGCATCCAGAATGGGAGGAATATGCTTCACTAAATGACACTGAATGGATGGAATTACTAGTATGATTTTTGATAACTGATTTTCCTCTTGCCTTTGCAGACTATGGCACTATTAAGAAAGTACTCGCCCCAATGAACCAGACATCAAGCAGCTGCCTGCTCGAGGAAATTGAACTCCTGCCAGCGAGTCAGAGAGAACCCATCAGGAGTCTCCAGATCCTGCACAGCCAGAGTGTTCTGTTTGTGGGCCTTCAGGAGCACGTGATTAAGGTCCCCCTGAAGAGATGTCTTTTCTACAAAACATACAGGTATGAAGGATCACTGAGCTGGATTCGAGAAAAATGCATGTGGGCTTTGCAGGAAAAGTGGGAAGGAAAAGTAGTTGCAAGTAGTCCAAATTAATTACCTCTCTATAGCTGTGGCTCTCTATGTACACTGCTTATCAGAAGTCTCTGGAGATTTCACATAGTAAACTAGCTTGCTAGCACTAGATGAGACTCCCAAGAAATTGTATTGATATTTAAATGCCATCATACAGAATTTGAATTGCACAAATGAAATAGCAAGGAATGGTTTATACTGCAATATCTGATAATGTGCAACATAGCTACTGATGTAATGTATTTAAAGCTTAAAATTAAAAGATAAATTTAAGGTCTTTTCAGGTGATCAGATTCTGCCCTGGAAAGCTGGATGGACTAGGGAAAGGGAGAACTGTTATTACAAACCCTCTTCGTTCATGCTGTCTTATATAGCAGCACTGAGCTTTCTTTGCTTAAAAAAAGGTTGGTTGCTCCCAATTCTTTTCCACTAAAATAGTAGTGATAGGAGATTCAAAGCCCCATTGAAGGTCATGCAAAGCTCACTTTAAGAAAAAGTTGTAGGCAAGTCTCTATGTCAAGCTTCTGGTTGATTTAGTGTCCGTCATAAATTCAGTTTTCTTTGACGTAGCCAGTTGAAACAGGATATTTGATGGTACCATAGCCCTTTTTGGGTTGTTTTCTCCCTTTGGTTATGTGATGGACATGTTTTTTGGGGGGGATGTGGGGGGATGTCTGTATATCTGAAGAAGGACAGTAGTCTAATGACATGTTCTTGTGCTTCTCTCTTCCCTTGAATATGAGATGATTAGGTCATTCTGGTTGTGCAAGACATTGAACATGTTTTCATGAATACCTCTGTATTTATGAATACGGATGTATTTAGCAGGACTGGCTGCTATCCCTAGTTTTGTTAGGGACTGTGTATGCGACAGGCATGATAGAATCAGAGAGCTTGATAGCTTGGTGTACCGTATTAGCACCAAGCCTGCATTCCACTTGAAACAACTCCAGGCTGGATACAAATTCAGTGCACCCCAGTGCATATGGTATTAATGAGGTGTGAACTCTGAAAGCCAGAGTTCAGCTCTCCAGAGTATCTGCTGAGCTGTTGTCTGTGTGGCAGCATCACAAGTTCCTTAGCACCAGGGTTTCCATCAGTAGAATTCCCTAAAATACTTCAATGCTACCCTGATTGCGTGGGCAAAACATGTGTGTCCTAATGCAGGTGAACTGCTGGTTCAACACCTAAACCCTGTTCATAGCCACAGACTAGGCATTTCAATCCCAATTTGAGTGATTGACTGACAGTGATTTGACTGACTAGATTTAAGAACTAACAGCGTCCAGTCTTGTACCAAAACAGTGAGGGAAGGAAGAAGTGGTGCTGTCCCCATTTCACTGAGAAGAACAGTAGTTAAATGTCTCATATTCTGGTGGGTGCTCCAGTGATAATTTATTCCTCTGCCCAGAGGAATTTGAATTATCATCTTCCATCGACGTGACTTACTCAAAGGAGTTAAGTTATTCTTCATGGGGGTTCTCAGTCATTTCTGTTGTAGTAGTATCACTTTGCTTGGAATAACTAAGTATTCATTGCACCAAAAGGGTTACCGTCCATGCTTTCTTCCTGGTAAAAAAGTTCACCAACTCTCTCTTCTTCTCTCTGTTTTTGAGGAAGGAGAGGATTTACACCTGTGACCTAGATGAAATAAGGCATCTCCTCATACATCCATCATTAGGAACTGAGATCCTTTGGATAACCCAGGCTTAATCTTTCTCTCACCTATCACTTACTTTTGACTTGACTAGGCTGTTCTGGCTTATCATGCTGGGTTTGGAGAATATTTGGTTCTGTATGTGCAGAGAGAATGTAGGTACCTTACTTGGGGCTATGAATTTCACTAGACAATAAAAACCTAAGCTGAAACTTAGTCACTGCATTACTCAAATTCTTGTTATCTCTTGCCAACTACTACGTCTATATTATAGCAAAGGGTAATTAGAGGAAAACCTTATCTAGGGAAAAAGATACTTGCAACAGCTTGGAGCATTGTAGTTCTTTGTTTTTGATTACTTTATCTTCTCACATTTATCATACTTAGACTGTACAACTGTACCAAGGCTATATTCTGAACTTCCGTCAATAAAACTGGAGTTTCTTCCACAGATCAAGGGCAGTGTGTAGTCTTTAATATCTACTTCACATAATTTTTGAGAAATAGAGCATGCTTGTATATAAATAACAGCCTTAAAGAAGACAAAAGTCTGAAGAAGTATGAGCTCATCTGTTCTGTTTTTGTGTGTCAATGGCAGAGGGCTCAGAGTCTAATCTTTTCTAATCTTTTTGTTTAGTTTTATTGCAAAAGTTTCAGACAATGTGATTTCAGTCTTTCTGCTAGGCAGACTGTTCCACAACCTAGTATCTCAATGTCAAGATAACTTTCTTGAGATTGTCTAATTTTTCTTTATATAAATATAAAAATAATTTTTATTTCAGTATTCCTTGTTTTATCTTCATGTGCCAGCCTCTAAAGCATGTTGTTATCACTTTTCTTAGCATTATGTCCCCTTAATTGTCACTCTGATATGCTGTACATATTTAGGTCACTAATATTTCCTTGTAAATCTATTCCTCTGGCACTTTTGTAACTGCGGTAGATATTCTGGTTGATTGTTGCCCCTGATAGACGTTCTCTGTGAGTTAAGTCCTATTCCACCAGCATCAGCTCAGCTCTGCATAATCCCTGTCTTTTTCCTTTTGTAGGCTTTTGTTCCCACAGTCACTGTTATCAAAGGCACTTGAAAATATTATTTTACAGTTGGAGAGGAATTTGATTCTTTTTTCTGCTGCTCTAAATGCAGTTCATTATATCTTTTAATAATGTGGCAGTAGAGAATATCACAGGCAGAGCCCGTTATCACGCCTGTAGTTAGGGCTATTCAGCACTTACCCTTATGGCACAATGTTTATGTTCACTGTTTATGAATTGCTGCATGTTACTTATTTGGGCTAATGATTTCTGTGGAGGGCGTCTCCCTCGGAGTTCTGCCAATGCCAGAATAATTTTGAAAATCCTGCTGTAATACTGCTGTTTTCAGGAATCAGCTAGGAAAAAAGAGTTTGGCTTACGTGAATTACTACAAACAGTTGACCAAAAAGCTTTCTGTGCTTCAGAACAGACACTAAAATCAGCAGATCAGTTGCCCTAGTTTGGCTATCCTGGCAGAAAATGCTTCCAGTTTGACCAGGTTGTTATTACCTGGGTATTGCAGTTCACGCATGCTTATCATAATTTTACTAAAGACCAGCAACATTATTTGCTGGAGAAACTGTTTTCACTATGAATTTTCCAGCTCCCTGCACTTCTTCAGAATTGGGCAGGCCAAGCATAAAGTACAGCTAACTTTTGTACACCTAATTAACCATAATGGGAGGTAATAAAATAATTATCACAAACTATTAAAATCTCTAAAATTGCAATGTTTACTATTGACTTTCAGAGCTTTTTGTATCTGTAATAAGGAGTAAGAAATAAAGGGTAAGGCCTCTAAAACAAAAAAAAGGATCATCTCTTTTTTATTGGCAGCTGTAGCCAAATTTGGCAAGTTTGTTGAGGTTGTAATTTGTACTGGATTTTTTCAGTGTATCAGTACTAGAAGTAGGGGCAATGAAAGCTTATAGCATATGTGCTTGCTCTTGCAAGATCTCTTGTCAAGCAAATCATCAGGAATTGTTATTCCTGATGAAAGATAGGTTTCACGCACTTAAAAGGCTCAAAAACTAATCTTAATTTGAAGTTATGTCTAAATAAATAGTGCCATCTGCTAAAAGCTGTACAAATAGTGACTTCTCCGGTGTAAAAAAAAAGAAAAAGAAAAGAAAGAAAGAAAAGAAAAGGAGTTCTTAAGTGATGTTTTTACATTATGTATTTAAAATATTATTGGGTCACAAGATTGTTTTGCTAATTAAGGCTTTCATAGCTATTCTGCTATAACCCTGAGTTTTCCTTCTCCATTTTACTCCATGTTTATTTTGGTTTCTTTGTTAACCAGCAGCTAAGCAATGTGTACATACGCAAAAGAAAACTGTAGCAGCACAGTACTAAAATGGGTGTTTAGGTAAACAAACAGGTTAAAACAGTTAATGCAGATTTGGTTGTGATTTATTTTATTCCTAGAATTCTAGCAAAATTATTGGATTAAGTATTTCAAACACTTGCATTCCTTCATTTTGTCTTGGTTTTAGGTGTTGCTTCCTCAGCAGTACTCTTGCACTGATTGAGAGCCTGTTTTCCTGGTAATAAAATACTGTAGCTATCATTACATAATAGAATAATTATTCCTATATATTATTAGTGTACAAGTTGACAATCAGTACTGTGTTTTAGACTATTACTAGATGCTAGTATTTCTAGAAGAGTTTGCCTACACATGGAAATTAATTGAAATTGCTATTATGAAGTAATCATTCCATAATAGTTATTTTTGGATATCTAGGTTGTTTTTCCTTATTTCCAAATATGCAAGCCTTTTCCAGTTTAAATCATAAAAATGCACTGTTACATTAGAATATCAGAACTACTTGATGCTTAATCTGAAATAGTGATTCCAGAGAAATATTCCAGAATAATGGTTCTCATAAATTTCCCAAACTGGGATTAGCCATAATCCTGCCTGGAAGATTAGATTATGGACATGGTTTTTTAAATTCAGAGTCTTTTTTTACGTGTTAGATACACTGAAAAAATAACTTCAATTGGTGTGAACTTGTGCAAGCATCTTTAAAGTCAACAAAACTATGGAACAAATGACAGTTGGAAGTCTTCCTCATTCAGAGATTCCACTGGAGGTGGAATCAATCCAAGCTATATAGATCTGAGGTTGAACTATATTTTGTGTTTCCTCTGTGAGAACCAAGGTTTTTGCAGGAAGTGTCTTTGTCTTTCTAGCCCACGACATCGATCAGAGACAAACTGGGCATTCACATTTTGCTGTACTTGAAATTTTTTGCCCAAACTCTTCAAGATGGTCAAACCATTTGTGTAGTCTATGCTTGCATGTATTTTCTTGTAAGCACATGTTTCTGGCAAACAAGAAGGAATTTCAATAAACAGAATTTTACAACCTGCTCACAATATGTTTATTGCAGTAGTCTTATGGGGCAAAGAAAAATGTCTTTTCCTTTTAATTTGCAAAGTCCTAAGAAAAACAGATTTTATTAGTAGATTTTTTTTTAAAGAAGTAACCTAAGAAATAAAAATTTAGAACAGGCTTGTGATTCTCCTATGTTGTGATTTCTTTGCTTTAAACAATACCAAAGGATGATGCCTAGGTTCAGGGAATTTTAAGTTCAGTGTTGCTACTGGTAAGTGGGTCTTGAAAATCAACTGACGTGTTTAAAGCAACCCATCTTCCAAGAGACCATTTTACTAATGATTTGATACTTGGCAAGTATCTCTGAAAACAGAAGTTAAAGGGATTGGAAGGTGAAAGATATGAGCAAATCCGGAAGATTTTTATTTTAAAATAATTTAAGATGTCATATACAGGACTACTATCCAGACAGGCCAGCACATACACTATACGTCTCAGCCTATAGTGCTCTGCATTACACACCAGTTGTTTTCTCATGAGAATTACTTGCAGCGCTCTTAATCTTTTTGTGGACATTTTCTTTTTCTTTTCCTTTTCCTTATCCTTATCCTTTCCTTTTTTTTTTTTTTTTTTTTTTTTAAGTTTTACAGAAAATTAACATCTGAGCTGGGACTCTACTATGGATCTGGATGTATGAGAGAGAGACTATTCTTGATGTGACTGTATGAACCGTGGCCAGGATTCCAAGAAGTGATTTTAGATGCTACAGTTCTGGGAACCCAAACTGAATGGCTTTGAAGGCCATCTGTTTCCCATAATATGCTGTCAGGCCAGTAGAAGTATATGCAGTTGCTTTTGGAATGAGAGGGAATGGTGCTCTCGAAATGTTGTCATAGCTGTAATCTCCTCGATACTTTTAAAGAGTCAACTCGTACGTCCTAAATCTGGGCCTCTTATCATCATAACTGATGATTCTTAATCTGGTGTAAAGTTAAACTAAAAATTTAACTTCAAAGGAAATTAGGTCACAGCTGACTGAAAGGATATGGGAGTGGTGTACCCTGTTTACCTCTATGTTTATACCTGCTAAAGATGGGCAGGTCTTCTAAAGACGTAGGATGCCGTATGGAAACAAATGTGTCCCAGATCTGGACAAGCACTATTGTTGCTGTTCTGCTCCAGGAAGAGGGAGGATAGCTCTACAGTGAAGGGTTGCATGGGAGGTAGCTGTGAGGGGTCTGGAAGAAGAAGGAGAAGTAGTGTCATGTTAGGGAGGTGTTTTGGATGCCATAACCTCTGCTTGCATCAATAACAGCACAAGTATGTGAAACAAGTAAAGTTCTATTCCTTATTCCTCTTGACCAAATCTGTTTTCTCTTAGCTGTCAGGCAGGAGACAAGTAAGAACTGCAGGCCATACTTACTATTAGCATTTTATGCAGATTCGTATCTGTTTGTGAAGAATGTAGAAATGCAACACATTGTCCTCAGACTTTTGCCTTTGGCAAGTTCTGGTGTTATCATAGGATAGCATATATCCCATCCACTTTAACTGTGTCACAGTCATTCTAATGATGTTTAAAACATAGACACACTGTCTTCATGACTTACATATCTGATTTCCAGCATAAATTTCACTCAGCAGTAGCAGTTTCTCACAGTGATTGGATCCAGGTCTTTCACGAGTGAGTAAATGTTTATGAAGGAGTTGTATCTGTGAGTGTTTTCAGGCTTGGAAAACCAATGGAAGTGAATGAAGAAGTTGTCTGCTCATCCTATTTAATTGCAGAATATTTTTATGGTAGAAATCAGTCTGTAGTTATTACAATTTAAAACTAACATTGAAAGGTAAATTGACCATATTTCTTAGTTGACCATATGGCAAGCTCTGAGCTTTGACTTTTTTATTTGCATTATATATAATTCATAGTTTACATATCTAGATAGATAGACAGACAGATAAATGTATTTTATACACAAACACACACGCATGTGCACATCCTTAGTATATACATCTCTCAGTATAGAGTCATATTTATTATTAAAGATGCATAGAAATTAATTTTCAAAAGTGGCCCTTAATTTTCTCACATGAACTTGCAGGAGAATCCCAAAATCTGTTGCTCTGGGGTAGCCTTGTAATGTAGCAGCTCAGCGGTTCACAGCCTATTTGCCAACCATGGATTTGCACCTGGCAATCCCAGCATTTCCTGGCTGCTATGTCCTAATCAGAGGACTGGAAGGTCTGTCTTGGCTGATTGACCATGGATAGGGACCTGGGATCCCTCAGATCTTACTTCTTTGCAATGAATGACAAGCCTACATTCTCTTGTGGAGAAAGCTCTCTTAAAGTTGTCTTTCAAATTTGTTCCCCGAACCGTAGTAGAGCAACTTGCAAGCATCTGTATTCAAAGAACTGAGAGTTATAAACACTTCAGTAAATAAATAATACATAAATCCCTGGTTCTGGCTTTGAAGGGAGCAGCTTGTAGATTTAAGGCTAGTGTTGTCGGTGGATGCTGCTATATTGAATTGTACCTAGATCTATTTTGATTATCTTAAAGAAATGGAAGTAGGAGGAAGCAGTGGTCCCACAGAGAGTGGCTGAGGTGATTAAAGGCTTTGCTTTTTCTTAACATTACAGGGAAGAGTTAGGCAGGATTCTGAATATTTCATACACATCTCAGTTTGAGCTCACTGGACCCTGTAAATTGTATATCTGCATTTATGTTCTTCTGCATCAGTCACCTCTATCTGTAGATCCCCATTCTTCATTGCATATATATGTACTAAACCAGTAATAATGAATACACCAACAGATATCTGTTTATAGAAGTCTAGTATCAGATTCATGTATTCATTCAGATGTGAATGGCACAACGGCTTTGGATCTTAAGGCAGTCTTTTATCTTTAGTTCCATGCACAAATTTGCAGTGAGGAATCTGGTTTACATGAAGCAAGATGGAACTGACCTCAGTTCAGTTCCTAGTATACAAAATGTACAGATCACAGCTGACAGTAATTGGAACTAGGTATGCCTAGCTATCTCAGTAGAAACATTTGAAAGGGTCAGAAGACTGAAGTAACCTCTGATCATCAAAATACATTGTATAGGTAAAGAGAGAAGAATGTTTCATTGAACAGTCTCAGAAGATGCACTTCTTATGTGTATGCATTCTTTGAATAAAATGCTACAGCTCAAAGAGATATTAGATTAGCAGTTAAAATGTATATTAATATAGGACTACATTCTTCCACTGAAATGAACTGTAAAAGTCTCATTGAAATCAATGGTATCAGGATATAGCTTTTAATCTTAATTTTTTTCATTATTGCATAATGAATGCATATGCATTATGCATGCATAATGAGTTCTTTTTAGTCCAGACTGTATGGGTTTTTTTACATGCTGTGTTCTGAATGCTGTTCATTTGTGCCTCGTCTTCTCTCTGAATAAATCGCCTCAGGTATTACTGAAGTAGAGCAGCTTTGCTAGCCTGCTTGGTGATAACTATAAAATAGCTCGGGTAAACAGCCTGCTCTTGCTAGCCTGCTTTAGAATAGTGTAACTTACACTTCTGTTACTAGTCAGTAAAAATCCGATGTTTGATGTTGCATGACTAACAGGAGACATACTGAACCTTCACAGCCAAATGAATGCCTTGAAGAAGAGATACTCAACTACCTATCATTTACTTTTGGTAACAAATGGAAAATGACGACATAAGGAAAATTGGAATAAAGCAGTAGAAGCCAAAAACTGTAGAGTGATTTTGTAGAGAGAACCTACTCGCTAGTGTAAACTGCATTAAGAGTCTTACAATGAACCAGCTCACCTTTATCTCTAGATTTCCTTCTTGTGCAAAATTGCTGCTTTAGCAGACCAGGGACAAGTCATGTCAAGTGCTAGAGAGGTGGGCTGGTGCCTGTTGGGAGTAACAAACAACACATTCACTTTCATATCCAATGAAATTGAAATTCTGACTTCCAGAGACAAGATAGCTAATATATTATCCAGGTCTGCCAGTTACTCTGTCACTATTTGAAAGGGTCTTTCTGTCAACTGAGAAACCTAATCCTAATTTTAAAAATTATGTAATGTTCTAACAGTAGTATCTAAAATGGTTTTAATTTAGACAGGGTTTTGTGAAGGGGAAGGGGATAGAAATAAATAGTAGTATCTAATTTTCAAGTTTACTTACTTAAACGAATTTGGAACCATGTGATACAGTTAGTTTTGTTATTTCGTCTGTACACTGAAGCAGTTCCCTCTGCTGCTTTCTTCTGGGAGAGAGATGCATTAAGAGTTACATCAATACAAAATTTTCATTGATTGAGAAGAATAAAGACACATAAATATGGGTTAATAATAGTCCCTTTAAATTTCACATTTCAGATAGAAGTTCTGATATTTGCATACTTAAAAGCTTTAGTCTCTTTCTATCTCTGTTTTTTGGTTTTTTTTTAATCTAGACATAGCAGCACATGCTGTTGTCCCTCAAAAGAAAGAAAACAGTTTTAAAAGATGGCACAATAAAACAAAAATGGATAAAATTTTAGGCAGATATTACCTCTCTTCTCCTTTCTATTTAAAAGCAGGAAGATGTATATACTTTTGAGAGCTATTAGTGATCAAAGCAAGTGATTATGCCCCTGTGCAAGGGCATAAATAAGAAAACCCTCTGAGGTGTGAGGAAGGAGGAGAACAGAAGTAGCTCTTGTCTGAAGATAATGTTTAAGCCAGGCTCTGCCTCATTTCATGAATACTGCATGCTGAATTGAACAGCCAGAAAGAGGGTGATGATGAGGAACTGTTGGTATGATTATCCTGCCGAAGCATACAGTTTCAAAAATAAAACTCTTTACAGTATGAGACTTAGATATAATGACTGGGACAATTGCTTAGAATGTAACTTAAAAAAAAAAAAAAAGCTGACCTAGAGTTTCTCTTGCCAGGAGTACCTCTCGGACAAAATTTCCTGTCACTTTGCTTGGAACAGTTAAACTATTTCAAGGATTAATTTATAGATTGTTCTGGGCCACCCTCCCCCGGCCCCAATCTCCCTTTGAGAGCCTGAAGGAAAATCTGTGACTGAAGTGTCAATACTGCTTTATCTTAGAACCGACATCCTAAATTAGGGACAACTAGGGAGTTTTGCCTATTATGTCTCTTACTGTCTGAGCCCATTTTGTTGATGGGAACTATCCTTCCACCTAGTAGTGGCAATTCCAGTTGCCTAGAATACTGTAGAAACTAATTCTATAATATTTGCAAGCACTAGGAATCCTCTGTGATGGGATTATGGAATAGCCAGGGAATTAGTAAGACTGCATTTAGGGTGATGTTAGTGTGCAACTACATGGGAATGCCAAAGATGAATAGAAAGACTAAGGAAACAGGATCTATGAGGACAAATGTAATGTGAACCAGTAATTAAAAAGAGAATGAAAATGCCCCCGGATTTCGGTTGAACAGGAATGATCAATCCGGCGTTTTTTACAATATAAATAATATTTTTGAATTTAGTGTTTGTATGTTTAGTGCTGTATGTTTTAATTTCTAGATATTTTTATGTAGAAAAGTATTAAAAGAATTATATTATGTTCCATTACAGCAAGACTTCCATATCCTTTCTTATATATCTGAAACTATGAAGCTTCAGACCTGCTTGGACTGTTAACACTTGATCTATCAGTAGCCGAAGGAGGCTGTCATTTAATGGGGGTGGGGGGTGTGTGTGGAAAGGGGCCTTCTAGTTTTAGGCACTGGGGCACTGGGTCTTTCAGAGCCTGTAGGGAGCTGGACTACCATTCTTCTCTCTAACCTTTTCTCCACCTCATGTGCTGCTAGGAGGGAATGTCTAGGGCAATGTGTGGTATGTAAGAGTGATGGCAACCTGTCTCCTGAGTGAATCCAGCCTGTCACACTTTCATCCTCTATACTGCTCTGAGTATTCTCCAGATATTCGTAGTGCAGTAATTTTGGCTGTTTTGGCAAATATGTGGGTCCAGGTTTTGAATGTACTATTAGGGAATCATTTTAACAAAGTGTTCCAGAATTATCTAGATCAAAACAAAGGAAGGGTAGTGACAACTTTCAGCAGTTTATAACTCTGATATATCTGAGTAGAATTTCAGGCAGTGAAGAAAAAATTAGCCTGAAGATTATGACCTAATAAATTTCAAAGGCCTGACACAAACTTTGGAAGCATTAAAATACCTTCATAATAGGCTACACAAATCTCTTACAGTTGCACAGTTGCATGTATAAGACAAGTTAAATATAGGAAGCATTACTAGCTTCCTCTGTAACATACAAATGTACTATACATGTACATTTCTTGATGCCAAAATCTGATGTCCCTACATTCTGCCTACTAAGAGCCAATAGCAGCACCTCGCACTTATTTCCAGGGATTCTATAGCAGTGCAGAAAACAAATGTCTACTGTTATAGAGGGCTTTCTAATTCATTTTCATCAGATTTCTGACAAAGATGATAACTGTCACTCCAAAACTGATAGAAAAGCATAAGAGTTGTAACTTCTGAGTTCTTTACCTGGAGCAGACAATGTATGCTTTTCCCAATTGCTGTAATTCTACAGCAGTTAAGTACAATATTGGGTTTTGACTACATATCCTTCGTGCAGGTGGAAATTCAGTTTTGCACTTAAAAGGAATTCTAGCTTCGTATAGGCATTCACATTCATTTTTCTCTATTCACTACTTTGTCATTTCATCTGGCCACAATAACAGGGATCACTTTCACTGTAGGCTTTAAATCTATGAAATATGAAGAGATGCCATGTAGTTTTTGAGAGATCTTTGGGCCTGTACAGACAAGGATAAATGTTCATGTTGTCTGACCGGTTTTCATTCACAGTGCATGCATTGGATCCCAAGATCCTTACTGTGGCTGGGACATGGTGATGAAGAAATGCACAACGCTGGAAGAAAGTCTGAGCATGAGTCAGTGGGAGCAAAGCATTACTGTGTGTCCAGTAAGTCCAAAAAGCCTTCATTCATCCTTTAAGACTTTTGGTTCCATGTGGATCTCATAAAAACAAGCTGACATAAGATTTCTCAAGTGCAGAAAGCTTTATGCAAAGCCTCAGGCCTTCACGTCAGATTTGAACCGAGTGTTTAGTTTCTATTTCTTATCAAACTACTTTATCGTGATCAAATTATTTACAGTTCTTTCAAAAGATAGTTGGTTTTTTTGTTGCATCATCTGCATTCCTACCTTGAAAGCGAACAACATTCACAAATATTAGAGATATTGACACGTTTTCCTTTGCAATATTTTTCCCCATTTTGTGCTTTAAAAGATGTAATTGCTGGAAGATCTTTCCTTTTAAGATCATTACTGCTAGTATCAAAAGCCATATAGTGTCTTTCAAAGTCCATAAATTGGAGGGATGAATTGTGTTGGTGTTAGGTCTTGCCCACATAATGACATGAATGATAGTTGCAGCAAGTGTAGTGTTAATATTTACAGTCACTCAACACTTCTCTTTAAAAATGATTTTGAATATAAGTTTAATATGAAATAAATAGCAACAAAGTTGGTTTTATACCCCTTCTTTTCAGTGTGACTCCAGTGTTGTTTTAACAGTGATTATCCCTCACTTCTATGAGCAGGAAAGAGGGGTAAGAGGGATTTTCCTTCTGCTACCAAACTCTCCCCTTTGTAGCTTCATGCTGCTTTTTCTTTGTCTCCTCTCCATGAAGAGGAAGCCTTTACAGTTCAGTTCTTCTTTCATCAGTAAGAAGGGCTTCCTAGACTTGTCCCCACATGCTACTGGAGCACATGCATCTATGAATTTATACTCACTCATGACATCTGTGTCCTATTCTTCATGTGTTTAACAAGCTCATTCTTACTCGGTCTTCATCTCAATCTTACTGACACTCATCTCTATTAAGCTGTGCTTTGTTTAGCGCATTAGAGATTTGCAAAACGAGTATAGAGTACTTCTAACTCTCACTTATGATCTCTACATGTGTTGCAGCAATCTGATAGATGCAAATCACTACACTGATTTTGAGGTCCTTGAGAACTAGCTCCTGCGTTCTGATTGTCAGTATTTGACATTATTAATTATTCAAACAACATTTTATCCTGTCCTCTGCATCCATGCTCTGACATAGTGGCCTAATAAAAAAGGTTTGCATTGGGTTCATCTGCATTAGCATTCTAGTTTGAATCAGGAGCAACTTTGGGGATAAATAGCTTAATTTTTCCCATTTACTGATCTTTGGTTCACATCAGAAAGCCATCTTAAAGTACATAAGCTGCATTACTTTCACATTAAATTAAATCAAAAATGAGCTCCAACTACTGATAGACAGATCCGTGGCCAGAGGCCGTCCAAAGGAAACCCCACAAAATGAGAATGGCATATGCAGTATATATGTTCAGCACCAACTGTTTTACTTGCTAGATTTGCAATTTATGTCCATGCCATTTGGTAATATAGACATAGCCACTGTCTCACAGGTCTGGATTCAGTCACTAGTCCAGCCCTCGAGTCCCTCATTGTCAAATAACTAGATGCATCATACAGTATATTCAATTCCAAGTTTGAAGTATATCGTATCTCCCTGCAGTAATCACACAGAACAAATGTGGTTACGTGGAGAGTTTGCTGGTGGTCTACTTGGGGTGCTATATTGGGAAGAATGGGTGGGTTTGCTGTTATTTGCATGGGCAGTCTGCCTGTTGCTTAGTCTTTGAATTCTTGCATTAACTCTTATTTTCTTTAGTGGATATAAAAGAGGGGGGAGGAGTGGTTTAAAAAGCAGACTTCAATTCTGTCCTATTCAACTGAAAAACAATTATTTAGTATGTATTATGTGGCAGTTTTGTAGGATCTGACAGTCCAACCAAAGTAGGGGAGCACCAAAGGATTGCTCAGAAATCCATCCACATCTCTGAGACTTATTCTGCATATCAGAGGTGAAAAGATAGAGCAAGCCTCAAAAGGAATTCCAGAGATCAGTAGATTGGAATTGCATACTAAAAGGAAATTTTTAGAATTAATGAACTGTCACTGTAAATTGAAAAGGGTGGTTGTGGCACTTTACTATCGAAAACCTCCAAACTCTAGTAGCCCATTATTGAACAAATTTGAAAATTTCATAGAAACTTTATTTTAAAATAACAGTGTATTCTGGCAAATTGCCATAGGTTACAATTTTGCTTAGCTAGGCTTTCAAATATTTGCTTTTATAGCATTTTGCATGCTATATTCACAGGATATACAAGCCAAGATATAATTTCTTTTGTTTTGTTGGCAGCTAAGCTATGTGCATCCTTGGCATTTGCTGTATACAGTTAAGATAATGTTGAAAGCGGAACATAACAGGGTATTGGAAAGCTTTCTACCATCTATTCTGGTTCCATTTGGTTCCAATGCATTAACTTTTAGTAAAACTACACTGATCTTCTTAATGCTATAGAAAATTTGTCAGACAAATGCATGACCAGTTTCTTCTAAATGCAAATCATTTGAGGCCTCTTTATACACTAGTCTGGCCCGAAATTAAGAGTATGACCAGTTGCATTTGAGAGAAATTATTTTCTAGGGAATTATTCATATACCTAAATATTTGCATTTCATGGCAGAGCATGAGGGCTAAAAGAGGTAGCTGGGCTTCTGTGGCACCATTTCTCTCATCTCTGAAGATGGTATGTGACAAATATGGTCATTTTGGTTATCTTGCTTTGGTTTATAATTCTCAAGTGAGTGTTTTAGGTTATTGTTTCAACTGGCATGAGTACACCAACTGTGTGTGACCATAGATAGTAATTAATGCTATAGTACATATATCTCTTTTGAACTTCTCCCATTTGGTCAGTTAACGCTATTATTCTTCTAATACTTTTTGCAATGGTGAAGAAGCTTGTTCATTGTTCTGAGAAAATGTTTTCCAATGGGACCACTTGCAATCCATCACTAAAAATGTACTAATATCATCAGAGAGCTTTAAGAAGAAAAGTAAATATATATATATATATATATATATAATTTAGTTATTTATGTAAATACGCAGCATGAAATGGCTTTATTTTTACAGCTTTGGCAAGCAGCGCATGCTGGGAAAGAGCATAGTATGGAATCTCACCGGGATGCATTAACTTTAGGAATTATTCCCTAGCTACACAAAGTGATCTCAAAACCACAGAGCACATAACAGATTTAAGGCCTAAGTCACTGCAGATGTGACCTGGCCTCAGCGTGAAGAGGCACGAACCAGGAAGACAAGATAGGCGCAAAAGAGGATTAAGACACATATATGGAGCAGAGGAACGAAGAGGGGGGAGGAGGGAGAGGGGAAGGGGATTAGAGGTAGCTGCAGGTGGGAAAGGGTGATGAAACCAGGGTGTTAGACAGTGAAAGCAGAAGGCAGCTGTGTCAGAGACAAGTACAGACATATTGTCTGCCTGGGTCTGACCTGCCCCTGAGGCTCTCAGGTGGTGAGAGATTAATGGGCAGTGGCTTTTCATGGATCCTGGTGAGGGCTAAAGGAGGCCCCTGACCAGTATACTTTCCTTCCCTTTAGTCATGGTATGAAATTGTTTGATATCAGTTGTTAAAAGGAGATGTTCACAGGGAGGTAGAGCAGATCAATCCTAGGGAACAGAAGAGATTGCCCTAGGAAGATCCTTACAGCAGTTGGGAAAAAAACAAGAAAGACAAATCTGCCATCAGTATGTGTTTCCTAGCTCAAGCTTTTATGCAAGTTTTATGAATACTTTCCCTGCCATTTCATGTAAATTATAGTAACCAGAGGCAGCTGTAGTAGGTTTAGTTTGTAATTGTAGCTGTGACAGTAAAGATGCTTGGTACAGCAAAGAAAAGAAAGCAGTAAAGATATTTTCACACCTCTGACATTAATTGGGTTGGGGACGTATCATTACTGGTTTGTGGACTATATGTTTTTTAAACTAGCAGTGTAAGAGAGAAAGAGTATTCTTGTCACTTAAGACAACACATAACACTTCTCATTATGAAAAATAAGCGTATACTGCATGTGAGCAAACATCGGTGAGTTATTTTCAATCAACAGGTGTCAGTGGAGTTCTGAAATGATGAATTTATGATAAAGTCAGTTGTAGCAGACACAATAAAAATATATTTATTCTTTGGAGAAGCAGTATCTGTGATGGATAAATCATGAGAAAAGTAATTAATAATGAAGTTATAGAACTGTTACCACAGTGGAAGGAATCAGCCAATACCCAGTAAGGCAATGGAAACGTGTCTTTGTTGTGATTGATTTTTTTGTATCTTCAGATTATTAGTGAAACATATGATTCCCACCACGGTTAAAATGAAGCAATACTAAAAATAGCAAAGGGAGACACCATTTCATATCATTCATAACAATTCTGCAATTGTGGTTCCTAGTGGAGTGTATAAGCAAGTGTTAACATATTATGTTCTTACACATTTGATAAAATGTGAAGGACTACAACAGATATGTATTTATTTTTATCTGAGAGTGACTTTAAATACTATTTACCCTTCACTTGTTAGTACTCCTGTGTTGACTGAAAAATAAAATGTGATGGTTAAACCTGGCAAATCCATTAACATTTAAGTGAAAAAAATGGCCCCCTTTCCCATTTATGGGGATAATCCTGGTAAACACTCCAGTAAAAAAATTAGTAATACAAAAGCCTATCTGTCTTAGTCAAGAGAGCTGAATTCCCTATGTCCACCTCCACAGTTCCGTTAAAAGTTCCAGTAGCAGTAAAGACTGATACAATTTGAGTTAGCACATTTTATTTAGCTGGACGGTTCCTCATCAAATATATAGGTAAAAATCTCTTATTAACGTGTTATGACTGCTTGATGGTAACTTTCCAATTAAGGTGAGAATGGTCTGATCCCTCTAGCTGGAAGTGTTGAGAATTGACTTTAGCAGGAGAAGAACTGGTTCACCATGTAGAGTTATATGCTGCTTTTGCTTTTTAAAAGATATTTTTAGGATACATGCATATAATGACCTATAATGTTTATAGATAATCATATTTAAAACGACATTTCACTCTTTTGAAATGATTTTTTAAGATACCTGTTTCAAAAAACTATTGTAAAAAAGAAATACTTATCATGAAGGTTTGAGGTTGATTCAAACCATTTTCTTACCTTGAATATTATCCTCTGCTGTCTCTTCCTTTTGGTCTAGATCTAGGTTTCCACAAGCATTCTTGTGCATGCTATCTTACAGTCGGTTCCCAGATTCCTAATCACAGGCAAATTTGAGGAAATTTGAAATACTGTTATCAGAGGATAATTGAGAAAGTGAAACTATATTTTCTATTGAATTACTGTAGGCAGGCATGGTTACCAAAGGTAACAGTTAGTTGCAGTTATTTTTCTTGCAGGTGTCCAGTGGCCCATATCAATTACAGGTGGTGGAGTGGGTGCTGGGGATCACACAGCTGCAGAAATTACAACTAGGAGAGCTTACTGCCTGGAAGGCATACTTCTCCAGTGGAGGGTTTTATTTGGTGGCTGAAAGCTGTACCTGAGTACACTGTGGAATTAAGTGGTTGCATGAAAAAGCTACCAGGCTTCAGATAAGCTTTTCTGTTCCGTTTGTTCCTAGATCAGGAATCTGACGGTGGATGGGAGTTTTGGAACATGGTCACAGTGGAAACCTTGCACCCACACTGATGGCGCCAGTGTTGGCTCCTGCCTCTGCAGGACTCGTCTGTGTGACAGCCCAGCTCCTCAGTGTGGAGGCTGGCTGTGTGAAGGACCAAGCATGGAAATTGCCAACTGTTCCAGGTACACAAAGCAATTTTGGGGTCTGGTATTTAAGTTTTGAAAAGTTTTAACGTATGCAGAGCAGAATCTACCCTTTGAAAACTCATTTGCAATCCATTGGCCGTGTTCTGTACATGAAACAACTCCTAGCAATGGCCACAGCAAATGTGCTGGAATGTATCTCTCAAGTTTGGCAGGAGAGAGAATGAGCCAGGTGGCAAACAGTGACTTCAGATGCTGTCTACCATATTACATTGTCCTCAATTAATTTTAAAAGCTAAGAGAGAAAAAGAGCAATGTTGGGTAATATCTAAAGTATGACACTTATTCTCATTCAGTGACTCTTCTGGGCAGGGTAATCAGAAAAAGAGTGAATTGTCCTGTGAGTTCTATAAGTTATACACTTTTTTCTCTGGAAGTTACAACTGTTTACCTTTTTGTTTGCTTCACATCACCAGCATATTGCTCTGTCTGCCTTGAGGAAGATGTTTTCATTTTGTCATTTGGTAGTACCACAGCATCTAGATCTATTAACAGTTTGTATGCTGCTCCTCAGACACTTTTTAGTCTTCCTCTTGCACATAACAACTCCCAGAAAAAGCGGCGAGAACAGGATTGTGTTTTAGGGACTCAGAACACTTTATTCTAAACCGGTTTGGTAAATGCAGAGGTTGTTGGCTCGATACCTTTGAGCTGACACCTGGTGATTGTGAAAAACAACTCAGCTTCATTTGGAGTTCATATTTAAAAAACTGTACATATTTAAATCACAAGACAAAACTTACATACTGGTCCATTCTGCTTATTTTCAGAAGTTCTTTTTGCTTCTTGTCTCTACTTTTTTTTTTAAACATCAGAAGCACATGCTATTTCATAGTGAATAAAACTGATTATCCTTCATCATAAGATAACTGCAAGCACTATAAGTTAAAATAGTAAATCTTAGGGTAATCATTAGAAACATAACAATATAGTATTTACACCAGATCAGGAGAATGATAGAACAGAAGATAAGGATGCTGTGTGATGCTGAACAATCAAACAATAATTATTGGCTGTCAGGCTTAGAAGGGAACATGATTTGGGACTTGAATCACGCTGCCATTGCCAGTACCACGCTACTGGTTTAACATTTTGCTTTTTTAAACACTCCTATATTAGTTATTGATTATCAGAATTCATGGATACCCAGATATCATGCTTGTTTTACCACTTAGGCCAGACATTCCACTGACAGAGATCTTAATTTTTGTCTAAATGTGTTAGCAAGGATATCTGACTTTTTTTTTTCACAAATGGTTTTCTGCATTATCAACTTGTGTATCCCTTATAATAACAATACATCAAGATTCCTTTCAGAAGAGGGAGCAAAACCTGACATTTTAATCTCCCTGTAAAAAAGAGCAACAAATAATAATTAGATTAAATATATAATTTAAAGCTATCTTCAGAACTTTGGTACAGGAATTTGAAGATCAGATCTACCCAGAATAAACTGACTGAAAGAAACTGAATAGCTTCATATCTTTGGACTTTGGACTTTACTTACTATGCAAAGGGGTCTGTTTAGCAGCTGCTGATTACAATGCATGGAATATGGAAGGATCAAGGCACCTTTATTTTAGCTCAATATTCTTTAAGAAATGGAACATCATGCAGTATAAATGATTTCTACAGAAATATTAATGGGCCAGATTCTGTTGTCAGTCACACCTAATCAGCCATTCGCTATGTATAACAGATGACAGAGCCTGAGCTTTTTATTCTACCAGAAATGGAGGCTGGACACCATGGACTTCTTGGTCACCTTGTAGTACCACTTGTGGAATAGGCTTTCAAGTTCGTCAGCGTTCCTGCAGCAATCCAACCCCTCGACACGGAGGACGTGTCTGTGTGGGACAGAATCGTGAGGAGAGGTGAGTTATCTTTTCTCTATCATCTGTTTTACTTTCTTCTGTCTAGCTGTATTCTGCAGAGCATTTTCTCCTTACCTGCTTTGGCTTTCTTCTTCCCCTCTCTCTCTCTGTCTCTCTGTCTCTCTCTCTCTCTCTCTCTGTTTAATTCCACTTCTAAATGACAACAGTATTCCCTTTAGCAAGGATGTGGGTCTGCAGCAGTTCTTTCATCTTTCACTTAGCTGCATCCCTCCGAAGCTAGCTGAGCTCCTGGTAGTGCCAGAGCATTGTGCTGAAGCAATCCTCTTCGCTGCCCCTTGAGACCCTGAAAATTGATTCTCCTGGAAAATTGATTGCAGTGTGTTTGAAATGTATCTTGCCCAGGCTCAAGACCTGGAATTCATGGCAAAATATAGTAAGGTCACAGCACTATGTTACTGATGCTCTGAGTTAATTTTTCCTGTCTTAAATGAATTAAGCATCTATATAGCATGTGGGGAAGTTTCAAGGGCTTTGTTTTATATTAAATAAAAATAATGCATTCTGGACTCAAAAATGTTTTAGTAAGCTTTCAGGATAGCTTAAACTGTTTGTATATATATTAACCCCTCAGAAGATCAAGTCAGGCATCTAACTGAGGTTTTGATTTCACAGTCTACTGCTTTGCATAGGACTGGGCATTTTGTCGCTTGCCGAGAATGTAAAGCTTGAGTCTCCGATTCCATTAGCCATACATCCTAAAGTCGCTAATTTATAAGTTATATGCCTTGAATTTTAATAGGAATTAAATGTTTCTTTAAACCAAACTAAGTTATATTCAGGCAAACTACAATTCTTGTATGTATTATCTTGTTTCCTGAGGCATGCCAAAAAGCTAGATAGCAGAAGACTGTTGTTAGTGTTAGCATTTGGAGTACTGTAGCTATCATTTCAAGAGATGTGTGAGGGTAAGTTTGCTCTCAGTGTGCACTTGTAGCTTACTTCAGTGTTTCTGAAAAATACTTTCACATAACCAAAGGAGAAGGAATGATTTAGCATCCTATATTGCGGTCAGAGAAAAGCGAGATTCAGTAAGCTTTGTGATGAGATTCAGTGAGGGATTTATTACACATCAACCCTACCATTTTGTCAGATGAAGAGATTCCAACGAAGAGAAGTTGCATCCCATATTTATGTATTTACAGAAAATCAAGGACAGGACCCTGTCCTCCCAACTCTAAGTGTAAAGAATTAGTATGGTAGCACATGTGAACACTTCTTGCTGTCTCAGAGCCACAAATATTTACAATTATTTCATCATAGAGGGGAGCATTTTGTTCTTCCGTAAATTACTTTCTGAAACTAAGTTGTCCAACAAAGAAGCTGTCACCACTGAAGGCAGAGTTATAAGAGTTACATAACTCTGTCCAGCATGAATAACAGTTACTGATTTCCTTGAAGTGAGAGGTCAGTCCAGGGCAAGACACAGTAAGAGTGAGTATAGAAGAAAAGAGTTTTGTTTGAATAGATACTTTGGTGATGGAACATGAATGTTAGTAATTGCTGTATGTTAGTAATCTTAATGTTAACATGGAGTAATAAGGAGATTTAGAGAGATGCAGAAAACAGAAATACTTAAGCGACTGTAAAAGAGAAAATGTCTGCTCTTAAGAAAATGGATGCACTAAAAAAGCACTTACAAAATGGAAAGTGATACAATGAGTTGAAACAATAATCACTTATAAAGATAGAATTTTGGTATGTAGTAGTTCCAAAGAAACAGGAGGCTTAAGGCACTCTGCTTTTGTAGCCTGCAGGGAACCTGTCCTTTTGCTCCTCGTTCAGCTGTGCAGCAGTCTGGGATGGATGTGCCTGTGAGTTTACTGCAGAGCACCTTTGCCTTTCATAGCTCCTCTGTCTGTGTCCTCTCTCCTAGAAACACCCTCAGCTCTCACTGACATTGCATCTCCATATCCAGCCTCCTCCAACTCAGCAGCTTGCTCACAGCTAACCTTCCTACCTCTACTCTGATTTTGTTTAGGTCGCTGGTTGTGTATACTGATGCTTTCAAAAGGGTGCATATAATTTAAGTCAAGAACATGTGGTTTATTAGAAAATTTTGCCATATCACTTGTAAGGCTGCTCTTCTGGAGGAATGGGGCAGTCTAACAGTTATCTCCCAGGATTTCGTCAGTGTCAGGTCAAGTATTTGAGTAAATCGTTTTGGAGCTGTAAGGAGCAAATAGTCCTGAGGACAAGTCAGTGTAAGATTTGTAAAAGTAAAGGTATTTTTCTTGCCTTGTAGAGAGTTTTGAGCTGTGAGAATGGTGAGTATCAGCTTTATGGTAGTCCTAATTCACTGCTTCACTCAAGTACCAGTGGAGTTAAATCTGCACCAAATGGAGACCATGAATTTGAGAATTGTATATTTACTATTTAGGACAGCTAAGCAAATAGTCCACATGCAGTAATTCGTAAGAAATATTTAGCTTGTTTTCTGCATCTAGAGTACCTGTAAGCAGCTTTTCAGATTTCATTGAAATTAATGGATGTTCATAAATAGCTTAACTTCTTAGTTCCTCTATGGCCCAGCCCATGTGTGAAGTCAATATATGTACAGTCTTAGTAAAAATTGGAATTAGGTGGTTTACACATTGTTTGCCTGTGTCTTTGTAAAAGTGCATATTCATGTCAGCCTCCCACATTCAGGAGTGCAAATACAGAAATTGGTTTCTGCAGTCACCATCGTGCCTAGCTTTGAGCAGCTTTTCAATGAGCATTGGTTCCAGCAGAGCTCCATTGCCTCATGCCATAGAAAGTAAACACAAAAAAGGCAGCATATGGCTGAAGCAAATTCTCCTACAAATGTGAATGAATATTCAGAGTATTTGTTCATGCATTAAGGGCTAAATGTTTGACTAGATTATATTTGGTTTTCCTCATGAAAGCCATGCTCCTAAAATGACTTATTTATTAAATAGTTTTGTGCTTGCTAGTCATTCCCTTTGAACCAATGGCAATAGTTACCTACTTAAAGTCATGCAGACAGACTAAGCTGTTGTATGCTCTGTTGCTAAAGGGGGGAATGGAAAATAGTTAAGAGATAGCAGCAGAGACTAGGATACAAAGCCAATTGTAGATCTGCACTGAAGAAATAGGTCAAAAGTGCAGCTGATGTCCTGTGTGTTTAGACAGAATATGGAAAGGGAGTAAAAGTAGTATTTTAATAAAATTTGTTTATCAGAAGAAATATATTTCTTGTTGAAACTCAAGATGGAAGACATCTTGATATTCCTTAGGGACTTACAAATTTACATTTTTTTCCTGTGGGTGGAATATTCCCTGAAGCTGCTGGAAAACTCTCCAAGTTTTAGTTTATGTAGTTTATGGTGTCCTCTCTTTATTTCTTTGTTGAGTGAAAATGTTTGTTCAGCCTCTTTCTGTGGAAAGAGGACTTTCTGTATATGGGCTCACTAAAGCCCCTGTCTCCCTCTAATTTGTACAAAAATGAGGGGCATTAGAGTGAGAAGCCCTTGTTTTTAGCGAATGTATTTATCTTCCATGACATAAGAAGAAAGAAAAAAAGAAGAGGCAGAGCCAATCAGAATAACAAATTGGCTGGAGGTGAGAAGTAAAGGTTTGAAAACCCTGGAAGTTATCTTGATGTGTAAGATTAGAAGTAGTGGGTATTGTCATCTTGGGCTCTCATGCTCCTCGGTTTTGTTGCTTCCTCCTGCTCTGTAGAAATTCCTGAGAACACATGCCCCAGCCCTGATCTACGTGCCACAGACTCCTAGGTAGAGATTTCTGTTGTTTTAGCAATGTGCTCCCAAAAGACATGTTTGCATCATATGTCCATCTTCAATTACAGGAACCCAGCGTTCCCATCAACTTCAGTGTAGACTGTGCTTCCCAGTAAATCAACAGCCGCAAAAAAGTATCTCATAGGAACAAGCAGACAGTGATGGAGGTTAATTTTTTTTTCTTAAATACGCTCTAGCGCAATACTGTTCAAAATTAAGAATTATGTGTTTAAATAAAATAGCATCTTTTTGGAAAATAAAAACAAAAACATTTGTAACTGGCATGCAATTAACCTGAGGTACTCAGTGCTGCATGACACGATGGAAATAAACTGATGTATTATTAAAGGATTAGATCTTCATAGGAACAAGAAAAGTTGCAGTTGCACTGGAATTGCCTGAGTAAAAGTTAAAAACTGCTCTAGGAACTACTAGTTATCAACCAGACCTGGACAGAGGATGCTCTCCGTCTCCCCAGTATGACAGTTCATTTATTTAGGGCATTCGAACTTGGATTCCCCCTTGTAGGGGAAGGGTCACTGTACCAAACTTGGATTTTTCTAGGCTGTTTTCCCTTCTGACCTCATCACAGTTAGAGATGAGATTAGGGGAGAGGGCAGTGGTTTCACAGATTCAAGTTTCTTATATTCCATGTTTTGCTGAATTACTGTAAACTGTTAGCCCTGTGGGTCCTGAGAACAAATTTTAAAAGGGGAAGAAAGAGCAAAAGTGCAAATGGGAAAAAGGGGTTACTGAGAGACTTGAAATGCAGCCAAGAAGAGACACAATAAAACTTGGCTCAAAAACCCTTGCTGTAGCAAAGTTCTCGAAGACCAATTGCAGGGATGTCTCTAACTATAAAAGCATACCTGATATTTTCAGAAGTTGGCTAGCTGAAGTGAAAATAAGATTGCACTTTGATGTTTCTTTTTTTCTTTAAAAAAAAAAGAGAACACTCAGCTCTTTTTTTTTCTTTCTTTTTTTTTTGCCTAAATGGAAGTTAAGCAGATTGCATGGGAATTTTGGATGTTTCACTTTGTAGGTTCAGCTCTATCTTTAAAAAGTCTTGTTTAACAGAATTCTGACATTGCCAACCTTTGAAGTGCTTGCTCTGTCAATTGTTACGTTTCTTTTCTGTCTCCTGTTTAAGTGACAGAGCAGGTGATATGGCACATTGGCATTGAAAGAGGCACTGTACAGAAGTAAAGTGTGATGAATCTGATCTAAGTGAGATTTATCACACCTAACTTCAGGTGTCCGCAGTGTGAGTGTTTATCTGTGAGTCCGATGTCTGGACTCCCACTATAGTCAGTAGAAATCTAGTCAGTATGGGCAGTGGAGAACAGAGAGTAATTTGTCTGGTTTTACTGTAGATTCCTACATTTGGTCAAATTAATCATTCTAGCCTCCATTGCTTGTATTGATGAAGTCTCCATTGCCTGTAATGGGAGTTTAGATGCCTATCTCCTATGCAGACACTGAAAATTAGATGAAATTAATTCCTCTACTACATCAGACTTATCTGTCTAGACTGCCTTTATAGTCAGTGGAGAAAAATCAGTTTAATGAGGGCTTGATTTGTAGGACCTATATTAGACACCTACTTTAGGGTGGCATGAATGGTGTTTTTAAAAAGACTGTTTCTTACCATTGACTATTGCTCAAGTTTAGATGACAACTTTATTTATAGACATCTACACTGTAAACGTCTATATTTAAGTGAGATGAGCCCTACCATCAGTTATACGTTTTATGTGGCAGTGTATCATTAATTGCCAACTTCACCACAAAGACTTTCTTTATCCTGTGCGTGTGTCCCAGACTAACTTAGCACATCTACATTAAAAACTAATAAGTTCTGCAAAATAGGTACCCATGTGAATAAATGCATGGTGATAATTGCATCTATGTCTTACTGGGCAAACATTCTCGACAGATGATCCCAGAGAAAAGCTATGGCAAATATTCTCATAAATGAGAGCATGTGACACAGAGTATATGTGCAGCTGTTTGAATTTTGGGGGAAGACCATCCAGTCACAGAACATTCCTCTGCAGCTTCAGTGACAGCATAGTGTGAACTGTGAAATAGAAATAATAATCATGCAGAAAAAAATAGTCTATGCACAAGCCACTGTTGAAAAGCATTTACCCAAATCATGCACTGAAGAATTTTGAGAAAGCAGATTTGTAAATAGTGGGAGGAGTTTTTCTCAGTTTACTGGAGAACCACAGAAAATGTCAATACATGCTGTTAATAGTTTTCTTAACTATACAGAAACATCAAACCAAATCTTACTCCCTTATTTATCCCCCACCCAACCTTTTAAATTGCAGTGGAGTTGCTGAGGCCTAAAGACAAGCTTTGAATCATAGATTCCGATATATATGATAAACCTACAGCTATATATAACATACAGAAACAACATCCACAGAATTTGGAACATAAAACTTCCTTGGTAAAGAAGAATTAGACCTTGAGGATCATGGGGCTTTCTGCAAAAAACATGGTTATGGTTATTCTTATTGAAAATAATAACAGTTTATACTGTAATTGTTTCTGTTTGTGTAGAAAATACATTATTTATGTTTTCATTGCACGAGAGTACAAAGTGATGGAAACTTGCTAGAAAGGTAAGAAGCCAGTGGATTTTGAACGGCCCATGTACAAAACCAGGAAATAACCTAACAGATTGATTTGTTTGTTCAGGGCAGTCAGAAGTAGTAGGAACAAGAGCTACTCAGTGACTTCCATAAAAGATCAGAACAGTCCTTTAGGATCATCTGTTTTCTGAACATCTGTCATGGCTTTAGTTTATCCTGAATAAGAACTTAGTCTCTTTAAGATACCCAGTCACACCTTCTGGTGGCCCAAATCTTTTGGACCTGTGGAGAGGGTCTTTACCAAGCAGCACATGATACGCCTAGTATTACTAGATGACAAGCTCAAAAAATCAGGAGTCTTAGGTTTTAACAAAAAGTGAGAAAATTCACTAAAAGTTGGGACCATCCCAACCAACTGAATGTCTTGTTACAATAACAACAACTTGGCAGTAAAAAATTCCTTCTTCCCTCAAGAAGCTGGTAGGCCTCTGGATCACTTTGCAGTGCACTGGGAAATCCTTTAAGGGTTACAATAACTAAAAGCACCCTTTAAGAGATAAAGTACCATCAAAATAGTACAGTTCTTTATACCTAGAGTCAGTGTTTTAGCTTTTATTTTACCCATAAAATTGGGAATACTGCAGAAGGCAAAAAAGCCATTTCAACTTTCTAAAGAGGAAAGAAATGGATCCTAATCAAGGCTTAGCCAGAGACTGATAAAAGATTGCCTACATAAGTGGTTACCTTTCATTTAGTTGAGTCAATCCTCCTCCAAGATATATCTACACTATTTTTTTTTTTTTTTTTTTTTTTTTTACTGAAGTAGTTGTCAAACTTGCTCACATGTTCCCAGTGCAATGCCGTGGTTGTATCGCATAGGTTGCATAAAGGCACTGAATAATGAAAAAAAGATGTTTCACCCCTTCACCCCCATTATGGCCTAAAATAATCTCCAATGTTAAAACACTCTGTGCAGTGTGACAGCTGTTAGTTCAGTGCTTTAAAAATAGAGAGGGGCTCTTTGGATAAAGTATTTCCATGTGCGAACATCTGTCTGAATAATGCAAAAGAGGAACTTTTGGGGGAGGTGTCTTTTTGGTACTAAATCAGTTCTTCTCCTCCTTTGTTGCCTCTTCTCGCAGGTACTGCAATGAGCATTTGTTGTGCCCTCCTCATGTGTTTTGGACAGGCTGGGGTCCATGGGAACGCTGCACTGCTCAGTGTGGAGGAGGGATTCAGGCTCGGCGTAGGACATGTGAAAATGGTCCCGACTGTCCTGGCTGTAGTGTGGTAAATAATCCTCTGCTTCTCCTTCAGCAAATGTGCATATGCCCATATGCCCCACCCCTAACATGATTCATCAGAGTGTATTTGTATTGTGGTGCTCTTATGTGCTGAAATTTATAGTTTATCAGTCAAAAATTGGCACCATTCAGCTTCTGTACAATAACCTCTGGAATATGGGCTTTCTGAGACTAAGTTGGTGCAGATGCAGATATGTCATTGACATGTGTATGGTATTTATTATTTTTATCACTACGGTATATAGGAACCCTTGCTATGAGTCCAGGGCTCCAGTGTGTCAGGTCTTGGAAAGCTCAGAAAATTGTAAGATTAAATCTAATACAAAATGAGAGAATAGGTGAATAAAGATTATGTGGAGCCATGAGGAAGTGCTGAAATAAATTTGATTAGTGATAGTACACTGGGAAAAATACTCTGTATAAGTATTCTTGAATGGGGCAACACTGTCGAAGCCAGAGGAAGGGAGGTTGTTGAAGGATAATGAAGCTAAGGGAAAGTCTTAGCGAGTGTGGGTATGTATCAGAAGATGTACCTTAGAGTCTTGTTTCATCTTAAAACTAGTATGAGTCTAATGGTGGGTTACCACTGAAAAGAGTGATCCAGCTCTCTCTCATCTCTCCTGCTGTCCCCAGCTACACGTTCCTGCTGCTCCTATAGTATCAGAGACAATGATCGTGCAACAAGGCAATCCAAATGGTTTTTTGATTATTTTGAAAACTTTTGCTTTGATGGTTTCAATAAAATTTAGTTTCGGAGTACAGGATTGTCTTGCCTGATAGTATGTATCAATGGAAACAACCTAAACCAAAAGTAGGTAGAAACCCACTATAAACCCTACTGTTCTTGCAAGACAAAGGACACAGGTAGGAAGTCTGTGTTTTGCTTATTAAGTGAGTTTGAACCTAAAAGCTGCCCCTCTTGAGTCAGAAGTTTTGCGGTCACAGAAGGACTTTGTGGATAAGTGTACCTGGACAAGAATGCTTTGGATAATAATTACTGTATTGGCTTTGTTATTTCTTAGAGTTTATTTTACTAATGTAGAAAAGAGCGATTTGAAATATTTTTATGCCTTCTCATAATTGTTGAATGGGTGAAATATATATATGTATAGGGCAGTAATATCAAAAGGGGAAGGACAGTAATATAAAGCCTATATATAGTTTATTCCTCAGAGGTTCTTCTGTTTCAACACCATTTTTCCTTTTTATTGTTACAGGGATATATCCTTCAAAATAATTAAAATGATGGATTTTTACTGTAGTGAATAAAGGAGAAATTATTGTGCCGTGTTACTACTAATTTCTTATCTTTACTATGTGTAGTAAGGAAATACTAAACTTTGATTAATATGTAGTGAAAGATGTTTACTGAGTTTAATTTGTTTTTAAAACCTTTTACTCTGAGGATCTTGCAGCAATTGAAAATTGAAAAGAAAAATTGCAATGGAAGCAGGAGCGTTCAACCCTGTCTGTGAGATATCAGATCCAGCATCAAAGATGTAAAAATGTTATGAGCCCAACTTTTGCCAAATAAATTAAAGGCATATCTGAGAATAGACACAAGGACTTAAAACATTCTCTTTTCCAACCATTAGGTGATAGTGTTAATTTTAAAGGAGGTTCACTGGGTCTCCTATTTACCTTCAGTAAGGATGTCTTCTCAAAAACTTTGATAATACGTTCATAATAGCATGAGTTGCCATAGGTCTTCTGTAGCTGTATAGTTCAAAGGCTGTGGTCTGTATAGGCAAGACTTGTGTTCATAAAAAGTGGGAAAGAAAAACAGGTAGATAGAGGACTGAAGAACTATCATTTAAGAGGAGGCAAAGTATTAGGTTTCATTTCATCTTGAAACGAAAAGAAATTTTTGAGCCATCGGAAGTGTAGCATGGACTAGATACTGTCTCAGAAGCCCTTTCAACTATGCTATGATTCTTTGTTTTCAGAACATTTTTCCAATGGGAAAATAGAGAGGAATAGAGAAGAAACAGAAAACATTGTTTTCATAAGGCTCATGAAAGAAAGTCTACTGCCTGTTTGCCAGCAGGATCAGGGTTACCAGATTTTATGTCATAGGAGAACTTACCTCTTCTGTTTTCCAATCCAAGGCCACATTGTGGAACTTTGGTATAGCCAATCCTAAGCTATTTATCTGTTCTCATTTTGAAGCTTTTACCATATTCATAGCTGTTGTCTGTGTCCACCTAATTATTTCTACTAAGCATTTTTGGCTCATCTTTTTTTTCTCCCTTTTAGCTTTGTTGTATTGCTGTTTGTTTGCAATAGCACAGCAGGTGGTTACTGCCTGTGTTTTGCAACTTTTTGTTTAACACACGTTTCTCATCAGCTCATTCCTTGGGTTTGTTTATCCTATAGCAGAAATCAAGCAAGTCACCTGAATAATTTTTATCAGGACTGGATAGAGAGATCCCTGCAGTCATTGCAATATTAACATCTTACAAAATAATAATAATAAACCTCTGGATGAGGAAGGTAAATACAAATATTCCAAAGACAGAATGCTTGAGATTATCTAATGAGAGATAAGACCATCATGGTTAAATTTAAGAGCAGCTAGACTCTAGCAATAGAAAGCTTAAGTGGATCACAAAACAGGTATTATTATAATGAATTCAGATGATACATGAGCTAGAGAAAGCAGGGTGGAATTCTGTGGACCAAACTAACATGACTCAGAAGAAAAATCTCTTCAGATTTTAAGCATACTCTGATAACTAGTGCATTTACTTCAAGACATGCTTGTTTTCCTCTGAGAAGCATAATCTCAATTGAATTTGCCTCAGGCTATTAATAATTTTTTTGTTTGTTTTAGAATTATTGCTTGAACAAGAACTCCAGTCTGAGGCTCAAGCTAGGTGACATATTTTTGCATATAATTGTCCATGTTCTCATTTCCCTCATACTAACATATAGGTTAATTTTATTAATTGCAATGGAAAACTGGTAAAACATATACACTTTCTGTATATCTGGAATATCTTGCTGTGGAATAAAACAAAGGAGGAATTTTATTTGTTTCTTAGAAGTAGTTGCCAGTGTTGCATTTATAGCTTCCCCCCCACCCCGAAATGTTCCAGAAGTGTGCTGAAAACAAAACTCTAGGAAGAAAAAATACGTGTATCCCAAAATTTCTGTTATGACACCAGATGAAAAAATTTCTTACTTGGAAAAACAAACATCAGGAATATTCTTTTTCATTCTTTCATTAAGACTTTAAAGTGAAGTTGAAGATGGAAGGTATTCAGAAGTACTTTGTCCATCAGAAAGGACACAGTCTGCCTTTAAAATATTCCCACCTCCCAAAACAAACTCCAAGTGCTTTGTCTAGTGAGAACAGAAGTGAAGACTGTTGTTATGCTTTTTTATGGGTCTTTTTAAGTTTCCCTTTGACTTCTTTCTATTCCAAAACGAAAAAATATATTGTCACAAGCATGAGGTGCAAAAAATTAAACTTCCTACATGACGTTTGCCTCCTTATTGCTCATTTCCTTTTCCTATCCTTTGGCTCTAATATAAACTCTTTGGTTATTAACTGTTTCTTGTATGTTTTAAATGTTTAGCAAAGTAGAGCCTGGCTTCTTTTGATGCCATATATATTATTGCAGTTACAAGCAATGATAAGTAATTTTACAGAGTAAAAACAAAAACTCAATCAAAAGAAATAGTTTCAGAAAATGCTAACAAACAAATGGGATAATGGTACATGTGGCACTGAAATTAGAAACTTAGTGAGTGAGTTATTAACTTGGCATGCATATTCAAGTTAAATATGAAATATAAACTGGTTGAGCTGATGTGCATGTATATCCAGATGTGAGGCATTTAAGGTAGTCATCAACTACACATCTAGCAATTGTTTTGCAGGGTGATCTATTTAATTTTGAAAAAGAGAATAAACTTCAAGTTAAAATGTTTGCTTTCTTGCTTGAAGTAGTGTAAAGGATCATTTTTGAGAACCATGTAATTTTAAAAGTAATTAAAGCTGAAAAATAAATATTCAGCTTCTGAAAACTGAAAACCCCAAGTGTTTCTACCAGTCTGTTCTGGGAGAGAGGTTATTCTTATCCTCAATTTAGCAATCAGTCAGGTGAACAGGATATACCAGGCAGCCCTCTAGTAGTGCATCTAGTATTTTTTGTAACATGTCACAGCGTACTGGTTGAACTCAGTAAGGGTCCTGTCTTCAGCTGCCGCCAGTCCCAGATGACAAAAAGAAGGTAAGGAATAAAAATACTATATAGACAGTTTTGCACTTGCATAATAGTTTTTCTTGACCCCTACAAGCCCCTGGCTAAAACTCAAAATATGACAGTTAATTGTAGTAATCCCTGTAACTTAGAAATATACCAGTTCATAGGTGGTAAATGTAATGCAAGTGTTAATATGGGCCACTATGTTTTTAATGGCCTCTGAGACCTGAGACAGGACCAAAACTCATAGATTCTTATTGCATGCGGGTAGAGGGCACCAAGAATGATGGCACCAAGTAATTTCTGACATGTAATATTGGAAAGAAATCTTTGAAAACAAGGTCTCTAAATTTAAGGACAAGAAGAAAGTGATCCAGGCAGAGAGAGGCTATTTCTTCTAAGTGCAGAGCAATTTTAGAGTGAAAAATAATTAGGGTGTGGAATGGAAAGTGGAATGCAATGCCTTAAGATATCACCGAAGTAGATCGCCTCATACTTTAAACTTCTTCTTCGAGAAGGTAAGAGTGGGGTTTGTTTGTTTGTTTGTTTTTGATAATCAAGGTATAGCAGCTTCAAAGTATCTGGTTTTAAATTTGTGACACAGTGTTGCAAAGTGGGGTGGTCATTACCACTATACATAAGCAAGATGTAAGAGTTAGATGGTAGATAAAGCTAACTGGACATACTAGTGGGTTGTGCTGGAAAAGGAAACATCAGATTATTGGGAGATTTCTCTAGATTTCCTAGAGGAATGAACTGGGGACAGAGCCTATATATTACGTCTTTTTAGTCATTTTAGCAAAAGAAGTTGGATTACATTTGCTAGTGACCTGAAAGTTGGGAAGCATCATCAATGCAAAGCATGATTTAATCATGCCATATAGGAGGCACTGAAGGACTCTTGAGGGCTGAAGTAATAGAAATGAAAAGAGTTGTATCACAATTGCAAGGTCATGGACTTAATGTAAAATCAGCAGAAACATCTGCCATCACTTTGAAGCTCAGTGTAGAACAAGGCAAGAGAAAGACCTTGGTGCATGAGTTGTTTATAACGCTAGCTATAAGCCAGAAAAGTGATTCAGCTGTAAAAAAATATACAGCATTTAGGATGTTTCAGGCAAGGTATTTCCAATTGAGGCAAAAAAGGTAGTCCAGGGATTCACATAAACTAATTTCAGAAGAGATGCCTGTAACAGCCAGCCTAAAGTTAGTTAAATCACACTTTTCATGTTTCATGTATTGCCAATGATGGTGATTTCTCCACCACTCCTGGTAAACTTGTACTGTTACTCACCTTCAAAACTGAGAAACTGAATCTTATTTTGAAACTGCATTTGTCTGACTCCACTGGATCAATGACTGAACAGTAGTTGGATCTTGTTATGATTTCATCTACTAATTTTAGAAGTTTCTTCCATCAGGTATTTCTTTGTTGTGTAAGTATGCAATAATCTTGATTTTTACTGTATGCAGCTCAGCAATACCTTGTGCAATAACTTGTGCAGTTGCAGTCAAAACAGGGAAAAAGAAGGTGAATAAATTATGGTATAGAAAATGACCTCAGAAACTTGATAGTGCTGTTATATAAATCAGTGTTGTGATCACACAGTTCTCAAAGAATATTGCAAGTGGTAGAAAGGAGCTGTGTTCTAGCAAATGTCCCACAGAAAGAAAAGATTGGGATTTTGATAAATCAGAGGAGCCATGATTCCAGTGAATGACTGGTCTAGGGAGGAAGTGTTGGGGTTTCTGTCCACTGTGTCTCATAGTATACTGAAATTTAAAGAAATATGGAGCCAATTAAAGGAACTATTTTTCACACAGGGAGCTGTTAAATAGTGTAACTTGTTGCAAGAAATTGCTGAGACTTAAAATTTAGTAAGAATTCAAAAAACCCACACAATTGAAAGTGTACATGACATCAGGAAAAACTAAATTATAAGAGGCAAAACACTTTATTTAAATTTTAGATGGCATTGTAAATCACATTTTAAAGTTTTAAATCGATTTTTTTGATCAATCAGATCAAGAACTATACTTTGGGCGCTTCCACTTACTGCTACGCTGTACTTTGACAATAGCCAGAGACAAGGTACTAGGTTACATATCTATCTGATCTAGAATGGCATTTCCTTTGTTCCTCCTTATAAGTGAGTATTGAATCAGCTTAGAAGAAATTGTCCCTCTCATTCATTTGTTCCCTTTAGATTTAACCTCCTGTAGTTAAAAGGCACAGTGCAAACATTTAATAATTGTGTTTACACATTTTATACCAAAAAGTGCGCTCACAGACCTGATAGTTAACACAAAGCAGTGTTTTGTTTCAGAATTCTTCTTCACTTGGATCTCAGATTGAGGGATGGGTGAAGCCTGAATAACTAATGTGTGCTACTGCCATTATAACTCCGCTACTGCAGGGACTGTTGAAAAGTGTGAGATTGATTTGTTAGCTGGGCTAATTGGCAGCAGTTGTTAGCCATCAGAGTGCAGTTAAATAGAACTCCATACAAATTCATGACATGGTCATCTGCTGGTTCATCTTCTGTTTTTACTTAGTCTCAGAGCATTACAGTAATTTTTAATTTATTAGGCTATCATAGGATTTGCTTTTCAGTGAAAATAATATCAGTCAGCTCTATGCTTACTGCATTGCATCAGGTTGAGGCATCAATTTAAATAATCTTGTGAATATTTATTGATGGAGTTATTAAAAAGACCTGTTTTTTCTTCCTGTGTTGATTCTCTCATCCTCATCTCTCCTACATTCAGTTCTAGATTAGAAGATTTCTGCACTAAGACTAGACTAGGCTAGACTAATACACCAAATCAAAGGAGTTAGGTCATTCAAGGCCTGACATTCATCTAGAATAAACATGATCACAAGCCTTAAGAAAAGGCAAACATACACTTGGATTATGTTTATTTATAATTCTTTGTGCATATTCAGGATTTTGTGGCTTTGAGTCCTTTGCAGCATTCTGAAATATATTTAGGCCTGAGTACTCCAGTAGATGGGATCATATTCTTTATGCCTTTAATTATAAGTTCATGTGAACACTGAACTCATTTACGAGTATGCACTGTAATTTGTCCTCTCAGCTTGAAGGGCAGGATGTAGTTCTACAGTCTCCTAACAGGACACTTTAGGGTATTGAAAACAGCATTATAAAGCTTTTTTTTTTTTTTTTTCCCTAAGAAGTGCAGCTGAAAGTTATATTAGTAGTCCTGCAGGTTTCAGGATAGAATTTTCCCTATTAAGAAACACTTGTTACTTCATTTGAAATACCAGAAAGATGAATGAATTCAAAGTCATAAGAATGTCTTTCAGTTTACTTTACTAAAATCTCTGACTTTGTAACTTATTTCTTGTATGAGAGATCAGTGAAGCATCTACTACCTTGTGAAGACAAAGGAGCCAATTCAGCTTTCCTTTGAAATTGGTGAAGAATTGGTATGCAAAGTTGGAGTGATCCAGGAATAGGCCCGCCCCACAATGTGATTCTTGCTTTGTTTTGTTCAGAGAGGTTCTAGCTGGAAAAAAGTAGATATAGGCCATACGTTTGTTTTGCAACTATCTGATCAAAGAATGGACAGACACACTTTCATCTCAGTGGACTTCGAATCAGTGTCCAGAAGGAAAAGTGAAAAAGAAACTGTAGAGTCGACATGTTAGCTCTGTTAGCAATTTACTGGCATTTAAAATCAAAGAGTTAATGAGGTCTTCAACTGGTATAAATTGATGAAAACCTGCTGATGCCCTCTAGGATGCACACTGAAGTCTAGCATGAGAAAACTTGTAAGCTACAACTTGACATATTAATTACCTAATCATGAACCTTGCTGCAAAATAACACAGTGATAGGAGAGCCTGAATGCCTTTGTGGTGCTTGGCTGAGGGTACCCTGATTGCCTGCTCTTTGTGCAGTTCGTTCTGTTGTGCAGATAACTGGGCATTTCCTCCACAACAGTCCAGCTAGGAGGCTGCATGGATATTGAAAAGAAACATGCTGTATCAGTGAAAGTACTTGAACCACTCATTTCCTTCATGGACTGAGAGGAAAAGGAAAACTTCTATCTCTCCCTAGAGCCCATGGCAGTACAGCCACTTTGCCCTATTATACCGGCTGGATTGCTAGGTGTCAGTTCAGATGCGAGTGTTATGCTGCCAGTGTTCACACAGTGCTCAGCATAAGACTCCTCTGTGTGATTGCCTTTTACTCACAAGCAACCCCATTTTTTTACATAAAGATTATTTCTGAAGATAGTAGCAGATTCTAAGATTCTTTATAAAAGGCCATTTAAATGTCAGTGAATGTGAAGACATTATATATAGCACAGATCTGCAATGAGGGAGCTTTGATAATGTGACTATGTCAATTTACCATACTGATAATATAATACTGGTGTAGATGTACCTTTTACACGGAAAAATTACTATTTTTACAGCTGAGTTTATTCTGTCCCCTTCCCAATCAACACAAGCTAGGTGAAAATTCATAGAATTGGTCAATAGAGCCACATGTACTCTCCTGGCCTTGCCTGACTTAGGAAAGTTTTTTCACAGCATTGAATGACCTGGGTAGGTGGAATTCCATAGACTGTATCTGGCTTATGTTACTCCACCTAGAAAACTAAGACCTATAGTCCTGCTTCAATCTGAAATGAAGTAAGTGCGTTCACTGTAATTAAAGCGTAGAGAGATATTCAGTCAGAAGTTTCAAAAATTTTCAGGCAGTTGCTCACAAGGCTAGAATTATTCTTTATTCATTCACATAGGAGCATATAACCTTCCTCACAAAAAAAAGCTCCACATTAAAAACGGTTAATTTATGTGTCTTATCCCTTCTTGAAAAGCTGTTCCAGAATCCTCATTCACATATTGAAGCACTTGTGTGAGACAGCTTGGCAGCATGAATATTTTGTTAAAGAGGCTTTAAAGTACTTAGAAAATGAATTAATATCAGTGCATATAATCTGCTTCTGCAATGGAGGGCTAAAAGGAATATTAGACATATACTGAAATCTAGCATCAGCAATTTGGTATGAAGTATAAAAATGATGCATGACACAAAAGGTGGGGAAAAAAAGCAAGTGATGGATTACAGGAATTAATCCATCAAAAACCTGGCTGTAAGTCATATAAATGTAATTTTTGAAGAAAATGAAGAATGCAGTGTCTTTTTGGAGTCTTTAGCTAGGGAAATGTTTGCACTGTTTTGTTTTCAAAATGTCTGGCATTTTATTTACCATTTAGTGTAAAGATTTTAAGTATAACTAAAGCAATGCAACAATATGAGATGCCCTAAAGCACCTAAAGTAAAATCTGGCTTTCCATTATAGTCCCAAAATGTCAAGTAAAACTAACTTATGTTGCCTTAAATTTCATAGGCAGAATATTCTGTAGGAGCAAAATTTCCTGTATGGTGAGATGCAGGTGGGCTGGAATGTGGTGGATAGGAAAACTTAAATCATGCAAAGAGTGCAAAGTTTAAAAAACAGTATTCGTCTTTGCCAGAGTAACAGAAAAGCTTTACATAAAATAGCCAAACAGACAAACAGAGATGAAAATGGATTGTTAATCTTTGTTTTTGACAAGGGAAGTGCCCTTGACTATTTGGGGGAAATTTATTGACAAGTTTAGATCTTAAAACTGGATTCTGCATACAGTACAAGCCTGACACAGAGCATGTACATTCTTAATTATATACTTTACCTTTCTCTCTTCCTCTGAAATACTCCACTGGAGAGGGCCTTTAGAATGTTTTTCTGAAAGTGTATGGCATTTTAGATACTAAAGTACTTCTGATGTTGTCAAATATGTTTAACAATACAGGCACAGACCTTCTTGGCCACCCTCCCCTGTAAAAACCGACCATTTACTCCTCTCTTCCACTTCCTGTCTCGTAACCAGTTTATTGTCCATGAAAGGACCTATCCTCTTAGCTTGTGACTGCTAAGGTTCTGTAAGAACCTTTGAGAGATGATGTCAAATGTCTTTTGGAAATCTGGGTTGACTATATCAACTTACGTCTTTTATCTATGTATTTGTTAACTCCTTCAGAGACTCTGATAGGTTCATGGCTTCCTTTTATAGAAAGCGTAGTATATCATGTTCTCCAGTAGATCATATTTATCTGTGTCCACTAATTTCATGGTGTATTACATTTGCCCAGATCAGATGCCAGGCTGTTTTATAGTTCCCCTGAATTTCATGAAGCCTTTTTAAAAATGTGTCACATATACCACATTTACCATTTATCTCTAGGCATTAGATAGAAAGTTAATTTTAAGCAAGAGGTTATGTGCCACTAGGATCAATTCAGTTATTTGTTTCCTTATAATATTCTTTGATGATGTGCTATGTTCCTTTTTGTCTATTTGTCTGTGGTCTTACCATTCCTAAAAGGTTCTTTTATGCCTCTCTAATAAATTGCACCTATAGACTGTGTAGCAATCTGTCTATTTCTGATGTTTTTGAAATAGGCTTCAGTTTTAGTTTTTATACTTTTTGCAGATTTTTCCTTAAGTTCTTTTCTGGCCTGGCTTATTGTGTTTTTACATGTAATGTGTCAGATTTCATAATTCTTTCAATTTATTTTTCATTTGTACAGAACTTCAGCTTTTTTAAGAGTGGCTTCATGCTTTTAATGACCTTAATGACCCTACCGTTTAGCTGTGCTGGTTTCTTTTTGCCCTTCCTCAAATTTCTTGATAGCAAGCATTTGCTCTACGCCTTTAATACAGTGCTCTTGATAAGCCTCCCCTCTGTAGCACTCTGCTGATTCAGATCCCTCATCAATAACTGTACTCAACTCACAGCTATCTTCCCTGTTCATTTGTACTGTAGAGAAGAGGTCAGAGACTAGTCCCTTAATACTTTTCTCTTGAGTAGAGTCAGCAGAGTCACCTCTCAAGAGAGGCAGCAGCAAAGAGCAAAGACTTTTTTTTCCTCTGAGGGAAGAAAAAAAAAAAACAGTTGGCCAGAATGCAGTGTTTTTTTCCACTGTATTCATATTTCTTAACTTTGGGCTCTTCAGCCAGGATCCTAGTCTACTTATCAAGGGTAAAAGGTGAGTTCCTGCAGGGAATGTTTTGGAATTGCTAAGCTGGGCAATAGTTACATTACACTAAAAATAGCCCCATACTTTCTCCCTGACAAGCTTATGATGGTTGTGTGAGGACTCAGGACCCATAGTCTTTGAAAAGCCGTGCAGAATACACATCATTTGATTTCTATAGTTCTTGAGAATCATATTATACTCTGTATGGAGTCGCAAACTAATACAGAGTTTTAGTACTTAATTGTCACTGCCTAAACAGGGCCTCCTCCAAAAGTCGTTGAAGTTAATTCAGTCTTCCTTTGATTTCAGTGGGCCTCTGGGTCAATCTGACTTTCTTCTAGACTGCTTTTTAATAAAGATAAGGAGTTATTCATAAACGGATTCCTAACAATCAAAGAACTGCTTAACACTGACATCCAAGATTTTTTTATGGTTCTGGTTGGGGGGTTCTGATTTTGGGGGGCTTTTGTTTGTTGGCTAGTTTAATTGTCTTTTTAGGTTTTTTTTTTTTTTTTTTTTAACACAGTTTAAGGAATATATCCAAAAATATTTTCTGCAAATCTGTCTTAATACTATAAAATTGTCACTTACCAAGATCCAGTAAAATAGATGGCCAATGAAGCTTTAAAGTTACCATGTTCTTCTAATGAAATACTACTAAAGGCTGTGGGAGTGGGAACAGTCCCTGATGAACTCACTTTCTAGCTCTGTAACTTAACAAAATCAAGGACTTACTCATTGGAATAAGGAACATGGTTAAAAAAATAAAAAGCCTGAAACCCAACAGCTGGAGCACAGATGCCAACAAACACAACGTTGATGCTTCACAGATGATTTTGAATACAAAGCTGTTCCAATTGATTCCTTCCCCACATTTCCCTTGGAAAAAATTTAAGTGCTTTGTGGTTCATTTGTTTTTTTTTCTTTTAAGTGGTGAAGAAATTATATAAGTTCATAAAGAAAGGCTTTTTCATAAATGGATGTATACTTATTTGATTCTATTAATTAAGGTTAACAAACCATATGTTCACATATTTTTAAGTGTACAGTACAAACTCAATGTAGTTTTTCTGGCTGTGGTTTTTGAAAAGTAGATGAGGAATTGATACAGTTACGCTATGACAGAAAATTCAGGTTTAACTCTGCAGAGTTCACACATTTTTTTAAATATCACAAGACCTGATAGGCATCTCTAAAACTTTCCAATTAAAATCTACTAATAGTGGAGTCCTTTCAGTTAGTGTTTAAGCTAGAAAGAGATGGTATGTATCTTTATATACCTGTGACATGTTTTGCATTGTAAATACACATTTATCTGTGCAATGTATTTATACACAGAAAGTACATGATAGTTGAGCATATTCTAAGTGTTTAGTGAGAATCAAGAGCACAACCATATCAGGAGTGAACAACAGGTATCTACATTCTGGAGATTAGCTTAATCCAGGTTTGGATGGCTTCCTGAGGTAAAGGATAATGAAGAAGGAGGCTGCAAAACTGAAATGTTAAATGTCAAGCAACCTTGATCCTTGACTGGATCCTTGTAATTCATGCTAGGGTCAGGCTCTTCTTTGGAGAACGCACTTTCATCTACATTCCCTGAAAGCCATTCTGTTGTAGAAAAGTGACTTACAGCCAGAATGAATTTACTTGTTTCAATTAGTGGTGTAGTTCTTAGTATTTTTCTTAGTTCTGCTATTTTTGAATAGCACCAATCATTGAGTGAGCTTGGGATTGTTTCATTCATCAAAGATAGCAAAGCATGAACGACTTTGAATTACTGCCAATAATACTTTTATCTTGGTTATCGTATGTCCCATACAGTCCACATGTAATTGAAAGCATTGTGTAACATAACTTTTAAACATTATATGGCAGTTTTCCAGATTACATATGCAGATTAGAGAAAGACAGCATTAGGAAACTTAAAGAGCTATCTTAACTAGCTTGTCTAGCAACAATGCTGTTATTTTCAGATCAGGTACCAAGAAGCAATAACTGCAATCCCTATTGTACTGAAAGAGCCTTCCTGACTTTCTAACATTATGATGTCTCCATTATATAGCCCTTAAACAATGACTAGGACAGAATTAGTGCAAATTGCAGGATTTAGAGTAATGCAATTAACATTGAAAGATTTCAGATTTAGAGGAAGGTATTCTTAATCCATTTGTAATTCTCTGAATTTTTGAAATGGCTTGGAAATTGCAAGCAAGTCTGGAGGACATGATCTGGTGAGGAGCTGAAAGAGCTGATGGTATAGGATGAATCCAATTTTACCTGTAGTGGCATATCATACAGCTTCATAATTTACCAGTTAGTTATTATTGTCACAGTAAGGTCTTGAATTAAAAAAAAAAAAAAAAAAAAAAAAAAGTAAAGGTGAAATTAAATTGTGCTAAGACTTTTATTACTGTTCTCTTCTTTCCACTATCTAAAGCTTTTAACTTCTTGGGCAGTTTTTTATTTTGTAAAATCATGACATGCTAGCTCTTCACAAAGTCACAAATGAGGAAAATAATTTCAACTTTTTTGCAAAAAAAAGAAGAAAGGGAGAAACTTCCCTTCCTTTTTCCATTCATCACTGCTTAAGCTTTTCAGAGGACTGGTTTGTACTGGGAAGTGGTGGAGCAGAACTTCCCTTACCTCTTTTGGTATCCTAAGAGGAGGTGAGTGGCTGCCTGCAGTTGAGGAAGCAACTCCACCTGGTTTAGGCCTCACTGTTTTTCCTCACTTTATGATTTACAATATTTTCCTTGACATGGAGGTGATGGAGGGTGCCTTTCTGTCACTCTTCTTGATTCCAGAGCACTGAAATGATATGTTGTATGATACGATATGAAGGGATAAGAAGTCCAGCTTTGGGTCTCAAAATGGTATGAAAATGGAGGCTGGAAGCTGTGGAAATGAAAATGTTAAATGTCAGTCTCTGCCTTACATCACTTCCCAGACTTTTATGAAAATATCCCAATATTCAGAAACAAAATTTGATCATTTCGAGTAGTTCTATTCTTCCTTGTCCTGTGTCTTCATTCTAAAGAAACTTCCACTTTATAGTCCTGCTTGCATCTTCCTTAGTAGATAAATATAATCAGGCTATCAGTCCTCTGAGCAACAGCTAGGGAGGTCAGCATGTTCATAGTCTGTGCTAATATCACACTCCAACCAGGCCAGCTTAGATTTGGAGGACAGTTTCATGACAGTGATCATGAAAGCGTTTAAAAGGTTAGGATAATAACTGCTAAATTGTGCTATTGGTTCTTCCAGTTCTAGGGTACCTGTAAGTCTCCGAACTAAATGTTTTTTCCCACTTCTCTGGAGACTTAGAGCTTTTTTAATATTGTCTTGAAGAGATTCATTCACAAAGCCAAATCATCTGTATAGCCTTTTCTGAATCGCAAATAGTTACACATGCCATAAGTCTTTTTCTCCTGTAAGTTGAACAGAATGTTTTCTGTTTTTTCATTCTGTATTCTGAATGCCTCTACGTTGCCTAATAGTTGTCTTCAGCCCTGCCAGTCAGCATTAGAAATACATCTGCAGAGAACAGATGAGGAACAGAGAACTAACCAATATTGCCAGTGATTTGGGTTCGTTATATCACTAATGCACATTGATAAGAGCATTCATAGTTTTCCCTCAAGCTTAACTTCTTTTTTTCCCAACACAAACAACCTTTCCTGCAATTGGGATGTTTTCAGAGAATGTGTAATTTATTTTTTTGTCCATGTGTGTTTTGATCCAAGACATCTAATTGTGTAAGGTTCGGAACTTTATTTACTAGAAATACCTCACAAAATGCTGTTATTGAATGCTTCTTAAGTATATTTGTAGAAACACTGCTTTTTAGACCAAATATTAGTAAATGCTTTTAATTCCTTTTCTAATAACTATAGACAAAAAACCAAATATATATAGAATATTTAAGCATGACTAGCACTAGTTCGATTAAAGATTTTTAAGAACCATTAAAATATTTTACCCTTTGATATTTATGGATGCTTTATTTACCTTTCCAAAGCACTTTAACAATATCAAACAAAAACTTTTTTATATAGCAGAACTGTCATGTGTATACAACATTTACCTCAGGTACCTGAGACCCGAATTTTCATCATACACCCATAACAGGTGGGCATCTGAGAATATGTAAAACATTTATACCCTCTGAAGTTGAGCAGTGCTTTTATTCTCATAGTTTAGGAACTGCGACATAGAAAGGCTAAGGTTCAGAGCATCTGCTTAGTTGCTGACCTTTCCTCCTTGAAGATTGAGTGTCACTTTACCATCACAGAGGAAGCTTGTGCAGGGACAAGAACAAAAGCCTCTCACATATAAGACTTGTCACTGAGCCATCCTTGCTTCCATCTGAAGAGCTATTCGAAATAAGTTTATTGCAGTTAATCTGTATAATCTTCTCATACAGACTCTATACTCCTATACTTTTTTCCTTCTAGCAGTTTCATTATATATGTGAAGCACAGAAGAGGAGGAAAAAATATATGGTGCAAGGACAGAGCTAATTCTGAACTGATAGTAAAAATGTTTGCCTTGATACACTGAATCGGGTATGAACAGCAGGGCTTCAGGTACTGGGTGCCCTGTGTGGGCGGGAGCCCCGAGCTGCCCTGAGCCAGTCACAGCCGGTTCCAGCTGGCTCCAGCCGGTTGGGAACAGCCAGGCATGCCAGAGCTGCAGCCAATCAGAGGCTGGCGGCTGAGGCGTGGGGGAGGAGGGGCGGGAGCCACTGTGGGGTGGAGAGGGCTATGGAGGTGCAGAGATGTGTGTGAGGACATGCAGGAGGAAAGGCCTGAGGAGATACCAAAAGGAGACATAGGTGGTTCATCCGCGAAGGGACTGCACCCTGCAGGGGGACCCACACTGGAAAAATGCATGGGAAGCAGGGGGCAGCAAAGAAGAACTGTTGTGTTCTGACCCCTGTCTCCAGCGCCTAAACCCACTGAAAGGAGTGCAATGCGTGGCAAAATGAAGGGAAGTGGAGACAAGGAAGGGAGGAGAGGAGTTATCAGAGAGAAGCTAAGCCTGGGAAAGGGAAGAGGAAAAGCCTTTCCCTCAGAGCTTGTTTGTCTTCTTTGTTTTTCAATACCTGAATCAGTAATTAAAAGTTTGGTAATTGGCAATAAATTAAGTGAAATTCCCCAAGTCAAGACTGTTCTGCCTGCAACATATATGAAAAATACCTTCCTGCTTTGAACTTATTTTTTGCCTAGGGGCATTCTTCTTAAACTCTTACTCTGAACCAAGTGAGATCAATGTCTGATACCTCACCTTTATTAAAGACTTCTGTCCCCAGATAAAAGGTTATAAAAAGCCCTAAGGGGAGGAAAAAAAAATCTAATCAGAAAGCTGGTAAAAATTAGGTCACAAGGACATACTGTTAGCTTATGCCTTTGCATTGTAGGATATAATGGTACTCACAGTAAATGTTGAAGAACTCTCATCCTTAACAATTCAAATGCATTAGATAGTCTAAACCTAAGGATTAAGAAGTAAAGTTCGAAATCAGTTACTAGAGAAAAATGTTGCTTTTGGCATCAAGATTCCTCCTGTACTATGTTCTGAGAGAGGAAGCTGAAAAACTTACATTCAAGGGAAGATAAAATTCTATCCAATATATAATCTGTAGAAAGAACCTTTTTACTGACATGATTTATCATGAAAACTTACCAGCACACACAGTGCAGGGTTTGCTTGAAAATTCATTGCACTCAAGTTGCTTGAATTCCCACCAGTTTGTTATGCTCATAATCCTGTTACAGGCAAAAGGAACATGGCATACATGCAGAGCCAAAAGTTTTTAGTCTAATTAAAGTCTTAACAATCTAATAAACTCATTAAAGCCTAATCAGAGACTTACTACTAGTCTAGTTGCAATAATATGAGCACAGTTCATATTTTCTACAATTAAGATATATACACAAACCTTCTAGTATCTCCCCCCTTTTTCTGGTGTTACGCTCACTCTTCTGCTGCCCCTCTAAGTGTTGAGGTTGATGGGGATGGGTATGCAGCAAGTTGTCAGTATCCCAGATCCTTTGCCAGAAGTATGACGTTAATGGTTTCTTTCTTCTCACTGTAGGGTTTGGTTGGGGTCATTTTTATATGTTTGCTAACATGCTGTACAACTTGTTCTTTATTCATTGGTTTGAAAGCCCATGTTGCAGTTGAATTTATTATATATGGTGTGTTTTACATTTGTTGGATGCTTGTTCTTTGTTTTGTTACCCCTAAAACTGATTTAACCCTGCTCCCAAGGTTGTGTTCCTCTGATAACCAGTAACTGGCCATTTGTGAGTTTTTCTATAGCCCTGGGCCTCAGGTATCATTTTGTGTCTGTACTTCCAGAACTTCTGCTACCATGCCCTTACTCCTCTATGCTGTGTTTAAGTCTAGGGTGAGATAGTTCGTTCTACCCAGAGTAACTACATGTTACAAGTATCTAATTGGGTACACAGTATATATAACAATAGACTTTACATAGCACAGTTATGCAAAGGTTAAAATGAAGTAGGTAGTAGTGATCTGGGCATTAGATAATTAATGTTACATGCCAAAACAAATCTCCAGGTAGGACAAGACAAGCACAAGTGAAGTTCAACGGGTCCCAAGATGTGTGTTGTTAGCTCAACACAAAGCCTGTGGACTGTTGCAGACTTCGGCAACTCCGTATTTACTGAGCTATAAAGCTATATATGTAGATAGATGTGTATATATAAGCATTTAAATTATGACCAGATTTCAAATGGGCTGTGTATGCTGGAATGCCGAATGTACATCCCAGGAGGATAAATGGTACTTTCCATACATGTAAAGTCAAAGCAAAAGGAACACTGAATTTTAAGTATTTGCACATGTAGATGTTTACGTTAGTGTTTCAGAAATCCCATTTCAACTTTTGATTGTGATGACCTTGATTTGAAAAAACTTTCTCTGTTTCTGGAATTTATGTAATACTCTTGACTTCCACTGGAATATATTAAACAATGTTATGAACCTCTCATTCTTAATGCTGGATAGCAGTGTTATCCTATGAGCAAATAAAGATAAATCTACTTTGTTCAGTCCTGGTAAGGAAAGACGGGTCCTTCTTGTTTAGCTGCTGATTCATAGATAACTCTTCTATTAAATGCAGTTGTCATAGATGCATGTCTCATTGTTTCTGATGCCAGACAGATCCATATTTGCTCTCCTAAAAGAAATGAGTCGGTATGGTGTATTGATGTGACTACATAATCTTAACATTACACTCTGAGGTTCTGATCAAAAGCCCTTCCAAACCAGATATTCTTCAGTTTATCACTCAAAGTAGATGTAAAGCACATAACTCTCCTTCTTATTCCTGTTCTTAAAATCCTGTGCCTAAAATTATATGTGTATAAAAAATAATCTCCTGTCTATAATCTCCTGTCATTAGCATGAGATGTGGTTTCTTGTATTTCAGCTTCCTCCTCTGTTAAGAAACATGTTCCGAGGTTACACTGTTGGAAGGAACGATGGGCATGTGAAGTATTTGAAGATATCGCTTGATTTGTAATACTGAATGATCTCAAACATTTTGAGATTTAATGTCACTGAGTACTATCACAAGTAATTCACCTTTTCGATAGCATTTGTTATGTTGTACTTTTCAGACAAATGAACAGCCATATGAGTATAGATTCTCTGTTCAAGTATTAGCTCTTCTGAATGTTCCCATAAATGAAATGGAATGTCCATTCCCTTCTAAGCGTGATAAAACTATGCCACCTCAAACTGTTTCTTTCCCATGTCCTTTAAAAAAATTACCCATATGCATCCATCCATCACAGATTCTTCCAAAGGAAAAAGCTAGTGAGCTTTCCATTTTGTAAAATCAGAAACTTTCTTTGTCATCCTGCAGGGTGATCACTCTACTTTTTTTCCTTTCTTTTTTTCCTCTCTTTTTTTTTATTCTACCAGATTAAAACAAAAACAAAAACAAAAAAAACCCACTTCCATAGTTTAGAAGTGTTTTGTCTACATCAGCTGCAGTTCAAGGAACAATAGCTTCAAAGCTGTAACTTCTCACAGACCTATCCAAATAAGAATACACCAGTGTTCCTCCATAGGTAGTAAAACTCACAAAACTATTCCTTTTCCTAGTATGTAAAGAAGCAAATATTTTTTTAAAAAAAGATTCTGTGCCAGAAGAATACATATTGAAACAACTCGTCTGAGCAATGCTTGAACTCAGAGTAAGAAAGTAATGTAATAATGCATGATCTTGTAAAAACTTAAATCTTTAACAAACTTACATGTATGGTTCCTCTTTACTGAAGTCTTTTTAGGCATCTTTCTCATGCCCTTCTACCAGCATAATACCTGGGGGATGAATCTCTTAGAGTTCGTATTGTACTGGGATCCATTAATACAGAAAGTTTATATCATTTGGTATTCACCGTGTGATTGCCTTTATAAACCAAGAATGGACCACACAGCATGCAGGCCTCATGTTCCATACCTCATCACTGCTACTAAAATACTTACATCTTGCTGAGAAGCCATTGTCCAAGGACTTGCTAGGCTGTGACCAAAAAGCTTCATGCCTAAGCCCCACATTGTGCACATTTTTGAATTATGGAACTAGAAAGGTTTAATACCTTTCCATATATTTTTTTTTAAACTGGGAGAGTATGAATAGGAAAATTAGTTGCTACACTTGGCATTAAAAGAAATAGTCATTTGAGCCTTCCCTTTAAGGCATTGTGATAATTTCATTCTGCAAAGCAAAGAAATTATTGAAATTAACATTCTGTTGCCTTCATTCTCCCCCTCCCATGGGATCCTGCAGGCTGCCTGCATCCTCACACTTTCATCCCCAAATTCTTGCCAGCCACCTGCGTTTTCTTGTCAGTGAAATTTCTTTATATATTACTGCTTTTATTTTATGTAGTCACGTTAACATCTGCCTGTGGGTATGCAAACTCAACCTCGTGTCATTATGCTCTCTTTATCAAAGACCTTTGTTATTTTTATTTTTTTCTTCCTTTAGGAATCTTAAGGAAAAATTAAAAACAAGGCATACTGCCTATCCTACCTGTTCTGGACCATATTCTTGATATCCTTGTCCTTTCTACCATTACTGCTCTTAGTGATGTTGCCTTGTCTTTGGGTACCTAGAAGAAAGATTTCTTTCGCTCAGAACTTTTGTATTTTGGTTGCAAGTTTTACTGATTATCTTAGATGATAAGAAAAAACCCACAAAATTCCTAAAAAAAACCCACAAAAATCTCTTTCATTATGATTTTTCCCTTTCCAAATTTGCAGCTTTGATGAGCTGCCTTTTGCATCCATGTCTTGCCTTCCTCAAATGGAATTCCTCCTCTGAGCTTCTCTAACTTCCCATTCATGCTGCAGGACAGTTATCTTAAATCAGCTAGCTCAGCAGACTCCCTTCAGGGTTTTGTTCGATGAGCCAGAGCTCTTTCTAAATGGACTAATGTTTCTATTTTAAAAGCACAATGAGAATGCAAAATACAATGGGAATGCAAAATACTTTCTATTATTTTTATATAAAAAGCAATTTGCAGTCTATAGCTAGCACTTTTATATGTCAGTTGCTAATGTTACTGGCCTGAAAATGCCAAAGAGTTGATGGTGTGATGACTGAACTGTCAAAACAAAGAGTGTATTACAAAGCCTCCAGAATCAGTTTGCGGTGCCCATGCTGACCATGAGCTAGAATTCAGTCCTTAGAACTTGACTTACACATTCCAGCCGTGTTTACAGAGTTAGTGGCAATAAGTCCTCTCCAGGTTGCTAGGAAGCACTGAAATGGATGTCATGCTTTACCCAAACTTTGTATTTTCCGTAATTTCATGTGGCTTTATATATTGCTTTGATAAGTAAACAGAACACTACTATCTAATGGCAGTCTTCAGCTTCAGCATCCCAAAGGCATGGATCGCTGTTAAATTTTCACATCTTTGGAATTTAATTCTCATACCTTGTAGCTATCTATGTCCCTTTTCTGGTTTGTTGCGAAGAAGACTTTTTATTAGATAACGTATTCACTGACTTTTCTTCCACTGCAGTGTGAATCAATCCCTTTTTATCTGCTTCTTTTTTCTTCCTCAGAAATGTGGTTATGTGACATTAAGTGGGGCAAAGCTAACATGTGGCAGTTTGATTTGGGACAAGATTGAGATAAGCACAGCTGGGTATAAAGAAAAGCTAAGGTTCCTATGTATGCATTAGATAGTAAAGTTCTGTAAGAGCACTCGTGAACATTGTGTGAAGGAAGGATATTGTTACACATTCAGCTTGTTGAAAGGCATAAAATGCACCATTTGAGAAGTGCTTTTATTTGATTTTACACAGGAGACATATTCTTTTCCTGCTCAGCTTATTTTCATTACCACAGCATGTTCCATCTTATTTTTGTGTGGTCTGTAATTGCTTTCTCCTTTTGTTTCCTTCATTAACCTTATGGTTTGAATGTCTTTAGCCATGCCACCTTTCCCCTATATAGCATTTAGCCCTTTTATTGAAACTTCAAACAAGGTGTAAAATAAAAGGATTTTAATCCTGTCTTGAAGAATTTTCCCAGAGCAAGTGGAGCATTGGCTTTAGCAGTTCTGAGTGGCAGAGAAAGACACAGGCTATTGTCAATTAGAACCTGATCTGATTTATGCTGGGGTCCTACCAGCTATATAGCATGTAAATCATGCAGAACAGATACGTTGCTTTGCAGAAATCCCCAAGAGTGTTGTGTCTCTTAGTTGGCCTAGAACAGATAGTTGTCTGTGTGCATGTACTGGCACATGTTTTTATTGTCTGCTCTGTTGGTGGACTCAAGGTCAGGATTCAAAATTGCCTTAACATAGACACCTGTTGCTTTTTGAGAAGCCAAGACATCTGCATGGAAGTGGGGGATATGTCAGAGGCCATGTGAGAGACTCACACCCTTTTGGAGCGGTGCTGAAATTAGGTGCACTTGAAATGGCAGAAGAGCCCTGTGTTTGGGCAATCAAATCCTATCTTAAGGATACAGGCTTTGGGAAGTTCATAATCACACATGAAAAAATTATGGGCATGTAAATATTTATCCTTGCCTGTGCAGTTTCACTTACCGACATTTTAGGTGCAAACCTGTGAATGTTCTTAGGGTTATTATCACAACTAGAGGCATGTTTTTGATGTGTTTGTTTCTGGGTTTCTACTTTTCAACCAGGCAACCTGTAAAATTTTATGCTATGATTTGAATTACTCATTTTTCTTTTTTTTTTCTTTCTTTTTTTTTTTTTTTTTTTTTTTTTTTTTTTTTTGGCCAACATTTGCTAGAGCATAGCCAAGGGCTCTGACAAATAAGTTCTACTGACACTTGCTAGGGTGGTTTAAGCAGCTCATAGCTCAACTGTTCCCCTTTGCTAGAGGTCTTATTTTCTTGTAGTGGAGGTGGCAGAAGCAAACACGTGTCTGCATCTCAGCTGCTGTGCTTCCTGCTCCAACTGATTACAAGCTATGACTGAAGATAGTTTTGTGTTTTACATTGGACTGTAACAGTAATGACTGAGCTGTGGGCACACATTCACTTCTGTCAGCCCTGCTAAAACTGCTGCCTAGGGGAAAGGCAGGTGTTTGTGGTGTGATAAAGTTTTAAGTTGCACTTACGTGCACTGTGAGTTGCACTACTGTTTGCTTCAATGTGCCTCTGTCAAGGCCTGAAAAAGAGGTTTATAACATTAAAAAATATTTTTATCCTACCTGCTAAACCCATTTCCTGCATGTGTTGTCCTCTTTCTCATCATCTAGAAAGAGAAAAATTATGCTTGGAATGGATTTGGGGTTTTTTTGTGTGTTTGTTTTTTTTCCTTTTTGCTCATCCACAGGTGTATAGTGTGGCCTTTGAGCTAAGAAGACATGGGTGTTCATATACACATTAACTTATCATTCTTGATTTCCCTGTTAGTAGGTAGTTAGAGCTTCCTAATATTTGGAGTTTATGGAAGCAACAACAATCTGTGAGGTGGTGGGCTGATGTGGGCCATATTTTGCTGAAAGGATACCTTTATCAGGCTTCCAAGTTCATACTCAGATCACCAACTAAGTGGCTTTGTTTTTTAAAAGTGCAGAAGGCTCTGCTGCCTTCATTAGAAGCTGTGGATGATCAAAATCCTTGAATGTGTAGCTACTCATTTGCTGACAAATATAATTTTAGTAGATTTAAGTACTTACACATCTTGATACATTTTAGCAAGCAGCTCTGCTTTTTCGTGCAACACCTGGGTCTGAACTGGCAACTCTGAATCAAAGTCCATGGCTCTTTAACTATTCATTTTGTCTCATTTCTGTCACTGACACATTTATCATTTAGCAGGTACTTAGGGTTATCTCAGAAATGGTGACATTGTAGATTTTTTTCCTAGTGATTTATATGCCATTTAAATCATTCTTTGGCATGAAATATGCAGTAAGGATATTAAAAGAATCAGATTTTCAGAGGAAAACTCAACTTCAGATCATTCCAATCTTAGCTTTCTCAATTTTTGCTTTCATTTTTTGTGTGGAACATAGTTTATAGGTCTTTTAAATTAAAATGGGGGTGGGGGGAAACCAAGACAGGCTGCAATCAAGTGCTTGCTGTCCAACTGAATTGTTAACTGCAGGGTTAACAGTTTCATAGTCCTAGGTCTGTTTTGATATACATCTATTAGTGCCTTGCATTTTTGCCCTCAGATTCTGAGTTTAAAAATATATAAGTTCAGTTAAACCTAAGGAGCATATAGTTGTAGGAAATTAGAATAATGATTGTATAGCTGTAGGCTGATATGGGCACTAACTTTTATTTAAAAACAAGGCTGCACTGACAATATAAAGAATGACTGTGGACAAGCAATAAGAATCTGAGAGGGTGTGCTCTGTGACTAGCACGAAAATAGTAATAACTGTTTTGTTTTTCCACCTTATTTGTTGGCTTTCTTTTCACACAGTTGTTTTTTCCAGGTCAAAATATTATGTAGGTAAATGTGTCCTCACCGTGTAACGTTCCAGAACTGCTCTACCACTGTGTAATTTGGAGCCTGGTGAAGAAAATCAGGCATTTCTCTCCATAGGAATACCACTCCAGTGCCTTATCCTCAATCTCAAGAGTACAGGCTATGCAGCTTTTACTTTTTTCTCCTCTGTTTCACAGTTGCACATTGTGGTAGCAGCCTTTGGAGTTAATGATACATGATGGCAGACAAACAAAACTAAAACTCATCTGCAGATCTTTGATAAATTCAGGAAGAGGCATATTGACTGTAATTATAATTAACAATATATAAACCATGATAAAATTTGTAAAAACTTTGGGAAAAATTGTAAAATTCCTTTTCAGGGATCTAAGACTAACTCCTTATAGGTCACAAAGTTGCAAATAAAACAGTTGTAGTATTGCCTGTGAAAACTAAACCTACATTTCCAAGCCGGCACAAGCAGATACCATTTTCCAGTGCCCTCATTTCAGAGTTTCTGGGCTTCCAGAAACCCCTCCAAGGTCTACAATGTACCTCCTCAAGCTCCTTCCCTTTCATTCACCAGCAAGTAAGAAAACAAAACAAAACAAAAAAAAACACTGTCTTCTTCAGAGTCACAGACTTGCTTCCAATTGTGATGTTTAAAAATTCCTTGCTGTGGATCTCACAACAAGAATATAGTTCTTGTTGTCTTTCCAGAAGTCTAGAGGAAGGAAAAGCTAAGCCATGGAGTAGAAATCAAGGTAATTTATTTGTGGTAACAGATTTGCAGTCATTACAAAGCAACAGTCTCTGTAATTGAAGAGTCAACAACCTTTTTATGCCTTTTTGACTACTGAATTTTCTTGTGACATCTTTAGTAGTTAATAAATATTTGGATAGCCATGTTTCCCAACAGTTAAAAAACTACATTTTAAGTTAGCAATACCTATTTCAGCAATGTAAAGGAGATTTTTTTTTTGTCAGGAATTACAAAGCCCATGTGAAAAATACAAGCTTCTTAGTAAGGGCATGTGAAGCTAATCACAAACAATTGAGCTGTTACAGCAAAGTAAATCACCAGTTATCCATATGACTTAATCCACCTTCTTTTACACTTGCATTTGCATTTGTAATAGTCTAAAATCACATGAACAGATCACTAGCATGGCCCAGCTGAATGGTAATTTGTGACACTGCAGCAACTCAATTGTTCCAATAAGCTGATCATACTCTAATAAATGGAATTTTGAACAACCTCCCTTTACCCACTTCTGAAGTATTGAGTGATCAGAGAATCAAACCCACAGCCTACAGAGATTTACGTTTCTTTCTCTGATTTTTTCAAATTGCAGGTAGTGCCCCCTTATTTTCAAGGTAAAGCTGAATTTCCTCTCTTTACAATTAGTTGTACAAATACAGATCTAATAGCTGATGATAACACACTAGTTGAAAATGCTGTTCTAAAGATTCATTTTGACTCATGTACAAGTGGAACATAATTTACTGATATTTACGTCTCACCACCTGCTTGTCATGTTGTTTCTCAGATCTGCAGGTCATGCCTTACTATAGTTGAGGCCTTGTCTGCGTGTAGATATTTTGCCTGCTTAACTGAAATCAGTTTTGGACCAATATAGTTAAATCCATACAGTTATTTATAGGTGGACAGTCTCTTCAGCCTTATGGCCTTGATTTTTTATTATTTTGTGTCATCTGTTTTCATCAGCTCAATAATATCTTGTACTTTCTTTGTTCAGGCTTTGTGGCAGTCTAAATGCTACACAACATGCAGGGCAAAAATAACTGAATCATTAGTCCTTTGGCAGCTCCCTCCTGGCTCGCTGAACTGTAGTGGTTTCAGATGATGCTCTCCCTGGTTTCTCATCCCACTTTCTCTGGAAGTTCCTACTCGCAGGAGAGTTGCTAGAGCAGGAGGCATATATTTATGCTCTGCCAGGTAACAGTTCAGCATGCTACACCACAGTTAGAGTGGGGATGTGCAATAAGATTCTGACTATGAACTGAAGCAACTGAGCCCTGGATACCTATCCCCTGAACAATAATCAATCTGCAAGACAGTAATTTTCATTAGAAGGATGGGACGCACTCTTGGAATCATTAATGTCTTAAAAACTTAATCAGCTTCCATTACTAGATAAACACCCTTCGTGGCTCTTTTAAGCCAATAGAATGATTGGAGGACCTGGATTATTATTTATCAATATTTAGGACTGGCAATTATATATCTTTGGTTGCTAATTACTGTTAAGTCTCTAACAATTTCCATGACAGAATACTTACAAAAATACTCAAGTGTGACATTAACAGCGAGCAGTGCACACAAATGCAGAAAGATGTATTTGCATGAATGTGGTAAAAATAGTGAAAGTAAAATCAGTTAACTAGAAAGATTTCAGTTGGGGAAAACCTGTTTGCTAGCTCCTTGGCTGTAGCTGAATACATGCTTCTTAAGAGCACATTGGATAGCTCATCCATTTTGTGAGGTTTTTTGTCATAGATCCTGGGATAGAGTAAAAGGGAGGGAGGAATGAGAGGAAGAATTTTCTATTTAGTCCGTGTGTTTTTAGAGGCATTTCTCATTTCCTAACAGTTAACAATGTGTTCAATATCTTCAGTGCACTGAGAATGAAAGGAACAGGGTAATTTACAGGAGGATTATATCAGTGTAGAGAAAAAGTGGAAAGTGGTCTTCATCCAAAGAAAATCTATGGTTAAATTAGTAAGAGAGGTAATTCCATATTCAAAAAGGAATAGGGTAACCAGACAGACTATTAATTCCCTTGTGGGCTTTAAACACACTCCTGAAGCTGAGGTGAGTATCCATAAAAAAAAAAAAAAATTGTACAGTCTATACTTTCAGCCTGTTCAAGATGCTGAATTCTGAATGCTTATTAGACAAGCAAGGACATGCCAGAAAAGACATCAGTATGCAAGATTCAAATCCATCTCATTGAAATACATTACGTTTTAAGTAGACTTCATTCTTAATTTGAACACAGAGAGTAAATTCCACTAGTCAGTTCTTTGAATGATTTTGAGATATTTCCGTACTCAAGTTTTAAGAACACAAAAACACTGAGAATGAGATTTTTTGGCATTTTTAGACTTAGAGTCCCATACTGACTATAGTTTGGAAACTGTTTCTTTCTTAGCAGTCTGGGAAAGACAACATGGTTGCAATCACATGTTGTTGATTTGCTGCTCACTAAGAGATTTGAATTGTTGGATTGAAAGTCTGTTGCATACCACAGTAGGAAGCTAACCTCTAAAGCATTACAGCATTATTGATACTGTTTTGGTGCCTGAAAGCCATAATGATGAACCAGGATCCTATTATACAAAGGCCTGCACAGAGGCAATACAAAAGGCTTCTGTCCCAGACTATTTGTAGTCTAATTGTGTAAGAGTTAAGTGGATGTGTAGAGGTGAGTAACAGTATTAAGTGTTAGCAAGCTGCTCTGTGCACAGGGTACAAAACTGGGCTCTTCTAGTATTAGCGCTGGGATCACACCAAGGTCCTGAAGCATTGGTACACATGCTGAGCTGTCAGCAGGTAGACTTGCTAGTGTGGTCTTGTTGTGGTTTTACTACTTGCCGTTATGTTGACTAGCAGTTGTAAAAATACAAATACGTTCTTAATGTGCTCAGTTATTAAAAAAAAACCACAAATTTTGGTAAGTTCATCCTGTTCTGTATCATATAACAATTTCATTTGCTAGGTACGTTTGGATAAGGTGGTTAATTGCAATATAAGTCCATAACTGGATCAGGTTTGGAAGAATCCAGATTAACTACTATGCCTCTTTCCTATGCTATCTTGAAGCCTTTGTCAGAATAAAGAAGCATTTTCTGACTTGGCCATTTCTACTTCTCTTTTGAATATGAGTTAATTCCAAATACCAAGCATTAAAATGAGCTCTTATACTATTAGGAATTGTCGTACAAGCCACATGAGCTCGCCTCATTCTAAATGGTTCTCCGGTGCTAATGTGAATGTGTGCCTCATTCTAGAGCGTCCGTGGAACAGCGCTGAAGAATAAAATTCCCAGTCCCTCAATGCAACTGGGCAATTCTGCTGGCTCATGTGGAGCTGAGGGTGCTCCTAACGAACTCTGTCCTCTTTGAGATATTCATTTAAGCTGCACAGAATTGAATGATTAAATTTTTATAATGGTTTTCTTCATAAAAATTTGGCAGGGTTGACATGAAATATAGCTTCAAACACAAAATTATAGAATTAACAGGGAGAGAAAAGGTAAGGGGAAACTGGTGGTTTTCTTCCCTCCGTAACTGTGTGGTTAGAACATAAATACTCAAGTTCTTTGTACAAAGTGTAATGATTTTATCAAGAGATAATGACAGCAGGAACTTCCCTTCACTAAGTAAAGTGAAGTGGTTTAGAGTAGAGGAGAGATTTGAATACAGATCTCAGATCCCAATCTAACGACTTGCCCCACAGGTCCTGAACTCCTGCAGGGGGAATGGTTCTGAACTCCAGCCTTAATTCCTTTTACGTTTCCCTTTACCATAATGGAAATTTTTGCGATTCTTTTGTTAAAAATATACAAAATAGAATGAAAAGAAGATGCTCAGTTAGTAGTTGGAGAAGCAATAATCAGTTCACTTCAGAAGAAACCTCAAAAATGTTGCTTTTGCCTAGGGCAAAATGATTTGTTCCCTCTCTCCATTAAAATATCTTCTAAAAGTCCATTGCAAGCACAACCTACCCACCTTTACAGCACTCCAGGATTGCATCTGCCCTCAGAAGCAGTCTCTAAAGTCCTGGTTTCACTGAAGTCAATGGAAATATTCCCCCTGATTATAATTGAAGCTAAAATATTGCCTATAAGCTAGGATATAGTTGGGCCTTTGCATGATTAATGTGCAATCAGGATCTAGAAATCTTTTTCGTTTTCTTTTTTTAAGTATAGCTGTGAAATCTTCAATGTAGAAGGTGTTTTGCTTAATGGAAGCAACGGAGCTTGGGTATTCTTTCACATCATGCTTTTGAAGAAGTATCGTAATAGAAAAATAACAGTAGGTAATGTATCTCTTACCAGGCAATGTGATCGGAGCTGGTTTTGTCTTCTGTATGTTTTAATTTGAAAATGCTTTCTAAATGGATAACACTACATTTCTGTAATGAAAATAAATGAGATAATCCTTTTTTAAGGATTCTTCTGAATGTGTTTTTCAACTGCTGCATAATAAAAGCCCAGTCTTTTGATTCTTGACAAGGAAGAGGTTATTTCAGACCTTCAGAAAATGTATGATTTGATGGATAAGCAAAACCATTATAAATGGAAGCTGGTTTTCTCTTGAATTTTGTTTGCATGCAGGAGCTATCCTTTCTTTTAAATACATACTGCAGTTACAAGCTCAAAGCTTGAGAGGTGGCTGAGAGACTCAGGTTGTTCTACGTTCGAGCCCTATCTTGTCCCAGATGACACACTAGACCATTCAATTTATATACCAGTAACGTTACTTTCTACTGGTGTCTTAACTTCATAAAAATTAAACAAATCTTTTGGGCCTGACATACTAAAGTTTGCCATGATGGAACAAAAAACAAAAGATGTGTAAATATTTTTAATCAATAGACTATTCAGAAATTCTGAAAGAATATTTGAGATTTTAATATACAATATATTAAAAGTAAATCATAAAAGATAACTATTGGGCTGCTTGTATTTCAGTGTTTTGTTAATGTTGATCTAGCTGCCTTGTGAAGATAATCTCTCACACCAACAGATGAGAAAGCAAACCAGAGAACAAAAAATAGTGCATTGAACATAGGCATACTGTATACTTTAAAGAAATTATAAGAGTCTGTAAAGAGAAGCCCCTCCAAAATACAAGAATGTAGTATAAATGGGAATAGAGCAATCTATTTGAATTCTGTTTTTGTTAATAAAAATTGTGGTTAAAATACGTAAGATTTTAGCTTGGTTTCCTAAGGAGGTGAGTCTCAGAATATCACACTGTCTGCAATGACTTTTGAACCATTCGGTTAATTAAAACCAAACATGAGATAGGGGTAAAAGTCTTGGGAGATCTGTAGATTTGTAAAAATTTTGAGAAAAGTGGCTGTGTAGAAGGAAAAAAGAAAAAACAGGCCCCACCCCCATTCCACTGCCCCCAAATGGAAAATAGCAGAATTCTGTTCTACACTGTTTGGCAGCAGTTTCCTCCAATTTAAAAAAAGATATGGTTTGCAAATAACATTTTGTTTCTCCTCTTGTAAAATAATACAAAAAAAGTCTAAATAAATCATGGTACAAAACATATTTGTATTCTCTTTCATTATGCACAAATATTAGGAAACAATATTCCTTAAAGACAGAAACAACTGAATTTTCATTTACTGTGCCTTTTCTTGCATTACTGTCAATATGCTTTGTAAGAATTTGATGCTTTAATTTTAATAGCTTTAATTAATTTGTCTTTAATTCTTTTTAATGTCTTCTTTTAGTAGACATATGTATTTTGTGATTGAATAATTTTCCAAATTTAATAATTTGCCAAATAATTTCCCTCTAAATGTTGAGCTGTTCCCAGAAATCTAATCTTTAATGGTCTTACTGCATGTCTGCCTGCGCTAAAACTTACCAAATCTCAACTGATTAACCCACGCTAAAGTACAAGTTACAGTATGGTGAGTTAGGCCACAAAACAGAATACCTCACTGCTTAGGTTTTTGTAGCTCTTATTGTTGGTTTCCTGGCTCAGTGGTTTCATCTGAGGCATTTATACCACTGTGTGCCATGTTTTATTATTGAATCCATCATTCTAGCTGCTTGAATTGCTTTGGAGAGCACCATATGTCTGAAATCCTACTTCTATAAATTGTTCAAGCATTGGACAAAAGGAGAAGAGGACTGAAAGCCTCAGAGTGTGCTCAGGTGTGTCATGGAGGCCTCTTTCAGCTTGGGAGGCAGCGATCAAATGGATGCTAGGTCAAGCAAGTGTAACTGCTCATTTCCCAGCATTTTCTGAAGTCTCTCTGAACAGGGTAGCTAATCACTGGTAACAGATACTAAAGAAAGAGTACCTGAGTGCCTCTTTGATTCCTTCTTTAGGACAGCTCTTGATAAAGAAAATTGAAAAAATAATAGAAAAAATATAGAAAAAAATAGAAAAGACCAGGACCCCTGAACTCTGCAACTGGAATCTGAGTGTACAGGTAGGGTAGAGAAGTGAGTGCAATCCATGATGCAGTTTAGTTATGGCTGATAAGCAGTGCCTGGTATTGAGCACCATTCACTGAGCATACGGTCAGCCTATTCAAGCGATCTGTGCTCAGAATTTTCTTACTGCTGACAGAAGGGAGGAATTCACAGATATCTTGTTGGAAACACAGCTCTCCCATATGGTACCACAAACTGCTCTCCCAGCGTCAGATGACAGCCTCCCATACTGTTACCTCAGTCATGCATCTCTGCTTCTGAAGGCAGCAGATGAAGCTGTCAGTTGCAGGCTTTCCTGTCAAGGTACTTCCCATTTAAGAACATATAATCAGAACAATAATACCAAGTCAGACCTATGGCTTGTCAAAGCCAACATCCTATTGCCCACAGTGGCCAGCAGCAGGAAGAGCAGGAAATCAAATGTGCCTTAATATTTTAGCATCAGAATGCTATCGAAGCCTCCTAGTGTCTGTGACTGAGGAACTTTCTGAGTCACAGGGTTAGTGGATTTTTTCTCTTTTCATTTTTTTTCTCGACTTCCAAACTGTACATCATAGGTGTCTTAATTGCTTTGAAGGGGAGAGGACAAGGTCCCATGAAAAGTTTTCATTTCATGTCTACTTCCAAGCTGGAAGAGATGGTGAACAATCATTCCCTACTCACTGAGTCACCCGTGATTTTACAGATTTCTGTATTCTTCCTTCAGTTGTCAGTTTTTGCTGGCTGAGGAGCCTTGTTCTGCTTAGTTGCTTCCCATATGAAACATATTCAAGAGGTGGGCAACCCAGGGCTTTATACAGCTCTATTTTGTTCTGATGCTCTTTTCTAAGTATTTGTAGTCCTCAGATTGGTTTTTATGACCACTGAGCTGATTTTTTTCATGGAAATGTCTACTGTAATCCCAAGATCTCATTCCTGAGTGGTGAAGTCAGCTGAGAATCTGTGATTTCTTACATAATTGGGAAATGCTTTTTTTTTTTTTTCCTCATGTGCATCACTTCATGTTTGTCCAAACTGAATTTTGTCACACGTCTACTCCCTTGGTCACATGAAGTTATTTCATCCTTTACACTGATTATACCTCAGCACTTCAGACTTGCATGACCTCCTAGGTGATCTAAGCACACATAGCAGTTTAAATATCCCAGTCTCTGATGCATCCTTCCAGTCAAACTATGTCTTCATGGTAGCAGCACTGAATATATCCTTGCGTGTTCTGAATTGTGCCATTTCTGTTGATTTCCAAATTTGAAACCATTCAGAGCAAGATCGTTGTTCTGCTTGTGTTGGCATTTTATAACATCAGAGCACACCAATACTTTCACCAACCACTGTGCTATTCATGAATTCTCTATGGCAAATGAATTCTCTATGGCAAATTCTCTATGGCGAATGGAGTGCAGCAGTCACTGTGAGAGAATCCAGCATGCTCTGCTGGGTAGTTGTTAGTGCTATGACTTCTTGGAGTTACCCGTTGTTAAAATACACATTTGAATTTTCTCAGAGAAAGTTTATTTACTACTGTATATATTCTCTGATGGGAGTAATCTGCGTGTACATTTGTTTCCCCTGATTTTCCCTGCCACTCTGAGCCATTCATGGGTATTACCAAGTGGTTGATTAGACAGGCATGGCAGCAGACACACTTTCTTATAAGCTATGCACCAAGAAGAAGAATGAACTAAAGAATGACCTCTACAAATGCTCTGAGGAATATCTTTCTTTTCTGGCTCAGGTAACAGGATATGAGTATATCCTCTATTAGGGTGTATGTAGGGACCACATATCTTGAAGCATATTAATTACTGGTAGCCTTTCTTTCTAGGATGGGTGAGCTGACCAGTTTATCTCAGAAATTTGTTAACAAAGTAGCATTAAACATGTTAACTCTAAGTTAACTGCTTCCTCCCTTGATTGTTTTTGTTCAAAAAGCGGTTTATTGCTTATTTCACAAATTCCGTTTCTCATGCCTCTTAACTATCAAATCCATATCCACTTCAGAAGGACTTCCAGTTTCTAGCAAGTTTTCTTTCTGATTTGAAAAATATCAATACAAAAATCAATAGCAAATGAGGAATTGAAGCTTTTACATCATTGTGAAATAATTATTAACCTTAATATTGCAGAAATTACTTCACTGATTAAATTATTCCTGTCTATATGCAACTAGATAAAAAGACTTATTTACGGGACTTTTCCCAGTCATTGAATTTTTCCAAGAAATTTGTATTAGTAACAAAATATACTTTGATTTGGGAAACTAAATATATGGAATTAATAGGGCAAGCATTAAATGGATTAAAAGCTGGCTCACTGACAAATTGAAAAACGTGGTGTTAATGGACAGATATAAATGACTGGGGAGATTTCTAGCAGGGTCTGCCTGGAATCAATTCATGGATCAATAGAACTTAACATTTTTATTAACAGTCTAGTCTGTAACATAAGACATGGTCAGTAAAGCTTGACTGTGGCATAGAGACTGGTGAGGTAGTAAATAATATTCTAGATAATTGCAGAAGCTAATAAAATATAATTTGATATTGCCAAACACCAACCTCATGTGTGGGATAGGAAACTATATGGAGTTGTAAAATCGTAATTGAGGGAAAGACTGGATCATCAGAGATAACTGGGCCTGCTTAAGCTCTTTGTGCAACACTGTGGAAGGGAAAAGCACTAACACAATAGATGCCTGCATTAAAGGGAGACTATCAAGTGGAATAGGGTCAAGTTCTTATCTCTGCATGCTGTATTGATAAGAGTGCTTCTAGAATGAGAAGTCAAATTTTGGTATTCAGCCTTAAAGAAGATATGAAAATAGGGCAAAAGGGAGACATAAGGATGCCCAGGACATAGAAGTCAGGTTTTATACCTTATAAAGCTTTAAAAAGTTCAACTTACTTAGTTTATGACTGCATGTGGGTATTTGGTGTGAAAAATACGTTTGTAGGTGTGGGACAGGGAGCTCTTTCAGCACCATTGATAAAGGAACAGCCAAATTCAGCAACTGGAAATTTAAATTAGGGAGAAAAATGAAGCCTTGAATTAACTTTCTATTTGTTAGCTCTGGGTATTACTAAATAGTGGAAGAGCCCATGTGGGGAGGTGATCAGCACTAAACATATATTTGAAAGTGTGAGGTGGAAGAGAGTGAGTGCTCTTTCTAAAAGATGCACTGTAATTCAGCTGTTGAAGTAGATTGTACATTGGAGGTGAATAAGCAGGTGGGATAGTAAGCTGGGTTATCTTAGGGGTTCTGGCTGTCCCGGATATGTTATTGTTACGAGTTCCTCTTTACAGTCAATCCTTCATTTGCTAGGAGGAGAACAGTCATACATCAGTCTTTACTGTAAAGACTGTCCTCAGTCTTTACAGTAGGACTGACTAAAACACAGTCTTGTGATTTAACCAGTTGCCTAAAGGAGTCATGAGGAAATTTATTTCCACTGCCACCCACAGGATCAGATAGTTTGCATGTTCTTTGCTGTCTTCTGACTTGGAGACCAGTCAAAGCTGAAGCTCAGATCCTGGAAAAGCTGATCCAGTCCTCTGGGCCCCCCTCTTTCCTAGCTTTCCCCTAAGTATGACCCATGTGTTCATTATTATAGTGATCACTGGACTTTAAGCTGGGGAGAGATTTTGCACAGCCCTGAGGCGTTAGCAGTGGTGGTCCAGCTGAAGTCTTTAAGCTTAGGAGAGAGCATCGAGCTGCAATTTAGTTTAGGCTTGTGAAGTTCTAAGAGTCCTTTCTTGCCCAAAGTACTACAAAATTATGAAACCAGTAAATTTGTCATAAAATAGCAGTCCACCTTGCCTCAGAGCATGTGGTCTTGAACGCAGCATTAATAGGGCAGGGGGTTCTGGGCAATATTTGTTATTAGTCCAGCCCTAATAGAGGGAAACATTAGAAAAACTTTCAGACAAGCAAGCTTTTTTCAGGTTTGAAATAGCAACACAAACTTTAAAGCAAAATACAAGTTGAGAGCAATTGCTCTCAGTTTAATTGGATATGTTAACAACTTAGTCCATCTGAGGCAGGAGGTAGTAGACTGAGGAACATATGAGATAAAAGCATTGTTATTTCCAATGGGAAAAAGGGAAGCAGGCAATTTATTGCTTGTTGAAACATGGTGGTACCAGCAGGGGTAGGAATAACAGAAGAAGGAAATTAAAATGCGTCATGTAACTGTTATTTCTATTTTGTCTGTGATTTTTAGTATCTAGAGGAATTACACATTTCAGTTACCAGGCTTGTCTTCAAAAGGTGTCCTTCTCTGAGCATCAGAGGATCTCTAAGAGGTCAGAGGTCAGAGGTAGAGAGATCATTTTAAAAATGTTGTCCCACTGATGACTACTACTTTTTGCCTTTTATGATTTGTCAATGTGAATTCATTCTGATACTTAAAGGTTGTTTAATTTTGTCTGTACAGAGCACATAATATGCATCAGATGAAGCATATTATGTTCTGGGAAATGAAGGGGCAGGACCTACAGATTTTGGTCATTCTCCTTGGAGAGCATATATTGTGAGGCTTGAGAATATTGGCAAGTTCTACGTTTATTTCTTCGATATGGTCTGTTCCCCTTGGTGCATATCAATCCACAAGGAATTTGCTTCTGATAATGAGTCTGATAATGCTGGAAGCTATGGATAACATGCACCAAAGGGAAAAGGTTGATGGCTGCTGGAAATGAAGGGAGAAATATCAGAGAGACTTTCTTTTTGTTTGTTGTTGTTTAATGTTATGTTAAATGTTTACATTCATTCTGAAATGTTTACATTCACGTTTTCTTTCAGGAATATCAGCCATGTAACACCAATGCCTGTCCAGAGTTAAAAAAGACAACTCCTTGGACACCTTGGACTCCAGTCAATATTTCAGACAATGGTGGCCACTATGAACAACGATTCCGATATACCTGTAAAGCGCACTTGCCTGACCCAAATTTGTTAGAGGTGGGGAGACAAAGGATTGAAATGCGTTACTGTTCCAGTGATGGCACCAGTGGATGCTCGACAGATGGTAAGCAAAGACAGAGCAGCTGAACAAGGCCACCTGCTAGTAGGATGCCTGTAGTTCCATTTTCAACACAGAGTGGAAGCTTTTGCTGGATGATGTTTTGCATAACAGAACTGATAGTGAAAAGGAGGTCATAGGGATCGCAATGGGGAAACTAGCTTTTATTTCTTCAGGACATAGCTCAGTAATTGAGACTAATCAGGCATCTTTTACCACTATGAGATTTGCCGGGTTATTTTTATGTTCTTTAAATTAATCTGCAAGCAATGACATGGTGGTCTAGCTCTTGGAGAAATTCTGTCATCTCCTTATATTCTGGTGACTTTTTACTGGGGAGAGTTTGTGCAATTTTAACGTATTTAGTAAGTATTTAGCTGGAATATTTGGTATTGATAATGAGTAGAACTTTTTGCTTAGTAATTCTCAGTAAAGTAACTTGCTCAGTAAGGTAATAATTGTCAGATTCATGCAGTTTATGAAGTGGGTAATATCTGTTATAAACCTTTAAAATGCTGGCACTAGCATGGTATAAAGTTCTGCTGGCTTCTGAGGTGGAAAAATGAACTCCTCCAAAATGCTTTTTAAATCTAGCTGCCTTTAGATTTGAATTATTTTATTTCTGAAATCTGTTTTTCCCTATCAGTGATACATAGTTTTGAATAAATTGAATAAATTTGAATAAATTTATTTGAATAAATTAAATATATATATATACACACAATATAATATATAATATAATATTATATATGTGTACAATTTCAGGAGAACTTCTGACACACTCAGCCTAATTTTATTAATATATTTCATAAACATCAATATTTAATTATATTCAATTATATAGTTATATATCAGCATTTCTTTATATATCAGTATTTATTTTTATATTATGTTATAATTACATATTTTTATGAAATACTGATACGTAATTATTATAGTTCAATATTTATTGACCTGCTTTTCACTTATATAGCCTTTTATGTATTCACAAAACCCACGTAGCTGAAGAGTTTTATAACTGAAGAACACAAAGAGAAAAAGGTTCCTGAGTCCTTGGGCTTTCTAATTCTCAATATTTTTTCAGACAGTCAGACCAACTATTGTGAAAATCAGTGTTAAGCATCTTCTGTTCTTCATCCTGGGTAAAACCTTCTTTAATGAACATGGTCATCTATGCCTCTTTGAAGGGGGCAGGATGTTAGTAAATATTTACAAAAATAAATAACAATGAACTGCATGAAATACTGTAATAAAAACCATGGTCATCCAGATAACTTAGTTACGTACCTTATGGCTAACCTGTGTTAGCCAATCTGCAGTCTCCAGTGTTTATTTTCTAGGTCTGGATAGTAAGGCAAATTTTGGCATGGAGCAATTATTCTGGGAAGTGTTCCTGCCATTTTCCTGTTTTCATCCAAATTAAGTTTAAACTATCATTTAGCAAAGATGTTGCTTTAGTAGTGATGATTTATGACCAATCTTTCTTGTCCTAAACCAGAATTCTGGGTGATGGTGCTGGTCTTTAAGCACTTAGACATTTATGAAACCTTTCTGAAATTTCATGAGATTAAATGAAAAAGTGAATATAATTTTTAGCCAGATAATACAGAATTGGGAGACTTATGACAACAACTAGAAGGAGATCTACAGAAGAATTTAGGTGTCATGTACAGTGGAACTGACAGCTGAGATGTCCTCACATAAGGATGGAGTGTGCTAAAGCCAATGCACTAGTTAGAGAGTAGGTTAGACTAATCAGTACCGCAAACCAGTGCAAGTGCAAGTGTCTTAAATCACATTGCTACAAGGAAGTTAAGCACGGAGACACCTTTTTCAGCTCTAAAGTCATGATCATAAGTCCTCTTCTGGAGCTGGGTGCATAAACTGGCCCTTTCTTACAAAAGACAGTGCCTACGTTTTGTTCAATAAAATGTTGTATTCAGGCAGAGTGCAAGAGACAAAGGTGTGGATTCAAATACATTCTTTGCCTGATTAGCTTGAAGGTTTTTCTTTTAACTTCTGAACACCAGATTCCTGAGCATTCTGGAGTCGTAGCTTATTTGTTGCATCTTGCTGAAGCTGCTGTTTTGCTTCCTTTGGAAATAATTAATCATTGGACAAAGGTATGAGAATGGCTGTGTTGCCTAGAAATCGAAGTGTGCATATGGGAGGATCTTTGCTGACTAATCCCAGTACTACTGAATATTTAAATACTTTATATTGAGTAGTCAGCAGGGCGGGAACTAGAATACATCTGTTCATTCCTCCTAATGAGTGCCCTCATACCTGTGTCATAAATTTGTGCTCATTCTTTGACTTTTTCATTGTCCAATGAGTCTTTAATTATTCCATGAATAATGAAATTGCTTTAATGACTACAAGGAAAGGCTAGTACCCAACATATTCTCTTTGGTGCAAAAGGTGTGGGTGCAAATGCCAAGAGCAAAGGAAAGGATCAAACCGAGCTCTCCAGTGTTTCAAGTGGCTGTATCAGCCCATATGCTTTTGTGTAAAGGAGTTATTGTCATGTCTCCTTTAGCCATGTCCTGTTTTGAGCCTATTTGCTTAGGTGTTTTCTGATTATGGATGTCAGAACATTATGCAGTGGAATAACCAGAGGAGGCAGTATTTCAGTTGGTCGATATGATGGAACTTACTGACTGCCTCTGAACTACAGGATCCAGGAGCACTTCCCTGCTCCCAGATTTGGACTTGGGTCCACACACCATGCCTCCACTGCTCCTTGATTTCATAGTAAGAAAACACATGGGGAAGAAAACACATGTGTGAGAATGATGTAGTGTAGCTATAGCTTTAAGAACAGAAGGATCTCTTGAGAATGGGAAACCATGGGCTATGGGACACACCTTCACGATTTCTGGAAAGAAAGCAAGGAAACATCATAACTTACTTCCACCTCACCAGAGCCTGGATACTATGAAACATTCTTTTCATTATCTCCATGTTGAACTGTGGCAATTTGCTGGCTTTTATTGAAAGATTAATCTTACTACGGAGTGCTTGGCATACCTCATTAACAACCTCTTCTGCAAAGATCAGATCCGTTCTTTGCATAAGAGAGGTATTTGTTAGTAATTTTCTCATTTCCTGTAATCTCCCACTGTACAACTGTAGTCATGCTGTTTTAAACAGAATCACATTTCACTATCAGAGAGTAGCAAAACAAACTTTCTTTGTATTGTGAGCCTAGAGGTAGAACTTGCCAAAGAACACTGGACTATTGAATATGGTAAGGCTTCTGCTGGAAACAGTGCTCTTAATCAACCAAGCAGTAGCTTTTGCACACTGTATTCATGATTTTCTGACTAATTCGACTAAGAAGAAGAAAAAAATGCTTTTTCTGTCTGCATCTGGGTTTTTGAGTAGTGCTCAGATAGGGAAGGGACAGGCATTTGAAATAAATGGAGAGAGATTTTGTAGACTATTGCACAACTTAACATGAATGTCCATACAGTCAAGCACTAAAACAGTCTAGAAATTACATCACCATAGCCTTTAATGTGTGCTTATGAAGCGTATTAAATATCTATGCTAGACATGCTAATTTACACTCTAGGATTTTCTTATATGCAAACACTATGAATCATATTGGAAATATGAGCATTTCATCCAGGGGTAAAAATTTCACATGGTTTGCAATTGCCTGATTTTTCTGGCTGAAAGACTCTCTTCCCCCCTTGTATTTGAGAGAGAGAGAGAGAGAGAATAAAATCAGAGAAAATGATTTCTTCAAAGGACACAGAAAAACACACCTGGAATCCAGAATTTAGATTCCCAATTTGTTACTTCTTTCACTATACCTAACTTAAAACAATAATATTTTTAAAGGTGAGATGTAATTTTGTCTCAAATTCTAGTTTAGACTGACAATAGACTATGTCTAGTGGACATAGTCTATTGTGAAGAGATTGATTAAAGCCTAGTGTTACCCACAGGAAATCTACAGCACATTCAGAATTTAGCTGAGAATAAAACAGGTGCTGGTAATCTATAATATCCTGCAGTTGGAAGGAGTACATGCTGAGATATTATCTCTTGTACTGTCTTATTGGAGCTAAGTTGTGTTAGTTTGAGATAAGAACAAAATGAATTGTTACAGTTAAAACTGAATTTGATGAAAAACTCGAGTTTGACAAACAAAAACTCTTTAGTGGAACTTTGGGATTAAATATTTAAACACAGAAAAACTAGATGCAAGAAATAAAGTTCTTATGATAACATGGGAATCTTCCCTCTGCACACTGTCATCTTTTTAAATATGTCATCTGTACGTTACATTAATGTTTGTCTTTTCATAATACCACATAGATTTTACTGTGTAGGTTTTGAAGGTTTATACTTCAGTGATACTGTCAAATACTTGCAAAATATCTTCAGAAAACAATGTTTGCTTATCCTGTTGCCTGCTGCATTAAACAGTGTTTCATACTGTCATTTAGAAATGATTTAGGATACTTAGATTTTGGCTCCAGATCATCTTTTCCTCATAGTCACGAAACTAGACTGATTGATTAATTGAATTTTGTTATGTTTGAACAGGAGGACATAAAGCATAAATCAGTCAAGTAGTATAATTAATCAGGTATCATTGCTACCTCTCTCTTATTTGGAGCTGTATTCCTTAGCTAGAGACTAGACCAGAGAATTATTATAAGAGCTTTATTAGCAGTTTAGCTTTTAAGCCAAATTAAGACAAGTAAGAAGGGTGTTTTACTAAGTGTCAAAAATAGAGCTGATCAGAGAATGCTGCAATTTTTAAGAAGAATCAGGTCAATCAAGTCTTACTGTTTCAAAGGCAGATTTTTCTCCTATGCTAGTCAATGCAGGTGACTTTCACATTAATGTTTCCAGACAAGGTTATTTTGTAGTAGAATTAAAAGACTGCTCTGATTTGACCAGAGAAGTATTACAAATAGTTTAGAAATTGTCATATAATCTCAGTTTAGATCAGAATTACGTAGCTTAATTAGACAAACTTTGTCCATTATACATACTTGCTATTGCTAACCACTGGAAAAAAGGAAGTCGGCAGTGAAGCTATGCTATTTCTGTGTAATTTTGTCCACACTGAAGGAAGCATAAGCACTTAAAATGAGAGTAAAATCTTTCATTTAAATGTCTGTTCATATCTTCTGTATCCTCCTGTCTTAGAAGCTGATGGTTCTTCTGAGCATAAAATCCATGTAATTGTTTTACTGAACTTTTGGAGTACTTGTTTTCACTTGTTGAAATTTTTGCTTTAGGGAAGCACAGCTGCCTGTTTAAAATTCTAGTGGAATTAAGTAGTTAAATTCCTTTTTCTAGCCTCAGAGCACAGCAATTAATAAATTGAGTACAACTTCTACACAACTAAAATTAAGCTTGTTAGTAACTAAAAGCACATATCATACATTATAGTCATTCACAGGATTTTAACATGGCTGTAGACTGAGAAACATTTAGTTTAAAATGTTCAAATGATGAACCTAGCATAAAGGTTGAGTCTAGTTTGGATTCACAGCTATTATGAATGGTTTTCCCAAGCTAGATACTTAGATAGTTTACTCAAGGTGCTTTAACTTACTTCTTTTCAGATTATACTGTTTCCTTAGACGAGGTTTTAATAAGGAGAGATTAGATGGTACTTTTAGCAACCAGACTTTTGCTACTACCTAGCTGAGGGCACTGTCTCTTGCATTCTCTGCTGGTCAGATATTTTCACCTTGGGGGCAGTACACAGAGAAATACAGAAGGCTTCATGTTATTCTCTTTGACTGGCACAATCCATTTTCTGTTCTCGGAGGTGGATGTAGGACCTCTACAATCTCAAACAAATGTATGAAATGGCCAGCAAGAATACAGCAATTTCATGGGAAAAGTAGCAGTCCCTTTTATAGTTTCATACTATTTTATCTGAAGGATTCCAATGCTTTTTTTTTTTATTTTTACCTTATCTAATCTGATATTAGCTGTGTTGCAGATATGGCTTGGTTCTGGATAGCCACCTCTATTTGCGTCCTACTTTCTGAAGCAACTTTTCTCAAAGACATTCAGCAGTGTAACTTAGGTCAATTTTTTATGGCCCTTGCCACCTCAATGAATAAATAGGTCTTCTTAAGTGAAGAACTCTAATGACTCTCATTCTCGGTCCATTTTCCATATCTTAACAAACTACTATGCAGCAGCTGGCCGATGAAAGAAAGGGGAGATCGAACTTAACGTTTGCAACAGACTTAGCGTCTTTGCATGGACAGTTACAAGAGCTCAGCATACATGTAGAAATTAGACCATGAGTCCTAGCTCTAAATATATATGTGTGTGTGTGTGTGTGTGTGTGTGTGTGTGTGTGTGTGTGTGTGTGTGCATATACACATATAGAAGTATGTATTTATGATATATGCATATGCCTAAATATATATTTTTGCATGTATGTATATATGTACATGGGCACGTGGTTTATTGAATAGCCCTCATGCTGGTATTATGCTAGGCAAGTTCACCTTAAAGATTCATACCCCATATTGTTGTTTCAAAGTACCATGTGAATATATCAGTATTTTAATATTAAAAACTTGTTAGGTGATTGCCTTTATTAAATATTATCTGTATAGCATATTGATCAACTTTTACTTTAAAGAGACTGCATGGTCTGAATTGTTTGTGATGCAGTGAAAATGCTTCAGAAGCACAAGGTCCTGAAACTGAACATGGCCAAAGGTACTATTTAGAGTTCTGTGGTCAGAGAGGTGAAGTAGCCATTCTGTGCCTTGCTGTCTTCTGAAAGTAGTCATCTTGCTTATTTTTTCCTTAATGCACCTGAAGGAGAAAGCCACGGGCTTATTTGCTCTCCCGACATCTTCAGGGGCCCTGCAAGAATTGTTATAATACTCAGGAAAGATCTTCAGAGTAATCTGGAAAACAGATCTAGAATCCATCTGTTCACAGCGCTCCCCTTTTACAAGAAGTTGTAGGTAACTTCTGAATACAGTCAGCAAAGGTGATTGCCTCTAGGTAGAGATTTTGGGTATAGAAACTAAGAGCATGCAGGAGCAATAGGAATATATTCTTGAGTGGTCTGTAAAATCTCCTCTTTAACAGAGGAGATAGATCATGTTTACTTTTCATAAGAATCTTGTTAAAAGTTGGCTGGGATCAAACGTTTTACATTTCTACCTTTTTTTCCATTTTATTTTACTTAAATATGCTACTGTATATCCAGAACGCAAATTGATCTTGATAGTTTTAATGATTTACAGTTTCCATCGAAAAAGAAAATTCTAAAAATTCCTCTGTGAACACTGTATAAATTGGTGTAAAACTGTGGAAAGGCTGCTCCCTGTAATAGATTTTTAATGCCTTAGAAGGAACAAAACACAAGAGAACACTTCCTGCCGACCAAACTGCACACTGAAAAGGTTTGATAGAATGTTCTTGTTTGGGGTGTTTTGGAGCTAAAATAAAATACCTCAGAGGTTTCCCATAGAAGATTTCTCTCTTGCCCCTGACCCCCCCACACACTTCGTTTTGCAAGAAATCTAATATAATTTTGACAAATAAGGTTACACATTTTCCTTAGCCTTGAAAAATCTACTCCTGTCTTGCCAAAGTGTCTTCAGAACATTATAGTACTGGTATAAAGTGATGCATGCTGCAGTGCTTTATCCAGAGAAGGCCTGGCAAGCTAGCCTGATTAAGAATAGGTTTGTGTTTGCACTGCTGTTAATTTAATAGCTAAAATACAATGATTTGAAATTCTGATATTGAAAAAATACTGGGTTTTGGTCTCACAGCTCACTGCGTATGTAAATTGGGCATTTTGTGACCAAAACTACACAAACTTGCAAAAAAAGGGCTCTTACAGAGCTGGAAATTAGACCTGTATTCATAATTCCCAGACTCTTTCTCTGTATTCTGTCCCATTTTGGATTCAAATCTGTGTCATGTTTCTTGAAATGGTGTTTATAGCATCTGTGTGCAATAGAATCTAGTTCAGCAGGAGGAAAATAGTTATCCACTATATCCACTGAATGGTTTTACCCATTTTTAGTCATTTTAATATTGCTCTTTCACTGATTTCTCATTAATCTCATCAGTTTCTTATTACAAAGTATTTATGTGTCACTGCACTATCCTTACAATACTGCCAGTTTTTATAAAGTGCTGCATAAAAATATCCAAGGACTCATCTACTTTGGGATGATTGTGAGTGTAGTTAGTAGGGGTAGAACTTAAACAGTATTACTAATGCCATAAACATTGGCAGAAATAGGGCTTAGTTGTTTCGGTACTGGACACCACAAACGAGGGGCTCCTTCCATTGTATTTATCCAGAGTACTTGTGCTGGTAGTGACTTGAATCCGGTTTGGCAGTATCTTTGCAGTATTACTTGCAGCTATTTTCAGTACATGGTTCAGTATATCTTCCGTTTGTGTATCTCTGTTTGACTCTCCCACAATACCTGTGCTTGTGAGTAGAATATAAAACAAGTCTCCAAAGCAGAAGTTTGTTTTACAGTTTAAGCTAAAACCGGTCCTCGCTGTTTCTCCACTGTTGGTGATACAGTTCATCTGTCCTTATATTTACGATATTGAAGCCCTAGCATAGGCAGGCAGTCATGTCCTCTGCTGTTTTAAGTACCATTCATGGGACCTTCTCTCAACACAACTGATTAAATACATGCTTAGAACAAAAACAGCAGTTAGTGATTCATCTGTCATAGAATTTCCAGTGATGATAAACCCTGGTGAAGGTCAACTGCTTTGGCAACGTAGGAAACCCCAATAGTGTCACAGATGTGTAGAGATAATGCTACAGCTCAAGAGTTGGGCTATGTATAGTTGAGGATGTCTGTTTTCATACAGGACCATGCTCAAGAATGACCAAGACTCTCAGTTTAGCTGCAGATTATTAGAGGAACTTAATCTGGCGCTACGTCAAGGCATATTGGTCATATGATCTGAACAAGATTCTGTGTGTTCACTTTCCGGTGATAAATAGTGGGCTTCAGTCTCCATCACTGTTTAATCTGATGCCTTTTCTCAGTACTAAACTTGCTTAAAAACAATGTTTCAGGTCCCACATGGTCATTTTCACCAGGAAGTGTACTATCCATGTGTCTCAGAAAGTGTGTCTTAATTTTCATAGCTTATATGCAGTTTAAAACACTTTGGCTCAGTGGAAAAAAAATGCATTTTAAACTGGGAAAGCAGTGTTCTTCACAAAAGGACAGTCTCCCTACACATTGTAGAGTTATTGCTGTGCGCTGTCTAAAGTCTGAATACGGTTATGACAAACACAGTTCATTCCTTTCTAGGAGACTTACCAACCTCTGAGCGCAAGTGCTGGTGGAGGCAGGGTGACCAGGTGGATAGAGCACTGCAGGGTTCTGCATCTGTCACTGGCTCAATGAATGACCACAGGCAGCTCAGTGCTATTTTCTGTGCCTGTTTCTTACTCTTTAAACAAGAGGCAGTAATGCCTATGCAATGTATCTGGAGATCTGCTGATAACAATTACTGGGCAAGAGAGAGGTAATTTTTATCATCCGCAGGTGGCATGAATTGACTAAGGTTCATTCATTATTAATTCCAATGCAGCTGCAGAGCTTGAATGAAGGAGCTGGATCCTAGTCTTTACTGTAGTTCTGTGTGAGTGGTTATAAAATTGCCATTATAGCAGAGATTCTTGAGACAAAACTAGGGTTTGGATTGTGAGATTAAAGGATATGCTGCTCCTTGTCTTATTACTATTAGAAGCCTAAGAGTAAATTTGAAGAGGAAAATATTGTTTTGGGGGGAGATGCTGTTTTAATTCAGTATTGTTTTCTCAATTATCATTTCATTAGGATTGTCAGGAGATTTCTTGCGTTCTGGACGATACTCTGCTCATACTATTAATGGTGCCTGGTCACCGTGGTCTCCGTGGTCTCAGTGCAGTCGTGACTGCAGTAGAGGTATACGGAATCGCAAACGAGTCTGCAGCAATCCTGAGCCCAAGTATGGAGGACTTCCTTGCCTTGGCCCATCTCTGGAGTATCAAGAATGCAACATTTTGCCTTGTCCAGGTAAGAGTCAACTGAAATGGGAGAAGGATGTGAAAATAATAGAACTTATTTTCAAGGCTGGATCTTGCAGTAGTTTTATTTGCTTTGTTGCTTGGTTTTTTTTTTGTTTGTTTGTTTTAAGTAAACTACAGCTCAAGTAACTGATTTTGCTGGCCATTTTTATTTCCAAGGAAACAAGTTAGCCTAGTTCAGCTGAGCTTGCCAAGAGTCTACACAGAAATTTCAATGATCATTTGCTATATTAGGAAACAGAATCATGGTAATTGCATATAGCAGTGAAACCCGTTATATTTTATGTTGCAGAAATATCTTTAAGGTTAGTATTCATCTCAGACATGAATGATTAAGGATAAGTATCACATGGAAATGTCTTTTTTGTTGCCTTTTCAAGAAATCACGTGATTTGGCCTCTACCAAGAGGGATTTTAATTTTGCTCAGTAATGTGTTCATATCCACTGGAATCCTGACAGCCAGTTACATTTACAATGTAATTGGATTTGGGCAAGATGCCAAAATGATGTCAATCAGTTTATCAACAAGAACATAAACACAGCTATGTCTTCTTTCACTTGTGAAACATTGATTGTAAAAATACAACTTTTAAAAAAAAAAGCCCATAAGAGGGAAAAGAAAAATTATAAGAACACTGGCCTAGTCTTCATTTAAACTCAAAATATCATTTTCATCACAATGGTTGCTGAGGCTGCTGAATTAAATTTTTGCTAGCTTGTGAGTGTAGAGCCTGCAGCAAAGAAGGTTCAGGACAGAACACCAAAATAGCTGGTATTTCAGGTAGGCTGTAAAGTAAAGGTTGTTCTTGGAATCGTGAGCTTCTCCTTCACTAACATTTGTTTTATGATTCTACAAAAAAGATTGCAAGTAAAATACATGTTTTCAAGAAACTACTTTGGGTTATAAATCATTGCTGTATCTTACGTATTTGGGGAAAAAAAAATGTTGGTTCTAGTCACCTCTCACCCTTCCTAAAACAGACATGCGAGTTCAAAGGCTTTTGAACTTTGCAGAATGCTTTGTAGAAAAAGAAAGGGGAAGGATATAAGAGAACATGTGAGGAAAAGAAAGTGCAATTGGAATACGAGAGGAGAATTCAAGGTATAGAAAGTCATTGGGAATGGTAGAGAAGGAGAAAAGTAATGATTGAAAGACTCAATACTTTCCTGTATCAATAAATAATATAGAAATAGCCTTTCATACATCTTTAATTGTATTAATTATGTGTTTATTAAGTGCTGCATATCTTATTATTGAAGACTGAGCTTGTGGCATTGTAGTGTGAACCTGAAGGCTTAATGTAGTGAATATACAAACACACATACACATATCTGTATGGTTACAAGTTTAAACTGATTTTTTTTTAGTATAAGTATTTTACCCAATCTTATCATTGCAACACATTTTGTTAGATTTGTGAGCCCTTTGACAACCGCTGTTCTTTCTCTGCATCGGAAACCAAGACATAGATCTGTCCAGAAGGCAGGGTTTCCCTTTCAGGAGGATGTAGTTCCTTCAAAAGCATACTATCTGCTTGAATTGAACCTAAATAATATTTTGGCAAGTGGAGAGTGACCATGTTCTCTACACCAAGCAGTGTGAGAGACAGGTGAAAGGGAAGAAGCAAAGAACCAGCATTTGACAGAGAATCACAAATTTGTGGCCCAAATCTTCAGCACATTTGCACAGTGCTAGTGCATGCTGTAACTACATCTCTAAAATGGGTCCAGTTTTGTTGTTTCTCCCTTGCTATTGATTCTTAAATCAAATACTGTGTTGGATTTCTTTGTGGTTAAAATAAGTCATAAGGTTTTCAGAAGTGGTATTTTTATTAGGTATCTCTAACTAGTACACTGTTACACTTTCTGAAGGAAACCAGTAAAAAGACACAGTATACAGAAGTTTAATATAGAGACCCGTATTGTCTGAATGAGCCAACACCCTAAACTAAAAGCACAAAATTGTAAGATAGAACTTGAGGTTGTGCTCTATATCGAAATTATTCCTCTTCAGTTGTCCTTAGCTTTGAAAATACTTTTCAGGATTGGTTAGAACAAAGTGTGGTGGGTGTTCTTCAATCAAGCAGGGGTATATTTAATACCTTTCTTAAGAGACAAGTTTCTTTTTTCTTTTTAGTGCAAATTTGGTTTGAATAAAGCTGTACAGCTTGGATGAAGTATTTTGATGTCTGATAGCCTGCAAGAAATAACAAAACCTCAGCCATAGATCTACTATTTGCCAGTAATTAAAGTGAGATATAAGGGCCCAAGTCAGATCTCAGATAAATCTGAAGGGAAAGCATTGAAAGTGGCAGATGTAACTGATTTTTTTTGTTTTTTCTTTTTTTAAAGACATGGGAGAGTAAAAAATGATTGCAGGATAAGGCTTATTCAGAAATTCAACATAAATGTGTAGAAAGAGAGTAAACTTTTTTTGGAGAGGCATACTAAGGACATAGAAATCTTTCCTTTTCTAATGAAAGTCACAGAAAGTTAAATGGGTGGATAGAAATGGAGATCCGTTAGGTTGAAATTCATGCACTGTAGACAGTCTGAGGTAGATCCCCACATCTATAGTTCTGCATAAGACCTCACTGAGAAGTGAAGACATGGGTGAAGAGCCTTTGGTCCAGGCTTACATGTACAAACTTGGCAGACCCCTCAGCAGGGGTGTGGAGGAGAGCGCCAGTAAAAGAAACTGTGACTGGATCACTTTACAACCTTCTTGTGAACCACTCTGCTAGGTGACTAGGTTTCATTTCCCAGGAGCTTTTATTCAGGATAGCTATATAAAGTCATTCTTATTCTAGCTTTCTAAGTGAGTTTCTAAAGTGTCTGTTTTAGGCTTTAATCATACAGGCCTTTCACTTTGTACAGTGAGACCAAGTTCAGTAAAACTCAGTTTCAGGCATGTTTTCTCTGGACTGATGCAGCCTCACTCTGTGCTTTGATAAATGTGCAAGATAAAACCAAACAAGGACAGGGTGAAAAGCAGACATTTACGAGAGAGGTTGGTCTAGGTGCGGATCTCATCATGCTATTGACTATACCTTCCTCACACAGGGCAGACTGTAGATGGACATGTGGTGACTAAGTAGGAGTAAATATTTCAGGCCCTTCTTGCCACTGTGGGCATAGATATAAAAACAGGGACTATGCATAGTTAATACTTGCCCATGCAAGTAAACAAGGTATAGATAGGGTTAGGGGAAGGAATGAGAGGAAATTTTGACCTGACCCTGACCCTAATGTTACAGACTGTAGTACTGGAAATCAAAATGCAATAAAGAAGAATTTCATGCTTTTTAAGACATATCTGAGCCCCCTTGAGATATGCACAGCTTCACATGCTCCCCCTTGTACAGAACTACTTTGTTACAGTCCAGTCCAGCCTTTAGCCTTTAGGAATTATTCAGGTTAGTAGGAAGGAGTGAGATGGCAGCTGTAAAGAAGCATTCCTGTTAATGCAGGCTCAGGTTCTGCTTGTCTCCCTACTCTACTGACTGCCTATATGTACAGTGCTACAGCTGTTATCAGACAGGATCAAACCCTTATGATTTCACTCGCTGGAAAAGATGAGTGATGGAGAAAAACGTTCAACAGTTCTTAAGTCCTGCTGAAAGTCAATAGGACTTTATGCTTCCCAATCAGCTAAGTTGGGCTCGGCGCCATTTGACAGATACAGAGTTCTCTGAAGGACTGATGCAATGAAAAAGCCAGTGTAGCAATCACCAGGTATACAAGACTCTCAGCTGGTTAAGTATCTTGCAGCTTAGTTTTAAATGAGCAGATTAATAGTCAATAACTTACTGTTAAATGTGCTGCAGGATACCATAACTTATAAAAAAAATACTGAAGCCATCTAGAACCTGTCTTTGGCAGCTACTATTAAATCTTTCTCAGCCTAGGGCGGAAGAGAGAAACAGTAAAGTTCTCCCTACTCTTAGCAAAGTAAATGGTCCACTGAAGTGTGGGTTGGTAGGAGTCACCGAACAGATTACTTTTCACTCATTATATTTGAAGGCTGAATATATTATTATAAATTGAACAGTGCCAGAAACTTGTCAGAAATTGTACCCAGGCCTGGGAATAGGATTTGTCTATACTGAACAAGTTTTGGAGTGATCCCTTGTACAGTTTTGGCTGGGCCTAACTGCCACTCTCTCAGATAATCTGCAGAAATAATTTGGGAGTTAATATAAGGCAAGGCCTGTTTCCAGCAGTCCATCTCCATGGGGCCAACTGCTTCAAAGAGTAGGAGAATTTGATAGTATGGATATGTTGTTCTGTGCCAGCAAAAGGGCTTTTCCTGGGGCAGATGTTACCAGAATGTTCCATGAGGCTGCATGCACATTCTTGCCCCACCACCTCTGCTTAGGGATGTTTCAAACAAAGTACAGGGAGGTTATCTAGGACCGAAGACAGCTTGACTTAATGCCACAGGAGACATAGGAGTCTCAGCCAGCTCCTATTTCAATCTACTAGACAACAGTCCCTCTCTAAAAAGAGAATAATTTTAAAAGATGTCTTACCTCTTTTGGCTAGATGCTTTGATGAGATCAGCAAAACTTTGCAGAGCAAAAGGAATCTGAGAAACACCACATATTACTGTACCTACCAGGAAAATAAGTTTTGGGGAGTTCTACCCTTATACTCACTTGTATTCTAGCTTTAGCAGGAATGCATGCTTTACTTTTTCAGCCGCTAAGATATGGCTTAAAATTTGGAATACAGTCCTTCTCTCATTGGCAAATAGGTATTGTTTTCAAAGAAACTAAGCCACCAGATACAATACGCTGTGAAAAGAATGAATTGCACTTGCACTATTGTCTTGCACTAGCAGATAATGTTTTGGCCCTATGCCTCAATTCCTTTTTTTATGATTCAGAGATGTGGCGAATAGAGTTGAGCTGACAAACACCGGACAGTTCCAGTAACTAAAGAGAAGATTTGTGAACATTCACTGACATTGCTTTTTTGTTTCAGTTACTCACATGTGGTCAATACAAAAAGAAAGAAATTTGCAATGAGCTATACAAAGTGTTTTTTTTTTTTTTTTTTTTTTTTTTTTTTTAATCGTTTCATCTGAATAGTGAGTCAATTTGGGGCTTGTGGGATATTTCCATTATGATAACAAATATATGATGAAGGAAAGTATTGTTTGAATGGTAAATTCTGTTAATTTAAGAAAAAACACTTGCTTAACTTACTAACTAAAAGACTTGTTTGCCTGAAAATATTAGTAACCAAATCAAAGAAGTTCCGTCCTGGTTCACAGTATTACAAATCTCTCCAGTTATAACTACATCAAAAGACAGCTTTTTCTTAGCTTTTGTTTTGTCTTGTTTTTTTTGTTGCTTTCTTTTTTATTCTTTTGCTTGCCTTCTCTTTTATTCTTTTGCACATAAAGACACTTACTGAATACCTTAATTAGCAGTTTAAAGCATATGTACATGATCATCTTTGAGTGAGTTTCTATTTCCTCTTCTCAGAGTGTACTGGTGGGTCAGAGAAAAGGATAGTTTCTATCTTTGGTTTTAAATTCTGATACTTCAATTGAGGCTTTCATTAGTTGCAGCTTTTTATTATAATAGTTTTATTTTGGTTTGTTTATGACATTTTGGCTGAGGAAAAACTCAGTAAGTTAGCCGCAGGCATCCAGATATTGGTGAGTGTGTTAATAAAATATAGAGAGATATCACAAAACTTCCTGAAAGAATAAGTTATTTATGCAACTCTTGAAGCCAGTTATCACTTGCTGATTTTTTTCTTTATTACTGTTACTATTTTTTTCTTCCATTTTTTTCCTTGCAGTCATACTTGGCCACCAGGAAACAGGAGTATATTTAAAGAAATGGATGAAACTTACCCTGCAGTAACTTCCTAAATGGGGAAAAAAACTACTCCAGTGGCAAAAAACCTTGTCTCTGAGGCTCTTGAAGTCCATCGCTCCCCATGTATTGATCTCTCTAGGCCTCTTGTGTAACCAGCAAAGACAGAGCTGAACTGCCCTTTGGAAGTGGCTCTTGCTCTCTTTTGACTCCAGCTAACTTAGGTGCCTCTGTTACAGACTTAACTCTAGTTTGATCCTTAGATATTCTTGTTCTAATTTCACTGGAAGCATTAGTTTGCCTTCTGTGTTTCTGCACTGCGCTGGATTGACTTTACATCCAGCATTACTTTTATGAATAAAAGTTAACTGTAGCATCACAGAAACAAAATTTTCAAACTTGGATGTAAAAATTGCTCTTTCCCACAGTGAGAAATATGCAGCGATATGCCACAGGAAAAAGAAAGAGCAGTAGGCTAAGTGATGTGGAGTGGGATGATCTCAGGGTGTCTGAAAGGCAGCTGCACTGTGATAGGTCCATAGGCTGCCCAACATCCAACTGCCCTGAGATTTTGCTTTTACTCATCCACTGGGAATGTAAAGGACTACTGCCCCTCTGTTTGTATTCTTCCTTGCAAATAGAAAAGACACTGAACTTTCTCAGTATTATTTATTCTCTTTTACTACACTTTCAAAAAGACAAACATGAAAAGTTATAAACCTAAAGGTACACACCATAAAAAAAAAAAAAGAATTTTTATTGGATGTTCACATTTGAAATGAGACAGGACAGTATATGGAAAAGCCTTCAGTCTTACATCTTATCTGTGCTTTCATGAAAGCAAGGGAGATCAGTATGTCTGCCCATGTTTCCTTCCATCTTCTTATAAAACCCAAAGCATGTAGCAGGGTATCCAGTTAACTTAAAAGTCTCGTAAATTCTCCAGTAGTGGATGTTTTATCATGTCCCCAGGAGATCTTGTTCCTATATGCCGTTTCTCCCAAAACGTTCTCCTCCCCATGATTTTTCCTTTTTCATTCATGTGGCTAAATATTTATTAACCAGGATAACAGCCAGCAGGCAAAAATTGGCTTGCTTAGGAAGACACTGTAAAGGAAAAAGCATTGTTTGAGAGCAGCCTGCTTGCTAAAGAGGCCTTCTTGCAAAAGGGACCCACCTCAGTAACTGCCAGAAAACTTAAACACTGTATCTTTCATTGTGAAATTGCTTTAGCTATTTTCTTTTGTCCTATAGCTTGACAAAACCATTAGGAAAAAATTGTAGTGACTGCAGCCTTCCTTGCTGCTCTTTATTTTTCTTCCTATAAGAAGCAGAAATAACATTAAGGGGTCCATGACAAAAGGAGAAAAAAAAACAAAACAGATGGTGCTGTGTTGCTAAGCAACTTTAAAGAAAGATGAAAGACACCACAGAGTTCTATTTAGGTCTTACAAAAACTCAAGCAGTAAATACCCACTCCTTTGATCATCTTTAACCATGATGATGCTTTATCATCCGCCGTGGCTGGGAAGGAAAAGTTCTGGGGACAAATAAAAGAGGTAGTTATGTTAGTCTTTGAGAGGCCTAGAGATTTAGGATGGCAGTCTATCACTAAATAGTCAGTAAGAAAAATAGTTATCATTGTACCATCTAGCTCCACTATGATTAAGTCTAACATTCTTTATTATGTTATATCTGTCCTTTCCCTTCTTCCTCACTGACCCACTTCTCCCTTTACATCCAAAAGCTTATAGTGTAGCCATGATGCCTGTAGTTGTGGGATGTTACGTGACATCAGGAATTTTAGGTCTCTATGTTCTTGGTTACCTGTAGATAGAAGGCAGATGTCCATATGAAATACATGCGCATTTGTAATCCTTACCATTAAAAATAAGCCCATTGGTAAATAAGCAGAAAGTGTTGGAGGTCACTGTCTCCATTACAACGAACAAGACATATTATCTTCTATCTAGGCAGTCTTAGGCTGTCATTCTAGTTCATGCAGGTGTATATACACCGTGGCAGAAATGCTTCTGATTATTCATTTGAGCTAGTAAGGTGTTTTTAAAAAAAAAAAAATCAGGAGTATTTGGGAGGGTAAAGATCTGATATCTCATGAAATGGATAGCTAGATAACAGCTTCTGCTTTCATTTGGTGTCATTACAAAAAGAGAAAAAGGAGGAAAATTGTGGAGAAAAGATACCATGTCTTGAAGATGTTATAAAATTACACAGTATATTTTACCTGCACTGAAGACAAATAACCTCTGACTTAGGTATGAGCTTCTTTAATACTACATTAATAGGGTCTTCTCAGGCAAACAGTCATGATATTTGTTTCCAGTGGCTATATGAATAAGGGAACAAGTCAGACACTGTACTGAGATGCACTATTATTTCTCATGGGTGGTATAAAACTCATTTAACTGTATAGCTAGATGATTTGGCTGGGTTTTAAATGAATATATCCTAGAAAAATGTAGCAGTAATTTAATTCCTCAATAATGGAAATAATTTATTTAAAATTAGATACCTTGAATATAGCACTAAGTTCCCCAAATACTGTCTGTCCAATCAGGCTTTTCAGAAGCCAGATACTTTACTTCTTACAGTTACTACAATTAATGTTCTTGGCAAGGAAATGCCAATTCTATGAATTCTTGATTTATAGGATAATACTGTAAAAGCTATAGAAAATAAAATGTCATATATTCAACAACTTCACTTTCAGGATTAGTTAACTAGTAGCCTTAGGTATGCACCAATGAGTTACCTGTTTGATTTGCGTAGGGGGATATGAGGATGTGCTGTATCTGAAATTACATGTGTAAATGCACAGATAGACTTTAATATCAAAATAATCACCTTCTCCTAGCTCATTTTCTAGCAATTACAATCTTTGCATAGAGATTATTCTATTTGACTCACGGGGTGCATTTGTTTTATGCAACGCTACCAAAACAAAATGAATATTTGTTAATGTTTTACAATGCCTCTGTCTGAGAGAATTTTAGTGCAAATGCTGGACACTTTCTTAGTAAGTTATCTTTTTTTTTTTTTTTTTTCAGATTCAGAACCTGCTTTTTGTTTATAAGAGATAATTATGGAATAGCTTTTCAAAAAAACAGTGGAAACTTTTAATCTCTGAAATGCTGCTTGGTTAACAGGACAGAAAGGATAAAAAGGAGTCATTAAGGAATGCTGTGTGAATGTTTCAGAGATTTCAGTGGCAATCAGTTATTTCAATGGATCATGAAGTAAAGTCTCACAAGGAATGTCTTAAATGAGTGCACTGTTAAAACTGTATACAGCAAATGTGCATTTCCTTCCTATTTTTAAGAGTAGACAGTAAGGAGTTTCTGTTTTGCATTGTAAAACACCCACTGCTGATGTGACTTATGGGAGAAGAAAGCCAAGAATTGTGATCAATCTGGGGCTCTGTAGTGTAAAAAGAAAAACAAAAAACAAAAAACAACCGCCCCCCACAAAACACTTCACTAACAAACTGCCTTTATTTTGGGAGGGGGTCTAATCTGCCAGTGTCAGTTTAATTACACACTCTGTATTGTTTTTAACAAATTGTAGATGTGGCAAATCACTTTTTTTTTAAGTATTAAGAGAGCAAGTGATATCACTAAAAAAAAGAGATTTGAAAAGAAATTCTTTTTCTGTAGGATTTGAATATTTTGAAAGTCTTTTTTTAAAATGAAAGAAAATGATATTATTGAGAGGCTTTGCAGGGGGAATTCTGTATCTGAGAGAAGTAGATCTGACTTTGTCATGTGGCTACATATAGGAAGCCTTTGGCAGATGGGCTGCAATATGACCTTAAATAACAGAAATACATCCTGCAGCAGTAGCTCTAAGAACAGAGAGAGGCTGCAAAGGAGCTGGTCAGGTGCAGGCAATGAGGCAAACTCTCATTAAAAGCCTGTCTGTTGGCCAGGTATCAAAAGCTGTTTGACAAATAGGACTCCTGTAAAATCCAGCTGAAGTTTCAGAGGAACTTTGTGAAAACTCAGACCACAACTGCAGAACAGTTTGGCTTGCCTGAAGCAGTAAATACTAGTGAAAAAAAATCTTGGAATTTCTTCAACAAGCTGTGTTTGAAATTTAAAACTGCAACTCCTTTTGGTCATTTTTCTATTGCTTTTTTGAACGGGCATCATTCTGCTATAACTAGAGATGAGTTAAGATTATAACATTGTATTGGCCCATGAAACCCTACAACTTTTATGGATCAATTGCAATGGATTGTAGAGCCAAGGCAATACCACCTGAGCTTAGAAAATAAAATCAGCTTTCCTCAGCTTCTCTTTATATATTATTGGATTAAATTTTATTTTATGACTGGAAATTTACTTTGGGCTTATTACACTTCTGCTAAATAAGCTTTGGTATTTTATTTCCTCATGAAGGAGAAAGGAGAAAAAAAAAAGAAAAGATTTTTGGATTTTAAAACTATTATGCTATCCCCCTGAAGGTATATTATATGGATGAGTAACATTGTTAGGCTTCCCAGTATACCAATGGCTTTATAAAGATGTAAATTTACTTGTGAGGAGTGATTCAATTCCTAGGCCTCTCTTAGGTGGGATCTAAAAATGCTCCATAATTTCTGTAGGCTATGAATTATATCTATATATATAGAATATGGGAAAGGCAGACTGGATTATGTCATCTTTGTACACATCAGCCTGCATCAATATGACATTTTGTGTCTTTCCAGTTGATGGAGGCTGGTCTTGTTGGTCATCTTGGTCAAAGTGCTCGGCAACTTGTGGAGGAGGGCATTACATGAGAACCCGCTCTTGCACAAACCCCGCTCCAGCATATGGAGGAGATATTTGTCTTGGACTTCATACTGAAGAAGCACTGTGCAACACACAACCATGTCCAGGTATGACAAATCAACCAGTACAGCTTTGTTCTTTGTCTACCACAGAATAAAGCATTTTTTTTTCCCCTTGGTCTATTGTTTAGGAGCAAATTATGTCTCTCCTTTATTAAATGCACACTGAGCTCTTAAGTGCTGCACTCACAGGGAATTCAGTAAGAGCAGAATATCGCCTACTGGACACCACCTCATCCCCAACCCTCCCTTAAAAATTGCACAAGAATTAAAATTTGAGTAACCAGGTTCCAGGTCTCTATAAACTAAAATGATTTAATACTTGAAGTGGTGCATCAAAAGGTCTGGGAGACTTTTAATAACAGTATCACAAAGGAATACTTTTGATATAGCACTAAACATCCACAGCAAGCAAATTGCTGAGGTTGCTTATTCAACGGTATGAGTATCACACTTTCAAGTGTATATTGTCTTATATCAACTTTTGCTTAAGCCCTGTTTTCGTATACAACAAAGAGCAAACTGAAAAGGTCTTTGCAAAATATGCTATTCAACTTCAGGTGTTAAGGAGCAGAGAATTCATCTTTTAAATGGCTGTAAAGTACTTAGCAAATGAAATGTCTTAGCTCTCTTACTAGTTATATAATACTAAGGATCATGACTTTGTAACTTCGACTCTGCCTTTTGACCAATATTAAAGGAACCTAACATTTTTTGTGAAATTAAAGTCAGAAGTAGAAAATAAAAGCACACAAACAAGGTAAAATCATGAGTGAAAAGACACTGGGAAAGTTTGTTTTCATTTATTGCTGATCAGTGGGTTATAAGCAACAGTAAAAGAAAATGCCTGCAAGCAGCTCTGTTATCACATTGTACCTGCTTCACAGAGAGTTGCTAAACTTCATCACAGAAGTTTTCTGCTCATATGATGAGGTCATGCACAGGAAAGCACGAGCTTCATTAGTGTGAATTTATGGATCCTATTACCTGTGCAGAACTACAATTTTACTTAATTTCCTTTTCTAGGCACTGCATGCCTTGTAGCAGAATGAAAGTACCTACTTTGTCAAAATTAAAACAAGTGTAACACTCTGAGTTGGGTTTAAAAAAAAGGAAAATATAAATCAGTTGATGGTTTGATTTTTTCAAAACAAATAGTGTATATTTGTCTGTAGAAGTTATGTAGCTGTCTTGGGATCCTTAAGGCATATTTAAAGGTCAGAACTGGAATGCTCACTGTGCTAGTATTATAGCTATTTGTCTTGTGCATTTATTTTCTATCAGCGTTTTTCTAGAAATGACAGTTTGCAAAAATTTATAGGTAATTCTTCAGCTCATTTTGACCTGGTTGTTGACCAAGTTTTGGAGCAGATGGGGAGGTTGGTTTCATTTTGTTTCAAGAAGGTGAACACTTTTGTAAAGCATTACAATTTCAGAGTGAAACACATTTCTTGCATATCTGTGGTGTTTTATTTATATTTCAGTCTCACTGAAAATTTGCTGTATGTTTTTGAAACAACACATCTTACAACTAGCTGTGAGAATGAAGCCCTTGCTTCATGTGCAGAGGCTGCTTCACTGCTCTTATTTCACATCGGTAGGGGACAAAAATGACCCCAGTGCTACACATTGTCAAGTTTGGACAGATTCCCACATCCTTGCAGAGTCATTTTACTGTGGTGAGAATCATGTGGCCAGTGATTACTGCTACTGCAGATCTGGAAATACCATTGGTGACATTTGCTCAGTTTATTCAATATAAGAAAGGAGTATCAGTGACAGTCGGGATCTAGAAACTACCAAATAACACAGAAAAGCATATGCAAAAATAGAAATTATTTATAAAGTTTATTAGGTTATGGAAAGAGAAGAGGTTTCTTGTCCTTTGAAATAGTACTTTTTTGGCAAAAGCAAAACTGGAAAAAGGCTAAAATTTGCAGGATCCTTATACCAAGGACTTCTTGAGGATATGGAGGGCTAATGACAAATCCAGCTGAAAGTATACAAGTATACACTTAAAAGTAGTTACTGACCTGCGTCTTCACAATACATCATTTTTTCTCATCCTTCATTTTAAAAGCTGTATCACTGTATGTTTGTGTTTTGTTTTGCTTTTTTAAATCTGATTAAAGCCCCATTAATATGAATGGAATTGCTGCACTATTCATCAGTAGTGGTTTATAGACTGCTTACCATTACATATAATCTGTTGCAACAGTGTCTGTAATGTACTGACTAAAGCAATATTTTATTTTTTTAAATAATTACTGCTGGAGGGATATATGTTCTGTCCTTGAACTGCTAACTCACACATGCAGATAAAGTATAAAGCAGTTGAGCATTTAGAAATTATACTGTAGTTCTGCATGAAAGAAATTTATGATCTTATGGACTGGTGGTCTGATTTTTCTGAGGTACCTTCTTCACCTAAAGGAACCGATTGACTTACTGGCTTCAAAGGCTAGCCAAAATGCTTAAGGCAGAAGACAAGACATCTGAGTAAACCCTGCAATGTTAAAGATGAAAGGTAGTCCAGGTTAAACACCTTTCCAGTCCTCCCTCTCTCTTCTGCCCTCATGACTTTTGTAGAGAACTCGGGAACAAGTTAAGAGGAGCCTTGACAAGGTGAAAAGCAGAAAGTGGTGTGAAGGATCTGCTTGAGGTGCCAGAGAGCCTTGGATACTTCGAAGATAAAGAAATCAAAGGGATGAGACAGGATAACAGTCTATTTAAGTGCATACAAAAGACATAGGGTCAGCCTCTCCATAATGGCACAGGTAGTGATTCCACAAAGGGCAGGTCTGCCAGTTTGAAATGACACACCTGCAATCTTAGGTGTCCTATCTCTGTGTGACTCTCTGAGCTCTACCATAGCAGGGATGTCCACCCATCTCACACCTGCAGTGATGTCAGCTCTATCTTCTTCTGTGATTTTATATGCTGGATGGAGCTGATCAGCATGATGCCGTACCCACTGACTGCCTGTGCTGTGCACCCGGGATTCTAGCATGGGAGGGAGGCACACTGTGTTGCACCTGGGGAAAGGTCCTAAGGCACATAGTGTCTTTTACAGGACCCCATGCTTAACATGTCTTGACAGAAGGCAGGTGCATTTAGGACAGTCACAAGCATTTTTAGCAGCTGCTGTGTACACCATAAATAGGCCTGGATTGGGCAAGAGTGCTGGCTCCTGCTTAAGCATGTTCTCTGCCACAGATGAAAGTTTGTGCCAAGGTCTGTACTGTGGCAGTGTTTCTTTAGACTTGAATGGAACGAACAACTGTGCAAGTGATGGCATACACCTGAACCATAGACTGAAAGAGACTGGTAGGATTGATTGCTATGACTTACTTCTACGAAGGCAAGGCTTGCTCTTGAATTGTAAGAAAGCTGACCTCAGTAAGCTCGCAGCATCTCATGTGAATCAGATCAATTCACTTAAGTGTTCTGAGATCACACAGAGATTGTTTGGTATGAAATAAAAATGTCTTAATCAAAACTACGTAGTCAGAGGAAGAAATCTAAAGAAATAATAGAAGTTGTTCTTGAACCAAATGTGAGAGAAGGAAAAGAACAAGATATCATCTGAGATATAAAGTATTCTCCTTTATCTACAACAAAGAAACAGACCAGAACAAAAAGAAAGAAAAGTGCGTCTGCAAGATACTACTTTTTTGTAGTTGAGCAAACATCCTCTCTTAGACTGGGAATACATATTTCTGTAGTTCTTATTGCTACTTGTCAGGAACATAGATAAAAGCTACTGTCATTGCCATCGTAAAGGCCTATGGTGAAATTAAGTCCAAGGCAATCACGCTTTCAGTCATGCTCTTGGTGCCACAGCCAAATCCCTTAGGCTACTCACTTTCACCCACAAACACAGTGGCAGAAGCTAAAGTTGTATATACTTCTGTGACAAATTTACCATTGCACTCTACGTTTTTGAGACTTCTGCCAGCTTGTCAAAACTGGCTTTTCTTTATCACAGTCAGCAGAACTGTCCTTCGTTAGTTTGTAGAAGCTAGGGACCAGGCCCTCTGTCATAGTTTAGAAAGATATAACATTTCACTCTCTCTCTGGGTACTTGAAGCATTTAAATCCACTGTGTGTGTCTCTCTCTTTCTACCTGTTGCAGACAGCTGGTCAGATTGGTCTGAGTGGTCCGAGTGTGACTCGTCTGGAGCTCAGTTCCGTGTTCGGCAGTGCATTATTTTATTTCCTGTGGGCAGCCAGTGTTCCGGGAACACCACGGAGACCCGAGCCTGTGCTTTTGGCTCTAACTTTGTACCAGGTGAGAGCAAGGTTCTCCATTAACAATAAGTGAAATCTCACATTTCCGGAATGGGGCGTTTTTCATATTTCATATTTCAATTTCTCATACTGTACTGTGCAGAGAGTCAAGAATTTAAATAGAATTTGCCTTTTCTCAGCCTTTTTGCTGGTCTGCTCTTTAGAGCATATGTTGCTGGATCATAAAAATCTGTCTAATTCCACTGAGTGCTGTGGAGCTGTCGTATTTGTCACCACTTGGGACTTTCATTATTCAGTAAAACAGTATTCTACAGGTCCCTTTCATTCTACTTAATAAAAGGACGCAGGGCTGACAATAGACAGCTAGAAGTCTTTTGCTTTTTTTCTCTTTTTTGGGGATTCTGGGGTTGTTACAGAAACATTCCTCTACTTTTTGTGACTTGTGTATGCAAAAATGGATACTGTGGTAGTTATGGAAATCATTTCATGGAGTCCCTTAGCTTAACAGCTGTTTGGAAAGTTAAATACTGTCAGCTGTGTCTCAGGTTCATATCTCCCACGTGACCGCTAAATGCTTGATGGACAGTCATGTCATGCATTGCTCCACAGCATTTGTTGAAACTTGTGCCTGTGTTCTTTTTTGAATCACAGCAGTCATTGAAATCCACACAACAGTATGGGTGGAGACATTGCATTGCTGTTAGCAATCATTTTTCCATCTGAGTACTTAAAAGACAGCAGCCTATTCACAGACAGAAGAATTGGCATTTTCATGTATCATTTGAAATAAAATTACGTTTACTCAGTGCAGCAGTCTTTTTCTCTATGACAGTGTTGTACAATACAGTGCAATATTACAAAGAAATCAATAAATATAAATAGTGCTTTTATGGATGGTACAGAGACAATAGGAATAAGTTCTTTATCTCACAAATACTATTTTTTTTCTCCAAAGCCACTGTGAAAGAGTTCAGTATGAAAGCAAAAACTCCCACATTGTGTTTTCTCCTTTTGCTCGGGGTTTCCAAGCAACTTAGTTAATATTCACATTCTGCAAATGCTTCACTTAATCCAATATAAGCTCTACATCTTGTTCTGGAAAGTGTGCATTTTCAACATCTGAAGTGAGGAATGTTAGATGAATAAGCAGCAGCCACCTCTTCTCTGGGCCTTCTGGTTTGTTTGCCACTCCCCTTCAGATTACCCATGCCACAGAATGTAAAGGCCTGTCCTTTACAACTCACCTTGGGCAAACTAGCTTTCTTTTTGGGATCTTTCAGCTCACTTTCATGCCTCCATTAAATAAAGGTCCTCAGACTCAGCGTTCTTTCCCTCTCAACTTCTCTTTCCTTTTTCCAATTTACCTCACTCCTTTTCTCAGCTAGTGCGCCAGCATGTCCACCCTCATGTTCTCTTCTCATCTTGCTTACTTTCACTCTGTTCTTGCACAGAACTTAATGAATATAATATGATTCTGGCAGAATGCAAAAATTAATCCTTATCATTGCTGCTACTGTGTTTCCAGAGTTAATCCGTGTCAACATTACCTTGCAGAAACTTACTGTCTTTGCGTACATTCTTTTCTGCTTTTTGTTTGGGCTGTGAATTTACTGTCTCCCAGCCTTTAACTATCTGTAATAGTACTGTTGTGTCAGATCTGATACTTCGTCACTTTGAAATTAGTTTGCATTGATTTAGCAGCTGAAGAAGGGTAAAACCTTGTGATTCACTTTAGCAGAAATAGTCTGTGGTATGTTAGAAATGCAAAAGTCATAGCAGTTTGTTTCACATCTGGTAATATGCTAAAGTGTCCTTCAGCCTGGAGAAGAGATTAATTTTTAAGCCAGAACCACTAATATAGTGTTTGCTTCTCTCCTGTTTTCCCGTCAGGCCTCTCTTATCACTTCTGATGCCCCCAGAATCATACTACAAGGGTTTGTTTCACTGTCTGGATACAGATTCAGATTTTGAAGCTGCTTTCGTAGAAGAAGTTTGAGACCCTTACTTTCTATGCATTCTTACAGTAGTAGTCTTTCTCCTTAATCAGTCCTTTTCCATTATCACACATTTTTAATTTTCTTAAAAGAACATCAGAATGGCCACACTGGTTCAGAGCAGAAGTCTGTTTTGCCCAGTTTCCTCCTTCCACCAGTAACCATGATGTCTAGGGAAGGATAGAAACTGGGCAAGCATGTATCAATCTTCCCTCCCCTCCCTATAGTCTCCTAGCCTTCAGCTGCTTTCAGTTCAAGAGAGTGCTTAAGCCTGATGTGGTTCATCCGTTTAACACCCTGAAGTGGTTCTTTCTCTAAATACTTGCCTAGTTTTCTTGCATCTCTGCATCTTCTTCATCATCTTTTGGCAGTGGGGTTTCCTTTCAATAAAAGCAATCTCCTCTTTCCTTTTAAACTAGAAGAAACAGCATACCATCAATCACTCTATCGACTTTCTCCTACCATTCATTATTTTGTATCAGACTCCACTAAACTGTTCCTTTCTTAGTCCAAAAAGTCCAGTCTACTCTGTCTTTCCTCGTATAAAAGCCATTGCATACCATCATTGCTGCCCTTCTCTGAACTCTTTTTAGTTCTGCTAGAGGCATTCTTGAGATGGGAAAACCAGAACTGCACACAGTGTTCAAAGTGTGGAAAACCCATGGATTTATAAAGTACTATTTTCCTGTTTTGTTCACTGTTGCTTTCTTGGTAATTCCTGGCATTTGGTTTCCCTTTTTGATTGCTTCTGAACACTAAGCTGTTATTTTCATGGAACAATCTGTCATAACCCCAAGGTCTCACTCATGAGTGGTAACTGTCAGTTCACAGACCACTGACCTATATGGATGTTGTTTTCCACCCTATCTATCACTTTACACTGATCTATGTTCTGTTTCATTTGTTATTTTATTGACTAGTTTTGTAAGGTCCTTCCATAGCTCTTCACAGCATGCCCTTGTCAACGCTACCTTTAATAACTCTGGATCATCAGCAAACTTCAAACCCAAATTGGTTTTCTTTTCTAGCTCTTTCATGAATACATTTAACAGTATAGGTCCCTGCAGAACCGGTAACCTTCATCCACTTTAAGAACTGATCACATAGTACTACTGTCTGTTTCCTGTCTTTTCCTTCATGCCTTAGGGCTACTTTGTTTCTGTGGGAGCCTTTGACAAGGGACTTGGCAGCTCTTTTGAAATCCAGGTAGACCCCATCAGTTACCTCACCCATATTCAGGTGATCACTGACCCTTTCAGAGAGGTTCAAGAGATTTGCAAGGCAGGACTTTCCTTCACAGAAGGCATGGTCCCAAGGTAGAAGAGTAGGACATGCTGATTGTCAACATATTGTTTTGAATATTTATTCAGAACACCTCAAAAATAAGAGTAGCCAGGACACAGACTGGAATCAGAATGTATTAGTTTACTGTCAAAACCCATGAAATTGGCAGTCTTCTTTTGTGAAGATTTTTAAATTCTATCTTTTCATATTAGTAATACATGTGACTCCTAGAAGTAATGAGTCCATTTCAGCTCTGAGCAAAATAGTGAAACCTACATTAATTTTACCATTCAGATATGCAGTGATTTCTCAACATGTTTTTCCTACCAAAAAAAACCCACAAAAATATGTTCATTTGCACATGATCTGTTTAATTTCAGAGATGTTTTGAGGCAAGATTGAAAAATATATTACTGCTTTTGCTTGGGAAACTGAGAAACCTGAAGATGTCATGGGACCTTTCTGTTATTTCCACCAAATAATGAAAATCTGATTTACGTAGTTCTGACTTGGAGTAAACACAGTAGAATAAATTTTGAAATCCTTGAATCCTTGAAATTCTGTTAATGAAATTGGTAGCTGTCTGTAATATTTTACCTCTGTGGCATAACCACTTTATTTTTCTAGAAATAACAGTGGCACGATCCAGCAGCATAGAAGAAAAACGATGTGGTGGTAAGCTTTTCATTTCTGTCCTGTGTATTAAAGGCTGAATTACTGATTCCCTCTTGTTTCCATTTGTTTCACCTTTTACACTCTCTTAGTTTTATTCCACATTTTAAATGCCACATTCTTATTATTTACACTTGCCTAGAAAAAGAGATGTAGTTACTACAGGATTCTTCATTAAACATCCAGCTGCCATTGCCAACATTTGAGACAAGACCATGTATTACTGGATGGTTTTTTTTTCTTCTTTTCCCTTATGTCAGTCACCCTTTTTTCCTCAAAAAGGAATTCCTATCATAAGCTAGTTATGAGCAGGTCAAAATCTGTAAAGTTGTTGCACCTTTTGCAGGATAATAATTTCACAAATCTCTTTGGGACTCCAAATGAATAGCAGAAAGCCAGCCTGTTAACCCATTTAATAGAAGAGCCTGTATCTGTGGCTCATTTTCAGCCTGGCTGCCAAAGCCAGAACTAAAAAGTAAAAAAAAATGTTCTGTTCCAGAGAGTCCTTATGCTAGCAAAACAAATCCCAAAAGAGGAAACTGAATTGTTGAAAAAAAAGAAAACCATAACAATAATTAAAAAAAAAAGGGAAAGATGACCATTTTTTGTGTGTTGAACTATCACCTTAGTCTGTGTGATCATGGTAATAACTCTGGCTGGTTCTAGTATTCTTCCATGCACAGGTAAGCTGTATTTTTAACCTAATAAGAGACAATGATATCATAGGGGCTATGAAGGGATATGTATGGCAATGCATTATTCTACTGTTACCAGGATAATGCAATTTGATTTCTCAGGTAGAAGTGGAACTCTGAAACCATTTTGCCAAGTTGCACAACAGTGGGAAACTTTTGTAAAAGTGTAGAAGGATATTTCAGTGATATTATACGTATTAGGGCAGTCTGCCTAATCACCTAAGTCTTCTTTTATGTTCCTAAATTCCCAGTATGCATGTAAAAGTTCTAACTTAGGCACTTGCCAAAACTGGGACTCATATGCTAAACCCTTTTCTGCATTTCAACGACCAAGGCCTAACATCTGTTTTTCAGACTAGTCCAGTCTTTCAGTTTAAAATACTTCATTTACGCATGCAGGCAACCACATATGAATTTTCACTGATGTTAGTATGAAAATTCCAACTTGAGCTCCTCACTGGTGCTTCTTTCTTCATCAAAAAACAGCTTCAGTTTGAAATAACAGTGCAAAGCAGTGCAATTTATTTCTCACTAATATCTGTGCTGCATATGACCTGTTATTTCTCACCTTTCAGTGACATCATGGGATGATTGCATTTTAGATTCCCTTCTACAATTTCATACAGCAGTGAGCTTTCTTAGTTTTACTTCTTGCATAGGTGGAGAGAATTTCCCATAGTGTCTTCTGAGGGAAGAACAGATAGGAGAGTCTCAGGTGAACAATGCTGCAGCCTCAGTTGTTTACTTTACCCTCTCTGGCTGGTGTAGTTAAGAGCATCCTGAGACAGACTGCTGAGGAGTCTCTCTTCTCCCCATTTTCCCCTTAAATGCTACCATTTTTTCCACACTTCCCACTTACACATACAAAAAAATCCGAAGACTGGAGAAGTGAACAAATTGGCCATACTTTGAGGATAAAGAGGCAGTGAGACAAAGCAGGGGATGGCAAAGAAGTAGGCCATTGGGCCTGGGACATGCATCAAATAAAGATGATACTGAAAATATTTTAGGGAAAGCAAGACTTGGGATTCAAAGATTGGGGGTTTTGTTTGTTCTGCCACAAGTCACTGTGTACAAGAAAGAACGAGAAGAACAGCAGAGAAGGAGATGCTGTAGTTCACTGAGAATAAACCATGTATGTACATTATATACATAATTTGTATTTATAACAGGTTATATCATGTGCACAAAGAAATTAAGCTGAACTTAGAAAATGCAGATCATTTGTCTTATTTGGGTTCTTTGTTAAGCACATTTCAAAAATCTCAGTCTGAGTACTTACAGAGATGTATGGGTATCTAAGAGTCTCATAATTATCCCTCCAAGGAAATAAAATGCATTTGCTACTGTAGGGATAGGCCTTTGGAATTGAAACATTTCTGAGAAACTCATGAAATTTCCCATATCTTCATTTAAGTCAAGCACTACTCTACTTTTTTTTCCTGAAGCTTTTGTTATTACTTCCTTAAAAATAAGACTGTCTTCTGCTGTTATTACTTCCTTAAAAATAAGACTGTCTTCTGCTGTCCACTGTGCAGAGTTCAACATGTTTCACATGATTGCAGTGGGATTAAGTAGCTCTATACTTGGTTGCCTTCTTACCCTGCTTGTTTACACCTATTGCCAACGTTATCAGCAACAGTCCCATGATGCAACTGTAATCCATCCCGTATCACCAGCTCCTCTAAATACCAGCATCACCAACCATATCAACAAACTGGACAAATATGATTCTGTAGAAGCCATCAAGGTGAGAAATGGGCTGGGAGCTCTATAATGCACAACATAGGGGGTCCTGTATGGCAATTATGCTATTTCAAAAAAATTCTACTTACTAGTTTTCTGGAATGGCATTTGGATTTTCTGATTCTTAACAGCAAAAGGAGATTTCACTTGAAGTATCATAATTATAGATCCTTTCCTTTGTCAATCCCTATTACACAGGAAATTGGATTTTTTGTGTAATTTATACGGCAGCAACATTTCCTGAAAGAAGCCCGACCACTAGTCAAGTTCTTTTTTTTTTCATAGTTGTGTTCCCCAGCAGCTTATTTGAGAGGTAGATAGGTCCATTAACAATCATCATGACATATATAAAAGATAATCCTTTGGGTCAAATGGTATAGTGTCAAGGGCATGGTTTGTCTTCCTGCATGTCTCTGTATGGGAGATTTATCTGGTGAATATTCTAGGTCAGATTATCAGCTACTGTTCATATCCAGAGTATTCTGTAAATTAGCAGTACAGATATACATTAGCTGAGGGCCTGGTATGATATCTGTATTACATGACCATTGTTCCTGAAAAACTATTTGCTTTTTATGACCTTTTAGAGTAGCTCAGCTTTTTAGATCTACTGAATTAAGGAAGGCTGGGCATTCTGAAAATACTTGGCTCAGTATCTTCAGATTATGCAGTTTATTACTGCAGCTGCAAAGCTTTTTGTAAATGAGGATTTTTCATAAATCCTAACTCGAGAATCCAGTTTTTAGTTTCTGCATTCTTCTTGCTAATTAAAGATATTTTAGGAAATTTTATTAGAAATGGTAAGAAAAGCCTAGATTTTGTCATCAGTAGGGGAATATGTACCTAACTTAAAGCTTTTTCAAATCCTACTAAGTGTCTCTCTGGATCCATGCAAGAACAAAATATCTTTTAAAAATCTTATTCTAAATACCTAAATTGCTTTAAAAAAATGGGATTTATACTCTTAAAACATTCAGACATTTCTGCTACGTATTCCTACATATATTGATGCAGTAAAGAGAAAATAGTTCTTAATAAAAATATGATGAGTAAATCATTCTAATAATGGAAGAACTGAATAGATATGGTTAAAAAGTATGTAGAGTCTTGTAATATTGGGGGGAAAGTGCATAGTTATACTCTGTTGAGTAGCATTGCTTTTTGTAAGAACATTATTTATGAGCAGACACATACAAATGCAGGTTTTTGCAAATGTGCAGGTATTTCTGGATGCATTTTTGACTGACTTACAGTTCACAAATATTTCCCACAAGAGTTGTCTTAATGAAATAGTACTTAGTTGCTATCTTCCCTTTATCTCATTTTCTTTTTTTTTCCAGGCATTTAACAAAAACAACCTGATTCTGGAGGAGAGAAACAAATACTTCAATCCACATCTTACTGCAAAGACTTATTCCAATACCTATTTTACAGATTTCAATAATTATGATGAATACTAATGGGTTTGTGTATTTTCTGGCCTTCTGTAACTCCCCAGTCCCTAAGGCCTATGCTACATGACTGCTCGTGTGATTGAGGCTTCAGAGATGAAGTTCAGAGACATTTCTAGCATGATCCAAGCCATCAGTGTCCCATTGCTGCAAAAAACCCCAAACACCTGTTTGTGACCTGATGTTTTCTTTGCAGGTTGGCCTTCAGTGCAGGATGCAGCTATAGCCCCTAAGTGTTTCTGAATCCCTCCTGAGGAATGCATCACTTCACTCAGTTTCATAAGCATTCAGTCAGATTTCTCTAACAAGGGGCTAACTAATTTCAAAGCTTTTAGAAAAAATCTGTTACCCCTGAAAACTGTGCCAGGAGTACAAATGTAATTTTGTTTTGGGCATTACGTTTTAATTTCTGTGAGTTAGTAATGGAGCCCTCTGTGGAGTCTCCCTGAAACTTGTACCATCAAAAACAGCTCACAGAGTATTGAGAAAAATGACAAGGACAAATTTGGTTGTTCAGTGATGTTCTGTAGCAGCTCTGCACTCTCCAGAGCTAATCTTTCTGGACTGAAAATCATTCAGGCTAGAGTTCTTTGAGCCATTCAGCTGTGTGAAGAATAAATGTGTGAAAAATAAGGACGTACCAAGTGATACGATCTTGTAACAAAACAGAAAACCTTCAGGGTAGGTGGTTTCCAGTTGTGAGTCAAGTCAAGTGACATAAAGCCTATGCATTGTTTACTTTAATTTTTGGGATGGTGTTGGGGAGGGAAGGAGGACAGAGAGGAAAGGCACACTGGAATATTTCTGCATGCCGGTGGTAAGCCAGGGTTACTGTAGCATACAGATTTGGATGAGTTGTGGTGGTCCAGAGGCTTCCTCTCCTTGATATGTGCATATGGAGCCCGCTTGTCTGGTCTGCTGCAGCACTTACAGTCATGCCTCTCAGTGAAAGATGCAACTGCGCCATATTTTGTATACTGTCTCAAGGTCTCTGGGGTATGTAGACATAATCATAGAACTGCTTTTCTCTTTCCAGCTTTGACTTCATATATACATTTTTGACAAAGCAAAATCAGAAAATGCATATGCATTTGTAAATCATTGTCTGATCTTACTGATGCGTCTGATCCAAACTAATCTGCCTTTGGGGGAACATTGTTAAGGCGTTTTAAGTGAATATCTTGCTGGACCTTATTGATGTAAACATTTAAAATACTGGTTGAGTTTTAAATTATCAGTTTTAATTCCTTTTCTAGTGGCAGGTGAGGAAACAAAGGATCTTCACATTTTTGTACCATTTTTCTTTGTTCTGTCAGTCTTCATCCACATTCATGACATTTTTGGAACTGAAATTCCAGATGTACAATTAAAAAGAAAGTGCAGAGATTTGGGCCCGGTTTTACAGCGTATTTATTATTAAAGTGGCATTTGCTACTCTTGGAAGCTTGTGTAGAGAAATTAAAAATGAATATTAAGGATTAAAGAATTAGGCTTTTTGTTTTTTCAACGTATTCAATACAAAGATCATTGCAACAGAATATCAGGAAAGTATGCAAGGAGAAACAGAGTGGAAATGTTTCCACTTTATAGTCTGTGATCATTAGGTTATGCTATGATAGGCAAATAATAGAAAAATTTCTACAAATTGTTAAAATTCTAAATTATGTTAAAAAAAAATGCAAAAAGTACCGAGGAACATTGATAATGTGAGACGGCATCTGAGCACCGCTTTGGTGATCCAGCAATTTACATAGCAAGGGTAAACACTGTATCTAACTATGGCAATGAGTAACATTTTTGAGTGGGGATAGATCCGAATGTAGTACTATGCTTCCAATCTCTCTTCTGCAGTAAAAAGAGAAAAATGCAAAGCAGGTGGTCTCTGAAAAGCTGTAGAGTAACGTGAACACACATTTACCATCTGTGAAAATAATTGAGAGCACCTTCCCAATTTTTCCAACAGAACAGTTCTCCCTGTTATTATTAACTGTGTCAAAAGAAAGAGCTCCTACTCTCACACCAGTTCACCTTAAAAAAGTATGATAACACTAGTTCTCTGTAATTTGTGATTGTTTTACTGTACATTAGATTTGTGTCACAGGAAGAAATTACCAATATCAATTGCCCTTGGGTAAGAGGGAATTTTCTCTGCAAGGAAATTCAGTAGGATGGATAGAGAAGGAAAAAGCTCTCCAAATGGTAACCAGCATGGTATCTGAATCACTGTCTTCATGCCAAAAGATAAAATTCTAAGTTTAAAAAATATAAAGCAAATAAAAACTATATTGCTGTCACTGCCAAGAAAAAGCAACATGTGTATGTGTGTGTGCACATACACACACATACAGAAAGTACTGTTCCTCTCTGCCACTGTACTAAGAGCACATTAGTCTGGCTTCTGAATTTTATACTTAGACTATTAGTTATGAGTCCAATATTTTTTAAGTATTTAAACTATATTTTTATTTTAATCTTTTTTAATTAAAATTATCTGAAATTAGCTTTTTTTTACTCTTCAGTAGTTCTGAGGTGCACCTATCTATACATTGATCTATTTTCCATTCCTTGCACAGGTAGGTACATGTGTTAGATACATGTTATATATGATATGTGATAATACCGTAGGTTCAGTCTGCGCAGTCATAGTTAAAGTACATTTAGCAGATGCCCAGTCTGCCCTCACTTCTGTCTCCCAAAGGAGTGTTTCTGGCATTCCCACTCTTTTGACTAACTAACCCCAATGTAATGTCATTTAAAGACCATGCCAACTAGTCAGAGAAGTGTGTCTTTTCTTTTTTTGTTTTTTTTTTTCTTTCTTTTTTTTTTTTTTTTGGTCATTTAGCTTCCTAAATTATGCTATTCTAAATTGCAGGCAGAGGTATGTTCAAACTTCTATCTAAAGCAGCTTTAGGTCTGGTTTTCACATTCCTTCAGGATAAATGTGAAAATTTTACATCACTTCAATGAGAAATATTGATCCCAAGATCTCCTTGTCAAGCTAGATTCTGAGACAGCAGGTTTTAAAGCCATTAGATTTTTGTGTCTTAGATAATTTTAGAGGTGCCTAAGGTGTGCTAAGTATTATCAGTATTTTCATCTTCTGTGTTCAGCACAGCTGCCCAGGTGGTTTGATACAGCCTTTCCTAATACATGGAGCAGTGCAAAGTGCACTTTCCATTAGGCTTCAATTTATTTTATTTAGCATTTTTTTCTAAAATGGGCTACACACATTTTGGGGCAAAGTAGTTTTCTGCATGAGAACTCTTAGGGTTTTTTTGCCAAAAATGTAACAAAGTGCAAATCTTCCCATGCAAATCTTGTTTAAGCCAGTAGGACTCTTGGATTTGTACAAGAGTAAAATTTAGTTCTTACAGCATTGTTGTTTTTGGGAAGGGAGAATTAACTCCCTTAACCCTTAAATGCCATGTGGTACAAGCAGGCATGCATTTTTTGCATGGGAAAAGTGATCTGTTCTGGGTAAACATACATATTACCTCTGATGCCAGTATTTAATATTACTAAACCACTTCTGCACTGATTGCATTAATTTAAAAAATGTGTTTCTATTTTGAACATGAACATTTTGCCAGATGGATCAAAATTCTCAGGATACATCTGTAGCATTGCTTTCCGTGTAGCACTGCTGCACACAGTGAAGAGAAAGCGGGATTGCAAAGTCTGATCCTGTACAGTGTAGGCTTTCATTGGATAACCCAAGTTAGAATTGCACTTAAGTACACTTTTGGGGCTTAATTTAGTGTCTGATATGTATAGTCTGTTGCTTAGTTGCTTAGAAAATTGATTCCTGTGCTTGCAGATTTATCTTGTACTTTGATTTGAATCTGATGATCTTTGTGGTCATGTAGTTACTTTAACTGGGAGCTTTTTCACCCAGTTGCAGTCACCTGCTGTGGGAGCAGTGTGGCTTGGCTAAAACTGATCAAGAAATTTCTGACTAGGATTTGAGTTTTCATAAGAGAGTGGGGGAAAGAATGGGGATTAATTGGCTTTGATTTCCATGCTATTAAGCAGTACTGATTAAAATCTCGGGTGGGTATAGGACAGTGTGTATTTAGTTAGCGTTATCAGAATTCAACACTAACCTCTAAGAAAAAACCACGTCAATATACAAATCAAGAGCTACTAAAGCACTTAGTTATATTAAATGAAAGAGTTCTCAGATCATGAGACCATATGGCTCCTCAAACCAGAAAAGAAAATAAGAGGTCCCAGGTGCAATGAAAATGTTAATGAGAACAAATGTTTCAAGACTTTTCCCTCATAAATGTAGAATATATATGTGCACTTCTTTTTCTCTAAATGTGGGACCAGTTTTAGTAAAATCAGCATAATATAATCACATTCCTAAAGCTAATTGTGTGCATAATGGCTTTGCTGTATGAGATCCAATTCTGTAAACACTTTGGTCTGTGTTCATCTCACTCTGCTAGAGGCATCTGGCCAAATTACGATTGTAGCTGCCATCAGCACCCTCTATGCCCAGTGGAGATGGGATCCTCCTCTCTTGTCTAGTCTGGGAGAACATCCTTCTTAGATTTTCAGAGTTACCTCCTGGAGAGGGCTTGTGTCTCTCCACTGACAATATAATGGGCCTAGAGAGATACACTCCTAATTTTGGCTGTCATTTAGATGCCTAAATTTAGGTTGGCGAAATCTAGGCTGGCTCTTGAATACAAGTGTGATTTTACTCACCACGTAAGTAACCACACTGAGTTCAAAAGTACAGAGGTAAGAAGTTGCTTATTTTAATGTGTTTACAGGATTGAGCACAAAATCTATAGCTTCTGCACAAATCCATGCAAGTACAAGATGACTGCAGTAGTAACAAAACTGGTTCATTTAAAATTGTTCACAATCAAATCTGCATCTTGGTATCAGGGAATAGATATGTGTTCATTGTGTGGGGTATTTGAATTCATTCTTTTCTTTGCTAAATAAATGAGTGATAAAACCAGATACTGCTTGATTTCATTTAAAAGCCATTCTCCCCATTGAAGAAGCGTTCTGGGGTCTGTGAATGTTTTCTCTTTCTTTCTCTCTCCTCCTTCTCCACCAAAATGAATCTGTGTGCAGTTGAAATGGCCTTTAGACAGACTGTTCTGTATAACTGAATGAATGCTTTTCATCGTGTTGCCATGCAACAAGATTTTGTAAGTGGGATGGTACAGAAAGGGAAATGTGTTAACCTGGGGGGATTGGCAAAAATTTCAACTCCAACAGTAGCAATGGAAGCGTAGAAGGGTGTGACTGATGGCTTGGCAAATTCATCAGTACAACTTCACACAAACTTCAGCCTGTTAGGAACTGGTAAGGGCAGGCCTCATAACCTGGAAACTCCTGAATAGTCAAGCCAACTGGTTACTCAAGCAAAAAGCAGACTAACTGGCATGCCTGACTGATTTCAACAGGTCTTCTGCAAAGTTGAGAAGCGGGAGAGAAATCAACTGGAAACATTCTCAGTAGCAGGTTAACCAGAAGGGAACTCAATGTTTTCCCCAGCAGCAAGCACTGCAGCACAGGTGGTATTCTGGCAACGTCTGTGTCATCGGGTAATGTAGGGCAATGGGAGCCGATCTGTAAAGCAAAAGAGGTGGTGCTGGACACATGGATTTTGGACTAGCACCAGTCTAGTCCCACGGACTGAATACCCAGTACCAGTTAGTGTGCCTGTTTAGTTTCATGCATGCATTCAGGGGAAAAAAGAAAAAAAAAAGGAAAAAAGGCCAATTCACATGCTCTGAGATTGCTGCATGGTACAATTGAAAGCCCAGTAAGAGATGCACCAGGAACAGATAAACCTTTAATTTCCAATTGGCTATTTAGATCCAGACTGGCCACTTTTCCGCGGCCTTCTCCCTTGGAATTGCTTTTATACCTGTGTGCATGCTGGAGAGTGCTTTCTGTTGTCACAGCCCTATGAAGTGCCTCATACTGCAGAAAGATTGTCTCTAGTAGTGATGTACCCAAGGTAAAAGTAATTGAAATACAGCTCAGATATTTTCAGAAATAGTAAACACTTTTGATTTGCTCTCAGGAAAATGCTATTGCTTACTACAGTAATGGAGGTGAAAGATCCTTGTCCAGAACTTCACAGGTAATGATTTTCCCTTGCCATTATCTCCTTCAAAAACTGCTTCCCTAGGAAAACTTGCCAGGAAAGCTCCTGAAAATACCCATATTTAGGCAGAAACATTGGTGTAGTGGCTAAAGCACAGAATCAGGAATGCAGGGATCTCAGCCAAATACTACTGCCAGTTACACCTGCAGAGTCCTTCCACTGACATGAGGTCTATTTTGGATTTACACCTATTCAGACTCATAACACAATGTGTATCCTAAGGTCTAATCTTAATTGTCCATTGGTTTTACTGATCATGTGAGAGAAGCTCAACTGATCAGTAGTAACTTTTTAAGTCACAATGACCAAAATGTTTTTCAAACCTATGTTTACACCCTGCATTTCCCTCCCCAGTGGTATTTTGGATAATTTAAATGTTTTATTTTGATCTATTTTTTTTTAGCAAGTTGAATTTCAGTTTGGGGCTCTTGCATTTTTCTAGTCTCTATCACTCATGTTGATATTATTTTACTGCCTTGATTAGTATTCATAATTCCTTCCCCATTTATTGTCTTCTCTCAGCTTCAGTAATATGTATTTTGCTCCCTTTTTCATGTCTTCGGTGTCACCATTACCTGAACTGCATCCCGTCGTGCTCGTTTAACACTTTCCCCAGATCAAGACACTTATCCTGAACACTTATAGTCAAATCTCAGTCGCATATCTGTGATCTTCCAAGCCATACTTATTGTTTGTCTGCTTTTTGCACTGGGAAATGGTAGCAAATTTAGTGGGAAATGGTACTAATCCACATGAGAGTACTGAGTTCTGCAGTATTAAGTTTAGATTCTGTAGAGAAGAGAAAGTCAAGCTGTTGGCCTTTTTTTTACTGCTTTTGAATCCTTCTGCTTGACATTTAGTTACTGTCTAGGGCCTTGACCTTGGGGTATATTCCTCTTTAAGAGAGCTCTTCAAGTCAATGCTTACAGTTAAAGGTGTGTTTATGGGATTTCCTCATCTCATAAAATGTTAAATGTGTTTGATGTTAAAAATGACATAAGCTAACTATGCTGGCCATCTACCCTCATCACAGAGATGGGTAAATGTGGCGGACTGATGAATGAATTTTTTGCCTTAAACATTTCTTGGTGCATGGGGTGCAGGCAGGCCACAACGACTGAGCTGCTGCGACCCCTGAAAAGGTCTCCCTGCGACCACCCGGGACACACCGAGCCTGCACTGAACGAGACCGCAATCGGGCAGAGACTTTGGGATCTGGACTGTAAATTATTGTCCGTTTTTAGAACAACTTCTATAAAACCTGCTTGGCATGAGTGGCTAAATTTGCTGAAGCCTTAGGCCGCACTCCCTAGTACAGTGAGAAAGGGCCCAGAGCTGCTGCAGGCGGGAATGATAAGGGCGTTACCAGCAATTTGCATTCCTGTGCACTGCTGAAACAGTGCTAATTGCTGAAGTTATCACCTTCTTTGTCAGGACCTTGAGAGCTAATGGCTGGACCTAAGAATGGAGACACACCTGTCAGCAGAAACGGCAACAGTAAACGGCCTACCTAGGGACAGTGATGAGACCCAATAAGGAGCAGGAGACCCCAGACCCAAATATTACTATTGGTCTGAACTACCACGTGAGGGGTGGGAAAACTTAATTTGAAAAAGCTATAATTGCCGAGGGATTTCTTTGTTCGGCCCCCCCCCCCCCCCATCTCTTTCTCACTCCCTCTCTCGGCCCTCGCTCCTCGTCCCTCGTCGGAGGCCCCCAGCTTGAGCTGTGATTCGAGCGGAGTCAGCGGAACATCATCGGCCTCGGAGTGGTGGTAGCTAGCTTCCTCTCTCCTTTTCCAATTTTTCTTTATCTTTTCCCCTTACCCTTGTTCCCTTTTTCCCTTCGCCTCCCCTTCGCCTTCCCCCCCCCACACACGCCTTTTCTCCCCACTTCGTGGAAAATAAAGGTAAAAGGTTGTACGATATTTGACCGGTTTTAGCGTCTTAATCTCGTCCTTGGGATCGTAACGAAACCCTCCCGATATTGGATCGGGACATCTAATTGGCGTCACGGACAGGATCCCTTGAGACGAGAGTGTCGTACAACCTTATGGTGTGCTGAGCGAGTGTGTGTGAACGAGACGTACGAACAAGTACGAAGTGAGTGCGGAGTTCCGATCCGCGGTTCCGCTCTCCCGCGAGGGAAGCGGCCGGAGACGAACGAAGCGCAAGGAAGGAGTGAATGGTGAGATTTTTAGTATACTGGTTTGTGGTTTGGCTTCCTGAGGGCGTATAGGGGAAAACTGGATTTTAAGGTGTGACCCCCTCAGGACGATATCCCCTTTGTAGGACATTTTTTGTACTAGTATACGGTTTGGCCTCCTGAGGGTGTATAGGGGAAACTTGGATTTTAAGGTGTGACCCCCTCAGGATGATATCCCCTTTGTAGGACATTTTTTGTAGTAGCTTACGGTTTGGCCTCCCGGGAGCGTATAGGGGAAACTTGGACTCCTTTAAGGTCTGGCCCTCCCGGGACGAAATCCCCTTTGTAGGATATGGCTGCCCAGAAGGCAGGCGATTTTTGTGAGGAAATCGAGAAATTATATGACCTTTTGGAAGTACACCGTTCTCGTCCCTCGCCCCCGGGACGAGACTGGGCACGGGACCATTGGTTCCAATTGCAAAGTGTAGTGGACCGAATAGCGGTCTTGCAAAAAGAAGCTAAAGCAAAGAGAGGAAAAGGGAAAGCTATTGTTTGCGCTGTGCTAGGAGCGTGCCTAGCAGCGGCGGTGGAGGACAGGCAGCGGGCACCTTGTCAGGCGGAGGCCGTGGCTGCCGCGCTGCAAGCGGCGCTAACGCCGCTGCAAGAACAATTATGGGAAACCAAGCGGGCACTGGAGGAGGAGAAGCACCAAGGTCTGATACTGAAAGAGGAGCTAAGAAACCAGCTCCTGAGGGAGGCAGACACCCTCACCGAAACTGAGGTGCTGCTCGAGGGAAAAGGGGTACACCAATTTTACCCCCAAAGGGACCTAAAAAGATTAAAGGAGGCCGTAGACGGCCCCCCCCATATGTGCCCACTAGTCAAAACGGAATATGTATACGAGGATGACAGCGACAACCGCCCCCAGGTTGTTACCAAAGAAATCCCTTTCACAGCTACCGAACTGGCCAAGCTGCGAAAGGATTTTGCCAAAACGGCTAGGGAATCCGAAACCGAATACGTGTGGAGGGTATCCCTGTCGGGGGGGGACGGAATCCTGCTATCTGAAAAGGAGGCAGAGGGATATTGGGGCCCAGGCGTGTTCCTGACAACCGGCGATCGCCGAGCCCCGTGGTCCCTGACTCAGAGGGCCGCATATTGGGCGGGGGGGCTGAACCCTTTGGAAAGGGGGGATCCCCTAGCTATAACAGGTTCCGTCGATCAGTTGCTGGAAAGTGTACAAAAGGCAGCTTGTCTGCAAATGATGTATGATCGGGAACTCAAGCCAAACCTGAGCTCTCCGATGTTATCGCCAGTAGATCCCGAGAGGATGACACCCCTAATACGGGGACTTCCTGATTCCCTGAAACCTATTGGGATCCAATTGCAGGGGAGAATCCAAAATGTACCCCGCGAGGAGAGAATTGCGGCTGCCCTGGAGGGGATGGTAACCCCCGAGCATCAGCGGCTGGGAAAAAGGGTGTGGACCTGGGGGGAGGTAGCCCAGGAACTGATCAATTATGGGAGGAAATATGGGCCAGTCGGCCGGACTTACCAAAAGCAGAAACTAGGGCCGTGCGGGCGGCAGAGCCAGCAAACAAGCCGCTGGCATTCTCTGGGAGGAGCCCAGACTTGGCCAGAAGAGAAAGATCCCTGACCCGGCAGGGACTATGGCAATTGGGGCTGCAAAAGGGTGTGCCCCGAGACTTGATGGACGGGCTCTCAACCAAAAAACTAGAGCTTCTGGTGCGAAGGTGGTCCGGACAGGGACCCCCGCCCAGACCGAAACAACCCCCCGCACCGGCGTTAAACGTGGGGGAGGAGTTCGAGGAGGATGAAAGGGCGGTGGGAAAACTGGTTCCTCCGCCCCCTCAGGGTGTGGGGGGAGGCGGAGGGCGGATGTTTATAAGACAGCTCACCTGCAATAACAAAGGAGACTTGTTAATCACCCTAGCGGTGGGGCCGAAGAGAAGGCCTGTAACTTTTTTAATTGACACAGGGGCCCAAATTACAGCGCTAACACGGAGTGAGGCGGAACGGTGTGGCATCTCGGTCCCCTCCAAACACCTAATAGTTTTAAGTGCTCTGGGGAAGACCCAGACTGTGCCCATGACCCCGGTAACATTGTGGTTCCCAGGGGAAGAGAGTCCTGTGGACACTATGGTGGCTGTGGGGCCTTTTCAAATGAACCTCTTAGGCATAGACGTCCTGAAGGGGAAACAGTGGCGGGATTCCCAGGGGAATTCGTGGTCTTTCGGTGTTCCTCAGGTCAGAAGACTGACCGGAGATTTCGGTGTGGCAGTGCGCTCGCTGCAAGCGACGCCTCCCCTCCCCCCTTCCCGGCTGACTAATGTAAAACCCTATCCGTTACCTTTGGGAACGAGAGAGGGAATTAGCCCAGTATTGGAGGACCTGAAAAAACAGGGAGTTGTGATCCCAGCACAGTCCCCCTTCAATTCCCCTGTATGGCCAGTTCGAAAACCAAATAAGTGGAGACTAACTGTAGACTATTGGCAATTAAATAACAATACAGGCCCATTGATGGCAGCTGTGCCAAACATTGCTGAATTAATAGTGACTATCCAGGAGCAGTCCCACCCTGTGATGGCAACAACTGATGTCAAAGACATGTTTTTTATGGTCCCTTTGCAGCCTGAGGACCAAGAGCGTTTTGCCTTCACGTGGGAGGGACAGCAATACACGTTCACCCGACTACCTCAGGGGTACAAGCACTCCCCTACGCTAGCCCATCATGCGCTAGCACAAGAGCTTGAAACTGTCCCCATACAGGCAGGAGTCAAAATTTATCAATACATAGATGATGTGCTCGTGGGAGGGAGCCGGGTAGAGGACGTTGAGAAAACGCAGTGCGACATTATTGCCCACCTAGAGCGGATAGGGCTGACAATTCCGCCCGAAAAGATTCAAACTCCCTCCAGCGAGGTAAAATTTCTGGGAATTTGGTGGAGGGGAGGGATGACCTGCATTCCCCCGGATACCCTATCCTCATTGGACTCAATTAAAATGCCGGAGTCCAAGAAGGACTTGCAACATGCTTTAGGGCTGCTTGTGTTTTGGAGGAAGCACATTCCCGATTTTTCAATTATTGCTAGGCCATTATATGACTTACTACGGAAAAGGGCTCACTGGGAGTGGACCTCGGTCCACGATGAGGCGTTGCAGCTGCTGGTCTTTGAGGCAAATGCTTACCAGGCCTTGGGGCCAATCCACCCCACCGACCCTATCCAGATTGAATGGGGGTTTGCCCGGACCGGACTCTCTATCCACCTGTGGCAGAAGGGACCAGAGGGGCCTACACGGCCCATCGGGTTTTATTCACGTAGCTTCAAAGACGCTGAAAAGCGGTATACTACATGGGAGAAGGGGCTGTTTGTAGTCAGCCTTGCTCTAAGGGAGGCTGAACGAACTATTCGAAAACAACCCCTAGTTCTCCGAGGGCCATTTAAGGTGACCAAAGCAGTCCTGGCAGGGACCTCGCCCCCTGACAGGGTGGCTCAGAGAGCCTCTGTACGAAAATGGTATGCACAAATAAAGCATTATTGTAAAATCTTCTCCGTAACAGAGGGAGCCACTAAAGTATTAAATATACAAGATGAGGCAGACTTGAATAAAGAAACCCCCCAACTTCCCTCTGTAATTCAAGTAGCTCCCACATTTTCCGATCAGATCCTAAATGCATGGTTCACAGATGCTTCCTCAAAGTGGGAAGGGAAAACCTGGTGATACCGGGCTGTGGCGCTCCAAGTGGGGACTAAGGAGCAGATCATTACAGAGGGAAAGGGCAGTGCGCAGGTGGGAGAGCTGGCTGCAGTGTGGAGCGTATCCCAATGCAAAAGCCAGGCTACTTCCCCTGTACACATCTACACGGACTCACATATGGTGTTCAAAGGCTGCCTGAAATGGCTTCCTTTTTGGGAGCAAAATGCCTGGGAGGTTAATAGAATAATAAATATATTCGGAGAGCAAAAGATGCTAGTGGGAAAACCTACAAGATTCACACAAAATGGATTATTCCCTCCTCCTGACCCGAGGAGCGAGTTTGTTCTTATTTATGTTTTCAAAGGTGGTGGTCTGACCAAGATGCATCTACTGCTCTGGACCATCCAGATTCAAGGATGCATCCATGAGGGCGACGAACGACCACTCCCTCTACCTTCCCCCAACCCATTTAATCCCTTCGAGAACAACGAGTTCGTGTTGCTGGCGAAAGCAGTAAGCCAAACTTTCAATTTAAGCCACTGCTGGGGTTGCAGAGGACCGATAGGGTTATCAAGCTGGCCATGGATGTCCACACCCCTCACCCCAGACCAGATCGTAAACAATTACAGCGAAACCGCGGATGACACGTGGAACGACGGTGGGACCTGGCCAATTCAGTTCCCAGCCATGGGACAATATTGTTTAAATTGTACCCAGGAGGGAGGGATTGAAGTGGGGGAAAGTCAATGGACATTCACTTGTAAGCTACTCGATAAAGACAGGAATCTCCAGCTATGGATGTGGCTCAATGAAACGGGGCACAACTGGGGACTTGGGGGATACTGGTCAAACAAAAATGAAACTGTAACTCACCAACGACCCAATTATCCCCCTTACAAGCGAGCCTGCGAATGGAAAGACACTTCTGGGGCTTGGTATTGTACCAGCCGAATAGGTGATGGGGCAACCACATTTTTCAGCCCTCTGGGTGACAGAGACACAACTTACTTTCAATTCCCACCAGGGATAAACGGGCCATTTGCTCAGGGCATTGGAGCTAAGAAGGGGCATTATTGGATCTGTGGACATACAGCATATAAATTTTTACCCGCGGGGTGGTCGGGAATTTGTTACATAGGGATTATCAGACCATTGTTTTTCATTTTACCAGAAACAGGCGGACCTCGGTTAGGCATAAAGGTATATGATAACCTCGGGGACAGAAGGGTTGCCCGTAAGACGCGATCCATTAAGGTAGATTTGGGTGGGATGCAAAAATGGGGAAATGAGTGGCCTCCTGAACAAATAATTCAACATTATGGGCCTGCAACCTGGAATCCTAATGAACTAATATCGGGGGTGAGAGAACCAATTTACAACCTAAAAGTGGCTCTAGAAATTATTACCAACAAAACCGCTGATGCAATAGATCTTTTAACTCTCCAGTCCCAACAGATGCGCACGGCAATCCTTCAGCACCGCATGGTTTTAGACTATCTGTTAGCTGAAGAGGGAGGGGTGTGTGGGAAATTAAATATTTCCAACTGTTGTTTAGAAATAGATGATGTAGGCAAGGTAGTTCTCCAGTTAACCAAAGATATTAGAAAAATAGCCCACGTCCCCGTCCAAACCTGGAACGGCTGGAGTGGCAATTTGTGGTCCTGGTTACCAGAGGCACCATGGGTGAAACAGTTCATATTGTATTTGTTAGGTGCAATTGCCGCTTTAATGTTTTTTACCTTGTATAATTCCTTGCTTTGTTCAATTAATCCGACATGTTGTGTCAAATATGCAATTTGTTCCTACCACACCCTGAAGGAGGAAATTGCATATTGACATCCATACCGCATTTGTCAGCTGTTATACCTGTTGTAACAATCACTTACCTTCGTTAACTCAATTTTGATGTCTATTCTGTGAAGTTAAATGTTGCTAAAATTGTTAAAGCATGAACTTGCATTGGGCAACACCTCTGTTTAATCACTGTTAAGCACCTTTTACCCGAACCTATATCCTTCCTTTTACTCTTCCCGCGACGTGTTACACTTTCTATACTTCCTTCTGATCTCTATCTCATATCACCACTGTGAACAAAGGCTATGAAGACTTCAGGAAGGAGACATACCAATCAATGTTTAAGTCACGGGGTGGTGTGGCGGACTGATGAATGAATTTTTTGCCTTAAACATTTCTTGGTGCATGGGGTGCAGGCAGGCCACAACGACTGAGCTGCTGCGACCCCTGAAAAGGTCTCCCTGCGACCACCCGGGACACACCGAGCCTGCACTGAACGAGACCGCAATCGGGCAGAGACTTTGGGATCTGGACTGTAAATTATTGTCCGTTTTTAGAACAACTTCTATAAAACCTGCTTGGCATGAGTGGCTAAATTTGCTGAAGCCTTAGGCCGCACTCCCTAGTACAGTGAGAAAGGGCCCAGAGCTGCTGCAGGCGGGAATGATAAGGGCGTTACCAGCAATTTGCATTCCTGTGCACTGCTGAAACAGTGCTAATTGCTGAAGTTATCACCTTCTTTGTCAGGACCTTGAGAGCTAATGGCTGGACCTAAGAATGGAGACACACCTGTCAGCAGAAACGGCAACAGTAAACGGCCTACCTAGGGACAGTGATGAGACCCAATAAGGAGCAGGAGACCCCAGACCCAAATATTACTATTGGTCTGAACTACCACGTGAGGGGTGGGAAAACTTAATTTGAAAAAGCTATAATTGCCGAGGGATTTCTTTGTTCGGCCCCCCCCCCCCCCCCCCCATCTCTTCCTCACTCCCTCTCTCGGCCCTCGCTCCTCGTCCCTCGTCGGAGGCCCCCAGCTTGAGCTGTGATTCGAGCGGAGTCAGCGGAACATCATCGGCCTCGGAGTGGTGGTAGCTAGCTTCCTCTCTCCTTTTCCAATTTTTCTTTATCTTTTCCCCTTACCCTTGTTCCCTTTTTCCCTTCGCCTCCCCTTCGCCTTCCCCCCCCCACACACGCCTTTTCTCCCCACTTCGTGGAAAATAAAGGTAAAAGGTTGTACGATATTTGACCGGTTTTAGCGTCTTAATCTCGTCCTTGGGATCGTAACGAAACCCTCCCGATATTGGATCGGGACAGTAAACTTATGACGAAACCTCATGATTTGGCCCCAGATATGGACCCATTCATTTCCTTAATTTCCTAGAAACATGCATAACCTCCCAAACTCATTCTTTGTTTTGGAATTTTCCTTCTTCTTCTTCTTCTTTTTTTTTTAACTTCATCAATTATTTTTCCATGGCCATAATAAGCCTACCTTTACCCATGACTTTGTAGAACAGTTAACAGTTTTATGTTCACTTGTTAATTCCCTTAAAATTACCCACCACTCCCCAAGAACCCTAAACTAGTATTTCTCCTGAGGTACAGATGAGATCAGATGACACTTTGAGGTAATGAAGACATTTCTGTTAATGTATGCAATGCTACAGAAAGGCATAGATTGAAGAGGGAATTGTCTTCTTGTTTCCATTGGTGACAATTATATAGAAAAGGCAAATAGAGAAAAGTTAGCTAGCTTGGTTTGTTGTGAAAGTTTTTTGAATATAAATCCCTCATATAGATTGCAGTAATTAACATGGCATACTGAGAGCTAGCGTCCTGGCCCAGACCAAGGGCCTCTTTAGGCCTCTCTCCTGCAAGTAACCAATACCATCTGTATTTGTGCTTCGATTGGTCTGTATATTGTTATAGTCATTTTAAAGGTGAGTCTTTCCTTGCTAGAGATTCAGAAGTTGTTTTCTGCTTTTGAATTTTAAAACTGGTACTTGTGTGTTCCCTGGTCAGCTGCCACTGGCTTTCTGTAGACTTGACAAAAGGCCTGGATTCAACAGCAGACAGTGGATTTTAGGAGGCTCTGGTATTCAGGGACAGCAGCGTTATCAGTGTTTTCTGGTTTTTTTTTTAAGGATAGAAACATTTTAGAGCCAAAACATGGTAGTTAAACAAAAATGAGTGTAAGCCTCCATGTTAACAACTGTTTATGCCATGGAAATCTATGTGGTGGATACCCAAAATCTTATACAACTCTTGTGATTAAAATTCATAGCAGAACTTGATAAAAAAAACAAGGCCAAAGAAACATAAAGAGAGGAGCATTCATCTACCATACCTGTCCAATGCATGGTAATCATCATTTTGATCTATAGTCCTTTTCATAGAAATTAAAAACATTTCTCAAAGTGCCATTAAAACCAGGTGAAAAGTTGAATAAGCCAAAGTGTCCTAACAGTCTGGCGAGCTGCCATCCTGTCTTACTAGAAGAGGTCTGTGACCAGATCAGTAGGTCAGGGAGATCTATACATAGATAATTACATTTACACATGGGTGGCTGTTTTAGACAACTACGCAAGAAACCTCACTCAAAGCTTTCCTGGAAAAACAGGAAGATGTTTGCTTTTGAGCAGGACAGGGTTTAGTTCTCCTGCCCGTGTTTTTCACAGCCAGATGCAGGTGAGATTGGAGGCTGCTTTTTTAGCATAATGGCTCTCAGGTGTGTGACTCTACTCTTTCAGATGTATGTGGATTAAAAGAACCTGCTCAAGGGACCAGCCACTGCACAATTGCCTTATGGCTTTATGGCTTTTTTATCTGCTCTTTGCAGCACATTTATGAAAAACCCTATATACACTTGTGTATCTGGACTCCCATGCTCTCCCTCCCATGCACGTGCACATAAGCACACAAATACCCAGCACAGGAAAAGCAGACTGAGACAGAGATCCTCAGAGGCCTGTGTGCTCCCTGCAGCTCTGTTCGTTACTGCTGCATGAAACTTTGCATGCTGAATGAGATCTGGGATATAAACACGAAGCAGAAAATCAGGTTTTTGTGTAGGAGTTCTCAATGTGAGTTGCCTCAGTATTTGAGCAGTAGGTGCTGGCAGCCTTTGTCTTAAAGAATGAGTTACTACCTCTGAATGAAAGCTGTTGAGGGATTACTCAGCCTGTCGATACAGAGTTCAATATTGTATTGATTTCTTCACTGAAGAAAATAGCTCCAAGTTTGCAAGGGGCAGTTAATGATTATTAAGCGGGGTGCCACTGGATCGGTAGCAAGTTGGCCTGCTGGCTTTCTGCTCCAATACTGTGTTCTATAAAGTTTAAAAGAAAGCCAAAAACAATACTAATGAAAACTAGAGCACCCTGCATGAAGCTTGCCTCCTGAAGCATCCCTGCACCCAGGAGACTCCAGGAAACAGCATCTTAGAGCACCAGCTTCCCTGGTGTGGGTCCACCAGATCTTTTCTTATGCTGGAGAATAATGTTTGTGTTTATGCTTTTGTGTAAACAGCTTATCTCTCAGTTGGGTGTGAGGATGGGAAACAAAGCTTTATACTTAGGAGATACCCTGGGAAGCTCTTCCATTTTATTTTTATTTACTTATTTATTCATTTTTCTGGACCTCTGGATTTTTCCCTTCCTGTGGGTGTGATATTAACCATGCTCTGGTTCTTTTGGACCACTGTCTTTGAGCACAGGAAGAACAGAGAACAATTTCTCCCTTTGCAAATAAACCTGTTTCCCCTGAGTACCAGAAATCTCTTTTCCCAGACACTGAATCAAAGCTGAACTAGTATTTTAGCAGGAAAAAAATATGGCGACCAGCAGCAACAAAGCTCCTCTGTGGTGGGCACTAAACCAGGAGTCTTGCAAGTTTACAATGGACTTGGTGAAATGAACTTAACGCTACCATTAAAAAGTGGACAGTTGTCAGGAGTGTGAGCCCTCATGTGTGTAAGTGAGCCAGTCTCCGTGACGAACACCACCATTGCCACGCCAATTTCCCTCCAACTGCAGGCGCAGCATGGGGCAGATACTGCCCATTGGAGACGGTGTTTGTTCAGTGATGTCCCCAGATGTTGGGCTTCAGTCTGCCTTGTCAGCATGCTAAGAAACTGCCGGTTCCTCTGCACCAAAGAAAATGTCCCCAAGAATTAGTGGAATAAGATTAGTGACTTCAACCAGCTATAAATTTGAATTAACTTCAACAGTAGCCCTGGAACTAACTTTGTGGACCTTTTCCACATGAAAAACCTGAAGTAATAAAAATAAGGAACAGGAAAAATAGTATTTCACTGAATGGATTATGTCCATTACGAGGATCCAAGTTACAGTATTCTTGTTCAGTATTTTGTTACACTATTTGCTTCAGCCAAATCAACAGACAGAACAGGCTATTGTCAAGAAACTTTATCTCTGTGAGAACAACTGAAATAGAACTTGTTTAATTTGCTTAATTCTGAGCAAAATTTGTGAAAGCCTATTTAAATACAGTGATCGCATGGTTGCAAAAGAGTTCCAAAGAGGACTGAAACAGAGTTTAAAGTAAGTATCACAATGTATCAGTGTTTATGCATCATTTTCTTTTGCTGCAGCTCTGTACTGGTGGCAAGTACAATTGTAAGAAATAGAGTGAGAATGACAAAAAAAATGGTGATAGTTTACATAGCTCCTCAGGAAATTAATTTCACCTGATACACAGGAATCTTCTTGTGCCTCTTACAAGTGCTCGCAGGGGAGATAGGTAAGTGACCCCTGCCCTTTTACAGCTGGATGGCTTGAAATTATTTATGATTCTGGATCAGATCCAGGGAATAAATCTACTCTGCAAATTTAATCAAAAAAGATCATCCTTTCTCTTATGGTGATGGTTTCCTTATTCAGAGTCAAAATGCAGCTAGGCCCCCTATCTGATATTTGACTCACCTCTAAAATCCTGAAGAAGCTGCTTGGGTCTCGGTTTTGGCATGTGTCTGTCACCAGAGAAAAAGCTGAAGCAAATTCAAGCAAGCTCTGTCTAGCAGCTGACCAAAAGCATATCACATTTTGAAGTACCTTCTAACAAACTTTTTATTATGTCATATCTCATTGGCAGCTTTGGCAAAAAATTTGATACAGATCTTTCAAGTGTTCCTGCCATGACCAATCTGCAGAAATCTGCTTTGGCCTTATCCATCTCAGCAGCAGGAAATGTGAGAATACTGAGCAAATACAAACAGTCCATCATCTCACTAGCCTTTATAAATCTACCTATGGAACTAGGATGCTATAAATCCTTGCAGAATTTAGGAAAATTCTCCTAAAGTAATTTGATTTATGGATATATTCTTTGAGAAAGGAATGGCCATTACGTGCTGTATGAGCTTGGTCATCTTGTTTAGGGCCCTGCTATTTCCCTCCCACAGTCTGAATGCTCTTGCATGGCAATTTCACTGCAAAGCTAAAATAATACCACCAGGAAGAAACACAAAAACACTGGCTAATTGATAGGTCACCAGCAAGGAATTAAAGGTCAATGTCACAGTAGATAGTTAGATGACCATGACCACAGGTACAGGTGGAGTCAGCAATATTACAAGATCATGAGTCTCCTTCTGACACAGTAAAATATCTGGTAATTAAAACTAGGCAAATTTTGTTTAGAATTAAACTGTATATTTAGAGCATATTTATATGAATATTATATATAATGTACATATATGTTGCATATTTAGAATCGTTAAGGTAATTAACGATTAGATTAACTTTCCAAGGGCTGTGCTCATTCCCCTTCTCAAGCTTTCAGTCCTTATTGGATGTTCATGTTATTTTTTTCTAATTCAAGTGGAATCCATTCGAGGCAGTCCCATAGAGTCTTATACAGAAATCTGAAGATAAGACCACAGTGTTCCTCTGGGTTTGTACATCAAATCCATGTATTTCCAACAAAGGAAAGAGGTATAACTCAGTCCTTTCTTTAATTCGTTGAACCTCCTTTACTCCTTTTGAGACACGTTATAGTAAAAGCCCATGCAGTTGCCTGCCAGATCACAGGGCAAGATTATGAGGCATTGGAAACAGCCCTTACTCATGGAACGAATGTAGCTGATGAAAGGAAAGGAAAAAAAAAAGTAAAGATGCAACATATGGAACTTCATGCTGCCATCTTTAAGAAGCTTCTTTAACTTCTTGAGCTTCTTATTTTTTCAGCTGTAACTAAACATTAATATTTGCCTGTCTTATGGTGTGTACATTAATTAATGCTTTGTTCCTAAATTCTCTTTTGATTGTCAGATTCACCACTGATGGTATTGTGATGCTGGAGCTATGCATATATTATCAATAAAGCTAATCTTGTGCTTCAATTATTTATCACTTGTTCATCTTGATGTGATGCAAATGACTGAAGTGTTCATGACAGTCTATGCTATCCAGATGAGCAGTAATACTGAGTAGACTGACATACAAACAGCACCGAGCATTTGCAAAGAGATTACCAAAAAAAAAAAAAAATGAGCTGTCAGAATTTTTTTATGTAGCAATTTGCAAACTTTTTACAAGTGTGGCCTGCACGCAAGACCAAAACTCTTGTGTGTTCCCTGAGCCCTGACATAAATATCAGATATCACTAAAGTTCTGTAAGGCTTTTGACCTTAATCTGAGCAGGTACAATGCAAACTGGGATTCTCCTCTTTAGTTTGGGGACCTTTATTCTAGATACTAATGTAAAAGACAGTGTGGAGGGAGGTGGCTATTTCTAAACAATTCCTTATACCAGTGATTCCCAGACTTCTTGGAGTCAGTGGAAAAGATTGAAAAACTTTGAAATTGATTTTGTATTTGAAAGCAAGACAGGTTGGAAAGCCAGTGTAAGCTGTCTGCAGTGACTTGTGTGGCTTTTCCTGGACACACAGTTTCACACCTGCAGGTAGAGCTTGATGACCGCAGCTGATTGTACCTAGATGTGAAACCAGGGGTCCTTGGGAAGCTAGGACCAGTTGCTGTTCTCCTTATCAAATCCACTGACCACCTGTGGTCAGTGGTGTGTCTGTGTGTCCAAGGGGGTAACAAATACCAAATCAGGGAATGGGAAGATGGGAAGTGAGCATTTTTGTCACTAGGATTATCCAATGCTTCAGTAAAGCAGCAATGTTCAAAAGTACTGTTAAAAATGCTTCCTTGAAGTCTTAGCTATGGTGCCCCTTGCCACTACCCCTCTCACAACTGAAAGAACGGATCATTTTTTCCATGAAGAATATTGTAATCTTGGAGGTCTTTATAAACTTTGATCATGTTCCCCTTGAGCCTTCTTTTTTTGTAAGAAGAATTGCATAAATCATAGAAATCAATATAGTTTGTTAGGTAGATAATAACAGAGGTTTACAGACTGAGTTGTGGAGTCATTCAGCATTCTAATGGGGAAACTCACACGGAGGTGGATGGTACCCCATAAAATACAGTCACTACAAGAATGTAATTTTAGCTTCAATTTTGGCTTTATGTAATGGGTATGTCCTTCATTTGCCTCTCTGCTATGTGAGGCTGATATCCTTGAATAAGAAATTGAGAGGTACACAGTTTATTTTTTTCCCCATTAGCATTCTTCCTTACTGCAGATGCAATCAATGTTAAGAGCAAGACTGTAAAACATACTGGTTTTTGGATACCTATACTGACCAGATGTCAGTTTGGAATGCAGGTGTTCATCAGCGAATGACCTGAAAAAAGATCTATTTGCAAATCTTAATAACAGTGTTAGAGATAGTGGGAAGGATGGACAATGATGAGAATTAAGAGTTGTCTAACAGACATTAATATGCTTTGAGTGTAAACAGAATGAAAGGATTAAAAATGAAGTTATGGGCAGAACACTAGTCATCCAAGGCCTCTGAAAAACTGTTAGAGAAAGAGAATGCCCCCAAGGAATGAAATTCTCAGCAGGAAATCCTACTGAGATGTGCAACTTCTCAGAGGAGCCATGCAACTGCTCCTACCAAAGCCTGGGCTTCCCAAACATCTGTAGACGTAAAGCAAGGGCATTTGCGAAATGTTAGTGCCCACGATTTTTCCTCCCCTCAGCCAGGCAGCCATGCAGCAGGCCTCTCTATGCTTCTGAAGGACACCGGTGAGTGGATTGACCTTGCCTCTCATTTGCATGCATCCATGTGATGGCTGAGTGTAAAATGCTGCTAGTTTGATCTGGCAGCAGATTTCAGTGACTCTGTGCAGTTGTCAATGGCAACGAATGATGGAAGAGCGGCGGTGGTGATGATTGGCAGCAGTATTTTCTACAGGCAGAAATGGACATACAAATGAAAATGAAAGGAAGCACCTGGAGTGATTATGAAGTTCTCGGACAGAGCTGGTGGAGTCAGCCTAATACTCTGAACATGCAAATGCAAAAGCTTTACCTTCAGCTACCCATTCAAACCCTGGAGAGTCTGTCCTGCCTCTCAACACTGAGAAAGTGACTTTCATTCTGATGCCCATGCAGAGGTTTTCACACACAGGATAAAACTGGTTGCTGTGTAGAGCTGGCGAAGATCACCTGAGGCAGATCATAACAGGGGGCAGATGCCTGGGAGACTCTACCAACCCCCTTTCTCTCTGGCTGCCGGTGACTGTTTTATGTAATGTGGTTTACAGAGCTGGCAAATATCGTGCAGTGAATTTGAGCGGAGCAGATCACAGAGAGGTCTCTGAGTCATATAGTCACTCTAGTCCCTCTGTCCCTGCCTTGTCAGTCCCTTCTCATAGATCCATGAGAGTAACACACACACAGCCATGACAGTGAGAGAGAATGGTGGAAATGGATAGAAGATGACAAGAAAGTGAGAAAGGGGTCAAGCAAAGAAGGAGGCAGAGGCTGCTGTCCTCATTGGACTTGGCAGCAATTTGGATGTGCCAGCTTTTCCAAAGAGTCTCTTTCTGTATTCAGTAAATGCTTGGATCTTGGGTCATTTAACAGAAGTGAAAGAGCACCGGGAGGAACGGCCACGTTCTCAGGAATGAAGACCCAGCTCAAAGTTGTCACTGCATGGGAGCAAGTGGCAAGGATTATCAAACCCCAGTCTGCAGAAGATATGGTGGTTGTGAGCTGTGGGCCAGTCAGAATGAAATTTCTCCCATACTTTAGAAGGGCAAAGACAGAGACATCCTCTATGTGCTGGCTTTTTCCTTCACCCTTTCTCTCAAGCTTGCTAGGGTTTGCAACGGTTCCCTCTGATACGTGACTAAATCAGGAAAAACAGGCTAATTAGCGATGTATGTTACAGCGATGTCCTAGCTGACTAAGACTTTTGGCATGACTTTTGTATATTAATACATACCAAGGACTGACTTATATGTTTATTCTGCCTCCAACAGAGCTCATGTTACTACTTAGGTGGACACACACACATGTGTCAGGTTTATATGACAATTAAGTTTTACTAATCAAACCTATAAAGGCAATTCTGAGATGAAATCGGTAACACTTCCACTCAAGAAATGCCCTGACTGCTGAACAATGGGCTACAATGGCACATCCTTCAGAACTGCTTCTTCTTTTCTCAGTCTGAACAAGTAGGATACAGTCACCCTTGTGAAATGATTGTGCTCAAGTCTGGTCTCAGTATCATTTTTGCTTCAGTTTGGAAAGTAGCTAATCACAAACTCACAAGTTAAAATAAATATAATGCCTGCTCCTGCTGTTCTTCTGCAAAAGTCAATAGACTTCTATCCATGCAAAGCCTGAATTATTGACCTCTGCATTGAGAGGCACTGAAATCTGTCCCCCTGAAAAATCTCAGACCTCCAGGGATAACTAGCCTATTTGTATTAAGCAGGTAAAATACATAAACATATATATATACACAAATATACATATAAATCCTTTCCTCTACTGCAATCTGTCAGACGCGATCATTCATAATGACACTGCTACATCACCCATGGCCTTGCTGGGGATGGGGGGAACATACTTCGTAGTGTACAAAGAAGGGATGAGGGACGGGGAGACCAACAAGATCTATTTTGAGGATATATTGAAACAAGAAGTGACTAAAATATGTGGCATTTAGGTGGGAGCACAATGCTTTGTCAACCATGTCCTCGTTGTAGTGTCAACTAAACGCACATAAGGCACACCACAATAAGACACCGGAGTAACAGGTATCCAGACAGACACGTAGGGAAGCTCATTCCAGACACGTGTAGTAGAGCAAAGAGTGGAGCAGTGCATTCATCCTACAGCAGTGGCACTGCAATAGGTTTTTCCCTGGAAGCAGTTGCCTGAGGTTAGAGGAGAAACAGACACTCAAGTGTCTGAGTGAACAGTTTTTTGGGAGTGGGGGCAGCAGCAAAATCAAAATCTTTTGCAGGATAATATCAGTTTCGAAGAAATAATTTGCCACAGAAAAGAAGTTTTGAAGTAGAGCAGCGATTCGGTGCTGAGTTAGACTCTTTTATTCTGGTTTTCTCAAATTCTTTCAATTCTGATTTATTTCTGCTCATGAAATTGCTTTTTCAGCTGTCCAGCTGCATTTAAGCTTGTGTAGAAATAGCTTTGTTTCAGTGCAATTGGTCAATCTTGTTGCTGTTTGCCCTGTTCCTCCCTGTGCAGTTTTCAGATTTGCCCTTTTTACACAAGAGGTCATCTTGGATGGGGTGGCAGCCGTCACTTAGGCTAGGCTCAGCCTTTGAAATCAGTAATAGGCGTCAATGTGCATCTGCATATGCGGCAAGGGGAGCTGGGACTGCCAATTTCTGTGGCTGACTCTCATATGTTGGGTGCTGATACGAAGCAGTGAATACTCATTAACTTTATAACATAAAGTCTATCCTCCCCTGAAGGGATGTGGAATCGAATTTAAGTCCTACTCAGGACTTATCTCATTTCCTAAGCAAAAATTTCATGCAGCATTCCCCTCACCTTGCGATGAGGCACTGTTTGAGTGCTGTGCTAGTCAAGCAGATCGCGGCTGCTCAGAAAAGGCACTCCTCCTTACCACTGTTTCGGGCAAGAAGGGAAAAAAAAATCAGCGTAGGGTTCTGACCTTTGAGTTTTTTGTGTGCTAGTTGGTGAATGTGTGTTACAAACCAGCTTTGCAGCAGTCCCCAGCTGAGATGAGCTGGCCCAGCACCTACCCTGCGGATATCACTTACTGGAACTGTGCTGATCCCCAGCTCAGCCCCGAGATAGCAGGGGAACTGTTGACGCTGCCTGTGAATGCTCAGCATGACAAATCACGGAGCAGAAGTGAATCGCCGCTGAAAACAGCGGACAGCACTGCTGAAATAGTTTTCTGAGGCACAGTCAGCCTGATATTGCTGCTATTAAAAATGAGTAGACAATAGTACATTTCTCATAGGCGTTAGAGCCTGGCCCGCAGACTAGCAGTTGCAGCTCCTGAAATGTTCTTCTTCTGCTTCAGTTAGGATATAGTTCATTGAAGAATGTAGTTATTAGTCACAATGCAAAGCCAGAAAGAAAAGCCACTTTTAACAATATTAAAATACATCTTTGAGAGGTGTCAATGAATGAAATGCATATTCCCTTCCTTTCTCCACTCTGACATCTGTTTAACTTAAAAAAAAAAAAAAAAAAAAGAAGAAGAACAGAGAAGAAAAATACAGAAAAAAGATCACACAGATGACTCCCACAAGGTTGGGGTTAAGCTTCCCCCCCACAAGGTTGGGGTTAAGCTTCCCCCCCCATCCCCACTCTGGTTGGGCAAAGGTTTCCATGCAGAAGGCACAACTAGTTCCAATAAATGCATAGGCTCGATTCTTTGGGGGAATGACATGGGATTGCAGTAACTCAGGTATAGTTTTATGCTATTCTTGCTCACATCCTAACCCAGGATAAGCAACGAGGCGATAATGGCCACTCTAGGGTCTCCCACTCCTGGCCAAATGCATTTCTTTTCAGTAACATTGAATAATATTAATTAAATTAATTCAAGTATATATTTGTTGTACATACATGTATTAATTTATAATACTGTAAATTCTGTAATGTATAATGCACAATACATTATATAATAATTTAATTTTATAAATTAAAATAACATATCCACATTCCTGAATCAACGTGCCTTTCTACAATACATTTGAAACACATACGATTTTATTAATGGCATAAACAGCTGCTGAAAGATCAGCACTGTCCTTTTCCAGACAGATCTATTTTTAAAGAAAGGTGCGGGTGACGCTCCAAATGCTGTCAGGAAAAGGCTGGGGAAGGAGAGGCTGCTAGGGAGAGATGGAAGAAGACATGTCTGGCCAGGATGAGTAAGAACTATGCTAATATAGCAGGAAGCTAAAATAACAGCAAGCAGAAAACGGAAGCTTGGCCCCATTGAACCTGCTCCTGGCAGCAGGCTCTGCAGGCAGCTGCCTACCAGGGGCAGCCGCGCCACGGCCCTTCCTCGTAGGTGAGCGCAGATGGAGCCATTGTCCAGCCATGGGAGAGTCTCCTGCAGACCGGCCACGCATCTCCTGCCGGGCACGTTGGCTGGCTGCCCAAGGTGAACCCATGCCAAGCCCCACTGGGCTGCAGCAGTGCTGCTCTGGCATTAGCCAGCAAGGAAACCAAGCAGCTGGAACACGTTGGCTTCAGATACCATTGCTGTGAACGGAGAACGAGGCGTAGTGGGCACCTTTCCGAGGCCGGGCATTTGCACTCCTCATGGGCAGTGGGGCTTTCATCCTTCTGCTCAAAAGCATCCACAAATCACTGCTCGTTTGATCGCAGGGTGGGCCTTTGTCATGGAAACAAAAACAATCAATCAATCAGTTCAAGCCCAGGTGGCTGCATGCTGCTCTTTCACTTTTTAATGGTAATTTCATTTGCTGCCCACTTCTTTTAGCTCATCAGAAGTGTTGCATATGGCCCTTTTTCACAGTCTCAGGGCATTACTCTCTATTCACTTGAACATGGGAGATGATGGAAAAATCCTCCAGAAATTTTTTGATAGGACCTGGCCTGAGCTGATTTGCTTAGCTCTTCCCCCTGTGGGATGCCCCAGACTACCCAAACGGCTTTTAAACCGAAAAGCCTGGATTTTAATGGAGCTAGAACACTTTAGAAATAGAAAAAAAAAATCTCAAAGTGACTAGATCAGACCAGGTATAAATAAAAAAAAAGGCTTTAATTATTCTTAACTCCCTCTGCCCACTGTGGCCCTGGAGGGTGGATCCGTGTGGCAAGGCTTGGTGCTGCCTACGAAAGACAATTTTGGCATTGCAGCAGACTCTCATAGTGCTCTCTGCTGTCCCCCAAGGCCAGGCTGCAGGTCCAAACCCTCAGAAGCCTCTGAGAAGTTGGAGACCACCTGGATCTTCCTCCTTCTCCTGGCCCCCTTTTCATAGACATATAACATGCAAACCAAGAACCAACAAAGAAATTCTTTGTTATAGACCCAAAGAAAAAAAAGAGGAAAAGTCTCTAGTATTCTTGGGCTAAGAGCTGTAGGGACCTTGTGTTAGCAACCAGCCAATCTTGATGGGAGCAGAAGTGAGGGAGGAAAGTATTGACATCTTTCCCAAAAGAGGTTTTGTGTAAGCCTCCAGGCATTTTCCCCTTCTTCAGAGCAGAGAATATAGGACATGGAAAATACTTGTCAAAGCAAACAACACATATTTGTATTCCATAAAATGTGACAAGTTTTTGATATGAGTTAAAGCAGAGGTTCAAGTTATTTTCTAATAATTCATACTGTTTTGTCCAGCCTTGACATAAATGAAATGGGGATGGGGGGGGGGGGGGGGGGCTATTGATTAAGGCTGCTTGGGACAGTTTGAAAGAAAATCTGGAACTTGGGCTGTATTTATGTAAAGATTACGTGATAATTATAATCCTTCCTAGAGACACTGACAGGTTCTAAAGCCAAGCGAGGGATAAGCTGGAGTCAGGCAAAGCTTGCCAGTTGGAATTGAGCTACACTTCAAGGTTTATCCACAATGGGAATCAGAGAGTAGATAATATGGCTGTTGAAAACGTGTTCTTGCTTTGGAAAAAGCTATTAGAACTTTTGGGTGAAATTTCAGCTATTCAACCAGCATGCTGCTTACTTCCTGTCACCTCCCCCAACCCGCAAAATCCCAGAAATATTTATGTTCGAAACTTTTGTATGACAAATCAAAATGTTGACTGGCTATTGCTTCCTGGATATTGTGCATCTCGTGCTGTGTCCTCCTCCTCTGCTGTAGACACGGTGCAACGCTATACCAGCTAGTCACAGTGCGACTGCTGCTGGAGGCCTGAGGCATAGGAAATGTCACTCCTGAGAGATATTCAGCAGCAGCTCTGAGCTGATATTTTTTAGTATTCAGGTATTCACATTTTCTAACAAAAAGAAATATTTAATCTCTTGCAGAAAAACAGGCCGGTGTGACAGTGAAATCACACTTACTGCTGCAAACAATGCTACAGGAAAACTTCAAACAAGCTGCAGGCCAGAGCTATGCAAAGTAGAAGAGAAAGAGAATTCTTAGAAATTGTGAACAGAAAGGCATTCGATTTTCCACAGGTCCTCATAAAGGCATATAAAGCTCAGCATTTAAATCCATTCAGGATTTAAGAATCTTTGTTACAGGGCTGAGATCCACTCATTTGAAGCCGCTAGAGTGAAGAGCAGTTGCTTTTTGCCATCTGCCACCTTTTTTTTTGGTTTTGATCTAATTTTAGGTGTATCTGTACTTAAAAATACTCACATTTATTTCTGTAGTCTCTGCTATTGTGTATGAACAGGATTTCATCTCAAGCTCCAAAGATAGTTCCTCTTGTCAATAGATGAACTCCACTTTGTTTGGAAAGGGAGTTTTGTGTTTAGCTAGTTCTTTTTCTATAACATATTCATCCGAATCACTAAACTTCTTTGGTTTCTTCCAAATAGTTTTTATTGGTGCAAATGCTGTTTTGGAAAGTATTTGCAACTGATAAGACAAACTAAATAATAATGACAACAACAACAACAACAACAACAAAAAGCCTCCTGGGCCTGGGATTTTACCTATAAATCAGATGCAATTGCTATGATTTCCTTGCAGAAGCCTTATTAGGTCTATGGAGATAAAAAGCATGTAGAAGAATTATCATCTTAGTTAAAAGTGGATGGTTGTACAATTTAAGAACCGGATTTTGTGTACTTGGCTGCCTCAGAACAGGACATGAGCCTGGCTAGACAGGCTCATTTCACTCTTGGTGAGAATAGGGTGTATATCGCTCTTACTTCATTTTGATGCTGGTTGTCAAAATAGGACTGTCTGGAAAGAGTTAAAGTATTGATCTTACATTAAAATAAAACCAAAGAGACATATTAAAGCATTAGCTTTTGAAGTTCCAGTTCAAAAAAATAATTACATATTCTCTTGCCCTGCCCCTTTCTAGACTTCTGTAACAGTTTTGCCAGGAGTTGATTAGTAGCAATAAGGGCTACCTCAAAATTCAAAAAGGTTGCCAACAAAACACCAGTTCATGCCCCATACAGAAAACAGAAGTTAAACATTTTGATGCTATGAGAGCTTGTACGTCCTCAGGTGCAACCACGAATCGGTTTGTTATTGTATGTTATTATAACTGTGTGTTATTAAAGAGAGAAAAGAAGAAAACAAGGTAGATGAATGGGAGTGCACAGCATTAGTTACCTGAAGGGTAACTGATTCATCTGATGGTGCTTTTCCTAGGTGAGGCACCTCATGGACCCGCTGGTTGCTTTCTGGCCACGTCACGAGAGGGAAGCACCTCACTCAGGCTGGGATCTCCAGCTCTTCTGAGGTCTGCCCCAGTGGAGGGCACCAGCCCTAGTTTATGTTCCCTGTTTGTATGCATTGCATGAGCTGTTCTCATGTCATGGCTGACTGCTCCTCATTCCCTGCTACCAGCTGGGAAAAACGGCAGCTCCCTGCTCTTCCCGCTGTCATCACAGCCACTACCAGTGGTTTCTGCCACTGCAGCTCTGCAGCAAGAGTAGAGATGGTGTTCAAGATTGGCACAGTTTACAGGCAGAAGACTTTTAAACAGATACCTTTATTTCACAGCTTTCATAAAAGTCTTGGAGAGGATTCCTGTCCTTGTTCCTTTCTCCTACAATAACCAGTGCACAGTTAGTAGGTCCAGACTTTGATCTGCTGTTGCAAAGAAAAGCATTTCCCTCTTTATGACAGGCCTCTTTTTTTAACAGAAATGGTTCCCGAGCATAATAAAGCAATATAAGAGAAACATGCATCAGGCCCACCCATTAGTCCCTTCCATCCTTCTCTCTTTTGCTTTCCATCTCATGCCAACAAAGTGATCCACATTTTTTTTCTTTAATCTTCTGAGAAATCTTTGGGTGGATGGTATGAAAAAATCTTTCGGGTCTCTATTACCAGGTTTAAAATGATCAGAATACCTTCAAATAATAGATTGACTTCACCAGCTGTTACAAAAGTCAAGACAATGCAGTTTTTACTTTCAGTGACAGAATTAAGACTGGGAAAAGATGCAAATGGAGAATGAGTAGCTTTTGGTTTTGCCGATAATGAAGAAAGGCAGTTCTTTTCAGAGGGGAAGTGTTTCTACCCAGAATTTATTTGAAGGCCACAGTAATTTTGCTCATTTATTGCTTTTATTTCAAGGGCTTAGAAGTATCTGAGATTACTCATCATGCAGTGGATGACACAATTGATCTGGCTACTATAGGAAATGAAGTAAGAACAAAAGGGAAGCTTCAGTTTTCAACCTTTTCCACTCAAAAACCCCTTCATCTTTCCCTAAGCAACATGCTGAATTTCTACGTTTCTGTGAGCTTCAGCACACCTGATGGGAATAGGTCGATACATTGCACTTGATAAAGTGCAGCATTTACAAAGCAACGTAGCAGAATGTGGACTGTAAATTTCTGCCTTTTGAAGACAGCTGGACAAGATGTTTGGTCTGACTGTGAAGATTTATTCTGTTTTCTACTCCCCTGGACAGAAAGAAATTGTTGACAGCTACTGAGGGATGCATTGATAGGGGTGGGCTGTGAAAGGAGACACTGCAGTGAAGGAAAGAAAAGGAAAAGTATGAGTACAAATACTTTAGTCAAAAAATGCATCCAGCCTTTTAGACTGAATAGGCCCTCTTTCTGGAACTTATACAGAGGCTGAATAGGAAAACACTAAGTTGCATTAAGACTAAAGGGAGCCCAAAGGGGCATTTTACCTAACTGAAGCATTTTACCTAACTACCTTTCAAACTCTCTGGGAGGATAAATGATGAAGAAATCGATGAACAGCACAGAGGGTGAAGCAGCTTTGAGCAGCAGGACGTTGATGGTGCACCTTGATAAAAGTAAAAATGTGTTTTCTTTTTCTTTGTGTGGCAATGCAGTGCCTAGTTTTGCCAATCACCTTAATAGTTCAGCCATCTGAAAGTACACTTACTGACTATGCCTCTCTGCTACGAAGAACTGCAGCTGAGCAATTTAAGGAAGTTTTTCTTTTTCTTTTCTTTTTTTGTATTTGTAGGCAGGTGGCAGTGATTGGCCTGGAAACTATATGCTCCATGTTTCTCAGTATTTCAACCTGAATAAAAACAAATCTGCTTTCTTTGCTTTGTGCCTGTCTATATCTATCTAGCCCTTTCACACTCACACAAGATAGCAGAAGGAACTAAATCCTCAAATTGTAGCCTGAGAGACTATCATCATCATAATTGGATAAGACACTAAAACCAGAATCGGCATGCTCTATAAAAAGATTTAAGAAAACATGATGATGTAATACCTCATTTAAGATAAGCAAATCCTTGGATTTCTGGAAAGACAAACATTCTAAAACAAGCAAAGCACCGCTAACATTCATTTTTCTCCTGTTGGCACAGTCCCTTGAGTCTAATGGGATAAGATACTAGACATCCAGAAATGTACACAGATAATTTGGAAATTGATGACTTATACACAGAAGCTTAGCTTTTTTTCAGACGCTTATTGATAAAGTTAGAAAGTATAAAAGCAATGATAAGGTAATGGAGTTTTAAGGTTGACTACATGACATGAAGGGTTTTAGGCAGGAAACCAAGAAGATGCTACTATTTCTTTCTCTCTCTCTCTCTCTCTTTTTCTCCTTGTGTCTTCTTCTGCCTCAATAATCGACTTCTGTGCTGCCTGGATTGCATCCCAAATTCCTGCTTTGTATGTCTGGCTTTTCCTCTCTTCCCATAATTCTTCCTCCCAGTTACTGACAAGTGGTCAACCCTTTTCAACCAAACTCCTCTTCAGGCTGGGTTGCTAGTAAAAAGAAAGTCTAATATGAGAAGAAAAAAATGGCCACGTACCCTTGGAGATCCTGCTAGCAACTAAGGCTAAGACTGAAAGAGTTTGGTTGCACTTGTTCTGGTAGCATATACCTTTGAGCCATTCTGGCTGCTCAGGATTAACTTGTTTCTTTGATTCTGTTTATGCTTCTTTTCCTTCAAAACCTTTCAATGTCTTTTGCATGTTTTTATACACTTTTTTTTCCCTTCTGGAATGTTTTTAATTAACTAGAGTATTGTACGGTTTCCTGCTTGATGCTGGTGTCAGAAGAATGCAGTGGGCTTTCCTGGGAAAATGAGCAGGGCCTGTGGGACACATGGTTACATACCCAAAGAAAGGGCAGAAGCACTGCACCTTCTAGAAGTTACTAGGAGGCAGTGGTGAAACAGCGTCTAAGCAGCTTGTTATTCTATTTTATCATCAGTCTTCTGATCAAAATATGGTGCTACTCCAAATTCAGAGAAACGTACGTGAGAAAACACGTGACTGTGGAAAGAGAATGTGAGGTTTTTACTAGCATAATCTTAGCCAAAACAATACAACTTCCTCATGCGGATCATCTTAACTGAACAAGGAAATCTTTGTAGGTGAATGGCGTCATCGTATGTTTTGTTCATGACATCTGCATTTCTCAAAAAACTTTTTAAGAGTTATTATAGGAAATTCTTTAAGGTCTAATGAGGCTCACTGCCTCTACTTAGATATTCAGAGTGACCCAGTTGTTAGTAGAACAATAGAAAAAAATACATACATAGAAATCGTCAATATAAAAAAAAGTTTATTCCTCTGGAAAGCCTCATTTAGTGGATGCCTTTGAATTTCCTTATAGTTGTTTGTTCATACACACAAAGAATTTTAATCGACATAACAGAAAATATTTTTCTTTAAAGAAATCATGATTCTAGCTGGATATCATGCTCACTATAAAGTTTTACCATTCTATTTTTAACGATTGTTTCAATGAGTTTACCTCATTTGTATGTTTTGGGGCCAGGGCCAAACAATTGCATATATTGAAACAACACTCCTTGTCTTCATTCTTCTAGTGTAGGAGCTAATTTTAATGAGAAATTATGTATTTTTATTCACAAGCAGACCCAACAGAATTCTTGCCTGCTTTCAGAAGTTCTGGAAAAATACCATCAATGCTTACTGGTTCTTTAATTTACCAGCATATTCCATCGTTATGCAAGTAGTAAATAGAACTGAAAGAGGTTGCTCCCAGGATAATGTCCTATTTGACTAACATCCTATTACTTTTTAGTAAGAGTAGCAGAATCTGCCTCTAAACTTTTCTGCAATATTTTTACCTGCCTTTTTTTGCAGCCTGTTGTCTGAACAGATTTGTCTTACTTCACCCTCATTTTGTTAGCTGGATCTCCATCTTCCAAGTAGCTACTTTTAGCTTCTATAACAATGTGTACTTCACTATGGTGGCGCTTTCCTTGACTTTTTATCTCCTTTCATGCTTTGCAGATGCAGCTGTGTTGAGATGTCACGGTGAGTAAGAGAATTTTTTCCCTTTCTTTAAGTTTAAAGATATTTTCCTGTCCTTTTTGATGAATTTTAAGTGTGCCATTGATGACATTTAAAAAGTTTTTGAGATTGAGATGAAACAGTGAGATAAAATTTTAGCTGCATGTTAATAAGGAAATTTATATAGTAAGAACATGGTTAGAAATGATATGCTTGGTAAGTTTTGGTGCATTATTTTCTTTTTTTATTGGAAATGTTGCTCAACATATGATAAAGATAGAATTTCTTTGAACGTACAAGTCATTTTCTGAAAAAGTACAAATAAGCTCATTTAACTGTCATTAAAAGGAAATTAAAACTTCTCTTAAAAATAGTATTATCAGTGTCAGTAGCTTGTTTGCCCTGAATGATCTTAATATGAAAAAAAAGATGCTTCAGATCCATCAATAGTGTGAATATGTGCTAAAAGATTATAATTAAGATAAATTGAGATAATGATATCTAGCTGCTAAGATGATATATTGGCCATAGATTCATATGTGAACACCTTAAACATTTTCCACAATATTTTGGTGAGATATTTAGGTTTATTTGTTGCATAGCATATCTGAAGCTACTAACAATAGATCTAGTTGGGGGGAAGAGGGAGGCTGAAGGATAAATTTAGTAATTTTTTGCAGACTCGTTATAAGAAAGGTCATAAATATCCATGGTCCACAGCTCATAATTTGAAAACTGCTGGTACTGGGCTATGGGCAGGGCCAGGGCAAAAGTGAAGTAAATTTTAAATTGGACTTTTGTGGCATCATCAAGAAGCTAATCACCTATCTCCACAGCTGATGCACTACAGAGTTCCCACAGCAGTAATGACTGAGTCCTGTGATAAAGCCACATGCACCAAAAGTTCCTGGAAAATTATTTGCTTCAGTAATCCAACTATTTAAAAACTACATTTAACTATTCGCCACTCTTGTCACAGCTCTCCAAGCCAGGAACTTAAATGCAAGTGAAGGGCCAAATCTGGCAGCGTGCTTTGCGCTGCCACACCAAGGTGACTTAACAGATGACTTTTGTGCCTGCTCCCAGCCCAGCAAGACAGAGCCTGAAGGCTGCTATCGTCAGGTGTGCAGGAGATGTGTGTGGCAAGAGGCAAGCAGGAGAAGTGGAAGCAGCTGCTCTGGGGAGAGGGAAGGCCTCTCCCAGGACTTGGTCATCTGCTGCCTCCCAGTTCTGCCAAAGTCATCAACCGCTTGAAGACTTTGCAGCGCTTTGCTACTATGGAAAATTTATTCTTGAATGTTAACATTACTGAGCTGATTTAAACTAAATGTGGTATCCCTATCATCATTCTTCCAGCATCAGCCTCAGAAATATCATACCATGGCACAGGGATTTCTTTTTTAGCATTTATGAATAACATATTTTAACTTTTTCTTTAATGAAGAAATGACACCAAAGGGGTAAGGAACTGCAAATACTTTAAAAGAAAGGGTCCAGTGGTCTTGATAACTTGGAGAAATAGCTCAAAACCATAGAAATAATATTCTGTGAAGCTAAATACAAGGCAGTACATTTAAGAAGAAAAAAATCACAGAAGAGAAAAAAAAAGGAAAAGAGAGAGGAATAACAGGTTAGGCTGCAGGTGATGTGGAAAGGGTGAGTGTTTACTGTGGACTAGAGACTGAACATGATCTGAATAACACAACAGATGTTATATGCAAAATTTGGGAAGCTATTTGATATACTTAGCATTAGCGATTCCTCACCTGGGGGGACCGTGTCTCTAAGAGGAAAGCTGGAGAAACTACCAGAGAATAGTAAGTTTAAAAAGTGATGAGTGGGAGAATGATTAAAAATTTTCAAATATCTAAAATATATCAATGAAGGGAACAGGCTCAGCTGTGCTGTATGGCCATGCAGAGTAAGATAAGAGGTAGCTGGGCTTAACTAGCAATGGGTAAATTAAAGACTGACTAGCCAAAAAAGCTTTTCCACTCTCTAACAGCAAGAAACATTGAGAGACCTGTCACTGGGGGGCTTAAGAGGAAATGGGAGATGCACCCGGCAAGGAGCTGCAAAATAGCCTCGGTGCCTCCTTAGAGCAGATGCACCCGGCAAGGAGCTGCAAAATAGCCTCGGTGCCTCTTTAGAGCAGGAGAATGAACTGCATAATGTCCTGATGACATTTCTACAAGTCATTTCTACAAGATGAGCTTTCTACAAGTGTTCACATAGCACTTCCTAAGGGCAATTTTTAGGCATTTCTTTGCCATATGGCACTCCATATTGTAGGAGGGGCCTCATCCCTATTTGAAACACACTGGGTATGTGGCATGAGGGCAAAAGAAATGTAAAAAAGTTATAGTATGCAGCCAGATACACCCAGAAATCACAAGCATTAATCCTTAGTGCAGTAATAAGTTTTTTGAGGTGCCAAAATTGCAGTTGTCTATATTAGCATACTTAAATTTATGGTGTTTCATGCCTATGGTAAACAATACTACAGGTGATTTCTCTCTACATCTTCAAAAGTTTGCATGACTTGAACATAACCAAGTCGAAGAGTACTCTCTGTGCAATTTCATGATGAAAGAAAACATATTATGGGAAAAGTTTGCCCAGACACTAGTGTGCATCGCCAGCTGTTCCCTTTCATTTGTATTCAAAGGGCATGTAGCTCTCCTGTTTTGATTACTCAGGGTATTGGCTAAATGGATGGACTGGGACATGCTATTTGCATATTGATTTGTTTTGTATGGAAATTATTTTGATGAGTTTTTACCATATTAGACTGTGCATTGTTAGAATCTGTACATGAATACAACAATCTCAGACTGGGGAACAGTTCTGAAAATGGAAATACAAACAAGTTAATTCTATTTAATTAATGCATGTTATATATTTAATTAACGAAGTCTTCTGAATTTAGAGATTGGAAGTGGGAAAAAACACAGGATTTAGATACTTGTAGCTATCAGATGTGAATAGGTATACCAGGTGTGGAGTGACTGGCTCTCCCCAGCTCAATGCAGAGATGGTGGTCTGGTGGGCATGCTAGCATAGGGCTGAAATTGTGGTTGCATTAGTCTGTCTTTGATTCTTATGCAGCAGCCTCTGTATTCTAGTTCCTGGCAATTTAAAACTTTCACTTAAGTGAGTAAACATAATCTGTGTTCTGACATAGGCAACTGCAAAAAATCTATGAAGGGTAGTGTAGGACACAGAGGTTGTAAGAATGGGACCAGATTTAGTGAAGAAGCTGTTCTCATGATTTCTTGAATAAACAATTATTCAGCAACAGCTTAATTTTACAAGTAATTACCTTATATGTATATCATACTTCTTTCATTCCAGAGATAACTTTATTTCATTGGTGGCTGGAGTATGCCGTGTTTAGTTATGTATGTCTTTCTACATAAAACCAATGGGATGCTTGCTTGACTGAATATTAACTAAAGGATTTCAAGACCTCATCCACAGTGTGGACACTTGGACACTGTTGTCAAAGAGGCCATCTAATGGTGCCGTGTCCAAGGCACAACCATTCTGGCTAATTAGCTGTTAGCCTGGCAGAAACATCTTCTTAAGGAAGTTTCAGTGCAGCCTGTCTTGCTTTCAAGAACTAAGTCTAATACATTTTCACCAGCAATGCCCGTTTTCTTGTTTGCAATGCATTGTAATAGTTTAATTTATATTACCTTACAATACATGTGCAATGTCAGTCATCAAGGAGAATCTGACCCATTGCATTTGACTGTCTTGTGGAAGTTCATCATGGAAAAACCTCAGAAGATGGAAACATCAATCAAAAATTGTAGAACAAGAATGTTTTTTTCCATTAAATAGATCATTCTGTTTTTCTCTAGATTTCGTAATCATTTTGTCATCAATGTGAAACCTCAACCTTTGTTAGTAGAACCTCTGCATTTCTGTTGTTTCATTTTTTAAACACAATAACTAATCATGTCACTGCCTAAGACATCAGAGAGAATTTTTTTTTCTATAACTCGTAGGGTAACTCTGCAGACCAACAAACTGCAAAGCTCAGAAATATGCCAGATGGTCAGGGAAGAGAGAGTGCATCACTGCTGCATTTTCAGTAATTAGCATTGCAATAGTGGGATTTGCAAGGATCTGCATTCATACACTAGCAACATACATAGATACATATGCATCCATAGCAACATACAATTTTACCCCTGAAAATTCTTGAGACCTCAGTGGTTACCTAAGGCACTAAGCAGTGACCACACTGAAGATCTCTTTTTCTCTAAGAGAAGCAGCAGGTTCCTCCTATCCCAATGCATTCAACGGACTTGAATGACTTTGACGCTATTTTTTTTTTCAGTTTCTCTTATAATTTATCTCTACAGGGCTATGTTTCTCACTTTCACAACCAGCAAGCCACTTTTAAGAGTGGGAAGCAGAGGTGAGAATATTACTGTATAGAAAGTTGCCAGAATTTCAACTTTCTTCAAACAAGATAAAAGGAATGAATGGCTAAGTGGCTGATCATTTCTTCTAGCACCCTTGATGCTATTAGCAAGATGTACAAAAAACAAAAATGAAGAAAAGAAAGGTAATGGGCTAGAAATGAGTTTAACCCCCTCTCTCCCTCTTCTGCATTACTCATTAGCTGCAGGTCAATAAAGCTAGTCTGACAGAAAGCCTGGGAGCCATGCTTGTGGCTTGCTAGAAATCTCTATCAGCATCTTACAGTTTGTGTGTCTGTAGACTTGTTTTGGGGTGTGCTTATATTTCTTGGCAGGCACTCAGGAGTGGCAGTGAGAGGAAAAACGAGGAGGGAGGGAACACAGGGTCAGTGGCAGGTTTCTGTTTTCAGAGAGGTTTCAGTGTTTATATTCTTTACACATGAATACATGTGTAGGAGGTGTTTCGGTAAGGGTTCAGGGATGGCACTTAGGAGTTTGGAGAGTTTTTGGGCCTAGTCTACCACTCTTTGAAGTCAATGGGGGCCTTTTCCAAGGATTTCAAAGGGCTTTAAATTAGCCCCAAGAATGGAAGATGGCCACATCTTTAAAAATACAGGGATTTCTGTCAGTCCCTCATCAGATGAGTTCTAGAAATGTGGCCCACTTATTTGATCATTATTACCTCCTTTTGAAACAGTGGTTGGGAATTTTATAATACGTCTCCAGAATAAAGAGGAGAAAATTACAAAAGCCCAAACCCCAGAAATGGATAATGTAAAGAAGTAGTTACTGCTGTTCTTTATTTCAAAGGGATATCTCAGAAAGTATTTTTGATTTCCAAACTAAAGTAGCCTCTACTGGAAAAAAATATGAGATAATAGCCTTAAGGCATCACAAAAAGTCTAAAATGTAATTATTACCTTTAGCTCTGTCATGATGTCATTTCAAGGACACCTGTGTGATCAAAAACTACTGAGATGGAAAACTGCCAAAATCTCCTAATCAATGTAATTGTTGAATGAATGGTGTAACTATTCAGCTCAGTGTTTTTAAATAGCTGTGCAGTGATAGTGATCACTTAACTATGAACTATGTGCAAGCGAATGTTGCTTTTGCGGCTCAGGCTACAATGTGCAATACAAATGAGAACTAACAGCTACTCAGAATTTCTCTGTACAAACTCTGAAACCCAGAATGGTTTATCACTTCTTGGCTGCATGCAGTCTCAATGTAAGCTTATTCATTTTAAAAAACAGCTGAATCAGACTCATCCTGAACGTCACCCACCACAGTCATACCACTGCTCTGCAACCTGCACTATAGACAAACGACCATTGATTTCCTCAAAAGCAGCTCCCTTCCTTTTAATCCAAAGATAAAAGCAAATTAATCATGGCAGTTTTTCTAAGCTAGCATCAACTGGTGTGTGTGTGTGTGTGTGCATTCCTTAGCAATTTTCTTTTTCTTTTTTTAAATCTGGCTTTTACAGGCCTGTGTAGTTGATCATTGTGCCTGAGTCATGACAGTCCAGTCTTGCTAGCGTGAATAGTTAGTAGCATACCTGAATCTCTCCCGTAGATCAGATAACATGTAGGAACTTGAAGGTATTACTGATATTTGAAATGGAAATAATCCTCATTCTTTTGCTTTCAAGAAGTACCCTGCAAAGCATTTGGAGAGCTGCAGATTCCAGGTCTCAGGGCTCATGGTGTTCAGAGGCAGGGAAAGTGCACTTGACTTTTTTTTGATTTGAGCACTATATAGTACTATTTTCCTCCATACTGTAAGTGTAAAGTGATATCGAGTCAAAATAAAAGAACATTATACTTACTTTACACAGAAGTATAAAAGCACTCAGAGGCTGGATGGATGGGTGGGAAGATGGAAAGAAGCAAGTGAAGAAAAACCATAGCATTAGTTATAGCACACTAGTGATTCAGATCACAGGGGAACTAGTGCTAGTTACACTATTACTCTGCAACCTACGTTGAAGACAACCCACTACTAATTTCCTCAAAAGCAGCTCCCTTCTTTTTAATTCAAAGACAAAAGTGAACTGTGCGGGCCAACCTATGCTGCGCCCCTTGGGAGCTGACTGGGGCACTCCATGCACAGTGCACAGCCACACAACCTGCTCTGTGCGAAGCAGCTTGGGTCTGAAAGCAATGCCGTAACTTTTGCCCAAGTCAGTCCTGGGCCATCCTACTCCCTAAATGCATGCCCTATCTATCAGTTTACTAACATTTTGCAGGAGAGGAAGAGGAAGGCTGAGGAAGAAAAATGTCGTCATATATCCTTCCTCCTGAGAGAGAAAGCTACGTGCAGAGGGAAAGGATGGAGAGGGGAGTTGCTATTAGCTCTCAACCTGTATTTTTAAGGAGAGAAGTGAGCCAGATTTTCTTTCTGAAACCAATATCGATCTACATGAGGATTCAGTCCTGAGCAGAGGGAGCGTGTCAACTCAGAGGAGGTATGATTCAGTGCTGTGGTTGCTACTGTGGTGGCCAAAGGGCTACGTCCTTTAGTACTACTGTTTGCGCCCACTAGTAAGAACAACACTATTGACTATGACAGCAGGGTTCCCTCCTTCTGTTCCTTTCTCCCCCCTTCTGTCTCACATGAACTCCTATAGGATTTTTGCGTACATTTTTTTCCCCCAGCATTAAATCTGTAGCGTCTGCTTTCTTTGGAACCTCTAAAAGAAGAGAAAAAAAGGTTTAATTAACAAGTTCTACCCTGTGCTCCTTCTCAGTAACGTGATCATTAATGGCCATGTCAATACACTTCAGTCTCTAAAAGCCAGGGGCTGCAAAATGCTAATTTTGCCTTTCTTGCTAGAAAGTGCTGTGAGCATCTTGTCTTTTCTTTACAGGACCTTACTTGTTGCTTTATTGCCAGGCAATATATCTGCAGTGAGCTGTAGGTATGGATGCATGTGCGTATTTTAACTTGTTTTAATACCACAACATCAGGTCACAGAGTTTGTGCAGCATGATGAGAGCCCCGGCTCAAGCCTCTACTTGCCTTCCCTCAGGGATGATAAGATAGGAGCTGCCAAGAGCAGCAGAAAGGGCTGGGGCCATTAATTACAGGCAGCAGGCTGAATGGCAGATATGCAGTGTCTTCACTCGCACACCTGTACCCTGCAGTCAGCCTAAATCTTTTGGCTGAATTAAGTGGTGATACCAATACATCTGTCTCCTTCGTTTTGGCATGGTTTCAGCAGGCTCCATTTCAGTGTGTAGATTTCTGTTGGGAGTTACTACAAAAAAAGAAGGATGAAGAATCTGTGAAATAACAGGCAAAGAGCGAGCCAGAAGTATTTTAGATTCCCCTCCTCACAAGGCTGAATTTTGATCTCCTGACAGAAGGTCACCATGGATGGAGTCCTGTGGCTTTTCTGTCCTTTATTCCATGTTTTCCCACTTCGATACGATTGGGAACATAGAAGTAATCTTCAGAATAACTAGATTATTTCAGATCAGTTGCAAATACGCTCAGCATCTTGGCTAGAGATCTGGGTAAGAAATCTACTGTCTTCTTACTCCAAGCTTAGATACTGCCAGTACAGTGCAATCAGGCTCTTCCAGTTTAGAAAATGAAGTTTCTTAGCATGTGTGATAGCAGACAATATAGAAATGTTGAAATAATGTAGTCAAAATAACTTCATAAAATGCAATGAAGGGGCAGATTCTTATGCAGTCACTATAGACAGCAATGCTTTAAGCAGGAAGAGTTCCTAAAAAGAAAGAGACATGAAGATATAGGAGCTACTTGGCACCTGAAGGACAACTGAACTGGATCTAAGAGAGCAAGTATTTCTCTTTCGTAATTTGCTTTGTAAAATTATAAACAGTTTACTATCCTTTGTGACTTGCCCAAACGGTCTGTATATTTTATCTTTTAAATCTTTTGAATTGTTTGTTAAATACCTTTTACATGCATATTTAAGGTATGTTTGTATGCTCTCAATAACAGAAAGTTTTGTTTAAAAAACAGGAGTGTTTGTTTATATTTTGGAGTTACCTACTTGGAATATGTGATTGAGCACTTTGGCTTGAATTCATCCCATCTAATGCCAGCCTAAGAGACAGGCCTGCTCAGAGCATGGCTGAGCCCGCCCAAGATCTGCACATTACACTGGCTGTGTAGAAATTGTCAAGGGAAGTGCCCAAGTGCACAAGTTAGACTGATGTGGTAAATCTAGACCCTTATGATGTTTTTGTTTTCTGCACTGTCTTATCATTATCCAAAATTTTCATTGAAGTACATTTTCTTTGCCTGAAGAAATACTGTGTTTATTGGTTCTATTAAATACAAGTGTTTTCTGAGGCTCAAAAGTTTCTGCTAGGCAAAGATTCATGCAAAATAAACGTTCATCTTAGGAACTGACCTTGCTTTAAAATTCCAAAAGGTCATGGCAGTGCATATCATAGCGTAAGTATGCAAAAGACCTGACAAAAAATTCAGAATGATCATTAAGAAACTGAATTATTCTGACATTTCCTCTGAAAGCACTAATGGGATTAGTAATGCAGACTCTATATTTTTCCACAGCTGATAATAACAAAACAATTAGTTAAAGCCGGGTAAGGGTGGGCATTAGGGGGCCTTTTTAATTACAATGAATGAGGAGTGAAGTGCTCACATCTCTTTAACAATAATAGCAGATACCACGTGTATCACTCTTCTTGCACATCATCCTAGACTAATGGATGCCTAGGTGCTTTGTTCTCACTGATTTTCATTTCAGTGGTTCCTGTAAGTTATAGTACAGTTTCGGAAAGACCTTAGTAAATCCCTTGGCAATAACTATTTTAGCACTGTACAAAATATACAATCGTCTTTAATGTCCCCTGTTTCATGTTGGAATAGAAGAATGCATCATAAATTTAAGTGGAGTAATGTAATCTATATAATATCAGAGAAAACAGTCAATGGAGTGAAAAATTTTGCCCTAAATGATTTTAATAAAAATAAAATATTTATAAAACCAGAATTGTTATATGTTGGTCACATAAATCTGCTTTGAATAACCTTCTGACATTTGGTACATATGGCCAAAGGGTTTTTCAGATAAAAGAGTACCTACTAGGACAATTGGTCCATCTATGCGGCACTGTAAAACCATTTCTGAAATATCAATATTTTATTCTACCTAATCTATCAAAGCGCCATCACTTTGACATCAACAGATGACTCTAACTTTAGACATGCTAGGTAGTGACACTGACACTAGTTTATTCCACAGGTAAGTAGTTCTCATCTTGCACAGGCAGTCAGAAGAGCCACCTCATTTTGCATTTGTTACATTTCTCATTAATTATTCTAAATAACTGTCCTTTCTTAATGTTACACTATTTTTAGAACACTAGAGCCTCTCTTTTTAATTCCTGATCAGGCTATTTTCACAGATCAACCCCCTCAAGGTTGCTAACCCTTTTCATTACTCTTTTCCATGCTCCGTACACCAATAGTACATTCCCAGAAAGGAGGCACTCTGAGCCATGTGCATTAGTTCAGGTGTAGGAGTATGTCGGATCTTGCTTCTGCAGCTCTGATTACACTAGCTCAAACCAGCCTGTGCATCATTGGCCAAATCTGAGAGGCCTTCTCACATGAACCTTTGTGGCATTTGTTTGTCAGAATGGATGTGACAGGATAATTTTTATCACTACATTCTGCTCATTTCCACACTTCACAGGATATTCTAGGTCTCAGCGGGCAGCAGAAACCTGCTGAGCTTGATGGAGCAATTGAAGTGCTGAAGACAGAGAATGAGAAGGAAAGAGATGTGCCACTGCAAATGTTTAGTATAGCCATGGCTTTAGCCCTCTCACTGACTGTCAGCAAGACAAAGAACTGTTTGTTTGCAGCAGCTGGCACCTTTTGCAATAAATGTGTTCAATTTTTAGTTCTTCATGCATGGAGCAAGGGGGGAAGGAGGACCAAGAGGTAGCCAGCGCTTTTGGTGGCATAAATCCTATCTCTCTTAAAGAGGAAGAGATGCAGAAACTTTGGTAGAAGGGAGGGAAGTGAGAATGGGGCATAATCAGTATTCTCGAAAGGGACAAAACAGGACAAAGCAGAAAAAAATGAGCAATTCCCCCCCTTGGGAAAGGGGAAATGAAAGAGTAGTAGTGGGATACAGGCAGCTGCAAACAGTGCGAAGGCAGCCTTTGCTTGGAGCAGCACGGAGGACCCTGCAATGAGAGAATACACAACAGTAATACCAAATTATAGGTATGCTGCAAGAGGGAGCTGGAGATGATGCAAAACACTCAAGCAGAGGAGAGTGGCTGGGAGGGATCTTGTGTGATAAAGAGCAGAGGGATGTGGGGAGTCCTTGAAGTCAATAATGGTCTCAGTCACTAGAAGGCAAAAAGTGTGCAGTCTTCTTTTTAATCTGAATTTGCTGTCTAGGCCTTCTGGCTCTGCTCTTCCAGTGCATTTACTGAAGTTTGCAATGGAAACTGGTATTTGCTAGGTCTCTGCTGAATTCTGTTCAGCAAGCCCATTCCTTGGAAGAATTAGATTCATGCAATTGAATTGATAAGCTTTTTGGTTCAGACCCAGTCTGAGTTGAGCCGCGATTCACTTTTTTCTGATAAGAGCCAATTACAGACTGTAATTGACTTGGTGTGTTCCCAGGCATGTGAGCTAATTCACGGTGGAAATCAGTTACCTAAATTTTAAAAGATACTTAATACCTTATTTGAAAATGAAAATGAAAATTTGTGAAGATGCCCAAAGGACGGTACAGTAATTGACATTTGTGAGAAGTCTAGATTTCCCCACTTTGTACTTCATCATCTGAAAACTTGGACAACAGGGCCATTTTTCATTCCTTTTGCTCTGAGCTATTTGGAAAAATCTTTAGTTTTGAGCTTTCAGGATTGTGGAAGTACAGGGGAGGAAACTAACCAGTGCGGATTTCTGTTACAGCTGTCCACTCTATGGTTTTAAGCATGGCTTCAGTTGAACTATCAGCAATCCCAGTGCATCAAAGCACTGACCACCTTCTGGATGCAGCTGCCCCAGGGGGGCTGGAGGTGGTGATATTGGTGACTGACTGTTTCCTCACCAACCCTCTATTCTCTTCTATGTGATCTTGCTGGAATTTGGTATCCAGCCTCAAACACCATCAGGCCGTAATGGAGGATATCATGAAAGTGGCCAAAATGGGTGAAAATCCAGGTACTGTGAACACAACTGAACTCCAGAGCATATCAGAAAAAATTACACATTTCTGAAACAGCAGAAGTAGCTGATGAAAGAGTCAAAGGCTGCAAAGACACCCTGGTGTCCCCCAGACATACAGCTGTGCAGCCAGCTTCAGTAAGTCCTGTCAGGCAGGCTTACATACAAGCTAGGAGACGAAGGGCAGTGCTCTCTGAAGTTGCAAATCTTAGTGGGTTTTTGTCCCGTGTTCTTGCTGCTATTCATGTGCTGATCCTGCAATAAACAAAGCAGCACACAGGCTGATTGCTTAAAGCCAAGGTCATCCCATCTCAGCACGTGTGGTTCCACAAACACATCTTGATCACTACTGCGAGAAAGAAATATTGTACTCGAGGATCATGGTCAGTTGACTGAAAACCTGTTTAAAAGGTTAAAACGCTCACTGTTCCATGCCAATTTTCAAATGAAGCATTTTGAATGGTGAGAAGAAATACTTTATTCAGTTCAGTCAAGGTTCAAGAAAACTCCCAGCTAAGCCTCACAAAGAAAGTTTAGAGTCAGACTGAGAAAAAATAACACACTTTTTGGGTTGTGGGAGATCAGTTTAGCACATTCCTTTTCCAATGCAGCGTGCTAACTCTTCTCTCTTGCTTTCTCTCTTCTTTGACTGGGTAGCTGAGTTTCAGATAATTTCTCACTGTATTATCTTCCATTTTTTATGTTTGGATCTTCTTTTGTTTCCTCACATTTTGTATATCTGTAATCCCCTTGGCTCTGATAGGTATTTGCAATTTCTGTCCATTTATTAGAAGTGAATTTCTTTAAGGTTTTTATTTGCTCTGTTTTCTAAATTGCTAATGCTAACTTGACGTATTTACACTGCATGCATCTCCCTCTGCATTGCATTCCTGCCTGTCAAGGCCCTTGCATAAAGATTTTTCAGTTATATGCCAGGGATCACACATGGACTGGATATGAATTTTCAGAAATTATTCAAATGTTAACAAACATGAATACTTTTCATAGACCTATCCAGTTTTGCTACCAGTTTTCTCAAACAAAAAAGAATCAAATTTGCCTAGAGACATTTCTTTACAAATCTTTCTGCTGTCAGCAGTGATTCCTGTGCTTGCCCTTTGGCCAGTCACCAGGGACCTTAAAAGTGAAGGCTATGCTTTTTTTTTTTATTCAATTCAGTTAGTTTTTAAGACTGAGACTATCCAGAATCGAATAGGACTTTAAAAAAGAAGTGACTCAATTACCCCAAGAGAATGAATACTCCTGTCCCATAGTGTAGCCAGAGGAAAATACCAAGAAATTTTAGATTAAGATGGAATTAAATATTTACACTACTTTTCACTAGAATGTGCTTGATTTGCATGTCTTAAATGGACATTTAATGGACACACCGTTCGGCCAATGAAGAGTCACTGACTGGGCAGTCTAGGAGCCACACCACAATGGACTAGGTTCAGAGACAGCCTCTTAGGCACAGGACAGCACCTTTCAGGCTTCGGCGGAAGCAGTAACTAGTCAGCAAGTGAAAAAACAGGCTCTGCCTCCTTATTTCCCATCTCCTCCGGTATACACCTATATGCCTGCTTAGACTCGAAGGCTGAATAACTCACAGTGGAGTTCTCTTTTTTGCTGCCCAGCCTCTGTGTGCTTGACCTGCTACAGTGTTTGCTATGGTTTGGTGTTAACATTTAAACCTAAGACCACTGACCAGTCTTTCCTGATGTAACACTGGCCAGAACTTTTCATTTCTAGAGAATTTTTATTTTGTCTATGAAGAACAATTAACCAGCTCACAGCAAGCTATACATACTAGAGCAAGAAAAATCTTTTCCCCGTATTCGTGCAAATTATAAAATATTTTTCTATTGCCAATTCTGATGTATTTGTGGGTGGTTGGAAGAAAGAAGGGAAGAGAAACAGCATTACAATAACATCAGAGGTATAAAGGATCTTTCTAATAGGCTAGGAAACAAAAAATAGATGAAACTTTGCCTATACTTATTGAGTTTCTTCTAAAAATACTGTGCCTTGATGTAGCTTCTAATTTCACTGGTTACAGGAACTTTGATCTAATCCAGTTACTGTCTTTTAGAAGAGGATTACAGCAGCCATGGGGTACTTTGAAGGTCCTGAAAAGAGACACTACAGAGTCATCCTTTGAAATATTAAGTATAAATGGTCCTACCAGATTAGCTATAAAACCAATATGCAGTGATGAACTTTTCCCAGGATTAATTACCCACTTGATCATGCAGATTTTCTGAATGACAGAATCAATTTTCTTTTGAGTGAGTGCAAATCCTTTTCTGGTAATGAATGACGCCACATACCTATAATAATAAGTGCTTTGTATGGCATTTTAGCTCCTTATTATACAACATGAAAAGTAAATCCTTCACTAGGTTCTTTTGCTTGTAAAACAAAAACAATTTTTTGATGATTATATGCATTAGTTATGTCTATCTAGGCATACACATCTGTAAGGGCAATAGATTAACTAGTGGACTTAACTGAATCTGCATAACAAAAGTGAACTACACTTTCCAAAAGCCAAATCGCTATTGCATTGAAAGACTTAATAGCACTCATTATTTTGATGAAGTATGTGTATGGGAGATAAAGGCCAGTAAAAATGTTGTCTTTATCACTGTTATGATGTTTACAAAAATTTAGAAATAGTAAACATTTATTTTATACTTTTTCCAGCAAAAGATAAAGTTTCACAAACCAGGGACAGGTCTTCCAAGGAAGCTATGTGAAGAATGTGATTGTAAGTTAACAGTAAAGTGAGCGAGTGACAGAGAATAGCAGCCCTTTAAATCGATGGGCCACTTTATTCAGAGAATATACAGAGCAGTCAGAAGTACTCAAAAGCGCATCAGAAAAATAAGCAAAGTTATTGCTTATTCAAACACTTATTCAGTTCATGGGAAGCCATCAAGGATAGGAAGATGGCTGAAGAGTAACATATTACTGTTATTTCAGAAAGCCTTGGGATATACCATAAAACTGCAAGAGAGATCTATGAGAAGCTACACTTATTTTTGGAAAGGCCTGCCCTTGAAGTGGCTGAGCTATGGGAGGTGAACTGCAGCAATATATTAATGTTTGCTCAGTGTCAAGTCAGTAAACTAAATAGAAACAGAAGTCTTCTCTCTATGTCACAGTAGTTACAGTAAAGAAAATGAACTGACTAAACAGATTTGTGTATTCAACAAGGCATTAACAGCAGGAATTATTCTTCTTATAGCTAAAGTCAATTAAAGGGGTTGTAATGTTCAGTTGTGCCTGACTGAGTCTCTGTGATGTGAATATTTCCTCTTCTCATGCCTGCCACATATGTATAGAGGGATATCAGCTCCTGAAAGGCTTGCAGGGGACCTTGGGCATAGCTGAAGTAGGAACAGTCAGGCCATTAGACCTAGGATGAGAAGTCCGGGGAGTGCAGGTTGGTGCTGGATTGGGAGGAGGTGCCAAGGTTCAGATGAAGAGGACTTAACTCTATACTGTTTCTTATTTTGTATTTTTGTAATTTATATTTTGTATCCCCCGATGATGGATGAGGTTTTTTAATAAGTTTTGTATCTGCTTTTCAGTGGTTTTATCTAAGCCACATTTCCCTGGCTTGCTGAGGATATCATCCCCTTGAAAAGGTTTTCCACTGAGTGACAACATGTTCTCTTTTCCTACTGGATTCCAGTCTCTCTTTGCACACAGACACTTACTCCTGGGAGGAATTAAGGCTGTGTAATGAAGGATGCTGTTTTTCTGAAGGATTGCTGCTTCATTTGTAGCAAAAGTTGTGTGTGGTAAATGGAAAAGGAAACGGAGGAACAGGATGAAAAATGGTCTCGTGGTTTTGGGTTTTAAATGTACTTCTGCCAAAAAAGTTCTCAGTATGCTACAGGGCAGATCATTCAACTAAACTTCTCGCAAGGATTTGCTGGTTGTGTTTATAAATCTGGTGTCTAAACTGGGATCCTGCTGTTTGACTTGCAGAAGTGCCAAGTACTCACAACTCAGAATGCAAAATCTCTATTATTTAAAGGATTTGAAGATTTTGAAATATGGCTTTGTTCCAAGCCAGCATGTATTCCTCAGATTAGAAAATTGATGGTAGACCAACAATTTTATTTTGTCAAAAAAGCAATTTCAGGTTGTTAAAACAGAATAATGCATTTTATATTGCATTATAGCATACAATAAGTCTATCAATCAACTTTTTGAATGCTTGAAGCACCATAAAAAAATCAAACCTCAAAGTAGGCATTTTGACATTCTCAAAAAACATTCCTCCCCTCAAGATAAAATTTCAGAGAGTACTGAAATGGAACCATATTTGCAAAAAGCTTGGTTTCAAGAGAAGTGTCTGTCCTGAGACATATGATTTCATTTGTGTTTCCATCACCATTACTGTTCACAGGGGTGGGGGGTCTTGAACACAGTGCTTTATAGTGTTGATGTTCAGAAAAACTAGGCTCCTGGAGTCTCAGACTGGCCACTATAATTAATGGTTATTTTTCACCTTAATGCCTCTGTACCTTGGTTCTGCAGCAGAAAGATGAGGCTAAAATACTCTCAGAAGTTTTGTGAGAATATTCAGTCAACAGTATCAAGTGTAATGGAATAGGCTATGAAGAAATCAATATTTCTGTCTTTTTAGAATGGTTTGAATGTTGTGCAGCAAATAAGACCTGGGGCCATACTTCACACACCATGAAAACACAAGTAGCTCACCAGTAATTAAGCAGTATTTATTCTGCGCCCTGAGGCGGCTGATGTGTCATGGACAAAGACGTATCTGATAATGCAATTAAAGAGTAACATAATACATTAACACCAAGGACCTGACCTGAGATTTCACAAGCAACAAAATTCTGAGACTTGCTAACTTTGATCCGTAAGGGTTTGTAAATTAGGAGGGATTGCAAAATATAAAACTTAATATTGTTGCCAGGATAGTAATTAAACAGAGTCTTTTCAGTTGACTTCATGTAAGCTATGTTTAAATGTACATGAATGATATCGGCAGACAACAATTTATACTTGTTTATAATTTACTCTATTTTTAATGCAAATTGTTCAGAATAATAAAGGAAACTTGTCGAAAGCATGCTCCCTGAATGATTCCAGTGCCAGCAGCTTCCAGGAGAAGTCTCCCCTGTCCGCAAACCCATGGCTCCGAGTTCGAGATCCAGCAGCAGGCTCTGGAACTCTGCAGCGGTTTTAGAATTTCTGATGTGCCGTAATATCCTCAGTGGTCTGTTTATGTAACATTGGAAGGGAATTGCTGAATCCTAATTATTATGAGTCCCCTATAAAGAGTTTCATCAGCCTTTTAAGTTGTAAATTGTGGGAGCAGAGCTGCTGAAGGACTGCTAAGAACATGTAAGAACTATTACATGCAAAGCAAGATACTTAGGAGGAAAGCATCTTTCCCTTCGTAATGATAAAAAAGAAATTGTCTTAGGTGCCTTTTCAATGCCATCCAAAGCTATAAGAGAGAGACAGACACCTTTCTTTTCCACTTTCCCATTGCTTTCTGTAACAACAAAAAGGTCAGTTTGAGCCTTACAAAAGATTTACAAATACTCTGATTAGAAAATGTTTTTTCTATTTTACAAACACACTAAAGATTTTGAAAACTTTTAGGAAAAGATACATACATACATCTTTCAAAAATACAGTTTTGGCACTATACAAACTTTATTATTATTATCATAATTGTTACCCCTATTATTAATACAGTGCTCACTACTCTCAATATTTATTACATGAAAACCTGCTTCAGTACAGAATATTTATAACCATCTGAGAATTAGCTGGCTATGAGGCATTATTTATGCAGCTGACCTTCAAAAGGAAGATAAACAGCGCTCTCCTCTTCTGAATTTTAAAGAACTGTTTGTATGTCTTTGGGGACTGTTTATGCAAAAGAATCATTTAAGGATTGTGAAAATGTAAACATTGCATTTGGAATGACTTATTTATAAAAGCAGGCATGTTTGGATTAACTTGAAACAGAATCTGAGCTTCTGTTAAAACCTAATTCAACCAAAGAAATATCTGAGAAAAGGGAGCGAATGCAAGAAAGACTTGAAATTTGAAGGATCTTTTTTGGAGTTACTGCCACAAGGCATGTGCGTCCCATTGCATATACGTGAACTGAAGAAACTGCCAGCACTGCTGTGCAACTGCTAAGTCAACAGTGAATGGCAGTAGCTAATATGCAAAATCAGGTAAGCCCTAAAGAAGTGTTCTGCCTCTTGTGAAACTAGGGAAGGAGGAAGGTGAAAATACCTTTAGATGGGGCTAGGAAAACAAACACTCTTCTTATATCTCACCTTCAATTGCATTGCTATCTGTGCATGCTTCCCTGCCTTTTCCAAGCAAACAAATAGTAGCAACAAGACGACCAAGAACGAAGCTGCCTGGCAGCATCATGAAAAGCTATCTGCTGATTCAGTGCTTCTTCTGTAATACAATGGTATCACCTTAGTACCAGCACCGTGGCATGAAGACCTGGAGAAAAACTGCAGAAATCCCACCAATGGTTGTATTTAACTGTTTCTTCTAGTGATATAATGATAAATTAAAGTGTCATTTTATTTTAAATAGCAGCAGACTTTTCTGTTGCATAACATGAGAACTTAGGCTGTAAACTCCTGTAAAGAGGCTTACAGTAGATTCAGTTTGCTGACTCAAAGCAGTTCCTCAGATGACTAAATAACTAAAAGCTTTAATACTTCCTTTGACTTCATGTGTCTTATTTATGATCCTTCCATCTGGGTTTAATAAGCTTTTTGACTGAACATAACAGAGGAGAGAAACTCAGCGACACTGAAAGGAATTCTCTTGACTGTCTACAAACTGTGCTGTTAAAACTTAAAACAGAAGCTAGGCCTTAATTTGAATAAAATATATTCTAATGCTGACTTAGTGGAGAAAAACACCCCCTCAGAGGTCACATCACTTTCCGAAGTGTAGTGTATAGAGGAAGCCAGCAACAGATGTATTGCCTCATTTATAATCATTAATAATAAAAGAACTATAGCTGATGCATCTGATTGTTCTGCTTATTTTTCACTTGTGATATCCCTTCAGATATGGCAAAGAAGGCATATAATTAAAATAGTGAGCCACACTCCTGAGGGGGTTTTGAGGACAATAGTACTTAAGATTCAGTCTGATCCTTTTTGCTTCTCTAAACTGTACAGTGAGGTAATTTCTTTGGTATAGCACAAGCTTCAAACAACTCTTTCTGCTCTAAACTGTACAGTGAGGTAATTTCTTTGGTATAGCACAAGCTTCAAACAACTCTTTCTGCTCTGGTGGGTTCTTTCAGCATAATGTTGTCCATGTGTAATGTACCCAGGGGCTAGCAGAAGCGCTCAGAGTGGGCCCACTTGCAATTTGCTTTATACAATGAGCATTGCAGCAGATTTAGCTCCGCTGGGTTCTGTGGTGAAAACTGCAGGGCTTTCTGACAAGTGTTTCACAGTTGTCTGTGGTATGTCTAGCACTAATTGGTTTCTGGCACTTTGGAGGACATTTGAATTCAACCATCTACCTTGTAGGTTTTTCTGGGAGAATACTCCCAAATACTGTGTGGTCTAATAAACCCCCTAATTAGCTTCTCTGAAAGTACATTCCCATGTGTGCAAGCTGGACATAGTGTTGTCTGTGCAAGCAGAAAGTATAAGCAGAAAGTGTCAGGCTGATTTAAAATACTTTTTTCTCTATATAGAGAGTACCTCAGCACTCGCTTTTGCTGCACAGCTGGACTTTCACTAATAAATTACAAAAAAAAAAAAAAAAAAAAAAAAAAAAAAAAAAGCTGTTTATTTGTAAGAGAAAAGCCTAAGTTTATTACTTGTGCTAAAACCTTCACAATACTTTAAAGATAGGACTTGCCAGGTTAAGCTCAGATCACCTAAATCTGCCAGGTGAGTAGTGCCTTACATCTTTAATCAACACTGCAGAAACAGACAGTACTAGCTAAAAGACAAGACAACGGTGTGGCAATATATGAGTGAGAGATGTTCTTCATGATAAATACCCAGGTGGTATTTACCACTTAAGGAGCTGATGAAAGAGTATAAATTCAGAGGTTCATCTACTGCAACCTAGAGCCTATAGATAGCCAGTATCTGTAGAGCGCTACTGGCTACTGCAAAGGACTGTTCAAGTCACACACCACATGCAGGCATCCTAGCAAACCCATCCTCTCAAGGTGTCTCATATTAGCCAGTGTAAAGACCAGTTTTCCCTCTGTCTCCACTCCATGTCAATGCCAAGACAGAGAGACTGCTCATTCATGCTGACAGTCAAAAACACAGTCTTGGAAGGGGTGGAGATGAGAGGTCATAGAAGAACAGGAAGAGAGCTCTGGGGTTAAAGCTGTGTCCTATGGCAGATGGGCAATATCAAGGCGGATGGTAATGTATGAAGCAATGTTAAGAGTAGATGGTGGGCCTGCAGGAGCTTTTAATCTTCTACGCTGTATCCATGGCATCTCCAAAATTATTTGGGGAGAGAAAATAATAAGGATATAATTATACTTTATTTATATCCTCTTTGGTCTTTGTTTACCACTCACAACTATCTTGGAAATGCCTGCTGCTTAGGCTGAAATTCACTGATGCATTCAGAAACCTTACCAGTCTGATTGCTTTAAGCAGCCCTCCAACCCATACCAAGACCATGTTAAATGCTGACTGACTCTTTGATTTGCAGTAGAAACTTTATGTGACAGCAGGCCAGATTAAGCACAAAAAAGAACATATAGTAAAGGAAATACATGCTACCTGGACAGTAAGGATCACGAGTGCTTCACAAAAACAAGTGCAAGCAACGAAGTTAGGCTCCGACAAAATTCTCTCCTAACTGCACCATTCTCTTCCAGTACGATCCACCAGAGGACTACAGAAGGCATGGAGACCTCTCTGCAGAGCAAAAAGTGTCTGTCAGGCAGACTGTTGATAAAAAGGCTATTACAAAACCCAATAGTACACATAAGAAAAGGATCAGGATTAGGAACATATGAATTTCACTTCTCGCAAGTGCTAAGCTAGCCACCTCGAAGATATTTATACGTATCATTTTGAACACTTTTCCTGGCAGACGGGGTCATGAAATGGCAGGCTGCTGCCACAGAGCTAGCTACCTCAGGGTCCTGTTCAGTTGAAAAAGTGTGTCGTGGAGTGCTTGAGTGTAGAACTCTACGAAATGTCATGTTCTCATGTGACCACAAAACCTCCTCAAACATAAAGCTGAGCCCTTGCAGGACTGGGCTAACAGGTGGTGGCTGCTAGTGGTGGGGTGGGTCAGCTGTGGTACCACTGGTGATAATCACACTTGGCTTGAGGGCAAGTTGGGGCATAGATGCCAGGAAAATCTCTTCATAAAAAATCATCTGTTTGTAGCTAAACCAGCTTGGACTGCTTTGTACTGCAGAAGAGTCAGAGTAGCTACATGGTCTCAAAGAGCTGAGGGCAGAGATAACAATCCATGTTGACTTGCTCACTGACCAAACTTTCAGTGAAGTAAGCTTCTTTTATGAATCAGCTCTTCTGCTGTCAGATCTCCTAATTCGATCCTATGCACAGCATGAACTGCATGCTGTAGGAAAGGAATAGAAGCAGTCTGTTTTCTTTATTTAGTTACTATTTCCATTTTTCTTCCAGGTAATGCAGCTGCAGGTGTAGGTACACTCAGTAAGAAAAGTGAAGAAATGAAGGTTTCCCATATTGTAAGCAATGGTGATCTCTTGTTTCCTCTCTTGTAACTGTAGAAAATGAATCAATAATGGCGTGAGGAGCCCAGAAAGAGTCCCTGCTTTGTCCTCTTTAGCTAGAAAATTGTAGAAGCAGAATCAGACCAATACCAATATTGAGAAGAGCTCAGAAAGGAGACTCAAGATGTACAAACCATCAGGGAGGCAAGAGAATGAAAGTAACGATGAAGAAATGTCTTTAAGATAACTTATGGTTATTTAAGCTATTTAAGAAAAAAAGTTGGAAAAAATCTCTTTTGTTAATTGCTTTCCTCCTTTCACTTCAGAAATGCTCCTGCAGATCTTTCAAAAGACTGGTTAAACACAAGCAAGGCAAACAAACTAAACAACTTGTTTTTATGCTGTATGTGCACATCTACTTTAAAAAAAAAAAAGCAAGTACAAATCCCAATGAAAACAAATTACTAGTATGGAAATTTCTAACTCAGACTAACTGCATTGCATCTACAACAATTTTAGTGTAGCTACTGTAGAAACTGATTTATTTCCATTTTCTGAGCTGAAATTCTTCTCCACTCTTAGTTTTAACTTAATGTAAAGAATATGACTCTGATTTTCTTCTTCTAAACGTAGACTTCATTACTGAAATACCTCAGAATTGTTATGATTCACCAGGCACTAGAACAGCTGTTTACAGAACAGCCTATTGTCATCATCCAAACATCTCACAAGGCAGCAGAAAAATTGGGTTTATTTTCACAGTGGGAAAAAGGCATCATTGTGAAGCGCGGAAGGAAATACTCTTTAATCTCGACTTCTCAGAACAATATGACTTTGCTCAGAGGTCAAGTCGTTCCAAGGAGAATTAAGAAATGTTATTTTTACTCATGGACAGCATGTTTTCCCCTTGTTTCCTTCTCAAGGTTAATGGAGGGAAAACTCTCCTTCTCCTTCCAAAGTGAAAGGATGTCTTGGAGAGTAGGATGCTCACTTAGGATCTCACATTTGGGACCTGTTCCTTGGTCTGCTGTAAATTATTCAGACTAGACTTGAAAAGAAACTAATGCTAAAATGCAAAACTGAGGCATCACTAAAATTCATAGTTGTAAGCACAGAGAGGCTTGGCACTGTTAACTTATGCGTATGCATAGGGGTTATTCTCAAACCAAGACTGACATCTTGAAAGCAAACCTGACTTGAAGAAAATGAACAGCTGCAAAACAAAATTTTCAGGGATGGGTGTATGCTATTTTATGCAACAAACCTTCTTGCCAGAAAGGCATATTGCTGGCTCATGTTCCACTTGGTGTCCGCCAGGATCCCCAGGTCCTTTTCTGTAAAGCTGCTTTCCAGCAGGTCAGCCCCCGGCTTGTACTGGTGCAGGGGGTTATTGCTCCGTAGGTGAAAGTGCAGGCACTTCCCTTCATTGAACTTCATGAGGTTCCTCCCTGCCCATCTCTCCAGCCTGTCAAGATCCCTCTGAACAGCACCACAGCCATCTAATGTTTCAGTCACTCCTCCCAGTTTTGTACTCAGCCTATGTTTCCCCTTGGTCTCTTAGCTTCTCTGAGATATTTTTATCCACTATGATGCTTCACATACATGATGGGGGTCTTTGGGTAGCTAAGCTTTGACTGCTAGTTTCATAAGACAGTGGGAAAGATAGAGGTTCTTTGAAGTGATAGATTTTACTATTAAGCTATATCTAAACTGCAGGATGTGAGAATGCTTCCCAGATCTTCTCGTCTACTCTAGTTGCACCCTGATTCCATGCTGGGTTGTGATGTAGGTATGCACTTATGTACTTTTCTCTCTCTCTCTTCCTCTTTCCTGCTGTCATTTACATGGGAAGAACTACTGGGTACACAGACTGGCAGGACCCTAGGCATCCCACTCATGAGGTGAGGATACTGCTACATTATCACACAATAACACTTGAAGGAGTTTTCCAAGGGTTTAAGCTTTACGAGGGTCTTGAATGAGCATTCACTTCTGCTTTTTTTTTTTTTTTCCACTTTGTAATCAGTAATGGAGAATAAACACAATTTAATCTTTTTGAATGTCCCTCTATTTCAGAACCTGGTGATGTGTGTAGGTCTGACTTTTGTGAGGTCTGCTTTCCATCTCGTTTCCAAACCTTGCTGCCACTGTATATGTGTGTTCACCAGGAGATGCAGGCAGGGCCCTAAGAGGGGTCTGCTTTCCCTCACTTTTGACTAAGTTGCCCTATGATTATGCATTCTGCAGTGTAGTCACAGCCCTTCTGAGCAAGATCTGTGTAGTCTTGTTCCAGCTTCTCCCACCATCTCTGGAAGACCAACAGACAGTTTCTTTCTTCCAAAGATAACACCATTACATAAAAAATATTGGTTGCTGACAGTTTCGTATGTAAGATATTGTAAATCTACATGTCATTGGCCAGAATGAAGTCTCAAAGGAGAGGTTATTTTGTGGGAAATGGCTGAGAGCTGTGTTCTTTCTCAAGGGAGAAGGAAACATTTCATGCTGAGCTAAAAGCTTATATTTGTTATTTTTAGTTTAACTAATAAATCCTCCATGTTGGCAAAGATAAAAGTAAGGACATGAAAAAAGAAATACATGGACAACATCATATTATGTTAAAGGGAACAAATAGAGTCATATCTGAAGAGGCTCTAAGAAAATTAAAATACAAGTGCTTCCTTACATGATATGAGAATCTTTATTGCTTAATTTTATTCCAGTACTGATCAAAAATTGAAATGAGCCAGTTTTTGCTTGTGGAAATAGGCTAGAATTCCTCCCCATTGTGCTAGATTCAGCACATTTTCAGTCGGCAGCTACAAGATCCAGCTCGGTTTTCATCATTGCTTTCATTTAAACTAAGTGAAGCGAGAAGGGTGGAAGAGGGAATACCACTATTACCGCCCTCACCATCACCACCAGCAAAACTATGATCCAGTCAAAGGGAGGTGTTACTGCCAGGGGCTTTAGCAAATCCAAGCATGCAAATAAATGACAAGGAAATGCTGTAGAAGAGCCAGCTGCTGTGAGGACTGGTGGGAAAATCTCTATCAGTGCATAACACGCATGGAGAAAAGCTGTTTTCTTGCTGAACGAGTACAAAATGAGAAGGAAAGTGGCGAGAAGATATTATAGTGATGATATCTTCTACACTGAAACTGTACAATGAGAAAAGGGAAAGAAGTAGCACAGGAAAATGGCAGAAAGAAGTAACTGATGGACATAGAACAAGGCAAACAAAAAATGAAAATAATATTTGTCAGCTGTACATGTCAGAAATACCTAAAGCCCTGTCTTGTTAGGCAGCTCCAGTGCTACCACTTGGCATGTTTCACAACTCATGTCCAAGAAACAGCTGAAGTTTTATAATCACTCTCTGGAAGAAAACATATGAATGATTGACTCAGGCTAAATATTGTTTTTAAAGTGGGCAACCTGCAGTGCCTGAGGGTACAGAAAGGGTCTCCATTGGAATAAGTGACTGGTCAAGTTAACTTCTGGTCTTTGGGATGAAATATGCCACTTACAAAGAGACTTAAATTCTTTCCTTGTTAAAAAAATCATGTCCTTAGTAGGTAAGGAAAAGGAATGGTGATACACATATATTTATAATTATAATTTATGTTATAATAATAACATAACTATGGATTATTAATGTTTGCAGGATATATGATTCAGTTTCATAGGGTATAACATACCAGAACTAAAGGTTCACAGACCTGAAAAATATGGAATTGGTTAAAAACAAACACAGGAACCCAAACATCAAAGCGGTATCTGTGAGCTTCCGTAAAGCACATTCTGGATCTACTACTATTCAGTGTTTTACCTGTTACATTTTACATTTACTTGAAGGGAAAATTACCAGGAGAATTTCCAAAGCTGACATGATTACAAATGCTTTGGAAGATAAAAGTGAATCAAATAATTAAAATGATACTCAGCAAAGAAAAACATGAGTCCTTCAAAGAGGATGCATGACTATTGCAAGGGGTTCACTCCTAATGAAATTCTTTCATTCGTCAGGTATTCCATGTTGCATCTCCTGCTGGAATTGCCTACAAGCATACCCCATTCTTCTAGCTAAGGAACTGCAATTGCTGATGGAGGACACATGAAGAACTAGGGCTTGTAAACTTATTCCATGCAAAATTCACCCACTAGTTTAATTATACAAACTTCATTTACAAAAGAAATGGCTCTGCAGTCTAGATGATCTGAGATGATTAATGTGCCTTTTATTACCTGGTGATGGAAAAGGAGTTAAAATGGTAAATAGGAAGCAAGAAAAACTGTAAAATCCAACGTATACACACTCTATCCAGAACATGCTGGAATGCAGGAATCTGGAATGCCGAGGAAGCAGAGGTGAGGGTAAGAGGGGGAATTTTTGTCTGGCCTTTTAGAAAGCGCCCTATTTCATTTGCCTGGTTTGCTAAGGGCAGAGCAGACACATTGTGTAGAGTTGCATTCACTGCATACTGTTTTAATGTGATCAACAGAATAATATACTTTCTAATCATTTATTGCATCCCCACCTCAAGCAATGACCCCATTTAATCTTGTTGAAAGTTGAGTGGAATCTGACCCTACCTCTTTCTAATGGAGAAAAAGATCTGATTCCAGAATGGAGATGTCAGGAACTGCAGAGCAAAATCCTCCACAAGTAATTAATATTTGTCAAAGATAGAGACTTTAATATATATATTACTCAGATGTCACTTGCTTTCTTCCTCCAGCATTTCAAGAGCCTGTGTATTTAAGAACTAGTGGGATGATGGATACACATGCTAGTCTCAGCCCTTACATTCAGACAATGATTGATTAGGCATGAGAAGGAAAAGGAGCAAGTAAGGTCCATATCCAGACAGATCCATTCAATACTCATTTAATAAGGAGGCAAGAAGAAATTCAGTTGGATCTTAATTAAACTCACAAAACCAAAAGGTTGCCAGTCTACATTTGAGATAAAGAGGAAGGTCCATGCTTTAAAAAAACGTACAAAATTAAATCAAAGGCATGTTTATGCTAAGGTTGAAGAGGGAATTGCTAAATGAATTGCTTCTAAAAGACAATTAGGTGCTGAGAAGAAGAAACAAAGGAAAGTGAGTGAAAAGGAGCATGAAGAAAAGAAAATTGCATGAAATGTGAAACAAACTGCAAAAAGAAAAAAGAGGTGTTTTTGTTCCCCGTATTTTGTGTGGTCAAGCTATAAGAATGATTTGGTTCATTTAGATAGAGACTTTTTCTAAATATTCTTAGGTTTTTTTCTCCTCCGTTTTCTCTGGACACGTCATGAGCAACTGGAAAACTGGTAAAATTATGCCATCAGCTGTAAAGCAGCTGTTTCCTTGAGAAAGAAGTAGTTTACATTCACACTATTTTAAATTCTGTTTTTTATTTTTTAAGCCTTTTGGGAGTAACAATTTAACTCAAATACCTGAAGAAAAAAAATCAGTTCAAGACTCAGACTGCCTTGTCTGTTTAGGAAAGGCCTGAGATAGTTGCCCAGCCACTTCTTAACCACAGAGACTGAACCAGGAATTACTAAACTTGACACTGAAGATATGCAAAGCATATGTTAGAGGAATATAATCTTTTACCACTCAGAAATTACATTTAGTATCATAAAAAATAGTAGTTTGTAAGGGATGGCTGGAGTTCATCTGATCCAAGCTGCACCCAGCGCAGGACTAGCCTTGAAGTTTAATCCAAACCTGAAGTCAGAGGAGGTTGCTCAGAGCCATGGCCATGAAGGTTTTGAGGATCTCTAAGACGGGAGATTCCAACTCTGGTAACTGGTCCAGAAAGCGCAAGACTTATCATTAATCCATGGGAGAGGAGTTGATACAGATTTAAAGTGTCCTCTCCCCCATCTCCTCTCCTTAAGTAGAATTCATAAATATTGCATGTGACTCTATCTTCCAGATACACACAAAACTGGAAAAGACTGTCAGAGCAGAAGTCTGTTGCTGTAGACAGCCACCAAGAGTCTGTGTGGGGCAATTTGCTGTCACTCAGGATTTAAGGGGGTGCTGTCTCCATCTTGGAGTAGGACACAACAGAACAAGCCCATGTGACCAAGTTGGGTTAAGGGGGAACTGCACTCTGGAAATCCCCACATGTTTCTCTAAACTTCTGTGGTTTGGCACTAAACCTAAACTTATTGCAGGCCAGCTTTCAGCCTCTTTTCAGCAGGCCCCATGGGCACTGCGCAAAGAGAGGTGATTAGCCATGCTCTCAGCAAACCATAATTGAAATGCCTTTCTGGGGTAAGATATTTGGTCCTTTGTCTAGAAGTAGCCTCTTTTACAGAGGCAAAGTTCATTGACTACTTCCTTGATCTTCTGTGCCTCTCTCTGGAATAGAGGTGGATTTTGTGTTTCATTCACGCTGCCCATTGTTAACCATCTTTCCAGATATCTCATTGCACTGCCCTAGTTCTTCTGTGCTATTTATTTCCTGTGCTGTCTGAATGGCTTCTGCCTCCTTATGAATTATTTCAATCATTGAGCCAACACTTAGCTTCCTTTATAGTTTTCAAGTAACACTATAAGAAGCTGCTTATCTTAAAAAAACTCCATAAACGCATGTGTGTGTGGGTGTGTGTTTGTGCGTGAGTTTTCAAGCCATAGTACAAATAACTTGCTTGTTATCACCGGGCATTCACTGAATTAGTGCTTAGTAGCAGCGGTGGAGATCCAGCACACTTTTGCTATGGCTGATATATAGCATCCTGTTTAGTTCTTTATTGGCTGTCCTTTTCTAAAGTATTGCTTGTGTTTCTACTTCCAAAGGCTATTGATTTTTAACTGTTATCTAAAAACGGTATGAAGCGCAACACCTCTTGGCTTCTCTCCTCAGCTCTTAGCTGTTCACACTGTATGAGTCATTGATTTGAAGGGAAAGTGGCTAGCAGCAGCACTTGTTTTTTAGATCAAGAGAAGTCTTTATCTTTACCTTCTGCTCACTTTCTGCTCACCTATCCAGAAAGAAAATCTGTGGTCTGAAAACTAATAAAATAATTTATTTGTCACAGTCATCTTGGTGAAAACACACAGTCAAACAACATTCTGTGAGAAGATGGACAGCAATAGCTTGCACTCCAATAGTCTTTCGTAATTTGTACTTAGACTATTCTTGAAGAACAGGGCAAGGGCTGATAATTAAACAGACACAGTATACTCTAAATGAACAAAAATTGCTATGCCTATAATGAATGCAATATTTTTTTTGTTATATAAGGACATTTTTCTGCAATAATAAGCACAGCTGCTGATCTCAGATGAGGTAAAGAAGTGGTGCTACCTCCTGAGAGGAAATCATCAAGGCAAAGCATGAATGAGGACCATAGCATGGCTTTTGCACTGAGATCCAAAGCAGAGCAGTACAGAAGCACTTAGCAAATAAAGAAAAGTCATTTACAATGTCTGACTGCAGCTGTACTAAGTAGCTATCAAAAAGCTTCTAACAGACAATAGTCTCCAAAATGCTGATGCAAATAAGGAAGGAGTTGGCAGGAACAGCTAAAATGCATTACTGGTGCTTGTTTTACAAGAAATATCCTGCTGCACATTGCAAATGAGACTGTTTTCTGCCACTGTATTTAACGTGAACCTTTCACCAACTGAAGTGGAAGCCAATATCTGCTCCGGAGCTTTAAGTGCAGTCTACTGCTAGGATAAGGCCTAAGACTCTGCTCACACATCTGTCCCATTGGAGCTTTGGGCCCCAGCCATGAAGCGTGATCTGCTCTATAATTTTGGCATTTTAAATGGAGGAAGAAAAGAAGAGGCAGATGTAGACTGACTACCTCAGTTACTTGTTTATGTCTGTCCTTATATAGGAAACCATATCCCTAGCATTTTCTAAGCATTTGCAAGATCTAATAGCCCTGTGACATTATTTGTTATAATGTCTTACATCACCAAGAATAGAGATGCACACATAAGACACTAAGTATCAAAAAAGAAAAATAAGACTACTATTTTGCAGAATAAGTTAAAAGTAAATGTTATATCTCAGCAAATGTGTATCCATTGTGCCTTGTGTTTCTTATTTTTTTTTTTTAATCACGAAAATTAAGTTGGGGCACACACAATCATATTTTCCATATTCATTGCTTCCTTTCATGTCTGCCACAAAAAAAAAAACTCCTCTTTTATACCTCAGCTTGCAAAGCATAACACTTGTTGCTACTGGAAAAGCCAAGGCAATTCAGGAAGCACTGTACCTTTCTGAAGGACATTATGTTTCCTGTATAAGGCTGTGCACATCAAAAGAGCCACACATCTGGCTTTGTGCAGTTCTTGAGGAGCTGAGGATATTCCAGCCAGTTGGACAGATGCGCTAAACAGATGCTTGCTTTGGAACATTTGGATTTCTTTAAAAGTGCTTTCAAATGTATCAAATAGTTAATTCTCATGCAAATACTTACATGAGAATTAATTAACTCAATTTAATTACATGTAAATCTCTTTTTCATGGTTTTCTTGGCCATATCATATCCATATTACTGTCCATCATTTTCATTTGCAATGCCAACTGCTTCTGCTGTTTCTGTGTCAAATCATTTGTTTTTCTCTCTCTATCACAAGAAATACTAGAGCTTTTTGAAATTGCTGTTCCATTTACTCCTTGATAGGCTATAATAGTCTTAATCAATGCTGTGCTGGAGAGCCCACAGCATTTTCATTTTTTCAGCAAATGAGAGTCATTTGCTACCTTATGCAGAAATAAAAATGAGATTTATACTTTTTATTCCCATAATTAGCTCTTCCTGTTCTTTGTGCAGAAAGAAAGTTACAAAAAGTAGTGGTTTTTTTTCTAGAAGAAATCAGCAATACATTTTCTGTAAAAGGGTAGGATGAGAAGGGAGAAGCCTAGGGACTTCCTGCCCCTTCAAGAAATTTGTCACTGACTGTCATCCCTGAGAGTATGGACAGTGCTCATAGCTGGAATTAATGCAACAAAAGGCCTTTTCTGCAGTTTTTGTTTTATAGGCTTCTACATTGCTCTGGGTTGACATAAGTTTACCTGGATATCGCTTTGATATCAGTTAGAAATGTTATACGCGCACCAGTTGAAAGATAGGAACACATTTCATATGACTTTTTGGCATACTGTTCCCATTTCTTATCTAATTTCAGAGAAAATGTGATCACTACATGATTTTTTAAAATAAAAACTGCATAGGTCAAAATAAGTAGGAAGGGAGCATATCTATATACAGTTTTTACTCAGCCTACCAGCTGCATAGAAGAATGTTGCTAAAATATCATCAAATGCTATTCTAGGGTTAACCGTAGTGTTCTCCCAGCCTTTTTTATCCTTGATTATCCTCTGCAAGCAGAACAATCACCAAATACAGCAAAAGCTTGCAGGTTACTTTCCTTCATCTCTCTGGCAATGTAGGAACGTGCACAGTGGTGAACTTCAGAGGCCATCCAGATTTTAACAGCTTGGAAGAGGTTAAAAATGGTGCAATTGTTCACTGTCTCTTCCAGTGGAGAAGGGTCTATTAAATTTATGAGTAGGTGGTAAGATCAATAGAAGGAAAAGTAAGTTGTTGTTCTTAGAAAATGCTGTTAAACTGTGGAACTTCTTGCCACAGGATGTTGTGGATAAGAACATATACATGGGTTAAGAAGGCAACCCTAGAAATCCTTGGAAGAAAATTCAACTCAGAGCAAGCTGCAGGATATCATCTCTGGCTCTCAAAGGTCCTGAGTTGCAAACTGTGAGATTATTCTGGGGAAATATCACTCTGCACTTACTCTTTTCTGATATTTTTTCCTTGCCATGTGCTGTTGGACATGCCTGGTGGCAAGATACAGGACTATATGGCTCTTGGTCTCACCTAGAATGTATGGATACTGAACACTAATGGCAATGAGCAGGGTTTAGGCACTATACCTTGCTGTGCCCCTATGTTTAGGTGCACACTTTAGATACAAATGTCAAATCTATTTTTTTTGAAAGAAATACTTCGCATTTTAAATGTCTAATCCTTGAAATTAGAGTGCTCTTCCAAGAAGCTCTTCCTTGTTTCCTGTGTTCTTTCCCTGTTTTCCCAGACATTAGGCTCCTGTACACAGAGAACTACTTCTGGAACAAGTGACAGATGGAGAACGCAACACACGCAAAGCTAGGCTTTACACAAGGTATCTGAACATCTTCTTTATTCAAAGATAAAATGTGGAAGAGAAAACATCTTAAACAACAGTCTTAAGCTCTACTCTTTTTTCCCTTTTTCAGTTTCTATACCTCTCTGAAGAATTCTTTAAGCTTAAAAGCTCTGCCAGGGTCCAGAGCCACAACTTCCCTTCAAAATCACAGCACCTTCCCCCCAGTCCATTTGGAGCTTGTTAATTTTGCAGTTAAGCCAAAATATTACCTGCTACAAGGCATGTCTGTCTTCTCATCTCTTCTGCTCTAAGTTCTCTGAGTGGCTCTATCGTGCCTGTGAATCTTTTCAAGTCTCTTTCTGCACTTTAACTGAGTCAGGAATTTTTCCATTCTCTGCACTCTTCTGATGCTGCAGAGAACCTTTGTTAAATGTTTCCCAGCTCAGTCAGCCTCCTTTGCAAGCCTGTTATTGGTGTGTACATATGAGATTAACTAGGCCCCATATTGCCTGGTGCTGCAGAAGCGTTCAAAGCTTCACTGCCAGGATCCTGGATTCTGCATCCTCACAAAGGCAAGCTATATCACACTATTAGCTTCCTACCATCAACTAGGTATTCTCAAAGCTCTTAGTCGTCAGCCTGCCATTTGGGATTTCATTATCTCTGCTTTTCATTATGCTCTAGTCTCAGCTCAGATGCAGATCTTTATTCCATCTCAAAAAATTGTTCCTTTCCCCCTTTTCCTTTCTCTGCCTCTTCCAGCTCTAGTGTGTCATATAATTTTCCTCAAAATAAATCTCCACAGAAAACAAAGACCTTTAAAAGACAACTTTAACTTTTACGATAAAATCTGCAGCCAAACCATCATAAACTAATTCTTCATGGACTGCAATACTAAAAATACATTGTTAGTTTTCTATGTCTCCCTCCTTTCATTTTTGGAGAGTTTTTTAGAAATCCATTTAACAGTGTTTCAAAGGACATAAAATTCCACATTCTTCTCCCCTATGTTTCTTTTAACCTCATATCCATTTAAAATATTTTAGATATTTCCCTCTCTCCCCTCTGCAAAAGCACATTCTGCTGAGAGCAAACCTTTACATATGTCTTTTGTGGAGTTCTGGTGACTTCTGTTAATGGGACTGCAGATGTTCTCTGATTGACAAATTTTCATTGATTGTTTGAAAGCTTCCTCACCAAAAGGAATTCAGTGCTTTAGCATACATTCATTCAGATGAAGGCAAAATTACCCTTCATGTCCATGGAAAGGACTCTTAAAGAGCTGAGATGGCTTGCCATAAGCAGTATCTAGTTGTATTAGAACTTGAATATTTTTTTTTGGTTCACAACTATGTTATGCTCCCTTAAGAAGACAGAAGATGGGTTAGGTCAGGCTCTCTGGAAGAAAGGAAAAAAAAAGTTGTTTCCCTGGACAGGTTTGAAGGAGAAGATTGGAGAGATTACAGGACATGGTTGGCTGAGGAAGGCAGAAGAAACACAGCATGCACCGGGGGCCTGCAGTTCATGTTCTGAGGGAGAATTTTGAGAGCAGCAGGGAGCTAACAACCATGGCTCTGAAATCATCGAAAGAGACCATCCTAGGAACCAGATGCAACTGGATAGTTTGCTGCAACTCATAAAGTCACTGAATGGACTGAAACTAAGCCTGTCAGCCAGACACAAGGAACATGGGGAGAGCTGCAGCCTGTAAATGCTTTTTACTTTTTTATTCTTTCTTTTTCTACTTTAGTTACAATTTTTGATTAATGGATCTGATTCTACATTTGCTTCATGGTCTCCACCCTCAAACCCAGCTTTTGATCTCACTATGTAACTCAGCTTACTAAGCAGGTAAAATACTTCACAAATGATGTTTCCTCAGGTATAAAGAGGATTCTATTTGTCATAAAGCCAATTATATGCCACATATTCGAGAGCTGCATACACGCATAATCTAATCTGGAAATCCCTGGCTTGGAGCAGAAAGTTGCCTTAGAATTACTTTAGTTGGCCAAGCCCTGGTGAATCTAGGGGCCAGCTGAGGTACAACTCTGTGCACAACATTGTCTTCATAGGAATTTTGTCCTAAAAGTGTCTTGTTTCATCAAATATCTTGAAAGTCTTGCATATATATTGTAGACGCCTGTGACTTTCACCTGTTTTCTACTTAAAAAAGTTCCTGCTTCACACTGGTAAGGACTCATTTTCACATACCTTTTGAAACTAGTTACCACTTGAGTTGCCATTAAGGTCAAGGAGAGCTAGGTAAGCAGAAGACTTGTGTAGTGACAACACCTGCGGAAGATCTGGTGAGGAGTCAGTGACTGTCAGAGTACATGGTAGCAGGCCCAGCATGTGAAACTACACACTGACCAAATTCCCATCAGGGCCAGGCAGGCATATTCCGTTTTGTCAGCAACATCTAGCTGCTTCCTGGGCAGTAGCTGCTCCTCAGGCAGTAGCTGTTCAAGGTTAGCACAGATGAGATGAGGAAATAGTTCTAGTAGATTTAAGGGGCCCTTAGGAACAACGAGTTGTGTCCCACCTGGGCGTCTGACCTGTGCCTCCAGCAGCCTCCCATCAGTGACCCCTCTCATGGTTCCTGGGGCTCCCTGTGCAGCTTGGAGTGTGAGTCCTTTATTAAACTTATCCTGTTCAACCCCTTATGAACATTTAGTGTCTCTCTCCACTGGTATCCGACCCTCTCGTCCACACCTTGCGGTCACAGCTTGGCGCATGTTTAATAGTTCTAAGATAAAAAAAGCTTGTTCTTTACAAATCTCTTTTCAAATGGTTCATTTTTTTCCTTCCTGGTTCTGCAAATAGGTAATGTCAGTCAGTCAAATGCACACCAAAATGTTACCTAAGCTGTGAAATATATATCTGTCAAAGAAGAGTCAGAATATTGTGATTCTCTCTTTTTGTGTCTGAATACTAGTGTTGATGCCACAGTCTTTTTCCAGATTTTATCTGAGATGAAGCTTTTACTATTTCTCATCTTTTCAGACAGACAGTGTTATTTTGGGCATGAATAATTGAAACAGACTAAAACAAAAGAACACTAAATGTTTGCTAAGAGGCATATATGTCAGATGTTCTAAAGAGTTCTGGGAAACTCATTTAGCTTTTTTGAGGGGCTTTGCATATGCTGTAAAGGTTATTGCTTCTGACTAAAAGAAGGAAAGGGAGGGATAGTGAAGGAGAGGACGGGGAAAGCTACTTATTAAAAGTATTAGAGTAAAAATCGTAGTGAAGTAAAATGAGAGTTGTGTTTCATTTTCATAGAAATGATGTTCCAAGAGAGATTCCAGGCAGTTTCATCCAATTTATTTTGAGAGGAACCCATAGTAAAATCCCTAAACATTTTTGAATCCAGTAATTTCCTGGAAGAAAGATTTTAAACCTTAGCACGCATTTTCAGGAAAGGCCTTCTGTCATTTGCTTGTAACTATTGCACTTGCAGGCTGTCTTTGTACCATAACATTGCTTGTACAATCTGTAGAGGAACAGGAAAATACCATTCCCGATTAAATTGCAGAAAATTATTTTTCCATTAAGTGATAATGTTGAAATGTCAATTTTGAGGACTATAGGAGAAAACTAGAAATGAAAACAAGTGCTTCATGCCATTGCAAAGAGGAGGTGGAGGGTAGGTGCTGCTTGTCATTTGTTGAATTTCACCCATTTTTAACCTTGCTGGATTTGCAAACGTCAGGGATGTCAGTAGTCCAAGATTGAGCACCTGTATCCTCAACTGTCAGAACACTTTTTTGTCTTGAGGGAGTCAGGAAGGAGAATAAGAATGGTGGTATGTAATAATAAAAGATACTAAAACTTTCTGAAACTTCTCAGAGGTTTTAAGTGTTCAAAACAATCCTTTCAGAAGTGGACTAGCGTGCAGAGAGGTGGCCAGAGAGTTAAATAGATTCTAAAGCCTTCCTTGGCCCTCAGCACTGTTTAAATAGCGTACATGACAGCAGGTATGTGTATTATAGCTTACCGTAATATCTGTAGTTAAGACTATGTGTCTGTTTCTAGTCTAAAGAGCCATTTAGTTGTTTAAAATGTTATCAGACTTCTAACTTCTGGTGGCAAAATGTTCCTCATTTGGTGTCTGGCCATGAATAGATTTTTTTTTTTTAAGTTTAAGAGAAAACATGTCAGTTATATTAAAAGACCAGCAGCAAAATATTTTGCTACCACCGTGCCTCACAGTAATTTGTTTTATACCATTGTACTTTGTCAATTAAAGCAAGCATTTTAAATTAATCACAGGTAGGGGCTGAAGTTTGCAAATTAGCTTTCAGCCTGAGACAAATCAATTTAAAACTGCCTGACTTAAAAGAATATGAAGAAACATTAACATGCAGTGATAGTTTTATTTTGCTATATATCTCAGTGCTGTGTTGGATAAATAAAAACAATGAGTAGTGCAAATAAAAACAGTCAGTAGAATTTAATACTGTGTCAATGTTACAGTTATGCCTTAAATAATACAATGAAAACTCATTGTTGTACTTCAGTTTACATTACAGATCTGTGACAATTAGCAATTCTGTACTGTCGTTTCATTTTTGCCTATTTTATTGTCTCTCTGTGTTGCTATCATAACCAAATCTCATGACTCTAGCTTCCTGCCATAAATTACTAACCAGTGACAAAGCTTATTCTGAAAATGTCAAATGCAATGTGGTATTATTACAAATGAGAAAAGTGGCCATCAGCTCCTTCTGTAAGAGCCTTCTTAGGGATTTATCGAGATTATTCTTGTCCATTATACACGTGTACTCACAGGAAAACAATGTTACTGTCTTGGATTGTATACCATGGTGTTGAGAATCAAAAAGAAGAACTTCTGAAAGAGTATTTAATGTCAAAATTAGCTTTCTAACCAACCATTGATGTAGTTAAATCCCACTTACTCTTCTTTTTGTCCTGACAGCTTAGGAAAGCTGAGCAATCACTTGACTTTCCCTCAAGCTAATAAACTATAGCTTGCCACATATTACATTTTGTAATACCCAATTCAATATGTATCATATTGTTGTCAGGAAAGGAGACTATTTAAGCATAGACCTCTAAGCATGCAAGTCTAAGAGGCCAAAGAGGAAAGAGACTTAAGTAGAAAGGGAACATATTTTTATACCTGGAGTACTGAGCGGGGTTGAAAAAGGTGGATAACTCCTGCTATATTTGCTTAGGTCTACTCCCAACTGCCTCAGTTTTACCCCACAAAAAGAGAGAAAAATAAACAATAGTTTGAGATTATGAATATTTCTAAAGAGTTTCAAATGAAGAAGACAAAATATGAAACATAAGGTGAAGAAGGTACTGCAAATGAGATGTGATTAGGGAACTTTATTTTCTATGGGGAAGAATGACAAGCTTGCAGGGAAGGGAGAAGATCTGCTGGTAAAGGTACCGTTTTTTTGAATTAGACCTAGGTCTATAGGTTGCTTAACAGCATTTCAGTTTCACGGAAGTTAGTAGCATAAAACAGATTCATGATGATGTCTGAAAACATTCATTGCATCACTTACTATGTTTTTCTATACAGAAAATAGCAAAGAAAGTAAAACACACTCTGCATTGACTTCAGATGGCAGAGAAAAGGGTTTTCAGGTAAGGCTCCACAGAGCTGACAGTAGCACAGGATTTGGAGTAGCTGCTCTAATGACGATTTGAATGCATGGTGGGTAAGAGGTTGACAGGTTGACGGGTTGTGTTGTTATCAGTGACACAGAACAGCTATTGGAAAGAGAACACAGCAGGGGCAGACAAGAGAGGTGATGATTTTGGATTAAGTAGAGATAAGTATGCATTAAGGCCTATACAGTTTAGTGGTGGTGAAAAGAAAAAGTGATAAATAGTGGTGTCGAATTGCTCACAGATGGAATGTTTTAATTGGCCTTGGGTTAGAGGGCCTGGGTCAGAAAAAAAAAGAAAAAGAAAAAACATTTTCAGAAGCAGAGAAGAAGGTAAACAAAAAGTGCAATGCTTTGAAGGAAGAGTTGTGAGTATTTTTTAAGAGAAAGGTACAGAAGAGGTAGAAATATTCTATGCATTTTCTAAGTGGGGTAGGTGAGCCAGTTAAGGCAAGACTGCGCAGAATTCAAAGGAGATGATCTTTGGCTGTGGAGAGCAAGTGGAGGGTTTTATCACCGACAAACAAAATGTGTTTGTGGTACACAGAACAGGGAAATGGTTTGTTAGAAATATAGATGGGCAGGTCAACAACAGCGGGGGAAAAATAAGATGAAGATTTTTGTAATTTGTGAATGGGTAAAAAAACTGACAGTGGGAATAGGTGATGAAAGATGAGACAACAAGATAAAGAATCAGAAAGGAAATGAAATTTAAGAAATAGTATCACAGCAGGGCAGCAAAATGCATGGAAAACAGTTCAATGCAAAAGCAAAATGTGGAAGGTTGAGTGTCAGAAGATATATGTATTTGGAAAGAATGGTAGTTGTTAGTGATTCATGGCAAATAATCAGCAGCATTCAGATGACAATCACAAAATGGCAGAAACAGAGGACAATCATTACAAACAAAGTAGAAACTAAATGCTGGCATCTAATAATTCAATTCAAAGTCAACCAATTGCTTAGAAAAAGATAAGTGGTTGACATGAAATAGCTATTGCTTAATTGTAATAGATAAAAAGAGATGGTCTTCAGTGGCAAAGCAAAGCCAAGCCTTCATTGCAGACATTAGAACCTTATTCTTTGAGATTCCATAACAGCTTATCTCAATTACCTGAGGGCAAACTAGAGTCTCAAGTAAAGCAAAGAATTGATTAAAATAACAACACTTCCATGAAATAAATCAATAAAACATAAACAATATTCTATTGGAAGTCTTTGCTTATTGTGATTTTCAGAGCCCCAATACAATATTTTAAAAACTGCACTATTAAAAAAGACAAAGCTAACAAACATAGATTTGAATGATAATTTTGTGAACTATCATCATGCTGTGAACCTTTTTTAACTACCAGCTCTAATTTTCTACACGTGACTCCCATGAATGGAAGAAGGGTTACGGGTAAAATTAAAATTTAAGCATAAAAGAGTTCCTGCTCCATACCTCTAATCCAAAACTGGGTCAGATTCTCTTCAGAAAACACATTAAGAAGCAAACAAGAAGTTGCTAAAAGCTTAATGACAGCAGGATGATTTTGAAATATTAGCAAGACAATTCTGGAGAACACGTAGTGTGACAAAGGACTTACTTTATTCTACTAACTTGTTTAAAGAATCTCTACGTGCTTTTCAATTACTGGCAAGCAAGTAAGCAAAGCATGAGGGAAAGGCATTCAGATGTACTTTTGGTTGCAGCTGCCAACATCCAAAGCATGGACTTTATTAACAAATGATTACACAAATCCCAAAGAAGAAATTAAAGGGCATTTCAGACCTTGCTAGAATTAGGGCAAGAAAGTAGAAGACTTGGAGCACATAAGGAATATTTACTTGAGAACAGAGTTTTCTCTTTCTGGTCTATAAAAATACAGTTGAAATAAAACATTTCATAGCGAACCCATAGTCTCCCCTGAAAAAGAAGATATAGTCAGTGTAATACACTCTAATGGAATATTGACAAGTTTGGTGACAGTGTACTTTGCCATTTACACTGGAGGAGATAGGGAACACAAGTAACTTCTGCTATAAGGACTAGGTAAATGAAAAGAAGTTTTGAAAGTCAAGGATCTGCTAGGTTTTCTCATGTCCTTTCAAACTTTTCCAGTGCTAAGCATGTCAGTGTCAGGTTCACAAGCATGTTCCCGTTGCTCCTGGGGGTTAGGCTGCCTGGGCTAGGGACTAGCTGTGGTAATGTAGCTGCATGGCCTTGAGAAGCCTCAGTGGGGACCTGCCTTTCCTTTGCTAAAGAGCAGCTGTTAAGCTCGGACTCTTGCCCTTGGTCTCTGCTTGAGATATGCTGCTGCCAGGCCGGCGTCTTACCCTGTGCTTCATTGATCTAGGCCTGACCCTGACCTGCGGACTGGACTTCTTGGTCTGACCTTGGACCTTCCTCATCACTATCGACTTGCCTGATGATCGCTGAACTTTGGCTGAACCTGGTGGCCCTCACCAGGCCTGCCCTGCTCTCCTTCTGTGGCACTGTGGGCCTCCACCCTGGTTGGTGAGGTTCCTGCTTCTGCCTGCCTTGCTGTCCTCGGTTCCCAGCTCCCCTTTCATTACAAAGCAGCTCCCTCTTGCTGCTCCCGGGTGGAACAGTTGGTTCCTCATTATTGTCGAGGCTTTGATCTGTAACAGTTTCTTCCAAGACTCTTTCCCAGGATTATAATCCCTATACTGGATATTGGCGGTGAGGAATGATTTAGTAGACAGGAGGTGCTGGGAAAATTTCACCCCAGAGTTCTACGATTAGCACACAAAGTTGTGGGTCTCAGAACAAGGATTTCTAACAAAATTGTGGTTAGTACTGTATCACTGAACAATTGAAAATGCAGTACTGGTATTTAAGAAGGAGAGAAAAAAAAGACTAAGACAATTATGGGACCATTAGTGTAATCTCAACAAGATGAAAAGGAGTAAGAATACATTTTGAAGGAAAGTATAACTGAACTCATGAAGATAAGGTGAAAATGAAGATAATGCAATGGACATTTGCCAAGGCAGAGTACATCAGATAGATAACCTAGTAGCTTCTTATTTTGCAATAACTGATTTTCTAGACTGAGGAAACCAGGAAGTAAAGGAAGTATTTAACCCAAAGGGCAATACTGGTAAAAAACAAATAGGTAACTGGCCATTATTAAATCTGAGCTGGTAACTAGATGGTTTCCTAATGCTAAGTTTCCTAATGACCAAAGTTATGGATTTTTTATTTAGGACTTAAATCTTGTTACTTGTTTTTCCCTCCCATGATCCTTAAATATGTCTTGCTTGGCCATTTCAATTAGCAAACTACTTGAGCAGTCAGAACGTGAAGACTACATAAAATTTCAGAACTTCTTTTATCACTCAGTGTGAATGTCTTGTACTTCTGAGAAAAAATGGGGAACTTTTAACACTGTAATTGTAAACTACTCTTCTATCCTAAATTTTCTGAGGACTTTGAACCTCTTCAAAAAAGGTGGGCAAGCAGAAGCATAAATTTATTAACTGAAAATGTCATTTGGCAGGAAGACACCAAACTCTGTCAAAGGATACAAAATACACATTTCTTTCCATAAAGCAAGGTAAATCTGTATCTAGCAAGGTAAATCTGTATCTATATACTTCTGTAGTCTTCATAGGGAGTGAATAAACTGTGCTGGTGGGATTTTACAGCTACCTTGGATTACACAGGCCATGAAGTACCCCAGGGCTTTTTGAGGAATCTGGAGAGAGGTGAGAGGGAAAATTGTTTTCATGGTTTTCCTTAATAATTATTGCTTCCTTAGCTTCTAACTTGTCCCTTGAAATTATAGAGCTCCATGGGTCACTGGCATTGATAGGGTGATGGACACACCCATATTTCCTCGGATTTAAGAATCCCAAAGAGGAAAAAAAAATCTGATCAGAAAGTTCGCTAAACAAACAAGCAAACAAACAATACATATTGGAAAAAAAAACCTCTATGTACATACTATCTAAAAAGAGTTATTAGCTGAATTAAGCTGTGAAGTCACTTTTTATTAACTGCTTTTTGCGTTCTTCATCATATAATAATATGGTAGGAAAAAGTGTTGCCAGACCACCTTGGAAATAACCGAAAGATATCAATATCTGTTCATTGTTACAGGTAAAACTTAGGCTCATCATTGCACTGATACTGAAAAGAAGGAATATTAAAATACCCATTTTTTGAAATTACAGAACTACAGCACTATTTATGTGGAAGAGGCATCATGAATTTACAGAGAAATTAGTTTATGGGCAGTCACACAATGCTCCTGCTGCTTACTTTGAATTGTAGGACATGTGTCCCTCAAGCACTTAAGTATCTGAGCCCCAGTGGTGGATCCAGCAGTTCTATACAAACTTAGTAAGCTAATTTACTGCACCAGGTGTGCAAGCCCCCCAAACATACATGCAGGCTAATTTAAAATAATCAGAGGCAGAAGAAGTAACCCCACTGACCTCAGCAGGGTCTGGGTCATGTCCAGATGCATCATTTCTTGTATCAGCAACATTAATGTATAACCATATTGTTCTGTTCACTATCAATAAGTCCGTCAGACATCTCTCAGATGCACAGCATAAAGCTAGCTAGCTAGCTACTGTGTCATGGAGCATAAAATGTACATCTGAGCATGCAAGAGTGTTTCCTGGCTTATGTAGCTCCTTTCAGGGTGCTTCACTATTAATTTTTCTTTGGAGGCTTGCAGATCTGGCTCTCTGATCATGTCAAGTCATTCCAGATTTGGTATAAAGTGCTTGGACCCTCAGATATACTGTTACAAGAATGCTAAAAGCACCACAACAGGATTTCTAAGCTACAACAGCAGTTGCTGTGCATTAAGTTTCTAGTAGATGTTGCTGATCAATGTCCTGCCAGATATTGTCCATGAACTGCATTGTTGTAGCACCAGGTTCACAAACAAGCCCTATAGATTTACAGAGAAGTGTTTGGGACCAATGTTATGAGTTGCTGCACATCTATTACTATTATCATTATACTGAAGAAAATTAATAGCTCAAGTCTTGTGTTGTTAAACTGTTCATAAATTTAATATTAGCTATATATGACGAGTTAAGGAGAACTCATCCCCCAGGACACTCCTGGACCAGTGCGATTAAAAGCTGCAGGCAAATACACTCCCGATTTTAGCTTGGTGTTGAAAATAGAGCACTGTGACAAAGTAAGAAAAACACTCTACCTTGCGGAGAGAAGTAAAAGATCTCAATAAAGAATGGTTTCAGTTTTCTGTCCTCCAGTGCTTTTTTTCTGTACTGCGCCTAAGTGTATGTAAGCGGTATTCTAGCCATTTCATTTTGGCCTTCACTCTTCTAGGAGCATCTCTGCTGTCTTCCATTCTGTTTAGATAAGTGGCATCTTTTGCATTGCAGCAGGGTTGAGCAGCAAGAACACACGAACTGTGTCATAAAACAGCAAAAAACGAGTCCAATCACAATCTATATATAAAAATAAAGGCTCCTGTGAAGAATTTTGGGTCATAATGCTTGGCTTATTCTTTGCTCATTTGGGCTAAGAGACCATTCTGGAACGGTCAGATTCACAGGCAAATACATACAGTAGCTTATGATATATTTTCAATGCAGAAAGAATGAAAGCTTCTGGATTTTGTTTTCACTTTCCAATTGTATTTTGGATGTTTCTTTGATGGTCAGAGAACTGTCTCTGACAGCAACGAGGCTAACAAGAATAGTTAGTATGTTGCAAAAAGAGGAAATCTCTTTACAGAGAGATTTCATCCTATAGTCAGCTATTTTTATCACCAGTTTGAGATTCTAATGCTAGGTGTTAAATGATAACACGAATACAGATAAGCAGTTTTACCAACTATTAATTTGTTTACCTCAGCAATATTAATCAAAAAAGTTCCTGTCTTTCCTCCTGCCTCCAAGCCTTTTTCTTCGTTCCCAAATCCTCACTTCAAAATCAGATGGAGTGTAGCCCCACAAACAGCAACCTAGTTGGCTTTTGAAACAACAGCTGTCTGGTGACAATTAAAGTGCAAATTAATAAAAAGCTGAATTAGTGGATACAAGGATAAATGTGGTGTCTATGGGAATAGAGACCAGTGTGTCTGTAAAAGGAAGCCCTCCATCACAAACCCCTTGGTGTTCTCTGGAGGGTCAAAAGCAAATTAGATGTAGATCTCGGTCTGCCATTCTCGATACACTCACAGTGGGTCAGTCAGAGCAATAAGTATTTCCATCAGTGACAGGTATGTCCTGGGAGGTTGCTGCCTCTCCCCCGCCATCTACTCTTCCCGGTCAGTCTGGCAGAGGCTTCCACACCCTCAGTTGTTGTGAAGGAGAGAACAATAATAATTTTTTTCAAATTGATAACCACTTCTGCCTATGAGACAAATTGAACAAACCTCCATCTAATTCACCAAGTGACCTACTACCAGCCTGTTATTCATACTAGGATGAATTTACTCCTTGGAGCTCAGAGGTTCATGAGTCACTGATCAGTAATGTTAAGCAGAACAGAACATTGCCACTTTGATTCTTGAAGTAGCGTTTCATTCAAAGCTTATCTCATTAAATGAGTGTATGTTCTCTAAGTTTTGTCAGCTATCTAACAGGGTGCAAATCTTGGATTTTTGTGTGTGTGTGTGTGTGTGTGTGTGTTTTGCTTTATTGTGTGTGCGACCTAAAGCACTCAGGTAAAAATGAATATAGCTCAAAAAGAGCACCTCTTTGGAGACACAGTACTCAGTCAGGGCAACATTCTTCTCAGTAGATAAAAAAAACACCTTCTAGTTAGAAGTTATTTCCTTCACTGCTGTTTACTTTGTGCTTCTTTAGTACATTTAAATAAATATTTTGAGCCTAGTAAATATTATCCAAATGACAATGATAGTAGTCATTTGTTATCCAATGACATGATAGTGGTTATTTGTATATGTTTCAAGCCTGATATTTTGCCACTGAATTTCAGGGTTTTTTCCTTTAATGACATGACACCATTAATGTGGTTTCCTTTCTCTGAAAGATCTTGTGTAAGAAGGCCGCTATTTAAGACGAAGCAATTTGGTGTGAACACTGATGATTCTATAATCTGAAGTAGAGATATTTTGTTCCCAAAGTCTCAAGGAAAAAAGCATATTCTATAAAAATATTGCAGGAAATATCCTTAGGAAGAGTTTCACTATTCTGTATTAGACTAATATAGAACAGCATGAAAATGTTTTCCTTTGTGTGATATCAAACTTGATGAATAGTTGAGGTAGAAAACTGTTTAAATCTTAGTAGTTTTTAGCCTGTGTTCTCCATGGATTGTTGACTTGTTCTTCTGTTTGCTTGCCTGAAAACAGTACATCAAAAGGAGCTTGGCATTGAACTATTATTTGGACTAAAAGATTGGGACCAAGCATTTTTCATGTCAGGGTACAATAACTTGGAAATCACACAACAAGCCAGTACCTACCAGTAAAGAAGACAGGAAAGGATCTTTGATTTGGGCCTGTGATTAGAAAATTAGATCTGCATATAAAGTCTAGATCACTTTCCCTTTTTCTAAGTATCTCTTTTTTAGGGTCTTGGTTTAACAAAATAACTCAATTAACAAATGTCTGACATACTAGGCCTCGATTCTTCTATAATCAAAATTATTTTACAAAGTTTCTTTTATCCTTTTTTAATAACCTTTTTTTAAAATTGTAACACAGAACACAAACATTTCTGACAAAACTTGAAAGATCAATAGTTCAAACTTCAACAGTTCAAGGTTTACATCCCAGGGTGACATAGAAGTAGCAACTGCAGTTCTGAGAGAGAGTGAATATGCACAAAAAAATTATAATCTTCTAACAACACTGCCTGTGAAATAGCTATTTTGCTTCTGATTATGGCTTTAAAATCCAGTATGTCGATTTAGAGTATGCAAAGATTAAAAATCCCTACTCTACCTGAATAGAGTCAGTGGAAATAGCAAGAGATCTAGGGCAAAAGAAGAAGCACTTTTCATCAAGTTAAACAGAATTAAAAAGATATATATCTTTGTTTATTCTCATTCTGATTTATTATTCGTGGAGCAGTTCTTTTCAACCTACATATAAGGACATTGACAATGATGGTGATCCAAAATCTGACTTGTTTTTCTTCTTCTTCCACTGAAATAGATGTTAATTTGTTTCTTTTTTCACTTGTTTCACACTCATCTTCAGTATTCTTGCTTCTTCACTTCATCCTTCAGGTATGTAATCTGGCTTACACACCCCATGATGTGCATGAAGAACTCTAGTTTACCGTCAACTCGAAATAGCTTCCATTTGAGTATGCTCATTTTTAAGCAGTTAAAGCATTTAGGAATGGTTACCAGAAATACTGATTCCATTTCCTTGGAACAGTAACTTCCATTATCTGTGCAATGTTTTGATTTATGTTTGATGTCTTTCTGTACTTTAAAGGTGACATTCTGTCATGACATTCCTCTCTTTTGTTTCCATATGAGCTAGGCTATTTCTTCACTCTGCTCTGTGCTTGCTTGTGTATACATTGCTTTGCAGGATGCAAAAATACTCTGTAAAAGAGTGTATGGATTTGAAAATTTAATACTAAAAAATATGGCAAACTTCTCCTGTATTACTGCAGCACTAGAAAGTATTGACTACCAAAATATAATTTACAAGAAGCTATTAACACCTTAAGGACTCCTTTCTGCCAATCAGTTTTATTTTTCTCTGCTTTGTGTGTTGTTTTCCTTTTATAGTGAATTCTTACAAGACCAAATGGGCTAAAGTTTGCCACCTGGGATTCAATGATTTAGTCACTGAAATCTGTTGCAAAGGTTTAGCTGAAATCAGGCATCTACTGCTCAAAATGTCATTTCCTAATGATGGACTTAAAACACCAATGCTTAGTTTGAATTGCTATAGATTGGCACAGAGAGCTAAAAAGGAGGAAAAAACACATTTATCAAAAGGACATCTCCAAAACATCTGACAGAAATGTCACTTTAAAGAGGTACATTCACTGCCTCTAGCATTTTTCCTTCTGATTATCAAATAATGCCCCAGTCAGCAGTGAATGTGATTTAGTATCTGACACTGGGCCTGGGAGGAAGAAGGCAATAAAACTGCAGCATCCTACTCCAGGGAAACCCTCTAAAGTCACTTCCAGAGAAAACCTGAGGTCAAAAAGTCTGAAAGGCCCTGTTATCATGAGCTTCAGGTGGCTGCAAATCAGACCAGCTCAGAGTTTTGATTGTGAGCTTATCCAATATAAACCAATTTCATTGGTTGGTAGCTCTTCAGGAAGAGTGGAGTTGTGAAGGGGATGTCATAGTGCTGATGACCTCATCCCTCCCATTCTATTCAAGACTGATATCAACCTCTCATTGTCAAAATGATGATATAAGAGAGACAGTCAACAACGATTTTCCAGTTTTGTCAGCACTTTACAAGGTAAGATGTGAATCAAATGGACTTTTTCAATATATTTAGAAAGAAGAGATGGCTGTTTATCCTCTAGTTCTCCTTAAATATCTCCCTCCTATATATTGGTATGTGCATGTATGTGTGTGAGGGAAAGGCAAAGGGGAATACCAGAATCTGGGCTAACTTGCTTTAGTTTTCAAAATCTCCAAAGTTTATATGTGTCTGGATCAGGCTTTCATTTTACTTTATGACTCTGTGTAGGTAGGAAAGTGCAATTGATCCAACATTCCAGTCATGATTCTCCTTTAAATTTAGACTCTCTGAAGTGAACAGTTTTTGAATCATGCCCATTTCTAACCAATTAATTCAACAGCTGTGGAAATGAAACATCTTCAAGACAGTAGAAGACAGAGGGTAGAGAGGATACCGGGCTGTCTTGTGGAAAGAGCCAAAATTAGATGGGAATAGATGAGTATTAATAAATAGCACTCATCAAAGAGCACTGTCCAGAAAAAAGAGAATTGTTCTCACTTTGATGGAGGAATAGGAGTAGCCTGAAGCCATGTATAGAGATATATAGCTAAGATATGAGAAGTTACAGATTCTATCACCTATTTTCAGGTTTTGAAACTCTGCACAGGCTGATTAATTTCTCTTCAAGACAGTGCATGCCACGGGAATGTAAAGGCAGCTTACAAAGTAGAGGATTTTTCAGGATGAGGAAAGAAAAAAGAAAATGGATTTGTTTCTTTGCAAATACTTTCCCTTCTTTTTCTACGAGGGTCACTTTTATTCATACCAATAAAAAAAAAATCCCTTCTTTTCTACCACAACTCATCCCTTGTACTCACATGTAAGCGATAAGGAATTTCATATGTCCTCATTCAAGGACTGCACTGGTTAACTTCTGCAGGTGTCAGGAAAGATATCCTTTTCCTCTAGTCTTCAACCATGGGATTTTTCCATGTTTTCCTCTAAGCATCAGACATCTAGTTATGTGCTATAAATGCATCTTCTCTGACACTGAATCCCAGAGTTGGATGCGGAGTTGTCATGTCACTTGATCACTTGATCACAAACAGACCTGGCTTCTTCAAGTATCGGGGATACAGAATTGTGCAGGCAGAAACCATGGCAAAGACAGAGCAAGTATTAGCTGTGGGAAATGGTTTCTCATCATTCATGAAAGCAGCACTCTTTCTCACCCTTGATATTGCTAATTGCAATATTCATTCCCATGAGTAGTTTGGATCTTTAGGAGTATCTTAGGTCAAACTAGTACTTACGCAGGAAAAACGGACTAAACATTGTTGCAGCTAAACACTTGTAGCATAAGAGCTTTTATTCATTAAAGTGACTCTTTGATCTGTCAAAAGATTTTTTGATCATCAAATGAGGATATTTAAAGAATATGGGAGTTCAGTGCTTCACTGTTAAGAAATGAAAAACAAAACTAAGCACGGAAATTCTCTTATTACTAGTCACCAACGCATTGATTCATTATTTATGACAGTAGTTCTGTTAACCTTGTATGTTAAGAATGGCAACATTTATTTTAAAATATCAGTGGTATGAGATAATTACATTCCATTAGTTTTTCAAGAAAAAAAGCTGATTGAATTAAAACTGGACTGATGGCTAAGAAGCTGAAATTCCATGGGAAATGTCTGCACTGTGGGACTGGGATCTGTGCAGAGTTCCCTGGGCTAGAAATGGTCTAGAAACTGAGAAATGGACCAGTACTGCTGTGTTACTGTGGTGCTCCATTTGAAACAAACAGTTGACAGAACTGACAACTAAAATGCCCTTTTTAGGCTTTGCTACTGCCAATGTTCCTCAAGGGGATAAAGTGCTTTCCTCCATGGACAGCTGAGGAGTTGCATTGTGTGCACTCGTTTACTCAGTACGCAGCCATGGATTGCACAAGATCTGTTGCTTATGCTTTCTCTGTTGCGGGCTATGGAAAGCATGTCTTTTTCTTCAATTCTCTGAAAGAATTCCTGAGATACCACTGCAGCTGCCAGTGCCACAATAAGTTAGTGTCACAGACATTCAGAAAGAAATTTTTCTTGCTAAACTAGAGTGGAGGGATTTTCTAGGCTTTATGTTGTATCTCTAAGATAGCTCTGACTTCAGGGACTACTGGATACCTTAGGAGCTTTATCAAAGTTTCCTCGCAAATTATAAAGCCTTGAAGTTCTTTTTCCTCAAATTCTCCAAAATATTTTGCAAAACACCTTTGAAAATCTTTCTTGCACAGGTACAATGTTGTGAGGGACAGCTGCCTCAGAGGAGAAAAAAACAAATGAAAAAACCTAAAGAGAATCCCTACATCCTAACTCTAAGGTAAATCTACTGAAGTCTTAGGAAACCAATTTCTTCTCTCCCCATCAGAGTGGACTAGTTTACTAGTCTGAATTCTAGAAATGAAAAGGATTATTCTCTACAGCAGTAACCTAATGTTACATAAAACGTGGTGAGCTCCTCTAAGATGTAATTTCTGCTTAATAAAACAATTCATAAAATTTGGTTCAACCAAGACGTTCTGACTGTCAAATATATTTTCACTTTCCTTCAATTCGTCTGTCTCTCTGACTGCTGCTCTTCCCAGTGAAAGCCCATTATGCACTAAGAAAAGTGTTCAAATCCGTTTTGTTTGGTTGGTTTAGCAAAAACTCAATATAGAGTCAATAATGATATGACTGAACAAAGTGTTCTGGCACAACAGAAAGTTCATTCTCTTGTCTTTTTCAGTTTCAGATGCTTTATATTACGCTTTTTTTTATTCTGAAGTCACTTAAGGGTCAACAATTCAAGTAAAAACTGATTGTTATTCTCCATTTCCTCCCTGTCCAGCCCTCTGCACCAGTATGGAAATTGTAAGGTCCTGGTCCAGGCAGACAAGAGATGAATGTCTCACTCATGTCAGCTCTGCTGTGCTGGATGGGGATGTAGGGACAGGACTTATGTTCCTTCTACTGTTTTGTACTCCTGTGTGCATGCAGAAGACTAGATAACTTGCATGGCCAGGTTACTTAGTCTGGTTATCTAGTGCTAGGCTGGAAAATAGAAATGTGTAGCATCTAAGGTCTTTTCCTGCCTCAAGTAATGTTTCAGTGTATATCATTTCTCCATGCCTTTTAAACTAGAATAAAAATTGACTTGTTTGAAACATGTACAAACTGACAATTTGACCTTCTCCCTAACACCAACTTGATAAACCTTGATGCATTTCCTGGTGAGAACTGTATCACATACAAAGATCATGGCTTTGCTCTGGCTGGACCGTGATGTGCAGTTCACGCCCCAAGGAAATGGAAGTGGGTGGTGCTGTGATTTAATGCACAGTTTGGACCTAAGCCATTCAGGATTTGTTCTTGGCTCTCTCAGGCTCTGTGATGTCAAATTTGCCCTTGGGTGGGAGGATACATCAGAATAATATGTGTACTTGAGTGCAAGTCTCTCCCTTCAGTTGCTACCCCATTCTTCCTGTAGAGCTAAGCTTGGAGCTATTCAGAGCTGTAGCCTGTAGCATGACCTTTTCAGAACACAATCACGAGTTAAGTAGATGGAAGAAAGATGTGTTGCATTTTAGGAGAAGTCACGCAATCTATTCTGTTACAGTATAGAGATAGGAATTTTTCTGCAGACTTGCCAGAAAGATCTGTGAGCAGGATTTGACTATGAAGACTCATGGGCTCCTGCAAATTCCCAGCTCTGGAAAAGGAAACGTTATTTTTTTTTCATCTGCTCGCTGAGGAATTAAGGAACTGGTGAATAATTGTCCTGTTGATTAGCCTCAGTGACAATCTTCGAAGAACAAAGTGATTACAGCAACTAGTTATGTTCCTCAGTGCCCTCCTAGAATGCGCTAAAATACAGTGAAGGCAAAGTATGAGAATACTGTCCATTTAGAAAAAGCAAAACTTCCATTAAATTCTGCATAATAATTCCTAGCAGGACTTTAAATATGAAGCCCTGTGGTTTTTCTTCAGTTGGAATTCACATATTTAAAATATGTCAGCTATACCTCAGACAAATGTTATTTGCAAACATGCAGGTTAATCTGAACAAACATTATAGCTCTGCTGCCAGGCTGGCAATACACAGTAAAACTGGCCAAGCTGATTGGGAACTGATGACTAAGACTGAATGAAAAGTGTGCTTTCCCTTAAGACAATCTATTCAGTTCAATTTCCATTGACTTTTTCTGATATTTCCAAATGGAAATCTGACTTGGTACATCTAAACACAAATAACCTGCAAGATTTGTTCAGGACAAGAAAATCCATGGAATGCAAAATTTTAGCATGGACATTTGTATTCCATTTTTTGTACTGAAATGAAATGGGGACTGCAGGGAAACCGAATGAGCTGTAAATTGCACAGACAGTTTTGTGTTTTATGGCTTTGATCCTTATTGACCAGCTTGAAATGCATTAAATTTTTCTCCATAACTTTTCATGTTTTTCAGTCAATTCAATTCCCTGTGTGGGCAGCACCTTGACACGTGTATTCAGCTTCATCCTAGGGCTCACTAGGAGATTTTTCTTCAGTGCTTTTGGAAGCAAACCTGAGGTTCTAGGAATGCCTTAGTCAAAGCCCATTTTTCTCATAAATATGAGTCCCTTGAATGAAATGATAGCTTGATACTTCTCCATTCAGTATAGGACTGTGGTCTATGTCTCCTCCATTTCTCATTCTGAAGATTTATACAACCTAAGCAGTACCAAAATGACTTAGGTCAGTAAGGCAGTAACAAAATGGTAAGGCAGTAAAGTTCTAGACTCAAGACAAATTTCTAATGGTTGCTTCAGAAGGGATGGAAGTTATTCATAGTTCTTTGAGCAAAACTTTACAAAAAAATATAGAAAGGACTTTAGACAAAATGAATTTATTTTAGCTAGTGTGTTCTTCTAAAAGCAATAGCAGAGGACTATTTTAGAGTGATGTAGTACAAAAGACGGTGTAGTGTAAAAAAATTACACCTAATTCAGCTGTTTGGCAGGTCTTGAATTACCTATGGATGTGTGTGTTTGGTTGTGCACCAAGAGTAGCCTAAAGCAAGTTAAAATGAGCAGTTTTTGTTTTGCCATTTCTTTTGTTTTGGCACAAGGCAGTAAGTAATATACAGACACAGTGAGAGTTGGGAAGCAACAAACAATTAGAGTAAGGCAATCAGCAAGTCTGGCAATTGATGTAAAACTGTCTTTACAAATCATCCCCACCATACTGGCTAAACTATTTGAAATTCCAAAGCCATTTTAGTCATGTTGTTTTATCTAGTTTAAAATATTCTCTCTTACTGTCTCCTAAAGCAGCCACTTTTCTGCCAGTGCCTTTCAGAAATAATTTTTCTAAAACTTTGATTGGCTTCATGTGGTAGAAAATGACAGCTACATGAAAATACGTGGGACAAATTACTCTCATACACATAGAGGAGTCTGTGGGCGGACCTGCTACTGAAATTAAAAAAAAAAAAAAGTTTCATTTTGCTGATTTTAACATTTGAACATAACTATCCAAAGATTTAGTGTGTGTGTAGTTTCTCTCCAGCAGTTCAAACTATGCCTGAGATTTTAATACACCTTCCTATTTTCCTGATTCATCAGACTTTTTCTGGTCTTAAACTGTGACTTTCTCTTTTTATATGTAGGATGATGAGTTGTTCTTATTTAACTAGCCCTTGGAATGGATTTATTTCTTGCAGTAGATTTTGATGAGGATATTAAGTTGCTGAATTGTCATGGTAACAAGAAGTAAATGGTAGCTCATGGAGTAGTGAGGCAAGCTTATATTATGCTTGCTATCAATATATACAAATGCATTAGATTTTGAACATTTCCAGTTCCTTTCACGGAATGATGCGGTGTGGTGGTTTATGTTACATGGCAGATTTATGCTGTGTAGGTCATAAGGGGTAATAAATTTCAGAGGAACAAGTCTTTTATTTTTACAGGGGGAGAACAATATACAGCTAGCTGCAGGAGATCTTTCTCTGTCTGACATTGTATTTAAGTGTGCAGCTTTATGTGATGGAGGCATTGCATTTCACGATATCTGCTTGGAGACAGAATCATCTGAAGTCTTCCTTTTCCAATCATGAATATTCCCAGAAGCTCATTCTTCTACTAGCTCTGGTCTTCTATGCCTCTTCCTCTCCACTAAATAAAAGCCGTCAAACATCTTCTTATCTTTTCTGGATTTGGAAAAATAAAATCCACTTTCAAAAACTGTTCAAGACCCTCTGTGCTTGTGAAAGTAATGGCTGATAAATTGCACCACTGTGGAACTGACTGTGGTAAATTCAGTATGGCACACTGCTAATCCAAACCAGAGCTTGCATGCATGCAAGTTCTGCTAAATCATAATTCTTCATTGTCATACATGCTCATTGGATGTTTGGGGAAAATCCTATATGCATGTGAAATGTAGGAAGAGTTCACATTCTGAATAGGAGAATAGACAAGTCTTTGTGAGTGAAATTCCTCAAGTTATGTTTTATATAAATGATTTTTTTTTCTTTTTGCAGTTTAAGGTTTTGGGCAAATTTGGAAGACTGGAGCTTAAAAGCAGGAAGCTTTATTAGAATTAAGCTTAGCCACAACGATCTTGAAATATGGAATGCTTCAGCTGGTCCCAAAAACAATGTTGTGGTTACTTATCAAAAACACTCATCAAGCACAGGAAATGAGCCTTGCATTGATTTGTGGATATTAAAATAGGCAAAACAGATAGCTACTTAGCCATTCCTTAGAAAAAGAAAAGCCATTTATTACTCAGCTGAAAATCGGGAAAATCATACTTGCTATTTGTTCAAGCTAGAGAGGGAACAAATTAATCGAAAGATAAACTACAGCCACAAACACTTTATATAGAAGGTGTGAACAAGGAGATTCTGTGCAGCACATGTTATAGACTATCCATGGCTTTATATAACCTTTCTGTTTTTACACTCTTGGATTTCTCTAGTTGTTTGAACAGCCTTCAAAACAAAGTAGGAAATCTTATCTTGAGATAACCTGTTAGGCACATCTCTGCCAAAAATCTTTGCTATGATGCTCAATCAGCCCTGACATCAGTGGGCCCTGCTCTGCCCTTTCTAACATGAGGATAAAGAACAGTCTTGCACTTACCTGTTGGAGTGTGAATCACAGAATTAAAGAATCACAGAAAGAGAATCAAAGAATAGATAATACTGGCAGGGACTTCTGGAGATCACCTGATCCAGCTCCCCTGCTCAAGTAGGGTCACCTAAAGCAAGCTGCCAAGGACCATGTCCTGTTGGGTTTTGAATATCTACAAGGATGAAGACACCACAATGTCTCTGGGCAACCAGTTGCAGTGCTCAACCACTTTCACAGTGAATAAGTGTTTTCTTGTGTTCAGAGAGAACTTCTTGTATTTCAGTTTGTGCCCTTTGCTGCTTGTTCTGTCATTGGACACCACTGAAAAGAGTGGCCTCTAGCTGGACTTCGTGCTGCTGGTCACAACCCTCTGAGCCTGACAGTTCAGCCAGTTTTCAGGCAACTTCAGGGAACACTTATCTAGTTTATACTTCATCAGTTTGACTAGGAGGATGCTACTGGAGACAGCAGCAAAAGCTTTACCAAAGTCAAGTTAAACAGCATCCACCGCTTTCGCCTCATCCTCCAAGCCAGTCATCTCATCATAGAAGGCTATCAGGTTCGTTAAGCATAATTTCCCTTCATAAATCCATGCTCACTGCTCTCAATCACCTTCCTGTCCGTCATGTGTCTGGGAAAAGTTTCCAGGATTATTTGCTCCATAACCTTACAAGGGATGATGGTGAGGCTGACTGGCCGGTAGTTCCCCAGACCCTCCTTCTCACCCTCCTTGAAGTTGGGGGAGACATTTGCTTTCTTGTAGTTCTCTGCGATCTCTCTTGCCTGCAAAGAGCTTTAAAGTATATTCGAGAGAGGCTTTGCACTAATATTGGCCACACCCCGCAGCACTCATGGATGCATACTGTCAGGGCACTTGAACATGTGTATGTGCAGTTTGTTTAAGTGTTGCCAATCTTGATGTTCCTCCACCAAGAATAAGGTTTCATTACTCCAGACTAACAATAGGCTCTCACGGCCCTGGAATTCCTGAAGGATGATCTTAACCAGTTATGATCAAGATGAATACGGTGTACAGTACCTTTGCTTTTTAAAAATATCACAGTACAGCTAAGGTTAATAGGGACCTCCAGAGATCCTCTAGCCCAACCCCCCCGCTCAAGCAGCGTCACCTAGAGCATGTTGCCCAGGACCCTGTCCAGGCGGTTTTGAGTATCTCCAAGGACGGAGACCACCTCTACAGCTCTCCCCTCATGTCCCCAGCCAGTCGTTCCATCCGAGAAGGCTCTCGGGTTGGTTGCGCATGACTTCCCCTCTGTGAATGCATGCTGCCTACTCCTGATCACCTTCTTATCCTCCATGTGCTTGGAGGTGGTGTCCAGGCTGAGCTGCTCCATCACCATTCCGGGCATGGAGGTGAGGCTGTAGTTTCCCGGGGGCTCCTTCTTGCCCTTTCTGAAGACTGCAGTGGCATTTGCTTTCTTCAAGCCTCCAGGCACCTCTCCTGCTCTCCAGGTCCTCTCAAAGGGCATGTGATCGACAGTGGCCTAGCAATGATGTCTGCCAGCTCCCTCAGCACTTGTTGGCGCATCCCATCATGGCCCATGGACTTGCAGATGTCTGGTGTGCTTGAATGCTCTCTAACCCAACCCTCCTCCACCAAGGGAACCTCTTCCTTTCTCCAGACTTTCTGCCTGGTCTCCAGGGCCTGGGATTCCTGAAGGTCAGTCTTAGTGGTAAAGTCTGAGGCATGCTGAAGGCCTTCAGTGTCTCTGCCTTGTCTGTGTCCATCGTCACCAGGGCCCCTGCCCCGTTCAGCAGTGGGCCCCCATTCTCCCTAGTCTTTCTTTTGCTACTGATGTATGTGAAGAAGCCCTTCTTGCTCTCCTTGATGTCCCTCGCCAGACTGAACTCCAAATGGGCCGTGGACTTCCTAGTCCCCTCCCCGCATACTCGGGTGACGCCCCTATATTCCTCCCAAGTGGCCTGTCCCTGCTTCCACCGTCGGTGCACTCCCTTCCTCTGCTTGAGTTTTGCCAGGAGCTCCTTGTTCATCCACTCATGTCTCCTGCCCCCTTTGCTTGACTTCTTGCTCCTTGGGACGCAGCATTCTTGAGCTTGCAGGAGGTGATCCTTGAGTATCAACCAGCTCTCTTGGACCCCACTTCCTTCAAGGGCCCTCTCCCGGGGGATTCTTCCAAGCAGGTCCCTGAAGAGGCCAGAGTTGGCTCTCCCGAGGTCCAGGGATGTGATGCTCCTTTTTGCCCTGCTCCCTCCTCGCAGCATCCTGCACTCCACCATCTCGTGGTCACTGTAGCCAAGGCTGCCCGCAGCTGTCACACCCCCAGCCAGCCCTTCCTTGTTTTTAAGCACCAGGTCCAGCAGAGCACCTCTCCTCATTGGCTTCCCGATCACATGTCTTAGGAAATTGTCATCGATGCTCTCCAGGAACCTCCTGGATTGCCTGTGCCTTGCTGTGTTGAGCCTCCAGCGGACATCAGGGCGGTTAAAGTCCCCCATGAAGACCAGGGCCCGCAAACATGAGGCTACTTCCAGCTGTTTGTGGAAGGCATCATCTACTTCCTCCTCCTGATGAGGCGGCCTGTAGCAAACGCCCACAAGAGTGTCACCCATGCTAGGCTGCCCCTCGGGCCTTACCCAGAAGCTCCCAGCCAGTGCATCGTCCAGCCCTAGGCAGAGCTCCGTATATTCCAGCTGCTCTCTCACGCAAAGGGGGACTCCCCCTCCTCGCCTGTCCTGCCTAAGGAGCCTGTAGCCACCCACGGCAGCAATCCAGCCATGCGAGCTATGCCACCACATCTCTGTTGTGGCAGTGAGATCATAGCCCTGCACCTGCACACAAATCTCTAGTTCCGCCTGTTTATTGCCCATGCTGCGTGCACTGGTGCACAGGCACTTTAGAGAGGCATCTGAGTGTGCTGATTTCCCCGAGGGGGTGCAAGAGGTTTCCCCCAGTCTTGCCTTGTAGGCACAGAGGAAGTTCCGAGGAAGTGCCTGTGTGAAGGCGTTGGGGGGCTAGAAGGGAAAGGAAGGGCTGGAGAGTTGTCCTTTGTGTGCTGGGGGGCCTGTGGGGGTGCCCTGGCTGCTGCCGTGTCCCATCCTGTCCGCAACACATCCCTGTTGCCCAGGCGTGCGCGTGTTGGCTGGCAACCCTCTATGAGGCGAGGGGCGGGGGTGCAGCGGGTCACAGTGTGTGGGGGGTGGGTGGTGGTGGGGCCGGGTGGTGGCCCCAGTGTCCTGGTGCTGGGCATGGGAGGAGGTGCTTGAAAAAAGCAGTGCTGTGCGTGGGCAGTGCCGGCAGCCAGCGTGGGGAGCTTGGGAGCACTCGGAGGTGAGGCTGTGCCTTGGCTGGCAGGGCCCAGGCTACCCTGCTGCTGGGAGCCAGGGATGCTGGCAGTGTGCTGGGCTCTGTCTGCCGAGGTTGCGGCCTTGAGTTTCCCCGGCCCTTGCACAAGGGATGGGGAGGAAAAAGAGAGAGGCGAGAGATGGCCTGGGGAGTCCCGGTGAGAGCTCTTGCCCTCCGCCTCGTCAAGGCAGGCAGTGACCATGAGCAGGGCTGTGAAAGAATCACAGCACAGTTGAGGTTGGCAGGGACCTCTGGAGATCCTCCAGCCCAACCACCTCCCCCCCCCCCCCCCCCCCCACTCAAGCAGCGTCACCTAGAGCATGTTGCCCAGGACCCTGTCCAGGCGGCTTTTGAGTATCTCCAAGCGCAGAGACTCCACAGCCTCTCCGGGCAACCTCTTCCAGTGCTCAGTCACCCACACAGTAAAGATGTTTTTCCTCACGTTCAGGCAGTTTCAGGTGGTGCCCGTTGCCTCTCATCCTGTCACTGGGCACCGCGGACAAGAGTCTGGCCCCATCATTTTGACACCCTCCCTGCAGGTATTTGTACGCCTGGAGAAGATCCCCCGAGGCCTCTCCGCTCCAGCCTGAACAGGCCCAGCTCTCTCAGCCTTTCCTCGTACGAGAGATGCTCCAGTCGCTTCGTCATCTTAGTAGCCCTTCGCTCCAGGAGCTCTGTGGCCCTAGTATTGGGGAGCGCAGGACTGGACTCAGCACTCCGGATGTGGCCTCCCGCGGGCTGAGTAGAGGGGGAGGATCACCTCCCTTGACCTGCTGGCAGTGCTCTCCGGAACGTAGCCAGGGGTGTATCATGTCACAGTCTTTGTGGGGGTGGGCTGTGTTAATTTTCTCTTCAGGAGGAGCAACAGCCTTTCTGTTCCTTCAATGAGTGTTGAGTTTCCATCCTTCATCTTGTACGTAGTCATGACTTAACTGTTCCATGTGGCACAAAGCCCATCTGCATCTGCACCGCTGTAGGGTTTTGAGGCTCTTGAACCCTAGCATTTCTGAGACTCTCCTATGTGTCTTTCACTCAAAATTTTGGTGGATCCTGCTTACTTCTTCCCATCCTGTACTCCCCAGCTCAACTCATCAACAAGACAAGTCCTTCTGCAGAAAAGTTGACTGACAACCCCAGCCTCACAGGGAAGCCTCAGGCACTCCCTGCAGCCTGAGACCTACAAAGCTGCATCTGCTCTCAGAAGGTCTGGGTTGAAGGCTCTGACATGGTAGACACAGCAGCTCCAAGAGCTACTGGGGAATGCGTTCTGCAGCATGTCATAACCATACCTGTGCAATATTATGAATGGCAACAAGAATCCCTTCTTTGCACCCTTCTGCACAAACTGCTATATCTGTTCACTGCCTGGCACTTTTATGGCCCTCTCCCTAGCACTGACTACTAGGGTGCTTGACCCATGCTAATCAAGGGTCAGCTGGATCAGAGACCCCACCTCCCTCTGGTCAGGGGCAACCAAGAGAGCTTATTAGCAGCAGCTACGCCTTGCTAGAGGTTCCCCAGGAGAAGTTAGCAATGAGCAATTTGTGATTTGTGGTTTGTTCAGTATTATTAGCAAACAAGATGTTTTTCAATAAAAAGGCTGGTAGGCTAAATGTCTAAAGCTTCATAAATTAGTTAAAAGAAATCATCTCTTATCTTTAGTGGATCCAGTTCCCACTTCATTAATTGCCAATTTTCTACTGCTATGGTAATAAATACTTAATTGTGTATAGGGGTAGGGAAAAAAAAAATTAATTAGAGTCGCATCATCCAGGAATTTTTTTACTGTTATTCTTGATTTCTACTATCTAAAACAACTCATGAAATGAACAGAGCAGTTGAGTCTGATGCTTTTTGTGAAAGGCCGTTTCTGTTCTCCCTTTAAATATGAAAATCTGTATTAGTGCAACATTTGGAGTGAGAATTTACCCAGCAACAACTTCAGTACATTTCATGTTATGTTCACATGAAGCTTTTCTTTTACACTGTCCTAAACTGCTAATAAACAGAATTCTGGAAAGGAGCTGCCTGTATTCCAAAATTCTTTGTACATGCGGTGCTTTAAAGCTCCTGTAGTTTAAGGCACTTCATGAGAGAATACACATTTTGGAGGAAATTTGTCTAGAGGGCCAGGATACATTCAGTACAAACCCCAGCACTTCCAGCCTCATCATCTTTCTTGGGCAAAGCTTGTGGTCACAAATTGAAAAAAGGCTGAAAACAGACATTGTTTGTCTTTAGAAAGTATTCATTATGCCTTTTTGCTCTTCACTTAACAAGACTCTCTTCATTTTTCAATGCTCTTCTGTCTCTAACTATGACCTACAGGAAGATTTCAATGGACATCTCAAAGTTTACATATGAAAATAGATGTAAAAGATGATTTATTTCTGCCTCTGGGGTCATGTAATCTAGTGTCCTACTCAAAAGCAGACTATCACCAACACTAGATCAGGTTAGCTATGGCTTTGTCTGCCTAAGTCTTAAAAACTTCCCAGGATGGTGATTCTGCCCCCTCTCTGGAAAACCTGTTGCAGTGCTGCACCATCGTCTTTGTGAAATGGTGGAATGAGACCAGACTATCTCACACACAGCAGTGAAGTTTCAGGGCCAGAAGACCTGGACAGATGACTTCAAAAAGCAGTCAACGCATTGTGTGCTTGCATGCTGCCAGTTATGTTTGTCAGCTGGTCATTTTTTCAAAGGAATTATCCCAAAAGTGCTTTTTTAATGTTAAATTTAGAACAACTTCATTCATAACCCACTGTCATCTAAGATGGAGGAAAAAGAAATTTGCCATTTTATGTGTAAGGAAGAGAGGCAATAACAGGAGTGCAGAAGGAAAAAAATGCCTTTAAATCAATTTTCACTTTCTTTTTCTCTACTAAATCCTATTTTGATCTCATTTCAGTCAGGTAGACTAGTAGTTGAATCAGCAGTGGCACAAATTTCGCTGTACTGCTGATCTGGCAAGCAACAGTTTTAGTACCTATTTGCTTGTTATTCAGTTAAGAATGATGGGTTTTTTTCTTGTTATTTTTTTCCCTACTATTGCAGAAAGTGAACAGAACTATATTCAGACTGTTTATAGAAAAAGAGAAGAGAATAATTTATTTCAAAGTACTTCTGGCATTATCCCCATTACAGTCCAATATATGTTAAACTTAGTGGAAGAGAAGAGAAAGAATAGGAGAAAAAGGTACATCTGAAAGAGGCAATCTTAGATATCCTATTAAAGGTGGGATATAAGCAGGACTTTTTTATATCAGAGGTCAGTGCAGGAGAGATCAGTTCTGCCTGTGTGACTGGGAGTCAAACCAAGCCCCATTAACTTTTGAAGCAGCAACATCAGACTATGTCAAGGACTGATTCAGACATTGTACAGCAAGTCAGTGAGCACATCTGAATTAATAGCTAATTTGCAAGTGTCAAGCTGCAAAGAGTGTAGACATTATTCTTAGCATGGATCATGACTAGAGAGCACATTTCTAAAGCAAGTTTAATCAGTGTATGGTATCTGCTAAGTGATAAACAGTATTTTAAGCACATGATACTAAAAATGCATTAACTGTTATGCTTTAAAATAACATTGATTTTCATAGGCCTAGGGAAAGTTAACATGAACAGAAGTTTCACATTTTGGGTCCTACCCAGGATTTTTGCTGCCAATCCAAACACCACCAGTTTAAGTTTCTGGACTTTATAGACCTAAAATCACTCTTAGAGGAAAATATACACACAGCTCTGTTTCAAGATAATGTCTGAAAATATTTCATAAGGAATTTTTACAATGAAGACAACATCCTGATGACACACTTCACGACAACTGAAATGCTAGCCTTCTGCTGGCAAACCTCCAACCCAGATAACACAGCCTATGTCTGCACTTTCAATGGAATGTACATTCTTCACTCACTTTCACAAGGATTGTTGTTTAATGTAGTCATATGTTTAACAGTTATTTTTCCTATCACGAAAAACTGAATTTAAAAAATGAATAAGGTTATTCGGTGAAGTGGCTTGGAGACATTTTAAGGATCATTCTGATTTTACAGGATTCCAAAAAAGAGAGGTAATTGCTAGCATCCAGAGCTTTTTAGTCCACATCTGATTTCCTTCTATGGGTATATACATGTCTTGACAAAGATAGGAAGGATATATTTTTCTCTGTTCAGCAACTATGGAAGTCAAACTGAAGTTCACCTAGCAGCAACTGTCTTATCAAGACAAAGTGTCCCACTCCTATGAGTTTCTTTAGTCGTCTGTCAGGTTTTCCCTCTTCATTTTGTCCTTGGGGGAATTTGTATTGCACTTCAGTAGGCTTTCTGGCCATTAAGCAACTCAAGATGAAACTTTCTCCCTCGACTCACGTACAATGTGCACTGTTATCCTCAAAGTGACAAGTTCCTGGTACTTGATCTATCTCTGTAAAACAAAAAATGGGCTTAAAATGAAGAATTAACAATGATGATTATATATTTGAGACACAGCACAAGTGCTCATATCATGATGCCACTGTTATCCTCTTAAACCAAGCAGATTGCAGATTCCAGACTTGCCTCTCTAAGAACAGTCTGTCTTTTCTGTGGTCGTAACTTGCCTTGTTTCATGTTTATTACCCACTCAATCTGTCCCAATATCAAGGAACAGCATAAGCATGATCCTCATTCTCAACAGCAGGACATGCCTATTCTTTTTCAGAAGTCCAAAAGTTCCCAGACATCTCAGTATCCCTAAATGAGCCTCTCTGCTTGCACAAAGGAGCCCCACAGTCCTGAGAAATGATAGATTACCTGTGCTCCCTTTGAGACCGCCAAAGTGAGTGACAAGTTCCTTATAAAGCCCCTCCACAAAGAGGCAGAACTATCACAAAACCTACAAGTACCCACCACTACTTACTACTTTACCAACTGCCCGTATCTTCCATGTTACTGCCCCTTAAGATAAATCCTTTCAACTTCTCCAGGAAAACGTCTGCCTCCTCTCCTCTTACTGATAAGAAATATGACACTTTTAGTAATACAAGCCTTCTTTATATTCTTATGGCATATTCAGTGGCAGTGAGTTTTGCATCAGGGAAGGCTAAGTACCCTAGATTCAAGGGTGAACAAATTCATTTAAGCTCTTATTGTCATGAGGAAATGAGCTTGCTTTCCAACACACATCAGTGGATGATCTCAAATTATTAAGCCTTGCTTGCCTGATAGAAGTTCAAGTTGTTGAACAAGTCAGAAACCGTCTCGTTGCTACAAGGGGGAATTTCATTCAATTCAATGCAAAGATTTCCAAAATGTTCCTTTCACCTATGTGGAACATACACCTAGAGTTTCTTGGTCCTTGGTGTGTGCTCTGGATAGCACCAGAGTTTGTTCAGAAACCTGTAGACAAGCTGAGGACCTCCCATCTGAAGAATTCTTACTGTTTAACCTTCAGACAAAAAGATAGGTAAAGTGCATTCAGATAAAGATGCATTAGGTTTATTTATAACATCAGTTCACACTGACCAAGACATTCAATAGCTGTATCTGCCTTTTTCAGTGGCCCTTTCAAAGCCTGCTTAGATCTGAGTCAGGCTCTAAATGAACTTAGACTGGACATACTTCATATACTGGGTGATGGAACAGGCAACTTTCTTTTCTTTGAACTGCTGCTAAACATGCCTGCCACGGATATTTGGAGTTTTTTTCCAAAGAGGAAATTTAGCAAAGTGTCTTTTCTCTGAGCAGACCTTTAGGTAATGATACATGGAGAAACTACTGAAGAGTTTGTTTGTCACATTTCTGTTTGTATTTTTTTGTCTTTTTTGACTAAAATTTGATTCTTAAAAAGATGTGTTTTTTAATCACCAGCTGAGACAAATCTTTACATAGTGTGACTCTCACTCATTTTAGAAATATGAAAAACCTAGAAAGATCTTTCAATCTAAACAGGGGAAATTCTCATTAACTGGATTTATTTTCCTTAAAAAAGAATGTGGAAAAGACACCTAGATAGAAAAAAAGCTATTCTCATTTCAAAGCTCTGTATATTGTACAATCGTCTGTTTCATTCAGACCTTTAAAAGTCTTCTGTTCCCATTTAAAAAAAGATATCCAACAATTGTATACATGTTAAGCCTGTTTGGAGATCTCTTATCAGCATTTAATTTAAAAAAAATCATTAACTAGACTTTGTTGTAAGAGTCTGTGGAAATTGTTTCAAAAGGGATAGAGTGTTTTAAAGTAATTATGTCGTGGAGATATTCCCATCTCTCTCTCTCTCTCTCTCTTTTTTTTCCCCCGTGAGTAGAATAATTTGTATTCAATTGAATGCAATATTAGGTGTTTTGGTTTTTTTTTTCAATGAGTGAGAAAGATGCATCTAGCTTTGTGAAGTCAAAACCATACCAAAGTATCTCAATGGAAAGTCCTGCAGGTGTGATGTATGCAGTACATGTTTAAAGGTGAAGGAACACCATCTTGGTCCTCACGGAGTTTGAAAAGGGCAAATGCTGATGGATAATCATGGAACATGAGTTCCCTATGTAGCTGTCTGGCCAGAAAGGGCTAAGGTAACACTTTTATGCATATACGGAAGAATAATCCTTTGAAATAAACAGGTTTGTATTTTGTATTGCTCTGTTTGAGCTAGGATAGCTTTCCAGCTATGGTTTCCACAATTCAAGGATTAGATGACAGGCTTTAAACCAAGAGTGAGTAGTTTTCTGGAAACATTCATGGGAATCCTTGTGAATTTGAGAGCAACCCAGCAAGGAGGGCTGGTGAGCAGGGCAGGGTAACTCCTGAGGAGCAGGTAGCAGAGCTCACTGCTGGGCTGGGGAGGGGAGTCAATCTCTGACATCTACTGATACCAGCACCAGTGTCTCCTGCTAACTTTCTTCCTCTCACACCTTCTACCTGGAAAACCTAACTGACACACCACGGTTTAATCATCCCTGCCAGAGAGGTGCAAGCACACACTCAAGTACCTGTCTCTATGATAAGTAAAACAGGATATTTTATCAAGGACTGTAAGAGCCTTAATAGGAAATGGCAGCTTGATTGTAGAGGATAGTATAACAGGCAGGGCTAAAGGTAGATCCACTCCTATAAATTATTCTGGCCTGGCACATGGAAAACTGAAGACTCAATGCTTCTAAATATCATAACTCATGATGAAAATACGTTTATCTCAAACTATATAATCAGGTGCTGAACACACGTGATGTCCAAGAAAACCCACAAAGGGCAAAAAAACCCTTAAGTGAACTAGGGTTGTGATACAGATTGTTTATATAATATGTTTAAAAACATATTGTTGCAAAATGTTCACATATTCAAGAAGGTCTCTGGCAGCTTGGGATTGTTCATTATGCTGCATGTAACTGGGAAATGTTTTCAAGCAGAAATAAAGGGCTGCTTGTTTCCTGCTTTCTTGGTATGACTGCAATATTCTGTCCTGCAGAATTCACAAGGAAATATCACCATCTATTTTTTTGAGAAAACACTTGAAGCCCAGTGTGAAGAAACAAGAACTTTCAGTTCCTTGCTCTAGTATTTATCACTGCCTTGCAGCCTGTAAGACAACCAGACACTTTACTGGTCACACCATAGGGCCTCAAATCGCTTTGGAGAACAAAACCAAAACACTTTGTGTCTGTCCCCCCTAAGCTACAGACTGGTTCCTGTGTCTTTGGGATATTGCAGTTGTATCTGTCGTGCACATGTAGTGCTTGTTACGCTGGTACCAAACACTGGATTGCCTGACACACTATATGAAAAGGCCCTTATGTATAAAGGAGATGATGCTCAAGCAGTGCACTGATGGGGAACACAGCTCAAAGCAAGGAAGCAGAAGGAGCAGCAAAACTTTAGGAAAGACGTCATGATTGAGAGGAAAGAGAGCACATGGGGAGGGCCTGCCTGTCTGGGCAGATTTAAGCTGTGAGAGAAGGGAAGAGAAATGGCATGAAAATGTGCCAGGAATATTGTTAACAAACACAATGACAAATGGAAGAGGGATTATCCTTTTCCTAGCTCTACTATTCCATGAAAATGTAATCTGATCCCCTCCCCCCCAGGGTTTCCTTAAATTAGGGAAACATAATGCATCTAAAGTTACAGAGATACCAAAATTCACAGTTTTATAACAAAAGTTATCCATTTCCTCTCTTGCCTGCCAAAGTACTTCAGGCATTCATGCCAGTACCATAATTGCACTCCAGTCTTGCCCTTTTCTTCCCATTGTTTCTCTTTCTGCTGGTGATAGAGCTGAGTAGTACGGAGTTTAAGGTTCACTTCTTGTCTTTACCCTTCTATTTTCACTGAAGATTTTTCAGCTGAAACACAGCTTTCCCTCTGTCTGGCAGCTTTGTTCTGTTGCTAAGTGCTGCTTTGCTTTCATATCAGTCACACTTTCTTCCTTTCTGAGGGTGTCAACAGGCTGGCTCCTGACACGGGGCTTCAAACGTTATGTTCAAGGTTGCAACTTGGAAGCACATCCTCCTTGAAAACCTCAGCTTTGCAGAGATGTTGCAAGCACGGCTGGCATCACAGCCGTGGACAGAGCGATCTGTCGGTGCCTCTTTTGCACTCTTTCCTCCTGTCCTATGCATGTAGCTCTCTCCAAAAGCATCTATCCAGAAGTTGCATTGTTTTGTCTCCTCTTCCCTTCTTCACCACTGACCACGTGCTCACCAAAAGAAGCATTGTAACAGTAATACTATTACAACTTAACAGAAATACTAATAATAAATAATCCTTTAACAGCCTCGCTCCCTTCCTTGAGGAGCTCTTGGTACCATATGAGACACTAGGAAATAAACATTTTAAAACAGATCAAAATAGAACACAAATTAGTCAGATCAGATATAAGTACAATCTTTTGGAATTATAGAGCACACACCCCTCAAAAAAAACCCACAAAAAACAGACAATTTGGCCAGAGCCCCCAGTGATAGCACAACAATTTTATTGTCTTCTAATCAGTAGGGTGTCATCATTCCAATATACAAAAAGTTTTATCTAAGGTTTGTACAAGAAGCAAAAGCATATTACCAGTAAGCCAATACTCACCTAAATATATACCGCAGCAACATTAAATGATAATATCCTAACCCCCAATGTAATTTTTACAACACAGTTTGTTAACAGTTGTAGTCGAAACAAATTAATCCTAATACGCAGATCCTGCAGACATTTTAATGCACAGATGCAGTCTACCATGCATGTGCTGAACTCCAGACAACCAAGGCTGTCTCTTCTGAGAAGAGGAAAGAGTCTTTCTAGCTTTTTCCCTGTGGAGATGTTCATGCAGCCCATCCTTGCCAAGTGTTAGAAACATTGTAATATTAACTGTTAACGACACTTGTTAAAGGTAATGTAAGTCTAAATAGTGTGAGTGGATCAAACACACAAAACTGTGTGGTAGGATGTTTGCCTCAAACTGACCAAGTTAAAGAGAAAAACCACCATCAACCAGACTGAACAGTAATCAGGGAAGTTTTAAACAGACTTTTGAAAGAAAGAAATTAGTCTGAAAAGAAGCATAAAAGAAGCATGAAAATTCATAACAGCAGGGAGAGACCTTGGAGTGGAAACAGCAGCAGCCAAAACCTGGTTTGGCACTGCCAGAAGTCACACTGGTGCCATCACACCTCTGCCTGGTACATGTCACTAATAAATGAATAAGCTGATTCAGTCTTGATTCAGTTTAAACTAAGTGCACTGAGCAGCATTTCCCGATGCCATGCTATTTCATCAGTTTTCCCCACAACTAGTTCCAGGGACTTTCTGACTGAGTTTACACGCAATGCAGCCTTCCCTTATATCCTGTTACATATGTTAAGCAACACTTTCATGCTGTGCTTTGGAGACTACACTATTTCTGCAAAGGTTGGTGGGAACGCTATAGCTCCAGCACACACCCTGGGCATATGTGAAAGCAGCAAGCTCCTGGTTCCTCAGGCCTTTTTCTGTGGATTGAAATATTAGTACGAGGAGAATAACAGATGAGCTGCTGTTCTTTGTTAAAGATCTTGCAATCCTGTCCAATGAAAAGGTATTCGTGTAAGCAGATAACGTTTGGGGTTTTAGGTTCCTATTTTGGTGGATAGATGAGGAGAAAATAGCTGCTAAGTGATAAGAATTAGAGATAGATCAAGAAAGGAAACTTCTGGAAGAAAAGATGAAAGTCTACATTACTTATAAGGCTTGGAAAGTGGAGTTACCATAGGTAACACTGGTGAAATGATTTGTTCTTATGACTCTCAGAGAACACAGGACAGTAAGAGACACTCTGGCTTAAAACTTGAGTCTTGGCAACCTTTTGCACCTTCATAGTGTGATACGGAGTGGCCAGAGCTTTACATGTTACAAGGCAGGTAAAGGCACCTCTTTTGGAAATCAAGGGCGGGCTAAGCTGTGCTGTGTGCATGGCTTATATGATCCCACACTATGCTCCATGTTACTATAGTCAAGATGTTTCAGGGACAAAATTTTATGCTCACTTATTTAAAACCAGCTTGACTATCATTACTTCGAACAGTTGTTTAGGCAGATCTCAATAAAAGTGATTGTAAAGGACTAGGAGTGGGAACACTGGCATTTCAAACAGGGAAACATCCAATATAAAGGAGACCATTTCCACTTTAAGTGTCCAGCATTTCCTGCACATCATGTTCCTAATACAGAGATGACTGTTTGACAGAAAGATTGGAAACATCTGAAAGTATTGACGTAATGGCTAGTTGTTATGACTCAGCTGAATGTCATTCTATTAATAGTGGGTTTATGCAGCATATCATTATAAAAAAGAAATGTATTGAAGTTCCTGTTGAATAATAATCAGGTGTAAATTCCTTCTGGGACTCCAGCTGACATACAGTTCTGAATACTGGTTTATATTTGGGCCAGTTCTCTACTGATCCTCAGCTGCTTAGACAGTGTCGTTTATATCAGCTGAGATCTGTTACACATCAGGAACAAATCTAATCCTCACATTTACCTTGTTTGTTCTAGCCCCCAGAGAAATAACAAACCTGATATTCCCAGCCTTTGACCAAATAACCAGTCATCACATACGCTGGCAAAAACTGAGTTTTTGATCAAAATGATTATATGGAGTTTCTGTACTGTATTTTCTTGTTCAAATATATATTCCCATGCACATGTTTTCATTGGCAATACTTCTGTGCCTTTGTTTCTGGGGTTTATGTCTTACTCTATCATGTAGTCATGTGGTGTAAGTCTGAGAAGCAAAATCACCAAATCAAAGAAACACAGAATTATAGAAAAGTCTAAGGTGGAAGGGACCTCAGCAGATCAACTGATCCAACCCTAGATTAAGTTATAGAGGTCCCTGTCAAGCTGAGCCTTGAAAATTTCCAGCGAGGGAGAAGCCATCACTTCCCTGGGCAACCTATTCTGACATTTAATTGTTCTCACAGAGAATAACCTTTTTCTTATGTTCAGATGGAATTTCCCTTGAAGCAACTTGTGTCCATTGCCTGCTGTCCTGTCACTGCACATCCTTGTGAAGAGAATACCTTTGTTTTCTCTAAAACTATCCTCTAGATAGTGGAAGACTGGGTTCCCTGAGCCTTCTTTTTTCTAGTTTGAACAAAACCAAGTCCCTTAGCTTTTCTCCAACCATTTACTCATTTTGTTGGCCCTCCGGTGGACCCTCTCAAGCTTTTCAAGGACTTTCTTGAATAGGGCAAACCAGACTGGACACAGTATTCCAGGTGTGGCCTAACAAGGGCTGAGCAGAGTGGAATTATCCTACCCCTTATTCAGCTGGCTATACTCTTACTGATGCAGCCCAGGGCACGGTTTGCCTTCATTGCCCCAAGGGCACACTGCTGGCACATGTTTAGCTTGCTATCCACCAGGTCCCCTGGTCCTTTTCAACAGCTACACCCCAGCCAGTCAGACCTCAGCCTATACTGCTGCTTGGGATTGTTCTGACCCAGGTGCAGGATTTCACATTATTCTCATGCAACTCTTGTTGGTCCAGTCTTCCAGCCTGCTGAGGACTCTCTGAGTGGCTGTTCCTTCTATGATATCGACCTCTCCTCCTAGATTGCTGTCATCCACAGACTTGGTGAGAGTACTTTCAGTCCCACCATCTAGATGGTTTTAAAGATACTGAATGATATCAGACCCAGTACTGGCTCCTGAGAAACTTCACTTGTGACTGGCTCCCCATTTGATTTTGAGGAATTAACCACTACCCTTTGAGCTTGGCAGTTTAGCCAGTTTTTCATCCATCTTCTGGTCCATCTAGTCCATTTTCACCAGATTATCAACAAGGATGTTACGGGGAGACCGTATTAAACACCTTGTTATAATCAAGTTAGATGACATTTGCAGCTCTCCATTCATCCAGTGAGGAAGTTGTTTTGTCATAGAAGGCAATCAGGCTGGTCAAGCACAATTTGCCCTTGGTAACTTTTCCCAAACACATTGTTGTCCATCATGTGCCAGGGAATAGCAAGTCCTTCCATGACACCTATTCCATAATCTTCCTAGGGACTGAAGTGAGGCAGACTCATCTGTAGCTTCTTAAACCTTCCTTTTTGCCCTTTTTGCACATGGACATAATATTTGCCTTCTTCCAGTTATCAGGAACTTCCCTGACCTCCTTGTCCTTTCGAAGATGATGAAGAATGGCTTTGCAGTGGTCAGCCACCTCTTCCAGCACCCTCAGATGTATCCTATTGGGTACCATAGACTGGTACATGTCCAGCTTGTACAAGTGGTCCCAAAATCAACTCTCTTTTACTATTGGAGGTTTACCATTTGCTTTGCTACTGCTTCCTGGCATAGAGACTTGAGAGCTAACTTTACTCATGAAGATCGAAGCAAAGAAGGCATTGAGTAACCCAGTCTTTTCTGTGACATTTATAATTATCTTGCTAGCCCTTTTCAACAGCAGACCTATATATTGTACTTCCTCTTGCTACTAACACTTCTATAAAAGATTTTCTTGTTATTCTTGACATCTCCTGTCAGTCTGAGCACCAGCCTTCTGCCTTCCTAACTGCATCTCTGCATGCCCAAGAAATATTTCTATTTTACTCTTTAGAAGTCTTCCCTGTTTTCCATCTCTCATTTGCTTCTTTTTGGCACTTGAGCTAAGTAACTCGCTATTTAGCTAGGCTGATTCCTTGTTATGCCCACCCCTTTTCCAGCTTAGGAATGGAATACTTTTCATGCTTTAAGAAGGCTGGTTCTGAAAATCTTCCATGATGAGTCTTGGCATCTGGGATCTGGTTCTGGGTAAACAGTAAACTTCCTGTGACCCAATGTCACCTTGGCAGAAGGGTGTCTCAGTCCCCGACAGAAGGGATAGCCCAACTAATAATGCTTGCTGCTTCTTCTCCTTGCTGGTGTTGACCTGTTGAGTGGGAGCTGTTGGCCCAGATGTCTCTTCAAGTGGAACCTGCTCATCATCCTTTCTATTGCCAGGACTCCATATCTGTTTTTGATCTGATTTTTTCCATCTGTCTCGTTGCCATGGGTCGTAAGTTTCAAGAGCGCTTTGTCCTGCAAGTGCAAGTCGTCTTCTTGTTCAGCCTTGCTTCTGGCCATCCCGTTCTGTTTGCACCTTGAGCCCCCAACTCCTGCCTTTGCTACATTGCTGCTAGCATCCTATCCACTTCCTGCTCAGCCTCCCAGCTGCAGCATAACCTGCAGTAACTCTTCCTACAGCTCCTTTTCCTCCAGGTTCAATGATTTAATCAGGGCACACATCCCACAGATGAGGTCTCAATCCTTCTCAGCCCACAAAGGAACAGCAAACAGCAGCTAAACAGCAAATGGCAGCTAGGCACAGGTACCTCCTGGTCCTGCAAGTCTTCCCCCCTGCAGGTCCCTTCTCATGAGACTACAAGAAAACACCTTCCAAGAAGGATTTGCTCAGCTCGCAAGTGCAGCTGCCGCCGCATGCTCCTGCCACCCACACTGCCCTCACAGCAAAATGCAGGAAGAAGTCACCATGTGCTGAATGTTCATTCTTTCCTCCAGCTGGCTATTTTTATGGATAAGCTCTTCTGAAGAGCTGAGTTATCCTTATACACCAATTTGCTGGAGGGGGAAAAGCACAGAATAAAAATGTTCTATTTGTTGCTCATAAGCTAGTGGGAGCAAAGTACAGATAGAACAAAGTATACAAAGTATATAATCTGTACCAGATTAAAAAAAAAAAGAACAGTAATTTATCTTTCTGTTCACAGAGAGATAGCTAGGTATCCTGCTCTTCTGATGACAAACAACGTATCACATTACAGTGGCCACAAAACTAATGAGGAACACAACTATATCTCTTTATAATAAATTATCACATACTCAGTTAAACAAATTCCAGCCTGGCTTCTATACCTTAAGGAAGAAACATGTCCTTTACTTTTGCTTTCACTCTTTTGTTCAAGACATTCATGCAGATTGCACTGGTCAACATGAGATTAATGGGAGATACAATCAAGTGCGCAAAGTGCATATTATTAACCAGTTCTCAAAATTAAAAAAATAAAAAGAGCTCTGGCTGCAATATGACAAACAAATTGAAGCAGCTCTGAGTCTGTCAACCAGTTCTGCACACAGATTAAATACTAATTTAATTAATACATATACATGTATATAGGCATACTAGACAGTGTAATAAAGGATATAAGTTGAATTATGTTCAAGTACAGAGGACTTAGTCTTCTTGTTACAGTATTCTTATATTAAAAAGAAAACTAAAAGTTAGTCCTTGAACTGTACTTGGTAACTATGCAGTGTTTTGCCATTCAGACTGCATATATTGCAGAGCAGTTTGACCTAGCCATTATGCCTATTTTTCAGGAAGGAAAGAGGAGGAGGAAGAATGAATTAACCCACAACCTTCTGTCACTGTTTTTCATTACAAACATTTCCTGCCACATATAGAATCAATCTCCCATCCTGAGATGTTTCTTATCAAGAGAATTACTGATTTTGTAGCATTTACATTACCTTGTTATCACTGTCTAGAAACACAATACAAACAGCACCTCCAAAGTTTTTTAAAAAAAGTAAAAATATGAGATTCCACAGAGATGTAAATCTGAGCTTGTAGGAAAGGCGGCCAAGACCTTTCACACACTGAAACTGGACTTCTCTTTCTGCTATATTATATAATAATGCCATCTCTGGATGAATCTAACCTGGAAGTTCAACCATTGTTTTATTTTCTAGAGAACAAGGAACAACTGGTGTATATCTTTCTTCTGTACCAACATTTGGTATTTATGCTTCCCAAGAAGTGACATCGTTGTCACTTGGGTTGAACTGAAATAAGCTGGCTACAGAAACAATTACTCTCTTTTTCTAAAAGGAGCGAATGGGGGAACCGCTTAAGAATTCCAGTATTCCTGTAGCGACATGAAATGTGGAATTCTTTTTGACATCAGCTGCATTAATTTCTGGTACGACCAGCTGTAACACAGAAGTAACCCAGATACTGCAAATGCACAAATGCAGTAAGAAGTCAATGGTTTTAATATTAAGATGATAAACATTCTAATTTGATCCTTCGCCATATTAAATCTCAAATACTACCTGGATGCCATGTATAAATGTTCTCAAATGTCTTCGGATAATTTTTTAAGAATCTAATGGGAAAGCAATATTTCATGACAGAGTTAGGTACTTGGAGTGAAACATTATGTCATACCCAGCTGTGAATTCTTTGTTTTTAGATATTCATAACATTATTTAAAATAAAGCCGTCTCAAGATCAGAGAAATATAACTTATTTGCATGTCTGGTTTAGCATTTCAAAGTTAGAGGGGTTTGTTATTTTGTAGGAAATAAGGTTTATGATTCTGAGGATGTGTTATACTGCAGGGGATGTAAAACAGATATTTTGGGTGTTCTCCCCCCAGCTGCCAGAGCTGGTGAATAGAAGTTCAGTGTGTCTTTTCTCTGCAGGCTCTATATCAAAACAGTAATTTACATATACAATTTCCTCAGCCCCCATCCTTAAGAAGTTTATGCAAAAAGAGCATCTCTCTTGCTCAGACATTACCCTGCCTTCAAGTGCAGACATGTGCTAGTCATTGTGGGGCTCATACTGGAATAATTCCTGGGTGGCTGAGTATAGCACGATCCGTGAGATTCTGCTTTCTCCTGCTAACCAAATTAAACATGGATTTTCAGCTCCATTTGTCCTTTTCTTTTCTCCCCCTCCCAGCCACTCAGCACTACCTGACTAGTGCAGGGCTGCCAGAAGCTTCATACAGTTTAAAAAAGTAGGGAACTCTTTTTTCCTGTTTGTTCCTCATTCCAAATTTTTCACCATGTGACACTGTTTGGAAGAGAGAGGCAATTTATATATTTTTTTCTTATGCAGATAGGCTGATTTTTCCAAATCATTATTTCATAATTGGCCAAATTCTTGGTTATTGAATCTAGAATGAGAAAGCTTATTTCCATTTAACATGTTGATATTCAGGAGTGCACATTCAATTAATCAAAATCTACTAGGTCACTATGACCATTTTGATATCTATGGGACAATGAATTTAATCCAGACTTTTTAATAATATTTTCACAAGAATTCTTTCAAGGAGACCCATGAAAGGTCCGTATGAAGGGCTTTAGTGAAATTTAGTTGGATGATATAGATGGATCCATTAGATCTCATTTCTGATCTTTTGTTGTAAGAAATGTGAATTGCAAACTCAAATAAAGATTAAAAGCAATTAAGTCTTATAGTGCTCTTTTTTTTTTTTTTTCTTTTTTCTATTCAGTGACGTATAAGTGCATTTTAAACCTATGAAACCGCAGGATATTCACCCAGGCTTTTTCTATGTACATAGGTAATGTACTTTGTATAAAGCACCTCTCAGTTCCCTAACTTGAAGATACTATGTAATTTATATCTACTGTATAAAAAGATTGATGCTATTTGTTCAGTGTGATTTATTTTTTATTACAATTTTTGAAGAGTAATCAGCCCCTTATTTAATGGGTAAATTGGTAGATGCAAGCCCAATTGCAATAATAAAACAGTAGAATTAGTTTCTGAATTATTTTTTCCTTAAAGAATGAGGATTTATGTAGGAAAATCTGATCAAGCAATACATATTAGACAGTTTCTTAATGCCTAAAAGGGATTAAAAAGAGTGTACAATATCTGAATTTTAACAGTGCAGAAAATGAGTTCTCTCATTTTCACAAACAGCATGAGTATACATGCATTGACCATGTGGTACTAACTGTAAGAGGACAAATCCTGTACATTACAAGCATACAGGATTGAATTACATGTGTTATTAGCAGGACTATTAGATATTTTGTTAGACTTAAGCAAAGCCTTGTTGGAAAGATAATTTACCAATTTTAGAACTGATCCTCTTGTGTTGATTGGACATAAGCATTGTGATAAAATCATACAGATTTTTTTTAAATTTATCAAAGACATTTGGTAGTGGAGAATCAGTCTGTTTCAAAACTACCAATACTGTATGCATTATAGAAAAAAAGCTTTTTTATTAGGAGGAGTAGGACTGTAGCAAGCATGTTTTTAGGTGCAAAGTCTAAAGCCAAAGCATTAAAGTTGGGATGCTCGAGCCATCTTTCTAAATTGACTTTAGGCAGTGGTGACTAGATAAAGATTTATTGTAAAATGAAGTTGGCAGCTTACTTTGAAAGCTTGTGTGTTAGAAGCCCTGTGTGGTACCTGGCATATACCTCTGAATTCAGTGTAATTGTGAAAAATACCAAGTAAGGAGGAGTATACTGTTAGCTACCATGGATGCAGAGGTATGCATGTGGAGTTACTAGGAGTATCAGAAGCTGTACAGATGAAATTATTAGAGATGGAGTAGCATATTTAATTAAGAAGCAGGTGTTTGAACCTAATGGGATAATCTGAACAATCAAGGGAACAAACAAGGGAAAAAAGTTTCATTGCTTGCTTTTGCTAAATCTTACTAAGAAATAAGAGCTAAATTATTTCAGCCTGTGTTCCCTTGGGAGGCGAATGCAGATATCAATAGCTCTGTGAGCCATGCAAAAATGCATCCTACAGGAGATGGAGAAACTGATAGATGTAATCCACTTTCTGCTTATACAACAGAGAAATTTATTCCTTCTGTAATGCTGCACACCTCAATGAACCCTGTTGAATCTAGGACTATCATCATGCAGAATTCAAAGTAATGTAGATATAGCACCAACATTAACACATCTACTAATTTTAGCCTAAAAATAATTTCAGAAGAGTGCCCAGTACTGGGTATTTAAACCATATGCAGTCAGCCCTGCATAGTACACTGCTTTTGATGTGAGTATATTGAAACATTCTTATCTTCCTCAAAGTCACTGATATACGTAAGCCTTTGAACACATTCAGTTTCCACAGCTATGAGGTTTAATAGGCCTCCGACATTTTGCTTAGCAATTTGGGAATTCTTGCATACTGTTTAACAGCACTTTAAAGTTTAAATAATGAACATCTTGAATGATCTTGCAGCCTCTTCCACAGAATCAATATCGGATGAATAACTGGTAGTAGATTGTAATCTATATCACAAAGACAGTAAATCTGCCCTCAGATTTTATCTTCTGATTATCTTATGATTTTCCCTGTTTAATCTGAAACATTATCCATTACCCCAAATCAATTCTTAGGCTGGAAAGCTATTGCAGGAAAACACATTAAACTAAGCATGGAATGAGATCAAGTTTTCTTTCCTAAAGTAAGTAGAAGTTCAGAAGAAGCAAGATCAAAACTTATTTACTAAACTTGAAAAGTAAGCAATTGCCATCTATTTTGACGGTTAAATACAAATATGACGTGAATTTTTGAAAACACAGCATTTTATATATTAAAGGCATATTAGCAAAGTATTACAAATGTATTTGTGCAGCAAGTCTAATGGAGGCAGAGATTTGTCACTACAAGGCATCTGAGACATCGTCCCAGAGATGTACAGAAGGGCAAGACAGTAGAATTTAGTGAAATGAGACACTGGGTGACTGGCCTACCTATGAAAATGATTGTCTGTCTTGATGTAAAAATCTTGATCCTTCAAGGCCAGTTACACAACACACACTGGTTAGGAGGGCCTCTTTTAAGCCGAACAGTCTTGGCCAAATGAATCATTGGAAACCATGCTTACCAGCTTCTAGCGGACACAGCGTATTCCTGGAAGGTTCCTCAAAGATAGGGTTTTTCATATTTATGAGGCTGACAGAGCTCTGAAACTCTGATTAGATCCACCAAATGGCTTTTCGAATAAAACAATTTGTGTTCAATCCATTGACATTATAGCATAACAAGGGATGCATGTATCACCTTTATCTGTGCAATTATATATGAAAGAAAAACAGCCCCAAATGATAAAAAAAGCTTGCATCAGCTGATTTTCTTCATCACATAAAGTAGAAACCAGACCAGAGTGGAACATACTGAATTGCCATGTAAGAAGTTTGTGTTGCTGTCACATTTGGCTTATGCTGCCCGAAACATACTTTTGTAGTCCATCACATCTCTAAAGATGATTCCTCTTCATCTAGGTGTTGTTGTGTTCAGCAGTCCCTGAAGGGTCTTTAACAAGGCCAAACAATGTCCAGTTGTGAACAGCTGCTTTTAGAGCATCCCAGAACTTGACTATGCCACCAGTGCATCTGACCTTAAAACAGAACTTTAACATTTGGACTGAGAAGACATCCTCATAGATCCTCAAAACAAAGAAATTGTCCAAGAAAGTAATTTTTTACAATTTGCTCATGAAGAAATTCTATAACAAAACACATGGATGTGTTTTGAGTTACAGAAATGCCACAGGATGAGGAGTGCCAGAAGCTGCATGTTATTTCCACGACCGTATTAAAGCTCTTGTAATTGTATGTAGCAGGCTTTCCCTTCCACATCTACTTGCACACACACACGCACAAAAAGAATGTGTTAATTTTTGGTCAGTATGAAAGAACAAATGTATCTGTGCATACATATGCACCCTACCCAGAATGGCAAGACACTCTTTCCTGGAATTTCAAGTCTCTTTCCTGGAATACAGGAAAAAAATACAGGGTTTGTATCAGTTCCACCACCTATACAAAGATGTTGTTACAATGCAAATAAATTTGATTTTATAACTTAAAATTCCAAACTTTTGCAGAACTCTACCCAAAAAAGTCTTCACAGTGTTATGGTTGAAAGGCATCTTATAGCAGTTTTGAAACTCTTGGCATTTTAGGCATAGATGGCAAATTTGTACAATTGTTAATTACTTTTTCCCCCAACACACAGTATAATGTATTTTTTCAGATACTAAATTCAAAGTGTCAAATCCCTACCCATCAGACTATGAGTATTGCAACACAAGGCCATGATACTACTTAATAAAAATACAGTGCTTCCTGCAGTGTAACTTGAGCAGAATCCAATTCTCAGAGGAGAATGTTAGTGAATCACACTTTTTAAAATATCTCACTGCTCCTAAACTGAGTTAATGTCTTTTTCATTGATATGACATTAAGAAATTTTGAGTTTCCAGAACTTTTGCTACTACAATAGAGATAATACATGACTTTAGTTTTTTAAAGTTTTGTTGCTGAATTTTCAACAATAAATAGAATGGTACAAAGCACATATGCACCTAAAATGTTTTTTAAATCTTTGCATATGGTATTTTCAAACCACTCTTGCTTACAGTCAATTATCCTTCTGAAGATGATATATAGCAGCTATATCAATATAGGTTTTGTTACATCTTTAACATTAAAATTGCACAGCTCTTGTTGCTGGAAAGCTATGCATTTGTTTTGCAAGAAAATCTAAAATTTCCATACAAAACCAAATTTTGGCTTTAGAGATTTATGTTTAGATTATCTTTATGCATGTAATCAGACATTCATGTGTTCATATTTTTATCTGTGCTATATTTAAAGCAAAAGAAAATGCAATAACAGAAGATGCAATTAATGAGATTTTAAGTGCAAGACCATGAGGTAAAGATTATCACATTAAAGCTTCATTTGTAATTGTTTTCTTCTATTGCTTTTGAGGACTATTTTTTGAAAAGAATAGTCTTTTTAGTTCAGAAAAAATAACATGGTGTGATTGGTCTTAATAAAAATGCTTACCTCATATAAAATGTATTATGAATCTTAAGAGCAATTTTCAAGCTTACTTTTACATTTTAAAAAAGATCTTTTGTTCAGTTTTGGCACATGCAGAAATGATCCCCAAATTTCATCTGGAAATTATTTGCAGAGAATTTTTGTAAGAGTTATAAACAAATGAATAGCAGGTTCACAATAGGAATGTTATGTTCGAATGCAATTATTATTAAGAATGATATAAAATTTGGCATCTTTGCTCAAATGCAAATACAGAAAATAATTATAGATATCCATCATAATCTTAGTGCAAACCAAAGAGTTTACCTTATTCTTAGTTCTTTATTCACAGAGAATGGTACTCTTTTACCAGCCTTCCTAAACCTTGCAGTTCACAACATTTAATCCCAAATGTGCTAAATAGATTTTCTATATTTTCCTATGAATATACACTTTTAAAGTACAGCAGTTTGCTTTAACTGTGTAAAATCCCATGAAAATTCTCCTGTCATTGCAAGCTGAGAGTTTGGTATTGGTAATGGCTCTAAGGTACAATGTGTGGGTTCTATTTCTGATCCCTTGCATAGGAAGTTAAACACAGAAAAGATTTTGACTACTTCTCAGAAAAGAGGCTATAACTCATTTATACCTTGAAAACTAGTCAGAAAAAAAAGTTTTAAACTATGTTTTCACAGTTATAATAAGCAACTTGCAATATTTGTGTTATCGATAGAAGATTTGGAAGCTATTATTTAAATTTCCCATTTAGCTCGGTTACTTAAGTGAATGGCCTTTTTAAGTATAAAAACACCCTAAAAGGGGAGTGTCCTGATCTTCATAGAGGTTCTCTATTTTCGAATATGTTTCTCCTTGATTCTGCTTCCCCCACAGTGCAACATCCATCTTTTCCCTTATAGAGAAAATCCAAAATGCTTAGGGAGTCCTCTTACCTATCCTTGCTCTTTAATTTTGTTTGCTATTAGAAATCTCATATCTGTAACACAGCCAACTGCTTTAAAGGGATAAACCCTATCAAAAGAGAGCTGTGTCAGTCCATGTAAGCCATTCATCCAAGAAGAAACATTCACCAGTCTTGTCAACCTGGGCGGATGTGCAGTATTCTCTGCCCCCTGAAAAAAAAAGAGTATGAGCTTGGTGGAGTGGGGACAGAAAGGCTGCAAAATCCCCACACTTTTGCTCTCTGCAATACTCTATTAAAAAAAAAAAAAAAAAAAAAAAAAAAAAGTAAAAAGTCCTACAATAGACCTGGGGACTGAATCTGATGCTAATCCCCAGAATTAACAAGACTGCCCTGGAATGTCTTTGTTGTGCTTCCATGCTGCAATTAGCACAACGTTAATCTGCTGCCTTGACAAGATACACTGTTGGGTTTTTTTTACATTAGTATGTGCTTTTGTGCAAAGTTACACAGGCCTCCTTAATTTCAGCATTTCTGAATTTTGAAGACTCGGTTTTATGCCATTGCCCTACTTTAACGTGCTTGTCAAGGGGGCAGATTTTTTGCTATCTGTGCTGTTGCCTTATTTGCGATGGTTCCTAAAAGTGTGGTGGTAGGTTTTTGTAAGCCAGACCACCACTTAAAAAATCCTGAGTAAAGCCAGATTGACATTTTTGAGAGTGCCAGCTCCATTCAGGGTATTTGAAGTAATTAGTGGGTGCTGGGAAGCTCAGGAACTGGAGGAGGGCCAGAAGGGATATTGCTGAGCAGCTTTGTAATAGACTTGCAGTAGCTTTTGCTCAAACATACATTTCTATACATTATAATGCCCTTGCATGTCCTATGGCAACTATCTTGTAGCCCTTCTGCTGTTGAGACAGGACCACGGCCAGCATCATCGCCATTGCACAGTAACCCCGTTTGGCGTTACATCAGAGATTAATTTGTTCCCTAAAGCCTGTGCCGGGATTGAGACATGATTCATTAAAAAGGAGTGGCCTGAACTTATTTGTCTCCCATATACAGGCAGTGAAGGAAACTGTTTTCAGACTGTTTAACTGAAATCCGTACTCTTAAAATTAGGTCATTGCCCTGATAAATCCTTCCTAACTGTATATCCAGAGAGCTGATTAAAATCCAATCTATTTGACATTATAATTAAGCCTCACATCAAGTTTACAGTTTTATAATTACAGCGCTGCATCCTGAGAAAGATCAGAGGTCTTTCCTGTTCATCTGAGGGATTGGAGTAATTCTGCTGAGAGCATCTGAGGAGAAGCAGCACCAGTCTGCACACACATGTAAAGATAGACTATGCTCCTGAAAGAGGCCTTTGCCAGATAGCAGATCTGCCCACATGTGCAGATGTGCCCTGCAAGAGCAGTGTGGCATCTGACATCTGAGGGGGAAACTATTTTTTCCATTTTGAGCAATGGACAGAAAATTAGGTAATAAAATAATCTTACTCATCCTGCTTTTACATGTTTCTCAAAAGTGGTGGGAGCACAAGAAAGGGGGAGAGCTGTCTATGATGCTCCAGGGTTTTGCCTCACTCCAAAGTTATTTTATAAGTGCCCAGATGAAGCGGAAGCTTTTCTCTTTCCTCTTCTGGCTTCAGCGATCCTGCAGCAAAACAGAAAGTGAAGGGAGAAGGCTGAGATACAGAGTCGCTACTACAGCAGTCCTGGAATTTGCAGAAACAGCACCCACCTTCCAGACAGGCACAACCCCTCCCCCCCACCCTTCCTCTCTTAGACACTTTCACTCTGCCTGGGTTTCTCCTCTCAAATCAGAAGCTCCTTTTGTTCAGTCAAGGCTTCTTTCTTGTCCCATATAGACAGTGCTGGGAGCAACCATCAAGCTGATGCTTTTGACCTCACCCAGCGGTAGCACTTCAGAGCTTTTGCCTTTACGCCATGAGCTGGAACATGCGGTTCTCCTGCTGAACAAAGCAGTACAGGCTCTGGGGTACAAGGGCAATTCATGTGCAACTTCAGCGGGACTGCTTTAAACAGGTAACAGCTTCTAGTGTTACATACTTTAGATATCATATTTACTTACCTGTCAAGCACATGCAAGAAAAGCAGAACTGTATTTGCTCGGTCCATGAGTCCAGTCTTGGAATAAATGTGAACAGGGACACAAGTAAAAAAAAACAAAAAAATAAACCAAAGAAAAAAAGGTTATGCCTAGCAGTTATTATTGCATCCAGTGAAATAACATTATAATCTTGTACATCCTGCTTTTTCATGCTTTTTAAAAGCATCTGGAGCTGCTCCATTTTAGATCCTCAGCACTTCACTTCAGCTTGCTTTACAAAACATACCAGAGCTAGGGTTTTTTTAATCACTCTGCTTAATCCCCAGCCAACTGCCCAAGACTTGTCCTGGTCCAATAGCCAATTTTTCTCCTCTGACACATCTTTAAAAGAGTAAAACATTTTATTGGGTTATTTATCTTAGACAATTTCTGGCTATTGCAGAAGAATAATTCTCACAGCTGTTACATGGCAGACTGTCCCCAAACTTGGTTGTGGTTTAGGTGTCCCAAGAGTCGGTCGTGGGGTGCATTTATTGTCCGTTCTATCCAGTTGTCATTACTCATGCTCCGTTGTGTCATTTTGCTACCAGGATCTTCAACTCTGTATTACACTGCAGGATGAAGAATACAAACTGATCAAATATTTTCCCCTCCAATCAGATGGTGTACTACCCTTCATTGCCCTGGGAAGCTTTCCAATTCATTCTAGTCTAATTTCACTCTTTGCTTTTACACTGTAAGAAAAAAAAAAAAACACCTAAATCGCACTATAGTTAGCTCTCCAAATAAACCTATTTGTCATCTTTTGTGATGATACTATTTTCAGAAAGTGTCTCCTCCATGCCTAACATTTTTATTTGATTTCTCCTCTACTGTGTTCAACTTTGATTTTTTTTTTTTTTAATTCTTTTCTTACGCTTTGGTGGTCAACTACTTCAGTGACTCCAGATCTTTTTTTTTTTTTCTAGTGAATGCAGAATTTTATAAGGGGATTTTGAAAATGTGCCAGTAAATCTCAAATAAAGCAATCCCTCGCACTTTATCATGCTATTTCTTGCTGCATTTACCAGAATACTGCATGTGTTCAGATGCTGCACTGAAGAGACTGTGGAGTATCATCTTATCAGGGCTTTCTCCAGCCGATATCTCATTTCCTTTCTTGTGTGTTGATCTCCTTTTGTAAATGTATTTCTCAGTATGTGCTATTCTAGAATTATCTACCCTTTCTATCAGCCTAATATATGCTTCAAGATGATATTAAATGCTTTCTTTCCTAGTAATCTGAAATACCAGTTTCAGATTTTTTAATTGGGCTTCACTTTCTGCAGTCAATCACATTTTGCCTTTATTTTACAACCCAGTCTAGAACACATATACACCTTATATTACCTCTGTGACCTATAAAATATCCTAGAGTAAGAGAAATAGCCTTTTTTTTCCTGCGTGTCTTTCTCCTTGCCTATTTTGATTGCTAGTATGCATCTCTCGCTCAACAAGAATCAACCCCATGTGTTTCTGACATTATTTTTCCTCACTTTGATTATGTAACTCAGCTTGCATGTACTTATCTCCCTTCTCTCTCGCGCTATCAGCTATGGATGAATAAAATGCATGTGGACAGTTACCTTCTGCCCAGAGACACAAAGGCAAAGTTAATGCCATGTCAGCTCAGAGGGCCAAGTCCAGCAGGGCTTGTTGACTAGGATCTGCTTCACACAAGTCACACCTTACCATTGGGAAGCCACAGGCCGTTCAGCACCATCTCTCTCTAATACAGGCCACTGCAGCAACCACAGGTAACACGAGGAGGTCTGATCCTGCATTGCATCTACATATGTCAATATGTTTCCCTTTTTTCTTGCCTGCTTTATGTCACACTGCGTGTGAATAAACTTTGTCTTGAAACAAAGCTTGAAAGAATGGAGAAAGGGAGTATTTAGCTAAGTCAGCTATGAGCCTCCTCAAGTTCTTTCTCCTCCATGCAGCAGCTTTAGCTGTAGCCTTATCTGAGGGTCACAAACTGAGTCAATTATGGTTACTCGTTGCTTTGTGTAACCACAAAAACTTTTGCAGTTTATTGTTCTGTGTTTACAGAGGATCTAGGCTTTTTCATATCAGTACAAGCACTACTGGAAAAACAGTTTAACAGTGAAGCACTAGACTTGTTTATATATAAATTTAAGTAAGTGATTAGCCCCATTTAACATGAAGTCTTCTGCCCTACTGGCTTATGTAGTTCACCTTTCCAGTTGTTTAACAAGTATGCACAGTCACATAACAGTAGAGAATAACCGCAGTTACTGAATTTCTTTCAGTTATTGGCTGACAGAAAACACTAGCTAATCAAGGCTAAGTTACATCTATCATCTATACAACAACTTCATGAAGAGAATAACTGAACACAATCAGTTCAAAAATCAGAATGTAATTGGAAGAATATGATGGTATATTTATGTATTTTTTGTGTTATATGTATGTATAATATGCATATGTATTATAATATATTATATATTATGCAATTATATATTGTATATTATAATATATTGTATAATATTTTTATTTATTTATTTATTTATAATTATATTGTATACTATATAAATATATTATATATGTATTGTATATTTATTCAGTAACATTCCCTGCACACTGACCACTAACACTGAACGAATTCTGCTAAAAATTTGGCTATGGTGTTTACAACGGCACTTTCCTGGGAGAAGTGATTGCTGTTGTAAGTAACTTGGAAAAGAGAATTAAAAGAAGGAAGTATGCAAGGTTCAGAAGAAAAGAAAAAAGACAATGGAAAAGGTCCTGGTACTACTTTAAAAGTCCTGTATATGACTTGTTTGTTAATCATTCAGTTTCAGAAGTCAAAATGTTCATCTAATTAGTTTCTCCACTTGCTGTTAAGCTTTTTCAAAAAAATGCAAGACAAACATAAAGGAAGATTATCAACATTTTATCCAGCTAATGAGAGTGACAAATTAAGCATGACTGCTTAAGTGTAAAATAAATCCAGTCCCTTGTTTGAAGTGTTCTTGATGTGTATAAGATTTTCAGAGGGATTTTTAACTGAGTCACTTCTGTGGTGAGATAAACGTTTTAATTCAAGCATTCTCCTCTGGCAGACACTTTATATTCAGGAAACCAGAGTCTTGGGAAACAGAGCACTGTACAAACAAGTATGCCGTCCTGAACAAAATGAAGCAAGCAAGCAAGAAGCAGGAGCACTTGTAATTATGCTTGAGCAACATCTAGTGGCTAACATCTCATTACGAAGCATGGAGGCACTGGGCATTATAGTAAGCCTGTTTTTTACACTGAGAGCTCTTAGAAGGAAGTGAGGAAAAGGCAGCTTTGTCTCTCAGTGCAACTTCTGAATAGAAAACTCCCAAGTACTCCTCTTGACTTTTTTTTCCCCCCTACCTCGTGGCCTCAGATAATAAACTACGCCCTTGTGGGGTAAGCCTATACTTGAACGTGACTTTTCTTTGGGTTTACTTTAGTGCACACCAGGACAGCAGGGCAAAGTCCATTTTGTGGTATGCAGAACGTCACGGACTCTCCACTTCCTTTGACAGGCTGGGACTTGTCCATAGCAGTCTCCTTGGGCTACATAGTAAGAAGAAGGGACAAGAGCTCCCTCTTCCCTACTTCTTAGGAGTTATTTTCATTCTGATCAAGCAGTCCCAAAACTCTTTCAAGGAGACATTTTCCTTGTTCCCAAACCAGCTACATGTTGTGCAAATGATGGAAGTGGTCCCATTATAACCCTGTCCCTCATACCTTCTCCTTATTAAGGATATAGAGCTATTTAAGAGGTATATATGGCTAGTCTCAGAGAAGGTTGTTTTGAAGGAGTTTCTGATTACTTTGTCCTGCCACCAAAATAGGCCACTCAAGTGATCAAATAGCCCATAATCTGGTCATCTCATCCTTTCAGAGAGACAAAGCAGTCCTAGAGAATGACACCTCAGCATCCATTCTTCACCATCTACTATCTAGCAGAAAAAAAGAATCAGTATGCAACCATGAATATTTCTGACACCTTCCAATAGCAAGGCAATGGATTGCATGCCCCTGCATATGCACTGGCAATGCTAAAACAATACAGTAAAAAAACATGTTCTGCTCTATGCAATCACTTCATGCTATCTCGTTTTCAAAACTTTGAAGGTATACTAATTCAGAAATTCTCATCATGAATCTGTGGTAAACATGAAGTAGGAACAAAGTCCACTCACTCATACCAGCTTATAAAAAAAATTGATAAAATTTGCATATATCACCGCATGCTTAATCTTATGAGACAACACCCAGTGAATATATTACTTCAAAAAGCAGTATTTTTTTTCTTCAAGAATATTAGGATTTTTTCTACATTTTCCCACAGTCTTGTTCATGATTCCTTCAAATACCAGTTCCCTGATGCTGTTTCTACTAAGCAGTTTTGAATGCCATAAACCAAATCATGCTCCCTCAAGAGGTGCTTGAACTTTTACCAATTAGATGATAGGAATGGATAACAACATACCTTACTTTAGCAAGACTTGTCTAAAATTGCAGTAAAGAATATGTAACTTCACTGCTTAAAGTATTTTCTGTTTAAATTGTATCTCCTGCTACCACTGTTGGAGACAGAGTACTGCATTAGGTGAAACACTAGCCTGACCCAGTAGGAAATTTCTGATGTTCTTGCCTTCTTAATTCTTTGCTAGCTTAGTGTTGACTTTTGATAGCTACTGGAGGAGTTTTGCCTTCTCCCATAGCAATAGCAGATCACTTTTCCTTCATTTTTCTAAAATCCTAAAGTCTTCTTAGAAGTCAACAAGCAGCTATGAAAAGACTATAATCTGGGGAGTCAGTGCACAGTTCCCAGTGAGAATACTAGTGTAATAAGTTGTGCTGTGTGGTCAACAAAGACAGCAGTTTACGTGACTTTCTTTGACCTATGCAGTATTATGAAGGCTCTCTAAAGTAAAGGAATTAAACATAAAGTTGGCAAAGGATACAAGTCCTTGAACTAAAGCCTTCAATCCAGTGCCTGTGCAGTGAGTCTGGAGCTGCAAGCTCATTTTACCCAGTTTCTATGTGCAAAAACACAGTTGTTTGTAAGAGGCTTTCACTGAAAGTTCAGGAAGTATTTCAGTGTTTGTACAGAATACTTCTCATAATTTTACTTTGCTTAGTGGAACACCAGAGCATCAGTACCAATTCCATTCCCTTCACACACTCTGAGTGCACAAAAGAAACAAAAATGCTGCCAGACAAGGACAAGCTGGGATGCCACTTGTGCAAGTCATGTGTCTGTAGCACAAAGCTTGACAGCATAGCTACTGACCTCTGCCAAACTCTGTTTACTGTAGGGACACTATATTTTGTTCATATGCATGTATCCAGTTAAAACCATTCCTTCTAATTTACAATGCAAAGGCATCTCCCCTTGGCTGTTGTGCCCATTGTAATTTGTTAAGAACACAGTATGGGGAATACAACCTCTAATTTTACAATGTCTTAAACATAACACCTTTTATGCCAGCTTACTTTTCTCTTGGGCAACCTTAAAACTGCTCTGCTTGTCTTAAACCAATAAAAGGAATTAAAAATCTTTTTTAGAAACTTTCCTTATTCTTTATTATATGTCCTTCATAGTCCAACATATAGTGTCCTATATGTTACTTTGCCATGCAAAAGATTACAATGACATGTACTTCAAAAAGGCTCAAGATTTTAAGTTGGATTAAAAATTTGGTTTGGAGAAGCCTTTGTGTAATATATGTCTTTTTTTCCTGTGAAATCTTGCCCAAATTTGGTGAAGTTATGAACCCCAGAAAATCAGCTCGCACATACACAACAGAGACGTCTCTGAACTTCTGTAGAAAATAAAATTTTAATTTTTTTTAAATAAAACACCCTCACTGAATCTGTTGCACTTCAACACAGCAAGTGATGCTGACTAGCAGACAAATACATGACAAATATATAGTGTGTGTGACTAAAGGGAAGATTTGTTGACCATGAAAATGGGGGCAATTTAAGACTGGCTGAGAAACTATGTGGGGAGAAGTAAAGTAAACTACAGCTCCCTAGGGAAGTTAGAAGAAGGGAGACATTTAAAAAGAAGCCAAGGTAGAGAGAGAGCTGGAATGTGCTAGACAGAGAGTGATAGTGATGGAACACTCTCCTGCAAAGGGTGGAGGCCCCCATACGCTAACCTCACTTGCTGTCTAGGGAGGTTTGCTGCTTGTGGAGGGCTTGGATCTGGGATGTTGTGGAGAAACCGCTGAAGCTTTTCTAGCTCCTGCTTATCCATGTGGTCATGGTACTGCCAGGCGAGATCTGGAGCATAACAAGAATGACTACATGGCTCTGAAAGTGAGGGCCAATGGCATGGGAAGCCCAAGTGGTATTCTCCTTGACCCTGCCTGTAAGGGGGGAAGGGCTTTAGGAGGAATGGACAGATCATGTGGGCCAACATCTAGTTGCACTAGTGCTGAAAACAGGGATCTGGTTTTTACAACCATGGAGCACTTCCTGAGAGATGAGGAGTGCTAGAAAGGAGTGGGATCCTCCTGACTGAGAGGCAAAAGCATCTTTGCCAACAGTCTGGACAAACCTGGTGAGGAGAGCTTTAAACTAGGAACTACAGGAAAGGGAGAAAAACCCACAGTCAAGTGAGGAAGTTGTGGACCAGGTTGGCAGGGAAAGGGTTCAGGGTAACGAGGACAAGAGACAGCTCAGAAATAACAAATCAAGGCTGAGGGAGGTCCACCCCAGTGTATGCACACAAATAAAGTGCCAGGAAGAAGCTCTCACACTTTTCCGTTGGCACAAGTGGCTACCCATCTGAAGTGCCCGGACGGTCATGCAGGTTTGCATGCATTAGCATGGGGAACAATGGGAGGAATGAGAAGTCTGTGTCCAGTTGCAAGGCTGTAATCTTACTGGGATGACAGAGAAGCAGTGGCATAGCTCACCTGACTGCAGGGCTGCAATGGATGGAAAAAGCCTCTCCAGGAAGGACAGGCTGGGAAAGAGATGAAAGGCAGTTGCCCTTCATGTGAAAGAGCAGCTGGAAAGCATAGGGCTTTGCTTTGGAACAGATGGTGAGAATTTATAGGTTAGGACTGGAGGGCAGACAAACATGGGTGACGTTGAGGTGAGTGTCTGCTACAGACTACCTGATCAGGTAGAAAAGGTAGATCAGGCTATTTTCAGACAACTGGAATAAGTCTTGGGTTCCCAGACCCTGGTCCTCATGGGGGAATTTAACACCACCAATATCTGCGGGAAGGGCAATACAGCAGGGCACAAGCCATCCAGGAGGTTTCTAGACTGAATTGCTGCTAACTACCTGTACAGGTGACCGAGGACCTGACAAGAGGAGGTGCTCTGCTAGACATGATACTTATAAGCAAGGGAATTTTGGTGGAGATGTGAAGGTTGGGGGCAACCTTGGCTGCAGTGACCATGAGATGTTGGATTTCAGGATCCTGAGAGAATGGAACAATGCAAGTAACAGGGTCATAACTCTGTATTTCAGGAGAATGGACTTTGGCCTGTTCAGGAATCTTCTTGGAAGAATCCAAGAATGAGACAGAGTTGTGGAGAAACGGGTCCAGGAGAGCTGGTTCAAAGATCACCTTCTTCAAATTCAGGAGTGGTCCATTCCAATGTGCAGCAAGTCAAGCAGATGTGGCAGGAGGCCTGTATGGCTGAACAAGGAGCTCCTGACTAAACACAAACATAAAAAATAAACATGCAGGAGGTGGAAGCAGGGACAGGTGACTCAGGAGGACTATAGAGGCACTATCTGAGCATGCAGGGATGGAGTCAGGAAAGCAAAAGCCCAACTGGAGATGAATCTGGTGAGAGGGACATGCAGGGCAACATGAAGGGCTTCTACAAGTACATCAGCTGCAAACAGAGGACTAGGGAAAATGTGGGCCTACATGACATGACAATGTAGCATCAGAGCTGGTGACAAAGGACATGAAGAAGGCCAAAGTTCTGAATGCCTTCTTCACCTTGTTTTTTAGATTTTTTTTTAAGAATTTGGGCAAGGAAACAGACTTCTGTATGAAAATTTGGTTCTGGCTCTTCCCATGTAATCAAATTTTCAAAGTCTGCCCAACTTCATTTTTGTTCTCTCCATCTTTTGCAAAGATTTTTTTTTTTGAAAAAAACCTCCATTTCCTGCAGAACATCAGGTTTGGGAAGGGATGGTAAATATCATTTCTATGCTGAACTGTGATGGAAATGTCACTTTTTTATTTATTCTGTTTTGTGTTGGTAATGTGGTGGTAGCACTAGAGAGAACCAATCATGGACTTTACCACATCCAATAAAAAGACAGTGCCTAGCTCAGTGAGGTGACAGGATAATCAGTGAAACTCTCTTCTTTACTAATGCATGCTAAAGAGTGGCTGTGTCAGAGAGAGACATGTTAATATGTCAAGTCAAAAAAGGGAAAGTGTGGTATTTCTTGTATATATTTGAATAGCTAAAGTAATACAATTTTAGTGATCTGTAAAGTAGCAGTTCACGAGGGCTTTGAAACAAATCAAATCTTTTCAGTCGCCTGGGAAAAAGCAGAGATTTTCACTCCGTTCCCTCTAGTGTGAATCAAATTGTGGTAGGAATTATTTACAACTTCAGTGCTCTATATCTTCTCTTATTTTGCAAAACCAGCATTTTATGTATACATCTTTGTAACTCACTTGATGTGGTATTTGTGTCCTATTCTTAGCAATTCACTCCTACCTCCATAATCTGTTAAAACTGCAGCCAACTCCCAAATTCATGCCTACAAAAGCTCTTCACTTATCTGTGTATACATAAAACCTCAGCTGACTATACAAATGTTACAATCAGATATGCAAGGTTGTAAATATCCAGGCAGCTTTGGAAGCATTAACTTTATTTATGGTGTTATTGCAGGAGCTGTTATGCATCAGACCTGAAAGTTGGTGATAATTGTATAATTCACTAGCCAGGAACATGTTTTGCTAAGTCAAAAACTGTGTTGAAAAACAGTTCAGACATATGTTTATATTCAGATCTGGAAAAAAATAAAGAAGTTCTTTTTGGTGTTTTTAATATTAATAATAGTTGATAAGACAAATAAAATCTTCAAAGATCCTTTGAAGTCCAGAACTTCCTTTAATGTTTTTAGCAGTTCTAGTTTTATTACCTTCTCCTGACTGTTAAACAGAATATATGCTATCTAAGAAAAAAGAAAAAAAATTATACTTCTTTCAAGAACAATATATACCATGGCTGGTGCTCACAAAATTCAGCTGCTTAAGTAGAATGTATTCCCAAATGACACAGAGGGAAGCAAGCTAAAGATTCTTCATCAATCAGAAGAAATGAGGAAGGACAAATTTCAGTTTTTACATGAACAGACATTATGCAAGTGACTCATCAGAATTTTTTTAAAACTGCATCTATTGAAAGTCCTGTCTCCTAGTCCTTTTGCCCTGATCTCAGTCAAACATAACCCAAAAGCTTGGGTTTTGGCAAGTGTTCAAGCCATTTTACTTCATTGGAAGTATTTTACTCAAGGAACAATGATGTCTACTGATAATGTTGTGGTCTCTTGGGTTAGCAGGTCACCCTTTGTTGCTACTGATGTTTTTCATTGCCAGCAACTGGATTGCAATATCCTCAAGAAAAAAGGAACTTGTGTCCTTGGTTTTATTAACATATCCTCCATCCCTCCCACTTTGTGTTGTGTTTCATTGCAGTTTGCATAGAGACAAACGCAAGTTTTGCAAGGTACTTGCTTTGCGGATGTCATACTACATTGTTTGAACTGGACAGTTTTCAATTGTATTTTTAATTACTCTAGTATTGGTCCTATGCCTTGATATGCATTTTTAATTTTCTCACCTTTTTCAGGTTCTTGTTTCAGGATAAGTTTTCACTGACTCTGAAAAATGTCTTTGAATCTTGCAGTGTCCAGAATCTATATGAACCAAAATAGACTAGACAGTTACTTGTTCTCACTGGCATTGAATTGCTCTTTTTAATTACCACAAATCATTTACTTTCTGTTTAGTCCTTTAGTTATATATGATTCTCAATCTTTTTCGTACTGTTATAGGAATAAGAACAGAGATAAATTACAAAGCCTCCAACCAATTAGCCAAAACCCACAAATCCCAAAACCTGTTTGTGACTTTGCCGGGTGGGTAGATTCCAAGTTGTGACCTCTCAGACTGCAGCGAATGAATCGACTTTTCTGATCACATTAATGATTCTTATTACACAGCCTTCTAATGCATAATTGCATTGCCATACTTGGTTGCTGCTATCCTGTACAGAAATATGCCTTTCATAAAGGATAGATACTTTTGTAAGGATGAAAATATGGAAAGTACACCATCCAATGGTGCTTTTTTCACCATATTCTTTCCCACGGTGGCTAAGTCTTGAGACTTAGGAAGACATGTTCTGTATGTGATCATTTTAGGTTATACCAAAAAATATGTTCAGAAAGTTTTGGCAGCGTGGGAGAAGACCAAACATAATACTTATCTCTCTGCTGTTAACCACTTATTGACACAAAATTATTCCTACATATGCCTGAACGAAGCGATTGCTTCTCTGCATGGCAGATCATTTTCTTTCATCTGTAGTGTAAATATAATTGAAATATTGTTAATGTTACATCACTGAATTCACCTCCATGTGGAAATGAATGATCTCATGACTATCTGTACCTCTAAGAGGAACAAAGCAGTTCTCAGGATGGGAGACCAGTACCAAAAGAAAAGACACAGTATTACTATTATTTTAAGTTGACTTTGTTTAGCAGCCTGCAACTCGTCCCATGTCTTAAAAAGGATTCATCATAAATCTGGTTTTCGTGTCTGATGAAAATCTCTTGATTTCTTTGCTGTATCAGCTGCTTTCAGGAAAGTTTGGGGACATGAAACAACCTCCTCTAACTTTGTGCAAGACTCAAGTCATCCAGAGAGATACAGTGGCATTTTTTATTCTATTTTTCTGTAATTAATGGAAATTGTTTTTCTCTTGGTATTACGTAAAAACAACACAAAGCATGGAAGTACAGGGTCCTTTTCAAGTTCTGGCATATGGCAAAGGCCAAAGAGTTGTACCTTGTTCCAATGGCAAGATGAATCCTTACTGATTCAGTGTATAGGAGAACTTAGAAGGACTTATGTATACCAACTGCCTTGAAAGTAATAGTTATCACAATGGCTATTCACTAGTAACAAATCTTTGCCATTTCCATGTAGCATGTAGATTTTTTACTAATGCTAGATTTCCCTGAGTAGCACATCACTGTTAAAGGGAGAGAGACAAGCCCTTGCTTCCTCCATCATCAATGATGTAAATTACAGCATTTCTGTATTTTTACAGATAATTGTATCTTTATTAGGAGAAAAACATCTGCTACAAATGATTTTGATTACTCCCCCAGTGCTATACCATTACATGCAGAAAATATCAAACCAAGAATGAAAGTTTTAAAGGAAAATATCTGGAATAGTTTCAAATTTAATTAATTTAGTAATTAAAAACTCTCACTATCTGTAGACACCATTCATTTGAAATGAACAACCCAGAGCAAGTTTAATAGGACAGAATTAGATAATACAGTTATAGAAATTGTAAACTGAGCTTAAGTTGCCTTGAAAGAGATAGTCATATTCTCAGTGACTGATGAAACAATGGGAAAGGAGACAGAAAAAATTTCACTAGAAAAAAGAAAAGTGTCTACTTTAGGTCTGTAGGCACTGCTTAGGTCTTGGCTATTTTATATAAAGCAAGTAAAAATAATTTTGACTATATATAGCCATTCTAAATGAGTTCACAAAACAGAAGAGCTATTAATCAAAAGATACATAAAAAAATGTGAAGCATGATATTAGAGATAAATATCTCTAATACATGGCGAGACGAATTTATGAATCTTTCATCATAAGGTAAACGCATTTTAGTGCTATCTTGCTAGTTTGGATATTTATAGAATGTAGTTTCTGCTCTAATTAATTGAACTAGGAAGTCTCGCAAGTGCAAAAGCATTTTCCAATAATACTAACTTTTTTGCTTGCGAATGAGCCATAAGCAAACAGTGCCTTGAACATCATAGCTATTTATCCCTTGACAAATTAGACTTGTATCTTTGCAAAGAATTCACAGAGCTGATTAAAAAATTCAAAACAACCCAAAACTTACCAAAATGAAGTGATTCTGAATGCTGGAGAAATAACAAAAAAAAAAAGTATGATGATTTTTGCATACACCCAGCTAACAGAAGGAGCCAATTTAATTGAATAAATTATTTATGCATTGTCAGTCTTAAGTGGCCTTACTAAAATCATATTGCTTCCTACTTTACAAATTTTAAAATTATTAGATTGACAAAATGATGTTTCTATTCCCATTATATTTGCAATAATCTTCTCTTACAATCATCAGTTGTATTTGTCCAAACTGTTACTGTTGTCTGTAAATACAGCCGTTACATTTTGCCATCAAGAGCTACCCTTGAAAACTTCATGGCTAAAAAAATTTATGTACCGTAGCTTTACTGAAATTAAATTACAATGTTTCTGTACACCTTTAATATTTATTATGAAAATGGACTACCATCTTATTAACTGATGGTTTTCATACACTTTTGTCCAAAATATAACAGGAGCACAAATCTATGAGGTAAACATTTTGCATTTGAGTTTTCTGTGTATAGCAAAATGTGCAAAATACATGATCTGTAAAATCTCTTTGCTGTAAACATAACTGCTACCTATCAAGAGTGCTCAGCTTCTAATTAATGGTACTGAGACTTCAGGAATCTGAAGGTTTATGAATCATGTGAAGACAGCTGCTTCTATTAGAAATGGTCATCCACTTTCAAGTCCAGAAACAGGAAAACCAGAACATGCACTGTGAATTACTTTTGTGAGGTCAAACTTGATGGAAAGATATATGCATTCAAATGTATGAAAGCACAGAGCAGTGTAAGAAAATTCAAAAAAACTTAAAAGTACAGTATGTAGTTCTATGCCAAATGTGTATGAAAGCTGAAATTTGTCCATATATCTAAATTATAATAATAATTTGATAACTTTTTTTGACTTGAGCAGGAAGCCAAAATATATTATCCTGGGATATGCCAGTGTCCTTCTTGGAGACACTGGTAGAAAGGCAGTATATTTCTTTGATGTAACATATTAGTTTACAAAGAACATATGAGGTCTTTTTCCCCAGAAGAGAGTGAGGGAATCTGTTTCTTGCCCACAGTCCAACATTTCAGCCCTAGCTACCCTTCAGCCAACCAATACTTTTTCACACCATCTCTGTGCTTCCTCTCACAGTCATTTTTCAGTTCCATATCTATTCTGGTAGTGTTTCTCACAGTTTCTAACTTCGGTAGTGATCCCTTATACCACTGCATCAAAACCACTATCCCTGTGTGTTTATGTCTCAAGGAACCTTGTTGGATCAGGATGCTCAGTGGCTGCTCAGGTCTTGCCATATGGCTGTGGTTTTTACTGTGGTATGACTGCTTCAGCTGCTTGGTTGCTTGGTTTATTATACTTAACCTGAGTGAAAGGTGGCAGTTACATCCATTAGCTTCAACAAGGTTTGAACCAACCCACTATTGTACCATATACATACTATGAATAACAATAGTAATAATAATAATAATATACACATTTAATAAATTGCATTTATTATGCTCAAAAATGCATGCTTTCCATGAATACCATTTCTTCACAAAGTTTATTCTAACTACCGAGAATTATTGAATGTCTTCAGATAACAGCTAAGGGATGATGTGATGCAAGTCACAGAATCACAGAATCATTCAGGTTGGAAGGCACCTCAGGAGGTTTCTAACTCAACCTAAAGCTAAGGCCCAAACCTGTTCAAAGCAGGGACAGCACTGAATTTAGACCATGTTGCTCAGGGCTTTGACCAGGTGGGTCTTGAAAACCTCCAAAGATGAAGATTTTACAGTGTCTCTGGGCAACCTCTTCCGATACTTGACTGCCCTCACAGAGAGTTCTTTTTTCCTTTTATCCAGCTGGGATCTCCTCTATTTCCATTTATGGCCATTGTCTCTCATTCTACTGCTGTTTGTAAAGGTGGAAGGAATGTGAGAGCATCTGGTTCATAATTTATTAAGCTATGGACTATTCAGTACAAAATAACTAAGAAAGAGAGAAATTAAATGCACAGATACACAAAGATTAATGAGCAGGATGGTCATTACTCCAACTGATTGATGGACTATTAAAGGAATTCCTCAGGAATAGTCTTGAAGCGGGTCAACATGAAATTTGTAACCAATAAGAAGGGGGAGACATTATTATGAATATTATGGGATATATGAGGAGGCTTGTGGGACCGGTCAAGACTTATTTTGGGATTTCAGAAGTGGCTTGTGGGATTATGTAAAACTTACCTTTTCCAGTCACTGGGACCCTCAGTCTCCTGGATAATAAAAATAGGATAAGAAAGAATGCCTTTGCAATGACATCAGGCACTTCTTTTAACACCTTTGGATACATCCCATCAGGTGCCATGGGCCTGTATGGATCAAGACTTCTCAATAGATCTCTGACTCAATCCTCTTCCATTTCTGTTAGTTCCTCTCCTCCTAGAACCCTGTCTCTAAGCCTAAAGGCTTTGGAGACCATGTAGTGGAAACCAAGGCAAAGAAGGTGTTGAGTACCTCACATTTATCTTCCCTCAGTGTCAGTAAATCACCCATCTCATTCAGCAGTGGACCAACATTTTTTTGTCTATTCTTTTACTGCTAATGTAGCGGTAGAAGTTCTTGTTGGTCTTGAAATCCCTTAACAGTTTCATATGTAGCTAAGATTTGGGCTTTCCTAACACCATCTCTTCAAGCCTAGGCAATGTTTCTGTATTCCTCCTTTGTAGCCTGTGCTTGCTTCCTTCTCTTTCAAATGTTCTTTTTGCATTGGAGCTCAGTCATGAGTTCCACATTTAGCTAAACTACTCTCTGGATACATGTATTTATTTTCCTGAGTATAGGGATAGACCAGTCTTGGCTTGGAGGAGATTGTCTTTGAAGACCTACTAGCTCTCCTGACTTCCTTTGCTCCTTTCCCGAGTTCTTCAGAGCTACTTCCCATTGGATTCCCAGTACAAATTCTCTGAATAAGCCAAAGTCTGCCATTCTGAAGTCCATGATCTGTACTCTGCTACTCTGTTTGCTTAGTCCCCTCAAGACCTTGAACTCCACTATTTCATGGTCACTATTGTCACATCTTCCACACACAGTCATTCATTTCTTTCAATTAACATGAAATTTTATTTCATAAATTTTTTCAATATTTTTTCAATTAACATGAAATAAACAAGGGATTTAAATTCCAGGACATAAATTGTGCTGTAAATATCAGTCCTGCAAAGAAATTAAACTTATGTCTTACTCATCTGTTTTTATGGATATTGAATATAGCTTGAAGACACATACATACTGTAAGAGAAGCTCCCACCTTATTGGATGTCCCCATAAGAAATGCCTAAAAGTGACATTCCAGAAAACATGAATATTCATAATTACTTTCTTCTGTAGGGATGTTTTCCTCAGAGTCACTGAATCCTAGAAGCATTGCAATGAACATTTACAATTGCAATGAGGCACCTGTTCTTCTGGTAAGAATATTATATGTTATCAATTCAGAACTTACGTGTGTATATTTCAGATCAAAGAAAAACAATTAGAGAACAAGGAATGCAAGTGGAAGAAATGTTAAAGTACACATGAGACCCACAGTTCAATTAATTTCATAAAGCTATATGGCCAATATATTTAGCTGAAATATCTGAAGTGGAATTATTTTCTTCGTTGCAAAAATGTAACGACAATATTATCACCAGACTGTTTGGAAAACCTGTTAAGTATGAACAGTTAAATACTTTTGTACACAATCATAGAGCACTCTCAGCTTAAAAAGTGAAGAATATCACTAGTATGGTGTTTTAATAAATACCATAATGTTTATTGAATTGCCCTGGTTCATGCATTAGTTTTCGTGCTCCATGCCACACAAAAAAAATTGATCGTCATCTAATACATTTGGTAATAATAAATACTCATAAAAATATACCCTTTCTTCCCTGTGGTGATTTATATATTAAGCAATGGAATATAAAAAAAAATGTAGTTTAAAGTTTTGTGATGTGATAGGAACAGTATGTCATCGTTTTATTTTGTCTTGGTTGGAATAATTTCACTTTGCATAATCAAATCTATTTCAACTCTTTCTTTCAGGCCGAAGGTGAAAACTTAAAAAAGAGATTAAAACTAGTGGGAAAAATGAACTATTTTTCTCAGTAGATTACCATTTCTTTGAGTTTCAAGAATCTACAGACCTCCATGGGCTGATGAAGGAATTTAATTTATGAGACAAAAGAAAGATAAGGATTTCACAGATTCCACCTCGGAGGAAAGTTCTACTCCCAAGCAGAGAAGAAATATCAATGTGAAGGAGGATTGGCCTTTTCCTACTTCTATATGTTGAGCTGACTCACAGCATCACATAGAAATATTAGTTTGGAGAAATCAAAAATGTAAAATATAGGCACACATGAACAAAAAGAAACACACTGACAATATACAAGGAATTTCAATGCTACATTAAATCACAGGTAAAAATCCCTATCTGAAGAGTAGACTCTAATCTCAGAGCAAATTCTTTTGCAGAGAGCATAGCATTTTCTATCTACGTCATCTGTAACAAAGTAGAGTGTCTTTCCAATACTGTTATATAAAAAGAGATCTTAAAATATTTTTCTGCCAGCTATGCCAAGGTGCAGGGCAGAACAACTTGCCCAAACTCCTTTAATAAATTGCCAGCAGGATGGATGTGAAAAGAACTGGTGGTACAGTCATGTTAATATTTTTATCTCATGTCATTGTTGTATGGCAATAAAGATATCTTAAACAAAGTTATTTAAGCCTTAGAATCCTCTCAGAAATCCATCAATCAGCAGGGAGTAATTCTCGATGGATTAGGTGTTACCGCTTCTCCCTCTTTAGCATTTAGCAAGCCTGCAATTTTATATAGCATCAAAATGCCAGTTTCATAAAGCTGGAAGTTTCCTTCTATCTTTTCTACATTTCACTTCAGTGGGCTATAACAAAGATGCATAAACCAAGATTTACAAATGCACCTGCTCGGATATTAAAGTAGCAAAATAGGAAACTATCACATACAAGAAACATTTTTAATTAGGAGGCTAAGAGCTTTGAATTAGGAGCTTGATGAATTGTTGCACATACTATGCATCATGTACATGTTATTTACTAAAGCAAACTGAATCATCCTCAGAGGCTATTTGCATTTAAATTCAGCTTAATGTTTCAGTTTACCATGGGGATAAGACAAGCCTCTGCTTGTCTAAAATAAAAATTGACCCAAACCAGGAATGCTCCTTAAGGTTTTAAAAGGTTTATGTAGTCTTTTCTTATCTTCTTTGCTCTTTCTGTGCATTTGTCCTAATCTTTAAAGGACTAGAAATGGATGACATATCTACAGTGAAAAATAGGAAAAATGACAGAGAATCTCAGATTGTGCAAAGGACTGTATCTTATCAAAATCAAAGAGAATTACAATTATTTAGCATGGCTGTTAACTTAGCCTACTGCTTTTATAATGAGGCCTAAACAAGCAGCATTCTAACTACTTGCCCAGCACAAAACCAGAATGTCTACATTTACCTATTATTACCTATTACCTTATTTAGAACCTTAAGATAACCTTAGGAGAAAAAAAGAGAAAAAATAAGATGAGCATCAGTTTGTTGACCCAAACCACATGTGCAAAATGTAAGCTTCATTTACAACTGGATGATGATGTTCATCCAGTTTGCTAACAATCTTTTCAAATCAGAGGGAAAAAAATCAAAGATTCCTAATGATTATAACCAGCACTGGTTTCCCAGTCTTAGGAGATATCTGTGGTTTTAGATATTAAATCCACAGGCTGTACAAAGGTTTCTTTCTCTAAATATCAAACCCTCTAACAGTGATGCATGGAACATACCTATCAGTGAGATATTAAGACCATCTGTCAGCAGCCTTACAGTAATCAAACAGGCTTCATCACTTCCGTTCAGCTACTTGGCTTACCCAAAGGCCAAACAGAACTTAGCTGGATATTCACATCTCAGAGGAACTGTGGGTCATTAAACATGCCTCTGAACCTAATGATTCATGAGAGAAAATGTTGGCATTTGCACTGGCAGTAATAACACTGGCTCAAGTACTTGCCTTGCATTCCTAGTATTTATAATAGTCCTGATATTTATAATATAAACATATACACATATAATATATGTGATATATAATATATATAATATAAATATAATATAGTCCTAATATTTATAATATAAAGGCTAGATTTAAGAAAGGGAGAATTTTCTCTCAGACTCCTTGTGCTATTGTAGCTCTTTGTTTCTGAAGACAAATATGTAGATTTTCTGTTTTACCACTGAAATACTGTTACTGTAATACTGTTTTACAGGAACAGAAGCATTATATTGTTAGTATGTCTTTCTGACTGATATGCTAATATAAATATTATTTTGTGGGTGCTGAAAGAACTGTGAGGGAGAAGGCATAGTAGGTGTATAGTCATGTACTCTTAAAATGCATACTTTTTCATGAAACGAAATGAAGAGGAATGCAGAAGTGAAATGCAAACAACTGCAAAGTTTTAATTTTCATTTCAGTAACAAAAGAGTTTATTCATTCTTTCCTTGTATTTCACTCTTCTCTTCCTGTAGTTCAGAACTGAAAGGGCAATGCTTTGTTCATTATATCACAGTCTTCTCTACATAATAATTAATCAGACTGGTAACTAAAGATCTACTAGGTCAAAGTATTTGAAGATAATCACAATTATCTTGTTCCTGTGGTTGCTCATGTTTGACCAAGCTAATTATGCCTTGCTTCTTTACAGATTTATACAGTAGTTGTCAGAGTGCTTTTAGAAGGATGGCTGCCAGAGCACACGAAATGGCTTAGAAAATGCTAATGGAACTTGTAAGCAATAGTTTTTAAGAGCCTTTGATGTAGAATACATTACTTCTGCATCTTAAAGGGGGGGGAAAAGACTTGCTCAACTTTGTGACTTGACTTAAAACTGATGAGACTACTTCAATTCACAGAAAACAAATTTTATACGGCAGAGCTCATATAATTCACAGCAAGCAGTAGGTGCAACCGTAAAGCTCATTCTAATACTTTACTAGGAATGAATATTTTTACATATAGCCAAATGAATGTGATAAAAGATATGGACTCGTTTTCAATTTAACATTTGTTTACACACAGTGGGCACTTCCTTTTAGAAAAGAACCAACTGATCCAGTTTTGTGTATACAAATGCTCAGAAAAGGGCAAGTTTGAAGCTTGCACAACAGAATAATGCAGAAAGTGACACAGAGTTGAGATTACTGGAAGTTTTGGTGGGAAGAGTAATTAATAAGTTACTTTCTCCCAGTTGTGGAATAAATTTAATTCCAAATTTTTCTATTAAAACAGGTACAGCAGATTGCAGTGTCTTGAATTTTTAATACCAGGTTATCCAAGTTCATGCAGCAAAGTGTTTGCAGTCAAACCTTAATCTAGGAACACTTGTGAAAAGATAAAAGAGTGACAATTTAAATATCTACTAAATCCAAAGATACTACCTTTTGCTTAGATATCCTAGGGGAAAAAAATGAAATGTGGATTATTTATAGTATATTGCTTTTGTGCCCTTTAAACACTCAGAGATCCAGCTGAACAGTGCAACAATATAACAACAATAACTTAGATTTTCTGTTTCCCTGCAGTGTTGAGTAAATGACTGATGTGACATGGTAGAAAAGGTCATTTTTAGATTTGAGTGCTTTTATATCCTCATCAGTACAAGCCTCAGAGTGATTAAGCAGCTACTATTTCCTAAACAAAGTAGATTCTCAGAACCAGATCCAAAATGTATTCTGATGCCTAACAGGGGAATAAAACAGAATTTTGTTTTCTAATTCTGAAATTATGCTCCTGAAAACCTTAGTTTAGTCCTTGCGTGAGTTTTGCAGGCACCCGAATGTTCTTTGTGAACTTAAAGATCTTTTCACATATTTTCTCAAGACAACAGTGTTTTGCACAGAACTGAGCTTAGTACCTATCTTTACATGAGACCAATGTAGTACTTGAAAGTAGGGGCCCTTCACCTCTCTTTGGAGAGGTGAATATGATAGATATATGCTGAAAATGTAAGCCAGAATGACATATGGCTCTAAACATGACTGAGTTTTAAAGCAGTGAACTTGGTCCATTTTGATGCAGCAATTTGCACTGGGAAAATCCTCCCCACTTCCAAGTTATGGGAAACCTTGGTCCAGTTCCATTCGCAAAGTGACACAGTTTAAATTTGCTCTTTGAATGTCCTGGGAAGGTGCTCAGCTGTTGGCTGTTCCGGGTGAAAGCACTGAAATTGATAGTCTTGTTAAAAATATTCAAAATGCAGTAGAGCAGAGAAAGGAATTGAGAACAGCAGTGAGCATGACTTTGAAGACATGATTAGACAGGCAGGAGCAAAAGAATCAAGAGTGCTCAAAGAATTGCTGATGTGCTTTATCTGTTGACTCATCTGAGTACTCCGCTCAGATTTCCCACTCAGGACATTATCTTTGTCATGCTTGGACCACCCTATAGCATTTCAGATAGCACTGAGACAAAAACAAACAGGAATGAAGGACGTGCTTTGAAGAGCTGTCACAGTAGCTGATTAACCAAAGTCCAGTGGAAATACAGCTCTTATGTACACTGTACAGGGATATCCTTGTGATGAGCTGGTAGAGTAATAAAATCACCTGTTTTCTGTCCATTTTTATTATTGCAATTCTAGTATTATCTCTATGAACATATCACGTAAGATCTTTTGCTTTACCTATCTCTTTATGTGATAATTTTGGCAGTACTTTGGATTCTACAGGATACACGAGATTAGAATCCACTCTTATAAGCATCTAGTTTGTATTGATTGCATTTTGTAGAAGGTGTATGAAATTTTATGGTACCGAAACATATAGCTAAGCATCAGCACTCAGAGTCCTTGTCCTCTCTTACAAGTTATATGAATTACTTTCTTTTGACACATCACTGGTTTTATCTCATTTCCTCAGATATCTTTAGCATGTTTAAGTGTTAAAGTAATAACAAAATCTTAAGATTGTGGATTGGACTAAGGCAGTGAAAGTACTGAACAATCAAAAGCTAGGCAGATATGAAGTGGATTTATTTTTGATATCACTGAAAATGGTCTGACCATACAGGGTGTCTGAGCTATAGTTTAACACTTTAAATAGCCTCCCTATTGAATTGCTTTTTTTATCTGTTTTGTACAGGAGATGCATTGCAATGTGTCTGAGAAACCATGTGTGGTATAATGCGATATTTTTAATGCCTTCAGGGTACTCTATCACAAATCCCAATTCTGATCTAATTAATTATGGGAATAATCTAAACAAGGGAATAATTTTCCATTCTCAATATATTGAGTCCAGTGAAACAGCTACAGTAAGAGTAATGGAGTAAGGCTGCCCACGTTGCTGTTTTCAGATGATTTTTTTTAAAATGGCCATTTTCAGCTAGACCAGCAAGTCTTACTGACAGTGTTACATTAACATGACTTTATTTATTGTAGAGTCAAGCACTAACAAATGCTTAGATTTCTAAAAATTTCTTTCTTACCAAGAAAAAAATGCTTGCTATTAATGAACACAATGTTGAGACTATTCATCATCCAACAGCTACAAAATATGGACTCTGTGGCTCATTCCAGAGAGGGCTTATCATGCTCTGAGACTGGTGATATTACTAGTTACAAAACCCTTCAGGAGTATGGCAGATAAAACAGCCTGAGTTTTAATACGGCGAAATACAAAGTCTTATCTATTTAAACAAAGAAGTCAGGTTACACAGAGTTGATAGAAAACAAGGACTCTGAGCAAGCTTTGCTCGTCATGGTAAACTATTATGAACTTTGTTGTCATCTAGCCAGTATGAAACTGTTATGTAAAACTGCTCACAAAGATCAGAAAAAAATAAAGATAGGGCAGCTGAAGTAGATTGAACAAAATGACCTACCGATGACATTCATAAAGGGTGCCAAGAAGACCAATGGTAAAATAAAAACCTAGAGTCAAATAGAAATGTACTAAAAATAGTCAAATGAATGAAAAACTTAGTGACAGAATTTCTCACACTACACTTCTTGGACTACTAAAAAGGGAGATTTCACAGTAGGTTTGTGTTGCCTGATAAAAGCATGGTTTGACATGAGTGTTAGCCCATGCTAGGCGAGCTGACAGAAACAAGTCTCATTTCACAGTTGCCAAGCCAGCTACTTGAACTCTAGACTACCCACATCAGACTAAGAAGACAGACAAGGACCCAGAAAAGTGCATACTGCATTGTCTTTGCCTAACTCCCCAACACATGAGGGGAGACTGGTCCTTGCAGGCCCTTCTCCTTCCCACCTTATTTTGTCCCTGTTCTTTTTAGTCTCACAGTTTTTGCCCTCCAATATGAAAAACGTTGCATAGACAGTCAAAAACTTCATTCCTTACAATATGGGTTTGTCCAGACATGTAGACAAAGAGAAGTTTTTAAAAAGCACAACATTTGTACAAATGCATCAGGTTTCAGAGGGCCTTTCTTTCCTGAAGAAAAGTTGTAGATGAAGGTTGGCACTGGAAACAACTATTGCATAGTTTGTTTATGGTTCATTGTTTTCTCCTTGTGTATGCATATTCATTTGATTGTAAAAAAAGCAGGATCAGAGTTTAACAATGATCATGACAATAATATCCAGCTTATTTTTAAGTGGCTTTCTCGTTATTCAGAAAGATAATTTATAGTCTTTATCATTATTACTATTTAACAGCCGCCAAACCTTTGGTTTTCTATAAAAAGAGAAAGGAATAATCTTAAAAGGGAATCCTGACTTAATATTTTGCATTTGGTGTTATGAAACATCCTTTATCTGTGTCTTCTTTGAACAGGTTTCTTAAAAAAGAAAAAAAAAGGTAAATCCTAATTGCTATCATAGGACTAAGCAAACTGAGATATCTGCATTCGCAATGCCAGACCTTGTTTAACTGCTTAAAGCTGTATTTGAGTAAGCTAAATGGATACCATTGTCATTTCAGACCAATTTATTTCACCAGAAGTACTACCATAGTTCTGAATGCAGTGGTTCGCCCAAAGGAATAACGTAATCCTCAGATCTATAAACAGGGGACTCTCAGATGAGAACAGGTTGATTCCATCACTCCTGAGTTTGGCAGTGCTGCAAATGCTCAGCACAGCTCCAGAAGAGTGTTAATAAGAAAAGAAGCATGAGAATGATTAAAGATCTGGGAAATATTTATAGAAATATTTCTTCAAACTCTATCTATTTGGTGAAAAGAAAGTTAATAGTTGTCTTAACTATAGTCCTTGAGTACATACAAGGAGAAAGTCTTCTGATTAGTAAAGGAATTACAGGAAGCAGTGGCTGAAAACTGACACAAAGAAAGTACAGACCAGAAAGAAGTTGCTCTGTTGTAGCAGTGATGGTATTAACCACTAGAACATTTTTTTACCCCAAAAGTATTGTTAGATTCTTTATCCTTAGCAGTGTTTAAATCAGGAAAGAAATACAAGTATAAACAGAGTTCATCAGGGAAGACTCAATGCCTGTCTCGGGCAGAAATGAAATCAGACTACATTATCACAGCAGTTCACACCATTTTGCCAAGCTGTGAGCTGAGCAATTCGCACTGCAGTACATAGATAAGATGAGATTCAGAATTCAATACTTACATTACAAAATGTGAAAGCAGGAACACTTTTTTTGCTCAATTTCCTCTCCCAACTGCCTGTTGGAAAAAGGCAGCTGTCTAGATTGCTGGATGTAATGGAGGGCTTAGGGAAGGTCGTATGCTGCACAAAAGATTTTGTAATATTCCCAGAAAAAATGACAGACTTAATTTTCCCCCCAAAAGATTCACCTGAGTTACCTATGCTCCTAGTATGAGTCTTCTTTTTTTTTTTTTTTTTTTTTTTCCTCCACTGCCTATGCTTCGGTATTACACATTCTTAACTTCATTATAACTTTGTGAAGATCTGGTGAAGAGCAGTGCTTTTAATTAAAAGATCTTCTATAAAAGATCTTGGATCTTTTATAAATAACCTCAAGCCATTTCCCTTGGTATGGAACAGTGATAATTCACTGAAATGTAATGGATGACACATTCAAAAGATTCATTTCAAATCGTTTTCAGAACTGTATTTAACAGCATAAACATATCTATATTATATTCACTGTGACCATTTATTTGATGCTACTCATATAGCACATCACATTTTTTCACAATTTAAACTGCAAAGAATTTATAGCAGACTGCATACTTTTGTGTAGGAGGTAGTAGTTTCATTTGCATAATCTGAACACACAGAGAACAGCACTAGCCAAAACTAATAACATATTTCTGGTGTGTACACATTTCTATACAGAAAGCTACATTTTCCAAAACCTGCATGCAGACAAACATCTATTTCAGCTCATGTTTTGGGATACGGACAACATTTTATGCATGACCTGAAGAATAAGGCAGCAACAGCAAAGTGGGACCAGAGGGGCCTAGCTCAAATAACCAATCAGAAGATATTTTTCTCTTCCCTGCTGTTTCTATATAATCTTTACTTTAGCACCTAGACCCCTGATCCCGTGCACTGTTGTTAGTCCTGATGCATAGTTTCTCCAGCCCTGCTGGCTCAGCAGCTGCCAGCCTACTCTAGCCAGATGATTATTTTCTAGAAGAAACTTCATTGGCATTCCTGTAAAGGTCCTTCTGCATCCTCTGTAGGACTACAAAGAGCATTGATCTTCACATATGTATCTCTCCATCATCCTGTCTTTCTGAGCAAAATGTCTCACCCACATACATCAGCAGTTTTCAACTTGCATTTGTGGGCTGAATGTGTAATAGGCACTGATAAACCCTCCAGAGTTTTTGTCTGTGAGTGGAGCTGGTAGGCAATCGGAGTTTTCTTCCCAGCACCCATGTATCAAAAGTAATTGTACTTTCTCCTGCAGGCAGCTATTGAAAATGTGTAATTAAGGCATCTTTAGGGCACAGCCCTACTCTGAGCCACTCAATCATCCTGTTTCCCAGGCAATACAGGTTTATGCAGCTGTTGAGTGACTGGATTCAGCTAGCTGGTGTAGTGGAAAACAGATCTGGAGAAAGGAAAGTTTTCTGTGAAACCTACCCAGTTCCTAGATCTGACACAGCAAGGGGCCGGGTACTTGTAGCTAGGGCAGGTGGAGAGGGAGAATAGCCCTGCACTACCCTCCTTCAGGGCAGTTTTGTGTTATATTGCCTTAGCATTAACATCAAGCTACATCTGTACCAAGAGCTATGATATTGCCCAAGGCTAAGAGATATTAAGTGATATTCCTGAACTGGGCTTAGCACAACAAGCTAATTAAATTTAGGTAGGAGGTTTATGCTGCTGTTCATCATCATGTTACCTGAGTTCTTACTACTGAAAGTCAATAGTCATGTCCCTGTTGTCCTGATTCAGGGTTGGGAAGGTGCTAAAACTAGCACAGGATCAGATTTCTGGCTTTGTGAAATTTTATTACATTCACTTTACACAGTTGGTTTGGATAACTGGAAGAGGCTTGAATACCAGGCTTCTACTTTGCAGAAAATATGTAAACATTTAAACCAGAGTGCTGTCAATGAAATGGCTGGAGACCGTTTAACATTGAACTTGCTTTTAGCACTTCATGAACAGCAGCAGATTTGCCCATAGATATAATTTTGAATCATTATTAATACAGCTTGCTTCCTGCAGAGTGCTAACATACTCAATGCACATAACCACAGGCTTTTTTCAAAGTTATTAAGTAAGGCATCTTTCACTCAAAGAATAGATAATGTTGTTTTGCTCATTGATGTTAGACCAACATGTTAGTTTTTAATAGGAGATGCCCTTTCCCCCACCGTGCTCTGCATAGATAAATCCCTCTTTATATATTTTAGCCCTCTCAGAAGGCAGTGCACAGAATACGTATACTCAGCTGGTTAGCACAGCTATTAGTAAGGCTAGTCCTATCAGTAATATCTAAAAGGAAATCAACAAATATCCACTGAATTCTTAACCTTTCAGTCAAATCCCCAAAAAATTGAACTACGGGAAATATTCTGGCCAGGCTGCACAATGAAAAGGATCAAATAAAGGGGAGAAGAACAGGTCAGTTCTTGATAGGAGATGGTACAGCTCAATAATATCCTACCCATGCCACCTTGCTGATTTCCCTACAGAAAATTCAGATGCAAACAATGATATTTCAGTAGAGAATTTTTTGGCATACCGTTGACAACAATTTCATTCCCTGCTGCTGCTTCTCATGGCTTTTATTCTAGGTGCTATAGAACATGTAGTCTCCACTGACCCTTGTCCAGTCTCCGGTGTATATTTACTGAGCGTCAAAGAAGAAGAGCAATACTCCCTGAGGCTATGGTCTCAAAGGACATGAACTTTCTAAACTGTCATGCTTGAGATGCCAGTGCAGGTTCTGTAAACATGGAGACTAATCCTTCTTCTGCATTTGAAGACATCTTAATGCATTCCTGACTTTTACCAATAATAATGAGACACAGAGGTATGTCTGTAAATAGAAAGCTAGCACAACTACCTACCTTTTTTCAGCTGGCTTATAGCATTTTTGTAAGTAGAGCATTCTCACCTATAAAAATAGAGTCTTGCAATTAGAATTTGTCTCTTTTACTGCAATACTGGTAGTTCCTTGATCTCTTCCCTATCTTAGTGAGTGAAAAAGAGATCTCAGAATGTTGGCAGTTCCCCAGTTCAAGAATATTTATCCCATAGATCATTCTTCTCTCACTGGCTGCAAATCTTTAAGTTTCAGATATGATGCAACAAGCATTTTTAGTACAACATAAAACATATTTGCTATTAGTGATAGCAGAAACTTCTTCTATCCCACTTCAGTTTCTTGCATTCTCCTGTCACTATTGATAACTCTTCAACTAAGTGCATCAGCTGTTTCTTAACCACATTCACTGTCTTTTCTTCAATTTAAATTTATATTTAATTCTCCCTAATTGGAAATTCTTGCTTTGATTAGCTTTCTGAAAACATTTCCTGGTAAATGCTATAAGCATTAACATATATGGATAATTAGAATGATATATTTTTAATTGATGCAACCTTTCACACCTTGTAAACAAAACTATCAGCATATTACACTAATTAAAAAGAGCCTGAAAGATGCCTCTTCCTTGCTTGACATGTTTTTACCCAACAATTTTATACTGTTCTTTGTCCATTAATAGTATCAGCTATAGGATCTTAACCTTACAGTAGGAAAGTCATTGTTTAATTCAATTCAGAAATTCCACAGTGATAATCAGTAGAAGCAAAGCTTTCAATATAATCTGGTGCTGGGCTATATCACCAAGCTACTGTCTGGTGAATCTGGATGATGTGGCCACCAGGGAGAGAAAGACAGAAATGAGACTAGAGGGCAAAATAGGATTACTACGAGAGCACAGAAGTATTAGGATGCAGTGGACAATAAATAGTTTCTCAATTGCATAAAAAAATCTTCTAGGCATTGTAAATTCTCCTCTGTATCTGAGATATGATGCATGAGCTCTACTTTTTTCTCTCAGCATAGTTCTCTTAACTGGTGCTCTTCTCACCATCACTTCACTAGCAATTCTACATTCTGAAATGCGTCCTGTGTCACCTCTGAAGTAATCCTATACCCCATCATTCCTGTGAAATCTGGCTCCAGTCTACCTGTGCTCCAGAACCTGCCACCCTTTCTAAAGCATCTAAAATCAACCTTAGCATTTAACTGTAGCCAGGCACTGAGGTGTCTCCTCGTGTGAAAGCTTAATCTCTCACATTATCTAACCCTTCCTCCACTACCTGCCTAAGTAAAGACTTTAGCGGTATGCATGTATTCCACTCCAATCCACTCCTCAATTCCCAACATCTTAAAATATGAAATAGCTTTCCTTCTCTGATCTAGAGCCCATTGATAAAGCCATCGTACTTCAGAAAATCTTAGAAAAATATTTACAAAAGAGGAGAGCTAAATTAAGCACTCGACTGCTGACATTTCCAGTGCTCTCATCTAATATAGTGGAAAACTTGAACAGCATGGCTTTCAATTAACATTCATTATGTTTACTATTAGTCTCAACCTGAGTGAGAGACAGTATGCAGCTGTCCTAACTTGAAAAAAGAACTGGCCGTATGCTGTAACTAAGAGATTTTATCTGTAAAAATCCACTGTGATAAACAAGTCAATGAGAACTTTATCATTGACCTTACTGGGAGCAGGATTATAGTTAAATTTACAGTTTTATACCGTTAGTGCCTCACTGACTTCACTTCTGTTTGTTTGCATTGCTTTGTACAGTTGATTTGAAATTCTTCCAGAAGCATATTCAACACTTCAGCACTACAGGAAACATTTCACAGAGTATTTACTGATCACTGAACTATAATACTATGATTACAAAACTGTTTTCATACAATTTTCATGTCACTTGAAAAGACTAATGTGAGTGTATAATATGCCTCTGCTGCCTACAGCTGTATGGATCTGCAAATTCTCCTTCACTTGTGCCTTCTTTCTTCAAGTACATCAATTTCCTTGACTTAATACTAAAAGTCTAGTCATAAAGTGCTCTGAAAGAATTTTTCTCTGGAGCTATTCTCTGGTTTTTCCAATTAAGTTTAAAAAATGACTGATGCTGTAAAGGTCACATATTCCATCTCCTCTTCTGCAGCACACAATGTCAGAGAAGAGTATAATAGTCTCATACCGTGACATCTTTTTTTTTTCTTAAGTTTTTTTAATTTGCTTTTATTATGATGTAAAAAAATTCCAGGGCATGAAAGGAGCAACAACCAAAAAATAGGCAAAGAATAGCAGGCTTTTCAAAAATTGTTTTCTCTAGGAAAACAACTAAATTACTGATAATTTAAACCTAACTTCCCAAGCAATTATAGTCAATAAGCACATGTGCACATACGTCCCTAATATCTTTTGAACCTATGAAGATTAATATCTTCTGAACCTCTTGGAACCTATTTACCTTTGAACCTAGAAAAACAATGTTTTTCTACAGACATTGTGGAGATGGGTGAAGAAGAGAGCCCTTATCACAACAAAGGCTGTCTCATCCTTATTAGACATCAGCAAAGCTAGCCACCCAAGGCTTTTATAGTGAGCAAGTTTTCATTACTGCTGTTATTCATAGAACTACTTGTTTAATTTAAATGTTTTATCTTTCTTAAAAGATTCTGACAAAATAGACAAAATTCCACATGTATACCAGTGTAGTCTTTATAGATCTATTCTGAACTATGCCGATAAATTTTCAAGACTCACATTTCAGCCTTTTGGGTGCAATCTGCTGCCATGCACAGCTATCCTTCCATTGAGTATCAGGAATGGAAACAGAGGGAAGACTGCCACCCAGTCTGTGGGGGGAAAAAAGCAAAAACAGATTTGAGTCCAGGTCATATTTGCTCTGTGTGATGCTATTGAGGAGAGATCATAACCTGAATAACCTGCTTTATTTTTGCAGACATCTGTCACAGGGCTCTTCAGAAAACAGATAATGGTTCCTGCCAGAAAAGGCAGAGACTGAGAGGTATATGTTTTTAATGGAAATATTGCTTTGATATCAAACCAGAATGATATTTGTTAGTTTCAATATGACTTGTTTTTCAGATTTACAGCTGATTTGTCTGGAGACCTTAACATAAATTAAGCTTCATAAAACAGTCACAGCATTTAATAACAAAGAAAGCACTTGTTGAATTTATTTTAATCTTTAAGAAGTTTCTTAAAAACTATGAACTATTTCTGCAGTTGTTGCTTAAGTATTACTTTTGTGTAAGTTTTACTTTGCTTTTTCTTATTATAAGATAATTTTATCATGGCCACATTTTATCTCCATACCCAGTCATTCTCACCTAACCTGTCTGTACTTCTTTCACAGGAGACAGTGTAGACCACCATATAATAACCCTCTGCTGCTAGTGACCTCCATAGATTTCGTCTCAAGGATGAAGAAGTTAAAATCTCCTTCTTTGGTGTCCAGTGGCCAAATTACTAATATTATTTTTTGACCAGAGTTTTAGATCTGCTTCAGAGGGTTTATGAATGGAAAATGTGGTGGAAGTAGTTCAAAAGGTAGCCTACCAGTTCCCATCAGGTCTCCTCCTCACCACATTTACTGAGGTCTAGTCACAAGGCCAAACTGTTTCACTAATGAAGGCAAAATGTGGCTTCCTAGACACATGCCAAAGGCTTGCTCTCAGGTCATTCTCACTGGAACTAGGAGACACTTCTTCTAAGGCTGGCATAAGTTTCTTTCAAAACCCAGCAGTTGCAAGAGCAAAGTAGTTAACATGGAATGATGTCTGTGCAGGACAGCGCTTGATACCATCCATGTGATCCTGTTTACTAACAGGGTATAGTTGAGGTTTTAGTGAGTGTGACTGACCAATAAACCCCTACAGTGGAAGAAGGCTCAGAGGAGATGGGCAATGGTGAAGTGCCCATGAAGCTGAGGGATGAATGCAGGGTGTTGCACAGAAAGCTGAATTTATCTCAGCGCAAAGGGGACTGGAGGCTGGCCTTTGTTTTAGATAAACAGCTATGTCAGTTGGTGGACCAACTGACTACACCCCAGTTGAGTGGATCAACTAGTTGTGTAAATATTTCTCCCTGAGTTCCTCAAAAGAGTGTGAATGTCTCTCTGCATAAGCCAGACCAGCGGAGTGTGTGGGGGGGTGCATACATGGCTCAGCCCAGCAAAGAATATGAAAGCTGAACAAAGCTGAATTTCAAAGAGAGCAATGGGCTTGAGCTAGCTTCACCCTGTGTATTCCTTCGTGGCAACTGGGGACACCCAGCGTTGTGACAGTGAGCATAGAGAATAAAAGAGAAGAAAAAAAGAAGAGAAGAAAAAAAGAGGGACTGAAGTACTTTGTGTAGGATACTTGCAGAAAGAAAGATGTCCATGTGTTTTCTTTTTTTCCCATCCTGCTGATGATGGAAGAATTAAAATTGAAATGAAATACCTTTTTATAGAGAAAAAATATTACTTTGAGAAAATATGTTGACTGTTTGTCACTGATTGTGTACCTTCAATGAAACATATCACAAAACCTCAAAGGCCGCTTCAGTGATCGCTTCCAAGTTCCTATTGCTTGCCTGTATCTTGCTGTGGGTCCACAAAAAGTTCCAGGAGGTATCAGCAAACCTAGCTCAAGCTTTAGCTTGGAAAAAATAACTGCCTATTTTCAGATTTGTCTATTAAAATACTCTAATTGCTACATTATATGTCCATCAAAACATCTGTCATGGTAGTAAGGCTTATCCAGGGCAGCTCTGTTATTTTGAAGAGCAAGAGCACATTTTGCAGTTGGTGTGGGGAAGATTGAGATTGAGAATTACCCTGTATTACTGCTTCCTAAGAAAGTGCAACATGAAAGAAATGGAATTTTTTTCATAGGGGTCTTAAAATAACATTAATGAGAACTTTACTGAAATCTCCACATATTTCTTTGCAGCTTTTCAGGTAGCTATTCCTCTAAACTGTCACAGTAATTTCACTTTTAATCACTGCAGACCATTCAATTTCTTGTGAAATTATTTTAATGCGTTTTCTCCAACATGTATTGACAGAAGGTGTTATCCATTAGCCCATCATTGAGCATGAGAGAGCAATTTCTGGAACTGAACACATCATGACAAGCTGGAAGCAGTTCTTCAACTTAACTCTATGATTGAATTTAATATTAATAAAATTATCACTATGGCTATTCAAGTGAATATAATGATATGGGTCATTAAACTTTATGCTGGAAGGAGGAAGCTAATTGTCTGTAGAGGTCAGGAAGGAAATTCCCTTTACTACAGTCTATCATATGACAATGCATTGTTGTATTACCCAAGAGTTCACTTTCATCTAAAGTATCAGCTTCCGCCTACCTCCCAAGAGAGAATACCAGCTAAGATGACCCTATGTTCTGCTCATTTATAGGCAATCTTATAGTCTTCATATGACAATTTATTTCTTATCAGTTATTCTTAATATTAGACAACCTCATGTTGATTTCCCTACATTATGACCTTTTGTCCCACTCAATTGTACTGGAAACATATATGTCTCTATGATCTGCTTATATAGATTGAGAATGCTATTTAATTTTATGTTCTACACTCCCCAAAATCATTTACTGAGGCACTACAAAGTCCCCTTAAAAGCTGAATATTCAATATTACACAAAGTATTTTTCAATGCTTTTTCAGTGTAGACTTGTTTAGTATGCCATTTACAGTGATTGTTTTCTGATGGCAAACAGCATTGCTGTACAAATACCAATCCTGTATGCAAACATTCAAAGCAGTTCATTCTATATTCCAGAAAAATACATTAAATACAACAAACCATTTACTTCCTTGCTATATGTACCAGCTATTGCTAACAATATTCTAAATTCTGATAGAAAGACAGCCTGATACAAAGAGGTATATTTATAAAGAAATATGTAGAAACGTCCATCTATCTCGTGAAAGAACTTGAAATACAGATATTCTGTAGAACAGTTGATATTCCTTTGTGAAACAATTTCTGTTCAGTTTAATGTAATGTCAGTACTCTATGCTGTTATTTGTAATCTGTTTTACTGTCATAATGCTTGCAGATGCCTCAGAGATACAGAGCACCCGCTGTGCCAGCATGCCGTAAGACCTCGTTGCCTTTCTTAGAGGTAGTCAGATATGGTGGACTGTGGAATCCACAGGATTGCTCCTTCCTGGTCCCCTAGAGCTAACTTTGGTGGATCGAGTGGATTTCTCCTGCTTCATTCCCATAAATAGGAGGCTGCCGCTGTTGTGCATTCCCAGGTTCCTGCAGCAGTGAGTCTGAGCAGTATTACCGATAGAGGCACATGTACATACACACACAAATCAACACAGGCAGGGAGCTGTGACTTTTACAGCATCCACAGACACTCAGGCAATGTTCATGTATGAACACAGATAGCCTGGATCTGTTCTTTCCCTCTGGCAGATCAGGATCAAAGGCCTCTAGTAGAAGACACATGTGCACTTATAATGCAAATCTTTCCTGTAGCTGGTCTTAGTAATAGTAGCTGGCACCCAGACCCAGTTTCCTATGATTGTTGGAGGAGCACCTAGACCCTCAAGCCTCTTGAGTTCATTGTCATCCTCCAGTGGCTAGCACTCAGACCTTTCATCCTACCTGTCAGCCAGTTCAGCTTGGGAGTTTGCTAATGCTCACATACACACAAAGTCTCTCCAGTAGCTGGGTTAGACACTCAGTGTATCCAGTAGCTGATCCCCAGACCCTAGTTTACCGCAGTCACCAGCACTCAGACCCTCAGACCTGTGGTCTCCCACTCCAGTGGCCTCTTGACCTATTTGCCAGCTAGTCCTGCTTGAAATTTTTTAGCAGAACACACACATAAACACAAATGGAATAGAGAGCAAACTCACATAGAAAATAGTTAAGAAAAGGGTTCAATAAAATGATATGCAGACCATGGTAATTAGGTGCAGGGCTTGGCCAGACAAGTGCACTCATCCGAGTACAGATGATCAGCCTCTTATATCTCCTTTTCCCTTTATTTTTTCCTTCTTGATCCATTTTTATCCCTCCCCTTCCCTACCTTCAGGCCTTCCCATAAACATCCCATAATAAGTTTCACACATTCCCAGAATCCCCTTAAAATATCCCACAGTAGGTTTTACACAGATTTTGTCTGCTTTATCTCAAAAGTTTCTTCCATCCTGCATCCCATAAGTTCTCTATCCCTTTAGGCAATAACCCCTCTGAGTTAAAAAGGCATTCTAGGGAGAGATTTTCTTTCTCTGAGTCATCTTGTAGGTTTCATGCCAGGGACAACGGTCTACTCATTCTCCTTTGATAGTCTTAGGAGTAGCCAATTCAGTAGATGGTGTTCTTGCTAATCAGGTTACTTGGGTTTCTCCACTTGTCATTGTTACCCTGCTTCTTACTGGGTCTTATGCTGGGTGTAGAAAATGCAGGTATCTCTGAGCCTTTCTCTGAGTTTGATTAGCTGACCAAAAGAAAAGTCTGCTTATCCTTCAAAGCATGAAAAGCAAAAGCCCAACAGTGATGGTTTGAACTTTGGAGCTCCCGTTCACCAGCCTAGTGTGGGGCAGCATGGGGATGGGTGGAAAGAAAACGAAAAAAGAAAAGAAAAAAGCCTGAATGGTGACTGCAATGGCATAGATTCTTAAGCAAGCACCTTGCCCTGCTGTGGGGCTCCGTGCCACTTTCTATACCAAGTAGCAAATAAGCAGGCCTTCCAGGGAGGCTGGGAGGTGGGGTGTCAAAATGGAAAATGAAGAAAAATCAGTAAGAAAGAAAATAAGGGTGAAAAGGAAAAAAACCCCCAGAAAACAGAAAAAAAAAAAAACACCCCAAAATCAAAGCACACAAGCAACAAGGGAGAACAGTAAACTCTTCAAACCAAAAGGGTTGGGTGGGGGTGGCCCTGTAGTGGCCGGCCCATCTGATCTTCCTTGGCAGCTGCCGGACCATCCACCCAGGTCTGGGAGGCTGCCTTTGTGCTGACCAGAGGGCCTACCTGGCTCTGGGGCTTGGGAGAGGTCAGCCAGTTTAGCCGTCTGCAGGGGTTTTGGAGCGGCGAAGGGAAGGTGTACCCCTGGAAAATTCAGGCTTCAGCAGAGCAGCTCACATTTGGCCTTAGTGAATAAAGGAGGGAAGGTGGAAAGGTAAGGTTTAAGGTTGGTGCTTAGGCTAAGGGTAAGGGCTCTCAGAGGTGCTCTCCCAGTCACTGTCTCAGTGGCAGCACCGTTCCCTGAAGCCCCCTTACTTCCCCAAAACACACCTTCTCTGTTGGCTGTGGTTTGCCATTTCCTTCATGTGCCCACACATTTGCCTCCAGCTGCTGAAGTGTCAGGTGATGGAACACAGAGGACCTCCTCATCAGCAACCAAGTGCTGTCCCTCACAACTGTCTCTGTCTGGGCCCTCCTCCAGGCTTCCTGCCCTCCTGGGCTGCCCCCTCCCCTTCCCTGGAGCACCTCACAGTGTCAGCCTGCTGCTCCTCTCCCACCAGCTTCCTGTGACCTGTGAGCCTACAGCCCAGCCCTGACACCATCACCTGCAGCTCCCTCTCACCTGCCTCTGCCTTCCCTCTCAGCTCCACGCACTTTCACTGTAACACCCCACAGGCCCTGCCTGCCTCTGCCTCCTGGGGGACAAACGCCTTTGAGCTAGGCTTACAAGATGACTGGACAGTTGGGCGCTGTGAGGGAGCAGCTTAGGGCTTGGGCTTCAGGCATCAGGGGAGGGTTTGGGCTTTGTGGTTAGTGGGATTAGGGAAAGCTTTTGGGTGATGATTCAGTGTTGGGCTTAGGGCTTCTGCTCAGGGTTTCGGGTATTGGCTACATTTGTGGCCTAAAGGGTTGGGTTTGAGTAGAGGTAAGGGCTAGAGCCTGGTCTAGCACTTCAAGGCAAGGGATCAGGGCTAGGGATTAGCTTCAGGGATAGGGTAAGAGTGAGAGTCAGGGGTTGGAGATTCAGGCCTCAGCATAGCTGTTTGGATTTGGCCTTAGCAAACAGAGAAGGGAGAAGGACATGTTACTTTCTAATTCCCTTTTTTTTAATTTCTGGGGCAATCACATCTTTCCCCAGTCCTTCTTTCTCACCTACGGACTATATTTAGCAGCAACAAGAGGCAGGACACTAACAATTACTGTCTAATAGCTGAGCCAGAGTTGAGTTGCCCTGATCTGCCCTGCCTCTGCCATGTGCTGCCTGTACTCTCCCTGCCCACAGCTCCTTCCAGACTAAGCATCCAGAAAGAAAAGAAAGATGTGGATTGCTCAGTAATAATACCCCTCCCTCCCCCAGGCTTTGAGTGTGGGAAGGAGAAGTGACTGGTCATTTGCCAACAGTCTCTAGCTCCTAGCAAGATCACGGCCCTCTCCAGCCAGTTAGAGCTGTCACAAGTTGGTTTATCTGCACTGAGATCAGAGATCTATGGTGAACTCCTGGCAATCGGCAATCTTCACTTTTTCTTTCTTTCTTTTTTTTTTCCTGCTTGGTAGAGAACAGATCAGAGACTTTAACCTATCAAATTCATTAGCAATGCAGATTATTTAGCACCCTTCTGTAGACCTCTCATCTTTTCGAAGACCCCAAAAAACAAAGACCAGCATACACACAGAACTTTTTTTTGTTTTATTTTGTTCAGTACTATGAATTAAAATGTGTTACTATAATTAGCAGTTTTGGAAAATTACCTCTCTGAAGAAGTGCCCTGGTCTATTATATTTTCAATGACACAAAGTGCTGATCAGAGCAGTCCACCTTTCCTCTGTAGACAGATTAACAGTTCATCTTGCTAGAGCTGAAGAGACTGTATAGATGAGCTTTTTACTCTGAACAAGTTGGTAGCCTTTCCTTGATAATTTCTTCAGCAATTAAAAAGGATTTCTGGCATGCAGTGACACAAACTATTTTGTTGCAGTGCTACCCTTCTTTTAGCACAGAACATCATAGCAGCAATAGGACTGACCAGATCTGGAACTATAGGGCAGTCACATTGCCAGTAGTGAGACTGTATAAATTTGCATGCTCAGAACATTTACGAGGTTTTGATTGTTCTGAACTCCAGTGGAGGGTTTTGTTTCTATCTCAGACGTGGAAATTATAATTTTGAATAGGAAACTGCATCTCAGAAATCTTTGCTAATGATTTGTCACAACAGAGTCTCATTTTGTTGGTGGTTGTAGTCCTTCTTTTTTTACACATGCATCAGGAAAAAAAAAATCTTCCCAAAAGCCAGTTTCTTTTCCCCCCATTTAAGGGTCCTCCAACATGCAGGCTGGACTTGCAACAATTTATTTGAAGACTTCAGAAGTAAGAGACAATGTTACACAATTCAGAAAGTTGAAAGTAACCTACGTCTTCACTTGCCAGGTTTTGTAATCACAGATTCATAGAATTCTGGTGGTTTCTAGTCCAACCTCCTGCTCTAAGCAGGGCTAACTTCAAAACTAATTCAGGTTGCTCAGCACTTTTTCTAGTGGAGTTTGAATAGCTCCAAGGATGGATATTCCACAGCCTCTCTGGGCAGCATATCCCAGTGCTAAACTAATGGTGGTGATGTTTTTTCGTTATCCCCATCTAGACATATGGCTGACTTACCAACTATTTATTTGTATTGCAGAACCATATCCAAAAGCTAGTTGGCACCAAGCACACATGTAACAAAGATACATTTACTGACCCATTGAGCTATGAGAGAGGAGGACAAAACAAGAGAAAGACAGCTACTTAAGGATGTAACTTCTTGATAAAGATATGAATATTGGGAAGCAGTTTGTTGCTCTTTTGATGGCATTTAACCTTAAAGGGAGGCAGAGTACTATTGCTTTTTTTGACATAGCTAGCAAATTCTTGACTATAACAGTGTTTACCGTCAAAGCAGCAATTGGATCTGATCACAGGTAAAGATTATCAGGCAGCTGGCATGGAACTGAGTCAACAGGTTATGGCATCCAGCTCCCATTTCTATTATATGTGCAATTTGTCTATAACAGTCTAAATGGTTGTATATGACGCTGATTTCTGACATAAGTCATGTTCTGCATCAGGCTATCTCTTTTTCTCTTCCAGTGGAACACTTGGCTTTGCAGTTAGTGCTGAAAACATCACAAATTTGTCATATTTCATTGCCCCATTCTGTCATTCTGCCAGCACATAGCAAATTCGTCAGTGTTTTCAATTATCTGTGATCAGCCTGTTTCCCACTCAAGTATACTTTCTAGCGTTGTGTTAAACCGCTCAAATGCTGAAGAGAATATTGAGCAGCCAGTGATACAACTTTATCAAAGAAATATCTTCCCAGGAGCCTGAATCCAGCATCAACCAAAATGCTGGTTTGTTGTTGCATATTGTAAGCATGTGCTGGAGCCACAAGATTTACTGCTAAGTCATTTCTCATAGAACATAATTGTGGGCCAATACTGTTCATTTATTGATGCATCCCAAGGGTATAAATGCTGGCAGAACAGTCTAATTTTATCTAGCATTGCATTCATTGGGGCTTTTTTAGGTGGTACTCTTACAGATTACCACTTTACCTCTGCTTAATTAGCAATTGCCTGGAGCAACCTTTGTCAATAACTTTTATACTTTCTTTTCTTCAAGAACTGTTATCAAAGTTAAATTCCAAGTAGTGACAAGTCTTATTGATCCCATTATAAGGAATGTGAAAACACTTCTAGCAAATACTCAATGCTTGTCTTCTCAGGGAGGGCCCTTAACTTCTGCAAGGCGATTAGAGGAAGGTTCCAGCCCTCAGTGTCTCTCTGCTCCCTGTACTGGAATTAGTGCTTCTTTCATATTCTCTCCAACAACTTCCTTATTGCTCTATACATTCTTCCCCACACACACACATCTGACCTAACAGGGGTCTCGAACACACCACTCTGCATTCCAAGTGGGACCTATGTTTCAAAAAGACAAAGAAACAGAGCTTCTTCTTCTCACACTGCTACGTGCTGATGGAAGCCCCACTGTTCAAAGCAGCCTGACCCACTGTATTTTTCCATGGTCATCACCATCAGATGCAAGTCCATTTCTTTATTCCCCTCCCCATCTTTCATCCTTGTGTAACAGCCATGTCCTGTCTGAATTCCCTGCCATACCTCAGTCAGCTCAGTTTCTTGAAGAATGATGGATTTCCACAGCAGTTTGACCACTTTTCAGTAATACTGACATCATCAAATGACTTTCTTACTAATACAGCTATGAAAATATGGAAAAAAGCCATCTACTTTACAATGATCTCCAGGATAATACATTACTTGGCAGCTCCCAGAAAGGGAAAACATTGTGACTGCTGATCGGAATAGTCTCCCAAGTTCTTCTGAGCCCCTGTTAGTATTCTGACTTGGCAACAGGATTCATTTCAAGCTGCTGGGCTGAACAACACTTGCTGACGGCAAGCTGGTTTCTGCATCTCTAGAGATATAACACTGGGCCCTACTCCCACCTGATGAAAATCACCACCTGACTGTATTGCTTCCAGAGGTATGCAAAAGAGGATGCTCAAAATTCACTTTCCTTGTATCCATGAGGCAAAAAATGAGTATTTGTGATTCCAAACCTCTGCTCAGACCTGCTGTAAGCTTTTAGTCAGGGTCACATTTCAAACAGTTTTTCAGGTGTCTACCATATGTATCTCAGTTTTTCAGTATTTCTGCTGTTCTACCTGCTACACCAAATTGTATCCTAATTCGATTCTCAGGCACTGCCCTTGCAGGTATCTAGTCCCCGAGTAATGGCTTCCTACTGTCTTGCCTGGCAATAAATATAGTTACAATGAACTGCTTTCTCATTCTGCCTGACAATTCCAAGAAAATAGCTCTGTTGTTTGTTCTGCAGTATATGTTATAATACTTTACTTTTATTTTAATAGCAAATGCTGCAGGCATATGGCCAGTTTGCTGACTAGGCATTGGCTTGAGTTTAACAGAACAGGATGTGGAGAAATACTGCACCTGACATTAGAAGCTGCTGGATGTAACAACTAACAGTGCAAAAAGCTGACAGAAAGTACAAATAGTACTGTACTGAAGGGTGGCTGAATTCCACGAGTGGTTAAGTGAGAGTTATGTGAGAAACCTGCCCAGACTTCACAGATCATGGAAAGGTAGCATTGGGGACCTTTTGGAGAGTGGAATCCTGCAAGGAAACAGTGCCTCAGTAACCATATTCGTAAAAGCATATAAGGCTGAGATCAAGGTAACAGTATCAAAACCACAAAATTTGGGTGTATCAAAACTAGGATCAACAGGGAGGAAGTCATGAGCGGTGGCTTGCTTATTTGGGAGGAAGCAGGAAAAACAAAGGTAAGAAAAAATGAAAAGTGATTAAAAAATGTGTAAATCATGTGACTGGTCCTGCCTGCCTGGGGTTATCTGCTGGGCAGCCATGCACTTGATCACCGCAGCTAGAGCAGGACAATAAACCAAACCTGTTGTACTGGCCATACTGCACATGTCAAAACTGCTTCCACAGTCAGGAGGAATGGGGTGGAGGAGGGTGTGCTTTCCTTGCCAAACAGAGGACACCTAGATGGACCAGTCAAGATCCTGGTATGGCCTTGTCAGAGCTCTCACTAGACCTCATGACATCTCCATCTTCCACTTCCTAACTTACACACTATAATCCCTTATGTCTTCATACTATCTTTTCAGGGAAACATGCATGATTGCTTCAGACCAAATCATCTCCTCTGTTCAGAAATCCTCTGGGAATTGAATAAAGAAACTTTAAAAAACAAACCTGAATTTGGAGAATCACTGCTACATTTTCCTGCTATTGACCTGAAGTTGCATTAAGCTCTGATGTTTTCCTAGATATTTACTGTAGAGATACAGAAAATGTAAATTCCCAATTTGCTATCCAATTTTCTTAACACTATATTTGAAGAGCCCAAGCTTCCAACTGTTCACTTACAGCAAATATTCACACAGAATAAATACCCACACTTTTTATCGAGCATCCTAATCACTACCCAATTTGGAGTACTCCCACATCCTTCTTTTTTTTGTAGATTTATTTGTTTGTGAACGTAACATGATTACCCTATAACTTGACTGACATTCAACCTTCCCTCAAACTGAATTTCTCCTAGGCAAGGTGGAGACTTTGCTTATATGGACAAGTTTATTTTGGGGAGTTTGCTGCTTAATGCAATTGTCTGTAAACATCCAGAAGTGTAGGTCAAAAGACACATGACTTGATTTATGCAACACCAAGATTCTGTTGTTATTGCTCATGTAAGGGATATGACTGCACCACCTACAATTTAAGTTGCCCAACACCTTGAGCAAGTTCTCCAAAGCTAAGAAATCTCAGAAGACTCTCTATTCAACATTGTCTTAGCTTTTCTTCAACATACACTTTATGATATGATCTCTAATTACATGATAACATAGCTTCCGTTTTTTTTCCATATGACCCTGTCTTACTTAGTACACAAAGTAGAGCTGCTCCATTGAATCTTTACTTTCTAATAAACAAAGTTTCTGTCAGTAGGAGCTTTGCCTCTTTTGTTAAGGAAGCTAAATGTTTGATAATGAATGAGAGAGGAACTACAGGAGCATAAAAGATAGCTAAAGAAGCTGAAGAGTCTCTGGAAAAGTGCCACAGTATTCCTATGCTGTGCCAAGGTGATCTCTTTTCACCTACTAAGCTAAAATATTCTGAAAACCTGGGACCTACACAGCTCACGATGGCAATGAAACTCAGCTAATACTGAAGGTCTTATTCTTTCTTGCCTCACTCCACAAAATAGAGACATTGGCATTTCCTTATCTACTTGTGAAAATACATTGTTTGTGAAGTATTCAAATACCTTAATGCAAGCACCATATGAAAGCTCTGCAGAAATCAGTAATTCTGTCTTCAGAACAGGGTTTGACCGATGTAAGCATTTTTGCATAGTACGTGGGCTTTCAGCATGCACGTACCCAAATCCATCTCCGTCTCCTCCCAGGCACATTCATTGTCTCCTTTTTCTTCAGCACAGCATTTCTGGATGCAGGGCAGTGTACGGCAGTATAAAATTTATGTGAAAACTATTAAAAATGCCACTGTTACTCAGTAAGCATCATCTGGATTTTGAGACTAGTCTTACAATATCAACAGTTGTCTACTTGTTTGAAACTGAATACTTTTTGAGAGAAAGCAGAAGGTATACTCAATATTCTCAACTTCACACTAACACACAATGCTTACAAACACAGTAGCATTTAATTAACAATTCTCTCAGTCTGACATCATGAAGTACAACACAGTCACATATCTATGAGCAGAAAAAAATACATATCTCATAAGCTGCAGAGGAAGATGTCCAGCAATTTGAAGGCCTGACAGACTTGAAGAGCCTAGTAAAAAACACTGAAAGAGATTGTTCATTTAAAATGAATAGCAGCAAATTTTGGACTTCTCTGCCTATATTTTAATTTTGGATACTGTCTCCAACTTGGATCAGTATTGTCAAAGTTTACTGGAAGCCAAGGACTCAGTTAAAAAAGAAACTGAAAAAATGGGATCCAGCCTTTCTGTTGCACTGAACTTCATGGATGGAGTGCTTGGTTTTAAAAAAAACAAAACAAAACAAAGATGTGCTTATTGGTATCTTGGCTCAGGGTAATGCTCACATAGGGAAGCAAATCATTTGAAAACAATGGCTGGCGACTTCCCAGATGGAGACAGAATTTGCTGCTGCATGGGTCCTTGCAGGGGCATCTTCAGCTGGACTTGGGGAGACTCTCTGAACCATGGTCCTGCCAAATTCTTAGAATGCAGCTGGCCCATTTTCCTATGTGGTCCCCTCTGCATATGCATGATTCATTGCTGTAGACTTAAACTACTTACAAACTATCTCCTAACTATTTAAGTTTATACAAAAGACTGTCTTGTGTCAAGTACACCACTAGGCACTGGCATCCAGCTAGACCTGAGGCTGCTGATGACAGTCCTTCAAGCTTGGCAGTTCAGCCAGTTTTCAATACACCTCACTATCCACTAGCCCATACTTCATCACCTTGCATATGAGCATTTTATGGGAGACATTGCCAAAAGCCTTGCAAAAGTCAAGATAAACAACATCCACTGCTCTCCCCTCATCCACCAAGCCAGTCTTTTCATTATAGGAGGCTATCAGGTTGGTCAGCCATGATTTCTCCTTCATAAATCCATGCTGATAAATCCCAGTCCCCTTCTTGTCCTTCATATGTTTGGAAATGGCTTCCAGAAGGATCCACTCCATCACCTTCCCAATAACTGAGGTGAGGCTGACTGGCCTGCAGTTTCCCAGATCCTGCTCCTTCCACTTCTCTCTCCCACACTCATAGGAGTGATGGTTGCTGTCCTCCAGTCCTCAGTTCCAGAACCTCCACTGATTGCCACGAGCTTTCAAAGATAATTGAGAGTGGTCTTGCAGTGACACCAGCAAGCTCCCTAAGCACTCATGGGTGCATCCCATCAGTTCTCATAGACTTATATATGTTGAATTTGTTTAAATGTTCCCTGACTTGATCCTCTACTCAGAGTTAGTCTTCACTGCTCCAGACTTTCCTATGGGTCTTGGGATTCTGGGATTCCTGAAAGAAAATCTTACCAGTAAAAAACAAGGTGAAGAAGGCACTCAGAATGCTTATGCTTTCCACCTGCTCTTAAAGGGCATACTGCCTCATAAAGGGCAATTCCCTCTCCTCGTCTTCCCAGCCTGTCCTTCCTGAAGAGTCCTTTTCCATCCATTGCAGCACTACAGTCATGTGAGCTATGCCACCACTTCTCTGTGATCTCAGCAAGATCACAGCCCTGCAACTGGACACAGACCTCTCATTCCTCCTCGTTGTTCTCCACTCTAGGTTCATTAATGTACAGGATAAGCACTCAGTCATGCTAATTTCCCTGCAGAAGTGTGAGATCATCCCTCAGAATGCTGTCCTCAGCACTTCCTTATTTGCATGCATACACTTGGACTAGGTCCCTTCTGCCCTTTTTTGCTATTTTCAAAGTCTCCCTTGTTCCCCTCTGCTGGAACACTTCCTATTGACTATTGACAGCTATTTTCTCTGTGTAGAATTTGATCACCTCTGCAACAGGAACTGACTGAAAATCTCTCGGATAGCCAGATTCTGTCATTCAGGATGTTAATCAACCCAGTTCAGCATAAAAATTGGTCTAGGCACAGCAGGCGCTATCTGGGGAAATCTAAGTGTCCAAATTTTCCTCCATAAGAGCTTCTGTAACAACCAGTCAAATACTTAATTTTGAAGGTGGTTGGGAGTTCAATTGCTCAGTTTCAAGTCAGTCATCTAGAGATGACTTTTAATGACATTCCTCTCAACATAGTAAATGGAATGAGGCCATTCATGCAAACCGTATTTATAATTGTGAAGCACCATGATGCTTTAGTTCCTAGTGGTTTGCTGCCAGACTGGGAGATGGAGTAGGTCCCTCAGGATCTGATGCAAGCCTGATCCCTCTTAGTATTTTCATGACTGATTTGAGAAACTCATGAGAGAACACACTCATAAATGTGTGGATGGCACCATCCGTCACTTGGAGGGAGGGCAGCAAAATAACTATTTTAATACATTTCCAATGACTGAGAGATCAAATTTACATGTGGAAGATCATTTTTATACAACTGTTTTCAAAATGTGAAACTCCAATTCCAAAACTCCAAATCCAATTTTGTCATCTTCTGGGCCTGAAACACTATCTACTGTCCATTTTGTGCACTTGTTTCCCTTTCTTCTCCCTACCCCCACAATGGGACCCATTGCTTTGGCCAAATCTTTTACTCAGTTCACAATATTTTACTCAGAATCAGCATGCTAAAAGGCTTCCAAGTTCTAAAGCTAAGGCTTTAAAGTACAAAATACAAATTTTGAATGCCCCTCTCAGAGCCGCCCAGTCTGCATGGACTCCAGTCATTCCCTACTCCCTGCAGTCTCCCTCTCTGCCTGCTCCATCCTGTACTCCGGAAGCTTCTCATACCTGCATGGGCCCATTGACCTGCAGGGAAGGTGCAGCCTCCACTCTCACCACAGACGTTTGTATGAACCTGAGCATGATATTCACCATGAAGGAAATAAAAAGCCTTCCTTTCCACTACCCACCCAAGGCCTTTTTTGGCCATCTTTTACAATTTGAACTATCATAAACAATAAACTGTCTAAAAATAATTTCAGGCAAAGATCCATTCAGCCCTCTTGCCTCTTTCCAAGGGCAGCTGCCACTTTGGGCATTAGGACTCAGAGAGCTCTCACAGAGTCCAAGAGCAAGAAGGGATCCCTTGCTACTAGAAAGCAAAGCCGCCAATGGTCGGTCAGACAGCACGTGCAACATGTCCAGTTTTTGGTAATGTAGGTTGCCAAAGTCTCTACTGAGCTTGCTCTGGCTAGTCTGAAGGTTGAAGGAGTTAGATTTTCTTTAAAAGAAGAGAAGGTATTAGAAGAGAGTACTAAGTTGTTCTTTGTGACCACTGCGGGAGTGGGACAGGGAAAATGAGCTTAATCTGCAAAAGTGCCTGGATAATAAGATGATGGGAAAACCATTCAAACTATACGATGGTAGAAGAGTGAAACAGAAAACCTCAAAAAAAAAGCAAAGAAAGTATTCTTCAGTGTTTGGGACAGCTTAGACCAGTGTCTGTCAAAGATGGTCTCCTTTCTTAGTGCATCGAGTTAAGACTAGAAGATCTCTTTGATGAGGCCATTTCCAGATTTCTCTTTCTCTAATTTCTATTAACAAAGCTGTAGGAAGTGACCTCTGCAAAACTGCAAACAAGCTGGAACTACTTCAAAGTATCCATACCTCTCCACATTCAGCTGAATATTCAGCTGTTTCCAGCTGGTAACTGCAGGATAAAAGAAGATATGAAATAAAACCCTCTTGGTGTGCGGTATGTTGAAGTTTCATTCACCTACAGGATATGCTTATACGAATTACCATTTGCAATAAGAGGCAAAAATGATTGTAGCAACATTTATCCACCCCAGAGTCTGATAGGCTATTAAGCTTGTATTATGTGCAATTACTGTTACAGCAGGTTGCAGTGGTATAGGCAACCACCAGTGGAAGATCACAAATAAACTTGTAGTGGGAATAATGATGTTCCTCTATGAGAACCAATACAAGCCCTTATTTAACTCACTTAAAATATACTGCACTCATTTATACTTATGTAGTTATTCCTTAACCTTGAGTAATTTTAGTAACATGCTTTTTATTTAATGAATCTTCATGGAAGAGTGAAGGTTGATGAGGTATTAACATGATTTACTTACTTTAAAAATATTTATCTTAAACTATTCTTAAGGTGCACCAGGCTTTATCTGCCCTATTGGCACTACAAAGGTCAGCATCTAAAGCATACCCAAATCACATAAATCATAACATTGTAATAAATCATAATTACCACATCAGTGCAATAAAACCATTCTCAGTACAATTAATACATAAAGATGTTAGTCTAAAAAATATAAATAGCCTATCAAATGGTTGCACCATTGCTTCAGAAACTTTGTTAATTGCTTTTTGAAATACGGTTCCTCACAAGGAGGTTTTAATTGATTTTGCGAGCATTTTCAATTAAAACATCAGTAGAGAAGAAATAATGTCAAACTCAATTTTTCAGGCAAGCAAGCATCTTAGAATTATTTATACAGCATGTTGCTGTTAGAGGTACCTCATCTGTAATAGTTGACAGGCCATGACTTCCACACAGAGGCGCAGATCCTCAGATGATGTAAACTGGAATAATAGCAGTAACTTCACTGGCATTAGAATAGTGTACAGGAGCTGTGGGAGCCAAAGATGCACCATGTCAGGGCCCTGTGTGAACTAGTAGGCTGTGATTGCCCTGACCAGCCTCACCTGGGACCTCCAGCCACACACCTCTGCATAAGGGTCCAGAAGCTCTTGGGTCTTCAGTTCTTGCCTGCACTATGTCATAGATATAACCCTGCCTCCAGTCCTGTCTCTGACCCCATCTCCTGGGTGGATCTCATATCTATGATATAGTTTATCTTCAGTCCTGTCTCCAGCCTTGCTTTGTGAGTGGGCTTTGGATCTATGTTGTAGCTTTGTTTCCAGTCCTGTCTCTTTCTCTATCTCCTGCTGCTCCTTTCTGGGCTCCCTGGATGAACTCTGGACCTGACTGATCACCTTGCCTTGTCTGCGGCTCTTCATGTAACTTGTTAACAACACTCTGCTCTGCCCATGCTGCTCAAATAGTGTGGGACTGCACCCTGTTTGGAGAGGGCGCTACTGCTGATGTGGTCACCTTGCCTTCTGGCCCACTTTCCCCATTGCAGTAGCCCTATAAGAGCATGGCTACGTGATAACACATCACAGAAGGTTAGGATACAAGTGGGGACTGGGCAACAACTGCTACATCAATTATGTATTTTTTAATGCTAATCTTGACTGTTCCTCCATTTCATGACGCTGTAAATTTCTCTGTCTTTAGCAACAGTTTCAGTTTGGTTCTTTGCAGACAAGAGCATGCCTACAAAAGGGACACTGGATGAGAGATGGACTCCAGCTGCATTCTCTGTGGAAGCAACACTTGAGAGCATACCCTAGCCCTCAGCCCTAGGTCTATTTTTAGTCTCCCTGGCTGATGTGGGCTTAAATCCCACCTCTGACATGCCTCAGCTTTCTTCTCCTTTCTTTCTGCCTTAGAAAGTTCACCTGAGAGAGTGGAGCACTATAACTTCTGCAATAAGGCTCTCTTCAGTGGTTGATTTGACTCCAGCTCAAAGGAATGCATGCTTTGCCATGGCCATGCCCCAACTTAGAGGCTTCAGCCATCAATGCCACAACCTCCTGGTTGCCAGCATTTGTGTTTTAGTAAGTGTACAGAGGTATTCCTGAACCATAGCACCAGACAATCCTTTCTGATTTCTCTCAAATAGTGTTTTTGCATGGATAAAACTATTAGAGAGACTTTGTGCTTAGCAGTATTCCAGTGACAGCACTGCCAATCCAATGTCTCATGCCACTGGAGTTTGATCCATTAAAATTCCTGTTAATTGCTTGGGAAAGTTTTGAGCCCAATGATGGGACAGCCCACATTCAGTGTGGAGAATTAAGGAGCTGGGGCTCAAGGGTGTACTCAGTACCCAAGTTAACATGATAGCATATGCATACCTAGTACATGACCCTCCATATACCTCTACTATCAAGAGGTGCTCTCAGAGAAGACAGTTCATGAAAACTAGTGACATCAACCATGAGCACCCTTCAGGAGCTCTGCACTCTGAATACTGATGTACTAGACTCTTCCAGCTCACAGACAAGTAGCAGGGAGGCCTGCTTTCCTTACAGCAAAAGCAGCATTGGTCATGTCACCCTACTTGGACTATCTGGGCCAAGATACAGGGTTACAGACATTATTCCTTTCCCTAACCTCTTGCAAGCAGCCTCTCCAGTCCCCAAACTAAAATTCATCTTTGCACATGGCACCTTGGCCTACTAAAAACATCTAAAGTAACCATAAGGAGGGAAAGTGTGAGCTCACAACTGCAGATTTCATGTTTTTTCTGGTGAATTTCATCTGATAAGGCAAGTTGTCCCTTCTGCAGAGGTTCTCTCCTTTGTCCTTCAGAGACGGGAGATTTTCTGATGTATCACTGGAACCCAGGAGGGAACTGGAAGTGCAAACTGGTCCTGAAAGTCATGGAGGAACAAATCTGCTACTACTGCTTCTCGAACAATCACCCCTTCCTGGGACCAGCCTGTCTGTGTGAGCAGAGGAAGGAAGAGCTGAATGGGCTGCGAGTTTCATACTCTGTCTAGAGGCTTTCTACTTCAAATCAGATTATAAAAAAACCAGACCTTCATTTGGCCCAGATCAGTGCTTTTGTTTCTGGTATTCCTAACCCGATATTTGGAGTAGATGTGGTGGCCTGCTCCTGTCTTGTGTTTTACACCTCCTGAATCCCTGAGCTTCTAACTCTTACCGTCTAAACAATGACAGCTTTGTGTTTTTCTTTCCTTACTTTGCATGGCTTTAAATCATGTGCTTTCTCACAGCTGAACAATTTTCTAAAAATTCTGGCCCAAGAATGCACAGCTGTGCTATACCACACTAGGTCATGGATCACAGATGGCAGAATCTGTGGGCTGAACATTAGGACACAGGTATGTCAGCTGTAGTATGATCGTGTTCGTATCATGTGTCAGGAGATGAATACAAACCTTGCTCCCTCTCCCTGTATTTTCTCAATAGGGCAACAGCGGATACATACTGATAAATAGAAAGTGAGAGCAATCAGTGAAGTATAAAGGTGGGGCCAATTCGACAGAAGAGCAGTATCCATGAAGTCTCAGACAAAAGAGTATGAATGTTTGTAAACTGTAACAAAGAACCCTCTTTTATGCTCCCCATTTCATAATCTTTCTTCCCTAAACAATACCCTCCTGACTGATTCCTCTGTGGCTAAAATGTACGATTATGATTGCCTTCAGGGATCAATTCATATAGACAGTGATCAGCCAAAAGCAGTCATTGCCTGATGATTATGAGACCCCAAGCTTTCTCCCATGCACTGAGTGAAGGAGGTACTGCCACAAAATTCTCACTGTGTGCAGTTCTTCACATCTGTACATATTTCCCTTTTTGAAGGACACTTTTTTGACCCAGCGCACTGTAATCTGGAAAGATTAAGACCAAATTACTAAACATTAAAAAAAAAAAGAAAGTAATGTCACTCATCATAATTCTAGGAGCCTTACAGAAAATGTTCCAAGCAGAATTGAACACAGGGACTAAAATCAATGAATGGAATGAGAATATGGGAGATTGGGTGAGTTACCAACTTTATTGTAAAAAGAAGATACCAAATCTTCACCTGCATTAGCTTCACTTAGATATCATGAGATTAAGTTATTTTTCATTCTCTGCTTGCTACACTTCATTTTAGAAGCATTGTTTTCACTAGACTTGAACCTATTCATTGTTCTTTGCTATGTTAACTAATAATGTAGAATTGACTTAACTTTTAGTAAACTTTGTCCAAGTTAGTTCTTGTGTTAGGTATTACTATTCACATGACTATACATTATACAATCACATTTTAAATTTATGTTCAATGGCCTTGCCTATTTTATTTTGAAGAGAAAAAGTGTTCTTTTATTTTTCATTTTTTGAATCGTTCTGTTTAATTGATCATAATTCCCATCATGTGCCAAGAAGAGTGGATCTTGATGCCTCTAGATGTGATTCAGGCAGGTATTGGAGTTTTGATTTCTCTGCTCTAACAGTTGCTTCTAGCAACTTTTTCAAAATGCTACCAGTGAGCTTTCTTTGTCAGGTCCCATCCAGACTTAGGAGTTCTTTGGCCTCTGGTTTCTGAGAAGTTAAATTTGACTTTGAGGTTAGTTAGTTAGTGAATGCAGAAAGCCTGACTAGACATTAGACTTTGTTTCATGACCTCAAATCCATTTTTCTGAGTCAAAGTAACAAAAGACCTCATCACATGCTTCAGATCAGTATTCATAGACTGTCATGACTATCATTAGAGTGGGAATCTCAGGAATTAAACAGCTTTCTGAAATAATTTCAGTCAACTTAATTGGTTATCCTTCTAATGTGTTACAAGAGATCTAATCAAAATATATCAAGCTATTAATGATCATCTTTGTTAGTACTTGTCTTAGTATTCATTAATATGTAATGATTCTCATTCAGTGATATCAGGAGTAATCTTCTTGATCCAGCCCTACTAAATCAAGATAATTGCAATCCTCCTTGAACAATATGGCACCAGCCCTCCATATGCATACAGCCCTCTTTCCTCTCTTTGTCTTTTACATAGAAGACATAAAGGGACACAAAAAAAAAATCTTTCTAGAAGTAGTCACTCTATGCATTTGCAAGTCTGTAGAGCCTGTAGACTGATCCAAGGAAGTATTACATTACTTCTCTGAGTAAGGGCAAATATTTCTGATTGAAACACTTGCCTTTTTTTCCCTGCAGCTGTATGTTATTGATCATCCTCTCTTTGTTGCAAAACTTTGATTTGTGGCAGAGCTGGGTGGAACTTTTCCATGTGGCTGTACACTGCTGGAAAAGAGGCCTCAGAAGAACTGCTTTTACCTTTCTCTTTACCAGTGGTCAGTCTGCTCTAATCTGCAGAAGATCAAAAATATGTGATATAGAGTTACCGCTATAGCAAATATAGACTTATTAGTATATCGGTTTCCTACATTGAAGATATAATACACTTGGGTCTCTCTTTTCAAACCAACTCTTGTCTATTTTTAGAGCCTAATAACAACTGTTCCTTGCAGAATGCATTGGGACTTATTGATGAAAAATGCTACATAAAAACTCCATGCTGTTATTACTCACCACACTCATCTCATCAATGTGTAAGATGAAGAAGAGCGATGAAAAAGGTGGAACTCCTCTGCGAACACTTTCCCCTCTCATGCTACAAATATTGCTGGAGCAGGAAAAAGGAGACAAGTCACTCAGGATCCTTCTCTCTGAATTTTTAAAGGATATGGGAAACCTGCAACACAAGGTTTTTGATTTAAGGGATTCTCACAGTTGTTTTTCCTAAAATTTAGTATATTATATAATGTCTACATAATTTAGAGAAGTAGTTTGTTCATCTATCATTCTGTTAAATCTGTTTTTTATAGTCTTTTTTGACCTTTTAAATCAAATGACATATCTGACCTTCCCAATGCATATGTGGCTAATAATTCTTTGCAAATAAGCACCAGAAGAATAGCTGCAGGAGGTAACAACTCTTCCTGCATGCTTGATCAAATACAGAAATTCTTCTTGCTTGGGTATTGTTAACTCCAGATTTTCCAACATGTGTCTTATTTTGCTGAGATTCAAGCATCATGTGTAATATCTTACAATATCTGAAAGGAAGCAAGCCAAGTCATTATTCATGAACAAAACGTGTGATGAAATTCATTTCAACACCTGTAACATTTTCTGTAATTTCAAAAATGAATTTCAGTAGGGATTTCAGATGCACATAATTCCTATCAGTTGAAGTATGAAAATGACAAATATCTATTAATATGAATATTTGGGGTCTGGAGTTAATTAATTCTCTTCAGCAAGGAGCAGATAGGATGGGTGATTGTTGTGCAAAGCCTCCTTTGCAAAAAGAAATAAAAGAGTTCTTAGGAGTATAACAAACTAAGATGCCAAAAGCTTTATCTTGTTTTTTCCTTTTATGGACCATAATCTCAGATCATGTAAACTGGCAAAGCTCAAAATATTTCCTTCAAAAGCAGGCCAAAGTAGCCAAAGAACTGGGCCACTGTGTCCTTCCTCATTTTTACCTCTTAGTAGGGAACAAAAACATTCCACAAAAAAAAAAAAAAAAAAAACTCAGAAAATGTGCACTCCAAGATTTTCTCTATACCTAAATATGAAATATTTAGCTATGCTCAGCTGCAGATAGTTTACCCTGTGTCTCTATTAGGATAAAAAGCAGAAAGAAAGCCTGAGGAAGCAGCTCAACAGGTACCCAGGTGTGTATAATCAAACCATATATCGTATATAATGTTAGAATATTAATAATAGAACAGTATATACATTATATGATATACATGTGATATGTATTAATATCATGCTATAAGTTGTTATATAATAATATAATTGTATATAATATATATTTTATATATATATTATACAATTAGAATAACATGCAAACTTAGGAATGAGTGTGTAATTACTATTGCTACTTTACTGAAAAGCTGGTAAATGTAAAAACTTTTCATTCTTTAAAAATAATCCCAGTAGGAGACACAAATGTTAAAAGTTCACAATGAAGCCACATATTTGATTAGACTTCTGCAATATCATTTTCTTCTCTGAGCTGGAAGCATAGATTGCTTTTGTAGCATTCACTGAAAGCAATTCAATACATATTTACAAAAGTATTTACTGGCAAATTCTCTATTGCATAACAAAGAGCTCTGTTTAAAAGCACAACAGCTTCCCTTCAAAGGGCGCGGGGGGGGGGTGTATAATTCAATTGTTGTTGTTTAAAGAAGTTGAAACTGAGGTACGGGAGTGCTGAATAGGGAAAGGCATAGACTTGTATTCTAGAGTTTTTCCTATATTCTTATTCTCATTGTAGAAAAGCTCTAGAGTTAACATATGCTTACTCCTTAACCCAGTGTATCAGAGAACACAGAAACGCCTTTTAAAAGTCCTGCTCAATTGCCTGTGGCCAAAGGACTGTTCTGTGGGATACAGTTTCCCTGACGTTTAGATCTTCAGTCAGTAGGAAATCTTGGAGATGACTGTAGCTAGTATACATCTTGCCAGTGATTAACATTTGGTGAGTATTTAAACTATCACATCATCACATTCTTTATTGCATCTTCGTGGAATACTTTCACTGAGCCTTCTTGTTCCATACTGACAACCTTCCACAAGTATTTTGTGACTGCTTTAACATCTTCCTTATAGCAGAGCTGTATATTTCACTTACTTAATTGTTCTTCACAAGCCACTTCTCCAGCTGCTTGACATTCTGGGCATTTTTCTCTCTCTTTCTTTTCAGGTTTTGGTGAAGTAGAGCCTAGAACTGTTGTAGATACCACTTGCAACAGCCATATACAGCAAGAGGCTTTCTGCAACTCAGAAAAGCTTTGGCCTTTACCCGGGTATTTTACATAAAAAAATCATGAGGCACTTACTGTCTGCTCTCACCTCTCCTTGGCTTGGTATCTCTGACTTCTTTTTTCTCTTTCTTGTCAAAGGCCCTGAAGCCAAACAGAGATTTGAGGGAATTTTGTCAGTGTTCTTTGACAAAAGCCAACTTGGGAAGACAAAGCCAGGTTTTACTACAACCCAGACCAGAACAACAAATTTCTTTGGAAATTTGACCATACTTTGACCAATTTGACCATTTTCTAATGGAAAAAACACAGCTCTGCTGTGTGAGAGAGAAATAAAAAGGCCTGTGAAGAAGTTTCCTGCCTGTTTGAGCTATTCTTGCAGGATGCCTGACTTAAGTCCAGCAGTTTTCTGAAACTTTCTGGGTTCTAACAGACTTGACACATCTAATAGGTCCCTATGAAGCATTTTTCATTCCCTTCCTTCTAAGGCCTAGTTAGCTCTGTTGAGACCCTGTTCACACTGAAGATGTCCTATTTGCCGTCTGTCCTTCACAATCCAAGGAAACCATTGCTTTGCTTTTTAATAGCAGATTTGACTTCTGGGAGGGTGTCTTTGCTTCCCTCTGAAATGCACATGATTATCACAACTAAAGGTGTGTTGTAAGGTAGAATTAACTGGCATTTTCTCTCAGGTAGTCTTCTCAGGTCTCCTGTCTTCATGCTCAAGGCTATTGCATTCACCAGACCTGGGACTGGCAGTGAATTTTCCTCACAGATCAAGCTGTAGGCAATCTCTGTGTGTGTGTGTGTGTGTGTGTGTGTGTGTGTGTGTGTGTGTGTGTTTAACCTCCTTTTTTGGAACGTAAAAGGGTCTGGTTTTTAGGAGTAAGTGGGACTTGGGGGACTTTTATTATATGCTTCACTATTGCAGGGTCCAGAGATGCCTAAGGTTGCTCCTGCTTCTCTTCCAACTATAATTCCCACCCACAGGTGGACCTATGGGTCCACAGGTCTATTGACGCATTAGACCGTGTCTATGGAGTAACTGTCCCATGGAGCTTTCTGAACTGTATATGTCAGGGCCACAGATGGCTTTGGAAGGACTGGACTCAGTGATCTCTTTCACCTGTGCAATGAACCTTTGACTACCCTTCAAATGAACCCTTGACTCTTGCCACTGAACTCAGCTGACAGTACCTTCTAAAGGCAGACTAGAATGAGGGAGAAAGGTTGAGCTTCAACTAGGTGTAAGGAATTTCTAAGAGGACGATAATACCTGAGTTTTGCTCCATGGTCTTTATTTCCTGCATGTGTTTGCATTCACTCCAGTGAACAAGGTTGCCTGTAGCAGCTGGAAAGGGTGAGAGAGAGCAGGTGCAAAGACCCTACCTACAAATCTGGGCCCATTAATCTGTAGCAGAGGAGACTCAGAGAGGTGTGATGAGACCAATCCAACTCAAAGAGATATTCTCAGCTGAATCAGACCAAGCAGTGAAAACTGTTTGAAATAATAGATCTGAAACATAGGGATGGCCCCCTCCCAGGTATGCACATCCTCCCTTCTCGTAGAGTTAGCATTCTGTTTTATGCATGATAGGCAGGTGGAAAAGTTCAGTTGTTATCAGAACAACACAACTCTAAAGATGCAAAGTCTTCACGCAGATACTTGTCCTTGTATATGAGAAAGGGAGAAGGACCAGCTCTGTCCTCCCTGCTCTACTCAATCCCTCTGGTATCTTCTTTTTAGTCTGATACGATGCACGTGATCTTTATTCCCTGCCTGCACTGATCAAACACCTAGCATCTCTGGATTTTCACCTCACTGCTGCAGTCTGCTGTATCCCTCAGCTCCTTATCAAAAATGTATAAGAACGTAAATAATTGCAAATAGCTCGTGATGTCAAGGCTATGTATCAGAAATCTCTTGAGTAAATGACCTAGCTGTGAGTGCTGCTTTAATCACTCTCAGTGAATTTCACTCTACAGGAATTTCATTTACATTATGTTTTTGCCTGTCATCTGTTTAATCTGTATTCATTTTACGGCTAAAACTGTTAAAGTAAAATCACAGTGTGCCCGTGGCTTTGAAAGCACTCAGAGGATTCCACTTTTGAAGGAAAATCCAGTCTAGCCTAACTGTAGCAATGCTGATATTGTGCTATAACCTGGCTTTGGCTCTGCAGGATAGTGAGGAATAATAAACTCTAAACAGAATCAATTAACCAATAGACACATGACTAATATTCTTCTCTTGGTATGAAGCGTTTTTATGTTCATGTCAGTTTTATGTCAGTGTGCCTGCAAGGATCAAGGCTGCAATCAAGATGTGCTGAAGTAGTAGTCTGTTTACCTCTGAGCACAAATATTTACTACTGTGTAGGTCTGTCTTCCTCTTATCTGTAGTACAGGTGATTTACAGGAAAAGCTGTGTATCTATCCATCTCTCTATATTTATCTATATATATCTCAAACTCAATTGCAGAAAGCTGAAAACCAGCGAGTAATTTTACTAAAAAATTAAAAGATCATGACAACACCATGAAGAGAATACCTCACTAATTCAAACAAAAGCTCATAAGAATCATATCACAAAAAAAAAGTAAGCTATATTTATGAAATGTATCAAATGATTCACAGTCAAACATCAAATAACTGTTGCACGTATTTCTGCCGTGACTGAGAGTGCCTTTTGTATTAGGTAAGTTTTCCTCTTACCTAAATGGCATTTAAAACAATAATGGATGGCATTTGCATTATTCCTTTGTTTGAAGACCAATAAGCAACATATGTTCCTCTAAGAAGAGGAAGATTGGGTCAGGCAATCCTCTGGAAGAGGAGGAGGACTACCCATTCTGCTGGGAGTAACTAGAGGTGCTCGAGGAGTGAAGGCTGGCCGCCATAGAGCAAGACAGGCTTAACGGGGAGACTTTACAGTGAAGCAGGTGCCAAGCAGCACCAGCAGAAGTGAAGAGTGCTGTCAAGCCTCTGAGATCATGAAAATTTCCCTACAGACCTAAGAGGACTGTATATAATTTGTCACTTTCCAGGAAGTCTCTGAGCTAGCTAAAACCAAGCCCCAAAACAAGGACTTGGGGTACAGTGGTAGAAGAAGCTTGATTTATCAACTCTTCTTTTTTATTCTGACTCACTCAGTTATTTTGAGTTTTCTCTGTTTTAAAACTACTCTATTTTAGTCTACTAAAATCTGATATCTTGGAGCTCTAAGCCTTCCTGGTCTTTTTGAGAGAACTTGGTCTCATTATTAGTGGAAGGTTTAGGCAGGTCCACCTCATAGGTCTGGCTGATTTGCATCCCTATTTTAGAGATCATCATGATTTATTAAATAAATTCTAAAAAGTAGCAGGGGCACCTGAAAATGTTTTGTTTTAGTTTTACGAGATAAGATGGAAATCTGAAAGCTTGAGATAGAAAAGAGGTGTCATAATGCCAAGGACTGTCTTGTGATTTTAAAACAAGAAAATTATTATTTTTTCACCAAAACCAGCATATTCTTTTTCTCTTCTTTATCATAATATTAATGGTACTGACCTGCTTCTAGAAAGCCCTTTGAAGTCTGTTGATGTAATACATAAGCATAATGAATTATTACTTTACTACTACTACTAACACCTCCCCAGCACTAGTGTGATACCAGAGTCACTACAACTATATTGTGATAGGTGGAGCAATTGCTTTGGCTGATAAACACACTGACCCAAGTTTGATGAGGGATTTCAGCAAATGAGATGTCCCTGTCTCTTTGCAAACTGCTTCTCCTTTCCGAACAGCTGTAATGCATTAGCAATGTTGTATTGGTGGGCTTTATAAAATAATGTCAAGTTTTTTTTTCCTAGTGTACAGTATTAGTTTTTCCACTCTAGTTCACTGCTTTCTAGTAATTTTATTTCTATTTCCCCCTTCACCTTCTTTAAGGTGTTTCTGCAAGGTCTGACATTTGAAGGAAGCGACTTCCCAGGATGATTCAAACTACTTGAATTGAAATGCTAGGATTTTATTATTTCTTAGAACTACCTGAGCTGTCTAAAATACAGTCATACTTCAGAGTTTTTTTACGGTATCCATTTTTAATTGACAAAAATCCGTTCTTTTCTGTCTTTTTTTGACAATGATAAAACCAATTTGCTCCCCATCCATTGAAAATTAAGAGGTTATGTCAAGTAAACAGTGATCTAATTTTCCTCATCTTTTTCTATCATCATTCATTAGTGTGTATTTTTACTTTTTTGTTTACATTTTTTAGAAAAGCACTACTTTTGTTTTGCATTTGTTATGATTTGAGAAACTATCTTTTTTCTGTGTCTCCCTTCCTATGTCTTTCTTGTTTCTGATGCACCAGGGATGACTAAGACACAATCAGAGTCTAGATATTTGTTTAGTGAGAGGCTTTCCATTGGCTTATTTTTTTATAGGTGCTGTGAATTGTGAGGATTCATGGTGCGCAGTTATGTTAAACAGCAGTATTTAATTTAAGAACACTTCTTTTACAAGATACTACATTTTATACTTTCCCTTCTAGTAGTTCTGATCAGTCAAGTTTTAGAAGTTCTTACTTTACAGTTTCCAGCTTAAGGTGCTTCTGTAAGTTACTTATCTTGAAGTTAAAAGTAGCTGGTAGTAGAATTTTTTAATCACAATTGTAGTAAGTCTTCACAAAACAATTAGCACAAGTAATCAAAACTAACAACTTTCTCTCAAAGTGTTAGGAGCAGAAAATTTGGCAGCAAGTATTTGGGGCTAATTGAAGATCAACATAGAAAAAGATGACTCAGAAAAGATAAGGACTTGCACAGAAATTAAATCAGTTCATTTTATCTGTGTTCACCATGGAGGAAACTAGGAGAATTCCCATGTTAGAACCCTTCTTTGTGACAGAATTATCAGATCATTTGTTAGAAACTGAAATGAGCATAGAGGAGGGCAAGAAGCAAACTCACAAAATGTGCAATAACAAATCACCAGAGCCAGATGTTATTTACCCACGAGTTCTAAAAAATGAGTGGAAGAAATTGTAGAGCTATTAAGGGCAGCATACAATCTCTTGCTTGAAATTGCCTTAACCTGACACCAACTTTTAAAGAGGCTTCCAATGTCCCTCTAGGAACTACAGATCGGTAAGCCTGATGTCTCTATTGACCAAATAGCAGGAACTCTTATAAAGAAGAGGATTAGTGAGCACTGGTAAACAAGATCTACTTAAGAAAAGTCAGCAAAACTTTTATTGAAGAAAGACTTCCCAAAACCACTGTAGTTCTTTGAAAAGGTAAACAAACAGGTGGATAAACTGGTCCAATTGGATTTTGTAAAGACTTCTGACAAAGCTCTTGACCTGAAGGCTTTCAAGGAAACTAAGCAGCCTTGGGATAAAAGGGAAGGTCCTCATTCAGATAAATAATTGGTTAAAAGAAAGAAAACAAAAGGAAGGAACAAACATATTTCTCATAATGGAGAGAAATCACCAGGGAAGTTCTACAGAATTTAACTGTCTGTCTGAAATAAACATAATCCCTTGCAGTACTGATGTCTAGCTCATCTTTTATCTGACATTGTATCTGTGTGGTCATTTGTTGCTGCTGTGTAATTCCTCTTCCTTGAAATCGCTCTCTACATACAATCTTAGGTTGATTCCTTCTGCTCTGTATGGTCATTTGTCATCAGTCTCCTATCTGATTTGGTCATGGAGGAGTCTTTAACTTGGTTCTTGTCCCTAACTTCTGTCTCCTTCCATCATTCCTCCTTTCTGTCCATTCAGACCTTTATAAAGTTTCAGACAGTTCCCCAGTGAAACAAGCTGAGTATCAGCTTGGCTGGATCCTGCTGCGCTCTTCAAGGCTTTAGTGCAAGATGATGGCAAGATGCTGCAATGGCCATTAGCTGGTAATGTTACAGCAATGGTTTATCATCTCCCATTGCATGAAAAATCGGTGACTGGCTGTTAGCCCTGTGATGTAGTTGCCGCATCCTTCCCTGAAGTGGGGAATGGCAGCCTTACCTCCACGTCAGCTTCCAGTTTCAAGTGTTTACACATTTGGGATCATTAGTGACACTCACTGGCAGATAGGAAAGATTCATTTGACCTACAGCAGGATCTGGTGCTTTTCCCTGCTGTTGTGGCCCAGAACCAATACTGTGATTCCTTTCCATGCTTTATGTTCCCATCTTAGTACAGATTCCCTTATTATTTACTGATCCATGAAGCACTCACTGTGCCCAGCTAGTGGCAGAGAGAAATCCTGTTATGCTCCATGTTCCTCTCCCACGCACTTCAAAATTTCTCACTTACAAGAATAAATTACTTCCAAAACACCAAGGGTTTTTTTTCTTCTTCAGAGATAGATATCTGGCTGCTCTGCTGGCTGGCAGGGGCAATCAATCCTTTGGTTATGTAAATCTTTTGAAATGTATGTTACTGTAGCATTAAAATCTCTCTCAACTTTTTCTGCTGGTAGAAATTAATTCTGATCTTCATAAACGTATCCAGAGTAGTTAATTTCTGGGATATGGCTGTATAAACATAAGAAATATATTTTGCTACTGAAAATATTTCTGTGAGAAAAGTATGTTAATTGAAATACAATGGTTGTTTAAAAATTATATATCTCTCTCAAGTATGGTGCTGAAATACTGATATTCTAAATGGAAGACACTTGAAATGGTCCTCCTGACATTTTTATCCTTTCAGCAAAGATAGAAAAGTGATGTTAAAAATTGATTCTAAAACTAAGTGTAAAAAGTTTTTATTTCTGAAATACATTAAAATAAAGAGAATTTTTCATAAGGGAAATGTGGTTTTTTATGATATGACTGTTGAGCAGAGCTTTGAATTTTTAATTGTTTATTTGTGAGATTCACTAGAATTGTCAGGTTAGTCCTTCTGTCACAAAACTGTTAAAATTACTGCAGGGGAAAGGTGCTTGCTCAAAACCAAACAGAATCTGAGTTACTTTGATTTTAGCACAGAAAATAGTTCAGTTTTATGAAAAGATGATAGAACCCCAGCCCAAGATGAATGGTGGGCATTGCTACATCATCTTGGAATTAGCTCTGAGAAGTGATTCATTAAAAGTGTCATCTTCCTTTTAGTTTATTTGTATTATTCAACAACTGGCTCAACATTACTTCATTTACATTTACATCTCAATAAGATTAAATCGCTATTTTACTTGACCTTGTCCAAATTCACTAATATCAAAACAGCTAGCATTTCACAAGATCTTATCTGTTATAAATAACCGTTTCTCTCTTTTTTTCTAGCTAAACTGTTGTACCACAAGCCAATCAAAATACTCCCCAGCCCTTACAACCTGGCACTTCACAAGCCTTATGGCCTGACTCCTCAATTAACAAAAAATAAATGCAATCTCTGTCAAAAGTAAATCATACTTTCCTACACCCTTTATGCAAAGTCCGCTTTACTACACTTCTGTTCTACAAACTAGAAAGTTCTTTTCTGGTTAATTTCTAACTAAAAGCATCTTTAGGAGTAGCAGATAAAGATGATCCAGACAAACACAAGGCAGCTATCTGAGAAATTAAAATCGTGCTTTTATGTTACAAGTATGTCAAATCATGCTGTTAGTCCCTTTGTTAAGTTTCATGGACAAAATGTTTTACTGTGATCTGCCCGCAAGGTCCTGGGGACCTAGGAAGTCTTCCCAGCATCTTGACAAAAATCTGAAGCACCTTCACAGTTTTGCTGCTCTGGTCTTCACGCCTTTGTTGCATTCCAAGGACTGCATATAAGCTCTGAGAATACATCCTAGAAAAGCTGTTAATTTAATATTTTCTTAATGGAAACATAGGTTTCTCTTTTGCAGGGTTTGTTAGAAGCAAATTACTAAGCAAAATTTTCTGTACCACGTTGAGAATAACCCTGGCTTTGTAAGACTTATAATTCTTTTCTGCATGCTGTGGGTGGTGAGCTTCCTTGGTGGACTTTCCTAGGAGACTACAGCTTTAGCACTGATCCTGCAGCTCAGGAGCATGTTCCCCACCGGTTTCACTGCTGAACAACGGGGCCTATGACTTCCACAGAGGTTCCACACACATGTGATAATCCAGAAATATTTCTGTTTCTTTTTCAATTTGGGATCTCAACCAGAAGAGCAGTGTATTAATGAAAGAGAAGTGGAAAACATAAATCAATTAGGAAATGACTCGAATTACTTTTGACAAATAATAAAAAGAAGCAAGCTTTATACGTTATGAAAAATCCAATCAGTTTACAAATTACTCCTCCTTTTAACTAAAACCTGACAGACTAACTTGCAACAAATGCTTACTCTGAGTTTTTCCTCTCTTTTTCAAACTAGAACATTAATTCTCATAATATCTTTGAATACATTTGAATATGCTAAACAAACAGAACACTTGACTTTTTAAAAATAGTTATTCCGATTAAAATAAGGTTAAGTACCAGGGCCAGCGATGTCACAGTGGTGACTCCAAGGGGTCCAGTGTATTGTCCACAGTACCATGAATGCTCATAGAAAGTGTGTGTGAAAGAAGGTATACAAACATGGCTGAAGTTAATACATTTAGAAATTCAAGCTTATATGACTGGTCATTCCTGTAATGTTCCCCAACCTCTGTTACTAATGTCAGATGCTATTAGCAAGACTAAAGTATAATATCAGGTAACATATTGTTGCTTTATTCAGAATAAAAGAATATTGAAGAAAAGTGATATTTAGGCTTTGTGATATCCTTTGACAAGAATTAGATCTCCAGACTTGGGCGATGGTTTTATTGTTAGTAATATCTACAGCAAATACAAAGAAGAAAACTTTTTTTATTGGAAGGAAAATGGTAAAGATACATTTCCTACAACTTCAAATTGGTGCTAAGATAACAGCACAGTTAATATAAAATGGAGATTTAACATGCATTGAACAGTACTTTACAGCCACCACAGTGCTATGCCATGAATAAACTTGGCCATTAACTGCAATTAATTTAATTTTCCAGGAGTTATTAAGTATGGGCAAGTAGGTATAAAATTGAGACAAAAATACGCTAGATCACAGAAATATAACATAATTTAGATCAGAAGCGACCTCTGGAGGTTATCTGGTCCAACTTGTAGCTCACAGCAGGGCTAACTCCAAAGTTAGATCAGGTGGCTCAGGGACGACATTTTCCTTTTTTGAGGATCAACTCAAACAGCTGTAATTCCACTGATTCCATCATTTTGTATTGTAACCATAGACTGAGACTCAGCTAGCTATACACAGAGAGACAAGCTCTGGCCCCAGAGACATAACCTAACTCAACAGAGGAAACTCAGTAAACGGCCCAAGTCAATTGATGGAGGTACCTCAGCTAGTCCTAAGTCTACCAACAATGGGAAGCAATGGTCAGTGTACCAGCTTTTTAATTTTTGAGCACAGCATGGAAAATTTAAACATCATCAGTTTTCAGCCTTGGCCAGAACCAGATCTATAGATGGTTCTTATAGGAAAGCCATCACAGCAGATGAATTCCTGCTAATTACAGTATAGAGACTGAAAGAGGTTGGCACTGACAGGGGTAATGCTGAGTAGCGTGGGGAAAAAGGAAGCAAACGCAGGAAACATGTCCAATGAAATCCAAAGGTCTGATTGTGGCATAGGTGGGGCTATCCGAACTAGCATTGATTTAACTACATCACCTCATAACAGCACCAGAAATAGCTTATTGCTCTACAGAAATCCTGTTGCTACTTCAGACTTCACAGTGCAAAGTGAAAGCCGCAGGCTATTCATTTAATGCTATCTAGTAACGTCTTTTAAAGTATGAACCAAATGTTTCTTTTTTCAGTCAGCTAGGACTGTGTGTATCTTGATCCGATGGGACTATCAGCAAATGTGAGTGTTGTTTACTGTTGTAAAATGAATATCTTTAGAGGAAATAAACTATGATTTATTTTACTAGGACAATTAATTATGTGAACTCAAAAGGTTCAATGAAATTTAGTATTGATTATTTTATGTATATAATTTCTTTTTGCAAATGGATGTACTAGTATATTTCAATAATTATCTGTTGACCTAATTTTAAAACACTAAGTCTACAATGCCATTTATGTTTTAGGAAAGCTCTGGGGAAAGAAAAAGAAGACTCACAATTTTCTCTTTCTTGAGATGCAAGACACACACTGAAATTCAAATTCCTTTTAAATTCTACTTATCCACTGTGGGACTCCTGTTTGTTTATGTATTTGACTACTCTATTCTACAGAAAATTTATTTCTAAGTTTGCCCCAAAAGATCTTCCCTGGCAGCTATCAGGTCATCATTGCTGATTTTTGAGCTCATGTTAAGAAATTAACCAGGAATACCCAACAACTCTGTGAATTTGCCATGCTATGGTTTGACTCCATACATCTTAATAAAGTAGTTCACAGAAGAGAAGCATGCCTATTGCTTTTAAAGGGAGTTACACTGCCATTTTGAGGCATTTGTCAAGAAAACGGAGGAAGTATGCTTTCCTCCACTTCTTTTAAATCCTATGACAAGGGCATTCAAATCTGTCTTCCCCTCCCAATTGTCCCCAAATTGCTAAAAGAGAAAACAAAATGAAACCCAGCTTTTCTTTGTCCTTGATGTGAGTCTAAAACAGTACAACTATAAATTTATGACCCTCACTATCCTCCTCTATCATTTTCTTCACTCTTCAAATAACATTTCCCAGTTAAAAATATGCTGTGAACTTGGATTAAACTTGCTAAGAGCTTGAAGCATGACAGGAGAAATTATTTTTATCAGATTTACTATTTGTCAAGGGAGAAAAGAAGGCCCAGGCAAAAAAAACCCAGCAGAATCATTTGCTTCTGAAATCCAAACTGATAACAGTAGCAACCCAAGTAATCTCAGGTCTCAGATCTCTCTGTTTTATTTTCTCGTAAAACAGCAAATTAATTCAATTAGTTGAAATAGGCAATGCATACTTAATGTGACAATTTGAAATGGGAGTAATACATTTAGCTTTGAGAATTCTAATGATATCACTAAGGTTGTTTATAGAAAGCTACAAAATTGTATGTTTGCTATTGAACATCATCATCTTTGAGATGGAGGCTGAATGACTCCTGGGTCTGATAAGAGAAAGCAGTCTTTCATTTCTAGCTCACTGTTTTGAATCTGAGTCAGGATGACAACAATGAGAGGTCATTATCAACGGAAGCAGGCAAGCAAAGTATCCTCTATAAAAGGAGTTTATGGTGTCAGACAGTGTCCTAGGGTGCTGGTACCTGCGTAAGTAGTGTGATTTGCATGCAGAGCTGCTCTACAAGAACATTAGGATCAAGCCACTGCCTAGCCAACAGTACAGTCCCCACTCTGTGGAGAGAGAACCTTGGTTCCAAGTGCCATCAAACACCTGACTTCCATAAAAAATTAAAGTCACTTTGTAAAACAAAGAGTAATGGCCTCTATAACAGAAATTGTTTATCTTTTTGAGATGGAGTAATCTAAAACTAGAGTTAAACAACCTTTATGGTAGGGGAATCCTGAAGAACTTCAAGGCTTTTCAGTTACCCACAGATTATGTGACTCTTGGCAAGTCTGACTATTCACAGCCCACAAAGACGTTTTCTTATCGTGGTACACGTTAGCTTCACTGTACTCAAAATCATTGGTTTTGCATAGGTGCCCTAGGAGATACTTCTGAAGGTAGTAGAAATGTACTAGTGATAGTCTGCAGACCATTTATTAGGCACAACAATTATGCATGAATCATAAGGCTTAAAGAGGGTTATGGTTATGCTGCCACTGGAGGCACTACTGCAAGTCAGCTTTATTATCCATATAAGAATCAGACCTGTAAGTGTAACCTGTGGTGCAAGCAGAGACTGTTGACTTAAGCACACAAAACCCATGTTTCAAGATTTGCTTCAGCGTAATAAGCCATTTAAACACTGGCTGTCAGGGGCCTGAGCACATCTCTCCTCTCCTGGAGTTTTTGCTGCCTGGGCTCAGAGCCAGCCTAGAAATAGGGCAGCTAGTGACCTTGAAGGAAAAAGCTAGAAGCCTCAGCAAGGGCCTGCCCCTTTTTCACTTGGGAGCTGCTTTTAACCTGAGTGTCTTGTCCTTAGTTCCCACCTGAGCTATGGTACTGCCACAGTACAGGTATGTGTCTGGCTGGCCATGTACCTTGTTGATCTGGACCCTGACCCTTACTCATGAACTGTACTTCCTGGCTCAACCTTGGATTTGCCTCATCACTTGCCTGGAGATCATTGCACTGTGGCTGACCCTGGTTATTGTCTCTGGACTTGATCCTGACCATGACCATGGCTTGCTGACTCCAACTGCTCTCAAAAAACTAACACAGTATTCAGTCTTCTTCCAAAGTCCTTGTATGAAAGGGTATATTTAGAAGCCAGCAGGCTTCTCCACTCCAGACTTCTCTTCAATGATGGCAGAACAGTCTTAAGGTACAGATGGATGAATCCTTCTGCATGCAGGTGGTCTGTGCTAAGAGGTTACCATTCTCAGCCACCTGCTCTGAACTTCCTCCTGGAGTTTACCTCTTAGTTTTGCTAGTTTAACTATTGCTTTAACCAGTGTTTAACCCTGTTTTGTGAGACAGGGTGGATTAAAACAGCAAAAACAAATTCCTATTCTATATATTTAAAAATCTGAAACATCTTACCATGCTTTTAAAGATCAAGGACTATCTCCCAGGTTAGCAGCTGGCAAAAGGTCTTTTTTACTTACAACATTAATACATGTGCTAGACAAATGAGTGGGTTATAGAGGACCCCACAACATTATTATTAAAGAAGAGATCTCATTACACAGTTTTGTAGTTTTAAGCTGTGAGATGCTACTCTTGAAAATATGATTTTTTAAATCTGAGTGACTACTTATAGAATTTGGTTTTAATTTTGGGCACAAACATTTTAAAAGTTGTTGTTTATATGAAGGATTCTGTATTTATGACTCAGAAATTAGCTGAACAAATGAAACAGAGCTAGTTTAAGCTGTTATATTGCATTCTGTCTGTTCCCAAGGAGTCTTTGAAGTGTGCAGTACATCCTCGCTTAAGTTTTTAAGAGTTTCTCTGAGTTACAGTGCACTAATGGGGATTAAAAAAAAGGGATTATTCTAAGATTGCCACAATCTCTGAAAGACTGAGTGGGCTAAGAAGTTTATTTCTCTTTACAGAGTACTTTCACTGTGATGTTATTCAAGCTATTCTTTTTCTTTTCTCCTTCCAGAGCAGCATTAGAAAGCTGCAGTGGTTATAAATCCTTCATTATGGCTTTTCAAGCTGGAAATGTCAAGGTGCATTCACCATTTACCTCAACAGACCTGTTCTTGGTGGCTATTACAAATAAGGTGAAACATGAGTCACTGTCATGCAGCATTATTCTGGCTTATCACTACAGCTATCTTTGTATATAACTTTTGCATCATCAGAAATATAATCTTTTACTATTTCTAGAATTTAAACACTTACTTTGCTCTCAAACTTCTTTCCAAAGAACAATTTTAAATGGCATTTCAAGAAATTACTGGTTACCTTCAATTACAAAGATGGGCCATGTACACACTAGTGCAATTAGTGTGTAACTAGGGTGTAAAAAAGTTGTAGACATGAATGAAACCACACCACCAGTCCTGGGGCCAGGGAAAACTCTCAGAATTTGATCCTGTCAGCAGCATAGACATAGAAATATTTTATTTAAGGTGGTAAGGAACAGAGAAATAGCCTTATTTCTATTTTTTTTCCTTTTTTTTGTAAAGAGAACCAAGCAGATGATATGCTCTTTTCTTGAGCAGACTGAGAGACTGTACAGAAATAAAAATGCCTCACGTAGATGGAAAATTACAAAAACTAGATGAAATAGTAGCCTCATTATTTTCAGTGCTGAACTCCAATACCACAGAACTGTTATAAAAGGATGATTTAGCTTAGGATAATACTCCCAGCTGCCTTATTTTCCTGTTAACAATGTTTGTTTCTCTCCATGGCTGAAGTAGCACTTCAAGGTTCTGCAAGGATAATGTATGGAAACTTCTGCTATTGATTTCTGGGGGGAAAGACTAAGGAATTATTCTTCTGTCTGCATATGTTATTATTTAGGACATAAACCAATATTTCCTGGTAGAAGGAAGCAGACCAAAAAAACATAGGAGAAAGGGAAAGACATGAAAGGCTGAGAGTGTTGTTCATGTTCTCTGAAATTTTTTCAGTGCTAAAATATGAATATGAAAAATTTATGTCAATAATTTGTCAGACAGTTGCAAAATTAAGTGCAAAGATGGCTGTTTGCATTTCCACTACCTTTAGCACTTTAGCTATACTGCAATATCACTGTGATCTGAAAGTTGAGGCTCTAAAATAAATGTATTGCATACATTTGATATGTAACTGAATGTGTTTAACATCCTTGTGCTTTCTTTGACTAACAGCAGTAGGCTTTTACTGCAAAGGACCTGGACCATGAAAGCAGGCCTGGATTTATTTGGAGCTGGGGCAGGAGGAATATGGAAGGCTCTAAGCTAGTAAGGAGCACATTCCTGTGTCCCCTTCCTCGCCCTCTCTTCTTCCCTCCCCTCCAACCCATTTAGACTGGAGCTGCTTGCCCTTAAGGTATGAAATCTGACCCCTATGTAAGGCAATATTTTTGCCATTGATTTCAAGCTTTTCCGCAGGTATCCTCTTATGCCTCTCTGCCATAAATGTGGCAGGATCAGGTTTCTGAGCCATGCCATGAGCTATTGTGTGTGCTCTTTGACAAAATAAGCAAGGCAAAGAAGTCCGTCTGAGAACCGACGTGCATTTGTGTTGAACAGAGAGACTGACCTTTCTGTTTGCCTGTGATCTTTACTAGAAGTTGATTTGAGTCACAGACTTGAATCTGAACATCTCTGGATTCTATGGTGTTTAAAATCTGGATGTCACTTTAGTCTAAAACAGAACTTAATAGTTTGAACCTATCTCTATTTTGCAGAAATCTTTCAGCTAAACCTAAAAACAAACCACAAAATACCACTTATCAAGCTATTGTAATAGCTGTCGTACCTACATTCTGTCTTAACTTTGCTTCTCTGCGGCGTTGGCAGAAAAAGAAGGAAGAAATCATAAGACTAACCTATCTTTTCATACACCACATCTGGTGAGCATGGCTTAAAATGCAGCATTCAGGGAGAGCATTTTGATTTGTGGTGCTGTCTCAGGCATTCATATTCATAAATTGTCTGAAAAATTATGTTCCTCCTTATGCAGGGTTCTATTTCTGTAGCCTCTGACCCATTATATGAATAATATTATTTAATAAACAAGCCACATATAATTCAACTCTATCAACCTGAAATATAGGAGATTTTCTGCAGCTTTCAGAATGTCACAGATCTTCCTCTGCTAGCTAAACTGCAAAAAACAGTTTCAAAGACCGGGTAAATATTAAAGTGTCACAGCCGTGTTAAGTGAATCCATTTCATAATGTTTCTGTACCCTGCTGGAAAAGGGGCAGGTGTGCCCTACAGTGCTTGAATTCCTGGGATTATCTATGCCATTTATTCCCAGAGATGATTACCTTAATTTAACGGACTAAAGATTGCATACTCAAGTCTACATTCAGTAAGGGTTTTGTGCAGATACATAACTCTATGCATGGAAGTTGTCCTGTTGTCGTCAATATATCCCATTTATAAAAATAAGAAACAATGCTGCTGTCCCCTATTTGGTTTAAACATATCACTTAAAGCTTATAAAAATAAGTTCACTAAGCATTTGAATATCACAATGATAAGCACACAAAAATCCCTGAACATATCAGTATTACTGTCAGAGAGGGATTTGAATGTGGTTCAATAAATAAAGCATGCAATCACATGCTGAAGGAGTATAAAAAGATGTATAGGACAGCTGGTTCATCCCTTGAGCACTATCTAGTCTGTGCTGCTGGGCCCCAATCCAAAGCCAGCAATTGCAGCAAAAACCTCCCAGTGACAGCAGTGAGCTGTGGACTAGGCCCTTGGTGAGGAAGGTACCTGTTCTAAAATTAGCACATATATCTAAAGACTTAGATATGTTACAGAGGCAGAAAGAATCATGGAACTGTAGAACAATTTAGGTTGGAAGGGACCTCTGCAGGAGATCTGGTCCAACTGCCTGCTCAAAGCAGGACCAACTTCAAAGCCAGAACAGATTGCTTAGGACCTTTTCTAGGTGATATTTAAATCACTAATATATTTTTTTAAATGCCTGGGTATCCTGTTCCAGTGCTTAGCCAATCTCATTGTGAAATTTCCACAGGCAACCATCCATCAGAAACTGTCCGGCTTTTTGGTGTTTCATTTTGCAGGCATTCTTTCAGCATAGCTGTCTTTTCAAGTTTTTACCCATCTATATGGGTAAGTCTCCAAGTTATCCACCAAGCTTTTATAACGTCCAGTCTTGACTGGGTAATGAGTACAATATAAGCTATAAAATTAGGGCATATAAAATAAGCAGAATACAGTCATGTTTTATATTCGGCAGTCCTTTTGGTGTTTTAAGCTTCCGTCCCTCGCTGTGCTAAAAGTTTTCTCACCCCACAGAGAAGGAGTGGCACGTATCCTCTAAAAAATCACCGAGATAACAGAGACACTTTTTGCAAAGACCCTTTGTTTGTTAATGTGAAGGTGAAGAATTCTTATGCTAGGACACTTTTCGAGGTGAGATTGCAGTTTTTGAATTGCATAACACATAAGGATAAAAATTTGCTGGGGGAGAGAAGTAGCTCTGGGCATTTAACTCTTTTGCCATTTAGATCTTCCTACTATCATTGGCTGATGCAGCACATCCAGTGACACAGCTTTGCCTATTCAGAGAAGAGCTGCAGCTTGCATTCAGTGTACCCGAAAAACGTCACAGTGCCTTTTTTCCAGTATTTTATAGGTTTATGGCTCATAAAAAACAAATTTAGTTCTTGTTGCCTGTTTGACTTATAATAAAGTATCATTTCATATTCTTTCTTTCTTTGCAATGCTTTTCCATGTTCCCTGGTTTCCACTTGGAATAAAGTTATTAGCCATTTTCAGAAAATCAACTTGAGCTAGGAGATGTAACCAGCATGTGGTTATACCTGCAGTAGTTTGCATAAAGTCTCATTTCATGGGGTGCCTGCCTTTGGTGGACCATTTCATTATCATGCAAACGGAGCTGGTCCATTTTTGCAGACAATCTAATTGTCAGCATAAAACGCCCTCATTATTTTTATAGCATGACAGTTTGTAGGAGGCTATCAAAGGTAACAGAAACCCATATAACAGCATGAGTTTTCAGAAATGGGGGCTATTTTTTATCAAAGTCTGTATGTGCTGGGTACTAGCTCCAGTCTAGAATCACACACAAATCTCTGCTACTCTAAACAGCACAACTCTTCTGAAGTCTGAATGTACACTGCCTCAGTCAATGGGAACAATACTGGTTTCCTAATGTGTAGACTTGAAGCCTTCCTCCCCTGACGTTTGTCTTTCTGAACAGCTGTAGATCTTAAACCTCGAAGGAAATACTGTGCTGTGCTTACGCAGCTGCAGCAAAGGAATTAAGATGGATAAAGCACTGCTAAAGTAGCAAATGGATAGCAACCTGACCTCCTTTTGTCTAGTAATCTGAATGAACACACTTAAACTTTTATCCTGCTTCCAGACAGTAAATCTTGTCTTTTCAGAAAACGCTGCAAATTTAACAGAGTTGAACTTTGGAATACAGACATCCAAACGTAAAAACATTTGCCCATTATTTTGTTTGGCTCTTGCAAAAACTATATAATGAGGTTGTTTAACTAAAAAGGCACCTTAGGAACATTTCCAGTTTTCGCATGGGGTGAGATATATTTCAAGGTTCTAAAATATAGACAAAATATTAAAGTAGAAAAAAAATCTTTCCTGTTTTTTTGTTATAAGCAATGCTTGCAGTGTGGATTCGAAGAGTCATTATTTATATTTACTTGTTTACATAGAGACTTTCCAGTGTTGTGCAGTAGTTTGAAGTGGAAAAGAAGCTATGGGAAAGTGATAATCAAGGTTTTAATGCAGCAAGGATCAGTCACTTCTGAATCACATTGACAGAAAATAAGAAGCCCGAATCTTTTGATGATTATGAGAGTTGTAATCCTCAGCTAGGTAATAGAGAATGACAAAGCAGCTAGAGATCAAAGGTTACTTTTCAGTTTCTGAGAATATACAATATTATTTAATGTAATTGAGATATCAGTTCTGTTGTATCAGAGCTGGATTTATATTTTTCCATTGTCAGCCTCCAACTGCAAACTATAACCTACAAATATATATGCTGTGCTAACTAGGGATAGATTAGACTACTGTTACCAGTGCATGTTGATTATTAAGGAATCTATTTTCTTGTCTTTAATTTTTGGCACTAAACTTGTGGTCAGGTGAACAATAATGAATGGTAAGTGGACATTTGCCTCTTCTAGTCATTAGAAAATGATTAATCGCCATTAAACTGTATATATAACTTCAGGATGCTGTGCTGCTGTCACTAGTACTACCATTTCTCAGCCAGAAAACTGGCAGCCCTGGTTCCATTTCCTTCTTTGCACAAAAACATTTAAAGCTACATCTCCGATCCTCCAAGAGCTTCAAACTTGCCACTCTCTTAGCTTTCTGGAAAAGGCTCTAAACCCTTCTTCGTTTGATGAAATAGCTAATTCGTTCATTACACAGGATGGAGAAAAGGAGCAGATGAACAAGCAAGCCATTTGGTGGGGCTTGATTTGAGTCCTTGTGTGTAGCAGCGAGTCTACTACTGCTGTAGTGTGGGGGTTGCGAAGAAGTATGGCCCTTTGGGCTGCACTGGAGGGGTGGGAGGAAGGCTTTCTCCTGAAGCTCTCAAACACTTTCCTGCTTCAATAAACATTTATTATTGCAAATACCTGAAATAGTAATTAAGCATTTTGAGTTGAGCAAAATTTTATTGTGATCCAAAATGACAGTATCTTGAGCCCTCATTTGTCTGTAAAGGGATTAAAATGTTTATTTTTTGGTTCATCCCAAACCATACATACTTTTATTTTTTCAGTTCCAAGGCAACACCAACATTACATCTACTCCTACAATCCCCATGACATGCTACAGACTTTATAAGACAAGCATAGTATTACAAATTGTAATTTAATCCTAGGATTAAATATGTTTTTTGTCTTCCTCCAAACTCCTTCAGTTCTAAGATTATGACATTTTTAATATATTTTTCTGACAGGTAGGTAAATCATTCCCTAACTACTTAAGATGCTGTCATGGTCTATAGCAATATCTTTTTGTCCCCCCTTTGTTTCTTTGTCATTTATAACATGTAGAGGTTATGCGTGTGGTTTCTAGCTGATCACTGGTGGCAAACTGGCCTATTCCTTTCTCACAGTTTTTCCTGCCTCTCCAAATGCAGAGATTAGGATTTGGGGTTGGCAGTGCAATTGAAGCAGTGTGAGTCAGAAAATGTTAAAACAGTTGCACAGCTAAGAGAGTCCCCTAACAAAGTGCACAAGTTTGTACAAGCTTCAAACAGCCCCACAAGCCCAAAGCATCAGGTTATAAAAGTGAAGAAGAACATCTATTTGTTCTGTGCTGACTCTCCTGAGCTTTAGTCAGACAATGATTATTCTGAATGGAGATGTATGCCTATAACAGATCTCAGCAACAAAGAAATCTACGTGCTTTGGGAAGTGACAGATGTACTGTCGAGAGCATGTGTGTGTGTGTGTGAACACTGATACAACTATGGTAAGGACTTTTGCGGTATCCAAGCAAGCAACACATTACTTTTAGTTCTTTTCTCCCCTGCAGACACTTCTACATCCTTTCTTCCTAATGCTAACATAGGGAATGGCTGTAGCCTCCTTATCTTGTCTGAAGCTATGGATCGGTTTGGATGTGGTTCAGTTCCTGGAGAACTGTGGTAGCTGGAAGAGATGAGAAGACGCAAGCTACTGTTGCCTGCCTCTGAGTCAGTGAATGTATTTCCACATATCCTTCCTACTGCCTGATCTCAATAGCAGTCAGTTCTGCCCCAGCTCAGGATCTGGCAGTGTTTCTCTGCATATCCCACAGAGCCTCTTCCTCTCCCCTCCCATGCCTCCTCTAGAAATAGGGGCTGATTGCAGTGTTTTTATATGAGACAAGAAATACATTGCTATAGAGCCTTTCAACAATTTGATTTATGACTGTGAAGATGCTCCAGTAATTGTGTGCAATAAGTTAGTGGTCCTGACTACAATACCTTACACTTACTAATGTTGTGGAAAACTCTTTTTGCTTATAAAGCTCGTCTGAATCTTACCCGCTTTTTCTGATGCATTTTTAAAAGGAAGCCTGGTCATGCCGGGAAAACCACCTGCTGGGAAAGTCCCTCTTACTGCACTTATGTTTGTGCTGTGAGGCAGTAGATTCTGAAACTATATTTAAGATATATTTCAGCCTTTCTCCACCATGCATATTCTCATCAGACATGTCAGTGGATATTCCTTGTAAACTCTTGGACTAAATTATGGTATGAAATGATAAGATCCACAGTTATAAAGAATTTTGTTCATCAGTTCTAAACATGTTGTGATGGCATTATGTGAATTAATTACCCCTTCCTTATCTGTCAAAAAGAGCAAACAGTATCTGCTTTTCAATGTTTCTGTTTCTCATTGGATTTATTATTCATCTTGGGTCCCTTTTTTGGAAATTATGTGGCCACAGAGAAGAATCTGAAAGTATTCCATCAATTTACCTAATGCTTTTAAAATGTCTTAAACTTTCTTGGTTCATTCCATTCTTTATTCTTTTTCATATACGGTCTTTGTTTTTGCTCTGAGCTGAGAGTTTGCATTTGTGACCCTGGACAACACACAGATCTTTCACTCAGTAGTTATATATTTTTGGTTCTAAATTAACTATTTGGTTGTCAAATACTCCTTTAGACCTGGTATTTGTCAACAGTAGATTCCATCTGATGTTAAGTTTTCTGCTTACCTCACCTGTTCTCATTAGGTCTCTGAAATGCCTCCGTCTGCATAAATAACATCCTGTCAACTAGAAACATTTGCCTCTTTATATTTATTGCCCACAGTTGCCAACAAATTTTAGAGTGGTCCAGAAATCAAGATATTATTTTCCCCTGTAAAAGTTCAGAATCTTTAAAAAAAGCCATGAATCCTAAGTCATAACAACAAGAAACACAGAGGAAATAGGTGTAAACAATCACATTCTGGAAGACATGAAAGTGCTTGTGAGTGAATTTTCCAGTCCATCAAGCAGAGGCATAAGGTAACCAAGAATTGTTTCTGTTACAGAAACTGGGAAAGGGCCAGATTTTTGACTGTTATGTGTGAGTGACTGCAGTCCAGTCTGTCCAGGCAGGTAGCTTTCCACCTCAGCTCTGCAGAGAGTACAGTGACAATCTAAGAGCAGTACCAAGCTAGGAAGGACTGAATGAGCCCTGGAGGAATAAGTGAGCTTGATGAAGTGGAGAAATAGACTGATAAATTGCAATTAAATTGCGCATAGATAGAGTTAAACAACTGCACAAAGATAAGATAGGGAACTGTAGAAAAGAATCTGAAGGTTATAATAAAAATCAGTTACTGTCATGAGAGAGGCAAACACTGTACTGTGGCATACAAATAGGAGTACAGCCTGCAAGAACAGTAAGCGGTCCTCCTGCTTTACTCAGCATTGGTAAGGCTCTGGCTAGACTAAGGTCCATACTGCAGTGCTGTTTTTCCTGGAAGGTGTGCTTAAAGTTGAGTGAGGATGAGGAAGCCAATAAGAATAGCCAGAAGTCAGTAGACTTAGATTGAAAGATCAGAGAAACAGGTTTTGCTTAGTCTAATGAAGAAGAGACAGAGGCAAACAGAATAATGGTTTGCAAATGCATAAAAATCTGTTGCTAAACAGAAGAGAATAATCTGTCTCCTGTGCCAACCTGACTAGTTGAACAAAATACTGGTCGTATGTTACAAGGGAGATTTAAGTTGTATGTTAGGAAAAAATAATCCTTTCCAGCAGTGAGCACTGAAAGGGATTACTGAGGAAGCTGTGAAGTCATTGGAGCCTATAAAACAAATGCCTGTTGTGGGTTTCCTGGGGCATGACATAGTTGGGATTCATCTTGCCCAATTTTATCTGTCTAAGAGCATTCACTGTTCAGTTATCAGTCATCTGGGGAAGCCTTCACAGTCAGTGGAGATGGACTTAAATCTGGAGGCAATTTGTCCTATCCTAAATGAGGTATCTAAACAAGGTGGTGGTGGGGCTGTCTGCCTTGGTTGACACAAAAGGGTTCTGGAGACCCCATATGATTTAGGCAGGATGCCTGACTTCTATGGCTTCCTAATGCTTGCAAGCTGAAGGAAATGTGTGATATCCTTTAAAAAGCACCATATCTTGCATGCCCAAAACTTCTAGATCTTTAGAGCTCCCTGAATGACATATGAACAGATAGGTAAATATTCTCACGAATAAATGGGAAAAAAATACATAAGGCTATGGTTTGAGCCAGTCACTGCTCATTTAAATGATTGTTCATTCACTTATTAAAATAACCGAGGAGCCTGGATTTTTCAAAACTTTAGCACTCGACTGCTTCTCTGAAAGATATCAATAATTACTTGCTACTTGCTCCTGTTTTGAAAAGCTTAACTTGTGCAGACAGAGAGGGAAGCTCCCATGGAACCTTTGCAGCTATCTACACACCACTGAAAATGAACAGTCCAAGTGGACAACTTACAAGCAATCTACGAGCAGATATTAAGTCATATATTGTGCATTTACAAAGCCTGTCTGCAGGTGATTCATTCAAAAATATAAATAAAGGCTAACCTCCTTGGATGCTTTATTCTCTTTGGCTGTCTTTAATAAGCAACGCAGAAAAAAACAGTATGTGAGACATGGTATGTAGGAACATTTATCATGAGTGGAGAACAGAAAATCCAGAAATAACTTTCTTGCTTTAAGTTGGCTTTGCAATGTTGGTGCTGGTATAATAAAAACAGTGGAGCCTATTTTAATTGATACTCACATTTAAATAACTTTAATTTGTAAGCAATTCAGGCAGGAGATTAACCCAGAAAACATTTATATATGACTTTTCTTACTTAGAGAAATATAAATTGTTTGCAAAGAAAAGGCCATGTGTAAAATGTGTGGCCCTGTGCTCCTTCCACCGATATCATGCTAACCATTATCGATGGATTCTCTAGTAGTAAGTATAAGAGAAAGGTGTAATTCATAGAGCATAAGTACCCTGTTCTTTTCCTCTTTCCTCCTCAAGCTAGGCTGCTCAAAAAGGTTTGCAGTCCAATGCCTACAGTGCATGTTAATGAGTGCTGAATCCATGTAGCCATTGCTCTTATATCCCTTTTCAAGTCAATGACATAGAAAAACCTTCCCTTTTACCAGTAGTAAGTTCATACATGACTGATGTGGGAGTAGAGGGAATACGTACCAACTCCTGAACTGCCAATACAGATGAGCTATAAACTGTCAACTTTCTTTCACATGACCCAGCTGAAACAGGAAAACCTTTGAAACCATTGAAGCTTTGATTAAAACATTGATCTAAGCCAGTAGAAATAGAAGATGAGTTAAATGTATCTGAAAATAATTACTTAATTAGCTTGACATTCACACAGCTAAACAGGACCACTTCTGCATAGAACTGAAACGGAAAATTAGACTTCACCCATGCAGAAAAATTTGCAGTTTCTAATTCAGGAAAACATAAGCTTACAAATCAACAGCAGTAACTGATCTTGCACAACTTCAATGTCATCCCTTGAGGACTTATTCCTAAATTTACAAGTAAAACCCTATTGAACCAGTGACCTGGGAAATGCCATGAGGGCTCCTATTTTTGGTGATAAGTGGAAGACTACAGCTAGAATAGTGTAGGATATATACCTTAGGTAATGACTTAAAAACTTCTTGGCATAATGAACCTCTAACAAATTAGAAGGGATATGGTCCTGGGAAAACTGCTGTGGACTGACCCATTAAAACCATCTGTAAAGCAATATGAAGAGGAATTCATTTTTAAATCTTTTTCTTTCAGGTAGGGAAAGAATCAATTCATAAACATAACATTAGCTTCCTAAAGTAGCCTACACATTGATATCATGACAGGTGGAAGGGGGCACATAGGTAGAAACATATGATAAGTGTTGACCTCTAATGTACACAACACATTATTCAAAGAGTGGGAATGATGCTGGATGAAATGCAACTTTCTGCACTTGAAATATACCTTTGTTTTTCTTTTGGACATGCATTCAACAAGACAAGAACAGCATACACAAAATACATGTTTGCTTACAAGCCACTTCTATAGTTTCTCACAGAGTTTAATATAGGAAAAGTGTAAGATGCTACAAAACAATGGAAATTTAAATTATGATAAAACATGATAAAACATGTCAATTACACCATTCTTCATTAAATAAAGTTGCATATAGTATGAACTAACTTGCTGGGAACATTATGGGTGAAATTCATCTAAGATGATGTCAGACAGCTTTTACAGAGTGACTTACCTGACCTACATTAGATGCCCATATTCAGATAAAAAGAATCTCACTCTAAAGTTCTCTTTCTCTACCTTGACAGTAAAAGGAGTCTAGATAACTAACTCAGATATAGACATCTACAATGCAATGTCTACAGTGCAGTACTGCAACCTATATTGCATTCTTGCAATGTCTACTTGTCCTCTCAGGGAAATGTCAGCCTAAGAAAGTTTCTCCTAATTTGGTAATTTGAGAATTGCTTGCATTCCATTAACATCAGCAGACATGTATGGACACCAGCGTGGAAGCAGGCCTCTTCCACCCAAACGTTTGCATATGTCAATAAAAAAAATATATATATACATTCTTATGCTTGGTACGATGTACTGAGACTCAGAGATGAAGGGTATCTATGGAATGGAATGATAGCAACGAAACATTCTGCTGAAAGCTCCCAGGGCAATATGTGTTCTTCTAAGTGTGTTGGGGTAAGTGGTGAAAACGTGTGTGTATCTTGAACTTCTTTCAGACCTCTTGCAGGTACTGTATAAACAGTTCGTTTTTAACACTGAGTGCCCTTGCTGAAGAGCTACGCTGTAGCAATGACCACAGCCTGTTAAATATAGTTCCCCTTCAGGATAACTATCTATTGAGAAGGCAAGGAGAAGACGAAGCTAGATTTTTCTCACAGATGCACACAGGACAAGAGACAGTGGACATAAATTTTAACATGGGAAATTCATATTAGATATAAAGAAAACACAGTTCGCCTTGAAGTTGGTCAGATGTTGGACAAAATGGCTGGAGAGGTTATGGAGTATCCTGGAGAGTCCATCCTTTGAGTCTACACAGGTCCATGAGCAACCTGATGTAAGAGGTCCTGCTCTGAACAGAAGCTTGGGCTAGATGAGCTCCAAAGTTCCCTTCCAACCTAAATTATTCTATAATTCTATGTTAATCAAAAGAGGAAAAAATAAAACAAAACAAAGAAAAGCTAGAGGTCAATGTCTGAAAGGGGAAGTCACTAAAATCAAGAAGCCAGTTTAAAAAAAAAAAAAAGTAAAAGGGGAAGCCAAAAGGATAAATTATTCACAGGCTGCGTGAAAGCTATTTCAGATATCGTTTTGAGAAGTCAAAACAAATGCGATACCACCAATCAAAAATTACTTTAGAAATACTGCTTTGGCTAAGCACTAAGCTGTGGCATATAATTAGACAACATCCTCTAAAAACTGGAAATCTTTTTCCAAGGAAGGACAATTGGAAAGAGCACTAATCTGACAGATTAAATGTAAGCTTAAACACCACAAAGCAAGCCAAAAAGGACAAGTCACAAAAAAATGAAAAAACTACTAAAAAGTCTTTCCTCCAACACATCTGGAACAGGAAGTCAGCTAGAAAATCCATAGGGCCAGTAGGTGATAAAAATGTAAAACAAGACCTCAGAGAAGACAAAGTCATAGGTCATAGCAGATTTTTTTTTTTTTTTCTTCCAGGTTCACTGTGGAGAAACACAGGGACATTTCCATGCCAGAGCTTTCTTTATGGGAGATGCCACGGAAGAATACGTCTTAAACTGAACTGTCAGTAGAATATTTAAACAACAAATTGACAATAATATCTAATAACTTCCAGAAGACAATATTCACCCAGGAGTTCCCAAGGAATTCTAGGGTAAAATAGCTGAACTAGTAACTCTGGCTGGAATCTCTCGTTTAAAACTGCCAGGAAAACAGAATACAGTGTTAATTTGTAAGGATATCAGTGGTATCCAATAACTACAGACCAATATATCTGATGTTTATATAGGCAAATTAGTGGTGATCTTGATAAAGAATAGAGGAGTCATAGGTACATGTCAGGTATTGGGGAAGGCAAGAAAACTTCTGTAGAGTAACATTGTGTATCACATATCTCCGAGACATCTTTTAATGTGTCAGGGAGGGTACTAAACAAGAGCTTCTATTCATAAAGTCTATTTAAATTTTCAAAAGGCATTTAGCAAGGTTGGTCATCAAATGTTCTCCAAGAAATTAAGCTACTCTGGGATAAGAAGGAAGACCTTTACATGGCTGACTCCTCTTGAAAGGTAGGAGTTAATGATCAATTTTCTGCATATAAGGAAGTTACAAGTTCAGCCTAACCTGCTCACCATATTCATAAAATATGTGGAAAGCCTTGATGGATAGTGAGATGACACAGTCTGCTATCTCAAAGTTTTTGGAGTGTTAAAGACAAGGACTGAGTGTGAAAAATTGCATGTAAAATTGTATGTGAAGAATTCAGTGTAAAATGAATGTAACATGGTATGTAAAAAAAAAAAGAAAAAAAAAAAAGTGAGGGACTCTGCATATATGCTAAGTGGTAATTGGTTATTACCCTTTAGGAAAAGGTCTTCAAAGCTTTTCAAAAAGAAAATAGACAACACTAGCAACTAAATAAAATAGAGCAGAAAGCAGAAAATCTCAGTGTATACAGGAAACGTGCACCTGTTCCTGGAGTAATCTGGAAGGTAGTTTTGATATCCTCTTCTGAAAAAGGACAGAGAAAAGCTAAAAGAAAGGGATGAGAACAATAGTCAAACGGCTGAAACAGCTTCCATACAAGAACAAATTAAGTAGACTAGTACTCTTTGGCTTGGAAAAAAGAGCAGGTTTATGAACAGCTTTTCGATGTCTCTTCCAATATATGCAGTAGGTTATATCAAATGCAACTAGATTCCAATCTAACAAAAATAATAGAACATACAGTTAAACTCTGAGGACTTTTTGCTACTGGATGTTGCATATGCTACAGTTGACAGTAGTTCAATACAATGTTAATTTGTTGAAGAAAATTTCATTATGTAGTTTGAAATAAGAAGACATCTCTAGCCCAGGAACCACAATTTACCAGAGACTAGGAGAGTTTTACACAAAAGTATCACAAGATATTTTCCTCTAGGTATCCACCCTGGCCACTGTTGTACTTTTTAAACTTCAGGTTAGGGGACTGGATAAGGAATCAGAGCAGAATAGATGGATGAAAAGGAAGAGAATAAGTGAATGAATGCAAAAGAAGAATGGAAAGTAGTTAGGATGGTGAAATAAAGAATAGTGAAGGTTGAAAAAGGAAGAGGGGAGAGATGATGGAGTAGAAAAAAAGAGAAGGAAATATAGCAGATAATACACACACACCTCAGCACTCATGGACTCAGATTGAAACAAATGTAGAGGAGGACTGCTGGGGCAGACAGGAGAACAGAACTATGTATTATCCGAAAATATTGAAAAATGTGCAGTTTAACCAATCAGCCCATAAACTAAAGGCAATGCTGACATGAGAACAGGTAGGTGCAAGGTAGCCATAAACAAATCGGGGATGGAAGAGCTAATCAGAAGAGCAGTGAGTTTCTGAAACAGCTTTTGAGTAGGAGTATTTGAGGCTGTTTCCAAAATAATTATAAAATACTGTGACATGTGAAAACATGGGACTGTAATCAATGACTCCAGCGGTCCCTTACAATTCCATGTCCCATGTTTTAAATACCAGGAAAAAAAAAAAGTAAGGGAAAATATTTCAGACTTACAGCCCTCTTGGTCATGGTTTGAAGTTATCGGCAGGACTAATGAGAAACTGAAGAGAAACAATCTAGGATAACAAGAAAAATACCCCCCACAAAAATGAACCTTTTTAGGTTATGGAACTGCCTGCAAGGGCACAGGCTAGAAGACCGATCAAAAACATTCCTTGCCAATAGAAGGTAAACAAAAGGTATTGGCAGATCTCTCCTGATATTTATGTTCCTGTGATTCTGCTCAGTACGTTCATGCCACATATGACTGCATTATATATGAACTGGCATGCAGTAACAAAATCACGTGTCTCTAACTTCACAAGGCGTGTCAGACTCATAATATATAAGAATACTTATTTTTCCAATTTACCTGGACATAATACAGAGGTATTACCAAAACTTATTATTTTATTCAACGTTTTGGGCTTTTTCTTTGTCTTGCCATATTTTTACAAAAGCTACTCATCTTATTTGCTGTTCAAATTAAATAACAAAATCAAATAGAGCATAAATTCTCCAAAATGGACAAAAACTTCTGGTCTGCGGAAAATTATCATATACTAAAATGGTATCTGAAACTCAGCCAAAGATGCCTGAAACATGTGTTTTTCTCCAAATATGTGACTATGGTAACAGATGTAATCCATATACCAGATGTTCATCTTCTAAAAAAAATTCCTTGAGCTTGATCCTACTTCTGCTTTAGTAAATGAGGCTTTTTTCTTTGCTTGAATTAGGACAGATAGCTAGATAGCTTCTTAAATGCAGTAAGCTAAAATAAATAAATTAGTAAACAACCATGCATACATATAATTTAACTTAAAGTCAAAATAACCAGATAACGCTATAGTCCACTTGTAGGTATGTGGCTTTAGATGCCTTAGAGCTTTCAACCTTTTACAAAAAAGTGTGCAGGTGGCTCAGTCACAGAATATCCAGTCAGCTAAACAGAAACATGGCTAAAATTATTACATTTGCCTGCATTGCAAGCCATTTTTAAAAACCTAGGCAGTTATATGTCAACTACTGTTCTTCAAAAGGCATTGGATCAGACTCAAATGGATATTGTTGGTCTGTTCTGTAACAGAATCCATTAAAGAGATGTATTTTAGCAATTTGTTTGCTAAATTTAACAAAGCTGGTAGAAATCTGTCTCTATAGAGTGCACCAGATTCCTGAAAGCACAGCAATATCGAGCATTGCTTCATAAATGGACTAATCAGAATTATTCCATAGGACTGAACACCAATTCAGAAAAGCAGGACTTTCTGACTAGAAAGTACTACAGTATTTATGCCAATCAACATACTAGCTCTCTCACTCATGAATCCTCCAATAAATATAGAAATATAAACAATCCAAAATGTTGAATTTTGAAGAACCTGGAGGGCTTCTAATAACAGACAGAGGGTGGAAATGCTGTTGTCATGTACAGTATAGACCTAGGAGGGAGATTTCCAGAAAAATATAGGCTTTCGTCAATGTACTGGACTGGGACTAGTGCTTCTTATGATCCCAGTAAGAAAGGCACTCATGCTCTGTGAGGTATTGATTAAAATACCACTTATTGGAGCTAATGCAAGTAGGAAATAGAGGATAAATAATCTCAAGTCCCTTCAGATACTGGGAACTGCAAGCCGTGCAGCATAGGACACACCTCCAATCAGCGCATGGCACGCAGGGCAGAGCCCATCCATGGAGAGTTCCCTGCATTTTGGTCTGTAGGGCCTTTGTAGGATTTTCTTAGGAAAATACAATTCTATTCATCATTCCTACTGTCAGGAAAAAGGATGTTCAGGTGAGAACATGCCGCTCCACTTTAGAAGGACATGCAGGTAGTGTAATCACCAGCACCAAGTGGGAGCTGCCTATCTGCTCCTCCATTAGAATAAGCCAGCTAAGTATATCCTGCAGCTGAGGCGTATGGTCAGCACAGCACTGGCCTAAAGGCCAAGCCATATGTGCAGCACAGCGCAGGGCAGGCCTGCGCTTACTCACGTTACCTATCGCGTGAATCACTGACTCCCCAAGCTACAATCCTGTCCCATCTAGGATCGCTAAAGCCTTCCAGCAAAGAACTTCTCTCCTTCTGAACCTTTTCTTACTCTTTTGCCACTTTTACTCATTTTCATAAGCAGTTTGCTCTGGTTTCAGTGTGCCAATTCACAAGCAGCTAGGTTCATTTTCAAGTCTACACTTCCACTACACAAGATCTTAGCCAGAAGGCCAAGAAGTCCCCGAGCTTGAGCTCACTGAGCTCACGTCCTGGCAATCTTTGGGGTGTGTTAGCCAATAATAGCTACAGAATCAATAGCTTTTTAAATCCAAGACTAGCTTTTCTCTATCCAGAGGCTATTATTTTATTTATCAGTAGTTTCCTTGTCTTCATCTCATACCTTTGGCCCCTTTTTGGGGGGAGCAGGGGTGCTAGACTACTGTCCCCTGCCAGCATTCATCTCTGCCACATTTTTAAACTACATTGAAAGCCTGTTTTTTTAAAATGGTTTGCATAACCATGGTATAGTTTCCTTTGTCACTTGAGTGCAGACAGTGATTTAGCCGAAAGACAAGCTATGAGGAGATATTAAAAAAAGTGACTAACTTACTAATCTTCTTGTTGTTCTTCTTTAAAACATTATTCTCTGAAGTGTAAATTAGAGGTGTTTTTCTTTTGCATCATTTTTCTTCTTTAAATTATGCTGAGACATGCATGCTTAAAATACAATGTGTTCTACACTCACTAAAGGCACTGAGAAACGAATAGAGTACTTGATGTGGTCACACCCTGTGGCATGTGGTTACATCTGCAGACAACTCCTGCTACAGTCATTTGGCCATCCCAGAGATGTGGGGGTCTGTGGACATCCACCTTCTTACAAGAGTGGACCGAATGACAAGAAGACACATAACAGTTCTTTCAAAATATCAGAACAAAGAGTAATTTGGCACTAAGATAAAAAAGATAGCAGAACTGAGTTTACTCAAAACATGTCCACTGAGATTCCCTATGGAGCACTGAATGTGTTCACGGACTCTTTCCCTGCAGAAGGAAACTGGGACTTTTCATGAGCTTTTTCATGTTGTTCCTCAGTCCTCATCTCCAAACAGCACAGGAGGTGCTTTCTGTGATCTGAGATCCATAGAAGATTTAGTTTGGATTTTTTGCAGTCAAACTGGAATGGCATAGTTAGGGTGGAGGAGTACTCCCAAAGTGTTGGATATGCAACACAGGCTAAAGAGATCCACAGAGCTCTACTTCGCTTGGTGTTTGAGTGCTAAGCCCTCAACTCCGTATGCATGACATGAGCTTCTGTCAAACCAACTACCAGTTCCAAGAGCCTCTTAAGAGATCCTTCTTTGAGGACATTTCTGTACCATGACTAATTCAACTGCTCTAGGGCTGACCAAGTCTTGCACTTTGCTTGTATTTTTTCAAGTCACAATATTTTGAAGGGATGAAAAACACGCTTTCAAAAACAGACACACAAGCTAAAATTATAGATGTACACAGACTCTTCTACTGACTGATACATTTTAAATATAGGCAGAGGCAAAGGAAAATTGAAAGCTATCTATACAGTCCTTCCCTTTTTTAACCCTTTCAGTGATTAGTAAGATGATATTATTCTTCTGGTTTTATTTACTAGATGTTATGTAAGAGAAAATTTTTAGGTTTGGTTTTATCCACAGTCTTCAACAGATAGCATAAGCTTTCTATTGCTGTTATTATCAATGCCAATTCAATTAAACCAGGAGACAGTTTCCATCATTATTATATATTTGGGGTTTATGGAGGACTTAGAGTTTCTGACTGATGTAGACCAAAATCTTTTCAAGGCCTGGGATTGCAAGATAGGGGATCTAAAGTACTGGTCAACTGTTGCTATCAGGATTTACAAGCACAGTAAGTTTTGAGCTTTCTATTATGAAAGGGTATCCATTTTTTCTAAGAGCAAGTTTTTTCCAACTATAACAACTCTGGAAACATTTATCAGCACTTACTGTATATTTTCCATAGTGCCATTCACATGTTTAGTATCTGTTCATAGTAAAACAAAGCACAAACAAGTAGTATGATAATTTCCCTATTATGTAATAGCAAAATTTGTCATACTCATTTTGCTATGTGTTTACTACATGAATTCCATCAAAAGGGAACTATAACTTTTCCCATGCATCTGCCTATGACAGTAAATTCTCACATTTGTCTAGAGCCTCTCTGCATTTAAAAAAATAAATATTTTTGATTTAATGCTTTGGAATCAATGCGACTCCATATAGAAAGCAATGGGGTTTTTTTGTTTTGTTTTGGATTTTTTTTTTGCCCATAGCATACATGCTGACATATGAATAAAAGTTTCCATTCTTACCTGGAATGTATCCAATACCTTTAGCATGTTTTCAGAAAGAATGAGGCAAGGCAAACCATATATAAGAAAGGTGCCAGGACACTCACTTGGGAGGTGAAAGAGCCAAATTCAAGCCTGCTCTAACTACTACCTTATTCTGAAATGAGTTGCTCTCTCTTTCAACAGAAATGCAGGGTATGCTTGTGTGAAGTGTTTCATAAGATTAATAGCAGATAATACAAATGGCAAAAAAGAGAGAGAGAGAGAAAATGACTAATCTGATTACTGCCCTTTGGCATACAGGTAAAGGTTCAGGCAAAGCCAAAAAAAGAATAAGGTCTATATTAATGCAACCTCTTTTACCAAATATATTTCAGATGATATTGTCAAATGTTACCTAGAAGTTTGAGAAGCAGAATTCTAGCAGGATGAATAGAAACTACAGCTACAATTCTGCTGCACTGCTTTGAAAGTCTCAGCCACTGAATTTTCAAAAAGAAAACAAATTTGAGTCACATTTGTGAAGAAACCAGAATGATCATTTTAGTCAGTAATACTACTAGCTATAGACCAGAAATTTTCGCAAGCCCATTTTCAAAGAGCAGCACTATGACTAAGTCTTCAGTTAAAATTTTGAATTAGTCCTAATCTTTAATAGGGTAAAAGTTTCGAATAAGCCTTTTGGCTGTTTAGGAAGATTAATCCTAATGGATTTCAAAGTGTGCATCAAAAAAACCCAGACTGTAGAGACCGATGAATTCAACACCTATTGACCTACAGATGGTAGACTCAACCTCTCATGCTGCGATAATTCTTGTATCATCTCTGTATAGCATTTTTCTTTGCACATAAATATTTTCCAGATACAACACCTTCAAAATATCTTAGAAACTGGTAACACTTTAGCAGAATAAAACCTCACAAAATATTGTTCCAGAAATTAAAGATTTCTATATGAACAAAACCTGAGAAGAGTCTCTTTTATCATAAACAGAGAGCAGAGAAAGATTTGAGCAAATTTTTTAATTTACCCAGCTAGTATTCAATTATTTGACAATTTTTATAATGACTTGACATTAAGTTACAACATTGCAATTACTTCGGTTACTCCACTCAACTAGATAAAACATATGAGGACAATTAATGTGTCATTTCTATTCAAGTGAAAATTTACATTTCTTTCATGAGGATTATTGCTGTTTTAGATTAAAATATCTTCTTGTACATGAAAGCACTACTTGTGTTGTTTCAGATGAGTAATTCAAGTTTCCTATCTCATTCTTTTCGTTTGCTGACCTTTGCCACACCCCTTGCTAAATTATACCTGACATCCGTCTATTAATGAAGAGGATTAATAATTCGAAGGAGTTTGGTTTTGTCAGCTCTGGAAGTCAGATTTTTTTTCTGTGTTAGCATAATATATGTTGCATTACTACGTTCACATAATCACTGGAATCAAGACAAATGAACAGAAGAACATTCTGAACATCAATCATTTCCCTAGCAAGCGTCAGCCCATGTGCGTAACTCTTCAGTATGCAGGGAATGGGTGACATTAATTTTTTATATATTTGGTTAAGCCTAATAACCCCTTGCTTCATAGTACAGTGTGACCATCTTTGGAATTAAGAAATATTTACAAGACCTACAAGATAGATGTCATATATGAAAAAAGCAAACCTTTCTTTTATCTTTGGTTAGTAGTGTCATCTGCAGCAAGCTATAGCAAGAGTTTGTTTGACCTTGAAAACATTAATTTCCCCTCCAATAGAGACAATGCACTTTAGAATATAAAATGAAGAGTGTCACTGGACAAATTATGACTTTGCAAGGAGATGTTTGCTGACGTAAAGATCCAATGTGATAGACGATTTTCCTTGATTAGAACTCCCAAAATATTATTTGTTTTACTGTACTTTTTTATTTTTTTTTCTTCTGAAAATGTATGCATCTTTCTTATGTTTGTAGCTTCAGCCATACTGTTTGAAAAAAATGAAGTGCGTCCTTTTGGGGGTATGGTCTATTGTTTTTGTAGCTGCTTTCATAAATATGACCGTAAAGGTATGTTAACTCAGCACCTTACCAAGAATTACAAACGAATTTCACAGTGGTACACCAAACTAGTAAAACTCATCTGGTGGGATGTGATGGGTTCTGAAGGAAATGACACATGTTTTGGTTTACCTCAAATTGCTATGTATGACTGCTAAAGAGGTAATGGGCAGAAAACACAAGCAGAAAATAAATGAGATTGAAGGTCATAACATTGCTTATTTTACACAATAACCAGTCCATCCAAAACTTATCTGTGCGAGCTGAGCCCAGCTACCTGGCCACTGGGTTTTCGGCAGAGCCATTCCTTCTAGATGTTCCAGTAGTGGCCAATTGACTATGAAGTCAGTAGTTATTACATGTAATGTTTTCCAGTGAATACTTTAAAATTCTAAATAGTCATGAACTAGAAATTATTCTAAAGTCAGCATGAAGTATGATGTATTGCCCAGATGCTGTTGAGTTATAGACTAAGCTTTCCTAGAGTAATCAATTTTATGCGCTACACTGTCTCTTTAACCAATGAAATTAATGTATTGTCAGGGAAAAAAAGAACACAAATCAAGAGACATGAGGCTAGTGCATAGGGCCCACATCACTGTGGCTGTGCAGGATCAAAATCAATTACCTTCCTTTCTTCTGGCCGGAAGCCTCTGTGTGATTTATAAAGCAGTTTACTGCCAGGATGAGAAGAAACTATTTACAAACTGTGAGATGACAAATGAAGAATTGCTACAAAAAATGGAATTCCTTTAAAGTGAATGTTTTCTATATCATCTTGTTCTTAGGGGCATTCATATGAAACTAAAATCTCAGTCTTTGCCCACATTAATAAACCACATTTGTCAATAAACCACATTAATGTCTGCATATATATTTCAAAGATAAACTGTGTCTTATTATAAATTAGGTCACTATTACAGTGATAAAATGGTCAAATATTTACTTACTTTAAAATAAACCATGTCAATGGCATTCTTTTTTCTTTTCTGCTACAACATGGTATTTCCTAAACTTAATATGCCAAGCGGAAGCTGCAGTATATTTGCAGTCTATCAGCTCTTTTGCAGCAGAACAGAAGTCAGGCTTTAGAATGGAACAGGACTCTGAATTCCCTTGAGAAGTCACAAAAGAAAAGGCTTCTTCTAGAGAGATAAAGATTGTCAAAGTAGTAAGAATTTGGATGAATTGCAAATTCAGCATGAGTACTTGTGCGACTGACTGCAGAAGGGATTTGGCTTCAGAATAGTGCTATTTCTCTTCCCTCCTATGGAGCACACAGTGCACAGCAAAACCAGCCATATTTGTATTTTTTTTTCAAGATTGGAAAAAGTAAAAATTATAACCCTAATTTAGATTTTCTAGTCATATAAGTACTCTCTCCAGGTTTAGACTGAAAAGAAACAGGGTCCTAGATCATTATGGCTGCAGGTGGAATACAGAGACACATACAATTTTCAGCCAGCTGGTAGAGGGTTGTCCTTTTTTATGATGGCAGGAAACAGAAGATGTCTCACTAGAGTCCACATCCCAGAACTGTCTGTAGTACTTTGGCAATTTAAAAGACTGTGGACTGAGTTCCAGTCTTGTAGAGAGGTGCATCCAGACGGGCTGTAGCTTGGCAACGGAAAACTGCAAACAAATTGGGAGGGGAGAGAAAAGAAAAAAAAAAAAGGAGGCTGAGAAGAAATAAATAACATCTCCAAACCAGACAGTCCCATTTTTTTTCTGAGCAGCTTTAAATTATTTTCTCAGACAGGCAGCAGTATTTCTGGCATTCATCCTAATTAACTTCCTTCTCTGGAATATTCCTCCAAGGATTTTACTGTGCAATAAGCATAAAACTAAATCTCAGTCCAAAGCATGGTATAAACCAGACAACAGAAATAATGCCCCCCTTGCTCTGTCTGGTAGTTGTGGCCATTTTGCAGTTCTGCTGTAGAGCACCACTGAAAGTCTAAGTGCAGCTTGTTCCTACTCTTCCCTACCTGGCTGGGGGTGATTTTGGCCAAGAGACGCAGGAAGGACAGGTAGAAAGTGAGATAGACTCAGGGAATGTCAGTGGTACATGCTTCCTCTCCAGGACTTCCCTCTTTCCTTCCCCACCACCCTAGAAAAACTCTTTGCCTGGATTATCAGCTCACTGTAAATCTCTGCACCCCAAAATTGCTCCTTCCTGGGTTGCCAAAGACCATTCCACAACTTTCTCCCAGGTCTTAAATCAGAAGGGAGTGAAAGCTAACAACACTAGAAGTGAGATTAATTTATGTTAATTTTTCCAACTGTAATTTCAGTAAGCTGATAGGGGACAAGGTCTACTGCTAAATTCTGCACCTCTGTCTCTAGCCAGTCTAGGGTGGTGGAGGGATTCTACTTACACTTTGTTACTGGTGCTTTGCTATTTTTAATATTGCCCTTGGCAATAACAGGCCCAGTCAGTACCAGGTTTTACTGTGCTGTGTGTTATAAAAAATGAAAGAGAGTTCCTGCTCTAGCTTGGATGTATTCAAAAGCTAAAATCCAAACACACAATAAGACTAGAGTTCAGAAGTATTAAAATTTCAGTTATCTCCCACATAAATCATGTTCAATTAACAGCAACTCAGTTATTCACTAAAAGTCACCTTGCAAGACAAGTGGAATGAATTGCTAACAGAAATATTAATTTTATATGAAGTTCCTATCGCTTTTCAACAGTATAAATCTTCATGTTGGTGTTTGCACCTAACTTCAGCTCTAATAGGTCTCTTTTTAATGTCTGTATTAATTTTGTCTTCTTTATTGTTATAAACGTATTGCCATTTTCCTTCTCACTGAGAGAGCAAACTGCATCTTTTTCTTGCTGCTGCTGCTTCTTGACAGCATGATACCTAGTTACACCTCATCAAACATCACATTTTTCTTTTGTGATATAACTAGTCATGTTTTCTTACTGATACATAATTCGACTTGCAAATGACTCATCTGCCTCCCTCTCTCCTCAACACCTGTCATACTTTTTGTCCTCTTCATGAAGGTGTTCAGTGCATTATTATTCTAATCTGAGGAAAGTCCTTGGGAAGTGACTGTCACAAAGCTGTCTAAAATCACTGAAATAAAAACATTATGTATACCTTTCTCCAAGCCACCATCCAGGAATGATGATATGAGTCAGAATGCTGAAGCTCTATTAGAAATAGCCATTAAATCTTTTATGCACTAAGTAAATTATATTGAAGCATGTTCTGAGGATCCTGCTCCTACAGCAAGCTCAATGCATATGTGGAGAACCAGTAAGTTTGCATAGCTAGCTCTAAGATTTGGGTTTTTTAATTAGCTGATCTGAGTGAAGCTATTTAGAAAATGACCAAATGTTTTTATTTCAGTCTCTGAAGTAAGGCCTCCAAAAATCATTCTTCATTATATTTATTACCTGGCATGTTTTATATGACAGAAGTAGGTGGCATGAACAAATAGTAAAGGTTAAAAAAAGGTAAAGTCAAGATGTGCTACTGACACAGACTGATGGCTTAAGCAGAGACGTCACTGATTCTCCCAAGTAAGCAAAGAACAAATGCTGACGTGTATGAGATCATCAAATTTTTGTCAGAAAATGATGACTTTCAGCACTTACGCAATAACTTTTTCATGTTGCCTCTTCTAAAGTTAGCACAGCATTTCTGAATCATGTTAGATTGACAGGCATGGAGAGGTAAGTCCTCAGCATGCACTTGCATACACAAAATGGAGAAAGCAGGCTGGGATTAACAGTTTCAGGCCAAGTGTTTTGAAACGGCCAGGCGTCAGAGGGACAGAGTCATTTAGTTTCCAAACCATTTCTATGCTTGGCCTCTGCTGAAAGTGCCAGGTAGGCAACAGCGCCAGTTAAAACATCTAACTGTATGATGTAGACATCTGTCAGCTGAGAACTAGACTGAAGCCACCATCTTCATTTTGGTTAAGTCATCACAGAGCCAGCACTCAGCAGACTGCCTTTTTGGCATTTTGGATTGATATGTACAATAGGTTTTCTTTATTGGTGGTGTTTTTCCTTCTCAAGCAAACTATAAGTCATTGCATTGAAAGCAAACAAACAAAAAAGAATGCATCAGACATCTCTGCAAAGAAGAATAAGTCACACAGAGCTCTGAAAGTGAGAAGACTGATATGACAGCATATGGCGTAGGCAGAAGAGGATGGGAATGAAGACAAAGAAGGGACTCAGATTAACGTGACTTCAGAAACTGAATTTTATATAGAACCAGGGGATGTCTACATTTCAAAGAACAGAAAGTAAAAACGTGTAAAAGTCATTGAGGGGTACTCTAAGAGCCTAGATGAGAGATTTGGAAAAGGTGATGAAAATGAATAGATTTGGTGGAAAGTTGAAGACGGAAAAGCAGCACTATAGCACTATATGGACTTCACAGGGATAGCTTATGTAAATGAGAAAAAAAAAACTTCAGGTTTTGTTTTTCAAAGTGAAAGAAGTCTTCAGCTGGAACAGAAATGAATGGGAAGAGAGGCTATGAAAGAAAGTTAAGGAGTTAATATATGGTCATATTGAGTTAAAAGTTATGATGACTCACCCGGGGTGAGATACTGGGGACACCATCACCAACATGAGATTGGAAAATTTATAAACAGATTTACAAATCAGCACAAAGCTGATAACTGAAGTGCTATGTATGGATGAACTGTCAGAGACAATGTGCTAAGTGAGAGATTCAGAAAATGAAGGATAGTATTTTGGAGTACCCCAGGGACAGCAGTAAAGAGGAGAGGCCATGAAAATAGCTAATAAAAGAACAGTTAGAGGAAAATCAAGTTAATGGGCTATCAGCCTGAAAGCAAATGGCCCACAAACTGCTATGCATTACCAACAACAATACTAACAACTCTCAGAGAGAAGAAATAAAGCAGATTCCCCAAAATGCCATAAGAACTGACACATTGCTGGGTTCTGATTTAGCTTAGAGCAGTACTCAGAAGCCGAGCAATAACAGAGCAAGAGAAAATAAGCAATATCTACAGCACCTGAAAACAAGAGCAATGATAGTATATTTGGAGGTTTGAGTTTTAGGCAGGAATAGGCACTACAAGCAGTAGACACGTACAGTGTGAAGTTAGAGGAGGGAAGTCAGCAGGTCAGGTCCTGCCTGAGGAACGGGATGGAACATCAGATGAAGAGGCTTTTTACCTCAAATATTATTACTTGCTTTTAAAGAAAAAACAGAACTGAACAGATCCTTATACATTGGTACTATTGGTACTGTTTCTATATTCCAATTTTTATGATAAAGTGCCTAAGCAGTTTCAGGAAGAAGGAACATAATAGATGCCTCCTCACCCAGCTTGAATATCCTAATTACAAAACCAGAACTCTTCTCATTTTTCTTCAGTCCTTTCCTGTCCCAAACCCCAGCTTTAGCATATGTGATGCACATATGCGCACCCACATCCAGACTACTATAGAGGTCACTCCACTGGCAGATATAAGTTTCAAGTCTCTCACACCAAGGAGAACATAAGAACCAGTTTCCCACTTCGTAGATAAGTGTTATAACAACTACGCAACCTCTCCTTCAGAAGAAAGAAGATCTCAGTTGCAGTTCGCAGTCCTGCCCATGTGTGTTATGTGTGCAACTGCCAGCTGAGCGTTTCTCCAGGCCTAAGCCAAAAGGTACCTCATTTCCTGGTCCCTGTTCAGCTTAGATAGGATAGCTCAGTCTTTGTGTAGGACTGTGCTTACACAGAAAGGCACCTAGAAGTTGGTCTGCAGTTTTAAAGTAAGAAATGCTTGTGGACTTCAAGCATCTGCAGAGTTAAAAAGAAGCAGAGTGGGGACCTTTTCTTATCATCTCCCACCCTGGGTAGATTTGACATCCAAATTCTACTGAAGTTACACTTGATGCTCTTATTCCACATACTGAATTAGGGTTTCACTGAGTTGCCTAAAAGTTGCTCCTTAGTTCCCCTTTGTGATTTCCTAGGACACCCCACCTGGTGTCCTGCTTGCCTTCTAGGCTAGATGCCTTTGTGTATATGTACTTGAAACCATCCCTCTTACTGCAACCCTTGAGGTGTCTTTTCTCTTTTCTATGGTTCTTAAAACCTTTCAAGTTTTAAGCAAGGTAATAAGTAGTGATAAATACTCTTTCTGGACTTCAAAGTTTTTATATGGGGAATTTTAAACTAAAGTAGGCCAGTATACCAAACAGTTAAACTCTTCCATTTTGATCTGCTTGGTGCTGAAAATTTCTACCAGAATCCCTCCATACATCTGAAATGTTTGACAACCATCCTGCCCAAATTCTGCATGGCTGTAGGGCCTTCAAGAAGGAGGTATAATTTAGAAAAAAGCAAAGTATTTTTAGAGAAAACTTATGGTATTATAGAAAATGAATGCTAAAGGCCATCTGTGACACAAACACAGCTTTCTGCAGTAGTGTGATTAGAGCTAATTTTGCACTGGAACAATCCAGAATAGTCTGTGTACCAGAAACAGTTCCACCTGTCAGCTGTACTGTCATATTATTTGTAATTTCTTATGTATTTATGCTCTAAGTGCCTCTCTCCACATAAATTAGTTCTGCATGTATTATATTAAAATCAATCCCTTGTTATCTCAACTAAGAATTCCAAGACTGTGTCTAAAAAAAGTTTTTAATGTCCTCCTCACGCTAAGAGAAAGAAAGGATAATAGAAAGACAACGTTCCGCTTTTTAACTGAAAAAATAGATGTGCTAAAGAGCAACTTCACACAGCACCCAGTGCTGAACCCTTTTCATTTAAATGAGATCTGTCACTAATTTCATCTGGAGCAATAACAAGCCTCCATTTATTTGTTCTCAGTTAAGGTTTTAAAAAGCTTTGAGTGATGTACGTACACTTTGCTGAATCCTGCAGTACAACATAGTAATCAATGCAAAAGTAGGCTTCTATTTTAGAAGCATCTTCCTCTCATAATGAATTTGAAACTCTTAAAGAATAAGCCATTTGTTTCACGTGACTCTGGAAAGAGATCTTCAAGTTGCCTTTATCAGTTCGTTTATGTTTAATGTGAAGTCCTCAAACAAAGGCAGTTCAATAGAGTATACAATCTTCAATTCCTTATTTTCGCTATACCGTAATTAACCTCAGATTTCCCAAATTCTCAGACAAATTAATACTCGGCAAAAGCAAGCAGTTGTTATTTTATAAAAATCACTAAGCTTGAGTGCTCAGTCTAGAATATAGAGACAAGAGAAGATCAGCGTAATTCTGCCCTACTGAGATTTTGCAGAAAAGGCTGAGCTCAGACACACATTGCAGCAATTAGTATGCAAGAGTCATCCTGTGAATTGTAAACACCATATCATGAAGCTGTTAGCTTCAGGCAGCAGGTATGAGGCCCAGTTGAAAAGTTAGCCAAGACACAGCATTCCTACATCCTCTGTTGTTCGGTCAGCTCATTCAGAAAAGCTAATAAATTCATTTAACAATCAAGAAATCCTCTCCATGCCTGGCATTGCCCTCCCAGTACTCAAAAGACTCCTGTGGCTTGGGCTCAAAGGACGGTAAATGAAGAAGGGGGCAACATTCCTCTTGACTGACCTATTGCAAAGTATTTATAAATAATAATTACCTTTGCTGTAATAACAAAATATGAACAATGCAAGCTGTTACTTCTGCAAAATGTCTTCAGAGCTCTAGACATTAATGACAACTTTAGATCAAACCCCAAAGCTAAGAAGCTGTTCTGAGTGTTAAGATTTTGAGCCTGAAGCTCAAATAAGTTATGAGATGTAAAACATGAATTGGTGAATTTTTCTTCTAAACATATTTTTGCAGCTATAGACATCATTTAGACCATAAGAGGAAGGAGGAAAGGACTAAAAACATCACAAGAATGGCTTTTTTCTAAAGTATTGTCAGTAAGGTCCATAAACAATGCTCCCACCTGGTCCAGGCAAAAAAGGAAGATAAAGTATCTCTGGATAAATGACTGGAAGTTCCTTCTCCTGCCAAAGGCTCCATACAGGCATGGACTGAGTGCTGGATTTGCCAGGGCTTACCTGAGTCGAGTAACCCCATCCACCCATCAGAGCCTGACGCAGGTACGATGGAAGAACACAAAACATCCTAAGGCCCTCCTGAAGCAGACAAATTCAGAAAGAATTTTCTTGGGAATCAGACTGGCTGGGCTGAACATGTTGGGGCCAACCTACTAGCATCAGTAAATGGGAGACATTCCTTTCAAGCAGTTTCACATAATTAATTGCAAGCTGGTGTGCTAAGTAACAATAACCCCAAGCAGAAGGGGTTCAGTGTAAATGGACTGCCAAGGGCTAACCCTCAAAAAATATACAGCTATAAACAGTCACCCACCTGGTCAAGGGCAAGCACTCAGCAGGAAATCTTGAGGCTCTGAATTTAGAAAAAAAACAGAGCAGAGATCTTTAGATTTCCCACCTTTAGTGTGAAATGGATCAGATAATGTATATACATGAATGAATCATTCTGTAGTGACTGTCTGCAGCTGAGAATGCCCATGCACCCTCAGAACAGCTGACAGGCTTTGTGGACCTTCCTTTATTTAAGGGAGCAGGATCTTGAGATATGATGAGCAACTGTTTTACAGTAGCTCTTATACTTCTCCCTTCTTCAAGCACAATACAGAAAAGCAGTTTTGGGGGTTTAGACTCAAAAAGCTGCAAAATCTTACAAAATAGGACATTATCAACATTATCTCAATCTTTAACATGGACCTGCTATATGCTGAAGAAAGCTATACACACCTGAAAAGTATGTAAAAGTCTGAAAAATTTGCATATCAGAATCTTCTTTCCTCTCCCTCCTACCTCAGACTTTATGAAACTTCATTCACCAGGTTTATTCTTCAAACACATTTCATCAGATTTTTCTGGTGGATTTCACTTGATGATTTCTCTGGTGATGTTGAAAAATGAGGCAGCCTGAACTACTTTCATTTCTCAGATATGGAGTTAATAAAATTACCTACTACTGATAGCTACAAAACGTCTCTGTGTTTTTCCTTTTTAATTTGCTTAGACAAATTAATAGCAGCTAAGTTCATGTCCTGGTTCATTTTTTTCTGTGCTCATAATTTAATACATTTGCATAAAGCTAAGAGGGAAACATTGGCTAAACTTTCAGCAATTTTAATAACCCCTAAGGACACACTATGATTACACTAAGAGACTCAGGGGCAGGTGCTGATATTAAATAATCATACTGTTGGGCAATGGATTCATGTTTGGATTAACCTGTCAGAGGAAGCCCAAGGCACAGACTTGTGTGCTTCCCCCCCACACCCCCTTTTATAATACAGCTGCGCTTCTCAAAGCATTCTCAGCTACCAGCAACAGAATCTTGCTCCCTTTTGCATTTTTAAAAGCTTGGAAACACTCACTTCTCAGGTAAGTACAAACATTTTGTTGGAGATAAAATGTGTTATCTGTCTTTAGATAATTCTGTCCTGGAACATTTATTTTTCATTTGTCAGCCAGGTGAACTAAGAAGAGACAGGCAGGAATCTTGCATTGAATTCCAGATTTCCCCAGTTCAATTCTCCTCTTCATTCACAGTTGCTTCTCATATGCGCCTAACCTCTGCCTGGTTCTCTTTGCCACATCCTCGTCCTTTGTTCCAGTCTCTTCTGGCTAGTCCCAGTCTTCTTCTTGACCTATTTTTCATGGAAGGGGGAAACTACTCTTCTTTTCTCCTTTTGAATCCAACTGTCCCTTTACCAAGACTGATATTCCTGCCAAGCCCTGTTAGTTTAGTCCTGGGCCTGAACTAAAGTGGCTAATTAGAATCTTTCAAATATTTCTGTAGATGATCATCAGATGAAGCTAATAAACAAACTCTAAGCTCATTAGAACAACGTAAATAAATAAATTTCTTGTAGCAGAAGTCATTTTTCTTATACTAGCAGAAAGGGTAAAACATCTTGCATACTGTCTTTTTGGAAGCCATTGACCTATTTGAAATTCCTCACTTTTTATTTTAGGGTTAGGCTCTTACACAGTAGAACAAAACAAATCCAGTTCTATTCAGACAGAGAAGAACAATCTACACTTCAGCAGTGTTCACAGATCGTACAAAACACCTTTTAAAGACAAGCCTGAGAACAAAAAGTTGTAACTCTACTGAATACCAAAACCGATGAACTCAGTAAAAATATTTTTATGCTACATTATAATCTCCCATCCCAGAATTAACATCTCCATGTCCCACAGACTACAAACTACCTGTCTCTTTCCCCAGGCTTCTCTTACTCTCACTTTCCCTCTCCATTTCTCTCCCTCCTCAATTCTTTCTACTCTCCCAATATTCCCTCTGCTCTTTAGGTAACAAGAACTAATTTTTCTAGAGGTGGTTTAACTGATACACAGTTAGGTAAATTCTGAGCAATTGTTCTTAACTTGTATTTTGCTCTGAAAGCTGCTACTTCTGTTTCGAGACCTGCCAGAGGGCTTGAACTCCCAGAATGTTTTTCTTTTTCTCAATAATAATGGTCTAAAAAAGAATGATACCTCTTCCTACAAAATCTGTCCTGCCTGTGTTCTTAGAACACCATGGCAAAAAGCTGAAATATTCATATGATTAGTTTTCCTAAATAGTTAAGTTTTCTAAATAAATTTCCTAAAAAGTTTTCATAATGCACATTGTAGAAAGGTATCATCTGTTCTTGCTTCTGCTGGGCAATATATTCATGATAGATTAGCAAAGAGGTGACTAGTTAGGTTAGCAATTTTGCTGACAATATTAAGTTACTCAGGATAATAAAGATGGGAACTGATTATTAAGAAAGACTTCCTGATACTGAGTAACTGGTCACTAAAACGGTAGATGAAATTCAATGTAGATAAATGAAAAATGATGCAAGTTGATAAAAACAACCCTAACTTTCTGTATGCAGCGCTGTCTCTGATCTGATGAGATCTTTGGGTTGTGATACATCTTTGAATGGAAAAAGGTCAAAAAAAGGAAATTAACTGTTAGGGATTACTGAGAAAGCAATAGAGAACGAATCATAAAACATCACTATGTGATGGTGTAAATCCATGATGCTTAATTAGACCTTAATAGGCTAACTGCAGTAATATTTAAATTTTTATTTTGAAATGGGACTACAGCACAGATGTACAGCTACAGACTGCTTTAGCATTCATAAGGCTTAACTGAAGTTGTGAGAGAAACTACCATGTTAACTGCAGTGGAAACAAGCAACCGTTGCTTTAGTGTTACATCATGGCAGCTAGTTTAGATGTGAGCTGGCATTTTCATCTTAAAACCAGTTTTTAGTTTCTCATAGCTTTCTCAGATGGATATGCTCCTAATTTAAATATTTTGTCTGGTATCAATTGAGACGTAATGTATCTAATTTCAAAAAGTGGACATAAAAAGGCAAAAAGAAAAAAAGAGGTAGTTGCTAGATAAGTCATTCTTGAACTTTTTTCCCATTTGGATAATCTGTTTTTCTAAAAAACATTTGGCATGAAGCCATAGAATATGGTTCAGCAACTTTGTTACTTGAAGCAGTTTCAATTTCAAATTTTATTAAAAAATAGCTCTTTGAATAGTTTACTGCTGATATGTACTATAGTATTTTCTCTGCAGACTGTACAGCACAGTCTTTGGATCTTCACTGGAGTGAATATCAGAATTTACAGGCATATTAATTCAGAAAATCACTGTGAGCAAGGGTGAAAAAAAAGAAAAGGAAATGAAAACTTTAGCTTTTGATACTATATCACAGAACAACGTTCTATACACATCAGCTGCATTAGGACTTGTCTCCAGGATAAGCATATAAAATAGTGCTAAGGGAAGGCAGTTTTTGAATAATAAAAGATATTGTAGAAAAAAAGAATGCCATGGTACAGCAGAATCTCACTAGGGGAGTATAAGTAGTCCTTAAGAGAAAAACACGATTGCAACAAAATTCTATTGCCTGTCCTAGATGATTGATGTTTGGCAGAAAAATAAGGCTTTCTATATTGTCTTGCATCTATTAGGAACCACCACAAGAGGCTGAACAAAACTTAATGATCGTGCCTCAGTCTCAAAGATCTACTTTTATGTTCATATTCCAATGTAACTTCATATGTCCAATAACATAATGGCTTTTGCTCAGGGTGGCAATTTGCAGATGTTGAATTAGGAGGGGGCAATGAAACAGCTGGTTGGCAGCAGCCATAAGAAGGCCTCAGAAGGAGGGTAGAGTTACTGCCTTGGCAAGGACGATCTCAGATGAAAGTCTGAGAGTATAAAGATAATGCTAGTGTACTGAGTATATGTATTACTGACAACTGTAATGTATGCCTGTTTTCACCTCTGTTTTAAGCCTATTCATAACACATAGAGAACTGCATACCTTTTAGAAGTCTGTGTGTTTCTACTTTCTAATTACATACTCCTGCAAAGGCTTTGAATAACCTTTGAGGCTTTGAATAACCTTTGAGGCAGGCAGAAAAGTGAATAGAAATTCTGATGGAGTCTTGAACCTTGCTAATGTGAACTCTACTGGCAAGAAAGGGAGTGATACATGGTCTGACAACCATTCTGAGGTTTTTGGAGCCTAATTTAATAAGGTAGAAGGTGAAATAAGGAGTCCTTTTTTAAAAAATGAAAATCTTTTAAAATATCCTATATCTTATTTAGGAGTTCCAAAACCTGCTTTGGACTCCTAAGACAAGTGTGAGAGGACACAGTAAAACTGAATGCTGTGAACACAGTTCAGCGTAACTTTTTTGTGGGGGAGGGGAAAAGTTGATTGGATTTCATTTATTATTTCAAATTTTATTCTAACCAGGAGCTGAAGGTGACAGTCAGACCTACTGAAACTTTATTTAAACTTGATAAGAGTAGTGAGGGTGACTATGCCGAGGAATAAACTAGCAGTAGAATTATATTGTGTTTTCTGACAGGATAGATTTTGAAGTCTGATTGTCTACCTTAATCTAAATGTAACCTATTTTGCTATTTTAAGAAACAATATATCACTTACATTATGGTTATATGGTTGCCTATGTGTTGATGAAATAATACTTTAATTCTTTCAGTCAAAGAGCCAGTGTAAAGTTAGTCACATAATGTTTACAGGAATCCTATCTGAAAGCAAAATATAGTTACAATTCAGAATCAAGGGTAGAAACCAATATATCTTAAAGAGTTGTTTATCTTTGACACAAAAAGATTGAATAAAGTATTAGGCTGTGTGCAGTCAAAACTACAGATACATGCAAAAGCCATCATTGTTAGTCATACTGATGCCTCTAGCTGTTATAAATAAATATGTATATTCCTATTCCAGTTTCAGTTTCCTATTTCTAGGTTATTTTTCTTTTTTAAAGCATTAGTTCTCTTAGATCTCTATTTCAGCAATACATGGATGGTAACATTGATAAGAGGGGTTATGGCTGTTCCATGAACTGAGAATAAGAGTAAAGATTCCCTTCTTATCCAAGTATTCTTGTTTTGGGAGGTTTCTCATTGCTGAACTCAGACATCTCTTGGCAAAGATATATCTTGTGCTCAGACAAAATAAAACGCAGGAGCCACTTTTTGCCATTCTTTCTTTGTGATGTAGCAAGAACGAGTGAAAAGAAGCAATCTGATATGCAAAATGACTGAGTAGTCAAAGCTTTTAGTGGGACAGTTGGGCAGAAGACACATGGAAGAGCATGAAGACTGCATCAGATTTAGGAGACTGGTACTTTGGACAGGGAATAGCACTTCACTTTTAACAGCTAAGTTATTAATCGAAATTACAAATGGAGAAAGTATTAGATATATACTGTTTGTTCATTCCTCGTAGGTGTGCTGTCACTATACAAAGAACATGGAATAATAGCAAGAGTTCAAGTCAAATTTAATTATGGGTTTGACCTGCTCTGAGGGCTGTATAGTGTGTTTGAATCCAGTATTTTGGTTTGGCTCATTAGAAAGCCAAAGTGTTTATACAAAATTTGTATCTTCATCTAAATGTAGAGCTAATGTCCTGTAGCATTTCAAAGCATTTGCAGGAGAAGCAGAGTGATCCTCCCCAAAAGGATATCTAAATTTAATATCAAATGGGGTTTGGGATATTGGGGCAATCTGTTAAGTTTTATTCCAGAATTATCCTAAATGTGAAAACTATAGAGGAGGGGTTTTTTTTCCCCTCAATGCTGTACCTGCAGTTATTGTAGTGTTATATCAATATCCCAGTTTCGATGACTTGCAGCAGAATTTTTCTGTTTCTTACATTGTTCTCTTACCTTAGTTTCACATAAGTTTTACAGTCGTGTCTGGGGCATTACTAGCCATCCTCTAGGAAAAATTAAACTCATTTTGTGTATTCACTAAGATATAAGGTCAAATAGAAGTTTAAAACCAGTTTAAATAAAGCATTAGGCTTTTGAAGTGTGTGTTTATTTCCCTAGAGCTGTATTGAGTCCTATATTTTCAGATCTATGGTTTTTCTGTGGCATATTTTAGAAATCAGAAAATGATCTATCCAAACAGAACCAAAACAGATAGTGATTTAATATGATTACTAGTGATTCTAATCTGCTGTAATTATATAACGTAGTTATATGAAGCAGCCTGGATTTTCTGATCCTGTTACTGTTTGACCACAGGAAGCTATCCTGCAAACCATGGTACACACATTACTGACGCATCAGATTGATTTCATGTCATACCAAAACATGAGTAAAATCTCACCTCTAAGATAAATAAGAAAACCTACAGAAATTTGCACTTGGATTGACACCCACTCATAAAATACCACAACAAACTGCTGCTGCTGCATAACAAAGCAGAATAATGCCTCTAGACATGGGGCTAGCTCTTGGCTAATACCACACGGAAAGAGCATGCGTATTCTGCTCATGTTTATTTACTTTCCAATTATATAACTACATTAGAAGGAAATAATTCCAATGCCTTTAATACATTGTGATATAAAAGAATATATCTTTGTAATGGAAATCCTAAAAATGGAGACTATAGTAGCTGTGCTTTGAATTCTGTTCTGAGTTAAATGAAGACATCACTGAGATAGATAACCTTGTGTCTTGAAGATTTTAGTAGACTTTGTGGAACACCAGAGTTTTAAGGCAAGACTGCCTGCTGGATTAATGAACTGAGCGTAATGGCAGAACTTGTTTTTTGGATTTGTTGATTTCCTTAAATGTTCTCTTTGCTGTATGTAATATATACAGCATAAAATATGTCATGTATATATACATATGATATATATATATATCTCAAAACTGTCCGCTCAGGGTACTGTATCTAAAACTATTTCAAAACATAATTTTCAAACAATAGGGCTCATTAGTATTGCTTTCATAATATCTGTGCAGAAAGCCATGCTTGATGCAATGCCTCATTGTAATAGTGTATTAGGTCTGTATGCTGGTTTAGGTACAAGTGGGTTTCCTGTATGACTGTGTTGGTTAATTCAGAATCTGTTCCTTAACCTATCTCAGGTAGTTACTAAGACAAAGTACCAGTTATTTCTGCTAACTGCCTCCTTTCTCAGACAGCCTCCAGGAAACCTACAACTATTTTTTTCAACCAGATCTGGAAGACACCTAAGGATACAGAAGGTCCAAATAAACTAAGGACATAAGGTCCTCAAATAAAGTTTTTTTAAAAAAAGAGAGAGAATAGAAACCAAAACCCTTAAAAGAATTTAAAAGGAACCTTAAAAGGACTGTATCTCAGAAGAGTTAAGTGTTATTTAAGGAAAAAAGAAGTGGAGGCATAAGATGCTGCAGGGCACCAAGAGAAATGAGGCTTGCTTTAGGCAGGACAAAGTACTTGTTGTTTCAGAAATTCTTTATACCCTAATACTTTGCTTATAAATACACAATTTCAACTTTAAGATGGCTGCTTGGTTACTGTGTTCACCAAAGACTTTTGAAGAAAAGATCAACAAGTGCCTGAATTTATTAGAGTTAGCTCAGGGTGAACAATGGGAAAACACACAGATGTATATATTATATATGTGTGTGTATATACATATATTTATATATGTATGTATGTATGTACATATATATATGTATACACACACATATAATATACACATATATACATATAATATTGGTGGTCTCTTTCAGGGATGGGAAAAATACATTATTCTGCCACAGGCCAGGAAAAGCAGCTAACAGACTTATTGGATACATTCTTAATGATCCTAAAGGGCATGAAAATACATCCAGCCTTGTTACCCTAAGTGTGTGCTACCAGAATGTTCTCAATTTTCGGGGGTCAAGAAGTATTCAAAGTGGTTGCTTCTGTAACCTTACTCTGCTCCCTTTATATACTTTGAGCAAAAGTAAGTTAACAGCAGTTAACAAAGAACAGCATTCTCAGATATTGCAGTAAACCTTAAAGAATTATGAGCAGGTAAAACAGATGAACATGAATCAACTAAAACTGGAGAACAGTAACTGAAGTTAGAGTCCACCAATTGCACTCACTTAAAACCTTTCCTGTAATGAATAATCCCACTGAAACAAAATAAAGTTCTCAACATGAATAATGCAAACATGCAGATGTAAACCTAATTTAGGAGAGGTCATAACTGTTAGGATTTTTCTGAAGAATAACATTTTTGTAGCCCATGAATAACATTAATCATATTAAGAATTAATACAATTTGAGAAATCTAATTTTAAGAATTCATAGAGTGTTTTATCAGTTAAGATGCTATGATATTTTGTCTTCTTAAGACATAGCAAATATTGTGAAAAGCAAACTGTTTTGTAACATTCTCAAAGGTGTTAGGGAAGCTCGGATTGTGACAGTTCGTGGAGTGGGTTTACATGTACCTCATACATCCTGGTTCAAATTGTTTAGTACGTGCATGTCTTGTCAGAAGGCAAGCACCACTTTGCTATCTCTCTTAAAACCCTTTTTGGGCTAAAACTCCTGAGAGGCTTAGAAACTCTAGAGGTTTAAAATCAAATAGTATAAAATTACTGTTTTTGACATCCTTCAGTGGATTTTTATTCCACCATTCAATCCTTTTTTGAGAGAATGCAAATTTTTGTCATTTACACTGTCAGATAAGGAATTCCACAGCTTAACTGTGCATTGCTTGAGGAAGCACTTCCCTTTGGTTTGTGTTGCAGGGTGCAGGAATTAAGGTCTAATAGCAATAGTGCCTTCAAAGTCTATGGGAATTATTTGCATCATTGAAGCATTTAATTACTCTCAGAGGATTTTTTTGGTTGAGTACTGTACCAAACTACAATTCCTTAAAGAATACTACTTTGCTGAGCACACACTGAATCAGTAAAGGCTTCTAAGGCAGCTTGAATCAAAGGCCTATTTTCATCTGAAGGCATAAGCACTCGGAGCCCTATCAATATGAAACGTCAGTGACAGAGATGCTAGAGCAATTTCAGTTAGAGTTTCTTACTGAAGTAAGAATGAATGAATTTTAAAAGAATTTCATTCATTAAGCCCTTGGATCAATGGGACAATTTGCACTGGCAAATCGTATTAAATAATTACATATTTTTGTATAAAATTCAGCTTCAGTCATTAAAGGACTATTAAATACAACTTGTATTCTGTGGCAGATATTGCTGTGTTGAAAGCAGAAACTCTATGGCAAATGCATAAAAAATACCTTCTCTCAGAAAATAGTGCATCGGTTGTGCAATTCCACATAATGCTCATGGTAACGATTTGATGACTACAAGGAATGCTTGTGAGCAATAACGAAGCAATGCCATATAACATAGTTTTAATGAAAATTTTGCTTTTTTCCATACCAATTCACCATATCAAGTGTCTACATACACATTATAAGAGAAGGCCAAACAAATGAAGACCTAACTGGTAAGTACAAGCAACAAAATACAGCTGATGATTAATCAAAGAATCATCAGTTATGTGTGTGTAGACATTTTGCAGCATATTCATAAATATAAATTTTTTTTGCGTGTGTTCTGTATTACCCAACTGACTTTGTGCTTTCTCTGTTTTAAAAAATTCTATGGTCTACTGCTCTGTGTAACCCGAGTTTTTAAATTACTTCAATATGTACATTATAAGAGAAGAGTTCAGGCATCCAGCTTGAAGTGCTGCCACCAAAACACTCCTGAAAATGTCATAATTGCTAGCACACATTATTTTTCTCTAAAGCTTCCCTTCAAAGCTGTGTTACTCATTGTATACAGGATCACAGATTTGCCAGAGGCCATGTAGTTTTCATCTTTCTCCCAAAGTTTGTAGGGAACCACACAGTCAGAATGCCCAATTTCCTCCACCCATTACAAACCAGAAACTCTTCCTGAGCATCGTGCTAATGCAAATTCAGAAGATAATGCATGCATTTATTTGGCACCTGGCAACAAGAAGCTAACAGGGGCGGACAGATAGCAAAGATCATTGTATGGAAAATCTCATTATAAGGTGTCCTTCCAGAAGAGAAAAGGAAATTTACATATATATTTGTATTAACCTAATCAAGACAGATAGCACAGAATTAAAACCTATTTGAGACCAAGAAGTGAGTCTGAATAAACCAATATATTGCAACAAAAAATCTACAAATCTGGTGCCCTCCCTTAGTAAGTTTATTTTTCTCTTTAGAAAACCATAAACTTGTTAGAGCGAGATCTTTGTGATGTCGAGCTGTCTCTTGTGTGCCTGGTAGGAATGAAAGGCTGGCTGCTCACAGACTTCCTGGAGTGATCATGATTTCCTGCAGGGGAGCTTGAAGCAAAGGCTAACATGTATTTTCTGTATTGCTGGCACTGCATGATGCAGATGCCAGCTGAAGTCCATCTATGTACCATTAGTCTTGTAGTTTTGGGTTTTTTTCCCCCTAGAAGATAGGTCCCTTGTCAGTGCTACCTGTGAGCTGAGTCACCGTGTTGTACATAGGAGGTGGAGCAAAAGCAGTTGGCCATATTTTAGCTATGACTCCATTTTTTTGGCAAATCTGTTTCTCAGTTATTAAAGGAAGAAAGGAAGATTTCATGTTTACTTCCCTGTAAAATATTTTTACAAGAAGACAAGTAAATGTCTCCTCAAGTTGGACCCTCAAAGTTCAGTCTTAAAAATCATCCTGAAATATTGGAGATGGATTTGAGAAGACTGAGGAATTATAGACCTCTTAGATTATTCACCCTTTATCCTTAAGAGTAGTTTGATTTCAGCTCAGGGCCAATTGCTGGGTTAATCTACAGGATGCTGCACCACTATTTTTTGATAAACATCTTTGATATATCTTGCATTCCGTCACTATCAGAAAAAAAGTGAGGCAGAAGTTTTAAGCATATTTCAAATTTGGAATTTGTATTAACTAATTAAATATGCAACCTACTAACTAAATCAGCATAAACTTTCCTTTATAGTAGCCTGATATTAAATTCAATTTATTTAGTATATCTCAAAAATTTTCATTATGTTAGGTAAATATATGTTGAGAACATAGAACTGCACTGGATGTTGTCTGGGGTGACCTAGTGGTTTTAATTGCTGTTTTGTACTAGGCTTCCCAAACTATAGAAATAAGAGAATAAATGTATGAGCAAAGTGATTTGAAATTGTATCTTTTTAACACTCTGTTGAAGCAGTCATGTCTTCAGTTATTGGGGCCTCAGTAGAAGAGAGATATGAGAGATATGCTTGCTTTTTGTGTGTCTTTTTTGAATTCAGGTTTTGCTAAGAACTCCTTGACAGGGTTTATTTAAACTTAGAGTAAATCAGGTTTCTACAATAAACTGCTGAAGAAAAATCTGCCCCTCAAAAAATGTGTAGGAAAGTGACCGAGAAGAAAGCGTTCTCATGAAATATGCATTATTTTATTAATCATTACTTTATATTTTAAATAGTATTTATATCATAAATAATATGTATTTATATGTCATTAATTCATCTATTCAATATCAGTGATGCTACAGCTGACATAACAGCAAAATCTAATATCGATGGTCTACTGAGTCACAAGGCTCAGCTGTGGCCCCTTGTGCTCCAGCCACACTGACGCAATAAGGACAAGAAGACAATAAATCCAAGAAACGGTGCTCCACTGAAAACAAAACTCGGATAAACTGGATGCATAAAATTTCCATACATAACAGAAATGTAATTCCAAGTCTAGTACCCACCTACTCATAAAGGCTGCTAAAAGAGGAAGCCAGTTCTCAGACAGTTTCACTGAAGCGCAGTTGGGTGTCCCCTTCTTAGTGATTGTTTCCTCTTCCTAAAATATATTTAGAATTCAAAAAGCTTTCCCAGGAGCAGCAATCATATGGACTTCCCTCTTACTCAACTCATTCAAAGTCTCACAGACAAAAGCCAGAAAACAATGCAGAAAGAACAATCCTGCAGCTCTCAAGAATTCAAGAGTCCTGTGTTAAGCACTCTAGATGCTTACATAGTGCCTGGGCACAGTTAAACATCCCATAGTAGAAATCAAAATAGCCTAATTTTTTTTCTGTTTATTCCTAAAACACTGGAAAAAACTTAGGGTAGAGATAGAGGTGGTCACTGTGAGGAAGGACTTCCATCCATCCATGATGACTCAATAGGAAAGGGATAGTAAGATTCAATGAAAGAAGAATCTGTTGCTGTAACAATGTTCTGTCTCTTGGATTGTTTACCTCTGTATAATACTTTAGATCATGACTACAATTTTAGTTCCAACCAAGACTGCTATTCAACACTTAAACCACATATCCTTTCAAGGACAGGTTCTCTCCTCAAGATTTTTTTTTTTTAAAGAAGTATTGGCAAAGGCATGAAAACTGACATTTGGTGGGGAAATAAAAATGTACCTTTTGCTCTAAGTGGCTTTTAATCATAGGCTGATGGCCCATATGTTCCCTGCCAGACTCCTCAGGGATCCCCCAAATACCAATGTTAGACAAAAGCCTTCAGAGGCAACTACTGTTGCTATCTCACATATATAGAGCAGCTTTTATCTTAAAGTATCCCACAGTGCTTTATATGATTTTTTATATATAGATAATTCTTCTAATCAACAAAATGCTATCATTTTTGCACTAGAATATGATATCTTGTTCAACAAGCATTACAAATATTATTTAAGGGAGGAACTTTGTGAAGACTAACTAGAGAAGGGTTAGCTCTTAGTAATCTAATTACACAATTTTGAATTTGAAAGCACCAGTCAATATTTTATGAACAGCACTGAGGCACTGAGTTTTCCTTAATGGCTTCATTCAATCTTGGTCATATTCAACCTTTTTGAAAAGATTAGTCCAAGGTGGCATGATTTTAAGCATTATATGCCACAAATCTAACAAAGCATGACATTATATTTTTCTCTAAAAAGTCAGGAAGTCATTGTGCTTTCTAAGTAATCAAAAATTAGCTCTGCACAGACCTGGTTGGAAATTTTTCCCAAAAAGTGATTTTCTTCACAGATTGGAAAATGCTGATCCATCAGATCTAGGGTAAGGGGGAACAGGCGTATAATTCAGTGTGCAGATTATTCATCTGAATTGAAATAGACCTAGGTCAAGCTCTCTGCTTCAGTAAATGTTAGATTTAATATACAAAATAAAGGTACTAAAAGGCAGACATCCCAGGGTAGCCAATACCTGCACGACAGAGTCTTTTTCCTGAGAAGAGGAATACCTAGAATTCAGCCAAAAGGTTGAACTTGGCAAAACAGAAGGCTGAACCAGCAGCTCACATTCGCAGTGAATCCTCTCTCCCGAAGGTCATTGGGTCTTCCGGGCTTTCACTCTCATTTCTGCAAAGCCTTCACCAGGTTTTGGTTAGCTTGCTGCATAAAGGGAAAATTTTTCAAGGATCAGTAAAATTACATAAGATGGTAAAAATTGTTTCTTGTATAGCTCTAGTTCCAAATATTTTCTTAACATCCCATCAGGAATTGGTAAGCCCTATTAGATAAATCATATATTACGCTGTTACCATGCCATGGTTTTGCCAGCACATACTCATCTAACAGCAGTTTGATAAACACTCCCCAACAGAAGGGGAGCCTAGAACCTCAATATCAATACTCTTCTCACTTACAAAACATATACATTTATTTTGCATTAGAGAATGAGTCACCGGTGATTGAGAAATTATATTTAACTCTTCTCTTCCCATAAAAAGAAAAATAAAGTGCTGTAACATTTCCCATGGTTATTTAAAAATTTTCTTATATTATAATATAGCTTTGAGAGGGAATGTTTATTAAAATTGACCTTCCATTTGTCATAGAAAAAAATATTAAAAGCACCCACAGAAGGTGCCTCAGAATTTAAGTTTCAGTCCTACAGGTTATTACTGCTTCTCTAAGCAGAGACGTAATTACTTAAAAATGAGCAGATCCACTGCTTTCCTATCAGATTTGCTTATTTACTTGCAAAAAAGTTCTAGAGAGGTGGCAGATAGGGGAAACCTTCAGAAGGCTAGTTTTTACATAATCACAGGAGTTCAAAAACACAGGTTTCTGAACCATTTACTTTAAACTTTATCCTCTGAAGATATTAATATAGAGGTTGATTAATAAGTAAGATTTTATCAAAATGGCACTTCAATGCACTTCTAGTGTTGGAAGCAAATTGAGTTATGTCTGATGAATTGAAAGAGCTAATTAAGGCAAGAGACAAAATGACGAAGATTATATTTAATTTGGTAAAGCTATTAACCTTTTTTTGTCAAATAGAATGGTAACTACATCTTTCTTTCAAAATAGTCTACCACAACAGTCACTTGATCACTATTAGCCTGTTTCTAACTAAAACTTTGAGAAGGATATTAACTCATTTACCAGTTTAAATCCAGTCATTGTCTAGTATGCCTTTTTTTCCCTAAGATTGACATTTACTTTAAAGAAATGTATTTTTACTGTCACAATATAGTTTCCTTCATGAGACCATGACCTTTCCAAGATAGTAAGAACTACACTTTAAAGACATATATATTAGAACAGAGAAACAAAGAAGATCGAGGCAAGATAAAATCACCATTATTTAAAAATGAGTGTTATTACAATGCTTGTGAGAGGCTTACCTTTGTGATTTATTTTCCACGGCAGACTCTTGGAGCGAAAGACCAGAGGATGAACGGGCCCTATTCAGCAGTACTCCTTCAAACCTGACTACTCCTAATCTTTGTAAGAAAGGGAGCCAGCACCAGCTCCCACATTTAGTAACGAAGCTCTGCAGCTTTTTCAGTTCTGGCTAAGTTACAGCAGTCTGTCGTAACAGGCTGTTTTATCCAGGATGAACTTTTAGATCCCCCTGTCCCTAGTGGGCCTGTGTTGGAACCATTCATTGTTTTTATCTCTGGCTGCCAGGGTCATCCTCTAGAGTGCAGTTGCTGGCCTGCCTTTCTTTATTTGGAGAATGAAATCCCAAATTCTAATTGTTTTCATTGCTGAGAACTGGGCTGACCCTCCCAAGCCTTCTGCCACTCTCCAGGTAACTCTGAAGTACAGGTTAAGTGTCCAAGAACAAGAAGTTGTTAAAGTGAGGAGCAAGCATTTTTTTATTTTCTTCCTCCACAAACACTGACATCAGTGTGAAAGAGTCGCAAATATTGGCAAAAGAATAGATATGTGAATGTAATTCCTCCCTTCATTTGAGTCCTGGCAATGCCTGAAAGGGCCAAGGTTTTGGACAATATACCTGTAGAAGTGGCAAAGCCTCTGTTGGCTCAGCTCCTCCAGCTTTACCTTCTTGTCCACCACTCCAGAATTGAACATTATTCTCTGACACTCTTATGACTATATTAATTATCATTACCCTTGGTATACCAACAATATGATGTGAGGAAACAGGAAACATTGTAGTATCATGAAGTAAATGTAAGTTTTCTTTAAGCTGGTATACATCAGTGATTTTAATGCGCAGAAAGCCACTTTGGGAGAACAGGGAAGACAAGGGTAATCTTGTCATATGGCATCAGGAAATCAATATCTGGGACAGTTTGGGCATTGTTTTTAAAAGAAAAAGAATATAGATAATTAAAGATAAGAAGAGAAAGATAAGAAGTCTTCAAGTAAACGGCACAAGGCCATTATTTGAGCAAAACCATTGGCTGGATCAGGACTGTCATGTTGGCAATAACTCTGAACATCTGACATCTATGGGAGAGGTCTCTGGAGGAATTTTGCCCCAGCTGTATCATAGGGTTTATAGAGCAGGCCCTCGAATATGCCATGCATCTCCCCTTTTTCCAGCCATAGATGGACGTACTATGTTATGCAGATGAACATACTCTGCTAAATGTGAGCATTCAGGAATATTAAAGCTGTAAATGTCCCTGCTGGCACTATAGACATTGAATGCTCCAACCACTTTCCAGGGATCCCACTAGCTCCTTACAGCAAAGTAGGAATTCCTCCAAAACAGAAGAGAAACCCTTCTTTCATTCATTTCTTTATCTGTTTTTTTGCGGGTTCCTCTAGAGACAGCAGGAAAACTGTGGAATATACTACTGCACAGCAGTGCAAAGATTGTTTTGTTCAGACTTTTGACATCGGTCATTGTTTTCCTACCCAATTTGAGATCTGCTCAGAATTACTCACAGCGGGGAACTGACTGTCGGGGCTTCAATAACTTCAGTTCATTTCATTCAGATGTTGGACTGGTACCCCAGATGTTTTTTCCTCATTCTATTTGTCTGTAAAAATAAGTATGGGAGAATAGTGACAATCTGAAAATCAAAATTTCAAGGAATTATAAGAAAGATTGCTCCAATTAAGATCTCATCAGTAGCTCTCACATGTTTTATCACACAAAGGGCCAGAACCTCCTAGAATCCAGATTAAAAATAGTGAAAGAAATACATAATTATACTGGGAAATGGCCTTAAGCTTTTAATCAGAGAAAGATCATTCAAACAGCTTTTAATTATAACAGAAAACTTCCTTTAAATTTGCTTTAATATTTACTGTTCTTATTCGCTCCTAAAACAAAAAATTCTGTATCTTAAATTTCTGGGTACAATTTTGGGGTTTTTTGGTCTTTTTTTTCTTTCCTGGTAGTATTGAATTCTGGTTAAGTTTTTATTCTGAAAGTCTTCTGTTATTACTGCAGCTGTCTTTACTTTCATCAACTTATAGTCAAAGGTCATGCACACCATCACTTGCTGTTATTAGGTATGTTTCATGACTGGCAAATCTACATTGCTGGCATTCCCCAGAAAAACTCTGTGGGTTGTCTCTGAGATGGCTACATTCTTTGTCCAGAGCAATAAGGACCTACCCTCAGTAGAGAAGGATGAAGTTACGAAACATTTAAACAAACTGGACATACACAAGTCTGTGACCTGATGGAATGAATCCACAAGTGCTGAGGGAGCTGACTGATGTCATCATGAGGCCATTCTTGATTATCTTTGAAAGGGCATGGTCATCAGGGAAGTTCCTGAAGACTGAAAGGAAGAAAATGTCACATCTGTCTTCAAGAATGGCAGGAAGGAAGACCCAGAGAACTAAAACCCGTTCAGCCTTACCTCAGTCCCTTTGAAAGGTGATGGATCAAGTCCTCCTGGAAGCCATTTTGAGTCATATTAAGGACAAGATGGTCACTGGGATTTGTCAGCATGGATTTACAAAGGGGAAATCATGGCTGAGCAACCTGATAGCGTTCCATGATGAGATGACTGGATCAGAGGATGAGTGGAGAGCAGTGGATGTTGTTTATCTTGACTTTAGCTAGGCTTTCCATATCATCATAACTTTCATAATACAAATTCTGTCTTCCTCTCCGTTCAATTTCTTTCCACTCTCTCAAAGCTACATATTTTGATGTACTGAGGTTTATCTTTATGTATTGAAATATGCAAATTGTGGCAATTATTTTCTGTCACACTGATCTTGCCTATTTTGTTCGGAATACTCCTTGCCCTTAAAATTGAATACAGGTCTAAGGACATACTGGTACTGGAGTTGGATAGACATGGTAACCAGGTATTTATTTTGCTCATGACTTCAATGTGCCTCTTTGATCGCATTTAGATTTGCTGTTAGCACACGGAACACAAGGTCCGAGAATTAGGATGTTACAATAGAGGTTACAACAGAAAGCAAATCAAAAAGCCAGAACGTTTTCAGCAGTCATTAGCAAACTATGAACTTGCCAATAAAACCCAAAGTCAAAGTAATGCTGACATATCATACAGAATTACTTATACTGAAAGCATTAGTAAGGTAACAACAATGTTTTAAGAAATGTCCCAGAAAAATTATTAATGGACATGTCTCATAACATTCTATCTGTAAAAGCAAAAGCTATGTTAGTTTTTAAAATGAAGGAAGAATTTTCTGTGTTCAAATACTATGGTAGTTTGCTTTGTATTGTAAAAGCTGATTTGTACTCTTTCATGTCACAAATGTTCTGTTCACATGATCCCACATGTCTTATTAAACAGGCAGCTTTGTTACACTGAACACACTGAATGAACCATGCACATCTCAGAGGACCTCAGAAGAAACACTTTTTTCATTTGGAAATTTCTGAAAGTGACATTATAATCAATAGCGTGTAAAATATGGAGGAAGCACAGAAAATTGGAAAGTTTTAAGAGGCTGGTGCTTTTGAGATACAGTAGAAAATAATCTAGGTTTCCTGACCTTTATCTTAAAAGTTATAAGGAGATCAGCAGTGTGGAAAAGCAGAGAGAGCAATCAGAGAGGAGTTCAGGTAATGGATGAGACAGAAGCAATCAATGGAATCAGTAATGGGCCTGGAAATAGAGAAAGGATTCTACAAAGTGGCATGATTATTGATGCAAATACACAGAAGTTTTTTTTTTTTTTTTTTTTTTTTGGCTTCGTGGACAGGTGTCCAAGATATTTTCACTTGATTCCGTGAGATCAGATCAGTCATCTGTACAATTAAGTGTAAATTTGGGTAAGGAAGTTGTATTACACTGGAAGAGATTCACGAATCTTTATTCTAGCAAAGATCAAATTTGAACTGTTGTTCTGCTCTGCTCTTAAAGATTACTAGCAACATTCCAGCTTCCATCCATACCATTTTTCAGTAATTTATATAACTCAAATTATTTGTCAATAATTTTTATACTGTATAATCTGATTTAAAACCAAAGCTTTTCCGTTCAAATAACCACTCAGTTAGGCATCTGAAAGTCTGCTTGCAGAAACAGCAAAACAACTAGAGTTGTATCTCTCATACCCTAAGGCTAGTTCAGACTACTCTTTCAAAGACTTCTTTACGTAAGACCTGTGATTTCAACAGGGGGTACAGAAACCTGCAGATAAGTAGCCGAAACAAAAATGTCTAATAAGATTTCTAAACTAGCAATACCCTGCTTTTGCAGGTCATTTTCAGTACACTTTAGAACCCGGGATGTTCAGTAGGGACATTGTCTTCTACTGGACCAACTGAAAAGCTTAGAAAGATTGGTCAGATTTTTGTAGTAATTTTTAGAGTGCAACTATGATTCTGTCTCTCCAGAGAGACAACTGAGGCATCTGGTACTTATCAAGGAGTGATAGCCATTTCATATACACTGCTCAATTACGTACTCCTGTATCATTGGAAATGGCTATGGCCCTAAACTCTCTCTCCAGTTTAGACAATAACTCCACCCAGCCCTGAAATCTGTACACTTTTTTGTGTATATATAACAAGACAGAAATTTCCAAGCTGCTCTGATGAATAAGAAGAAGCATTGATCGTCCTTCTAATGTGGCTTCTTATACTTTTGCTGACATTTCAATTTTACTACATACATTCTGAGTCAGAATTTATATGGCAGGTTCTCAGTCCTCAAAAATAAAATAAGAAGATGCATAAAGTTAAACAAAATACTGCACAGTGATAAAGTTCAATGCATTAGGGCTGTTTTACAAACAACACATACGAATGCAGTTTTATGAAATGCTGCTGTGGCTACTTAATGCACAAGACTGAGGTTGATTTGTCTCCAGAACTAAAAAATACATGATATGTGTTATTTTGTCAGCCTGATTCTCTTAAAATACAGAGCTGCAAATGTGCAATGTCTCAGAAGTAGAATGCAAGCATCCTGTTCTGTTTTATTCTATTCTACTTTAGTCTAGTCCCTATATAGTCATTTCTATCTGCGTTCACAATGTGGAATGATGTAAGAAAGAAAGAAAAAATTAAGAATAGGTTGTAGCAAAAATCCAAAGGCTTCAGAAGAGAATGTTAATGCTACACCATCATTTTATTTAAGCATAAAAAGGTCAGTTTGTAACAGTCTTATGAGACTCATAATTATTTAACCAATTAACTTCCTTTATAGCTCATTTTGAAATTGCTTTCCTATAATTTCAAATTCTCTTATCAAGATGGGTGGATCTGCATTTGTAAATGATCAAAAAGCAAGAAGTCAGTTTTAAAACCAGATATATACTTCAGTTAAATAGATAATATTGCACATATTTTGAAAGAACAATTTTGTGCATCAGTGAAGCAGATGCCATTTCTTTTTATTCTAAAATCATAGTTCTTGAATGTGAGGAACCCAAAAAGCTGAAGTTCACACAGCATTTAGGAAGGAGAAAATAAGTACTCAAAATCCAAAACAGCAGATTCTTAAGGTGTAGACTCAGGCATATGGTACACAAATCCATTAAGCAAGTGGGAGTTTTTCCACCTTATTTCCCATGGGCTGACAATGGCACGCATTCATTTTCAAAGAATCTAGAACATCTAGAACAACCATACGTATATATTTAAATTCAGAAAGCAGGGACAGACTACCTGTAGCACTTTCTGCAGGACTACAGTGTGACAGACAGACCAGGAGGGATGCCTATTGCCCGTCTTCATTCGAGATACAAAACAATTTGGAGTGAGTGGTTCATATTGGCAAAAAGGACCTTTGAGGTGAGCCAATAGCATACAACTACTTGAAGGATGCTCACCAAGATGATGGTGCCAAATTCTTCTCAGTAGTGGCAGATGGTATAATGAGGGTCAACAGTCACAAACTGCATCTCGAGAGGCTCAGGCTGGACGGGAGAGAGAACATCTTTATCAGGAGGGCTGTGCAACACAGGAACAGGCTACCCAGAGAGGCGTGTGGGGACACCTTTTCAAGACTTGTTTAGACAAAGCCATGGCTGAGATGACCTTGTCTTGGCAATAGCCTTGCTTTGAGCAGAAAGTAGGACCAGCGACCTCCAGAGGTCCTTCCTAACCGTACAATTTCTGTGATTTTTATGAAATATGCCTGAGCACTGTCAGCTGCTGCCACCACTCTTACTATCCAGGAAAAGAAAAACGAGAAATGGCAGAGACTGGAAGGAGCCTGAGGATAGGAATGAGACATCCAAGGCTCCAAATATCTCTCCACATCTTTTTTCAGTGTCTCACTATGGCTCATATTTCCTGTCTTATTAAATCACAGAGAAAAGTGCCAGCAATTAGTAAGTGCTTAACCTAACCTGATTACTGAATCCAACAGAAACAAAGTAATTTTTCCTTGGAGAACCGATCCTGCCACAGCCTTTCCGCCCATTGCCTAGCTGTTCATGCTCTGGTTAAAGTAAAGAAAAAAATGTACTTGGGTAACTCTGAATGGCAATCTCATCTTTAACTCCACATGCTCCAGCCTACTGCTGCAGGCTAAAAAGCACGGCAAATATAATTTGAACTATAGCTTACCTTGGATTGGATTTGCAATAAGGTTTTCTATATAGAACCTTGACTTTACCGAATATTAATCAAATTCAGCCTGGCAGCAACACAAATGCTTTTTGGAAGACTTGCTAAACCACAATATATACACCAAGGTAATTTTTATACAAATAAAATGATGTTTAAAACTCTATTCAGCTCTTCTGCTCTGATGGAGACTAGCATTTATTTACATAAATTTACTTTATTTGCTGTTGGAAAGCCATCATTCTGAAATGTTTAATACTTCAGGCAACCAGAAAGGCATAACTGCTGACTGTTCTATCACTCTCAGAACAATTTTTTAAAAAGACATATATGTTAATAGTTTCAGTATCCAATCTATCCAAAAAAATGTAAATATTTTGGTTTCTGGGCTTTTCTGCCTGTCTTCCATGAGCTTTGAAGCCAAAATGTAAATTAATAATGCTTTTTAATAAATTAACAATGCTATCTTACATTATCCTAAAAGATCAACAATTGTTGTTTCTCCTACTTAATAGAAGTGCAGCTTGTTGCATAGAACCATTAAAGACTTGACACAAAAAAGTGCAAATGCTTAAAATGTGATCCAAAGCCTGCTGAAGTCAGCAGAAGTACCTGGAAACCTTGTTCTCACTTGTGTCCCTAGTTTTCATACAACTGACGTATTTGTTTAGGCAAAGTGTGTATTCATAAGCGCAGATAGCCCATTTTAGCTAGGACAGATACAACTATACATAGGCACTAGGTACTGGTGATAATTACACAAACAAAGTAGTTGAACAGTGACTTTTCATAAGCATCTTCGAAAGGTAGTCTATAGGTGACATAACAAAGCATCAACAGAACAATTTATAGAACTGATCAGATCTGGGAAATTGAGCTTCTTTTTCCCAGTTTTATCTGTTGACCATGAAAGATCATTGCTCTTTCTCTCTGTCCAGTGAGCTTCTCAAGTGGTCGGTACTAGAAGCACAGCTGACAACCTCTGCCAACATGCCAACACTTTTCCTTTCAATAGAAAAGATTCTCCAACAATCCAAGTTCTTGTGTAATTCCCATCACATTCTCCTACACACCTCATTGTCAGAATGGTCTATATTAGCTCCTTAATTTGCAAATAGCTTTACCATATCTTAAATCTGTAAGTGATGATATAAGAGCAAGTATAGTTCTATATTGTCCACAGTTTGACTATTTTCTGCTTTAAATGATCAAGAGTTTCAGGTCTGAGACATTTCTTGTCATTCCTTCTGAATTCAATACACTCTTCCTAACAGCTCATCTTCTTATTTATTACATTTTGCAAAACTTTAAGAATTTTAGGCTGAGATGGGTTATGATTGCTGTCTATAAATACATAATCAGAAGGGCAAACTCTGTGAGGAAAAGAAACTATTTAAGCAAAAGGACCTTTTCTGGCACAGGAGCAAATGGCTCTCTTGATTAATAGAGGTGTGCTGGAACCTAAAGGTTTTAATTCTCTCGGAGGAGTGAATTCTGGAACAGCTTTTCAATAGACACAATAGAGTAAAACACCTAATTGGTGTTAAGAATGGAGTTTGTATCACTGTATGAAAGGGATTAGGTAATGTGGTTGTCTGCAACAGCAGGAAACTGGTCTCAGAGAGCTGAGCAGTACCTTCCTATCATACACGCCTACTCATTTTGACAATAAAGGTAGGCAACAATGCCTCAGTCACTGAAGTAAAAGCACTGCAAAACTTGGAAAGCTCTTTATGATGATTTATATTTCTTAATATAGACATTATATATCTATTTATATTACTCATTAACTCAGTGACAACCGTTTTATTAAAACTCACTCACACTATTCCATCTCATTGTACAAAGATGATTACCCTCACATTTTTTGGCCAGCTGACATTAAGTAACACCTGTAGAAACACACTGGGAATTATCTTTCCTCAGTGTAAATACATTTAGATGAAATGCATATTAAAAATACACACATACATCACTGAAGATAAGCATTTTAGTGGAGGAAAAAGTATTCATGTGATTTAAACATTTTGTGCTAAACCTCTTCCCAAAACACACAAAGTGCCTCAAGTTACCAAGTGATCTTGCATAATGTACATGCTACTGTAACCCATCTAGAGACAATGTGAGAGAGAACTGGAAATGAAATGTGCTTCTGAACCTTTTATTTCCACAGAACACAGCTTTCATTTAATGGATTTCACTAATTTAATTTTGGGTGACTCCTTCTCTCCAGTGAGAATCTGATACTATCTTGTGCTCTTCATGTATGAATTTAAGGAGAAAAAATCTTGTTTATGCTTTATATCTCACTCTATCATTAAAACTCTTTGACCTATCCATTACTTCCTGTTCAGGAATGCCCTGCTTGGAAACTGGCAGAACCCAGAACCTTTTTCTTTTAATTACACACAGCATAACCAGTTGCTTAAACTATTTCAGAACTCCTTATTTTTTATATTGTGCTGTTTGATATGAGAAACTCTTTAAGATGCTTTATAAGTGGTACAACTTTTTGGAATTATGTTTTAAGAAAGGGAAGCCACAGTATGACTAAGTTGCAAATGCCCACACAATATTTTTGTTTACAGCTGCAGTTTCCTCAGACAGGATGTTGAAATCATGCAATTCTGTGATTACACATTGTTGTCTTTATGCACAGCACCAAAGCCTCTGTCGAAGCCTTTCTATGCTGTTGGACTTTGTAGTGTTGGGTGTTACACACAAATCAAAGATGTTGTACATTGGATCTGCGAGTCATTTTAAATCAAACAGTGGACTTAATTCAGTACTTGCAAATATCCAGGCAACTAGGACTTCATTAGCTGAGGTCAGTGTAAGAACCACTACATGATTTCTGGGATTCTCTTGCTTCCATCCTACTTGCATCATGCAGAATGCCATTGATGGGAAGAAAGAGTATGTGATTACTACAGAATTGGACTCAGAATAAGGATTCTTGAGAGAGCATCCAAGAAGCTCTTTGAAACCTAATGGCTAATGGAAATTGTTTACTTGATTGTCCAACATTTTCTGTCTTAAAACTTAGATATCTTTTGCTCATGGATTTTTCAGCATTGATTCATTCTTAATATATTGCCTTTGTCTATTACGCTAGAGAACACAGTGCTTTTATTTATAGCTCTGACTGCTTCTACCTATTATCGTCCCACTGGGACAATTAATTAGCACCTACAGACTTCACTTATGACTGCTTACATTCAGTTTGAAACTCCACTTAAGGAAGCAGTGTTTTCTGATTAGGGATTTAATGTCACTACAGACATCCCATATTTAATCTTTTCTTGATTTGTTTTTCAATTAAATTAGCTGAAAGTTAGTCAGCACATTCAGTTACAAAGACATGAGGGAGTATGCTTTCTGTGTGAGTGTGAGAGCTACTAGCAGCTGTACCAAAGATAATTTTAGAATAAAAAGAGTTTAATATCAAACATAACATTTGTACATCATTAACCTGATGAGGAAAATATACATTTCTTGAGAATACTGCACAGAGAACATGTTGGACAAGTAACCTGTTACTGCTATACAGCACTTATGGAAGAGCAAAAAGAGGTACAGGATAACATAAGAAATTCACCATTTTGCACTGGACCACATATCCAACTTCCTGGTCCCTAAATAACTGGTTCCCAAGCTCTAGATTTCAGTTCGTGTGAATATTTTCTTTTCTATAAGGAAATGCAACTTACCTCAATGGGCCATACTCTCTTTCAGCATATTAATGGCGTCAGAGATGAAAGAGGTTGAGAGACATAGCTGAAACCCAAGGTAAGCTCATAAAATATAGACATTTCACTGTAAGAGCACAGGCCTAGAAGACAGGAATTCTTGTGTCATTCTGTGTTTGGACTTCCAAAGCAACTTTCTAAAACTGAGGAAGTAACATGCCTGCTATTTGTTTGGATGGATTATAGAGTTAACGCCTTTTACTCACAGTACCCCTAGATTGTCTTCTGTAGGGACACAAACGTTTTCCTTCTGGCGGCTCCACAGGAGGTTCTGTGGCATACTCTGTGGTCATTGTTCCTAGAAGCAGCTCTGCTTGGGGGACGAGAAGTTTCAAACCAGCAAGGCAAAAGAGGAGACAGGTAGGAAGGACCTAGCCAGCTGTGAGTCTTCTGCAGAGCCAATGGCCTCAGGACAATGCAGAAGAGGAGGGAGCACACATATCATCCCAAGGTGGCAGAAAGAGTGACTGTGTGGGATTTGAATCATCCCACATAGTCACTGACCTGGCCTGACAAAAAAAAAACAATAGAAAAGTCATAACATTGTGAGAAGTAGGGTGCAGAAGGAGATTTTTTTTTTTTTTTTTACAAAGCATTTTGGTGTCTATTCTGCCTCATTTTGATTTTTCTTTTTTTTTTAAGACATACCTGTTCTACTTTCCCCTTTTACAAAACTTGCCTTTTGATTTAAAGGTCCTTTTGGAGATGCTCACTTTAGAGAAAAGGACAGCTCAAACAGAAGAGGACTTGAGGTCCCACCACAGTGCTCATGAAGAAGGATAACCTGCATCAGTGCAGCTTTCTTTGCACCATCAGACACAGTGTTCATTTGATAAACCTGCAAGAAGTAAGGCGTAACAGTTCCCAGAAACATGGTAATGTTGCTGTTTACATCTTAACCTGCCTTTCCATGTTCTAAGCACTTGACGGATATTCCCTAATCCATCTGGGAATTCAGCTCTGTACAGGTAAGCATTATTAGCACCCATGGCTTCCCTATATCAGTGTATTTGGCATGTTATTTTCAAAGTAAGTAAAGGCAGCTGCAAATCAATGGCAATTCCTAAATCAGCCTGGAGTTAATTCATCTACAGAAACAATGGACCAGCCATACAAACTAGGAAACAATAGAACAGCAGGCAAATCTCATGCTTGTATAAACAATGTTGTCTAGCTGCAAGGAAAGTGCCATTTTTGTCTCCTGGAGATTTGAACTACCTTACTGTGCTTAATTTACTGAGAAAAAAGTAGTATTTTCTGTTGCTGTCAAAATAGCCCATTTTCTCAAGTGCTCAGATATGAAGTCTGTTTCCCTGATCACACTGTGGCGTTATAGTGCATCATCAAATGGGACCGGTTTTGACCCTTCTCCCTTACTCCAAAAATCCCTGTCTTTTTAACTATTAAAAAGAAGGAAAGAACTAAGAGGGAAGGAAAAGATTTACTCAAAAACTGATTAACACTATTTATATTTGTAGCACATATGGCCAAGAACCAATTCCACGCAGAGCACACCATTTCTGGTAGAGCAAGCATTCATTTATATTTATTCTATTTGGGTCATCCTTCACTTCAGCAGTGCTTCTCTGTTGTGATTGAAATGCCAGGCTTTAATATAGCAATATTAACATGTTGGGTGTGGGAGGAGAGCAATTATCGTTTATTCTAATTTTTATTGGCTTATAATTTCAATATTTATAATGGGCTGACAAGTTTATCAGTTCAATTCTGAGAATGAGAAATATGGAAAAGATTTGTGAGAACGTAGAATCGGAAGAGATTTCACTTTCAAATCTTGCAGACACAATTTATATTCATCAACACCCCCATATAGATGATCAACCTTTTAAGCCCTCAGGAATGGTTTCAAGTGTCGCTCTATTGTAACAACATGTCAGCCAGAGAATCATTGCTGAGCCACTAAAAGTGATGCAGTTCATTAGATCTGAAGGTTCTAAAGGCTGAACGGTGCAAAAAAAATAATAAATGCTGCAGCCAGAGTTATCAAGACTAGAATTCACAATCATTCAGAAGTACAAGGTGAAAATGGAGAATGCGATAATATGATAAATGGTACTGATCATATCTGTGATGGATTTTCAAAAGCCCAGTGGACTTGAATTTTGCTGATAAAGCTTGCCGTAATTGCTTCATGTCATTCAAACTCTCCACAGCACAAGACAGGAGCAGTCCACAGGTGATGCTGTCATGGAAAACAAGGGCTTGTGTGCCTTTTCGTCGCCTTTACATCCAAACTGACAGGAAAAAACAAGCTGCATCTGATGGGCTTTTCACAGAGAAGGAGGTTTTTACTGATTCTTATGATCCTGGAATTTCTAGGGCTTTCAAGCAGCTTTTGGAAATAAGACTTATGTATGTTTTAGACTCAGCATCTTTCAGATGGATTTAACTTCTCCGGTTCTGTGAGGGAAATAGAAATTCTACACTATTAAATAATTTTACTGCTGCAAGTTTTTAAGAGCTGTGTTGACTTGCTGTCATGGCCCTTATCTTCTAATCTTTATTTGTTGAAGCATGACTTAAAAACAGTGGTTAGAGTGAGCAGAAGGCCATGAAAGCTGTCCGTTCTCCACAAAAACCTAAAGGGATTTCTGTATATGACATCTGTGATAACTGAATCTGCTCCCACAACACGAAACAATGTTTTTCCTCAACAGCTCTCTGAATCTGTTCTGCTTTACTGCTTGTTTATATAGGGCAGTCAAATGCTGTCACCCACCCAGGAGACTGAGGGAAGATGGGCTGACTAGAGCAAATGAAGCAAACGTCTGTTGCTGGCTTTTCTCATGCAACATCAGCTAAAGTCATCTGAGAATCCAGAAAGGGCTGTATGAAATGGGGTCAGAAAAAGCAGCTCAGGAGCTTCTCTGCCCCCTGGGTCAAAGGACTGTGCTGGGAGGCACACAATTTCTCATTTCGCGAGGGATGCCTCCTGCCCCAGAGGAAGACACATTCTACCTATGCAAAACTCACACCAAGAAGGAAGGAGGAGGATCGAGAATCTTAACCCTAAACTTCCCCCCAGTATGGTTAGGAGGAGCTGAGGAAGGAAACAGAGCAGAAGAAAGATAATTTTTTAAGGCAGTACCAGGATGGGAGGAAGAGGAAAGATTGGAGATGATGTAAGAAAACGGTGGAGAGATGCCAGAAAAGAATGGCTAAAAAGGAGAAAAGAGTGCCTTAAAAAGATGCAGGGAAAAAAATATGTGAAGTTATAGCATTAAAAGATAGCTAACTAGTGCAGAGCAAACAGCGATTCACTGCACAACTGCTGGTAAGTTCCAAGCTGAGCTTACAGGCTAACATGTATGGTGAAAATAACTCTAAGCCCCAAAGCTGGGCAATAAGAAGAAGTAGCAAGGCTTGCCCACAAGCAGCAGTCTAGTTAAGGTACCATTTATTCTCACTAAAGGCAATTTCTGTTGCCTTTAGGCCTGAGGAAGTATAAGGGTAGCTACAAATAAATGCAAGTCTTTTATGATAAAACCAATGTTTCCTTTCAAGAGTAGAGGGAACTATCGAAGGGAAATTATTTCAAGCAGAGGATGGGGAATCCAAGTCAAATTGAATAAATGCACATGACTGGTAAGTGCTGGCAGCAAAAATTTGGTTTCAATACACAACACGTCCCAGTAGAAGGTGAAGAAAAAGGATAAAACCCAAATCCTGCATCCAAGCTGCATTCTGCATATTCTTGACCCATTTCTTTCCAACTGTCATTTTGAGAGCGAGAAATTCTTAAAATGAAGAGCTCCTTTGATTGAGAGACCTACCAAAAGTACTACCTACAGGATTTTATTGTCATCCTGCAGCAAAGGACAATGAAATAACACTCTGCCACTAAATCAAAACACGTGTTTTCTGCCACTAGCATAGGAAGGGAGGAAAGAGCAAACACAGCCACACTGCTATTGGATATTGCCAGATGAAGCTGTATCTATTTCTTTCGGATGCAAACAACAGTGATCTTTAAAGAGCCGATTTCAAACCTGTGCTATCTAGGTAGCCTCTGGAAAAGATGGATTCTAGAAAAAACACTTCGTGTGGAAAAAGCTTTCTTTTTTTTTTCCCCTCCTGCATTCATCGTAAGATGAACTGTGATAAGTTTGGCAGACTCTGCCGCCAGGGTGGTCACTTCTTTCGACAAAGGTGCAAATGACAGAATGGCTCTGGCAGAGAAATTGGTCTGTGGAATAATTATCTGCATGGATTAAAGAAGACTATTCTTCTAATTAAATTCCTTGAAGTAAAAAATAGCATACATGCAAAAGTCATCCATATATGTGCATTAAGCATAGGAGAGGCATTCAGAGTGCTTGGATAATTCATGGACTAGCATTAAAAAATGTGAAGAGGCTCATCAAGGCAGTTAGGTTTGTAGTAATAAGAAGTCAAGTAGTAACAATCACCATAGCATTTGGCCTATAAGAAATCCATGAACGTATGCCTCGGGGAATGTGATAAAGAAAACAAGTGCCATTTGCTTCTGGAAGTAGTACAGTCTTCATAAGGATAGCAACTATAAAAGCGATTCTGGTTTAAAAGGACAGACGAACTGGCGTTGGAAGACTGTTAAGAGAAATTATGTTCTAAGCAGATTCACATGAAAAACTAAAAAAGGATCTTCCCCAAGGAATAAATTCTCCATGCTAACATAAATTGAATATTAAATTTGACATATTATTAAGTGAAAATAATCCTTTCTCCTGTAAAAGCAATTTAATATGAGGGATTATCCCTGGACTAGAGTACCAAAAAAAAGGAAAGCTATTTGTTGTTTTTTAGTCAGCTTAAAGTATAAAGGCACGCCATATTTATTAGTCTGATTACTTCTGCAGTGTTTGTACAGTAAGTACTTCTCGATCGCTGGTGAAAGATAAATAGACCGTTAAGGAATTCCTGAGGTGCATGCAGTGACATGAAGCTTTCTCCTAATGCAGAGGTTAAAACTGGAATTAGCCCCCAATCAGTTCATCGAAACTAGATGACGAAGTAGATACATCAGACGCTGTTCAAAATTATTTCAAAATAAATCAGAAGTAAGATTCAATGTGAAGGTTCTTTATATAATCTAGAAAGAAATTATTAACTCTTGATTTTAAGGCACTGTGATATCTATTGTAATATTAGCTAACACTGTATGTCTCTCACTGCAGTTGCAATCACTTCTATTCAGGCTAAAATATACCTACACAATACCAAATCTTGCAAAGGAGCACACAGCATGCTCAGATTTAGGTAGATGACATTTTAGAAACTTACATCAGAAATTGGTTAATATAATTTGAATGTTATGCAGTTTGCACAAGATCTTTAGTGTGTCTGAACTTGTCCAATTTGACTGGCTACCAAAACCTAAATCTTCAAATGCTGAACGTACTGAGTGTGTATGTATACGTGTAGAAATACATACACATGCTCAAATAAATATATAAAATACTTGATTTATCAACTTTTAGATTTTAATCTAAGTTCTCTTGTGACATGGAGACCTATAGCAAATGTATAAATGTTAATTCAGGGATTGTTTTTTAGCTGACTGAATATTTATCATATATGTTTTCTTCTGCACTTAAAACAAACTTTTGCTGCAGTACATCTTTAAGCATTTCAGATCTCTGGTCTTGTAAGAGTACTTTTAATGTTGTGTCCAAAGAAAAAAAAAATCACAAGGAGCCACCAGAGGACACTATTATAGATAATGCATAAGGAGAAATTTTAATTCATCATTGCTGCTATAGTTCTTTTTAACAGATTTAATACATCAACAGAAAAATCTGCTTCTGCCTGACTGTCTTACTGGGAAGTATTTTCTAAGATGTAGTTTACAGATTCTCTCTCCAGAAGCAAACAAAATGTTTAAAACATCAAACATTATAAAAAGATAAAAGTTATCACATTTTTCTATTCCTTGTGCTGTGGGGGAGGGCAATGGAGGACTTGTCAAAGCTTCAGCAGGTTTTGCTGAGTTATTGAAGCTGTATCACAGGTTTTTCATCTTCCAGGTCAGTATAAGTCCAGTCAAACATCAAAATTAAGATGTATAACATTTCCTGTCTTTGAGTCCATATAGAAAAAGCAGCTCTTGAGAAGACAACGACAGTCAAGGAGAACCACTTGAGGCAGGTTAGGATGACCCTTTACAAAGGAAGAACATTGTGGGACCAAGGCAGAGTTGAACTACGAACTACGAATGAACTACGAAACACCAGATAGAAAGTTTGAATAACAATCTAAACTGTTGGCTGAAAAACTCATGTCTCTGTGTGATGCCAAATGTCTGAATCTTCTGAGAGTCACTGATACAGGACCTCAGCCAATGCATCTGTTGTCTGTTTGGACTGTACTTAAAAAAAAAAAAAAAAAAGATCTGCTTTATTAAGCTGCTCTCATTTGATCCTTAGCCATGGAAATCTCTGCAGTTTACTGCAGATGGAAGACTCTCTATCTTGCCAGTGCCAATGAGGGTTGCCAGCCATGGCTGGCAACCTGGAATTATTCTGAGATGAACACGTTCAAAACCATCCACAAATTGATATTAATCATAATAATACCTGTATAAGAGCAATCTAATGGTTACAGTGACATTACATTAGTATTTTGATGATTGGACAGTGGAACAGACTGAGTTAAAATACCAGAGATTTACAGTTTGTCTAAGAGACTGAATGGTTTAAATCCCACAACTGACCAGGCAACCAGAACTTGAAAATTAGAATGTGCAAGAATTTAAATGAGTTGATTTCTGCCTGTAACGAATCCTTCTTTTGTTTACATTTTTGCTTTTATATATGTCCTTCTATTATATATCAGATGAATAAAGGCTATTTATACTTCGGTTTTTTTAAAGAACGGGTAAGCAAAACAGCTGTACACTAATGTTCTTGTCATCTGTGAAAGGACCCCTGTGAATTAGAGCTTTGAGGTGATCTCAGTAATGAGCTTCCAGTGAACTCCAGTAAGAAAAACGTATTTTTTAAACAAGACAAAACAAAAATATCATTCAGGTTTTATCTCATATCTAAGCATCTGGAATACTTTACTTTCTAAGCAGAGAAAACTCAAAATGACTAGACAAAGGCAGAACAGAAATTGCAAATACTTATAAATCACTTCATCCCCTGTCTATTGCATTATTGCTTTCAATTAAATCAAGAACTTTCTGGTTTGAATGAAACTCTGCACAGTCCTCTTTTAGTCCCTGTGTTTTTTGCTCTGTCACCTCTCAATCCTGGTTTTGTCTGTTCCCTGTTCCTCCCAGTAATTTCTCACTCTGAACCCTCTTCTACCCTCCAGTCTATGTCCCAGAAGGGCACTCCAGAAACCTGTTCAGCCTCCCAAAAGAGAGCACAATCTTCCCTGGAGGGTCTGATCCACTCACTCTCTTCTTGAAGGAACATAACACAAAAAACAAACACAAACCACTCAAATGGACACTGTTCCTTGCATCCTGTAACCTCTTGGGTACCATTTCTCTGTGGTCCAGAGATTAAAACAAAAATCAAATGTGTTTTGCATATTTAAGTCATCCATTTTTGAACGAAGTATGCTGTAAATGCAGTTCTACTGCCTCTGGACAGTATTGCATATCTGGTCTCTGAGAGACCTGAAAGAAATAAAATTTAGTAGAACCTACGGATAGAGCAGCCTGGAGGAAATCAGTTGTGTTTTGCTATCAGCACACATTAAAGTTTTGAAATTTGTTTTAATTAAATACTAGAACAACTGCAAAAACTTTGCACAATATTATCCCAAAGAACTGAATTGTGTAGACCTGAAGACAAAGTTGGCCAGGTGAAGTGGGGCAGGGAAAAGTCCAATCATGCAGTTATGAAATTGTGTCAGAGACCCTCCTTCCCAATTCTGATCAAAGCAATTTCAACTACAACAAAGATTCATTTCATAAAAAATAGTTGGACAGGCTCTAAGTAATAGCACTAACAAATATGCTAAATTGTACCACTTTTGAAGAAAATTCATCTGACTTCAAGGTATCTAAGTTTCATCCTAGGCAATAGCAAACAATCTCACCAGTATAGCACTCAACATCTCCCAACAGAATTATCACCCTTTAGATTGACTGCAGCTTTTCTAGAACTGGGAGAGAATCAGTCACACCTGAGGGCTGCTGACCTTGAATGGGATTTCTACCCTCCAAGCTGCCTCAGGTATTACTGCTGCCCATAATCTCTCCTGTTGCAGGCCTCAGGGGCGCATTATATACAGTACGAAGTATGCCTGAGCAAAGGACATGAAAGACGTGTTGAGGAGCTGACATCTCTGCCAGTATTCAGAGTGAGGCTGGCTGCCTTATACTGGCCTCCCTCCATCTGAAAATTATTAATATTATTTAAGGTAGTAGAAAGGATCAGAAGGTATTCTGAATACAGAACCATCCATGCAGAAACCATGTGGACCTGGAACAGCAGACCAGGTTGCCATTGGTCTAGGTAGACAAGAAGGATTGATGAGGTGGGAAAAAGGGAACACATGTATGAAAGCAGTTTTTCAGGGAGAAGCAGGACTGTGACCAGTAACAGGAAACGGTAAAGATATGGAATGAAGAAACATGGGGAGTATGGAATAAAGCTAGGATGAACTTTTCTGAGAGTGCAAAACAGAATGACAGAAAAGTCAACACTTCAGTTAGGCATAGAACGTTCAGCTCAAACTGTAGAACCTATTGATAATCTTAATTTTGGTTTAAACTACTTCTGCAGCCTCCTTGCAGACCTGATTAAAAGACAGATTGCACAACATGAATCCTAATGTTGGTTCAGTAAGTACTATTTTTGATGCTGGGACTGTTTTAGCTCCTGCCAGTGCAAGTATCTGCTTCTAAAGCTCAGGCTGCCCCCTTACATCCTTATATTTTATCCCTCCTTGCTCAGTCTCCTGTCTTGACTCCTGCTACAGATGCCAGAATTCCAGTTAGGATTTCTCCAGTGGAGGTCCTCAGTGACATAGAAGAGGAGGAACTGCAGACCCATACATGTATAGTTTGACAGAGTGCTACATACCATCTGCACCAACAGCTCTTGTTTTCCTTCTTCTGTCTCCTTCAATGGCAAAAGACTCCCCTAAATGCAAAAAATCTTTGAATGATAGACTCTTGGGTTAGTCAAATGATTTTTCTAGACCGTGAACTCCCTCAACAAGTCAAGAAAAAGAGTCTGTGACAACATTCCTGATGATCTTCAATTACTTCAGCCTGAAGTTTTGGATATAACACTGTAAGAGTTGCATAACCTTTTAATCAGATTTGTAAGTGCTTCCGTCTTCACCCTACCACAACTTTTTGCACCAATTGTCCTTCAGGAACCACCAGAGTTCAAGTCCTGCCTTGTCAACAAATATTGCACTAATGGGTGCCAAATTTTGAAAATTCCTTGAAGCTTTTAAATAGTCTGATCCAAAGAAGTGATTGCTGGCCCTCCACATGGGCTGTCAAAGTGGAATATTAAATTAACCTGAGCACTTGGTTTTGGTCTGTTCCTGTCAGAACTGATTTATGTGTGAAACTCTCCAATTCTCAGCCTGTGTCTTTAATACATTTCTCCAGCAAAGTGCTTTGAATGATTTGCTAAACAAACAGCCATAGGGACTTCTTTAGATTCAGGGAGAACAGCATGAAGTCTCACTTTTGGAGAAACTGGCCTGCACCCCACTGACCACTACTAGTATTTGAAAATATGGAAGCAAAGGACGCCAGGAACTTATTACATGTCAGATGGTAACTGTTCACCATCAGGGGTCAGAAAAGAATATTCTACCCAAGTATAATTGTCCAGTCTTTTTATTACTTTTCTGGAAGTCACCTCCTGACAGGTGCTGGATGTAGAGTATGTGACTAGCTAAACTATGTGTTTTAAAGTAACTTTGAATTGAGTTGGGAGAGCTTCCCCCAGAAATTCAGAAATTATCTTTTGCATGTAAAACCTTGCATTCCTAGCAACACAAATGCAACTTCATTCATGTGCACCAAGGAAAAAATGCAGAATGAGAGGCTTAGCAAAACTTTCTAAAGATTTAAAAAATACACAAAACAAATATGCAAATATTTTCATTCAAATTAAGGTTGGTCGTGTACCTGCTTTAAGGCCAGCCTGTCTTCATGGGAAATAATCTGATGCAGTTTCATTCTGAAGACTCAGATGAAATTAGTACAACTAGATACTAGATTCCTTCCTTATAGAGGAATTATATATAATTCTTAATAAGCTTTGTAATTCTTGCAACATGGATTTCTGACATTACATGTGATTTTAAAGAAATGCATGTAAAACTTGTAGGTACTCTTTCCAAAGTCATCCAAACTCTTTCCAAATTCATGAACAGTGCTTGTAAGCACTGAAGGAGTATCCAGTTTTCAAGTCACAGTCTTCCTAATTGACACTTATTTATGAAAGATAATGCCTACAAAAGTTCAGCCAAAAAATAAGTAAGTGAGGCATGTGATGACTAAAATAAACACTGGAGATAGAGAACCCTGAAACTGAACACAAAATCCTATCACTAAATCATCTCAATAACGCAAATAAATATGAGGTACATTGATAACGTCTCAGTGCATAAGCATAAACTTAATAAATCAATAAATAAATCATTCAAACAAATGATGAATTTAGATAAAAGAAGGAAGGAAACTAGATGTAAAATTAAATGTGAGTGAGGGATTTTGGTTTTCTAAACAATATATTTCAGGATGGGAGAATGTCTCCTGAAAACATCTGGTAAACTGGATTATCCCCAATAACCAACAGATCACAGCCAATGACATAAGTGGATGAAGCCAGTGTTACGCATTTCATTTATACACTAAATAAGTAGTACCTCAGACTGTTCTGGAACAGCGTCCACTTTTCTGCTGGGTCTCCATCTTCCTATCCTTTATGGGGTTCTTTCATTCTATGACCTCAGGGACAGATATGAAAAACTAGCACAAAAGAGCCAGTGCCCATGAAGAGAAGCATAACCAGTTTTGGTAATTTTCTCCAGCATACTGAGAGAGACTAGGCTTTCAAATTAACAGGGCTGAGAGAAACTTCAAAAAGTGTGGAGTGCGTGAAAGTGTGAATCTGTGAGCAGCTGAATGCAGGTACCAGCAAGGGGACTTTGCTCATGAGTCAAAATGCAGTGATTGTGTTTACCAACCTCTGACTCGGGAGAGGACAGTCATCAGAGTGTCGCAAAGTTGGTTACCTCATCTTGGGGGTGTTCTGTGAAAAGTGTCATGCAATGTCAGAGCAACCATGTGCTCTGCAGGACCTACCAGCCTCACGAAAAGGCAAGAAGCCAGTCAAAGCAGATGCAAGCTGCATTGTACCCATTTTGTCCTAAGTATGAGAATCCAGTCTGGAAGCCAGGATTTTGGGGAGTTGTCCCCCTCTCATGGACAATGTAGTGAGAGCAGCAGCAACAGCAATTAGAAGACAACAGCAAAATACGTGATTCCCTTCTGGTAACTTCAACAAGAACTTTAAGTTTATTTAAAAATAATCAATAACTCTCCTTTCTGCTTGGAAGCCAGAGGAAATTTCAAGCTCTTCTGCTTTCAAAATCTAGCTTCCTATATTGCAGACATGCCAGATTTCAAACTGTTCAGATCTAAGTTTCTCATTTTACCCTTTCATAGACAGGCAAGAGATGCAAAAGCAAGAACTGGGGTGAATCTGTCCAGGATTTTGATTTAGTCCTATCGTTGGTCAAAGACAACTAAACAGGGGCTAAGATGAGGAGGAAAATAAACAGGAATGAAGAGTCTGTGCATGCTTTTACAACATGACACTCAAGCTCAAAAATATCCACTGGATAGCAGAAGAGAGAAAAACTATTTACAGCATTAGAGAACGGGGAGCAACTAAAGAGAGGTTTTCTTTGGCTATCACAACGCTGACCTCCTCTTCGTAATGCTTTTTGCTGAGACTTATTTCTATCTCTGAAAGATGTCAGTGCAACGGGATTTCCACACAGGTGATCTATTGCTCTTGGAAATAGGCTCAGTGCCACAGAACTGAAAGTAAATGTATGCATGGTCTGATCAACTGATTAGGGGGAGATAGATACTAGCAAGATTAAGACACCCTTCCAGGAAATGAAGAACATATAAGGCATGGTTTTGCACAAATAAGTCAGTAACAGCCCAAGAGAGATCTCTGCTGTCTCTCTTTCATACACTTATTCTCTTGCTTCATTATTTCTGTTGCCATTTCTTTCTGCCATTTATATTTTTGCTTCGTAGGTTTTTCTCCTCATGCTCCATTTGTGCTCTTCTAACATTTCTGAAACAAGTTGACTAAATCATCGTAACACTTATGTGATGAACGATCAAATGCTTCATTATTTCTGTTGCCATTTCTTTCTGCCATTTATATTTTTGCTTCGTAGGTTTTTCTCCTCATGCTCCATTTGTGCTCTTCTAACATTTCTGAAACAAGTTGACTAAATCATCGTAACACTTATGTGATGAACGATCAAATGCAGGCCTACGTGGTCTTCCTTGCTGTTCTGAGGCCGGACTATCTGGGCTCAATTCACTCAAAAAGAAATCCATAATGACTTGGATGGAAGCTGAAAAGATGGACAGATCCAAACAGGGAATTCAGTCCAAAATGTCAACATTTCACAGTTCAAATGCAGTTCTCAAATATTGATTCTGTGATGACTTACTGGGTGTCTCAGTTGGGATCCCTTCTTTTCTTCCTGTTCCTCTTGTCCCCTTGGCCAGAAGAGGTGCTTGCACAAATGGAGATGCAACTGCAATGGCACCCACCAGCTGCTCCCCTCTCTCCCCATAACAACAGCAGTTTTTGCACAAACTTTACAGCAAGCAATCACCCAAATCCATAGGCAGTCAGAGAGGGACAGAAAGCAAGTCTAAGAAATCATGAGGCAATTCAGATTTTGATTCCAGAAGAACAGTGATTTAATCTGTTTTTCACATGCTTATCATGCATAGGGACCAGACTATAAACCGTGCACTACCAGCAGGTGTGGGTTACTCAAACAGGTACCAGGTCAAGTTTTTCTAGAACGTAATGAAGAGATCCTGATGACATTTTGATTTTACTTCTTTCTTTATGTAAACATACCAGTATAGAGAGGCCAGTCTGTGGCAAGTCATCACAAATGAACAAGGGGATGTTTCTTTAAGACAAGGTTGTTCATAAAGTTTATGAATCATTTATGTAAGAACCGTTTAATTCAGATGTTATCAGTACAATCTGAGCCCGAGACAGTGAGTACTGCCAGAAGCAGGTGGCAGGGCTTTGGGTTCACTTTATTGTTAACCTGAGGCAGGACAGGGCAGGCTAAGGAACCTCCTTTGATAAGTCTGAACTGTGCCTGTAGGATCCTGGGCCTTAAAACTGTAGTGCAACCACTCATTTAAAAAAAAGAAAAAAAAAAAAAGAAAGAAAACAAAGAAATCGAAAGAGAAAGATCCGAAACCTAATTTCCAGGACAATATTGAGATAATTTTGCCCTTTTAGCTACCCTCTGAGGTAAAAATCAAAGCCCAACATTTGGCCTTAGGGCACAACAAGCTTGGGTGTTGTTGGCTTAGGATGGAAAATACATTTAAGAGTTTGGTACAACCCTCCTTTTCCTATCTTCTCCCATCTTTCCCTGAAATGATTTTCCAAAGCAGATATCCAAAGAAAAGCGATAGGTTCATATGATTTTAAGTTATTGTTATAACTATATACCACAAAAAACAAATAGCTACATTCATAGTTATTTGATAATATGCCCGATCTTGATGTAATAACAGCTCTTTCCAAAATCAAACTCTACCACACACGGCTTCAGTTTTTAAAGCCTGTGTGATGGTATTACTTAAGAAATGTCCATCCCCTCAACTTTCCAAAATACAGAAATCTTTCATGATTTTTGCATAAAAACAGAGATATGAGACTACTCAGCCAAATCAGATGATCAAGTGAACACAGGTTAAAAAAAAAAAGAAAAATACTATTATTACCACTTAGTTTCTTGCTCTGGCTTGAAAAGTTGTTATTTTATTAGTTCCTTAACTTCTTTTATCTATAGAATAAATATTTAACTGGTAGTTGCTACATGCCCTTGACAGAAACTGCCATTCAAAGAAAAGTTGCCTAGGTTACTAAATCAAATTCCAATATACATCTGTGACAGGGTATGCTGTACATATGTCCCCATAGATACTGTATTTATGTGTTCTTGGGCCTACCCCATTTCTTTAGAATAAATCTCAAGGAGAAGAAAACAAATTTTATCCTTTTTATTGACTTAAAAAAGAGGCCACATGACTGTTTCATAGCATTTTAAGCACAGTCTACCCTACACTGCCTTAAGGTACTCCTTTGTCATAGAATTCAGCAAAAATTAAAAACTCAGTGAGTTTTTTCATATATGTTACTCTAGAGACCTTTGTGCTTCTTAAGTGGTATTCTTACACAATGCTGCATTCTGTTAGCCTGGCAAAGTCACTAATAGTCCAAGTCAATGACGTCCTGTAGTTTCCTGCTCTGTGTGTCCTATGCGAGGATGGAAAAGTGAAATCAAGAACTTAAAATCTGGGTCTCAGTACTGGGTTCCTATGTTGAAGGAGAAAGGGCAAAAATGAGTTGCAAAAGATTCTTTTTAACCTTTCTGTAACACGATCACAGAATCACAGAATAGTTGAGGCTGGAAGGGACCTGTGGAGGTCATCTAGTCCATCCCACCCTGCCTCAAACCAGGGCCAACTAGAGCAGGTTGCTCAGGACATTGTCCAGTCAAGTTTAAATGTTTCCAAAGATGGAGACTCCACAACCTCGATGAGCAACTTGTTCTAGTGCTTGATTGTCCTCACAATAAAAAAGCTTTTTCGTATGTTTAAACAGAAATTATTTATTTCAGTTCGTGCCCCTTGCCCCTTGTCCATTCACTGGATACCACTGAGAAGAGTCTGTCTCCCTCCTGCTTACACCCTCCCATCAAGTATTTATACAGCTTGATAAGATCCCCCTTGAGCCTTCTGTTCTCAAGGCTAAACAATCCCTGTTCTCTCAGTCTCTTCTCCTACAGCAGATGCTCCTACCCCCTAATCATTTTTTTGGCCTTCCGCTGGACTCACTTCAGTGTATCCGTGTCTCTCTTGTACTGGGGAGACCAAAAATAGACACAGTACACAAGATGTGGCCTCAGCAGTGCTGAGTGGAGGGGAAGGATCACCTCCCTCAATCTGCTGGCAATGCTCTTCCTAGTGCTGTCCAGGATGTTGTTGGCCACCTTTGCTGCAAGGATGATATGCCTGGCTCATGTTCAGCTGGGTCCACTGAGACCCCCAGGTCCTTCTCTACAAAACAGCTTTCCAGCCAGTCAGTCCCTGGCCTTGCTGGTGCAAGAGGTTATTCTTCCCCAGATGCAGGACTTTGCATTTCCCTTTGTGAAAGTTCTTGAGGTTCCTCTCTGCCCGTTTTTCCAACCTGTTGAAGTCCCTGTCAAGGTCCCTCTGAATGGCAGCACAACCATCTGGTCTGTCAGCCACTCCTCCCAGTTTTGTATAATCCGCAACCTTGCAGAGAGTGCCCCTGTCCTATCATCCAGGTTATTAATGAAGATGTTAAACACTATTGGACCTAGCATCAACCCCTCAGAAACACCATTAGCGACTGGACTCCCACTGGACTTCATGTTCCTAATCACAACCCATGCAGCCTGGCACTTTGTCCAGTCTTCAGTCCACCTCACTGCCCATTTATCTAGTCCATACTTCATCAGTTTGTCTATGAGGATATTATGGGAGACAGTGCCAACAACCTTGCTAAAATTGAGATAAACAACATCCACCTCTGTCCCGTCATCCACCAAACCAGTCATCTCATTGTAGAAGACTATCAGGTTGTGATTTCCTTTTCATAAATCCATGCTGTCTACTCCCAATCACCTTCAGTGTGCCATTACAGTTGTTATGACATGGGTAAGAACCATATCTCTGCCTGTAACTGCAGCCACTGATTCAGTTTCTTTTTGGTATGACATTTTTCCTATAAACATTTTCGGATGATATGCCAATCAAAAAAGAAATCTCCTGTGATAGGGAGATCTGGGGATAAACTGCAATTTTACAGGAAAGTCCCCAGTGAATTAAAAGAAATCTGCCTTCCGTTAACCCAACAAATTTACACATAGATTTCCTTTTCATACACTACCTAAGCAAGAGCTCCTCCAGGAGAATCACGTTGTCCTAATAACCAGACACAAGTCTACAAGTGCTGACATGCTGATAACAGGCTGTCACATAGTTTGCTCTGTCATGCTCTTTTCTAGTGTTATTACAAAAAACCCACATTCCTTCCTTTATAACATTTCGCTTGTATTGACTTCATGTACTTTCTATCTCCCTCTTTGCAGTAGAGTAAAAGGGGCAATTTCTGAACCACCATCCATATTCTCTGTTAAAGATGATGACAGTTACTTATTCTCCAACAATTACTATTTTTTAAGCAGAGAAAAAATAATATTATGCACTACAAACATCAACAGATAACTAAGAATAGGATACCATAAAATGTGAAGAACTATTGACACTAAAGAGAAGGAATTCAGAAATACAAGACACATCAAGCAGAGGATTGTTCCCTAAAAATAAGCATTACTTCCAAGACCATCTTTTCACATAAATCTCATATAATGAGATCTTCAGTCATGAACATCTTTTCTAATTACTGGTAACACAGGCAAGAAATCATGTGTAGTAAGCAGTATGGACACTTTCAAACATTATAGATTCTTATAAAGGAATTTAGTTCACCTACTGTTTCAAAAGCAAAGTATGTTCTGCTTAAAATCAGATCTATACTCTGTCCAATTTTATATACGCAGGGCTCATTATGCATCCTGCTTGTATATTTTTTACAGTGCTTATTTCATGCCTGAGTGGAAAAGGAACATCACAATCTACAGGAAAGTGGCTTCTCTTGTCATTTCTATTGACTTGACAGATGGCATGTAGTTGATCAGCCCACAGAAGGGCTCATCAAGGCCTATTCTAGAAACCAAATACTGCTTGCTTGCAAATCTTGAAACAAATTCATCTAGCATAGGGGATGCAATGCCAACAGTCTTGAAAAAACAATGGCAGTTAAATTCCGCTATGATTTGTTTTGATTCCAAAGGGAATCTGAAAATCTGGAGTTTAGTCTGTGTGTGAACTGCTGAGGTCTGATGAGGCTGGCAGTCAGCCTGGCCAGAAACAAGACAGAAAGATACTTAATAGTGTTTGAAAGCTTCATCAATGCTGACAAATTTTCATGAAGCGTTTCGTTTTCAATATTCAATATACCGTCATTCTGTGATGGAAATGGACCCACCTGAAAAATTTCCACTGATACTTAGACTGGTTCAATGCTGGCTGTGACTGCATTCAGTTCCACTCTTTTTCCCTGATGCCAAAGGATTTCAAAAGGATTTGGGACACAGCCTGAACAACTAGGTAGAAGATTACCAGGAAAGTTGTAAAACTTCCCAAAACTAAACCGGAATTTTTTAAAAAGAGATCATCTTCAATACACTGTTAATTCTCCCTATACAAAGGTGATACATCTAGACACATCTAAATCTTCAGAAGCTATGCTTATATAGAGATACAGATCCTTCTCCACCCTTGGAGATTTTCAAGACTCAGCTAAGCAAGCGACAGCTGACACGATGTAGCATTGCTGATAGACCTGCTCTAAGCAGGAAGTTGGACTACAGACCTCCAGAAAAGGAGCTCTTCCAACCAAGAATTCCCAAATCTGCCTTACTTTCACATTGGAAAGAACAGTGTTGGAAAGGGGATCATTGGTTTAAATACCTTTGAGTGGCTCTAGAAGAACATATTGTGGGATAATATCATCTGAACAGAGAAAAGCTGGACTAAAAGGAGTGAGCTATCTTACTGAGATGTAGCTGCAAATATAAAACTATTATATGAAAACCTGATTTTAGAGTCCAGTTTGAGTACAATTCAAGAAGATTATGAGGTCTACCATGTTTCCTTATAAAGTCAGTACAGCCTGTCATTTTCCAGTTAATCCATACTGTTAAAAAAATTAATGAAAATTTTGGACTTATCCTTTTAAATCTGAGAACATTTATTCGAAGTAACCTTTGCCATACATACGAAGGAATTAGTCAGGTTTGGGATTTTCTTATTTATTCTGTTTAGAAGTTTCCATGGCAGGTAACTTGACTGAGATGAAAAGAAGCTGTATAGGCCAGATAAAATAACATGGTACAAAGAGACAGATCTTATCTCAGCTGCTTTAAACTGAATCCCGCTAACACTTGATATGCAAGCTGAAAAAACACTCATGACTGCCAATATTTGTTAATCATTTAAATTCACTAAACCCTTTGTGCACTGGGAAAAATAGAACAAAATTAAAGTATACATCTACATATACAAACCTTTCAAGACCAAAGGGTGAACTTAAAAAAATTCCCTTCTGTGAGGAACTCCCACACTACTAAAAAAGAATTTGAACAATATTCCTCTGTAAATGATAATGGAAATGGACCAAGTGGAAAAGAATACATAAGACTTAATATATCTGAGAAAGGCAAGTCCTGTGGTTGTCCAAATCAGCAGTGCTGTGCATGGTACCTCCTACTTCAACGCTTCTACTGTGAATGGCAGGATAGGATTACTTTTAAGACTTAATGTTAGGGTTTAGGATTAGGGTAAGATTACCGTTAAGAGTTAGGTTAGGATTAAGGTCATGTGTTAGGGCTAAGATTAGAGTTAGGGTTAGGATTAAGGTTAGGGTTTAGTGTTAGGATTATGATTAGTGTTAAGGTAAGGGTGAAGGTTTAAGGTTAGGGTTAGGGTACCTGTTAGGTTTAGCATTTAGGGTTAGGGTTAGGGTTAGGGGTTAGGTTTGGAGTTATTGTTAGGATTTAGGGTTAGGGCTTGGGTTGGACTTCGAGTTAGATTTAGGGTTAGGTTTACGGTTTAGGGTTAGGGTTCTGTTTAGTGTTTAGGGTTAGGATTAGGTGTTGGGGTTAGTTTTAGAATTACTGTTAAGGTTAGGGTTTACAATTAGGGTAAGTGGTAGAAGTTTGGGTTAGGTTAGGTTAAGGGTGGTGTTAGTTTTAGGTTAGGATTATGTTTTAGTGTTAGGGTTAGGTTAGGGTTAGCGTTAGCATTAGGCTTCAGGTTTGTGGTTAGGGTGGGGGTTTAGGGTTAGCATTCAGAATAGTGTTTAGAGTTAGGATTTAGAGCAAAGGGACTGTTACTAGTAATGAATACCGGGAAGCAAATTGTTAGCAAAAAGGAAGCAAATTTCTGTTCTGAAAAGTCTGGGAAGTTTCACTTCACTGGGTATTTTCAGGACTGGAGGGTCCTGAAAGAAAAACTTTCACTATTCCCCTTGCCTCCCTCTGTTTTCATTTTAAAGCTAAGTGAGCAACATTCACCAGTTCAAATCTAATGGGAAATCATTTCTCATCAGTGATTCAAGCAAATGCCAGGATATGGTTTTTCATTATTCAGGAAAATAGGACAGTATTTTCTTAATTTCAAATGAGAATAATAATAGCTAAAAAGCTCAGCTAAAACAGAGACTGAGATGTCAGCTCCTAAGGGATCAGAGAAAAAGTAAAGAAATTGAAACTTCCCAGATCTCTCCACAGCAATTGAGATAATGGCTTAAGCAACTGTGTGAATAAAACCATCTGCAGTTTAGGAAGGATTTTGTATGGTGTTATCAATAAATTCAGAAGTGCACTTCTTTCACATAGTTACAGCCTTCTTTCTGATTTGTAAGGGAAGGGGAAAACAGACTCTAGAACAACCAAACAAATCCACCCATGTTTATTGATGATATTGATTCTCGCAGTAGTCCCAATTGTGACAATGCATTGTGTGTACCAGTTTCACATAGATATTTGTATTGATTCAACATCTTTTGCACTAATGCAGCTACATTTCACAGAAATTCAATATCCAGGATCTATAGATGGAGAAGTTTTTGCGATGACGTATATTTATCCCAACTAATGTTGTCATGAGAAAAAAACTGGAAAACAACAGGATGCAAAGGAAACTGATCCTGAGTGTTAGGCAGGGAGTCTGAACCCAGTAGTTCGATGGGTGAGGCTGCTGCAGCTCCATGTCCCCAAGTCCAACTAGTAGCAAGGCTTCCCCTTAGAGACACATAGGCACAGACAGGCACACAGACACAGACACAAAGACACACAGACACAGACACACAGACACAGACACACAGACACACACAAGCAGGTCTCCCAGTTGACTCCTCCCTACTCCAGACACCAAGGTCCCACTAGCAGTCATCAGGGATGCCTGTGGTCCATCCATGAGCCAACTCCCCTGTGGTTTCACCCATAGAGACCCACATACATACCTGGCTCCCAGGTCACTTCACTGGCTTGATGACTAGTCTGGCTTATGTTCACTAGTGATTGCACACTCACTTGCATGCCGTCACTTGCTCTGGCCGCTGGCACTCCAGACACATGGGCCCCTGGGACCTGTGGTCTGACTCCAGTTGCTGACACTCAGATCCCCATACACACACACCTGCACACAGAATAGAGAGTTCCTCACACAGGAAAATAGTTAGGAAGGAATTTCATGAGAAGACAGGACAGACAGATCAGGCACAGGGCCTGGCCAGACAGGCATACTGACCAGCCCCTTTTTCTATGCAGCCAGTCCTTTTTATCCCTCTAGTTTCCCATGTTTGCTCCTCCCCACATCACTTAGATCCCTCCCTTTTTCCAGCTTTGTTTCCTCCCCTTAACATCCCATGATAAGTATTGCACAATCCACAAAAGCTCTTCCCTTACATGCCATAATGTGTCCCACACTCCCAGGCAGTAAATCCCCTCAATCAAAAAGGTGCTCCTGACAGTCCCTTCTGTTGACTCACCTTGCTGGGTTTCACAGCTGCACCGTGGGGCTGATGCTCTCCTGGAACAGCCCTGGGAGGACCCTGGACAGATGTCTGTTCCTCCAGTAGGCAATGTGGGTTCCTCCTCTGCCATTGTGCCCCTGCACTCTTCGGTGCTTGCAGAGATGAGCCTTTGATGGGCCGATCACCCTCCTGTGATGGGCCTGGGAGTAGCTGGTGCAGGGTGTTATTCGGATTTCCCCAGCTGCCATTGTCTCTCTGTGCTCCTTTGTGCTTGTGGAGATGAACTCTTTACCATCTAACTAACACTTGGACTGTTTTTTCCACAGTGGATTCCTTTTGTAACAGCAAAACCTTCTGCCTATCAAGATGGCGTTGTAAAGGTTCTTTTGCTGTTTACAGAAGTTTCGCTGGGATAGTCCGAGGGCAGCTTCCACAGGCAGGAAGACTTGGGGTTTTCAGACTAGTTGTTGACACCTAAAACTTGGTGGCACCTCACCATAAGAGCAATGGGGGTGGAATATTCCAGGATTCCAGATAAACCTGGACAGAGAGACTGAAATGATGCAATAGAGTAATCTTCCCTTGAATAATAGTGGCAGTGTGGTTGTCTGGGACTGCAGCAAGCCCAGAGACCGAATAGCTATCACATCTGTTGATTTAGCAGAGCTGATAGAAGCAACAGAATACTAAATCTAATCAACCTTATTCTGTAGGCCACTGACAGTCACTGACAGTAGCCAAGTTCACAGTTGAGATCAGTACAAAACAAACATTTATAGCAAGATCATGCTTTGGAATAATGGCTTGCATTCTTTAGTAAACAGATCATGGGGAATTCCCACAGTCCATTCCTGCAAATTAATGTCTGCCATTGATATTACAAACAAAACTGTAATATTTTCATTGCAGCAATCTCCTAAAAGCTGGTTTTGAAGATGTCTCTGTTTCTCATGCACCACCATGAGCCACAGCTGTGAAAGCTTTCCTTCTCCAATTTTTTAATAGAATGAACGTAGTTCTGGTGTTTCTCTGTAGGACATAAGGAATTCTGAGAAGCAAAACGATATCACAAGTTGAAAGGGTTCAATCCCTTGCTAGGAGATAGAGAATGAAAAATTTGGAGATGCAGTTTTTGATGCATTGCCACATGCACGGCTATTAGGCAAATGGAAGAAGCAATCGGATATTTAGAAACAGAGCCAGATATGGACTCTGGGAACTGTATTTGTTGGAGATGTCTGCATCCAAAGATTTTCTGAGGAGCTACTTTGGGAAATGGGCCTGATTCAGGTGCCATGCAACACAATCGTTTACATCTGCTACTAAAGAGAACAATAGTTCTCCTTTATTTCAAAAAGCCATGTTAGGTTGGAAGGAGTTATGAAGGAGATAGTCAAAAAAAAGGAGACAGACTTCGAAAAGCAATTCTGAAGTTCCTAGAGGAGATAACTGACAGCTAAAGACTGCCAACCTCAAACCTTGGTCTCAGAGTGGAATCATAATCAGGTGGGATAGCTTTTTCTTTAGCACTTGCATTTGTTCGCTACAACTGCGAGGGAAAGGAAACTGTAGGAGATGCTACTTTCCATAACATACTCTGCTTTTCACAGGAACATTGTAACTGAATATCCATAAGGCCCTTTTTCACACTGTAACTGTAAAACAATGTTAGTCACTTTAAAAATGCCTGAAGTTCCTAAACATTACATGGAATAGTTAAGGGAACAGTCAAAGCGATCAACAGAATTCTTCAAAAGCTTGAAACTTTAGGTCATTTAGCAAAAATGACTGCTTTCACAATATTACTGCAACATACATACTACCAGGAACTATTCATCTCCTATTCACTTGCAACTTTTACGTTTTAATGGAGTGCAAATGTTATGTATTTAATTCATTATTTTTGAACACAATATTTTAAACAGATTAACTTGAGTTTTATGTTGCTAATATTAAATTTGTGCAGAATTATTATTTCATATCCAGATCAAAATGTTCATCCAAACAGTGCTGGCTCAGAGTTTGAAAAATGTAAGAAGGAAAGAAGAATGAGGAAGATGATGTTTAATACTGCAATTAACATAAAAACAGTAAAGACTCTGCCCAACCTCCTGTATTTGAAAGAATCTAGCATGTCCCTTTCAAAGAACAGATACACACATGTAAAATGTCTCTCTGCTAGATATCAAAATTGTACAAAATAGATATCACATACTGTACAAAACTGTTACTGTTCCATTGACCAAGTATCTGAAAGCAGACAAACCTTAGCAATGCCTTTTGGCAATAAAATTGACCTATCTATTGACATGGACAGGTAATAAAACTAAAATATATTTAGAGCACTGGAATTTTGTTTTTCAGATAGATACTCATGAATAAGGTGTGTCTCTCTATAACCTAGGAGGAAAATCTCCCAATTTTCTGGCAGTATCAATAGCTTCTTTGTTTATTATCAAAAAATGTAGCCGAGGAGATAATCAGATCCATTATAATTTGAACTTTTCTTTTATTGCTTTTATAAAGGCAAAAGGCATCTGATTTTCCCGTGTCCTAATAAATGGGACTAACAACTAGTCCTCTGACATTCTTCTGCAGAAACTTCTTCCACAGATCAGTGCTTCTTTTTACTGTTTTTGCTTGCAAAGGTCTCTGGTATTGATTTCCTATTACGAGCAAGGACAGAGCTCTAAAAATTTTATTGAAGATAATCAGATTGAATATCCATTCAAAACTGGAAAAGAGGATACTACAAAACTATCCAAATATCAAACTAAAACCTGCTATAGACTACACTTCCTCACTGCTCAAAAGGTGGAAATAGAGATCGTGGGTACAGTTGCTCTCTGCCTCTATGGGAAGAGGAGAGATGGTCATGGTTTTTGCTTGCCATATGACTGACTTTTAATCCTCAGACTGTGAGTTAATATTACCGAAAACTATGACCTTGCAACACATAGCTGGATACTGCACCAAGTATCCAGCTAGGAGAGCTCAGGGCAGGGCAGTTCAATACTGAGAGAGCTCTGAACAGCTTTATCAGGACTTTACGAAATACCATTGTGAGAGAAGTCATTTTGACAGAGGTCTCTCAGCCAAACTGGGCTCTGCAGGGAGAGCAGATCAAAACATAATCAAACTACAGCTCCTGAAGACTCTCATGCTAAAGCCTAGATAAGTAACATTTTACTTGCCAAAGACTTGATACTAACCCAACTTGATATCAATACCGCAGAGAGATTTGATTTTTGCAAGTCTGCTTCTAAGAAGCTCTACCTAATGGCATCCTACCGTCTAGGAAGCAGAGCAAGACCTTTATATATTTGCAATGTTAATAGACAACTACTGATGAGAAGCAGAAGTTAGGCCACCCTACACCAAACCAAAGGAAAAATTTCCATCATCAGGAAACCTGTTAATTTTGTGACTTCTTCTCTTTAATAGACATTTTACTCAATTTCAGATCTCATATTTTTTCCTTACATTTTTATTTGTATCTTAAAAACCAAAACAAATTGTTGAACAAATCCAAAAATCAAGCAATTCAGCTTTCTCAATTAAAGGGTTTGACATTATATTACCTAAACAGTTTATCGCATAGTTTTCACTCACGCCACTATGTATCTAAGGTGCATAGAAGCAGTTTTATAAGATTTACCATAATAGCTATGCATAATAGCTCCAAATCTAGATTGTTCTAAATAATTGAAAATTCCTGACTGCCCAAGTTATATCTAAATAAGTTTAGGTTATGTGAATATATCTGAGTTTTAAAGGTAATTTTCTTTCAGGCTTTCAGCCCAACCTCTTGTATTTCAAGGAATCTAAACCACTCAGTAAGCTTCAATGGGGTATAACTAAGTTTCAGATTGCCCAAGTAACATAAACACATACAAAATCCTGTTTATTGCCTCCCTCAGAAAAGCAGTAAATGTAAGTTTAAGGCAATTTAAAGCTGAATTTTCAATACCTTTGTGCAGTGTACACATTTTATATATACTAACGACTGGTATCATGCCTGGTTGGCTTGCTTCAGTGCAGTCACAAAACATGTAACAAAAAAGACACAGAGAGTCTGTAGCTGTCTGATAGCACTCAGGAGGAATCCTCAAATTGTATCTAAACTCATTTGTCATGGTATTTGAAATTCTATACGTCTGGCATTCTGGGAACAAATGATGGTTGGCTTAGTGAGGAACACATCCGTACAGTTCAGCAAACTATTTTCCTCCTAAATGAAAAAAAGAAAGACCACACCTAATTCTATCCCATTAATATTGTGGTATATCTCTGAAATCATTTCCATCATGCTGTATTTTTCTCATTTCACATATCATTACAAATTGCTACTAGAAGCAGTTTTATTAATGCACCCCACTTCATACTTCATGGCAGGAAAGAGACATGCATACACACACACACACACACATGCGCACATATATATTATGAGAAAACAATATTTTTAGTACAGAAAATGTTCCAGAAATCCCCTATTTTTCTTAACTCTCTAACAAAATAAAGCTTTACCTGAATAGTTTCAGGCAGGATTGACCTGAAAAGTTTTCTTTTTATACAGTTCTAACTGGTAAAAGAATTCTTAATATTGCTTTTACTTGTTATTAAACATCATTGTTGGCAAATTGCAGCTGATTTATTAAACTCCAGATAGAAGTGGCTACTCCCAACCCTAGTACCTTGCTGTTGTGCCCTTTAGGACTGCCTTAGCAGAGCCATAGCAAATCTGATTCCCTCGTGCTCCTGTCAGTGATGTCAGGTGTACCTTCACATCCCATTGCATTAAATTAATGTTTTATTGAAACTACTGCCTCAATTCTTGCTAGAGAAAATTATGGACAAGAAAGTCTGGTTTTATTGTATCCTTTGCAGACAGCTAAGAGCAAGTATGGTAAATGGTACATAATGTATGAGATGAGAAAAACTAAATTAAGTGCTGTCCCTGTACACAGGCTGTATTAGAAAACTACTATTAAATGTTCTCAGACTCCGTAGAAAACAATAATGGGCCTCCTTGTCAACTTCTAGTAGTCACTGGGAGTTTTCCTATTTCCCAGGCACAGGACTAAAAGTTATCCTCCTGGAAAGGTTTCTCACTGCATGAAGGGCATCAAGGCCCCATCACAGCTCTGCATGTATTCTTCACAAGGTACACACACAACCAGAATGGCTTTTTTTTTTTTCTTCTTCCAGACTTCATATATGCTGAGGAGGAGAGCCAGGCCAGCCCTCAGCAACCCAGGAAAGCAGAGGTGGTATATGACAGGCCCAGGAAGCCAATCACGACCCCTGTTCTTCTGCATTCTGAATGCTCCTCCACCCCTAGGAGATATATGTGAATGCAAACAACTCCTTATCGAGCATACAGCAGACCTCATTATATTTAGCTGGTGTCACGTATCCATTTTTGGCACAGGTATGAAAGACAGCATGTAGAAAAACATCACGAGCATGAAGAAAGGGCAGCATAGAGCTAGGTGTCAAGATACCTCAAGAGGAGCACTCAGCCACAGCAGAGGAGCAGCAGCTCCCAACTCCAGATGAGCTCCAAACTTAGCACCTTTTCAGAGTGTGAATGCAGTCACACAGATCACTTGGTTAACTGCCTCTTGCCACTGGAACCACAGTGTCTCATGGCTGCTAAAGGGCTTCTACAAGCTTTTTTGCTTTGTACTTTCCTTTCTCACTGTAATCTGACATGCTACCTTACCAAGTTTGCAAGCTGGGCTCCCATTATGCTACATACTTCAGCAAACATGTAGTGAAAGGAGCATCCCTATCTCAGGTGGATGCTCTGTTGTTTACCCCTGAAGATGTATTTTGGCTCTGCACACAGCATTCATAGGATCACAGTGTAATTGAGGTTGGAAGGGATTTGAGCAGGTCCCTAGTCCAACCTTGTGCTCAAATCACGGTCAAATATGAGGTCAGGCCAGGTTACTGAGGGTATTATCCAGTCTGATCTTGACAACCTCCAAGGATGGAGACTGCAGAAGCTCTCTGGGCAATCCAGTCATTGCTTGACACACCTTATGGTGAAAAAGCTTTTATTTAAATCCAGCCTGAACCTCTCATTTCAATTTAAGCCCCTTGTCTCATCCTTTCATCATGTACCACCACTTTGAAGGATCTGGCCCCATCATCTTGCCAACTCACAGCTATCAGAAGGCTGTTGTTAGGTCCCCCCAAAGCTGTCTCTTCTCCAGGCTGAACAGTTTCCTCAGTCCCTCCTCACAGGGCATGTGCTCCATCCCCTGACCATCTTGGTGACCCTCCACTGAACTTGCTTCTTTTGTTGGGGGCACCCAAAGCACATCCACACCTTTGGATTCAGCCTATTTGGTCCTCTGGGCTTGTATGGCTTGAGTTTCTTCTAGCAATCCCTGACTTGATCCACATCCAATGCTGGTAGCTCTGTTTTTTCAACCATTTCATCAAGAACAGAGGACCTTGCTGGTGAAGACTGAGGCAAAGCAGGCATGAAGTACCTCAGCCTTCTTTGTGTCCAATGGCACTAGATCATCTGCCACGTTCAGCAATGGGACACATTTTCCTTGCTCAGCCCTTTATTATTAATCTAGGAATAGAAGCCCTCAACATGCCTTGCAAATGCTAACTCCCACTCAGCTTTGGCTTTCTTGATATGATTCCTGTGTGAACAGGCAATGTTTCTAAAATCCTCCTTTGCAGGTTGTTCCTGCTGAAAAACAAATCTAACACATTTTTAAATACTAGAGCAAAGCAAGGAGAAGGGGTGTGTGGAGGGTAAAGAATAAAAGATAACCAAATAAAAGATGAAAAGCTAAGGACAGGGCCAACTTTCTAAATGCACCTAAGGCAAGTAGAAATGTAAATAAATAAGACCACTTGAAAAATCTTATCAGGCTTTGGTGTGTACCTTTCGGAGAGCGGGAGCACCAATATATGTACAGGTTTCCTTGAACTAAAGCCCAACCAGGCCCAAAACTCCTGCTCCCAAACTCTCTTGCTGTCCTGCTTCCTAGCCTTTGCAGTTGTATAAAACTTCAGCATAAGCCAAACCAAGAAGTATAATCACAAAAATTATCCAAGCTTGAAACAAAAACAATGGCTTTGAAAATGAAGTTGCTGCTTTATAAACATTTGCAAACTCATTAGTGCTTTTGTTTTTTTTTTTTTTTTTTTTTGACAACTTATTAAAGGCAATTTAACTAGAGAAGATTAGATCTCTTAAAAAGAAAATTAAACAAGGCATGAAGATTGATGAATCTCTTTTGTAAGATGTGACTCTCTGGCTACATTATGAATTTGTTTTATCTTCTATTGGAGATCAACTCTCCCATAGGTCAATACAAAAGATTTTTGCTAGAGGGGATTTTAAGAGGCTGTTTCAGGCCTCAGCCAAAATAAATCATAAATCAAGAAGTCCATCTGTCACTGCTTCTGAAACAAAGTTAATTCTACCAGCCAAAAATGATAAATATAAGTGCTTAAGCTTACATTTGTTAAACACACTCTAAACTTGCAATCATTTTGAGCCCTCTGAAAATCATTCGGAACGTAAATCAAAGGACAGCCTCATTTTGCTTTTTCTCACGCTGTGTTTTTTTACAGTGATCTTTTGTTTACTTGTGAACATTTTCATGATACTTGCAACTCTCCTTACAAAAGGCAGCACAGTGGGTACTGCTTTATGTGTGTTCTCTCCGGTGGCCCTTCTGCTTATATGGAATCAATGCTATTGAGGCATGTCCACGTGATAATTCAAAGGAACGATACAAAGAAAATAGTAATGGAAATCAAAGGAGTAAAACTAAATATAACTTGTCTTCTTTCTCTGATCCAAAGAGAAGAAGGTTATATAGGTAGTGGCAGGTAAGTGGAATGGACTGAATGTAAAAATTTACAGAAGTGGGTTCTCAGGTATTACCTAAATTAGAGCACAAACAACAGAGGATGATGGATTATACATAAAAATCATTCATCATAGTTAACAGAGGATGGGACACTGCGAATAATGTGTTCAGTCATCTGAAATCAAGACACTGAACTCCTCTTGTGCTCCACTCTTAACATAATGGTATTTTCACTGATTTCGTGCAGAGCTTAGATTACAGACAGGCAATTCCATCCACTCACAATCTCTAATTTAGGACCTAAGAACTCTGTATTGATACTTGGGCACAGATTGCTGCTGCTTGAAAGCACTGTTTGCTCAGAAGTTCCATGTTTGCTTCTGGTATTCTGCCTTACTTCAGTCATAGTTATAATTTCCTCTAAAGCAGTTAGCCATTTTTTCTAGAAAATGGGTGTCATCCCAAGTCTTTCCTTCTACAAGATAACATCAGCCAGCTTCTTTGAACATCAGATGGTACGGCATTTCCAAAAGCATTTTTGCCCTATTCAACCTTCCCCACCTTTAAGAAGATAGGTATTATAAAGTCCATCAAAAAACATTCTCTGGCACTGCACCCACCCAAGGCCCCGTTAATCAGTGATGTAGGCTTCATGTAACATGGCAAGAGTGTGTGAGGAGCACAATACCCAGCGTGCAACATGAGGACACACTGCAGGACATATTTACTCTCCTGGAAGGGTGGAAGTATTCACTGCAGAAGGATGCATATGCCAGTCCCAGAAACCACCAGTTGACTGGAAAGCATTCATCCTCCCAAGCAGGTGACTGGCTGTGTTAGTTCAGCACATAACTCCAATCCCTTTTTTTTTTTTTTTAATTGCTGATTGTGGTGGAATTTTTTTTATCAAATTTCAATTGCAAATTTAAGCTGACTGCAGTATAGCAGAATCCCTAGCAGCTGGCAGCAGGGCAAGCATTCCTTGCCTTCCTCAGAAAGCAAGTGCTCCCCTGGCAAAACAACCTGTATTGCATTCCACCTTTACAGTTTTTTAGTGGAGATAAACTGAGCTGTCTGCCTCAGGAAAGTCGCTGTGCTTATTCTTCATGGTGCAAGCAATGAATCATGGGTGCCTAGGGGACCAGGAATTCACTCTCAACTACGGCATGGAGCAAGTAGACAAAAAACTGAGAATGGAAAGCAAATATAATGAAAATTAATACTCTTCAGATACACTATTCCTACTTTAATCATCCTTCACTTTTTTTTTTTTTTTAATAAAGGCTTTTGCATGTGCTGTGGGTAGATTTACAGCAACAGAAAGTTGTGTATGCTACTAACAATTAATTGCTTATTTGCCAGCTTGCCAGGGGCTTCTTTTTTTCTTTCCAGGTGATGGTAAGGACTGGAGAAGAAGGATGCAGACTCTTCTTCTGCCATCTTGAACATGATCAATGCTGGAGGCATATACTCCACGTGTTATTTTTCCTACTCTATGGGTGAATCTGTAACTAATTTTTGATTTCCCTTGACAGGAGATTCTTGATTCTGGAATTAAATAAACTCAAAGATGACACAGCTGTCTGCATCATAGTCACTGGGAGTTCATTGGTATCAGTGCTGGAGAAAACAATCGTATTTCTATCTCTTTCTCCATTATGAATGGTCTCTCAGGGGAAGAAAAGGGCATATTCCCTGCGGAAGACAATCCAGAATCTGCAGAAATTCCCTGGTATGAGTTCACAGACATATAATAAATTCATTAAGAGATTAAGAAAGCATCAGTGTAGATTTTGTCCTATAAGAAAAGAGATTTTATAGCAATAGTTTCTGGAATACACAGCAAGAGATAGGAAAAAGTTTTACCATCGCCACCTCCTGGCTTTCAGCCACTTTCATTTTCTGCTGTACACTTTACTGCAACAATAATCCCAGCTCTTTGAGAGAGAAGAAAGAATTCCACCCTAGATGCTACCACTGAAATTATTGCCATAAAACAGAAAAATGTATGGAAAACAACACACCTTCAGGAAGCAGAATCACCTTCAAAAGTAGACATGTTCAAATACAACAGCTCAAACTGCTAATGGCATATCTTCTGGTCTGAGAAAGACAGCCAGCAGTATATGCAAGGGCAAATCATTAGTGGAACATGTGCATCTCAAAAGAAGGGAAACAGATGACAAGAGGTGCCTATGCAAAGGAGCAAGGACAAAGGGACAAAAGAGACTGGAGAGAAAATAACAAGATGGAAAGAGAAAACACACTTAGGTCTCTTCAAAAAATCTGCACAGTTACATAGGAAATGACCTTTTTAATACAGTTTTTCCATATAAATAACAGCTGAACTTGACACAGGAGTATTATGGAAGAATTAAGAGGCAAGGAGGTGATTGTGCAATCTGAAGATGGAGAAAAGGCACCACACAAGATAAATTTTTGTACTAGAATGTGTATAATAGCATGAGACATTTGAAACACCTTGATTTACAGTGGATCACATTTCTACCCTGAATTACACAAAATTTGGAAATGGTTATTTAACAGGAACTGCATATTTTGCGTGGAGGCGGGGGATGGTTATGGATTTCAGTGAGAAAACCATTTATAGCAGCTGGGTGGTCCCAAGTAACCGTAACTCCTCAGTGAGGAAAGTAAGAATTTCCCAGAGATGTTTGGCAAAATAAGCGGTAAGTTCTATCACATGGTCAAACAGAGACTGGCACACTGCACATACAAGGTAATGATCAAAAACTTGTGAAACCCTTTGCTTTACTGTTCAACCATCACCAGGTCATAAATACAAGAACGTACAAAGTTGCTCATTGACAGGAGCACATGCTTTCAAAATCTGGGAGTCCTTTATGATAAAGTAGAGCAAGACCCATCGATGTCAGTGGGATGATTTTAGTCATACAGAAATGGAAAGAAGAGAGCAGTGAAGTAACTGACAATTTCTTCCCAATGGGCTAGAGGCTGTCTGTCTTCTGACACCATAGACTTAACTGGATTTAAGAAGCACGTGTGCACACACACACTTTATTTTTTTATTTTATTTTATTGCTACAGTTATTAAATAGTTACTTCAGAAGTTCTCTGGATCTCTGCCCTTAGCTGCATATGCTAGTATACCAGGCAATACAAAACATTGTAAAAATCAGCCTCGAAGGGCTTAGAGAGTAAAGAGACAAAAAGGAAGAAAGAAGTAATCCTGAAGAATAATTCTGCCCATTTTACGATGAAAAAAACTGTTGTAGAGATTGACTTGCTGAATCAAAAAATCTTAGGCAGAACCAGGAACCCAAAATTCACATCTGTTTTTGGTAATGGGTACCAGCAGGCACACATGTACCCTTCATAAAATTCCTGCATCTTTTCACATGCAAAAGCAGAGATTATCCTGTTACTTGCTTTTAATTATGAACCACTAAAAAAAAAAAAAACAGATATTCACAAGCATGTTCACTTTGTTTATATAAAGTGCAGTCCTGTCTCCAATTACACACATCACAAAGTCTTAATTACTTTTAATGACCTTCTCTGTGCCTCTCCTAGAATAAAGGTTAAGTAACTTAAGGTGGCTGACAGACCGTGCTCATGCTGAATCTCTCTCCTACAAACTCATTCTCTGTCATGTGGTTACAGTCCAGATAGCTTGTTCTATTTAAATAAAATGCACATTGCACTCTAGCTTTTGTATCAAACTATGCATTCTCCCAAACACATTCTTATTTCTCTGCATGTTTGTGATTAGGATATCTAGCTTATTTCCACTTCTTCCATAAGCTTCCCTCTGAGTTTGATGCTCTTGGCTACAGGTCCGGATAGCTAAACTGTGCCTTGAGAAGACTAATGCTTAAGACCCTCCAACTTTGGGGAAGCCTGGGAACAGAATCAGTCCCAGAGACATCCGTTGCCTTCACAGATGACACAAGCTGCATTCTTATTTACAAAGTTGTGCTACAGCCTCACAGCAGGCACCAACACCCCATACAAGTGAGGAAAAAGCAGAATCATGACCCCTCAGGGCCCTTCTGCTACGCAGGGCCTTGCACAAAGTGCACAAAGAAGAACAAACTCACTTCTCATACTGTGTCTTGCATTGCTTGTGCAATATCAGGAGCAACTAGGCCTCATAATCTCAGCTTTAGAATCAATTATTGCCATTCTACAACTGAAGACCTCCACCAATAGGAATATGAACTTCTTAGCCTTCTGTTAATGGGTAATTTGTACTTGATGAAGCTTTCAGAGATGTTGTCTGCATGAGACATCAACATTACAACTCAGTATTCACCATCATCTTTAAATGCATTAGAAATTTAATTATAAGTGATCATCTGAAACTCAAGTTTACCTGGATCTCTGTCTAGATCAGAGGTGAATATCTTCCAGTACTGCAGAGCCTGAATATGTGACTCAGGAAACTGCAATACAATCATTCTCTGCTGAAGCCCAACATTAAAAATACAAAACAAAATTTGGTTTATTATGGCAGCTAAAAGTAGTAATCTGATATGTATAATCTGTTTTTACTACAGGCCATATGCACCCATTTTTTGCAGCCTGATTCACAGTAAGTCAACCAGTTCATTTTTAATCTAGTTTGGCTGAGGATGAACTTGCCTAGATGTACTGAAATGCAGAAATTCATACCATGTCTGAATATTTTCTTTTAAGAAATTAATCTGACTTTGGCCCAAAACAAAGCAGGAAGATAAAGCAAAGATAGTCACATTCCAGCACTTAAGCTGCTGCTGAAAATCTTATAATTGAAAAATACTGCTGAATTTCAATATACAGTTTAGCTAGGAAACAAACGTGCCACACAAAGTATGCAGCAAGCATACTTTGCAAGCAATCATTTTTTAATGCAAACACCAGGCAAAGGGAAAGGGCCCTACCAGAACAGGCTGCAGCAATTGCCCATCAAGTGCTCCCCTTTATATATGTGAAACTGAATATTTCGGAAAGCATCAAGACAAGAGATCGCAGACGATAGCCTATCATGTTGCAACTGTGCAGACACAGGGAGTGCCGAAGAACACCTCAAACTCCCTGTTGCGCAAGGTTTGAGTAATGTGGCTCTACAGGACTCCCACTTCATCTGCAGGTTTCCTATTGCAACAAGAGAGACAGAGAAACATTATTCTATAACCACTATCTCCTCTTCAGTTTTCTTGATACCAAAAAGTACCTTCAGCTGGCAGAAGCAGATCCAGAACATGTTTGTCCACAGCCTAAGAACACAACACTGTGACACTGATATAGACATTTAATGTTGTTAAGTTTACCAAAATATCCAACTAGTCTTCTAATTATATGCTATTTCTGTTCAGCAGAAGACTTTCCAGACATATAGAATAGAATCGCTGAATCACAGAATGGTTGCCGTTGGAAGGGGCTTCTGGAGATCATCTAGTCCAAACCCCTGTGGTGGCTTTTTTGCCGTGGAAATGGTCATTGGACATTCTTCATATGAACCTCCCGATGTATTTTAATAGTAAAATATAGTTTGTAAATTGAAAGAAAAAGTTCAAATGGATATTTCAAAATCTTTTCAATCTGTAAAGCAAGAACAAAAATTAAATTGAGATCTCAGTAATGCATGTATATTTATGTGCATGTGTATGAAGAAACAACACAGCCTATTTAAAAAAAAAAAAAAAGCAACAACTGCAAACTGCTTGAAGAATTATTATTCCAGGTTTCTAAGAACTTCTGAACTGATTTTTGTTAGAAGTTTTACAAACATGAAAAATGTTTCCATTTACCATATAATGCAATACTCTCTTTGTGAAAAGCTGTAAGAGCCTTAACATACTTGATTATTGGTAAGAAATACAACCGTTTCCACTTAGGCATTAGCTTTTTCTTTTTTTCTTTTTTTCTTTTTTTTGTAAAATTCTCAATCAAAAGAAATCCGTGTTCCATTTTTCATAGCAACAGCTATTTTAAAAACTAACCTGCTAAAAATACTTGCATATCTAAACATTGAGAAAAAAAAATACAAGGTCTTTTCCTCCCCCTCCTATCTATGTTTGCTTCAGCTGTGGTAAAGAAAAGAAAACTTAAAGATTTAAGCTGTGCCTCTGGGGCTTCCATTGGCACCTGTGTTAACTCTTCTCATAGTGTTTTGGGACAGTTACATGAAAAAAGGCCTTGGAAAAAAAGCTATCTTCCAAAATCCACATGGTATTTATGGGACTACAATTTCAGTGGTTCATACACTGGTCCTTTCTGACCTTTATGGAAACAGCAGTGGAATGTGGCTGAAGCAAACAGTAGTTTATTCTATAAGATTCTGTCCCCACCAGAAGAAAAGAAGCACACTGGCATCTTAGTCACAAGAAGTAGTGGTCCAAAAGGATCACGAGCAGGGAGCTAGCATTTAACTAGAAGACAACACACTTTGTTAAAATGCAGAGAAAGGGATACAGGTATGCACAGGTGCCTATTCTACCATCTGGCCTTGCTCGCAAGTGCTAAGAGCAGTCATAGCTCTATCATTCAGTGCCGGTTTGCGGATGTTCTATTTGAAAATGTTATTGCCCCATCTACAAGGAAAGTCAGTCCTGAGCACTATCTTGTCGGACACTACTGCAGACTGCCCTGCTGATCTTCTAGAAAGCTAGAGTAAAATGCAACAAAAAAATTAAGGAAGTCCAATTTATCATCTAAGCAATAGGTAAAAGCAGATTAGAAATGAATAACCCTGAATAATAGAGGCTTATAAAGCTGCTGCTTTTAAACCAGTCATAGCACCTTTTTTTTTTTATAAGCACAATTTGCTTTGAGTGCTTTTTCAATGTGACAAGCCTCTTCTACCAGAAGCGGAGCACTTACTCAAATGTTAATAGAAGTGAATGCAATTTGTGCTGGTGCTGAATCAACTTTTCAGACTTTAATTTGCATTTGAATAAGAGTCCCATTTTTTCAATATGAAACATATTTAAATAGTGTTTCAAGACCCTAAACAAATTGACGTACTGCTATTGCCATCAATTTCAAGTATTTTGATTTCTTTATGATAGGCAACTCTAATAATACTGAGCAGCTTTTTATATTTACACATTTTCTTCAACTGATGAGCAGAATCTGGAAAGGCATTAAAATAATCTAGAGCTCTTAGACTAAACTATTTCACCAGCTATTTCCATGTTCAGATCCAAATCAGTTGCTTGTACGATTCTGCCAATGCAGATTCATCTCTCAGTTCACCATAACTGACCAGGGCTTGGAGATCATAACTTTTAGACATTTAATACTCTTCCCATAGTCACCAGCAGACATGCAGTGACTTTCACATTTTTATTCCTCCACAACACTTAAAAACAAAAGATAGACACCCAGTTTTTATCAGCAGAATAGAATGGAAAATAATATTGAAAGTATTCTAATGTTATTTTATATAATCAATGCAGTGCCTGAACTTGGACTACTGGATTTAGTTTTGGTCTTCCCATCTCAGTTAAAGCATAACTGAAGTGAAACAGATACAGAGACATGTGAAGGACATTTGAAGAGCAGGAAAAAGCCTGATACAAGATGACAGAGCTACAAAAAAAGAAAAAAAAAGTACAGAGAAGAAACAATATAGTCTGTTTTCCTACAAGAGAGGAACACCCATCGAAACTGAGAATCTACAAAATTAGTTGTATAAGACCATCAACATTCCAAATTGCTAGATGCATAAATATGCAATGAAAATATCCATATTTACATTACAGAAAATAAAAGTTGCAAGCATATGATCGCATGTGAACCAATAGAGCTCAAAATTGAGTTTTAGGCACGTCATTTCTTATCTGTTTGTTTTAAGTGTTCTTTCACCCTTCTCTAAAGAATCATCTACAGAATAATGGACTAAATATATGTGGTCATCTAAGTGGAATTTGACATTATATACAGCTGATATCTTTAACAATAGAATTTGCTCATTCAAGCAGAGGATTTGTAAGTCAGATGTATTCTAAATTCTATATGGCATGGTATTGACAAAGGCTTTAAAAAGCATGAAGTCATCAGGTACAGACATCCAAAATCAGATCCACTATGGACACTACTTTAGCCAAGGAGGAGACATCACAAAGAATTTCTATCCTGTACAACATAGGACTTCCTGTCATCTGGGATGTAGTATTAGTAAGGATACATGGAAATGTTTAGACAAAATATACAGTGTATATCACCTGTAGGGTTTATGTCGCAACACGTTATGCCTTTGTCTAGCAACAGTAAATTCTATTAGTTCCAGTATAAACTGCAAGGGCTGGAGAAGTATGTGTGTAACATTCAGGGATGCTTTTAAAAAATACAGGATTTTCAGAGTCTTTAAAATAATCAACAGTGCAGTGAGCCACTGGCTAATGAAAGAGTTAACATAAAATGTGCACACCACTGACTCCTGCACGTTCCACATATCTCCTTCCCTACAAAGTAATAAGAAGAACTGCAAGAACAAGCAGGAAACTGAAGAACCTCTAACAAGCAAAAATGGAAAATTTGTACTGAATATATTGGAATAGTAAAAATTTTTTCTGTTTTGACCATATCTAACCAGCTGATCAAAACCTGAAACACAAGGTAATCTACTAGGTAAGTGCTCTTAAAGCCTACCAGAAAGTAATGATTACCGCTGTGCTCTTTAGAAAAAGAAATTTGAAACCACAAGAAAAATAAATTAAAATCATTGCAGAAGAAGGAAGGGCCAGGTGAAGATGCCACCAGTAAGAAAACTAACAATTACAGGGAATGCCCTGCTGCACAGAAGATCCTGTCAGGCAACAAAGAGAAAAATCATTCTGTCCTCCGAGTCTTCCTAAGAACAGAACGTATCTGAAGCTAATAAATAACAGCTGATACAGCTGTCAGGAGCAATAAAAATACAGCTCACCAACTAAAAAACACATCATTTCACCACGTTCCTGAGTATAAGTTAAGCAGTGCCTGGGCATAAGACACCTCCAGTCTGGAATCTGCACAAACACACAAGATGTGCTGTCAAGTTTTATGCTGGCCACTGAAATACCTGGCACAACAGTCACAGGCAGAGAGTTTCCCCATGAAGCAACTGCCTACATTTAAAACAACATTTTTTCCATGGCTTTCAACAATTTTAATACTGAACTACCAAATAAAAGGCATTTTAATTAACTACATTACAGTGGTTTGAAGACATGATAACAAGACTTGACAGTATCTAGCCTGTTAATCACCATATATGCTACACTTACCAGGCTGCTATAAATGTCATCACAGAAGTAAGAAATGGTTAATGATTTCATCCAAATTTCTGCTTAGCCCTATATGCTTGAGCAGTTGTTCAAGAAATCAAGGAGCAAGGGGAGTTCTGTTGCAAAAAACTATGTTCTCACACATGGCCTCATCTTCCTTGATTGCACTGGATACACTGCATACAAGGTGGTGAAACACTAAAAAAAAAAAAACTATTAGCTTTTGACAGGAACAGGCTTAGATTTTTATTTAAAACCATGTTAAAAATGCCATTGTTTCTGAACTAAAATTTAAGGGCAAGAATGTTCCCAGGAAAGCCTGGTATACACATATCTGCTATTCTGTATCAAGCCCTGATCCGAATGGGGAGCGAAGGAGATGACACACTGTGCAGCTGCAATCACATATGTGACAAAAATCTACTGGTAATATTAAAGGGGAAAGTCCATCTCTCCCTTGTCTCCCAGTAAGTCATGTACCATGTGGGTACAGCCACAAGTTTTCTTGCATGGAGACTGTAGACTCTCTCAAAGCCTGAGAATTCAGGAGGTGTGGCGATGGGCCCTGGGGGAAGAGGAGGTTTCCTACTGGTACTTGGAGTCCATGGAGCTGCAGAGTCCATGAATTGATTTTTTAATGTTTATGCTCCTCAGACACTTAGAACCAGGAATCATCTTCTCTTTGACCAGTATCACAAGGGCAAGCTCAGCTCTTTTTTTCGATATCTATGCAGATATCTTTAGATTGAAGCATGCTTAGCATCTTTTCTCTCAATCTGCTATCTAAAAAGGGAGTCATATTAGACTATGAGGAAGAGGAGCTGAAAGAACATGTAGGCTATATCCAACAAGAACCTGGACTCCAGAGAATAAGTCATACTTTCTATATTGCTCTGACATACTCATTTGCAGTTTGGGTAACTCCAGACAGTACCCCTACACAACTTGTTAGAGCATTTCTTTTCTGGAACCAGAAATAGATACCAGAACTGTTCCCTAAGAGGTACACAAAGTAAATATAAGCCTCAGTCTCATCAGAGAGTCTATCTGAAAACTGATCCAAGCTGGATGCTATTTTTACACTGCCCATATCCTTTAACTATGACATCAAGCTCCTCCCCATATAGTCTTGCAACTCAAACCCTGTATTATTTCTAAAATCTGGTATTTTACCAAATTACTTGGTCAGACCAAAGTGCAAGCCTGGTGTCTAACAGGGAAAAGATGAGAGAACATTGACGAGTAGGGCTACGCATCCTACGACAGAACTTAGGCAGAGGTCCAGTGCTCCGGAAGCTACCCCCTGCCACAAAGGCAGAGGCTTAGATTTTCCATTACAACATACAAAAGTTACTCAATGTTATTACAACAATTCACCTCAGTTTTGAGAAAGCTTTTCTTTGGTATCACACAGCAAAATTATTGAGGAAATATCTGAAAAAGAAGGATCTGTGAGTTAATCATAGCATGGTACTTGGAAAAACTTGAGTCTCTGCTCTTCTCTTTCATTACCTTGGAAACTCATTAGCATTTCTTTGCCTGGGTTTTCCCCTTCTATAAAATGAAGATAAGTTTATCTACTAGGGATGCTGTGAGAATAATTAATAGCTGTTAGAATAGTGTAAACAGCTGTTAAGTGATCAGATAGAGCAAGGAAAGTACCAAAAAGGAAGAGAATTATATGCATGATTCTTAATTATATTACTGATAAGATTCACTAGTCTCACTTTCTTTTACGCTAGTACTTTTGCCTATGCCTCTTTCCAAAGTAAAACTGGAATGCAGTTAAACAAAAAAACTTTGGCCTTGGGACTTAACTTCCACAGCAAACAAGCAGACAGCAATATACACTACACGTTCTCCAGGAGCTCTCAAAAATAGGATGAGGGACATGAGTGAAATAGGTTCAACAACCACAGCACACAACTTAGTGCTGCCCTATTTTTCTGAAGTAAAAAGCAAAATTAATCAGGCAAGGATATTATTTGGTTTTTTCTTTTTTTTTCTTTTTTTTTCTTTTTTTAAGCAAGCTTTTCCTCTCCTATTCACAAATCTGGGAAGAACAAAAATATTTAGGAAGCTCAAGTCAATTTTACCAAATAAATCAATGTCTGGAGAATACTTCAGCATGTTTCAGCTCAAGGCAATTTAAGTTTTGTTAGAACAAAACATTTTATTTTGGTTAAAACATGATGTTGGATTCATTTCCAACTGGTGTTTGCTGATAATTTGGAATGGTGAAAGAAGAGCGGAAAAAGCTATTTTCATGGCTGCAAGTTACCTGCAAACTCTGTGGTTTGCAACAGAGCCTGTGCCTTATTCCATGAGCTTATTTTATTTTGAGATTTAATCATCTTGGGGCTCTGACCTTTACTTTCAATATATATATTTTTAATATTCCTATACCATTCAATATCTAAGCTGCCATTCAGTAGCTTATGTCAATCCTTAACTGGACATATTAGAGTCATATTCTGTGATATTCTGATTTTCCCATTTCCCTGCTCTGGCCTTGTCATTAACCAAAAAACAAACAAACAAAAACACAACAACAACACTTGGCATCTTCAGTGGTTGCTAAAATGGCTTACTCATCGTACTCCAGCCAATATTCTAAATTTCCCAAAAAGTTGGGGGAAGGAGGAAGGAAGGAAAGAGGAGAAAAAAACAACAACAACAACAACAACAACAACAACAACAACAGAGGATAGTACTACTTCTGTTCCCAGATGCAGTAAAGTCAGCTTGAATTTAGAAACAGCAAACAGGCACAAGTTTAGTAATTTAAGAAGGAAACTCTTCTGAAACTGTAGATTGAAAAAAAGAGATGGTAACAGACCCCATTTCACAATTCTGAATAATATTCAAAAAAATGATGCAAGAACAGGTCATAAGTAACGTTTCAACACTCAAGCTTCTCTGGAACAGCAGCTGTAGCATAATATCCAGTCCTTGTTACCAGCCTAATGACTTTAACAATAGAGGAATTCTGTAACAAATTCTGCAATTAAGATGACGAACATATACACGACATTTCTCTAATGAAAGAAAATTAAAAGATGCTAAAATATCCCCTGGTTAGCTTTAGGAGACAAAACAAAAATCAACCGCCATCCCCAACCCTTATGCTTTCCAACAAGACACACTGAGGAGCCATAAATAAGCAGTATTTGCTATACAGTGGCACAGTTTAAGACAAACATATAGTTCTTATTGCAAGCCCTTTTCACCTCCATGATTCATGCATCTTGGAAGTCTTCTCCTCTCTCTCTTTCCTGCTTGTTCAGTGTGGATGCAACATACTTCACATAAAAGATGGTAGTGTTTGTTAGGGATCTTCTGGTTTGTTTGAACTTTGTGCTTAGCACCACACAGTTATAGATTTCCCAGTAAACTGCAAATATTTTTGTTGTTCTAAGAAATCAAGAGTCATGTGTTTTACTATGGACTTACCTCTACATTACTAATTACTACAAATATTTTAGTGTTGCAGAGAATTGATAATTGGGGAGGGGAGACACATGAATAAAAGTTGTAAAGCAGATCCTTTGTCAAACACAATGCAGAGAATCTGAAAATGAAACTGTCAATATCCCAAGAGGTGCTACACTATTATTTGTAGTGTTACAGAACAGTCACTGCAGCTTCTGCATTGCAACATGCAAGTAACACAAAAATGAATACCTGCAAGAAATCTGGAAAAGCTGCAATTTGCAGTCAAAAAACATACTTCCTCTGTAGTCTCCAAGATCTTCCAAGTGGCACTGTAAATAATAAATCCTATCTAGGAACACACATTCATATGATGAGTGCAATTTCCAGTTAGCAGAAGGTAGTTAATGGTTTACTTTTTTTTTTTTTATTACTATAAGCTTTTTCTTTGAGAAATAATTTTAGAAGCATGTAAAGGTGACCGGCTTGCACAAAATGTTCACGTTCATATCACCTTAGCCATTTCCACAAAAATTCTGAATTGCAGTGCTTTTCTTTTCAAAAGAAGCAGATTTTTCACCCTTACGTACCACAGATAAAAATTACACTGGGTTTACTATTACTCTAAACCATCTCTCTCTGTGGAGCTTTCTTTGTAGGGGTTACTCAAGAGTAACTGATATAAACATGCTGCAGAAGAATTTCTATATAAAACTTCAGTCGATTCCTTCTAAGGACATTTGAAGCTATCATTTAAGGCACTTCACTAGTATGCTGCTTCTTTAAAAATAGACATTATTCTAACTGATCTTCATATATTTTTTTCCGCAAATTTTTTCTTATCGACAAACTAACAATCACTAGACAAATACAAGCTGTGGAGTAAGTTATACAGTTCTGACTACGTATGAGGCAGAACAAAACCAGAATTCTCCCCAGGCAAATACACAATGATCTGTCTAAAATATTTTCTCATATTTTGTGTTTATCTTTAGAGATATAGGTATGACATGGAACAAGAGCACAACACTGATGTTTGGAAATTAGAAGAAACAGAGGGAAGAGGGTAGAGATCTGAAGAGAAGTTATATGAATGACTATTAGATTTTTGCTCTTCCAATTTCCTCCAAATGGCCCTTGTTAGAAAGAAGGCTGGATAGTTCAACAATTTTTTTTCAATAACTTGATTCTTGCTGTGCATTGTCATTTATAAGGGCAACTTCTTTCAAAGAAAGTATTTAATTATTTTTTGACTTAAAAAAAAAATCGTTCAGTAACTTAAGGTAGTATTTACTAACCAATATTTTCTCCAGCAATCAAATTTAACCCAACCAGTGAGTCTGTTCATGAATTCAACCACAAAAGATGTTAGAGACAAGCATGAAAATAACTTTGAAAGAATTATCTGGAAAAGTCTAACAAACATCAGTATGAACTAGAGCAAAACTTTGAGAATATCGTATTTGGATGATGAAATGAAAAAGCTAAGAATTGGAAGACAGAGGGGACGAGACAGAGGGGACGAGACAGAAAAAAAAAAGAAAAAGCCCCCCCCAAAAAACCTTCTCCAAAGCTGAAATTCTGCAACCAGCTTTCTTGTGAAATATTTTGAGCATTTGTTCTTTTCAGCAATTACCATCATTGTGCAAGACAAAAAAATATAAATAGTCTGAGGAAGTATCTAAGAAGCATTCAACTAAGTCTTGCCAAGTCAGTAATGCATTTGATGATGCACAGATTAGCATAAAACACTATTTATTCTATAATTTCATTATGTACACATCATAGGTAAAAATACATATGTAAACATACTAGGTTATACTCTGTACAAAGTACAGAGGCTTTTGCTTTCTATGTGTACCATTCCTAGAATCAGAAAATCAAGGCACTGAGAGAGTCCATTATTCAATATTGCAAAAAAAGTTAGATTTCAAAGGCAGCCTGGTTTGTTGTTTAAAGGTTTCATATTCCTGTTTGAAAGGTCAGTATAGAACATTAATAATTGCATGACTACAGACAGGACTTTTGACAACAACTTCTAGTCAAAAGCAAAACCCAAAAAACAATGAAAAAGTAAAATACAAAAGCTTTTGCATTACCAAGGCACATAAAAAGCTCAAAACATATTAACATAAACATATTTAGCTCCAAACATCCTGCAAATATCGTTTTTCTTCTCGAAGAGTGGCCAGGATTTTCATTGCTTCCAATTTGTCAACTGCCATCTCCATGCTTAAAATGTCCACTACAGCATCACTTACACCATCAGCCATGTGCTTCTTATCTCTAGAAAAGAAATGGAGGAAAAAGAAATGCATAACAGTATATTTTTCCTTTTACCAACAGCTCCAGAACAAGGCTTTTTTTAATAAACAAAGAAATACAGCTTCTGAACTGGATGTCAATGTTTACACTAGGTTGTCATGAACTGGAGCATTGACAACAAGGGTTTCTCTCAAACATTACAAAGTCTTCAGCACATTGTAATTTATATGAAAAACCTTAGATTCCTAGTTAAGCTGTCACAGAATAATTGTTTTCTTTTAGGGATAATTAGACCTGCTGAATTATTTGCCATTGTATCATCATATGGTTCCAATTAAAAAAAAAAAAAAAAAAAAATCACTTCTTCATAGTAATGCTATTTTTAATATAAATAGCAGGTGCTTATTTCTGCAGGAGAATGTACTGAAATTGGGTTTTATGTTTGAATGGTTGTCAATTTATCAACATACTCCCTAAAAATCTCAAACCTCCAGGTAAGTTAGCGTCCCCAAATAATAATATATTTTACAATGGGAAGTTTTATTATGGAGCTCTCAAGTTCTATAAAGGCAATAGAAGTTTGGAATCTGGAGTGAAATTTCAAATTTCTACACCTAGGTAGGTAGCATCCTGACCCATCCCATCTCCAAGTCTACAAAGCAGCAGAGGACTGCTGCTATCTCACAGCTGTGCTGTTTATCATCATATGTATTCAAGTATCTCATTTTCTCAAGAGCGATCTACTAGCTTGAAAGAGCAACCTATTAGCTTGAAAACTTCTGCAGTTTAACTGAATACTATGAAAGAAACAGAAACACTAAGTGACTAAAGCAAGCAGTGGAATTGTGTAATGTCTTTAAAAGCTATATTGTAAAACTAGACATAGCAGACAAAATTCTGGCATTCTAGGAAGACTATTTTCAGTATCACACTGGCCTTTTCTTTCAGACAGCTCTAAGTCTTTCCAAAGCCTGAGACTTCTGCTAACAGGACTCTTTCCTGAGACATTCCATATCCTCACACGCTACTCACCCACATACATAGAAGTAACCTCTCTTTTTCAGCAGGACTCTGACGACTTCCTTAGCATAAAGCCTAACAATATCTTGCACATATTTAGGTGGGGCTACCTCTGCAGCTGGCAAGTCTCTTGAGAAACAAACCTTAAGATGAGTTAATGTGCCATTTTCAAGAAAACATCTGAGCTCATTTCTGAAAGACAATAAGAAAATGTCAGTAATCGGCTTGAGATAAACATCATCTCATAAATACAAGATGAGACACAGAATACTAAGTAATGAACTTGCTTGAACAAATAGTCTCTATCCTGATGCCGACAACCAAAAAACAGCCATGTCTCTCCAAATTCCCAGTCTGTATGTTCTTCTCTGAGCTTTTGCCTAAAAAAGACCAAAAAAAAAAAAAAAAAGCACATATGGATAGTATGCAAATCCAATCCCTTTCTATCAGTAATGCAAAATCTAAAAGTCCTAGAACCTAATTGTTACTTACAGTAGTGCTCTAATAAACCTCTAGATTGGCAGAAACATACAAAGACTTAAACAACAGTCAAACCTTCCAACTCTGATTCTGAGTACTCACTTTTGGTCCAGCGCACCATCATTCAACTTAAAGTTTTTTTGCCACAATTTCAAATTGGAATCAAGATGATGCTTCTGAACATCTTACCCACAATTCTGACTACTGAAGATCCTTACCCCTTATCCTTCACTGGAAGCATGGTAAAAAAAAGCCTGGAGAAAATTCAACACAAAGCATTTTTATCATGCTTTCCATCTAGTTGTAGAAACCTGCAAGACTTTATGCATAACCATTTATTTGCTACATCACCAGAAGAGTTATTGTGTTTTATTTCTTGAAATAATGCTGAAAAGAATACAACAGTTTTAGTTGTGACTTTCTGGTTATGCTTTGACATAGAGATTTTATTTATAATTGAACAAATGCTTCTGAAATACTATGAACCCTTTAAAATAAAACATGAACAATATCTGAAAGATAAAGGAATATCAGGCGGTCAAAAATATGGAGTAAGGATCGTAAATAATTATCTGGTTAAAGCAGAAGTATGGAGTCAGAAGCACTGTCAAAATTTAACTTATCAAATAGAATGCTTTTAAAGTAATTGCTATAGGATGCAAGAAATCTCTATCTTGCTGGAAGGACTGAGTTATATAGGAATGGGATAAGATGCATTTGCTACCTACAAAGCTTGCAACGATTCTCATGCAGCCTGGGACACAAGTAGGAGGAACTAGAGCTCCACACAGTCACAGAACTGCATCATGTGAACAACTAAGCCATGGTGGGACAACTAGCAACTGGAGATCTGGGAGGGAGAGATGAATGCTCTTCAGGAAAGGTAAGGAAGGCAGGGAAGACAAAGAGGGGTTTGCCCTCAACATGAAGGAGCACCTTAAATGTATGAAGCTCTTCTATGAAACAGAAGACAAGGTGGTTGAGAACTTATGAGTTAAGATCAGAGGAGGGGCCAGTAAGGGTGACATTGTGGTCAAAGTTTGTTACAGACCCACCCACTCAGGGTGAGGAAGGAGATGAAGTCTTCTTTAAACAACTTGAGCAAGCCTCTAAAATCACAGACGCTAGTTGTTTTGAGAGATTTTAATCTCCCTGATATCTGCTGGAAGAGCAAAATGGCAAGATGCAAGCAATTCAGGAGGCTTTTGGAGGATGTTGAGGATAACTTCTTGATGGTCCACTGACAGACTACGCACAACTCGAACTGCTATTCACGAATGAGGAAGAACGGTTTAGGGATGTGATACTCAATGGTAGCCTTGGATGTGGTGACCATAAAATGATGACGTTGAAGGTCCTGAGGGGAGTGAGGAAGAGTAAAGACCCTGGAATTCAGGAGGGCAGACTTCAGCTTATTCAGGACACTGGTAGGTGAGATTCCATGGGAGACAACTCCGAAGGGCAAAGGAGCTAAGAAAAACTGGCAGGTCTTTAAGGACAATGTCCTGCAAGCACAAGAATGGTCTATCATCAAAACAAGTAGATGTATCAGGAGAGCAGCTTGGCTGAACAGGACTCATGACTGAGATCTAATGCAAAAGGAACATCTACAGGAGACTGATGCAAGGACAAGCAATGAAGCAGGATTTTAGAAATACTGACTGGTCACGTAGAGATGGTGTTAGGAAAGCCAAAGCTCAACTGCAGTTGAGACTTGGAAGAGACATCAAGGGCAACATGAGGAGCTTCTACTGCTAAACTGGTGGAAAAAGGCTGAACAAGGAAAATGTAGGCCTATTGCTGAATGGGATGAGTGACGTGGTGGTAGCAGGTGGTAGCAGACATGAATAAACCCATAGTATTCAATACCTTTTCTGCCTCAGCTTTCATCAACAAGGTCACCCAGGCCCCTTTGCTTAGTAAAAGGGTTCAAGGAGAACCAAATAGTGGCCAACTGATTCACTAAAGACATAACTGGAGAGTGTATTTTAGTAACTGAAAAGTGTTGTGGAAATCATATGAAGAAAAATGATTACTTAGAAGTAAGCTACCCTCAACAAAGCTGGTACTGTTTGATATTGACAGGACTAAGGAGAAGCAGTAGCAAAACCAAAGAAAATACATTCCCACCGGAGGGGATTTTCCTGGTGCTTATGATTGTAATCAAAGGTGCACTTGAAGGATTCAGGCCTACAGACCATGGTAAATATCATCTGAAATGCCACTTGACCATCATAGTGCCTCAGAACACTCGACTCAATGCCTGTGAGTGAAAAACCTCTTGTCCTTTTTTAATAATAAAAAAAATTATATTAAAGCTAGCACCTGACTGCACTGTTTGGAGAAAGTAAGAGCACTTCTGCATAATTGTGACATGCTGACAGATCCAACCAATTTCAGCCACCCAGATCTTCCATAAAGCCATTCTTCACCCTACTAAGAAATGGAAATTATGCAAGGAATAAAAGTCTCTCCTTTGAACCCATGTAAATGAAAAAACAGAGTAGGTACAGAATGCTTTTGGTAGATAAGCAAAAAAAAAACATAGCAGTGTCCCTTGTCATAACATCCACTAAATGTTGTAGATTCATTTTTGTTTTCAAACAAAAATGAAACTGCAGTTTTTGATAAGTATCTTGGCTTGTACACTTCCTTAAGTTTCATAAAGAGAAAAAGAGAAAAGAGCAGTAAATATTATTTTGCACAGAAATTTGTGACATTGTTCCTTCTGCTTTAAGGGAAAAAAGCAAATCATCTTCTCCATTTAAATGATTTAAATATGTTCTGTGAAAAACATTTGTGTACAGAGGCTATTTACAATTACATAAATATGGAAGCTGGTTTAATCAATGCTTCTCAGCAAACACTACAGTTGATGTCACTTGTCAACATCCCCATATGATGGAAGGTGTTTATTTCTGGTATTTTCAGTCCAGCCGTACTGAAAGTTATGTTTTCTCATACATACATAAAGAGGTACACAATGTTCTTGTTCCAAGTCATAATGCTAAGTGAATGACTATGGCTTTACAACATTAGAACAGAAAACAGCTAAGATTTTCTATCAAGTTATTGCACCAATTAAGTGAGTTGTACATCACTTTCTGGTACAGATTTCTGCAATTTTTTTCTTATACCATACTTAAAGTAAGCTGGAAGTATGCCAGCTGTCCTCTTTTTTGCCAGGAACCATGTATTTTTTAGTAACCTGTTTCATAAAAAATATCAAATTTGACTTGTGTCGAGAGCTATGTCTGTTATTCAAGAACAGCAAATGCAGAAGTGCAGATATCCCCAATTGTTTTCAGTGCTTCAATTGTTGCTTACTTGAACCTTTTGGAATCAGCAGCAATTCCAAATTCTTTTGCCATTTAATACTTAGCTTCTCAAATAAGACAACCAGAGGCTATACATTCATCAGGCCAAGCCCTGCAACACAGATGTCAGTTCTGAAGGAAAGGGATTTTGAATACCAAACCTAAAGCCAATTCAACAAAGTTTCAAAAATCTACTGACCTCTTACAGGGCTTCCACTAGTAACACATAGACATAAGATTTTATTTCTTTTTGTCTGTGCTTCATCTGGTCCCTCATATATCCACCAGAGGCATTCAATACAGTCAGACAGAAGCACAAGTTGTACTCATTTGAAAAATAAACAAATAAACCAAGGACTAGGAATAAGATTGTTTCTAATCAGCAAAACAACCTTACAAAATGAAAAAAGAAAAAAAAAAGGATTAACTGCCTTTGTACTCAGTATCTGGAGCTGTATTTTCTTCAACATAAAAAAGCTGCTTTCCATGTAATAATTGGGTACATACCTGTGCTGCAGGAAACCAATAAATGGTGAAATTCCTGTTCCTGGACCAACCATCATGAAAGGGATAGACGGATCTGCAGGTAACTGGAAAATACTGCTTGGGCGAGCAAAAATAGCTATCTAGAATAAAATTAGATAGAATATAATTGAAAAATATTCTTAACCAGTGAAAACACCACGAAATTTTTAGAACCTTGAGTATGTTTACATAGTGTATTCGTGCACATACACCTTCCAAATCCTGAAATTCAGAGTTTATTTAATGCCACACAAACATTTGGAATCAGCTTTCATATGGGTTTCTGAAAACACACCATATTTGCAGACCTATCAATCCATCTGGAGAAAAATTGGGCAAAAACATACAAACGTGAATTTCTGAATATGAAAACTGACTATGTCATAACTCGGGGAACATAGCTTTAGCATTCTTGGAAAGTCTGGTGTTGGTATTCAAAGGGAAGCTAGCAAATTTTTGCTAACTACTACAGGCAACTCTCAACCTCTTCCACACTGTGGACATCTAAAAATATCCCAGTGGAGGTGAGGATTCATTTGTAGCAAATTGAAGCCTACTGATAAACAAGCTTGCTTTTTTAAACTTCACAGAAATTTCACATGATCTCCAAGAAGAGACAAACAGGTGAGGGGAGGCAAGCAACAGCTCAAATATCTTTGAAAGTGGTTTATGTCTTTCCACTGCTAACCTCTAATTATGATCACCTCAGCTTTGTGGGAAAGGAAGTCTAAATATTATTTTCACAAGAGCTTCAGAACTACTTTTTCAGCCATGATTAACTTAGAACATAGAAAATGAGAGCTGACTATAAATATTCTTTAAAGAAATAAAAGAAGACTCAGCAGCAGGAACAATAGCTGAGCCTCATCCATTGAAGTCATAAGCAAGCATCCAAGTTATCTTGGATATGTATTAAGAGAGGATTTGAATCTGCTTTGAAATTTAAGGAATGAAGCACTAAACCAAGTTACTGAAACTCTGCTCTGTAAACCTGAGTATTTTAACACTACTCATTTCTGATCATTTAAACCACTACAGATACTACAATGTTATGTAGTGCTGTTTTTCTGCTTTGATGATTAAAAAAAAAAAAAAAAGTATAATTCTTGCTAGGGAGGCCAATACCTGTATTTTTGTAAAATTTACAATTTTAAACCACACTTGAGCTAGCAGGCTCTTTTCCCTATTAAGGATTCCAAACTGGTGTTTCCTTTAAAGATTATGGCAAATAGTATACACATTTATTCTGTAAATCTCTGCAATTAATATATTTTTGTGCAAGATCAGACTCATCCATTTTGTATTTTTATTCCAAGTATTTTGCAATTTCTACACATTTATCTATGCTGAATTCTCGCTTACATGGCAGATACAAATAGTTCTGAACTTTATTCATACTCATTTCATAACAAACCTTTTGCTTTTATTTTCATTCCTGCTCTTTTTCATGCTTCATCTCAAACACATCACAAATCTACTCTATTTTAAACTCAAGTTCTGAATACTGGAATAAGATATATCATGCACATATTAATCAGTTTTTCCTTTGAATTAGCTTTTAGAAATGAAGAAAGTTTGTATGTGTTCTCTCTCCCATTTTTGCCAGAGCAATACTTTGAATTATTGGCACAGTTCTCATATAATCAAATTCTATGCTTGTTTCCACTTTTCTTAATCAAATATAGATTAGACTATGCCAATAGTTCTTTTTTCATATTAATTATATAATAAAACTCCAAATTTTTAACTAACTTACACCTAATAAGCTTGAGACTGATTAATTACTGAGATTCTTTCCCATGAAAGGAAAACAAATGAAAAAGAGTACCATCTCCTAATAATACCTCCAATGCCAAACTATCTTCAGTGCACACCAGAAATACCACAAGTGATTTTTTTTTAATTGCGATATTCGATAACCTGGCATTCTGCAAACCATGTGCAAGACCTGACAAGAAGTGAGAGTTTCATCATTCTCCCCACTGTATGTCTGCTGGCCTTTCCTGAATGCAATCAAGTGCCTCTCTTCTACAACACTAACAGCTGTAAGAAGCCTTTGAGGAGTAACCACTAAATTGCACAATGGTATATTGCTACATGAAAACATCCTCCAAGACTTGCTTAGGAGGACAGTGGGGTGGAAAAGGACTCTGGCCTTTCAGCAATGGGAAATTTCACTACTTCAGGTGTCCACAGATAAACTAAAACATATTTTTAGCAACTTAGCAGTGAGGATCTAGCCATGTTACAGAGGGAAGGATAGACCTACCAAGTAGGGTAGAACTGCAAAATGAAGATGCATACTGTCACTGTCAAAACGCTTGCATTACATCAGAGCAATGAACAAAGAGGCCTGCAGTTCTTTCAGACATGCACAAATTTAATGGTAAGAGAGTTTAGGTTTAATAGTTATACCTTTTCAGTTGAAGGGCTTCCTCCTTTTGCATCCAGAATGTTTTTATTAGTCTGTAGTAGGGGTGCAACTAACTCAGCAAGCCAGCCTGTACATACTCCTTTCCGTGAGATTGGTCTAGTGGGACAGGCAGGAAACTCCACAATATTGAACACAAAGCACAGTTTTCCTGGCTGAAATAAGTTTGAGCTGCAAAGAAACACTTATTAAAAAAAGCAATGAAAATACTGTCTGAGAGATAGCTGTACTATCTTACAGCAGGTCCATTTTCAGCCCAAACCATCTCACTGATGTCAAGATTCTCAGCGTTCCTTTAACAATGTGGCATTCATATACAGTTAGAAAATATCTTAAGGTTGGACTCAGAGGCCAATGACCTACAGAATGGGACCAGAATTCCTCTCTATCACATTCACATGGGGTGAGTTCATTCCTTGAGAACTCTGTATCAGAGTTTTGTCATACATGCAAAACATTGATGTTTGAAATAGTCAAATACTGTGTGTTTTGGTAATAGGGACACAATCACTTTTCTCTGTGGTTTTATCCTTCATTCCTCTGTATTTCTTGTTTAGATCTAGTGCATTTACTGGATGTCCTTCCAGAAGATCTGAAGAATTGCTCACATTGTTGCTTTTTTCTCATTGTGGAATAAGAATAGTATTTAATAGTGATTTTCAAGAGATTATGCAGTTAGCCTATTTCATCAAAACCAGTTTCTTTCCCTTATTCTTATTAAAAACTCTGGAGGAAACCAGCAAACAGAGGGAGAACTAACAGGGAAATTTTAAGAATGGAACATTTGTGGAAAAAAAGCAACAAAGTGATATGCAGTACATTTTTACAGCAGCGTCCCTGCTTCTCCCGGAATCAGTGGAGTGGCAGAGATCCTAATGTCAGACACATTCCGTGGAGAACTTGAAGGCAAGTGCCTACATATCAGTGCCCTTGAGAATCAGAAATGGAAAGATACCCTGGGCAGAAACCGGCTACTAGTGGAATTTCTTAGGAAGTCAGAGGGATAATTGTAAGGAAGAGGCAGCTAGGCAAAGAGGCATCTGGGATCACAGGCCTCAAAAAGATAATCATGCAAACTTCCAAAGCCAAGGAAGCCAGCCCACTAGAGAGATGTGCACCAACAATATCTAAGAACAGCTGGATTCTGATCTCCTCCAGAGTCAGACTACACTCCACACATTATGCAACCAGTCACTGAGGTCAAGAACTGATGCAAAGTCCCAGCAGCGAATAAGGTTCCAGCCCTATTGAAGAGAGAAAAGTCACATGCTCCAAGGGCTGAGACTCATCCAGCCCATCAGCTACTACTTCACTTTGCTCAAAAGGCAACACTGAAGTTTGAGGAACGACTGGGCAGACTGAAAGCAGATATAGTCTTCTAGGAAAGAATTCAAGATGAAGACAACATTCTGACCAGCTCATCCACTCGAGGGTAGTAACACACACTTTCTGAAAATGAATGCACACCCTTCTGCATAGTGTTGCCTGGACAATTTTTGCTTCCTCAGCCATGCGAGTATGGCCATTCTATTTGCAGAATTATTTTTTGCCAGGGGGAGTTTTCTGTGCTTCCCACTTCTCTTGGCAGTATGGGAGAAAGGGATGAGAAAAGGGAGCAGCAAGGCCTGGGATTCAAGCAGATAAAGATGAATTCAACAGTAACACTAAATCGAAAATTCTAAGCAAAACTCCTTACAGAAATAATTCAGAGTTAACTCTCTATAAAGTCATAACGTGTATACAGAGAAACACACACACATATACATACATGTGCATGCATGTACATATACATATGTACACACACATGCATGTGTGTTTATACACATACACACTTGACAAAAAGCATACCAAAATTACAAAGATATAATTTGAATATTTCATTACCTTGCAACTGAATAGGATCTGGGTTGTAATTTAGGAAGATGCTCTGAAAAATAAAAATAAATAAATAAAGCACTGCTTATTCTTTTATTCATCCCAGTGAAAAATCAAAATATCACATAACAAGCTTTACACTACTACAGATTAAAAACATGTTTTAATTTAACTGTAATTTTAGTATTAACACTGAACATTTGCCACTAGCAAATAAGCCATTAAGACCCAAATTCTATTTTGAATGCTTTTTAGATTCTGTGGAACCTCTGGTAGAGGCCCCATAAAATAAAACAGCAAAGGCCACAACAATTCAGTTATAGGGCTCTTAGTCATTTAAAAAGTTCTGTAAGGTACACAAAAGGAAGGCCAATAGTTAGTGGACAAAGTGAAACTTGAACTTTCATTTTTTCCCCATCTTGCACCAAGAGTATTTGATAGAATGCACACATTCTGAGAACAGGAACTACTTGACTGACAGTTTCTTATATGTACTAACTATAACTGTATACATACATATACACACACACACACATATATCTCCTAGAATCAGATATGCAAATACAATTTCAGACCACTACGAATACCTGTGTAAGTTTCGGATATCTCTGAAATCCCAACTTAAAACACACAACCCCCCCACCACAGTTGTAGCCTTAACTAGCACAACTATCAAAACTGGGACAGGAGTTCACTGGACATTTTGTAACTAACCCCCCCACCACCAGTTTTGAAAACAAATATCTACGTGGGGGTGTGTGTGGGGGGGGTGTGTGTGGGGGTGTGTGTGTGTGGGGGGGGGGGGTGAGTACACACACATATACAATATATATATGTGTATAGACCCATGTGCATATAGACTCACAGAAGGTCGAACTTGCTGGTTTCCCAGTCTTCAAAGAAATGACTTGCTCTAGCATGAAAACTGCAAATATTGGCTGAGGAGAAGGGCACATTAAAAGGAGGTGGACATAAAGCTAAGTGTACGGTGTGGTAGTGAATGGCCACAACAAGCAAGCGATACCATAAAATTGGAAATAACAAATGCCAGAAAACATACAGCGGAGTAACAGGGTACATAAACTGCATTTTACAGCAGTTTAACTGCTTTACAGTTGCTTTCCCACCTGTGCCACCCTCTAACACAGGTTCCAACCAGTACATGGACTTGAACACCCCGACATGTTCTAGAGATGCCCTCTTACATAAGATTGTTTCAAGTCAGAGATAAGAAATGCTAGTTCAGGGAAATCACTTAAAGAAGGCACCAAAGCCTTTTCAGCACATTACTTCCCTGAGGGCACACATTCAAAAACTTTTCAAAGCTTCCTTTTATTCAGTCCAGTTGCTTATAGCAACTCTCAGAAGTGTTGTGGGACATGCTAAGCTAAGTGTTCTTGCTGTCAGTTTGAAAACGTTTCTCTATGTACAAAATGGAGCAGACATTTCTTTTTTAAATCTTTGATACAGTGTACTAAGAAGACTGTAGTTTCAAGTTCGTTCTTATTCTCTCCTACATCCCGCTATATTGTGTCTGAAAAGACTGCAGTGCTTCCTGTCATGTCCACTGCTGTTCCTAAACTTAAAAAGAAATCAAGTCAAGGCATGGGTGCTCTTTTTAAGGTTTTTGATATAAGAACAAAAGAACTCATTTTTTTCCCCTAGAAGTTAGAATATGCATAACTCTTTTTTCTACAAGTATTTTTAAATATTTGAATATCAGATTTTTTTCCTCTGCCTCTTACAGTTTTTCCCCCAATTTGGCAAAGATGTTTTCTACTTCATATCTCCACGCAGAACTTAGTGGTTTCTTTTTACTGCACGGCTGAATGGCTTCATATACTTTGCCAGCAAAAATATGGCAATGATCTTTGGATTTTACAGCAGGCTGGATTTGGCATAGGGGTGGAGGAGGATATCACAAAAAGTTGCGAAAAGCAACTTTTTTTGCTGTTTCAGTTGGTGAAACACTTTAAGAAACTCATTCTTCTTTTTAATCTGGAAAATAACTGTCAGCATTTTCATATGCGTTTGAGATGGCTGCAGCTGGAAGTCTCATTCCTTCAATATTTTATATAAGGAACCCAGTGAGTGTGTTGGACATTATATAAACATGAATATACTGGGAAAAGCTTTCTCTTTCAACAGATAGAAGGGCAAGAAAAGAACAGAAGGCAGGAAAATCATAAGCTGTAAAAACAGTTCTGTTTGAATTTTAACCAGTGATGAATTCTTTCTTAAAAGCCCTAATCCTGCAAATACCTTATGCTTATCTTTACACACAGGAGCAATCTAGAGTCAGCTGAACCACTGGTATGTACTTAAGTGTTCACAGAATCAAGGCCAAAGACTACACATTGGATAACAGAGCTTTGCTTCCCAACAATAATTCCAGTTTGATCACCATAGATACCATATTATTTCTAAAGCAGCTAACTGAACAGTTTTTCCACTTCTAGGGAAATTGAACGTACAGTCTAATGTGTTTTCAGAAGCCAAATCTAATCAAGTCAGTCACTTACCAATCAACAGGTTAAGTGAAGGCCTGCAGCTTTGGAAAGCATGAAGCAAATCCAGCAAGCACACATTAGGCTCTCTAATGAAACGTGTGTAATCAGAGGCTCCTTGTCTGCTGCAAAGCTCTTGAAGCCTCCGTTTCTCTCCTGCATCACTGGTACATTCTACAAGGGCTCGCAAGAATGCCTGTAGGGGAGAAATTAGAGTGGAGAGTAGCAAAGTTGCCCAGTCGGGCAAATCTTCACAAATCTGGAAAAAATTTTGCTTGCCTAGGGACAGGAAGCAGTCACCCTGCAGGTTAACAGATAAGAGAATTTATTCCCCAATCCACACTTCCATCTATTATGAAAACATTAGATTTTTATTTCCCCCCCCCCCTTTTTTTTTTTTTTTTTTGTTTCTTGGCTGCTATTTTCTGACGTATGAGATAAGCTGGCAGGTCAGCAAATCTCACGTAACCTGAATGCGGCAGTATGGTATTTAATGAGTCATGTAAATGTAGCTGTGGTGTTTTATTCTGTATTCCTTGTCTACATAATGGCACTGCAAGTTTTTCTTAAGGGAAAATTAAATTGAGCATTCTAAGATAGAGTAAAAATTGGATGCAAATAGTTCCAAGTTTTCCCCTCCCCCCCCCCCCATAAGGCAAGGTGAAAATAGACACAGTGCCTAAAAGAAAAGTGAACCAAAACACCAAATGCAATCAGAGGACACATTCTACACCAAAAAAAGTATTCAGAAAGTAATTTGGGTATGCTCAGATACCAAGCTTCCAGATATTAGTTCTGCGCATAGAGTTACATGAAGCACATTCTACACTGAGCAGGCAATAAAGAAAATGTGTTACAGAAACTGGCTTGGATGATACTCCTATTATTCTCTGCTGTCTGCTCACTCCTATTGTTGAGACAAACTTTGTAGAAGTGTTAAATGCAGTTTTGAACATGGTAACTACAAGCCATGCAGGGATAGATCTGCAACAAACCACACAACATAGGATTACTAAGGATTTCTCTACAAAATAAGAAACACTTAAAAACCTTTTTGGGAATTGCTCTTATTTCCAGACACCAGGTTAGAATGAATTTCAGAGTGCTTCTCTCAGGAATGTGTTGTGGATGACTTGTTCCTATTTTAGTGAGAGAAAAAAAGCACACACATGCACCTATTAGCATCACAGACGACTACTTCAAGAAATACTAAGAGCTAAATCATATTCAATTTTTGTATGATCAGGCTCATTCATGAATGGAAATTATAAACTAAACAGCAAGACAGTTTTCTGATGAAGTATCGGTGAAAACTTTCCAATAAAAAGTCAGCAATTATCAGGAAAGCAGGAAACAAGACTGTTTATAATAAGTATATGTTAAAACAAATTTTATTACCAAGCCACTCAAGGCCTTGTTACCCCTTTCCACTCTACAGAAATCCAGAGGAATGCCTACAAGGGAGAGGAATACCCACACTTCTTTGTGTATTTTTTTCCTCTATCAGTAAGGGCTCCTGAAAAATCAGAACATGCTGAATTGCACGCATATTTTCTAAAGACCTAATCAAAGGTGACGGCAGCCAAGTGCCCCACTGGAGCTTCTGAGTCCCAAGTAGATCCAAGGAACTTCTGTGCAATCAATTAATCTGCCCTCCACTCCCTATGGGTTCCATTTATGGGAAGCAGGTGCATAGACATCTAAACTTTCTCTTCACAGTCAGCTAGGGTCCAGCCAGGCTTACCAGCCTCATGCCATGCCAAAGCAGCTAATCTGCTTCCTGTTCTAAGCTAACACTAGAAGCAATATAGTAGCATTTATGTGACAAGAAACCTTTAAATAATAAGCTCTCCAAATCCCAAATTGTTTCATTAGAGACCCAACTTGCATGTTGAGATTGCTCTTGATAATGTTTCTCGGCTTCAGCTCCCACCCACTGATTCTTGTTATGCTTTTCTCCATGTTCAAGAGTCCTCTAATACAAAATTTTCACTCCAAGAATATACCTATACACCTTGATAGATTATCTCTTCACATCAGCATTACTTGACTGAGCTCTTGTACAAAGGACAAAATTTATTTTTTAATAGATTAGAGGACTGGCATAAAGGTGATAAAAGAAAAAGCTGTTTTTATACTTCAAAAAAGGAGGTTTGTGCAACATCTGACAGCATTCCACAATAAAGACTTAATCCTCTTCCCAGGATACTTGCACAAACAGTAAAAACCTACTGCAGCAAATGAGCATTTGAACAATAGTCTTTGTACCAGCCAGCTAAATAATTTCTCTATTTTGTCCTCTCTTTTGAACAATTGATCTCATGTACTTCATCAAAGAATTCATAGCCTGAACAAAAGAGACTGTAAACAGAATTCAATAGAATTCTCAGCAAATCTTGAAAAGGTGCCAGAGGCAGTGTCTTCTGTTTATGCTCTTCTTTTTTTCCTCATGTTTTCTAGCTCTCTTCATTCAGTAAACCCACAACAGTAATAGTTACCACAAATCCCTCAGAAATGAACACAGCTGCAGAGGCAACCATCTTAAAGGGAAAACAGCTCTGGAACACAGCTAGGGATTGCCGAGCTGCACTACAGAGCTGAATTCTTTGGTACAGAAAGGCAACAGCAAGTAATTAAGTTACAGTAACTTAATGAGCCATTGCTCACCAGCACAGCCCCGAAGAACTGAATTTAGGCTTAATCCTAAACCATTTTACTTCATATTTGCAGTGGGTTGGAAGTCAGTGCACAAGCTAAGATTGGATTTTGTGCATCACTGACAACTTGTAAAGTGAAGATAACTTCATGAGCTGTCCATATATATGTATATATATGTATATATACACATACACACACACAAATATATATATTCAATTAAAAATCAGTTACTAGCTGGCGAGCTTGTCCCACACTGCCCTTTCCTGTATAAAAGCTCTGTAACTAAGAGGAATTTGGATGAACGACTAGACTGAGAAGAGTTAAAGGAATGAGACACAAATTTTAAGTGGCACATTGCATTGCTGCCAACAAAAATGACAGATATGATTCTGCCCCTGCATGCAGAGCAAGTGTAAAAAGTCAGCGTGACTTGCTCCGGGTCACCCAGAAAAAAAGAACAGAAAGAAGAAGAAAATTTTGACTCTATGATCTTCTTTTCCATTATTATTCATTTAGATTCATAGACAGGCATGACATTTTACATACAAACACAAGACAAGGCACAAAAGTTGCAGAAACAGGATGAGGTCATTGGTGCCGTTTGTGTTTGTGTGAATGCTGTGTTTCTTGTCTGTGTTGCTGCGCATGGTCAGCCATGTGTTTTGGGAGTATATGTGTCTATTTGGATGGAATACATGCTCAGCCTTGTTAATGGCTGGACCTGGGGACATGGAGCTGTGGGATCCTCACCACCATCAGGCTACTCGATTCAGCAACCTCTAACATCTGTCACAGTCAGCAGGATCCAGAGGGGGTGTGAGCATTTCCAAGGTGGCAGGTACAAAATTTCCTATCTGTCTAGTGAGTTAGAACTATTTACCGAAATTTTAGGACTCCTGGGATAACTGGGGTAATGGGACTGAAATAAATTCACTTATGAGAAGAATGAGAAGTGTAAATTGGTTCTTCTGCTTCATGTGAATAAAATGTACATTTAAAGGAGAATACTGAGGATCTTTCGAAAAACAGAACAGTGCCACAAATTTTTAAGACACATTGCGTTAGCAATATAGCACGTGGAGACCCAGAAAAACTAGCTAAGGTCAGGTTCTCTACAGACCACTCCTTGGTATTGGAGAAAACCTGTTACAGAGGGAAATACGCAGTTGCAAAAGGATCTCCTCAACTTTCAGAGAGAGATTCAAGTTCTACAGAGTGAGGTAGTAGGGCTCTTACTTGTACAGGAAAACCTATTCTCCCTCAGGAGGAAAAGGTATAAATTTCAACTCCATCCTCCTATGAAGGTCTGATGCTTTTGGCCCTCCCCATCTCATCCTTTTCTGTAACGCCCCTTTAATTCCTTCCTTTGAAACTGTACTTGACCCTGTATATGCTGTAAAAAGTGCAAATAGCACACCTGTGAAATCCCCCGGCACCATTTAAGGCCTTGCTGCTTGCCAATGGCAAGGTGCTTGTGAGCCCTGGACTGGGTGAGCTCAGTCCCAACTCATGTCAGCCCCTGGGGCACTGTGGGGCCAGATAACAGCCAAATCAGCCCTGTGGACCCAGACCCCCAGCACAGGGATCACACTGTAATTGATGCTGGCTCTGCTTCAAATCTAACTGGTGACGCCCAGCATAGGTCAGTTATTGGAGTTGGGGTCAGGGATGAGGGTCGGCTGGGCCTGGACACCTGTGTCATGCATCCCCTGTGAATGTGCTCACTCCCTTGCAGGCACAGGGACCTCTGCAGGAAGGGCCAAGGGGGAAAGAAAAAAGAGCTTGGAAGGCTCTCCTGTCACCTGAAATGCTTTCCCCACATGCCTTTTCCAATGATTGTATGCAATATGAACCAGGGCCATCTGATCCTTTTATCATAATTGTGTTAAAGCTACCCAGGGAACAGAAGGCACAGTGTATCTGGCCAGAATTGCTTATGGTTGTATCAAACAGTCCTAAAAATTCAAAAAAACATGTCAAATGCTCTCTTGTCAGCTTCCTGTGGGATGCAGGCAATATGGTTTGCTGAGAGGGAAGGGAGCAATGCAAAGAAATAGCAAGCATGTCTGCCTACACTTAAGACCCATGAGAAGCCATGGCACTCCTTACTGGGAAAGGATTGGCCTCTAAACACTTGTTAAATCTGCTGGTATGCTGGGGGCTACTTTGGGGATGAAGGTATTTTAAATTGTCAAATTTATGCAGTCCATCTGTACTGTTTTGATTAATATGTCCTGGGAAATATATGTACATATGAATCTGTATGTTATGGATCAAGAGCTGAGGGGAAGGTATATATGGGAATGGAGAGTATATCTGGAGGTATGGGATCTCAATTTGTAGTGCAAACCCCCCTTTACCAAGATCAAGGAATATGAATAAGAGCAGAGGGCCTAGGCAAATGACAGCCTCTGCAACCACCAGAGCTTTCATGTACCACTTGTACTGTAGAATGGCTTACATTGCGATAGTGGATGGAAATGTTATATGGAAAGGGGGCTACCATGTAAATCAACATCATTAACAAGCATATTACTTGCTCAGTCCAGGAAGAGGGGCCTATCATACTTAACAGAAAAATCTGTGTGGCCCTCAATGATTCAGGGGACTGATTTACCCACGAACTGGAGCAACACAGAGTCCAACCCCATCCTGCAGAGGCACAACTCAGCAGCACCACTGAGATACCAATCACAAGGCAAGAGAAGGGTAATTCTCACAGGTCCAGCTAGGAATGCACAGGGTTACCCTGAACCTGCAGCTACTATTCCTGACTAGTGGGATCAGAAGACTCAGCAAGCCAGACCCACACAGTCCTACAAGTCCTTAAAAGGTACCTTACAGTAGTACTAAGTCCTCTGCTCCAGGAGCACGGCCCTCCTAGGAGGTAAAACAGACAGCTGTGAAGTGCTGGGGCAAGGACAGAGGATGGTGCAGTCCTCTTTGGTTTTACTTTCAAGTGAAGGAATGTTAGGTTATGTGCTTAAAGTCTCATTTCCATAAGCACAAAGGAGCACAGAGGAAGCAGGACAGGAGGAGGAACACCAATGACAGTCTCAAGCTCCCAAACAGCAACTAACTCACCTATGGTAAAAACAGCTGCAGCATTTTAAGTCTCCTCTTTTTCACATGTCTCTTTTTTAACACACCTCTGTGAAATGACAGCTGTATTCACCATACTGAAGATAAGAAATATTCCAACCTATGTGTACCTACTATTACCAAAGCAGAGAGGAACACTTACCTTTCTTTTTAGTGCCCTGTTTAACCTTTACACAAACAAAGTGCTCTCCTTTTTCAGAAAGTCCCAAGATGTGAAGAAGTTCTTCCACCTCATTGACATTGTTGGGACATACTACACAAAAGGAATTTCCAGGTTGGTAGTCAAAGGTTGTATCCTGTTTTAAAATATGAGATCATTTCCACAAAACTGTAATAAACCAAGTCCCACAGCATTCCCACTCCTAACAGTGACAAAAATCTTCCTATCATAATCACATGAAGTCATATGTTCTTATGCACAGTACTGGCATTTCATTTTTCCGATCACATCAGAAACTAAATACTAATGTTTTCTTTTCAGGTTTAACCTTGCTAATTAGAAAATATCTTTCCTTATCGGGGTTAAATATTTGAAAGCTTTTAAATAAGATCTGCTAAGCAACCTAAGCAGAAGGGGATCAGGGGGGAAAGTATTAAGAGGATGTGTTTAAAAAACCAGTTTGGATCATTAAAAGGCAATGTACTTTGATTTCTGGCTTGAGAATAGTACAGAAATGAATAAATATCAAGTCCTCACAATGAATACAACTTTGTATAGAGGTGTATTATCACTAAAAGAAAATTGGGTTGTTAAAACTATTTGATGAACTGTGGAGGAGGTAAACCTGACTATTTATTTTCAGAAGAAAAAACAAAACCAAAAAACACAGTAAGGGAAGAGCAAAGTGAAAATTAAAAAGGTAGCTCAGTATTAAGACAGATTCTCCCTAGCTGGCTGAGGTTCTCGTGGTTAACTGCTGAAAGCCTAACAGAAAGAAGCCTAAGAATACAGTCGCATACAAAATTATACTTGTATCATTATGATTTCCTTAAGCATCATGTGAGGTATCCTGCATACAAAAGCTATGGAGAATCTGGGGAGGGGGGGAGAAGCACAAAATATTTGAATTTTCAATGTATGCGTACACATTTCTGAACAGGATTAAGAATTTACTTGATGACAGGGTACATGCAATAGACGCAAGAAAACATTCCATCTCAGGGGCTAACTTGCTCAAAACTTAATTTAGGTAGTTAGAAGAAATATAATATACTCTATAACTGAGATTCCAAAAAAGTCCCATAGAAATTGACACAAATTAAGTTCACAGGATACAATAAAAGTTACTGCAAAAATCTTGCAGAATTGAGGAGATAACAATATCCCAATAGTACAATTCCACAAATTTGGAAAACAGCTCAAAAGCAAAATATTTTTAATTTAAAGATTGACTGTAAAGTAATATTGAGCACTCCTTGTGCTTTTCATCTTCAAATGAGTATACAGAATATGATCTTCCCTAAATAAACTAAAACATCATTCAGTTTTTACATTCAGGGTAACAAAGGTTGACAGTTTGAATGGTATACTAAAAAGACAGAGCAAATGAATGCCAGAGGCAAAAACAGAGCTCAAAATCTCCAAGATTAGGAGCTAAAAATTCTCATCACTTGACCATACTAGTCAAATTATTATCTGTGCAGATTACTACTGCATGATAGTCATGATTTACTATATAAAGTTTCTGAATATTTCTTAAGTTCTATACTTAAAAATTGAAGCCTTACTCATTTTCTATATTCTCTGCTTGCCCTTCTCCACTGCAAATTCCCTCAAAAAGCTATTTCAGTAAAATACAACATCCATGCAACAAAGAAATTAATTTGATAGTTTTCTGAACAATTTTTATAAAGTTTTCGCTTCTAGGGTGCCAAAACTTTCAGTGAACAAATCAGACTTTGCATTTACAAAACAGATCAACCTCAGCTGACTTCAGCCTACTGTAGAGGGATTTTTTCTTTTTAAGCAGTCAAGTAAATAAACACCATAACAGTTTTCCCCCCAATTATCATACATAACATGTATTTTTAGCCTTTATTTTTACCCACTAAAGAAAAAGCCCTCACTAACTTACTGCAATATCAAGTTCTAAGAGCAAGGCAGTTTTTATCGCATCTTCTCTAGTGAGCTGAACTGCTTTTGTAATTGGCACTTCAAAGGCTGTTCCCTCTGAAATCAGCGACGACAGGCTGGGATTCTGAAAAGGAGGACATGAAAATTTGCACTGAACAAACACAAATCAGCTGTGTAACAGGCTACCATGCTATACATGAATTAATGTTGGTGCAATTGTGGGCAATTTTCTTTTAACTAAACCTTAGGAAAAAAATAAAGAGGAAAAAATGCACCACATCCACCCACCTGTTTCGCTCTACATTTTTAAAAATTGTATTTAAGTAGTCACAGGCATATATTCAATTATATAAGTCAGCAGGCTCGAACAGTTTAATGCATCTAAATATTAGCAAATGCAGTTTAAGGGCTATCTTAAAACAATCAGTTTGAAAATGACATTTATATTAAACCTCAGAAAACTCCTGCCTAATTAAAGGATAACTAAGTGTAAAGAAAGGACATAAGAGGAAAGAACAGAGGCTATTTAAAAACATCACTGCAGATTAAGAGATTAGGACTTCAGGATTCAGAGGGTGGTATTATTACAGGCAATTTATAAGAAAAATTCTAAAAACTAAAATTAAATTGATAGCTACGTAGCAAGCCTTACTCTGCAGAATGAGATCATGTTATCCCACAGTACTTCTACCCGAGTGAAAATACTCGTTAATAGGCCCCCAAAATAATTTTAGACCACTTCCACCACAGGTTGTGACTAACATCAGACTATAGCCCTCATTTCTCCATCACTGTTGTCAGTAAACATAATTTGATATCAGTACAGACAATAACCCAGAGGTTTTTGCATTTATTTTGGGGTTTATCTTTCCTGTCCTGGAAGGATATCAAGTGTCCATTACAATATTCTGCCCAATGGAAAGAAATTATTCTATCAGTAAGAGAATATCAGCTAATATGAAGATTTCCTGAGAGGAGGAAGAAAAAAAAAAAGACAAAATAATCACCGAGACCAAGAGTTGGAAGTTTTAATATTCTCTTATATTTTAATGTTGTGATTAATGGCTTGGGCTCACTATCGAGTTACTGTGCATCAGTTGGACTGTAATAGCCATCTACATTCATATTCCCTCCAGGTCAAGTTCAAGGCACAAGGAGAACAAGATTTAAGCTAAACAGGATTATCCTGTATTTGCCACAAAGGCTTAACAGGTAGAGTGTTACTGCTCTTCTACTGATAAGCATCAGCTTGTTAATTCAATCCTTAGATTCAGCACTTCAAGACACAATTTATATAAATAACTGAAGAGATCACGTATCCAGCCTTCTTTAGATAACAGGAGTCTCTTCCTGGAGATGTTCAAACTCAAGCTAATGCATTTCTGAAAGAATAAACTTTAGCTTTGCTTGGCAGAAAATTATCCAAGGTTGTTGCGATGTGAGATTTTGGGAAATGATATGGACTGCAGGGTGAGATTTATTTTTACAGGTATGACACATGGCACCTACTTGCTAAGAGCCAGCTCTCTCAAAAAAATAATGCCCAAGGAAAAACCTGCACTTGGTGCTTTCCAATGCTCAAGACAACCATCCAGCTGTACATCTGAAATCTAAAGACTATCACCTTTAATCTGTCCCTGAATTCTAGATTTGTAGAAATCGCCTGTCACAGCAGGAGAGATTTTATGAATTAGGCTCTTGCGATTCATTGAAAATTGAGTGCCCAGCTCCTCTTTTAAGCACTGTAGCACCACTTTGGACCTGGTCTGTAATCCAAGAGTACCTCTAAATCGCATATCTTTGTTTCAGTAATTTAGATTGCTTAATTCAACAACCTGTACAAAAAGGACTACAATTCTGAGGTTTAGAAGAAAAGCAAAATTCTCTAGTGCTCAAATTCATGCATCCTATTTCATAATTATATTAGTTAGACAAAGTGATTTTCTCACCATTATTTCTGTCACCTGCAACTGAGAGACTGTCTGAGCCCTGAGGGCACTAATAGACTTTAATGGCCCTAACCAGCCTCACTGGCAATCTCCATCCACACACTCTGCTCATGGCCCCAGGAGTCCCATTTAAGCTCAGATCTGGGCCTTCAGTCAATCATAGGAGTAGTGACGGCCAAGTCCGTGCCTTGCCATGGATCCCATTGATCTGGGCTCTGACCCACAGACTGACTTCCCAGCCTGACCTCAGAACTGCCTCATCACCACAAACTCATCTGATGATCCGGACTCTTTGTTGATCCTGGCTATCACCTCTGGATTTGCCGAGCTTGCCTTGCTCAGGTATTGTGGGACCTTTCCTTGGCTGGTGAGGTCCCTGCCCTACTGGCCATGTAATCATATTCAGCTTCCTGCTTAAGGGGGAACCAGACCTTGCTGCTCCCCAACAGAGATAAGCAAAATGTCTGCCCTTTGGCAATCAAAAAAATTTGAGGCACACTTTCCAGTTCATTCTGAATATTAAGTTTGCCAACTGGAGATCATCAGTAGCTTACGCTAATTCTTCTCTTTGCACAACAGGCCACATAGTAAAAGCACACTGACTTTTGATCTACACTTTATCTTCTTTCTGCAATAGTGAAATTATGATCATCGTTTTTACAACAGCAAATTTCTCAGTTATTAAGTATGCAGCAGTATTTTGAGGGATTTTATGCCATCTTAGGGAATTATGAAAGTACTGAAATTTGAACTGAATCGTACCATACTTCTTTCCACAGAAGATTGTTTCACTGTCAGAACACAAATCACTGATGATTTCAGCTCTTCCATTCCTGGCATTGCATTGCCATTCCCTTATCAAATTATTATTTAGCTAAATAATACTTTTATGTCAGTGTCCTCAACTGATATGCTGACAAGTACATTCTTACAATGTAAATGGACCTTTCACTTAAAATTCAAAAGCCTCCTGTGTTCAGGGACATACCTCCTTTAGATATGTGTCCATTTGTTCTCTGAAGTGGTACTCAGGAGTATACACTCATGCTCCTTACCAGAAGTGAAGGCTTGCATCATTCAAAGTGAAGTCCTTACCTCACCATGGGTGTCCTGAAACTGGACCTCTATATATTCTGGTGGCAAGGCAGGAACATTAAGAGCAGACTCGGAGATGGGAGGGACAGAATGAACAAGTGAAGGTTCAGTGTCTCGAGCTGAAGTCACAAGATTAATGTCAACCAGTTTCTGTGGCAGAACATCAGAACTCCTCACTCCCTTGTTTTCTAGCTTCAAGTGCTGTATTTCTGAGGTTAAGTCAGGTTCATGTACAGGTGAGGCTGCAGAGAGAGAGTTAGAAACAGCATCGATATTGCTGCTCATGCCTTCTTTTTCTTTCTGCAGTAGAAATGCTTCTTTGAGGGCAAGCCAAAGTCCATCAATCCAAGGGTCAACCACTAGTTCCAAACTGTGGAGAGAAGAAAAACAAACAAAGCAACATGAAAGCAAAAGATAATCTATTGGACTGCTAATTTATAAATAATGAAAAGAACAAAAAAAAGCTATACAACACTATTCATTTTCTACATTTACATACAGGCAGCTGTTACCAAGATGACTTTTCCTTTTAAAAATTTGTGCTTCCATTTAATTACTACTGCTATTTAAATTTATGGGGTCTACAGCTTACAACAATCTCACTCCTTTTGTCAGCTTCTCAATTTTGTTTTCTTATGTTGAAGTTTATGACAGGAAGTTGAAGGCATGGTAGAAAAATACACAATTTTTCGCTGTGCAACAGCAACACCAATAGCTTACAATAACTCCACTTTTATCATTTTAGAACACAAGATATGTGTTTTATGATTATGGCAGTGTTTGTGTTCAGTTCTGTCTCCTATCATCATGCACAGAACCAATATAAACTGCACTTCAAAATAAATAAGCCAAGACTGCAGCCTACAGGCCAGAAAGAGCAACAGAACAGTAAAGGTGTTTTCTTACATAATTCTTATCTCTACAGAGATCAAGGAAAAAAAGGCAGATGTTGTACTGGGGGGGGCGGGGGGGGAGAAGAGGGAAGGGAAGGAGGAGGAAGGGGGGAAAAAAAAAAAATCACTAACCATTTTAGGGATTGCCTAAAGAAGCTCTACTACAATAAAAGGAGACTTTGTTTAACAGATTCTTTAGACGGCACCCAATGCAAGATGTGAGCTCGGATAAATCTTTGAAAGAGATTAAGATCACAATGAATCAGTGTCTGGTGGGTATGTAGAGAGAGATCCCATTGTCCAGTGCCTGGCCATAAATACTGTGGAATGGGGTTTGGTTTGTATTTGTTTGAGTAAACACAGAATATATTTTAAAAACCCTTATTTATTCTAAAAATAATATTCTAAATTACTCCATTCAAAATAATATTTATTTATTCAAAGTAGTATTCTAAATTGCTTCATTTCTAAAATTACTAAATAGCCTGAATTTTTACAGACATTACAGATATTTGCTTAGATTTAAAAACTGTAGTTTCATTTAGCAGCGATTAAGATTGAAAAGGCATACTGTGCTGAGATAGAACTCATTCCTGTAAGGTGCTGAGCATTCAGGTTCAACTGCTTTTATTGAATTTAGAGCTTTTAATCAACTTCACATGTAATAATGCATCTTGAAGAAATAAAATCCAAACTCATTCAGCTCTTACCCTACACAATCATCTGCTAATCCTGTATCATAAAAGTGCTGGGCACCAAGTTCCTGAAGCCGTCTGTCTACCGTCTTTCCACCATTACAAAAGAAGGTGTACTCTGAATCTCCCAGACCTAACCAATTCAAAGAAAGAGGAACCATGTCAATCAGCCAGCCACGCAGGTTACACAGACAATGATCTGCAAAGACATCACAAGATTTTCTTGCAGGCAAACTGATATACCTGAATCTGATATACCAAAGTGCACATTACCAAAACACTTGTATGATCTTTATAATCTTTTGTGTGTCCAGAAGTATAACTGAAAAGTTCTTCCTTCACAAATGCAAGACACAGTATTTATCTGAAAACACCTTGCTTTAGATACTCAATATTTCACAAGAATCTTGCTTTAGTTTAGGGTTTTCACTTCTTTTTTTTTTATACTTCGCATTAAAAATGTAAAGACCTGAAATAACTAGGAACAGAATGAAACTGATAAATTGTATATGAATTACCAAGAGAGATCATTTAACCTTCAAGTTGAAATTGTTACTATATATCAATAACATAAGGGAGAGAATATCAGAAGAAATTCAATAATACTGGAATCTAGAAAAAGTCAGAAACATAGGAAGAACTAGTGATTTTAAACTGTATGAAGAAAGAAATACAGGAAAACATGCATAAGGAAATCTGCTCCCAAAACCCACACCAGAATCAGAGCTACTAAGGAAAACCCTTTTTGTAGATCTCATTTTCACTGCGTGGGGTTTATGCAAGATTCTGCCCTTTAGTAGCCATAAGGCGTTTCCATTAGAAGATGCATTTTGTTATCAGCTAAAAATTCAACGGAACCAGGAGTTACACTCATGGAGGATCTGAGACTTTAAGCGGTCAGCTAGTCCTCTCACCTACCCCATATAAGATTAACAACACATACCTCATCCCTGACAGATCCTCATCTAATATAGTTCTGAAGATCCTGGTTATGTAGACTCCACAAATTCTCTATGCAATTTACAATTAGTGTCTCACTGTCCTAACTATCAGAATTTTTCACAGCCTGACTCTTTCTTGTTGTAATTTAAAGCCACTAGGTCCTTATCCCACCTATCAATAGGCAGTGACAACAAACAGACAATTCCTCTCTTCTTTACAACAGCCCTTTAGGTATTTTTGTAGAAACTCTGCCTCTCCTTCAGATAGGGTCATTAGTGTTAATAACCCATTGGGCATACTGAAAAGTAAACTAAGAATGTATTTTAAGACTACTAACTTTTTAGACTGGAATCACAAAACATGTTATAAAGTACATACTATATATTTTACATCAAAATAAATATTAATAAAATTTTTATATTCATATAAGCATGCTTTCATTTAGCTATGAAAGTCCAACCCTTTCACAAACTGTGATACATAAATAGGCAATAGTGTAACATCTCAGAATGTAGCATTATTAGGATACATATATTTCCCAGTACAAAATTAGAGACTCACTCACTAGGAGTTTCCCTCCAGCAGATACTTCCTTTACTAGGAAACTAGAAGTTTCTGCACTTCTACCTATCAACTTAAATTTGTCATGCTAAAATAACCCAGTTTCAAATAGAAATTTCTGAAGTTGGTTTAAACATAACCTGAAAAGTCAACAGCACTCTTGAAATGGAATTACCCCCAAAGCTATTTTATAAATGTATGTGCCGTTCTGCAATTTTTAAGAGTTTCTCCCCCATCAAGAAACTGACCAAGTTAACCATTTTAATTAGAGATCAAGTAATACAGGTGATCTATACTTCTAGTTCTTGTTGCTGCCGAAAAGCATGGAGGAGAGAGGACAGTAAACATGCAGCTCCAAACTGTCCTTACCATCAGCTCAAGACAGGCGATATGCATTTTGCCAAGTCTGTATTTTTCGTATCAATTTGTAATCTGAAGTTACATTCCTTTTAGCAATCAGTAAATATGACCTTCAAAATGAAAGGGCTATTGCAAATTCGAAGGCATAGGATGATCTCAAAGCCTTAATTTTTTTAAGAGTATTTTATACGGCCTTTCCCTTTGTGCAGAAAAATGCCTGAGCACTTGCAAGGCCAAGTAAACATCCCTAATTCGCAGAGATTTAGCATGAAATTAGAACTTCAGCAATCACAGATAGCTTACATCCCGTCTTGTTTATGCATAAAATTGAAGTATAAAAAAGTTAAATTGGTAGCTAACTTTCACTTTCGTGACATGCTTCCTTTACTGCTCATAGAAGAGACCTATTCATAACATAAAAATAAACGTATTATAAATACATATTTTAAGAAATGCTATTTACAAGTACAAATTATTTACTGAAAAAACAGTGCTGGAATGCTATAGAAAATACTAAATCACCTAACAATCCATATTGTAGATGTGCAAAATGATCAGGTGGCAAGGTCTTGTCTTGAATTTTCTTAACGAACTTGCGGGCAGTGTCTGGTGGGTCTCCAGTACCAGTAGTGGAAATAACAATAACTACAGGATCCTTTTCTGCTTCCAGATTATACTACAAATAATTACACAAAGCAAGTTATGAAGTGCCATTTGATAAATATTTGTGATCTTAGATATTATTTTCCTCTTTTCCTTTTCCCAAAGGTACACAAAAAATGTTTAACCTCATCATATCTGTATAAAAGCACAAGTCTTTCAAGTAATTACAAATTATTTTGGGGATGCATCTTATAATCTTGCTTATTACTTTATTAATTCAACATTCGGAACCATATGAACAGAAGAAAAAAATGGTAGCTTGGCTATCAAAAAGCATGTGATATGAACTCATAAGGTGGAAACAACTAGGTGCTTAGAACATGATTAACTTAAAGACATCAGTGGATTTACCCAAAAGATTATTATTCCTTTATTTACTGTTAATATTTTTTGCAAATAGAGCAAAAAAATATACTTACTAATTCTGAAAAATTTTGCAGTCATTGAAGAAAAATATAAAATCAATATACAGAAACCTCTAGGCAAACTCTTGGAAAATAATGCCATCTGCACATTTACAGTCAAACTACCAGCAAGCTGGAGCTCAGTCTCTCTTCCAAGAGGCAATGGGCATGACCTGAAACAAGGGCAGTGCTGACTGGATATAAGGAGAAACTTTTCCACCATGAGGGGTGTGAGGCAGTGTACAGACTGCCCAGAGAGGCTGAGCCATCTCCATTCTTGGAGCTTTTCTAAGACCACACTGGATAAAGTGCTGAGCACCCTGGTCTGATCTCATGGCTGACCCTGCTCTGACCAAGAGGCTGGACTAGAGACCTGCTCAGGTCCCTTCCAACCTAAATTATCCTACAAACCTATAGCAAAACACTGAAGGGCAACATTCTGAGCATGGTAATACTTATGCTAAGAATACTGTACAACTGCACTCAGCTTAAATATGCAACTACTACAGCATTTACTTTGTCATGTGGAAAAAGTATCCTTTGTATATATGATCACAATCACACAGTTACCCACAATCTGGATAATTTATCCATAGATAACTGGGGTGTGGCTGTACAAACAGTTGAGATCCTTTTGAAATTCCATGAGAGATCATCTGGTTCTAACTGCTACTTTTTATGTGACACTCTGCCTTTACTAAAATGCTCTGTGCTGTGCGGAAACTGTAAGATAGCTCTGAACCAAAAAAATTAGTCTCTGTGCTCCAGAGTCAACCATCATTGGCACTTCCCCCTCTCTCTCCCCCAATTCACTTATCACCCTTTGCCATCTTTGGTATTTTCCATGGTTTTGTTTTATAGGGGCTATTCCTATTATTTCTGGTCATCAAGAACTGGCTGTATTTGTATGTTGATTTCATAAATTCAGGTTTCATATAACCATTTATTACTTCTCAAGTGAAAACCAGTCAGCTTCCTTGATTATTCCAGTTTTCTACTGACACCTGGCTGCAGCACTGTAACAACATATTACCTGTCAAGTTAACCAAGCAACCCATTCTTTCATAGTATCCCTACACACTGTAAGTTTTGAACCACATGAACAATTGCTTCACAGAGTCACAGAAACATTGTCTGGAAGTGACCTCTGGAGCTCATCTAGTCCAACCCCAAGCCCAAAGCGGGACTAACCACCAACACTGAATTAGGGCAGCCATGACTCTAGCTGCATCTTGAAAACTTCTGACAGTAGAGATTCCACTTTTCTGGGCAATGTCTTCCATCCAGAACTTCTTCCATTAGTGTCAAATCTGACTTTACTATATGGATTTTCCCTCTTGTGGTATAGTCTTCCACTGTGGAGAGGAGTTTGACTAAAGTAGACTGCTTGAGGTCACTCAAGGTCACTCCTCAGCCTCCTCTTTGCCATAACAAGCTAGCCCAGATCCTTCAAATGCTTCCTCTAGATTTCAGTTTAAAATCATTCCTAGCATTCAAAATTTAATAAAACAGTAGGATTATGAGACAACAAAGACTGCAAGAGATATTATGGTTTCAATTCAAGTTTTAAGTATACACATACCTAATTCATGTACTTCAGATAATTTGTCTTTATCCTGTGACAAGAGCAGTTTCAGAACTTTAACTCAAAACTTGACAGTTTGAACAGCTGTCTTCTACCTACTTTATTTAGTAATTCATTCAAATTTTAGCCCCTCCTCAAGGCATATAAAATGTCACCACTACATCTACAATCCCAAACCATCAGGAATACAAAGAGAGAGACTAACAAGTAGTTTTGCTGTTGTCATTTTTTCCAAGACTTTCATGAAGAATCTAAGAACAGCTGCATGAGGCAACTTAAAGAACCATCTAGAACAGTATCCTGCCCCCAAGAGTGGACTATACCATCTGCTATTGTAAAAGAGTATAGTATAGTATAAGAGAACATGGTAGGCATGCAAGGATATCCCAAGTACTTTACCAGACTTCAATGAGCTGTGGCCCAGGGACATTCCCAACCAGAGGTTTCATCTTTTACAAGTTCATGCAAACTCCTAGCACCCACAAGCTCCTGAAGCAAGAACTTCCAGGACTGAACTATATACTGTGCGAAAAGAGGCCTTAAAACTCCTGTTACAGTAACCGGGATTTACAAAGCTTCCACAACTGATTTTGCAGGTAAAAATACAAGAATTTCATCAGTGCACTGTCACAAGCTACTACAGTATTCACACACAAAAGCAAACACTTCAAGTACAAAATGCAAAAGTCTATTGATATCACATAAGAAATTATGCTAAACTGTGTCCCATTAAAAAAAAAAAAGTGTAGAAAGTAAGAGCCGGTATACTAGAAAAGAGGTGTGCTTAGTTCATTAAATTCTGATGTGATGCCTTTCTCCTCTGCAAACTTAAAGACAACATTTTGAAAGCCAAACATTTGGGACAGATTCCTTGGGAAGAAAAGGCAAGGTCATCTGTCCTCCAGGTCAGAGGTCCTGCACTGATTTGTGTCAATTATCAGAAAGTCTGATGCATATTTAGACCAACAAAAACCTTACATGTAATTTCTTACTCTGTCTTCCTCTCCTTGCTGCATCCCTTGGTGTTCCCATCTTCATCCCATTCCTTCTCTCTTCTTCAAATTAACTCCTCAGTTGAGGACAGCAATGCTGCACAACAGCACAGAGCAGCCTGCTCAGGCTGTGTATGATTGCTGATGGAAAAAGATGTGATCAAACATCCAGATGATGTCTTATCCAGACTAATACATATCACAGCAAATGTACTTATTCAGAGCACTCATTCAAGACCAATCACATGCACTGTTTCCTGAGAACATGTCCATTTAGCCTCCTGTTTTATCACCCCTACCTCACTTCCACTTCATTTCAGTCTTTCATCAAAAACAAAGAGCAATCACAGTAAACAAATGAAATTTTAAACAACAGGACTAACCTTTTCTCTCCTACAAGAAAATGCAAAAGCCTGTGTTTCCAAGATTTGGCCACTCAGTGTTGTATGGCAACAGGATCACATTATGACTATTGACTCTGTAGTCACCTATTCCATCCAAAAGTCTTCACAGCAATCCTTTTATGTGATGATGAGGTCTGAGAGAAATACTCTTCAGCAGCATAAAAGAGGGCCTTCTCCTAACTGACACATACAGTCAAACCAGAATTCTCTTACTTCCTCGCTTGATGCGGACACTCACCTCCATGAACCATATAGGTTGTGGAATAAAGCAAAATACATTTATTCAAGTGGCAGACCAATAGCAAAGCTAGAAATACTCTGTCTACAGCCTTCTAGAAACTAATCTCCAAAGCTCTCAAATGCTGAAGGAATGAAATGGAAGAATATAAGAAGATACTTCACATTCCCTGGCTGCATAAAACTTCGTAACAATTTGCTACATACTGAGTGTTCATTTAAGAGTCATGTCCAGCTCCCAAACAAGTAGCTTTTCCCCAAGAAAGTGACTTGCTAAAAAGGTACTAAATTATTTTTATTAACTTCTTCTCATAGTTACAAGTGCATTAAATATATATATATAATTTCAGGTGGTATTTTCTGCTTATCTCATCCAAAATACTGTCTACTTTTTTTTTCCTATAGCTGAAAGCAGAGAGCAGTTCTGAGTACTTTATGAGTCCAAAGTGTTTTTAATTACAGGCTGACACTAACAGTTTTCAGACCCTTACGCTCAAGTAATGGCGATTAAAAGCCAATTCTTTGCTCTAGCCAAGCTTTTTGCTTCTTTCTAGAGTATATCCTAAGTGTAGCTAGCGTGAATGGGAGTGAGTCCATACACTAAGCAACCTCAACAAGACCCCCACAAAAGCTCAAGGTCATGCTGGAATACACGCTTAATAGAACACAGCACCTCAGGCCAACACAGAACAGCAGCAGAAAACTGCAATAATCATTTTCAATGACAGGAGAGCTGACCAGTAAATACTGCATTCATTCATTCCTGGATACATAAAGAAATCACTGTATTGTTGCTGGAAACAGAGATCACAGGTATATTCATCTACTGCTCTAATAAGAAAAACCACAGGAAAAAATACACTTTGATAGAAGGCTACTAAGAGTATTGATCCAAATTACTGATTCATAAGAAATGAATGTTTAATACTAGATGGTATATTTTAGGTAGGTGCATGTGTATAGCCTTCACTGTTACTAGCAGCCACCACTCAAGCACAAAGGAAAATGCTGCCCAAATATCTATTTTTCAAAACAGCATGGAATATCTCACCTTGTCCGTCTCACTTATACAGTACATATCAGCTTCAAGTCCATGGGTGCCTGCTTGCTGCCGTATTTCCTCAGCTATGGCTTTTGCCTGCCCTTTTTGTGTTGCATATAGGAGTAAAAACCTCCTTTTTAAGTCACAGCACATTTTAAAAAAAAAACAGCACTTTTTTTTTTAAGAGACACTGTAGGAAAAAAAAAAGGAAGAAAAAAGAAAAGTTAATTTACTGCACGCAGAATAGCAACGGATTGCTTTGTTTATTAGATTAAAGAGAGCTACCCTAAAGGTCAGCAGTACTGGTGTTTAACTTGAAAATTAGGTATCTACTTGAAAGAGATGCCACTTCTCAGAACCAAGCTGTTTGCAGGCCAAGGTTTTGAAGGACCAATTGGTATTAGTCACATATGTTGTATTGCCTCAGTATTGCAGTACTGCCATATGCCCAGGATCAACAACCTAGTTTGTAAACAAAACAACAGAGAAACAAATTTCATGAAAATCTTTTTTTTTTTTTAAACACAACACATTTTATTTTTCACTTTAAGTCAGTGACTGCTTTGATCATTTTTCTGAGCTGCATTTGAAAACAAACAAACAAAAAAACCCCATAGACCTGGTGAAGTCAAACTATAATTCCCAGAAAAAAAAAAAACTTACTACTTCTCTGAAGTCAGTAAGATTTTTGCCTTAATGCCTTATGCTTTACTGTCCATTACGTCTACATTTTAGAATACAAACATTATTTTTCATTTCATATTTCCAAGAGTTCCTTACACAAGTGCTACTATAAGATCTACTTGTTTAATTAATGTTTTTTCCCTAAAAATAAGAAAACATCTTATAGAAACCTTCTATAATGTGAACTGCCACTCCCTCCCCAACTCTTCCAAGAAGTAAGATGAATGAGATGCCTATCCTTATTCATTCACCTGGCCCCTAAAACCTATAACTGCTCTTAAAAACCTCTCTTATTTACCCCCCCCTTTTTTTTTAATTGATTTGACACATACACAACACCACAGACAGCAAGGACTCCTAAAAGCAGAGAATAAAAAAGACAAGCAGAACGTCTCTGGTGCAAATACTCTAAATTATTCTTTTGCCAGTATTTTGTCACTGCTCGGAAGCTGCAGTAGAACTCAAATACCTAGACTTAAACTGCTAACTGGATATATATTTCAGATCCAAACTTGAGATTTTTCAAATGCTTGAGCCCAACGTGCTGTTCTTCACCTACTGAACCCACACAGGTTCAGCTACATGACACGTTTTGTGCGCTAGCCACGTATTTTGATTTACTGAAACCTGTGGCAAAGTGATTTGATATCATTTTTTTTTTGCCTGTTTCCTCCAGGGAGAAAACAAGCATAGCTCAACTGCAAAAGAAGAATGTCACGTCCTTAACACTCTACTGATACGGCTTGTTATTTCTCTCCACAACATTATGGAATATATTGCCCGTACTGTTCTTGCTTTCCCACACTGTGCACTCTTGAACGTCTGTCTTGGTCAGACTCGCTCAGAGACAAAGTATGAAAACACACGAACACCAACGCACACCGCCTCGAGCGCTAACCCCTCCACAAGGCTCAAGGAGCGCAGGTAACAAACCGGCCTGCCGCCCCAGGGCACGTTATTTTGTTCCGAAAGAATTAACTGGACTAAGTAACATCCCGGGGGGGGGGGGGGGGGGGGGAGGTCCCCCGGAAGGACAGGGATTTTCAGGAGTCGAGGCCAGTTTTCCATCCCCGACCCGAACAGCGCGGCCACGAAAACCTGCCCAGCCGCCACGGTCCTCTCGCACCTCCCTCCTACCCCGGGACGACGCGGCCTCCCGACTTTCCCCCATTAGCACGTTCCTGGTAAATGCAATTACGAAGCTTTCGCTAAAAGACGGGGTTTTGCTAAAGGCATAAACGCGAAGAAAAAGTCTCAATCTCCCTCCCCTCCCCCCCAAGGGGGCGGAGGACGGCTGAGGGAACGGAACCGCCGGCCGAGGCCGTTAGGCCGAGCCGAGCCGAGCCGCCTGGCCCGGCCCGAGGAGCCGCCCGAGGAGCTGCCCGAGGAGCCGCCCACTAGCAGCCCCCGTGCGCCGCGGCCCCCCACGTACCGCGGCCCCGACCCGGCCCGCCACAGCGCCGCCGCTCCCGCGCCGGAAGCTCCCGGCAGGCGCCGCGCGCGGCGCCACCGCCCGTCATGGCTGCTGAGGTGAGGCGCCCAGTGTGGCTGCCGGGGACGGGACGAGGAGGAGGGCCGCGGCAGAGGGGAGCGGGACGAAGCGGGTGCCCCGCACCGTCGCCTCGCAGAGCCCGGCGGGGAGATGGACCCTGCGCCTGCCCTGGCTGCAGCAGTGCAGGCTAAATAATGCAGCCGCGTGCCTTGCTGCTGTCAGGTACACCCCAGCCCCGCGGGCAGGAGAAACGTGCTTTAGCACAAGTGGCTCCTGGAGGAGCAGGCCTCCAAGTACTCTCGTTAAAAACGCGCTTTGCGAAAGAAGCGTTGTCGCCTTTCAAGTTTGCAAGCAGTGGCTCTCACAGCAGTTTCTTGTTCTCAGTGGATTGTCTTGTGTGAGTGGTTGTGGAGGACAGGTTTTCCCGGTCTTGTCCAGCTTCCAAAAGTTTTTCGCTGTGTTTTTAATGACACTGATAATGTTTTACTTGTGCATATAATATATACACTTTTTCCCTCCTGTAGGTAACTTGTCAGCATGCTCTTGATCCACTATGGCTTTGATTAGCCTAAAAAGTTTCCAGTTTTATTCATCCAACACTGCAGCAAGCAGATCCCTGGTGATGACCCTAAGCAAAAGTTTGAACTTTGTCAGTGGAGAGCAAAAGTCCCTAAAGTATAGCTCCTTAGCCACGAGGATGCTATGTTCCAAAATTAAATCTCAGTATGTGTTTTGTAGGAACAACCATGTACAATTGCGGATCCAGTCTCTTTCTGTTAATGAAACAGTGCATCTTTGTGAAGATCCTGGGAACAGTCCTATATCTGATAACAGGTTGATGGATGAAGGAATGTTTTTCAAGAAGTTGAAGGGTCTTGATACATCAAAAGAGATTTTTAAATTCCTTCGCTCTCTGGAAATCATGTCTGATATCATGGCATCAGCAGCCCTGCAGAGGATTTCCAAAGTTGAGGTGGATGACAATGGACTGAAAAACTCTGGAGTGTTAGAGAATGAAGTTTTCAGGGCGTTATGTTTTCAGTTTGAATATGAGTCCTCAAAACTGTCCAACACTGGGTTGTTGAATGCATTGCAAGCTTTGATAAAACTGCGTATAGATCCCCAGAGTTCACTGATGGCAAGCTTGCTTTCAGAGAGTCAAGAACGGCTTGGTAAAGGACAGCTGACCATTAAAAATCTGTGTGATCTTGGAGAGGCTTTGCTTGAGTTGGAAGGCCCAAGTTCTGCAACTTTGGAACAAATTTTAAACCACATGCAAGAAAAAGACATTGAGAAGTGGAGTCCTAGTGAAATGGTGATGGTTTATAGGATGCTGCAGATGAGTGTCAGAGAAGGAAAACAATACCAAGACTTGCTAAACAGAATGAACAATGTCACTTTAACCATAGCTTCCCAGCTAAGCCCAAAGTTCATGAGCATAATATTGAATTCACTGGTTGTTCTTCATCAGACTCAGGCAGTTCCCTTAGTCATAACACTATGTAAGCATTCAGTGAAGCATGTTCCTTATTTCACAGATGATGAACTGGTTAGTGTACTAGAAGCCTTCCTATACTTTGGACATCGTGAGCAAATTTTTACAGAAGCACTGGAAACACATGTTCCCAAGTCCATTTTTACCATGCATCCTGAAACAGTCAGCAAAGTCATGAAGTATTGCTGCCAAAAGATGATCCTTTCAAAGCCCATATTTGATGCAGTGGCAGAAGTTTTTATTTCTGATGCTGATGGATTTACCACCAACCAGATTGCTGAGTATATTGTACCATTTGGGACTCTTAACTATCTTCCTCCAAGTGCTCCTTTGTTGTTTGGGAAGCTTGAAAGTATACTACGTACTCACTTTAGCCAGTTTCAGCCTCACACCTTGCTGAACCTCCTGCACTCATGTGTCCTTATTCAGCGTTATCCAGTAAATTTTCTGGCAAGAATATTTAGTCCCTATTTTCTGCAACAGCTTCAAGGTAAGGGGCAGTATTTCTGTCTGTTGCTGTGTTCCCCTTTTTTGTTACATGGTATGTCACTTGTTATGCACCCATTTCTTATCACTTGCATCTGTCTAATCCCATCAAATCAACAGTAAACTGATCAAGGTGACTGGAGAATAGGGAGATTTGAAATCCTTTAAAATTTTTCTTTCAGGTAGTCCCTCTTCTTTTCTGAAAATACTACCCCTCTGTTATCCCTGAGGCTTCTCCTTTATCTTACACAGTTTTTAGACTTTAAATTATTCTGTGCAGGAAACATATGTTACTTTTAACCCCAGCTGTTTAAAATTCCATGTCTATGCAAGGACTGATGTGAGTACTTTCATGAACTCCTGTGGAATTGAGCAAACTGAGGTGAAAATTGTAGATATTTTAATGATACATGGATAATATAATGGAATGATACATGATTGATGTAAAATATAGTTTAGCGATTCTGGGTTCTTGCTTCTCTAAATTTTTGCAACGTAATGACTGCCACATGAGGGATGTGCCATAAAGGTAGGACAGTGGATTGTGAGTCATTAGACTTGACTTTTTTCTGGGGGTAGCCCTCCATGTGACTCAGGCAAGTCACTTCAATTTTCTGTACCTTTTCCTTGCTCCTACATTTTTTGGCCTTTCTTACTTCTTAGCGTTGGAATTGGCTCTTAGGTGTTTTACTCAGGGGCTAGCCCAGGGGAGGACCTATTTTGAAAAACAATAGAAATACTAGTAATGCTGATCTTTATAAACTTTAGTCAAGGTTAATACAAATTCTAGAGAGAAGTGAGGTGAAATGTAGCATTGGGAAAAATAATTTGAATTACTGTTATCGGTAAGTAGGTGTTAAAAATACGCACATAGAGTTTGTAAACCTTAGGCAGTACAAAATGTCTTTTTCAAATATTGTTTTGCCTAATGATTGAAATGAGGTCCACTCTCTGCAGGTGCTTCTACAACTTTATTCCCTACCTTCTGCCAGGCTGTATTGTTTCAGACTTTTCAGGTGGACTAAAATAAAACCAGATACTGACTTGTGCTGTCATCTTCAATCTTACGTTCTTTCAGGATAAGGATTACTGTATTATATTCATGCTTCCAGCTTGGTTGAATTTCTCCTTCATATTGTGTTACGATCAGTTCGTGAAAACTGACAAGGGTAAATGGATAAAGCTGACAAAAATCCAATTGCAGTGCATAATTGTTTGCTTAATTAAAATAGAAATGAGGAGAGCTGAACCTATAAAACACAACAGCATCAGAAAGGTCAGCACTTACAGATAGGCTAGGTTTTTTTTGTTTTTTTTTTTTTAAGTATTTAGTTAAAATTGTAAGTTGTATTCTAATACTCGCATATGCTCTAACAAGGCATAAAGATTGGTGCTTTATCCTAGTTTTTAAATTACTTTAAATCTAGAATCTCATGCAGTTATGCACATCGGCATCCTCTCTGCCAAATGGAAGCATTTTATGCCCATCTTTCTTCCAAGTCCTGAGCTTCTTCCTTTCTACCTCTGAGCAAGCACCACAGTCTCATCCTTGGCCCTATGCCTCACCATACAGAGGAAGACATTGCAAAGCTTAGAAATCTACTCCATCTTTATCCCATCTTGCTTAGTAGATCTAAGAGAATCCTGCTCTCTGCTGATGCACTGCTTCTAAGACTGTTTTTTCTGCAAGAGGTGCCTTAATCTGATTGGTTTTGTTTAGTATAGTAAGCTTCTAGAACATCTCTTGCGTTTTTCCGTAGCTACAACGATTATATAATCAATCATTTGGGGGCATAAATCTATTATGAGCAACACAGTTATAAGCTGTAGATTTTAAGTAATTCTGTGTTAGAAAGTAAAGCATCGTTTTCAACCTTATGGGGTTATGAAAGCTAAACCAGAAGGTTGAGTGACTTCTCTAGATCTCAGCTAAGATTGCTTTCCTAGTAAAACTGCATGTAAGGCCAAGTTTTCAAAGAGATTGGAAATTCAGTTTTTAGCTGTTCAGCATGAGATACCTTAAGGTGTTGATTTTTAGAAAGTAGAGATTCCTCACACCCTAAAAATGAGAAGGTCTTTTAAAGGTCTCAAGTTGCAACTTAGAAAATGAGAAACCTCTCAGTATCTGTTGCTTTGAATATGTTCTTTTGAATCAATATAAAAGTATTCCATTATGATGGTCAAAGTACAGAGTAGGAATTTGAGAAGATGATCTGCATGATTGGCAGATTGCTAGATCTTATCCTATATTATGTTTTTATGATTACAGAATAATATTTTGCACCTAGTATGAAAGATGCCTCAAAAGTATGTTAATAATGAAACCTCAGAAATTATTCAGTATAATGTACTACTCGCAGTTAAAAAAAAATGAGTGAAACAATGAAGATCCTGGAGTTAAAACCTGGGGAGGGGAGATTGCAGCAAAAAGAAGGAAATGGGTTATTTATCCAAGATTCCAGCTCAGGCTTATTTCTGTAGAATATCCTGCCTCTCTCAGATCCTCAAATTTTGTGAAAGAATATGACAGTCTTAACTAAGATCTTGCTGGTTTTATGGGATTTTTTAATTTTCATGATATTTCTGTAAATCGTTTCCTCATTTTTCAGGATACTTCATTTCAGAGTCTTTCCATTTGTTCAAGTAAGCTGCTAATGATCCAAGATAAAAAAGGTTCTCTACATTTTAAACTGAATACTTTTTCAGCTAACTTATGCATGATTGTTTGTGTCGTAATACTTTGTTGAAGATGTATCTGATTGCCTGAATATTGTTGTTTCAGCTCAGCCACATGGTTTGGACAGATTTGTTACCTCCCAGCTGACCCAGCTTTTTTTAACTGCTACCTTGGAGTGCCCATTTTACGAGGTATAGTAGGTGTGAAACCAGTCTGATGTTAACAAGAGGTGATAAGGTCATTAGGACCCTGTTGATAATTATCTGAAGACTATCTTTCCCAGAAAAAAATAGGGATTGGATAAATCAGCTTTTTTTTTTCCTGATGAAAATATGAAGTATTTCTGCCTGTTTGACTGAACTGATGTATTTGTATATTTGACACAACTGACTGCCTCCAAGTTAAGGTTCTTTTTGTGTGTTTCTGAGCACTTTGCCCACAACTATTCCTTTTTTATGTTTGGTTTGTAAAGTCCTGGAGCACAGAAGAGATCAGGCATTCTGATGCTGGCCTGACTGTAGGAGAATGGAAACTGTTCTGTATTTCTAATGAGCAGTATGTTCTGCATGATAGCATGGAGGCCTGCTGAGGGTGTTCTAGTAAACTTTTTTTATTTCTAGCAGGTCATACTTCTGACTATAAGCATGTCATTAGACATGGCTTTGAAATGGACATATTAAATCTTGTTATATTAATACTTGAAGTAAATACAAAAATGTTCTCTCACTAAGCCCAGACTTTCCCTCTTAATTGCCTATTTATGAAATGTTTCTCATTATTGCTGAAAATAACAACAGAGGAAGTAGATTTTCTTCATTTGTTTTCTTGCTAAATGAAATGATTTGTGTTTTTTGTTGTTGTTTCTGGTTTGCTTTTTTTCCCCTTTGTCATTATATAGGGCCCCAAACTCCTTCCAAAGTATCAAGTAAAGGCCTTTCTTGTGCCTGGCTGTTCTCTGGATGTTCACCTCCTCAACAGAGTGAAGACCGGACTACTTTATTTACTGAAAAAAAGAATATATTTTGCATCAGAAGTATCAACACCATATTTCTATACAGTTGGTAAGCAACATTATTTCTCTAGATTAATAACAAAATGTGTGCATACGCTGTAATAACTTTGGATCATATTGTTTTCCAGAAATAAAAAAGATTGATTTTATTCCTTTTGTGTGCATTCTGAATTGTGCAAATAAGGAAAAAGTAAACTAGGATACAAAAGAGACTATATAGAAGATTTGAAATGAGGAAACATAATAGGAAATTTAGGTAAATGCATTTTCAAAGTGAGAAAGACGAATAAGGAGAGAAAAGAGCTATAGCATTACTTTGGAACATTACTTGTGTTTACACACCCGATATGCACTGAGAATAGTCAGTCAATAACTCTTGTATTCTTATTTTTAATATTGGCTCCCCTTTTACTTATCCTGTAAACAGTTTGTATAGTATAAAGCTAAATAGGGCAATGCCACTTGCTTCATCTATCTGCTTTGATAGTGCATGGAGAAATGAGGAGCTGGAGGGTTGATAGCACTCTTCTATGCTCACCTGAGCTCTTCCTGCCTTAGCAAGAACTACTGAGTATGTATAGTCAGTGAGAGTTTGTGGAGTGGAAGAGAGGAGTGGGCAAAAAAGTGTTTCACGCAGCAGGAAAGGAGAGTGAGAGAAGGTAATGATAAGGAAAGATGTGCTGAAGAGGACTGGAGGATAAGGAAGGTGTTCAGGGAAGGACCCCAGAGTCATCAGAGGGAGAAAAAAAATCGAAGAGGGATTCCAGAATTACTCTGCATTTCAGCCTGCACATGGGGTTGAAGTTGGCAGGGGTTAGGTCCCAACCTCCCTTTGCAAAGTCAGATCATCTATAAAATTACTGAATTCGTAAGGAAAAAAAAAGGAGGGAAGGAGAATCATTCGGAAGAAAGTATTGCTATAGTATTTTAATTACTTTATAAAACAATAAATTGTAAGAGGATGAGAATTACAGTAAGCGGTTTGTTGTATGAAATGGGTTTTAATTTCACTTCTCTTTTCATCTGAACTAGATATTGAGATTAAATTAGATGAAGAAGGCTTTGTATTGCCTGCTGCCCAATGTGAAGAGGTACACAGACGGTAAGAGAATAACAGAAACCACGAGTAAAATGTTGGTTAACACTGACAAAAATTAGAGGGCCTGGGGTGAAAACCTGGCAAAATTTAAACTAATTTGAGTTTTGCCATTGACCTCAACAAAGTTAAGATTTCACACTGAAACTGCAGATAAAGGGACAAAGTTGATAAAATGAATGGTTTGTACTTTTTTCCTGATTATTTTGCCTCCTGATTATACGGTGTCAGACAATTTGTTTCTTTACCCAATGACACTCAGGATCATAGTGATCTTAGTTTAACTTATAGGATCTTTTTGATCTTGTTAATTCATTTACAAATTAAAAAAAAAATTATTCTGATTGAGAGTGTCCACACCAGTTTAACGAGTTTAAGCAAATTTCAGTTTGCAACCTCACTTTTCTAAGAGTTCCTGTATAATGAGGACTTTTCCTACAGATGCTGTTTGCATTGAAAAATGCTTATATGTTTAAAACATAAGTTATTCAAGGATTATTTTGAGAAGCTTTAGAGACAAAATTTAGCAACCTGCCTGTGCTGTATTTGCAACTGCACTTCCATGAGTAAGCAAAATTCTTTGAAAAGGCTGTGTTTCTTCAGCTTGTCCTTGACAAGTCTCATAAAGTCACATAGGGTCTTTCAAAAATCCCATCCTTAAATGTTCAAGAATGTGCTTTGGTTTTTGGAATTACAACTTTTATGTATAAATAAGGTCAAGATATACTTAACATACTTAAAATTTATGTCCCTTTTATAGTGGATGCACACATTTTGTTTTGGGTTGATGTGGTTTTTATTATCACCAAACAGGAAAAATATAACTATAATCCTTGGTGCTGCCAACCATATGTACAAGTTTAACTTGAATCACTAATAAGTTGAGTAAAGTTAGCGGCTTAAGTGTTTCCAAGATGAGACAAGTATTTTGTTTGTTTTTTTCCTAGTAGAAGAATTCAAAACAGCTTACCAATAGAAGCATTAAAAAAACAAACTCTTATCATTAACTTACATGGTAATTTTTGTTTAAAGCATATAAATAAGTTTTTCAGATCAGTTCTTCTGGAAGGGATTTGGCAGTAAAAGGAGGCATTGTGTCATCTTTCTTTGGAACTGCAGTAGTCTTGGTGACTAAAGTAATAGTGACAATTTTTTGATATATAATACTTGTGCTTGATTTTAGAATTGCCCTCTGTGTGGATGGTCAAAACAGATTTTGCATTAACAGCCACCATCTGTTGGGAGAAGAAGCTATTAAACAGAGGCATCTTAAGTTACTTGGTTATGAAGTCGTGCAGGTAAAGTCCAAAAACAGCAGTTTGCTTTTGCTGTGGCTAACAAAACAAGTGAAAAATGACTGCTTTACAGTGGTTAAAGCAGTTGTTGCAATTGCTTCCCAAGGCAGATGTAGTCTTGCACTTTCTGTGTTATGTTTCATCTGCCTACCTTTTGCCTTTTGGGCATCTGTTACATAAATTCCTTTCTTTTCTCGTGGCTTAGTTAGTGTTTTCGTTGCGCACAAACAGTTGCTGCTTGAAAGAGTATGTGTCTGCGGTAACTAAGATTCATATACTGCCTTAAGTGAAAGTGTTAAGTGGGATCAGGTTTTTAATTAATTATTTTTTTTAAAGATCTGAAATGGGAGCTTAAAAAATGGGAAAAAAGGGAACCGCTTTGTATTGTGAGTAAAACAGAGTAATTCTTTTATTTTGCATGTTGAATAAATAAGGTTTGGTTTATTTTACCTTTAAACATATTTTGGATTAAAACAGTTACTTGTAGATTTTCAAGATTCATTTTCTGTTTATAATCACTTACTACATAAACCTAACTCCTTTATATTTAACTTAGCCTTAACTGTAATGAACATTGCTCTTTGTTTTGCAGTAACCTCCATTCAGGTGATTCTGACAAGATTAACATGTCAATGATACACTTAGGATTAAAGGTTTCATTTTAAAGAAGAAAACTCTCTGACATGTGATTTTACATCTGATTAATGAAAATTTATCTTAAAGGATACCGAACCTAACTCAGTTGTTTATTGAAAGATATTTCCAGCAATCATTTTTCTATTTCATTTCCAGATTCCATTTTTTGAGATAGAGAGTCTAAAAAATTGCAGAAAAGTGGCAGCATATCTACGCAAAAAAATCTTTCCTCATGCATATGGACTCAGATGCTGACACTGGCGAAGAATACTGCACTGCAAGTTGATCTTTTATATCATCAAGTGTAAATATTGTGTATGGAGGAAGAAATCTGTTTTCTACATAACTCTGTGTGAGATGATTTCACTTCTAAATGTGAGACCTTCCAATATTTGGAACAATTGATATGTAAACAGTAATAAAGAGCAACATATTTTCTTAAGATTTTTGGAAATATTTATTACAAGTTAACAGATATAAAAGTCAAGCAGTCAGTGCTGCATTTCCTTTGTATTTGCACAGGTTCTAACTCAAATCTGCAAGTGGACAGATGTGACTATATTTAAGGATGCTGTCCATTGTCAAATGCTCAAAATTGTGCCATGTTCCCAGTCAGGGTTTTTCTTGACTGCAAAGAAGTATATTATGTAATTCACTCATAGCTGACTGTGTGACAACTGTTTCATAAAATTAAAATGTGCAGTAGCTCCACTGACAAGCAGTATTGGCTTATTGCTCATACTCCAGAGGTGCAGAGAGCTGTTCACTAAATAATAATGCCTTACAGAAAATAAGAAAGAACTTAAAAAAGATTCACTTTGCTTTGTAAAAGGACAGCTGCCAAAGGGTAGTGGACTTTCACAGCCGTCTCTGTGGGAGTGCGCCCTAGGTTCTGGATATGTGCCATTTGTAGTATTCAGATGTGTTTGGTGGCAGTTTCAGCTAAACTGGCTATGTGGGGTGTGGCGGACAGATGAATGAATTTTTTGCCTTAAACTTTTCTTGGTGCATGGGGTGCAGGCAGGCCATAACCCCGAACAAGCCATCTGTCCCTGGCAGAAACAGGACTGGGCTGCTGCGACCCCCGAGATGGTCTCCCTGCGACCACCCGGGACACACCGAGCCTGCACTGAACGAGACCACAATCGGGCAGAGACTTTGGGATCCGTTTTTAGCACAACTTCTGTAAAACTTGCTTGGCATGAGTGGCTAAATTTGCTGAAGCCTTAGGCCGCACTCCCTAGTTCGGTGAGAAAGGGCCCCAGAGCTGGTGCAGGCGGGAAAGATAAGGGAGTTACCAGCAATTTGCATTCCTGTGCACTGCTGAAACAGTGCTAATTGCTGGAGTTACCACCTCTTTGTCAGGACCTTGAGAGATGATGGTGGGACCCGAGGAAGGAAGACACACCTATAGGAAGGAAGACACACCTGTCGGCAGAAACTGCAACAGAAAAGATAAGGGAGAAAAGGAACAACGATGAGATCCAATAAGGAGCAGGAGACCCCAGACTCAAAAATTACTATTGGTCTGAACTACCACGTGGGGGGGTGGGAAACTTAATTTGAAAAAAAGCTATAATTGCCCAGGGATCTCTTTGTTCAGGGTCCCTCTTCGGAGGTACCCAACTTGAGCTGTAACCCCTGCACGCGTGTCATTCCGAGCTAACCTAGGGTCGGACCCTGCTCGAGTTGTAATTACTGCACGCGCACCGCCAAAACTTACACCCAGGGTGAAGAGGACCCACCTACCACCAGACGGGACCCCCCCCCCTCCCACCGCCGAGACTCCCAAAGGAAGAGGACCAACAGGACGCCGCTAGATCCACGGGTGGTGATCTCTCTCTCTCTCTCTCTCTCTCTCTCTCTCTCTCTCTCCCCCCCCCTCCCCCCCCTCTTTTGTTGAATGTTGGTAAGATCTGTTTTTGTCTAGCTAGTTGCAGTATTCGCCATTGAATTATCCTATTTGACCACATGCCTTATCTTTGTGTTAATAAAACTTAAAACCGGTTGGCTGGTGTCGTTTCACCTTAATTCAGTCCAAGGGCATCACGAACTTGGTCGTTTGGCCCCAAGGGGAGGGAGGTCGTCCTGAACGACTCCTTTCGGGCCGCGACAGTGGGGTCATGCAGGCACTCCAGAGTTGCTTCAGTTTACAGCCTGCTATACCAGTCTAAACTGAAACTGATGGCTTAGCACATTATCTCTTTAAAGCTCAGAAGCAGAAATGTGTCCTATATCATCATGTCTTATGCAGGAGTATAAACTATGGCAAAAGGGTGGAACGAAGAACTGGAAGCATACCACTTCAGCTGGGAAAAACATACCCTGACTTGAGTCAACGCATTAGTTTACGGATGGTTAAAGGGGAAGTAGCAAAGCTTAGTTCTGATCATAGAACATATACTTGAACTGTCACATAAAGATCAAAATGCTACATTTTCAGATTAGAGTATGCTTGCTGCCCTGTGACGAATTATTATTTATGAGTAGCAAAGCAGACTGACTGCATCACCCAGTTTGATTCTGTTTTGATTTGATACGAAAAAACATACATAAAACTTTTACATCCTTAAAAGTTCTATACATTTCATGAGCAGAAGTAGAACATGACTTTTTCCTTTCAAGGCCACTGTTAATAATTTGTGAATTGCAGGTGTCTGTCAATTGTCCCAGCAATGCCTGGAGATTTTTGGATGCAACACCCAGATCTAGAATATGATTTACATTGTGTCCTACCATACATTCTTTTCACGTTAATTCATTGCAGTAGTATGTCAGCACTGACAGATGAGGGAGCATAAAGAAGTCATGAGATATTTTCTGCTAGTATAATAGGAAGCTTGCAGCACATCAGTAACCTACTAGTTGTCATCCTAGCAAAAGAAATTGAGGGAGAACAACTGAAAGGTATCTGCAGACATTTACAAGGAATTTCTCCCTAATGCAAAAGGTACTCATTGGACACAACTAAGCATTGAAGTAGGAAGTCAGCCACTCAGAACTGAATGAGAAAAAAGTAGGAAGGGCAACTTGTTGAAAGCCTTTAAAATGAGGAGGGATGAGAAGGGATTAAAAGAGAAGGGGATGACATAAGCAAAGAAATGGAATAGGAAAACTGATAATGGCATATGGGTAGGTCTTGATGAGTCACGCTCTCCTTTTTCCATGGTGGAAGTGAACAAACTGGTGATGTGTCTTTCTCATGTCAGCCAGAAGGTGGAGGTGTTTTCAAATAATTTGTTTTCATGCAGTTTTCACACACAGATGGTTTGTAAATATAGTAAGGAAGACACTTAAAAGAAGTAATTTGTACTGATTGTCCCAAACTAAAAATAACCTATATAGAATAGGGCCATATTTGATCTCAGTCTTAACTGGCATGCATTTGATACTGATTCTTGTAAAAAGCACTCCGATGTTGTTCAAAAACATGTACTTCTCACTTTATTCTTACTGTGAATCCTCTTCAATTAATGCTACTAGATTTGTTTGATGGAATATTTATTGTTGCAAAGGAAGGTAACAGTTACTGTCCTTGTCCTTGCAGGTCATAAATAATGGAGGTGGCAAACACCTTGCAGAAAGGGCTGCTGTTTGTACTCTGATTCTTATATCATGCTGCAACAAACTAGCTTGATTGCTGAATTTTCTGCTTATGAACATCCCAAACTAAGTTGTTTTTTGTTTTTATTTTTATTTTTATTAGCAGACTTGGTGTACTTGCAAATGATCTAGGTTTGCTGTTCATAAGTGCCTAACAGAACTCCAGTGTCAGTCAAAGCTGTGGACTTTCAGTCCTTCTCTTCAGGTATGATCAGTCTGGCTATCATTCTTTATTGAACAGTATTGCTTCAGCTTTAAACAACAGCAGGATCAATGGCTCTTGAAAACCAAACTGATGTGTACCCTTGTATGTTCTATCTCCTGAAATTACTTTAAAGCTGATGAAAACACTGGATTCGGTAAGGATACAAAGCAGTAAACATTTAAGGAGATTTAGGCATTTACTCTAGATAGGCTTTTTAAATGACTATTGCTTGATCCTTGTTTTTTTTTCCATCCTTGCTGCAAAACTATTTAGTGTGTGTTCTCTTAGTTGGCTTTTTTTTTTCAGCATTGGATACAGATCCAAAGATGATTTTTCTTGTGGCTGTGCTGAACAGATCCCTCAGACACCATTTGTATAACTGAGTCAGCAAAATGGATGCCTGAAATTAGCTAACCCTGGATTTTAGTGTCTATATAAATGCCAAGCACTCGGCAGTTCCCTTTAGATTGACTTCCACTTGGAGTCTATTGAAATTGCTAAATCTTTAGCACTTCTGAAAGTCAGACCATTTTTTACATGCCCATCTATAGTTAAGGCTATATATTTTGGAGAATCTGGGTTGAATCTCTGTTTCAGCTGTTTCACATATGACACTTAGCAATTTTTTAGCAGCACTTTGAAGATTAAGAAATCAGTGACCATTGATACCTTGAGGAGCAAGCGTGTTTATATATTAAGTATGTGAACAGAGTTATGTAGAATCACTGCCTGAAATAGCACAGGGAGAGCTGTTGACCCAACAGATCCCTTGTTTCCAGTGCTGCTTCCTAAAACATTCAATTCTTGCGATGCTCTTTGCAAGATTTTAATGAGACTGTAAGAAGGGATACATTTTGAATTAGCATGAGGAAAAGTACAGCTGCTAGTTCATCCTTTTTTATTCCAAACCACTCTCACTAACTAAAATAATAGAGGAAAAGGCAAAAGCACTATTTTCTTTCTTGAGGTGAGGTTTTTTGTTTGGTTGGTTTGCTTTTTACACCACGTAAGTGTTGCTGGCAATGACAGTTACAAGAGATTTAGCATGGATCCAGGCTTGGAGAAGGTTTTTCCAGTAAACAGGTGATTCCGTTTTTCCTGTAGAATTCTGCCTGAACATGATTAATCCTGGTGTGATCTCTGATCAGCTGCTCTACGGGCTTTTTTATGCGTCTCCCATAATCTGAGGATGACAAAACAGCAACAGGTCTTGCCGTTTCCTGTGAAAATACAAAATTCTCCTTATAAGAGAATCACAGAGCAAATACTAGGTAGTTACTGCTAACTGTGCTGTGGTCTGGGCTAAAACAACAGAACTGTACAGCGTCTGCTATAGGAAGGTACATTTATTTAGCAGTGAACTGCACTGTTACGGTTCCATCCTTGACCTAGTTTTTTAGGCATATTAATAAAACATGAAGACATCACTGGCTGACAATATAATAAGATATGGAGTTGTGCCCTGAATTACTGTGGACTGATTTTTTTATATACACACATGTGGTGGTGACTACCATGTGATTACTGGCAAACTAAATACTGTATTATGGGATAGTGGCACAGATACTTTCATTTTTATTTGTATTTTCATTGTGCACTGACTTGCTCAATTGATCTGAGAAATAAAATGAATTTAATCTATGTACCCTACTACAGGAACACATACTCTGCTCGCACAAGTCAGTGAAACCATTGCCTGAAAAAAATCTAAGCTTAAAGAAAAATCCTGAGTAACCACTGGTCCATGCAGCCATTCCATGAAGAACATAAAGCTTATGCTACTGGATTTTTGCAGAATGAAAGGTTTTACTAAAAATGCCTGTAGCTGTAAGATTATGAAAGTAACTGTTCTGTGATGATCAGAAGTGAACTTGTTGAGAAACAATGCAACCCAAAAAAGATTATTTTTCAGCCTGTGCTTAGTAAACTGCTCTTTAAGTGACTGTGCAATCACTATCTGCAATCTGCAGTTCCTTCGTGTGCGACAGCACCAGGGAGCTCCGGAGGCAGAAGGGAAAGACAGGATCTGTTTGTTTTTCTTTCCCTAGCCAAAGGTCTCAGATATATCAGACTGTGTGGTGTGTGTGTGTTTGCACAGCGGCTAAAACAATGAGCCTTGGCCCCCAGTGTGTTTACCTAGTACTATGATATAAATGATATCTACAAGGACCATCAAAAGACAGAGCCCACACCACAGTTCGGGTGCAATCTCTAGATTGGCGATTGCTGGGAGGATGCTGCAATCCCCTTCTTCAAATAAAGGAGAACCCCCCATTCCAAAACAGCCATTCTCCCCTCAGCTCGCACTCCCCTTGCCGCCTCTCTTGCTCCACCCCATTAGAAGCTATTCAGTACACCATCTTTTAACTACATCAGGACAAAAATCAACAGTCAAAGTAGCGTGACAGGCAGAAAGATAAAACCATTTCCTCCTCTTCCCCTCACCTGTGGATAAATGTTGAAAAGAGAGAAATGAGAGATTCCTTGTGACATCAAGGAGGACTTTTGCTAGGGATACAGGGTTTACAGTGCTAATGACAGGCAGCAGTATGTAATCCTGATAGCTTTATTTTCTCTTTAAATAAATTGCTTCAGTTTGAAATAGCCCTGGTAGTACAGCACTGAGTGGACCCACTGGTATTTCATTATTTTTGCAGGTTGTGCATTCAGCAGATTTCAAATTTTCCAGCAGCTGCCTGGGAAGCATCCTGCTGCATGGCTCTGTGGCCTGTAATTCTACTGCTGTAACACTGGAAATCAGCAACGGCTTCCATGAGAAAACACCCTCGCTGCAGTCGCTGTTGCATGTAGCTAAACTGAGTACCTGTGATTGTGTTGCTGGACTCCCTGAGTGCACCGAGGCTCTCTGCAGGAAAGGAAGGGCTTGCTTGTATGGAGTTTGCTTTTTTCACTTCTAAGAAAGGATCGTATTGTGGTGGATCCAGCCTGTCTCCTTTTAGTGCTGTACTAGAAAGGTGTCAGTCTTTGGCCTTTTATGTTTTATAATATAGTTATAAATAGTATTATATAAAGTCTGTGACTGCCATTGGGTTTATAAGAGAGAGGGAGTTGAGTATGGTACATTCATTTAGTTACGGGAAAGTCCAGTGTTGGGTGTCATCATGTGCCTGAGGATCACGCTGTAACATTTAACAGCTGTGTTTTTCCTGTGTCTCCACACTGATTAAAGGCCTGGATTAAGGGACACCTGCTCAGAATAGTTTCCAGGCAGAGCTGCTCACGTGCCTTGCCTAACAAGGCTGGTATGTTTTCTGGCCCATGGGCATTTGCTTCCTAAAGGCAAGTTTTGCTGATATCACAAGGACACAAGATCTCAGTAAAAAACCTTAACTCTGCATTAATAAATTGCCTTTTACACAAACTTCCAGGTGTGAGGTTGGGTTTGGTTTTGGGGGCTTGCTTTCTTTTTGGTTTTGTTTTGTTTAAAAAAAAAAGACTCATTTTTAATTGGAGTTGTCATTTACACGGCTTTTGGCCTTATGCAGATTTGCAGCTGAGTAAGTAAGTGAGAGTGGGTAACATAATGGGCACTTTTGTGACTGTTAAGTGCACACCTAATCCTCCCTGTACTATCTGCTAGAGTTGAAGGGGATTCTGCCTATTCACTGAAATGTTTGACATATATATCTACTACCTAGTCAGTTAAGTGAAATCCCAAGAAGTGGCCTTTGTTCCAAAATCTCGACAGTTTTATTACAAGGCAATTACAGTAATTTTAACTTTTGCCTCTCTCTTCCCTTCTCCTTCTCTGTCATAACATAACCACCAATATAGGCAGTTATTCCTAGCTGACCCACCTCTTCCCATCCCCTGAAACCATTAGGATTTTGAAGCCATTAGCACACACAGGTTGCACTTTGGTTTTGATGTCTTCTGCCTCTGCGCATATATATATGTGTGTGTGTGTGTGTATATATATATATATATGTTAGTCAGCTGTGGCCTAGAAAAAAATATGTATTTTTTTATATATTACATGTTATAGTATTTATGTTTTCAAGGCAGCTGGTTAAGAAAATGGCTGCATACTTCCTTAGCTATGAGCCTGAACACCCAACGCTGACCCTGCTGGACTCAAATGTTTTGGCTATGGGCAGCCCTTTCCAGGCATGTCCCTGGTCTTCTGACCGACCTCTCCTTTGCACCAGCTCCCTTCCAGTTTCCCTCCTGCAGACCAGCCTGGTGTAAGCTTGACTAACAAAAGCCCCAACAGCAATCTGCAGGATATTAAAGAGCAGGAGCTAGCTCAGGGAAAGGGAGAGGGGATGTCTTTACTTGTTAGCTCTTTCTTCTAAACCTCCAGGCTGAGGACATTAGTGTCCTTCCAATTCCTTTGCTCCCATATAGATTGCATTATAAATGGTAAAACTGTGCTCATGGTCTCCAGGTGCATCAAAATGAACAAAATGACTTTAACAAAGATCATTATAAAATTATCAAAGGGTTACCTCATCATTTATATTAAGACCTTGGTTCTTCGCATGTTCTCTGTCACATCGGTGAAGATATTTGTTGTAACCCACTGGTCTTTTAAAAATGGAATCATAAGTGGAAACACTCCCTGTCTTTAGAAAAGGAGGAAAAAGGCTAATTTATAGTATTGTTCAACTTTATAGGTTTTAGAATATGCGTAGTCAAATCAACAGTTAAACAGTGCACATACAGCTTTAAATGATGGCAATTGTAACATTACGGACTTACTATTAGCAGATCTGTGTCATCTGGAATAGTATGGAATAAAATCACCTAGTGACAGTTTTTTTGAGCTTTTTCTTTTATGTATTCGGCTCATCCCTGAAATTTCCCTTGTGGGAAATTTTCTCTGTTTTCCCCTGTAATCTCTTGTAACTTTGGGAAGTTTGACTACTTTATTTATTTATTTTACTTTTCCTTATCTGAACTTTCTGTTTTCCTTCTTAAGTGCCTAAACTTGTCAAATGATCTGTCACTGTAATGCAAAAGGAAAGCACGCAGTTTTAAAATTCATTTGGAAAGAAAAAGATAAAGTTACCCTGTAAGGGAATCACCTTTTAACTTCTGAATAAAGCAGAATTCTGAACAGTTGAGAGATGCACCACACTGCTAATCCTGTGGTCAAGTAGTGTGCATTAAAACATATTTATCATATATATATATATAAAGGCAGAGTATTATTGCATTTATGATATCTGCTCACATAGTTACATCCTAACAAGTAATACGGAAGACCTGATCTGCTAAGAAATGCATTAATGAAATGTAATCAAGAAATTGTGATCAGTGCATGTATTTCAAAGAAACAAAAAAATTTTTGAAGGAAAGAAAAGCAAAGACTCCTGTTGTAATATGCTGTCAGTTGTTTATGAGCTTCATTAAAATCTTCATATTTTGGTAAAGATGTCAATCCATCACTGATTTTGTGCACAGCTAACTGCAAATCTGGAAAAGTATGCATTTTCTTGGGCTTTTTTTTCACTCTGAGTTTACAGTGTGCCTAATTTAGCCCTTGAAAAATTCATGTCTTATGGGTATTACCCTTTCCATTGCTGTGCTCCAAAAATATTCAAATCAGGGCAGGTCAAGCAGGCTACAAGGGCCCCACTCAAAGGAAGCCTCAGATAACAGTGCTACTGAGGCCCTCCTGGCACCACAGGATGCTTTTATGAAGGGCAGAGGAGAGGTGGTTTGATTTTTAGCCTATCTAGCCCTTCTTTTCTCAGAAACCATCAAGGCTCACAGAATTTCAGGCATGTTTAAAAGCATCTGATTTGTCACCTCCATTATTTCCCTGCTCCCTTGCTTACCCTTTCCTCCCCACCGTACCAATTTTATTCATAGTTTTAGGGGAGGTTCCACCAGGAACTATTGCATTATCTGCTCCTTCATTTTTATTCACATGGCATGATTTGCCCATTACTCATTACCTGTGCCAGGGCAGGTAATTCAGTCTTTCTGGAACTTGCAGAGAGGTAGCCAGCCTGTTATGTTAAAAACTAGCCCTGTCCCACATAATCTGCTTAAAGATCTTCTGCCAGAAATGTAGAGACAATGTTTCTGTGCTCAAGATGCTTTTTTATCACCTTGCACATTAAGTCCCATATAATTGTGCAGTGGCTGGCGGCTGCATATTTTGACTCTATGCACTTTGCTGGTAACTCTTTGCTGTTGTTTCTCCTGGTTGTTAAATGCTGACATAGTAGACCTAGGTTGAGAGTGCGTGTGGGGAAGCTGTTTTTTAAAGCTATCAAAGCAAGCGAATCATGTAGAACTGACAAGCAAGTTGTCTTCAAGGTGAGCATCCTCTGCATACTGCTACTAAAGTGAAGCACTTTGCAAGCGTTCATTAATATTCCAGGCATGCTTACAAAATAGGTCCTTCTTCACGTCACAGAAGGGGAAACACAATACAGACTGGCGGCATTAGCTTATGGAAAGCAACATAGGGAGTAATTGTCACGCGAGGGATTAAAAGGCAGGAATTCCTGGCTTCTGGCCATGTGCTGAGGACATCTTTCTCTATTTCTCTCTGCTTCAGTCTCCAATGTACAGTTGATTTTAGGTCTCTAAAGATGAAAAAAGGAATGAAATTCCCTTTCCTATATAAATAAAAATTAACTGTGCAGAAGAATGGATCAAATCTGTTTCTACCCCTCGGCTGATGCCTGCCCTGTGTAGAAACCTATTAAACAGCTGTTATCACTTTCCATTTCCACGCCACTACAGCAGCATTTTCTGCCAACCAGGTCATATGGAGTGTGAAAGCGGACTTTATATTGTAAACAAAAGCTCTACCATATGGTTACTGATTTCCTGCGGCCGGGATATATGTTCTCCCCGCAAGTCCCATCAGCTCTGGGCATGCCATGGTCAGCTCTCTGCCCTTGCCTAGCTTTGCTCTTGTTGTGCTCACCTCCCTCCCTTAGTCTGTTAAGAGTGACATTAACTCTGCTCATTCATGTTTTGGCTCAGAGCACCTTCCCCAGGGTAACACTGAGATCTGCATAGGAGAATCTAAAATGATAAATCTACCAGGACCACCCAGTCAATGCTGGAGATAGACAGATTTGCTATTTCATAACCAGCTTTGTTCTGGGTTCTGCACCCCCTCTAGACTCTAGGGATGCGACCAGAGAACTCTCACGTATTGCCAGTCATCACTGGTCAGTGCTCTGCATGTTCAGCAGCCTGCTCTTTGGGAGGGGAGCTGATCCACAGGATATATGCATGAGGCTATAGTAAAAAAACAAAAAACAAAAAAAGCCTCATGGTAGGAATTACTTGAAATGAGAAAGTTTCAAGTTGTGAATGCCAAGGGGGAGGGGGCATCTCCTTGAGGCCTAAAGTGCTCAATTGTGGAGAGGAGAAATGTCAAGAACACCCCTGTCCACTCGGGATTTCCCTGGGAGCCAAGGCTTAGTAGCTCCCTGCTCAGGGCTGAATGTTGTGAATCACATTTTAAGGCTTCTAACCTTCACCAAACACCACAATGGGAAGTTCAGAGACTTCACACAGGGCTATAGGACTCCATTCCAGTGCTGTCTAAATGTATATGATGCCATTTTATGTGTCATGTTATCTGAGTGCCTTTACAGACTCAGGTTAAGCTACTGTGCAAGATACAGCAATTTACTCTGAAAAATATTCTGAAAGAATTTTTATTCTTCTGAAATTTATTCTGAAAGAATTGTATCTACAAGTGTTACAAAACCCAGTTGTACTGGTAGCTAAAACCAGTATTTTATGGGTGTTGTTATAAATATATATTGCCATAATATTGCTATGTTACATTGCTGTAATAGATACTTCAGAACTTCTTATAGCTATCTTTTTGTGATAAAGCTGTTATGTTCAATGTCTCATATGACTATCTTTTCAAAGAGAGAGAGTTTCATGTCATTTCTGATTTAAAAAAAAAAAGCTTGGATTGAGGGCTGAAAGAATGAGGAGAAAGATTCATATACTGAAGCACACAGCATTAGGGTGAGTCTCCTACCCTGTCTACTTCTGTTATTACATGTTAAGTGTCAGTGTTCCATCTTCAGAAATATTCAGGTATCTATGCATATGTTTTGAGCAGCTCTATTGATTTTTTTGTATTAAAGGTGAGCACGTGCGAAACTGGTGTGGTGCACAGTGAAAACCCTCACCTGTAAAGGGAAGAATTTCTCATAAAAGGGTTGCTGATGGTGCATGTTTGACCGAATAAACAAGGCTCTGCTTCCCAGCCCACGAAGAGATGATGCTTTTCCACGTCCCACTGCTAGCCCTTCCCTTAAAGACAAGTGCGATCTGCATTTTGAGGAGAAGTCAAAGGTCCTGATCACCGACGCTAGGTGGCTGGGTGGGTCCTGAATCCTCGTGCAGCCTCAGGCAAATCATTTCTCTACTTTTCTTTCCCCACCCAGTAAAAGATATTACCCTCATTTTCTATCCCCGCATGACAAGCATCAGTTACACTTTGCACAGGCCTTTGAAGATGAAAATTGCTATTTCGGTGCCAAGTTACTGCAGCAGATTGCCTAGCTCCAGGCAAAAGGGCGACATTTTGGTAGGCCTGATTTAGTAGGCCTTTAAAATATTAATGTTTTTTTTTTTCCCAAACGCTTGAGTGACTTCATCTCTCATAATGAGGCCTTAATCCATTGTTTAGTGATTGAATGCAATTTAATTAAACTGCACAGAAATCTACCACAAAGTTTTGCTATTCAGCTTCTCCTTATCGATTTCCCTGGGGCTCTGTGCAGCTCTAGCCATTTATTTTTGTCCACAGACTGCAAATTATGCTCTGGGGAGGAAACACCTTCTAGTTGCCAAGTGCCTTTTCAGCTATATATCACTTTACCTTTGGGGAATGAGTGCTGGCTGTGTGGGCCCATCTCATTTTAAGATTATGGTTTTACTTTCACTTTTCCCTGGACCTTTTCAAGGTTTTGTGATTCCCCCGACCTGCTCTGCTGTTCCCTTCTCCAGCTTTCTCCTTTATATGTAGATATACAGATATAGATATCTATATCTATCTATCTCTATATATATATACACACTTCTTCTGCCCTCACCTTGGCCTCCTGGTGGAAATAGCTGACCTCCGGCGGATTTCTCCGCCCCGGCGGGACATAGCCGAAGGCCGACTGGGCTGACAGCGGCAGCTGGTGTTTCCTCCTTGCCGGAGCAGCCAGTTTCTCCCCCTCCCCCTCCTCCTCCTCCTCCTTCTCCTCCTCGGCTGCTTCTCTGGTGTCCTGGGCGCTCCACATCGCCCGGATGGAGCCGGCCCTTGGGACGAGGGCAGCGGGTGTCAGGCGCAGCCGTGTTGTGCTGTCTCTAGGTAACGCCGTGTCAAGAGGGGTAGGAGGCCACGCCAAGGCCAGCAGGAGGGGCCAGGGGGCCGCCAGCACCTCCGCGGCCTCGCCAGGGCGGGCGTCGTTCCCGGAGCGCTTTCCCTCCAGCCCGCAACGCCGATCACCAGGGAGGCAGGACCAGCCGGGATGCCCCAGGGACGGAGGGCGATTTAAGGCCGTCCGCCAGGATGAGAGCCCCCCCGAAGCGGGGCACGGCACGTCCCCCTGTGCCCTGGCCCACACAGGGCGACAGGAGGATGTTCAGTGTGTTTCTGCAGAACCAGCGTTAACCAGAAAATGCGGATTCACAGGCAGCTAAATGTGAGGGTTTGGCCACAGTTTCCCAAGGCTCATACAGGATCTCCTGCCCTGAAGCCTGGCTTTGAGACCCCTCTAAGTGCTGAGGCAGGCAGCTGCAGGGCAGCCGGCCCACGGCAGGGGCCCAGGGCTCCCAGGCGCCATTTGCTGCCCTGTCGGTCGGCTCCTCCGTGTCTGACTGTCCTTGCAAAGGGAGAAAGGATTAGAACGAAATCGTAACAAAACGGATCCCTTTTTCCATGTGGCTTGCTGGAAAAACCCTTCTGCAGGGACTCTCATGACTTTAAGTTGCGAGATTGCATAAAAGCACCACACGAATGTGGAATTGCCCTCAGAATTAGGATTCTGAGTCTCCAGGAACTTGAGGTACCTTCTTTCTGCAGCTATGGGACTAGTGCTGCAGGCACAGCTTTTCGGTATTGCTGTTACTATTGCAATTAGTATTTTTTGGTACGTACTTTCACGGCAGCATTCTTGCACAGTCACGGCCAGTGACTTATGCTGCTTGCATGCTGCTGTTAAATGTGTGCTCCCGAAACAAGGCAGCATTGGCAGTACATGAATTTTCTTGGTAATTTAAGAAAACGGGCACCTAACCAATGGTGTGAGGGCAATGGGGCAATTTCAACTGATGCTGTCAAAAGTATGCCTTGAAATACAGCTCTGTTCACAGACCCAGATGTCAGAAGTTGCTTTGCATTCAGTTTCCTAAGGAGAAGAAATTGAGTTTGCCCCTTTTTCAGGGAGTAGCATTATCCTCCTAAGAGACCACTGCTAAGATTTTTTAATTTAGAACGACCTAACTGATTTGTATTTTTATAGCCAGAAAGGTGTTGCAAAGGAAGGGTGGCTGTTCTGAAATATCAGACTGTAATTTGTAATATGTAATTACTTAGCAAGAAAATCCCTAAAAGGAATTTGCTAGGCAAAGGGTTACAGGGTGGGGGGAGGACAGACGACAGATAGATAGATGTGCCACTAAAGCACAGAATAGCTGTGGTAGCTGTCCTCACTACCAGCTGGAAGATCTGTTTCAAACCAGTACCGCTTGCAGCTGAGATGACTAGCCTGCTGTCAAATTAAGGCTCAGTGATTCAGCTCACGTCCTCGCTGATGGCCTCACCAAGATTGCCGCATGTCCCTGGCTCTCCGCTGAGCCACGAAAAGGAGATGGCCTCTTCCAACAACTTTTGCAACCCATCGTCCTGGCAAAAGAGGCTGCAACAAAAATGACTCTTAAATGCTGTCCTCTTACCACGAACACAGCATTGGTGCTTGCTTTGGGGCCAAGGCCCTCATTTCACACACAGCTTGTTTCGACTTGACCCCAAGTTAGCCACAGCGTGCGCCTGTCTCAGACAAGGAGGCTCTAGATTAGAAAGAGGCAACTGTGCTTCACCAGCAAATTTTTTACAGTTTTCAGGGCTTTTTATGTTCCTGAACGACTCAGGATAATTTTTAATTTCCTTGAATATATCTGCTGTTTCGAATGATTCTCTGCACAGCTACTATGACTAAACCTCAGTCTGCAGATTGCGAACACTCCCTGGCTGGCTTGTTGCTGCAATTTTTACTGCTTGACTGGAGAATTAGGCTTTTCAAATATATTGTTATAATGATTTTTATTCTACTAATTTAAAAACAATTATACTATGAAATGATAACTGGTTGACTGATACAATTTGCAGTTATTGTTTGTATGCTGACTGACATTTGCTCAATGGATATTTCAGTTCACCCTGTCAAATGACTGTTCAGTTCAATAACCCTCTTGGTAAACAGAATAAAACACAATTTTATACACCCAATGGACATAACAATTGTTGTTTGGAACAACCGTTTTAAAATGCAAACATGAAAATGCCTAGTCCAGGAATGTCAGTCTTTCAAAATGCTTCACATGCATCTCTTTCTGTCAAAGCTGAATTTTCATGCGGAACATCTCAATTGCCACATTTTATCTGTGAAAAATATTCCATCAGGGATTTGCACACAGGTCTTGGCAGAATCTTTGTTTTGGACAGTGGCATTCTACAACAGAAAGGGGTTCATACCTTCATAGTTGCAAACAGGATTAAAATGTCAATGATGTAATGCATTTTGACATATTAAAAACTAGCTTTACCTGGGTAATTCCTGCCCCGAAATTTGAACAATTCTAAAATGAATATACAAAAAACTTCAGGGTGAAGCAGCTACACTTGATTTCTACACCATTTTGGACAAATCCACAAAAGTTTAAAATATTTAAGGGAAAAAAAATACTCCTTTAAGTACTTGTTTCTTTTAAAGGCACGTATCTTTCTTTTCTGCATCTGTTTTCTCCTTGGAGCCACTCTGCTAATTTAGACAAGAATGGATAGGGAAAAAAATCTCAAAAGCCCTGGTCTTACAATTGTCTGGGGTTCACTTGTAGAAAGTGCTGAAGGGCGAATATCTTGGTCAAGTACAGGAGAGTCTGCTAGCCGAATAGGAAAAGTTGAAGTGTCTTCATACAGAAGTGCAACCGGAAGGAAAACTGCTTGTCCAAGGACAAACTAACCATTACTTCTAGCAGTAAATCTCTTGGTATGTAAAGTGTTCTGTTGAAATAGCTGTTATTTGTCCTGATATGAGGTCTTGAGGACAAAATGGAGCCGCCTTTCAAGAGCCCAGCCTTCAGATGCCCAGCTGTTTCTCCAGTGATGAGCAGGTTGTACTCCTACCCATAACTCTGTGGGAAAAGGCAAGATCCATAGTTATTTTACACCATACATGAAACAAATGAACATGAAGAGGATGAAAGATGATTTTCACAAAGGACAAATAGGATGCTAATGTAACCCTGACTGCTTTTGTAGTTAACAAAAATAACTGGAAGGTCAGTCTTTCTTTCTTCCTGACCCTTGGTAGCCCTCCTTGGGTGGGAGCAAAGCATTGACCTTGAGAAAGCAATCCAGCAGACTTCCCAAGTGTCCTCCTTTGGATCTCATTTTCCCAGATTACAGTGAATCACTGTATTGATATTTTGACTACTGCCTGCTGTTGTTAGGTATGTTTGCACTTGCCATTTACTTTTAGACCTCACGTTCTTCAAGATTTGCTAGCAACTCATTAACTGTGGCACCAGCACAGAAGTTGTAGAAGCGGAGCCTTATTAGGATGTAGAATATATGACATACAGAATGCTGATTTGTGTGATTGTCATAAATATTTTCAAATCATAAATATTTTCAAATATCCAGTTACTGAGGTAGAGGAAATTGCTGCAGGAAAGGAAGAAAGAGGATAAAATAATTCTGGGTCAATCTAGACAGGGGAAAAATAAAATAGTATAAACAGTAGATGTAAAATGCAGTGGAAGACAAAATTATTTATTGGATAGAAATCGCTTCTTGGCATTAGAGGGATATTAATAATAATACTCAGCAACTGAAGGCTGCAGAGAGAATGGTATGAACCTTTCTTTGCCTGGGCACCAAACTTCACGACTATTCATCTTTTGCCCACTTTTTTGTCCTTTAGCAGGATTTGCCTGCATAGCAGGAAGAGTCTGAATGCAACTACAAAATGCAAGAACACCAGCGTGACATGGGTGTTCTGAATAGCTTTTGATCTATTTTAGCTATACTTAAAATTTGAAAATATAGCAAAATAAATTATATTACTATATACATTATTATTTATGATGTTAGAGATATAATTGGAAGATTTAACTATTTTCTTTCTAAATAGGTAGATATAACAGTAAAAAGGATTTTCAAGGGCATTTTCAGTATGTTCTTGGAGGGCACATATATATCTTTCTTTATATTTCAGTGGACCAGTCAGTTCATGGCCATTCAAATGTTTTAATGTTTTATGGGTTACAGAAATACAATTATCTTGCTTAACTTTTATAAAAATCATAGAAGCAAGTCTATCGAGTTAGGTACGAGGTTTGCTACAGATTCACAAAATGTGCAAGACTACAGATGAAAAGCACAATCTTCAATGTACAGGTTATACCTGAAAGCTGCACATAGACATGACAGTACAATATAATCAATCAATCAACTTTACATAAAGGATTTTCGTCCACAGTTAGAAATGATTACTTTGACTTCTGATAATACCAGTATGATTTAAAGGGCTCAGAATACATTCAAGGTCTAAGAGAGATATTTTTTGTACGAACAAGAGTGTGTTCCTATGGCAAATTTATAGTAAGTGGAGGGGAGGGATTTAGGAGAAATCTTAAGCATAGCTGTCTGACAGCTTGTTTTAGGAAGTGACCAGAAAATTATTTCTTACTGATCAGTTACTTGGAAAGTCTTTCATTCAGCTGGAAAATATTTATGTTAACTTTTTAATTAAAAGGAAGGAATGATAAGGACAACGACGTATTTTTTAATGGGAACTTTATTAGACTGGTTCCTGTTTTGAAAGTTACTGATGAAAAGTTTTCAACTTTGTGTGAGATGTCAAATGTGTTATGTTGAACCTCTGAAATAACTTGCATTTGGTTTCAGACTAACTAAAAGGGATCCAAATTTAGATAGTCTATTTTAGTGCAAATACTGACATTTTGAAATTTGCTGCCATTCCAGTTTGCCAGTGGGCAGCTGGCTGCCATGAGTGACCTGTGCCACACTCATCAAGACTGTGCTGGATGCCATTTATTTGTGACCCACAACTTTGTGAACTCCTTCTCAAGGGACAACAATGCAATACAAATGTAAATACATGTTTCACAAATGAGGAATCTGAAAGATTGTCCTGTGAATATCTTTCTTTCTACATTTCAGTAACACGCCAGAGCTAACAGTGTGTGAGTTGACAGCTGTATTCATGAGATATCAGCTAGAAAAATTTCTTGTAATTTTGTTTTCAAAATAGGAAGATTTTATTAATTTTGTTCTTGTTAGGCTGTTATGATGACTAAAAGAATATGTTAAGTTCAAGTGCTGATAATCGCAAAGCAAAAAGAATCTTTACAGGGGCCTTCAAAGGTGCATAGATAGTATGATTACCTGCTTTTTAAGCATTTCACCTGGCCTCCTCTATGAAAGACTGCAAATATGGTACTTTTTAATTCAATGAGATTTTAATTATCTAGCATCTAGCATTTTTTGTGTCTACCACTCAAAATTATGTTTTGCTAAGTTAGATTGTTTTAAACATCTCTCATGAAATCCAGCATTGTAAAGGTAAGTGAAAGGCACAGAAGGGCAAAAGAGAAAGTCAAAGTGCAAAACAGAAAAAAACAAAAACAAAAACCCTTCTTCTCTTGTACAGCTTCTCCTAGTTACTGTTTGAGCACTGCAGGCCTGTTGCAAAGTAGCAGCATTGCTGCCGGCTCCAGCATCCTCCACTTTGCTTGTATTCCTGGATTTGAGGTTAAGTCTTCTGCATCACCCAGGGAGCAAACAAACAGCTACAAAGTGCCTAGATATCAGCCATGACCAAAGACAAGAGAGTCGATTTAATTTCTGAAAAGCCATAGCAAGCCTAGCAGATATTAATGACTTAGGCTACCGAAACAGCTGGCCACAGCCTGCCACAACATCTAACTGCTGAATTAAAAGCAGCGGCAGCAGCAGGAGACACGCAAGTTGACAGCAAGAGAAGCCTTGGGAAGGAAGCAAAACTAAGAGACAGCAACAGTAAGACAAAGTACATACAAACTTTTAATGAATTAACCTTACAAAAGACAATAGCTTCAAAACATTTGACACGTTTGTACAAAACTGTTCCAGCATTGTTAGTTCTCTCTCTCCAGAAAGGATGCCAGCAAGCCACCTAACGTGTCCCTGGCTATGAGATGCAACTGGCGATCACATCCAAATCATGTGTGGACAGAGTAAACTTATTTACAAATACTGTATATTTTAATACCAGATTAGCTGATGCTATTGGGGAGCTACCATATTTTCCAGAAAAAATCATGCATCAGAAAATAGTATGCACCCCTAGCTTTATTGCCTTTTTTTTCCCACCATTTGCCACTAATGTCTCTTTTTGGTCCTTTCAGGATGAGTTACCTCCAATTTCTATTCCTTCTTTTCTTGTCTTCATATAACAGTGCAAGTTGCAGTACAATCTTCCAGTCCTGTAGCGTGCTACACAACTGGCCTCGAATAAAAGAATATCAAATGATGGATCATGGGACTATTCTGCAGCCATGTTAAACTAAGTGCCACATACCAGAAAATAGCACGCATGTTAAGGGCCAAAATGTAGTTAAAAAGTTTGTGACACTTTCCTGAAAATACAGTATTGATGACTACAAACATTCTTCAGGATGCCACGTTCCCTTGTGAAAGGGACCTTGTCATTTCCGTATGTACAAAGTATGTCTTCAGTTCTCCTTTTCCTTTTACATTTATTATTCCTCTACAAGTGCTCATGTACCCCAGCATTTGTAGGACATTGTTTGTCTCCTCTGTAACCTGCAACAATAGAGTAATAAAAACAGCATTGGTAAAAGAGCAAAGCAGAATCTTCTTTCAGAGTGAGCTGAGAACATCAGTGCTCAGCAGTTAAAAAGGTATTGCCATCATGTTTAGCAGACCTTCAGAGGTCTCAAGTTGAGGTTGGAGCACCTGAGCTTTCAAATAATCTATTGCTGGGTGCCCATTCTAACCACTTACAGCAAGTATTATATTGAGTATAACCATTTTTGTATCTAGGATTGAAAACAGAGGGCTTGCAGATACACAAATGGCACTAGGGACTATATCCTCATACAGCATTTTTCTGATCTTCAAGACCTGTTTGTCATTTCAGTAGTCTGAAGCTAATCTTTTTGCAAATATTAAGGCTATGTGAATGAAGTGATAATGAGATACTAGCATCATCTATCAGAGCTGCTGTTGCTAGTTTTTCACATAAATCTGACAATGAAACAAATGTGAAACAGTCCTGCTACTTTAGGCATAAGTCTTCCAGGTCAGGGGTTGCTCAACAGCATCAGCTGTCTTAGAGTGGCTGTGTTTCTTTGCAATGCGAACAAATGTTTGCAGATTGCTTTGATATCCATCCTGTTTTCAGTTTTGATCAAGAGTCAAGTTCTAATTTTGCATTATTTAGTTCTGAATGGTCTCAATCATAGATTTTGTGTGCTCTCAGTCACAGACTGGGCTCTTGCTGTACTAGGCAACATAGAGACAGATAATTAAAATGTGATACTGGAATGTGAAATCACTGGAAGGCTAGAAAACTGAAGGTCTTTTCTGTACAAGCCTACTTATAATCTATACAGATAACAATATATACAGATTATTAATCAATAAAATGACAGCTTCATCATTGCCTTATGGATTTAATCTGATGTACGGCAGTAATGGACATTTCCATTATTTAGAAATAATGAACATTAGGAGAGGCCTTTGGAGATGATGTAGCTAATACTTTGCATTTAGAAAGTTACAGAATACAAATGTGATTCCCCTCAAATTCTCTTTTAATCTGGTACTGCATATCCTCCACTGTATTCCTCTGGAGGATTAAGATAAAGTTTGGATTCTCTTCCTGTTTTTCCCTATAGTTTTTCTTTTAATTCTTTACTGTCCTGCCCAAGATCTAATTCTCTTGAAATGTGTATATATAGTTGGTAGGTCTTTCTTTTGGTGGGCATCCTCAGCTTCAATGACACAGACCTGTTCAGTGCACAAAAACATGTTTTTTAAGCACTAAAACCAAAGAATTAAGATAAATATTAGCACAAAACCAAGACTACCTGTATTTTATCTAAGACACCAGTGCTGTCCATCCTGCTGGCCACGTTTACTGTATTGCCCCAGATATCATATTGTGGTTTTTGAGCTCCAATTACTCCGGCTATTACAGGTCCATGATTAATACCTGAAAAACATCAGAACTTTATGTCAAAAAAACCCCTCAACCAAACAAGGACAAGTAGTGTATCCAGTAACATATCAGGTCAATGAACACGGTTTTTGGCCTGTGCTGAATAGTGGGCACAGCAACCAATGGCCTGTTCACAAGTATTTTATCAACCATTTACCGTATGACGATGTTATTTATAAAAGTGACCAAAGTTAGCTCATCTAATTTTAGTTTTACAACTCCCTCCCATTCTGAATAAGTTACATATTTTCTGCCATCTTCTATCCTAATAACCTGCTACTGGCTTTATTATATAGTATGAGAAACATACTGTAGGGAGAGTAGCTACTTCTGGGATAACAGATAGATCAGAATTTCTTTTCATTTCTATTTGTAATGAAAAAGGAATCCTTCTGTCTGCAAAGAACTGATGACCAAATCAAATGACTTTTACAGCATTCTTCACTTCTTAAATATAGAATAAACTAATGTGAATGAACTGGAAGGGTTTGAGGCCTCATTCTGAAGGATGGATTGCCTATAGAACAGTCCTAGTCTGTTTAGCGTAATCAATGTATATATTCATATCTTTTGCTTAAGCATGGAGTAAAAGTAATGCATTGCTAATTCTGAAATGCAGACTGTAAGAGTGAAAAAACGGCATATTATAGCCCGTCATTAGACTCAGGGCATCTTTTATCCTGTGGTCAGTTTGCGTCCCATGTTACTTTCAAAAAGGGAGGGATTGCTACTCTGCTACCAGGGAAAGGAAGCAGAAGGCAAAACCAACAGAACCATCCTTAACTGGCATCTTCCTGGTCATTGTCCACTATGATATCACTGGAGTACAAAAAAAAAGCAGGAAACCAATTTGCAGCCAAGCTGCAATGGTGTTTAATGCGACATGAGCAACTTCTGACATGGTGTCTTTTTAATTTTTTTTTTCATTTTTTCCATTTCCTTGCTTGATTAAGAAAAGAAGTCTAACTTCTATGGTACCTATAGCAAACACTTTAAAATCACAAGTAGGTATATTTTTTTCCCCTAGAAAATGAAAGTTTGCCTCATGAACCCTGCTTTAAAAGCACTGGTGTGGCTATAATGAATTTGTGCATTTAGCTCTGGCACTCAGCAGCTCTTTATCTGTACTGACACTGCTGAGAAAAGTATGTTTGCAAGTAGGTGACATGTATTGTCAAGAAGATAATTTTTACTCTTTACAGAAATATGGTATCTCTTCATGCTTTTTACAAATTCGCCAACTTCTGTAACACTTCCAGAAGGAGACACACTTTAGATTTGCTTTGTCTTTTTTTAAGCTGTGGCAAGGAATACAAAGGCTACTACCGGTGCTTTAAGGAGCACATAAATATTTCAGGATCGGCAAATAGCACACTTTGCCAGTTGGTGGCACTGTGAAATAAATATGAGAACAGTTGAAAAGAGAAGCAAGCTGCCCAGCAAGAAAAGGACAAAAAAGAAGAAGAACTGCACTTCAGTTGGCACTCAAATACTTCAGAGATATTTACAGGATTTATAAGTTTCCAATATTTATTTACTGCTTTCATTTCACAGTTTCCAAGTTACATATTACATTGTAAATCTATTGTGTACTATTACAAGGAAATAAACATGTGGGAACACATGGTTCTTGACCAGCTCTGAATTTAGTTCATCATCCTTTCAGTGGCTTGCTGCAGTAGTGTACTTTCTTAAATACTATAATGCACAAGGAGAAGCTATTAGAAACAGAAATATAAGTGATACCTCTAACAAATATAAACAGCTAGTAATTTTTGCTCTTATTTGTCAATAACCACAGCACAATAAATAAGAGAAATGCGCTCCTTTGTTTAGCACTGGGAAAGAAGGGGGGAATTTTTTTATGCTTGCTTGAGTTTAGTACCTCTAAAATATTTCAAACCCTGACCTCACTGGCTGTTTCTAGGTCTTGTCCTCCAAAGTCATTTGTATGATTTTGTAAACCCATCTCAGTCTTTCTCTCTCCTTTCATACTGAGGAACTTAAAAAATTAACATGGTTAACAATCTTGAGAATAATTATTTTAGAGTTACCATAAAACCATTCAGACTCATGGGACCATATTTTCCAAGTATTATCAACTTAGGCATATTACCATTTTTTGAGTGCCTGACTTGAAACACTTCTTGCTACAACAGCAGCTATGGTCAACCAATACCATTTAGATGGCCTTTAAACATGGTAGAGATAGTGCTGTTTATTTTCATGGCTCTTTTGGTCAGTTCTACTAACATGTTAATCAGCTAGTATTTCACCCTGAATTCTCCCTCTCCTCCATAATATTCTCATACAAATCCTGTGATACATACCCACTCGCAACTTGAAATCATTGAATGAATGCTTGTTTATGACATCCAGTTTTGCAACTAAGGCAAATGCAAACTCCACCATGGTTCCTATGTGCATATACTGCCGTTCAGGTTCCTGAATTTAAACAGCCAAACAAACAGAATAAAAATGTTTTCTTTAGCGTTATTTGCTGTGAGAACACAGGCTAAACATGTTGAACGCTTAAAGCACTTAAACCCTTAGGGATATCATAAAGCCAGCAGACTGCAGCAGAAATGTAATGCAGAAGATGGTGTCCTGCCCAGCTTCAATTAGCTCAAATGAAGGCCAATAGACCATGACGCATTTTACTTAAGATCACTCTGTCCAGACATTATAGATCCAAAACATGCTACTCATCTGCATTTCCACCAAAGCACTTCATAAGTATGGTTTCCTTAAACTTCATTATAGTTTCTGTAATACCCAGTTTACAAATAGATAACATTCACCAAAGAAGAGTATCTGAGTAGAGAGCATAAGGGCAGATATGGGTAGTGAGCACTGGGGTGCTGGCCAGGAGATCGACATGCCGTGAACAGGATTTCCTCCTCCCTCCAGAAGTCACTGAGCTGAACTGAGCGCCAATCGAGACAAACGTCAAGCGTGGTTTAGTCTCTCTTCCTTCTGGCTAGTTGGGTATTTTACTAAGACATGTGCTAAAACAGGTAAATTTATATGGCCGGATGACTTATGGTTTCTATTTGGACACACATTCTTGAACAAATTGATGAACATGTAAAACCCAATCTATATCTTTTTTTTTTTAATAAATACAAATGATCTACTATCATTTGCTACAGTAAAGATTCTTTATCATTCATGAAGTACTGCTCATGTGAATGACTTTTAAAGAACAATTTTTGCTTTGCCATTCTTCTAATATTTTGGTGTTTAAAAACTTGGTAAGTAGCTGTCTGTACAAACAGATTGTATATATGTAGTAATAATAGGCCCAATAATAATGTGTTCTTAGCTGATGAAACAGACATCACAAAGTACTGGCCATAGCAGAGTACAGAAAATACAATTAACTGAATGCATAGATTATCATGTGCCTGAATAATTGAACCTGTTTCTCACATGCTCCTTTTCAGTAAGACCTCCAAATGCAGGGGGATGAAAATACATTTTTGTGTAAAGTGCAATCAGGAAATTCTAACAAGTGCACCACAGCTGACCTCAGCTGCAGGCTGGAAGCCATAAGGTGCACAGAAAATGTCGAATAGCTGTAAAGCATGTGTCAACACTGCCTACTGCCTTAGCTGGTGCTGGTCCTGATAACATAATTATGGAGTTCAGTGTTATTAGCTACCTGGCTATTTACTCAGGGTTTAAGCATGTATTAATGCCTAGGCTGAGCCCTGTAGGGTAATACTTATACTCTTAGTAGCTCACACGGTTTCAAGTGAGTTCAAGCATGCCTATGTAGGCTGCAGCCCTGCCCAGGCTGGGCTGGAGAAACAGACTGGAGGCTGCCAAATATACACATTTTTTGTATCAATGGATCTTCGAGCACCCGGTCTCTAAGTTTTGGTGGACTTCTATTCAAAAACCACCAAAGGAACATTAACATTTGGGTCTCTTGAGTCTCAGTTCCTGGAAATAACTCAAAAGATAAATTTCATTTAGTTGTGGCTGACAGCTCCTCTGTGTCTTCCCATCTCCAATCTACAGTGCAGCATTTCCTTCATTCCCTTCACCTCTCTGTATCAAATGTCAGAGCTAATTTAAATTATCCCTTTGTGTTCTCTGGATTCATAAGGCCTATAGCTCAGGTGTTAATTGCTTCTGCCTAGAAGGAATATGAGTTTGGCAGGAGCATATTAATCCTTTGCAGAGAATGTGTTGATTCATAATTGCTGTCTCTCTGTTGCTAACCTGTAGTACTCTGAAGATCATGGCTTTTGCTTAAAAGCTATGAATTACTTCTCTGAACTTCATTTCTACCAGCTACAGTTCCCAGTCTTACCCTATAAAGTAAACCAGAGACAAAGGAACTTGTTTTCCATGCTGAGACTTACTTCTGTAAGCACGCAGCTAATAACAGCTACCCTGTCCTCCCAACATACATCAGAAAATAGCAGTCCTTGCTGTCTTTTGTAGACTCTGTAAACCCAATTACTTCTGCTGCAACATGTAGCAATGACATACAGTATTGTATTTAGAGTTAAAGGCCATATTTAGACTTAGCAAATACAAAGGTGGCATTTTCGATCTGCAGCATGAAGAACAATAATTCACAGAGGCTGCTGAACAAAAGTAAACACTTGTCCAGTATAATACAATCTATATTAATAACAAAAAAACTAGGTCACAATGTTATGCATATCCTGCAGTTCGCTTTAGTTTAATGAGCAGAATTTCAGGCTTCACTTGAACATGATTTTTACAGAGCAGGAACCTTTTCTTGTACCTGACACTGTTCTTGGTTGGGTGTAGCACTCAGTCCTGTTGCTGCCATGTAAGTGCTTCCAATGGTCTTTATCTTTTCAACTCCACTGAACTTTGGCTTGGACAATAACTGTAAAACAAGAATGGTTATTCTATTATTCATATCAGCAGACTTTTGTGGCTTGGTACTCTAACAGCATTCAGAGCATCAATTCTTCTAACAGTCTTTTATTAGACCCCGAATGGCTTCACAAATATATAGCGGATGAAGGACTTCAGGATGGATAAAACAATGGATATAGCCCAAAAGGAAAGGGCATTCTTGTTTGTTAAATACCTTTTTTATTATAAAGGAACTAAATGTATAGTAATGAGATTAAATCCCCTCTTATTGTACATGGATCTCTTTAAAATCAATGGGCTTCGCACACTCGTTTGAGATTGGAACCGAGTCACCATGTGAGCCAACGGCTAAGCTTTATGCAGCTTTCTGAAAGTAAGCATCTAACCAGTGACAATGGGACTGTGAGGATTTTTGTTCATGCCCCATGTTGCTTTGAACAACTCAAAGTTGTCCAAATGGGTTTTCTTTCTTCTAAAATTCCTCCTATGGCTGCAGACCTGTAAATCCAGCCTGTGCTGAGCCGTAACATGATCTTAATGCCTTTTGCTGATATCTTAATCACTAATAATTTTCTTCAAGACAAATCCTGTTCTCAATGAGGCCTTTAGTGCTGCCTTTTCTACAGTCCATCAGTAGTCACTGCACTTGCTTGTAACTTCAGAGAATGGAACATGAAAACCCATCTATTTCTATGAGTTGCTCATATACCAACAGATCAACGTGCTGTATAATCAAACCAATGCAGATCAGGTATGACACAAAGCTGTAAAATTTTAAGGAATGTAGATTTAGGTACCTGACTTCAGGCACTAGTCTTTGGAAACTATAGTTGATATACGACATATAATATGACAGTCTCATGAATGTTGCTAAAGCGCCATATTTCTCTGTTGGATATATGCATAAGATTCTCACTGTAGAGAATTAAAAGCAATTGAGTATGATCTCAGACTGGTATCTGATTTATCTCACATAAGTCCCTTTTTCCTTTAAAACTCCCTATAAGCAATTTCCACATGACTAGTTCCATGAACCCTCTTTCCTGACAGCTCTTTGAAGACTGTTGTCAAGGCATGCTCACTGTTGCATACCCTGGGTTATTAAGACTGAAACCGTATGTTGATTGTTGTTAGAAGTACATACATCGTCAAAGTCAGCAATGATTTCATTTAGCAGCCTGAGACATTCCAAGCCTTCCTTATTTACATCAGATTCTGTGTAAAATTCTTTGAAATCCGGAATAGAGGCAAACATGACACAGACACAGTCATATGACTGATGATATAGATCCTGTTCAAAAGAAAAAAGGAATAAAGTAAAACATCCACCATACCCAGCTCTAAATAAAAGTTTCCTTAGTAACACAGTGTCCTGGCTCTTAAAAGGGAGGTTGTGCAGTAGATGGAAAATCGTAAGGCTGTGTTGTGGTATTTTTTGCATTTGGTAGAATTTATTGGCTTTTGAACAGCATATAAACCTACCTGTTAGACAGACTCAACATAAAGAACTTAAAATATTTGCAGTGATTTAGTTACCTCTTTTTTCTCCTCAACATTAGCTCAAAGAACATAAAATATTTTACTAATTTATTAGATAGGGCCTATTTCTGAAGCTTCTCATAAAGAGAACTTGGTCTGGTTTGCACAGCTGGGACTATATTTTGCAAAACAATCTCTAAATTGCTATTAGCTATTTGCATTATTGTAATGATTAGAAAACTGAAGCAAAATCACAACCCCAACGCACGGCAAATGCATAATACGACACAATCCTGATAGTTTCTAATCTAAAATGACAAGATGCCTAATAGGACAAAATAATTGTCATGTCTTTTTCATAACAAGGATCTGAAGCAAAGGGAAAGAAGTCACCTGGACTAAAATTTAGGCAAACCTTTATCATTAGAATATCCTTCCTCTCAAGACAAATCTATGTCCTGAAACAGAGGAAACAAAGAATACTTTTAACAATAATACCTTAAAAAAGGTATTGATATCCCTACATAAAGTCAACTACAGAAATAAAAGATGCTGTTGGCTATTGTAAAGTCAGATTCTGTATTTATCTGAGTAGAGCATGGATTTCAATACTCATGTGAAAAAAGTGAACAGGATTTGGTCTGTGATTTCAAGAAGCATCAGATATTGCTTCCCCTTCTATTTATTCGAGCTTTTCTTGTAATTTCATTTGCACAATGTTTTTCTCTTTTTAAGGCATAATTCATAGAGCATGTGTAGAGACACAGTAAATCTCTATTGGTGATGCCTAACTGAAAAACAGCAGAACAATGGGAAAACTGTTGACTGCCTCGTCTCTACTCTGCTGACTAAGCCGTTTCTCTCTCAGATCAGGTGTGTGGGAAGTTTCAGTGCAAACATGAAAATAATGGCAGACAGGGAGGAATACAGGCAGTTGGAGGAGCTAGATGACTTACTACTAGGTTTTTCTTCCCTTTATTTTCTAAAGGATTACATAAGCAGTGTATCATTGAAGCTCCAGTGTGCTTCTGTGCAGTGGGGATGGAATATATTGCTGCAATTCACTGCTGCTCCTTATATGCTTAAAGCTGAACTGGTTGACGTGCCCGCTTGTATCTAATATCCAGCTTACAGCCATGTATACACAATCATTTTAAAGCAGCCTGCTTACGCAAATGAAAAGTTACTAAACAAAATGTGCAAGCAACCCACAAGTCTGAAAAAGCCAAGAAGTTCACTGTTAGATCACCACTAAGCTTTGAAGGACTTCTGGCTCTCCAGCGTCCTCTTCCATAGAGAGTTTTTCATAAAGAACTAACACTGTGATACTGTTTTTCTGCCATCTATTTGATCCACCTCCATAAACACCTGGTTAATTTTTTATATTTCCTACTGCAGTGTATTTTTCAAGCCTATTTTTAAAAATAAATTTAATCCGTAAAATAAAATAATCAAACAGCGGCGAGATGTGAACCCTCTGGCTGGCTGCCATGAATTCAGTTTAAGCAGTTTAAGCACCTGACTGAAGTATTTCATTTGAGAGCAGAGTCATCCTATGCGTTCTGCATTTTCAGTGCAACAGACAGGCACATTTGGAAGGTCATTTTAACACCAGATAGGCAGATCATCTCAGAAAGTGTTTTTCTCTCTCAATCAGTTATAGAAAATGCCTAAAGAAGTCATTTTTCCTAACGTAGGTACTCAAGAGCAGTGCCTGAAACTATATAGGATGACTCTGACTCTAAGCAGTTCAGGAGCTCAGGCCCCAAATGATCTCTTTCTGCTCCGCTCTCCCACACGAAACCAGCTGCACTCTCTGCAATACCACACTGCCATACACTGACTGCTGCCTTCCCAACGCTTGGTGCAGACATACCTGAGCTAGCTTGAAATTAGTTATAAGTGGAGCAATAGAAACCTAGTGGCAAGAACAAGGGGCTCTTCATGGACTCACTCCTCAAATATTTAGCTTTTGCAGCATGCATTTTGCTTCACATCTACCAATTTCAAAATGACCTCAGGTATGTCTACTCTGAAGCTACAGTAACGTCTGTGGTATAAATACACTCGAAAGTTAAGGTTTGACATGCTGAATGCTCTTCATAGCCATGTTAGCAGAACAGGCACAGAGATTATGTTCTGTGGTTATCTCAATTTTCCTTCTATCTTCTTGTCACCTTCACTATAACTTGATGTTGGTTTTGGGTTAAGGAATTCAGGCTGCACAGGGTGCTGATTACAAAAAGAGGTGAAGGACTGCACAAAAATGTGGAAGTAATATAGAATGAGAAATTCAATTTGTTGTATAAAAGACTAGAAGGAGAAATAAGAGTATTTACAGCAGAATCTAGATAATTAATACTCAAAACATGCATTATTACACATTTTTGAAACTCGAGCTGACAAAATCATCAAGTTGCATACATCTGTGATGATATATCCTTTCAAAAAAAAGTTTTTTGTTCATCTTCCTACTACCTTGAAAAATCCAGTAGGATGCCAAATTCACAGTAATGCTATCATTAATATTAATACACAATGCTATTGTCCTAGATCCTGCTAATCAGTAATAAAATGTTGCTTTAATTCACCACGTAAACATTAGATGGCAGCTTTCTGTTTTATTTACTTTTTTGAATTCTCCTGATTTTGCACCCCATGAATGGGAAACATGACCGAATGACCTTACTGATGAGATATTGGTTGTAAAGTTCATGAAAAAGACAAAATCTAAGCACAGCAGTAATACTGGGGCAGTGCGATATCTGAAATAGCACATGGAATTTAACACCAATAAATATTCTATCCAGGTAAAGGTATATTTCAGAATAGAAGTTCAATTTAAGACTACAGGTCCGTTAGGTGCTATAACTGAACCTTGACAGGAAAAGGAGAGCAATTTATGCAGTGCTGCAGAGATGTGATAAAGGTATACATATTATTGAACAACATGAAGCAGAGATGGTAGAAAGAGGCACACATAATACAGAAGCCAGAAGATAAATAGCACATTTAAAAGTAGAATAAGGAAATGCATTTATACAAGAATATATAAAGCTTGTGTGACTCAGTGCTGTTCAACAACATTCAAGATGAGAGCTTAACAGGTTTAAAACCCTGAATGCCTATGTGTATAACCAGAAAAATGAATAGCTAGGAAGTCTATAAAAAGCATTTCCAGAAGTTAAAAAGGCCTTTAAATTTATGGGCAAAAGTACAAAGGGTGAACAGCAACATCAGTTGCCCTTGAACCTCTACTGAAGTGTCTAGTGCCAGATACTGCCTGAGCCCCATACTCAATGTGACGGGGCTGCTGATGAATGCACGGAAGAGCCATCTGTCCTACAGACAGCAAACACGGAGCCCAGGTGGCATTAGCTATTAGGAAGGGTGTTTGCTGTCTTCCCTGACAGCGGAAATGCTGACCAGAAGAAATTACAGCAACTGGCACCATGCACTGTCATAAGGGAGAGAATAAGACTAAGCAAGAGACCAGAGCAGAGGTCCAAATAAAACTCTTGTTGTGGCAAGGGAGCATCACTATTTTTCATGCCGTTGGCTGTCCATCCTTCCTCTTTAAAATTGGGGCGTAGTACCAGCATAGAAACAACAAATGGTGCCGTTTATAACTAGACGAGTATTCCCAGTTAGTTAATTTATTTTGATCATTCATATAACAAAGCCTGCAGCAATCCAGTGTCTTAATTTTCCTGTGACTATTTCTCCTGAAACAGTACTCTCAAAGATGTTTAATCTGAAAGTTAAATGCAACAACAATATCCCTGTGTTCCATCTCTCTGTCTCTTTTTTAACTTAGAATAAAAGCTGTTGAACAAGTTTGCATTTCCATTTCTACCTGCCTTGGAGAGCAGTTGTGTTCTTTTCCAGTACCTGCAAAGGACAGGAAGATGAGATTTACTCACTAAAGATCAGAGAGATACTAGTGAGAAATGGTGAAGGAAGGAATGGCGCCACTTCTTTCACCTAAAATAAAATCATCCTCCCTTCTGCAGTCAGTCCCCTTTTTTTCCTTTCATAACCTCTGAATCTCTGCTGGTTGGCTCTCCTTACTGACTCCTATGTCCTCTTCTTCTCCTGTGCCTGGAGACCTTCTGGGGATGCAGGAGGGAAACTGGTCCCACTACTCTAGGGCAGAATTTCTGCTCTAGATAAGCTGCTGGTTCCCGCAGCTAATGCAGCAGGATTCCTCTTGTAGGAACATGCCTGCAAGTCAGCTCACAGCACAAATGTTCCTGACTCCTCTTCAGTAATAGGGGATCTGGATGCTAACAACATATAGGAAAAGGGTGTGCAAGCCAGGTGAAGAGAACATATTTAATCCTGGCCCTGTTTCCTCTTTTTCATTTAATTTTTGTTGTTATTTTTATCTCTCTTGACTAGTTTGGTACCCAGCATGCAGGTTACAAGCAGAAACACAATTCTGGGGGTTCTGATAAAGCAAACAAACCTTTATGACCACTTGGTCTGAAGCGATTTTGCTTTTACTGTATCTGCAATAGTCAGTGATGTGTCCTGCTATGAAAAGAACCTTCTTGGTCTTTTAAAAGTATAGTCCCACTACTCTCACTTAGCATTCATCCACTCATATTTTCCCCTTTCATTCTTTCTGCCAGTACTTCAGCACCATACTTTTTCTTCCCTTTCTTTCATACAGTTGCATGCATGCATAAAATTCTAAGAAAAGCAGTATTCTGAAATAGACTGTTCATCCATTAAATTAAATTTAGCAGACATGAAATACATGTAAAGTCATATTAACATGATTGTTTCTTACTAAAAAAGAGACAGACACACAAATTTCAACTCAGTATATGGTTCACCTAAAATATTCACAGAGGGAAAACAGAGGTTTCATCTGTCCTGTTTTAACATAATTTTTGGTGAGGCCACATACACACATGCAGAATGTTTTTAAAGACTCAGCACATCCTTACTGACATTGAAACAAATCTGAAGACATGACAGATGTTCGTATTCCTGAACATTTCCAAGGATTGAAAGATCCTTGCCTCTTTGAAAACTGTGCTTAAAGATAAACAAAAAAAGAAACAACTCAAGCTCTTTTTTAAAAAAAGGAATGCCACTAAAATCATACCAAAGCATTCTTACTTTGGCTGACATGATAGATTGGAGAGCTCAGCACATTGCAATTTCTGATCTTCAGTAAATTTACTAAAGCTCATTCCAACCTAAGAATCTAGAGAGGTGAGCATATAAATTCAGCTGCCAATACAAAGGTGAACAGATGGTGCTACTCCGCTGGGGAGCTGCGATGCAATAGCACATAAATGAGAAAGCGGTCTCTTGATGGTTTGCTGTGTTTAATGCTTGGAATGATAATTGGAGCTGGGCAAACCTGGCTTTCAGCCAATGCCTTTGCTGGATTCACAGGAACCCCACAGCAGTTTTTATTCAACGCTAGCTACCAAATAAATATCTGCAGGTAGTGCTAAAGTATTGATATCAAGGACTTTATAGTACTGCTTAATGCAAACCAAAGTGAAAGCGAAAACACTGCCCCTTTCAATTCAGGCGCTCAAAAATGAATCCCTAAAGCTGCCCTTTTGTCAGTTTTAACAATTTGAACAATTGCTGTACTCACACAAGTAACTCAAACTACTCCATTTAAGATCTCTAGAAACCACCACTCTCTCTACATGTTTTTTTTTCATTCTTCTTTGCCTTATTAAACTATAAAATGATATTAAAAGCAGATCTACTTTCCACCAAAGCCAACAGGGGTCTCCTGGTTGACTTCTTTGGTGCTGAGATTAGGTCCATAAGCAGAGGGTAAACAGGTATTTCAGTGTTGGGGAACCTATTCTCAGAATTACCATAGCCTCTGTCTCAGGGAACAGGCTAATTTTCCTTCCATAAGCGAGGTCTCCGGTCACCAAAAGCAAATTCAGAACCTGGATGCAGCTCCAGTCTGGTCACCAAGAAAAAGTATCCGGATGCATACGATTTAAATTTAAATCCATGTTCAGTCAACCACCCCCTTCTTCTTCTTCTCCCTGTTTCCCTCCTCCCAAAGGCAAAGTGCATTAACACTCAAAATAATTTCACATTTTTGTCTTCAAGCTGCTCAGGTGCACTCAGTGCTGTAAAGCAAGCCTTTCATGTAGGTAAGGGGGAATGAAAACGAATGTAAATCTATAATCTCACTGTACGGGCCCACTGTTCAAACCAGCACTAAGAGGTATTTCCAGGACATGCAGCTTTCCTACAAAGCAGAGGATATACAGAGTTGGCTGACCTCGTTCTTCAGGTTTCTTGCCAAGAAGTGTTCAGCTACGTGGGCTGGAAGCACGTTCTCCAGCAGCACCCGATTTAGATTCTCCATGGTTTCAATCTCCTCCCGCTCTTTTTTGAACTTGTTCTTCCACAGGAAGTCTAACCTACAGTAATATTCATTCTGTTACAAGAGGACACAGAGGTAAAGAAACAATAGGCATCTTGTCCTGCTGGAGTACAGGTTTAAGAGACAAAATAAGCACAGTACATCACCCCTACAAGGCTATTGTTGCACTTCCCCTTACCTATTTGGCCACTCAAGTACAATTCCAGATCCAACACAAATCAAACTGGAAGCACACACTGTGACATAGATTTCATCAAAGTTACAAGGCCCAAACTTGGGGCATGTTAAAAAAAAAAAAAAAAAAAAAAAAAGATGCAAAGTGCCCTTAAGCAATGGAAGATTTGTTTATTTACTCTCAGGCTTCAGTAGAATTCATTTCACAATTCAAATCTATTATGGAAACATTTTACAGTTTCGTAACGTAATATGACATTTATCTAAAATGTAGAATTTCTGTTACAATAATGGACATTTCAGGAAGACCCAAACTTTTATCAACTTTAACATATCTCATGCAATCAGCCTCCTGAGAAGGGAGTAGTACAAGAAAAAGCAGTCTGCTGATATTAAATGCCTTCAGTTTACTATAACACATACTTTCTCCTCTTAGTATGGACACGCCGAAAGCTTCAATGCTTTTAGAATAATAAAAGATATTTTTAAACTGAAAATTTTTTAAGATTATCAAAAATTATCCAGACAGGTATTTTTTTTTTTATTTTACACTGCTTAAAAATATTAACCATTTATCCTTCCCTTCTCTTTGTTTTCATAAAGGTTTCTGGGCAACCCAGCAATAATAAAAACTGGAACTGTATAGGAAATGCATAATATTCTTGGAATATCATTATTTTTGGAGCTCCATTTTCATTAAATAAGATGTTTACAAATGCATAAAACTGCATTTTTTGTGGAGCTCTCTGTACTTCTTCTCAGCATTGTTAATGTTTTGTGGTAAATTCCAGGCCATTATTTCGACATCAAACACTTCACTGGCTTGACTATCTCATCTGAGCTGATATAAATCAAGATCCATTTCAATGGAGCCCAGTGGTTTAATGCTATCCTGAAGCCTCAATGAAGACTGAGTTATTGACCAGGAGAACATAATTACTATGACAATCTTATTCAATAAAAACCTACAAATGCTTTTTAGTATTTTTAGCAGTCAATAGTTGTTCACACCAAAAATGAAGGCCATCCTTCTGACTGGAAGGTTACTACTGCAGCTCTAAATGATTCATAGATAACTTGTTGAGCTCAGAGCCAAAGACAGAGTATAAAGTTATACTGAGATCACATTAAAATGATTCTGAAAGCTTTCAAAAGGCAATGAAGGTAAAAACTGGTGAAGCGAAGAATGTACCTGCCAACAAATTGCAAAATGAAAAAATAGTAAGAAGAAAGTCACGTGCTAAATGCATAGAAACCAAGCTACTCAAACTGCCTTTAAATTGGTTGATGAGGACTGGATATTGTTTAGGTATTTTAATTACAAAAACAACCATCCACACCATTAAATACTTTGTGATTAATTATTCTTGTGCTGACATATATACTACTACAGAGAGAATGCAGACCTTAAATGCACTACAATAGAAATATTCTGGCTCTTCCAACATAAGAATAATATTATTCTGAAAATAAAATAGGTCTTAGCATCTCATAATGCACAATCCTGCACACCAAAGATCTGGCTTGTCTTATGAAATACATGAAAAAGCTGAAAATTTTGAAGTATTTACATGTTGCTATAGGATATTTACAGATTATAAGCAAATGAAGAGTGAGCAGGGACTTAAATATATACAAAGGCATGAAGGAACATGAAGAAATAGAGAACTTGAAAACAGGCTTCTGCAGGAACTTGGAAACGAGATTTTACTGTTGCATTCTGTCATCATTCATATATCAAATGGCAATTAACCCTCCTATAAAGATTTAGGTCGTACATAGCTTTTTCTCAAAACTGACCACACAATGTAAAATGCATGAAGCCTATTTCTGTACAGTGTCTCTAATATTCCAAGTGAGAGAAATATTTGTATTCTTTCAACTCCTTCTTCCAAACATACTTAACAAGTGCTAGTTCACCAAGATTAAGCAAACAGGCCAGTCTATCTAAGTTTCCCACATGAAGGATAAAGGCAAAGGCCTACAACTACAATCATGCAGAATAAGTCCAATAAAAAACTGGGATGTCAAAATTCTTGGCATATTTATCAAAAGTAAACTGTGTGCCTGAAATAAAACTGAAATTGGTTATTTATATATTGTATCATATTTGTATTGAAAAGGTGTTAAATAAGCTGAAGTCTTCAAAAAGATATTTCTCTTAAGAGATAATATTAAACATAATTTATTTACTCTTATTTACTGAATTAAATTTAGACTGTCACAAACATATGGCAAAGAGAACTTGGGAATCATGCAGCACAATGTACTCTACAAATTAGCTTTGAAATTACAAATGCCAAAGTATCATACTTCAAAATGCCCATGGCTTTTAAAACAAACAAATTACCACCTCATTAAACCTTACTTTAAATTGCATTTTTATTGTTTGTATGATGTATCCCAATTTAAATATATACATATATGCCATTAAAGATACCTTTTAAACTTTCAAGTCTTCCAGTCATATGAAAACCAAGATTGTTCCCTACTTCAAATGTTAGTTACAGAACCCTTTCAATATATCTGAATGAAAATATGTTAAAATGGCCCTCATACCTCAGCAAGGGACACCAGCAGGCACAGTACCCTCGAGATACAAAAAGTTGCCTTCCTCACTAATGTAATCACTACATCCCTTGACAGCACTTCACAGCTGGCAGGCACAGTGGACCATCAAGTGAGGCATGAAGGACACTGAATTCCTGCAGGCACCACTGAGCAATTGGCTTCCTCCAGGACAAGAGGCTACTGTGCATCTGTGCAAGGCAACACAACCCAGAGGTTTCTATCAGTGGTAATTTGTTCCCAGGCAAAAGCAGTTAAGTGCAACAAGAATTTATTCACTTCTTATTGCCTGATTGCACACAGCTGAATTCAGCTATATTTTTAAATTCTAGTGGGACACTTGTGGTATATTTTCAACATTGGCCTCAGAGTGAGATGAACTAATTCTCATCACTGACTAGACAGAAAGTCAAGGTAAGCAGTTCACAAGGGGTTATGACATATGTGTCTATAGATATGTGAGATGAATCCTGTGGGAGTCAGTGAAGGGTCAGAGTGATAGGAGAGGACTCAAGCAGATAAGACCACTGCAGAGAAATTAAACGTAGGTTTTCATTTAGATGAGGAAACTAAGGAGATTCCATCTCACACCCTCCCTTGCACAGACTGGCCCATGCCAGTTTGCATTCTCCCAGGCATAGTTTAAGAGTTAGCATTCTCAATACATTATTTTTAAAGGACTATTTTAAAAGGAAGAATGCATGCAGACCACAATGCGATCTCAGGGCCAGGGAATGGTTCTGGGAATGCTTTGTTTGCTACCCTAAGCTAGTATGGCCATCAAAAAGAAGCAGTTCTGCTTTCTCTGGTTCACTTCTGACTGCTCACTTCCACCCTATGCTAATTCTTCTGGCACAAGCATTGATGCAGTCACACAATAAAACTGGATCAGGAAGCATCTGGCTGAAAAGGATCATTTTTCCAGGGTTAATTTTTAAAGCCAGATCATTTCCCTATTTTGGGCCAATTATACAGCTCCACAAGTAGATGTGCCAGTACAAATGAGGAGATACAAGGATAGGAGGGAGTGGCTACTCCTTCTAGTAGCAATGCTGGTTATGCAGCATGAAGTATTAGCTGACCCTGAGTTAACTTTGCTGATATAACCTGTAATGCTATACTAGCTCCCCCCGCCTTTTTTTTCCATCAAGATCGGCACTTGTCTGGCCTGTGAGCAGGTGCACAGCGCTAGGCTTGTGGGAAACCATTTACTTTTTATTAACTTTCCGGTTACTCACTCTGGGGACAGAGGAGCACCAATGCCAGTAAAAGAGAACCAGAAAGACCACCTTTTTCATTGGTGGCTTTCCGTTAGATCAGCACAGCTATGCTGTATTCTAAATTTAATGTTATTAAAATAATCAATTAGGTATTGAGAGACAGGGGAAAAAAAAAAAGCAATGATACCATCTGCAAAGTAGAAAAATGTGATAGCAAATGGAGAAATGACTTGCATATGACCTTCACTGAAAGATGGGTGCTGGGGTAGGGAAAGGCTCAACAAGAACTATGACGAGAGGAAGGCTGCAATTAGCCATAAAAACAATGTTGTTACTAAATATATGATTTTGCTGTCCAGTAGGGCTATTTTACTACTTTTTACTACTTTTATTTTACTACTTATGATGAATTTGTGAAGGTTGAAAGTCTGTCTAAAATCTAAGAGGAATAATAAAAGAAATGTTTGCGCCAAACTTGTCTGTGTTTTTCCAATTTAACCAGCTGATCTAAAAGATGTATAAAAGATACTGCCCTTCCCTGCAAACACTGGTCGTTTTATATCCTTAGGCTATCACAGGAACAACACAACTCTAGAAATAATTAGAAAAGGACTTCAGAGCAAATAGAAAGCAACTTTCCATCGCTGTCTAAATACACAGTGCGCACGCTCCCTGAGCTGTGAATGCAGGTCTTGCCCTCCTCCCCCTTTATAAAAGTCACGGTCGATTGAAAAGTCAGGCTGAGAAGAACCTCCATGCGGAGACTGAGCAGACCTGGGCAGCAGACGACAGCGGCAGGGGGCTGCCTGTGTGGCCAAAGCCACAGCAAAAGGTGCCACCGATTTCAGAACGAGCAATCAATGTCCTGTTCCCAGCCATCAGTTCTTCTCACCCTTGAGGGAGGACTCTCTTTACGCGGCCATGGCTACCACTGGCAAGCCGATAGGCCACACCAGAAGCAGCACAAAGCCTGCTCTTCTTTTCTAATCCTGCTATTTTCCCCTATCCTCTTTTCACAGTAGGATTAGGGCATGGACTGGCACAGATCCTGGCAATGAAGGAGGAACAGGAAGGCACATCAGGATACCTGCTGGAAGGAGAGAGGGGAACGGGAACGCTGAAGTGACATCGCTTCACTGAATGGTCACGTTATGCAGGTGCTATTTCTCCTTCCCTATTCTCTCCCTAAGCATTTGCTACCAGTCAGTGTCACTAATGGAAACCTAAAATGGCAGGTCTTACGTGAGGTCTGTGCTAAAACGAGCTCAAAACATTTTCTAATTATTGTTTAGACTTAGCCTGAAAATGTTGAACAACATGGAGGGTTTTTCTCCCTCTTCTTTAAGAGACACTAAAGTAGCAGAAAAATTAAAGGCAACAGACTGAAAATTCACACACACACAGAATTATGATAAAGATCTAGACCTAAAGCCCTGAAAACAAAGATTTCTGCAATTAGAGGATCATTTTTCAAGCAGTGTGACAGTCAGAGAACACCACACTCAAAATGTTGTACCATGCAAAATATAAAGTTTCTTGTTGATGTGACTGAACATTGATCTATCCATAAGGAACACTCTCTTTGCTTAGTGAGGATGATGTTCCTTCTTCTCCTTTTTATCGACATTGCACGCAGTATCCACTCTACCTGACACTTTGGTTGACAGGGCCTAAGGATTCTTACCTGGTATGGTGAAGTATTTATCCCTGTTTCCTGCTGGATGTAGCTGTGTCCCAGCCCCACTTTCTGCTGCCTTCACCAAATGAGCAAACTCTAACAAGTGCTGGTAGCAAGGCTGATGGAGAAGTTTATTTGGGCCTCAAGAAGAACATTCCCCCTACAGCAACAACTGCAGAAGCTTCCAAATAGGATTTTTTTCTCTAACAAACTGCATGGCCTGCTTGGGAATTTAAATTATGGTTATTGTGCTTTGAGGGAATTATAATGTAAATGAATAGTTTAGAGACAGTATGACATGATGTCCCTGTTCAGGCTGCAGGCTAATGGGGTGCAGGCTGCTGATGAGATGTCACATGGATTGCCTCTTCCATCTCAGAGCCATATCCTGAGCCTTATGTGGTTGCTAGCACAGTGGGCTGGGATTGCTGCCTTTAGCCATGGATAGGCCTGCGGATTTAGAGAGAGAATTGCCCTTGCACCTGCCTTCAACTCCATAGAACGTAAGACACCAAGTTTCTACCAAAGAAACACCACTGGATAATAAAAAGAGTAGTTTCCCATTGGTTAATAATTTCAATACAACTGTGGCCTCGCTATGTGGTACATTTGATGTGCATGCTACATTATTTCTGTGTCTGCATCGAATGGTAATAACTGTGAAGAAAATAGCTTGTAATTAAGCAACCAGGGAGCCAGCAGATGGATGCAGACAGATGGGAGCACACTCAGAGGCTGTGAGACAATATTGGTCAGCATGACAGGCAATAGTCACAGCACTCTATCAATGTAACGCCCACGGTCTCAACCACGGTTATTGCAGAGGTGAGTTTTAAGGACATATTTGAAGGCAATAAAGGAAATCACTTTTTAAATGCCTCCAACACTCCTTTGCAAGGGCATGGGGCAGAACAGAAGAAAGGTGCCTGTTAAAAATCTAAAAAATGTTTGAGGAGGTGGGGGGCTGGTGTTGTATCCACTAATGCAGATGAAAAAAACTGTCTTACCTGTCTACCCAAAACCAGTAATGTGACGAAGAATATAAACAGGGAAACTGAGCCCATTGTCTTCAGGTCTTTCAGTATTCCTGGCCTACAAAATAAAAGCCTAAGTTCAGCAAGTGACTCAAAAGTTGAAACAAAATCATTTTAGCACAAGAATAAGGAAAAGACTGCAATTTATACTGCTTTCTGGTATGTAAATAGAGACCATTTTAAATTGAGACCATTTATGATATTCCTTATTATTTGATGAAATATGATTATTTTCATAATAAAAATTTAATTAAATTCTACTACAATCTATACAAATGTGCCTACATTTTTAGGACCAGTACTAAGACAAGAATTTCTTAAAAATAATACCCTTCTTTGGTTATAAACCAAAGAGATATCCAGTGTTTATTCTGTACAGACAGACGAAAGAGATTTTTTTTTAGTGTAATATACTACTTTCATAAGGGAGAGCTTGACTGCATCTCACAAACGTGAAGAAATGGAAGGTGGAGCACCTCCTTTCCAAGGTATCTTTTTATCTCAGAACCACAGGAGGCACCAGCTAGATCTCATATACAGTTTACTAAAAACTCTGCTTTGGGAAAAGACACTAGAGGTAATGGGAAACAGCCCATACTAGCACCCCCCTGTCGATGCCACCAGAAGAAGAACCTTGGTGAAGAAGAACCTGTCTATGTAGGAAAACACCAACAGACAGACAGCTTGACTGGCAAATTTAAGGCTGAGAGGAGCACATGATAAATCTAACATGTCGTGTGTTTCTACATCCCATCCCACAGATATCCTTTCCACTAACGTAATGGACACAGGAATACCTGATTTTGCTTATGCCTAAGTCTTTGGACCTAAGCCCCAACAAAGCATATGTTTTCCTGTTAATTTGGATCCTTTCCCATGGTCGTCTCCGCGTCCTAAAGATCCTGAGCAGTGTATAGCATAGGAAAAAAGGACACTGAAATTCTACTCTAAATATGCATTTTTTCTCTTTTGGCATATGCACTGCCCACTCAGGCTATGTATAAGACAATCACCTCTTTGTTTTAAAGATGAGGTAGAAATTATATGTGTCCAAAAACTCTTTTTCATGGCAATATTTAAAATTAGAGGCATAGTTTTTATTTCTTGTAATATCATTGATAAGAAAGACTTCTGTAGCCTCATTGGAAATACAACATGTGGATTTGCAAGCACAGCAAGAAACCTATCCAACCTGTAGATCTACATTTTTTTTTCAAGAGCTGAGACTGCATTTGTAACATTTTAAGACAACGTACTAGTTCTCGGAAAGCTGATTTTCTTTGGCTTGCAGCAAATATGTTTTAACAGCCTTAATGATGTTTAACATTTCTTCCTAATGTCCTTATTACACAATGCAAACTAAACCATACTGTACTTCCTATATTACGTGATTTATACATCTTACCTAGACTTGTTTATTTTATTCTAATGCTCTTAGGTGTGATGTTAACTTGTACATTAATATCAGCATGGTGGTGATTTTAAATTGTGACTTGTAGATTATATGGCCAAGTATATATAAAAAATCTATTTCCTGACCTAAGAACTAACACAGCTCACGTGCAACCTCACCTCAAACATCTGTATTTCATTTTGACTAGTTTCAGAAAAGCTGGAATTACCAACCTACCTTTTTAGAGGTGCCATTGCATACATAAATTTGCTGTAATCATCCAGCATGGATCCATGAGTGTGTAGGAGGATAACATTGTAGCCCACCAGTGCAATCAACATTATCACCATTTTCAACTCATAATTTATCCTCAGGAAAACGGAACAGGAAATCAGCCCTAATATGCAGCTGTATATAAAATACTGACAAAGGAAAGCAAATGGGAAATATTTAGCATTTGGCTGTTGAGTGGTAAATCACACATAATAAAACGCCTTGACTAGTTTTAAAAAAGTTGCTAACTGACTAGTTAAGTATGGAATCTACTGCTGTGCGTAAAGAATCAGAGTACCAGTGACATTATGGTTTATAGACAGTCAATATCAACCAGATATTGGTGCTTCATAAAATATACTCTTATTCTCACTTGGCTCAAATTCACCCTCAACTCACTAAAATGCAGATTATGCTCCTAATTTATCCTCCCCAGCTGTCATCCTTTGCCACTTTTTATTTGCTCATCTGCAGTAGCAAGAAGTGCTTATGTTTGGGACACCACTGCTAGTGCTGAAGTCTAGTGCAAGAGTCTACTGCCAGCTTGCTGACAGAAGGCTTCGTCCTATGCCTCTGTATGGTTTACAGTCATAATGGAGTACCATAACCACTCTGCACATATTACTGAGCAGAGGGGAAGATCAAGACCAAAACAGCTGAAGATCCAAAACCAACTATTTCACTGACTATGCTTGCCAGTGTTTGTAAACTGATGTAGTATGCACAGATCTTAGGAACCTCTGAGATACATAGCTGTACAAACTCTAGAAATACAATTTGGAGATGAAGAATATAAAATGATTAACTTGGCCTATGCATAACATTAATATAAAACAAATAAAAAAATCTTTATGTCAAATCCACTTGAGTTATGACTACATAAAAACACACATCATTGGCAAAAGCAACCTTTTCTTTCCTATGTCATGTTTGTCAACAAAAATATATATGGTTGAAGTTAAATTCCTTGAAAAAGACTTTCACTGGATACTTTCTGGAAACAAATTGGGACATCAAAATTAATGCTAAAACAGAAATAATACATTCTCACTAGAATCAGAAACTTGGTCCTTAACATATGATGCCTTGGCCAAAGAAGAAGCTTACATGGTTCCTGAAAAACATAGTCCTGACTTGTAAGGAAGTTACCTTTTCTTACACTACAAAGCATTTTATTTCTAGGTACACTACTTTGAGACTACTGTTGACTTGCTGATGGCAGTATTTTTGATAGAACCTGAATCATTGTATACTGCTTTTGGAGGATCACTAAGAAGAATAATTTTCACAGCACCAGTCAGGCAGAATTGATCTGCCATATGAATCTTTACTATTATTGTAAATTGCTTGCAGATCTGCTTGAAGAAAGAAATAAAAAGAACTATTTTTCAGAATCACCAAAATTAAAACTTCACTGATGGTTGCATTCCGTAACAGGTCACACTGTATTTTCAGAATTTAGTGTTATATAAAAGCAGCAGAATTAATTTTTTACTTGATAAGGCATCCTACTTTTGAAAAGTTTTCCAAAAAGCAAGCAAACAAACAAAGGACAGTCCTGAATCCAAAAGTGAATCCAAGAATCCAGTCTTGAATCCAAAAATCTTCCAAGTGGAACAAACAGTCTCTGTTAGTGCTCCATAGGAACACATTGTCTAGATGGAAAACTAAGATTTCAGACATGGGTGGATGGATTACAGAATAGTTGCACAGCCACACATCTGAGAATCCAAGTATTGTATATTAAACTTCAAGATTCCAGTAAGTATCACACAGATTTGGAAATCAGTCTACAGGCAACTGTGACTGAACAGCCACACCAGGTTAGGGGGCTTTTTTGAAAATGCAGCCCTAAATATGCCTTTTCCTATCATGATTTCCATATATTAGTTCAAGACTCTTGTTTCTGAGCACCCAACATCCCAAGAGAATGTTTAAAATCCTTTCGAAGGGATTGAAATTTCACCTTTTTAATAAACATTTTGCAAATTGAAGTAGCTCGTGGAAGCATTGTCCTCTGAATCCTTTCCTATCCTTCTCAGCTTTTTGGACTGAAGCAAAAGGTGTTGAAAGAAATCAGAGTAGGAACCGCAAGATAACGTGCTTCAAAAGATGCACTGCGGAGGGGTGAGGGCAGCTAGCAGTCTAGCTAACTTCTGAGAAAGACACATGCAGGACATAGCATAGGAAAATAGCAACAATTTGGTGAAAGAACAGTCAAAGTGACCACACAGAAAAACATAGCCAGTGGAATTACTGCAGTATATGTAGCATGGGAGCTCTTCTCCTTCCTAAAGTGCATAAATTGCAAGCTGTCGGGCAAACAGCAGCCTGGCTCCTGGGCCAAGCAACCTCCTCTGATTCGAGCGGATGAATCTGAACTTTCCTACACAGGAATTACTGCCCAGCTGGGCCAAATTTATACCTGTCGTCTATAAGTACACTAGGCTTCTTTCTGAGTCAAGGCCCCAGGCTCAGGCCCCTGTACAACCTCCTGAAGAAAGAAGCGGCCTCAGATTGCGCAGAAGTTGAGGCTTTTCCCAAGACACAGAGCTGCAGTGATATGAACCCTTATGATCTTATCTTCAACCCAGTGCATTTGGTCTCATCTCTTCAAACTTAAGACCTGTGGCTATGAAGACCTTAATTTTACACAAATAAAAGGGATTCTAGTCTAATACGTCTGGGAAGAAAAAAACGAAAACCAAATCATTTTGGAATTCCTTAGTGGAATACACTGCATTCCAAAACTGCATCTTTTAAAAGTCAGTATTATGACTTTTGTTTATTTAGCACATGGAGACGGCAGCACTGATCACTGTCTGTATTTCAGCACAGGAGCAGATATGCATGATTCGAAATCTCCCAGACCTAACTTCTAATACATGGAAACCAGAGAAGCTTCATAAACAAAATTAAACACCACCACAAGCAAAGCCCTTGACTCTGGTAAATCTTTTAAAAGAGAAAGAAAGCAAGCAACGCAAGTCAGAAAAGCTATTTTGGGAGGTGGGAGAGAGAGGGAATCAAATAGTATGCTCCCAAATAGACTAAATTCTAGTGGGGCTAAAACAATTAAAAAATCTCTTATTCACTCATTTTAGATTATGTAGTCAATAGATTTGTCAGCTCCACTGTCGTAAATCACAGGAGGTTTATCTGCATGAGATAGTGCAGATTAATGCAGATTTAATGTTTAAAGCTAACATACAGATACAAAAGATGATTGATTTTTAACTTCAGAAAATAAACATTGTCAACAAAAGTGTTTGATATCTTATTCAGTAAAGAGAGAAACTTATTTCTAAATTTCTAAACAGCTTTCTAAGTCAACAATCAAGAATAGTAATTCAAAAGGAATTTACAGCTTTTTAAGCTAGAAGTTATGAGCTCTGCAGTGCCTGAGGATGAAAATAATGTACATTTGAGAGCTGTTTAATAAACAAAATGGGGGAAGAGCATTTAAATCTTTAGCCAACCTAAGCTTTACATTCATATCATCAAAAATGACATTTTTAACATAACTGTTCTGTCATTTTATCAAAGTTCCTTTGATGAAAGAATGCATATTAACAGTTTAACATCTAGAAGCCATTAATTATTAGAAATGTGCCAATCATATAAAGAGCTGACAAAAATCTTAGTTATGCAAGGGAAAATACAGGAAAAAAACATACACAAAGAATTTTTTTTTTAAGAACAACAGACTGAATCTTAATAATATATATCATTTATGAAAAATGGAGCATTCAGATACTTTTTGGAGAACTTAACAATTAAAGAAAAAAAAAACTTCCAAGAAGTTCAAAACTGTAAAAAGTAATGTAAAAAAAATGGGGCTAGAGACCCTGCTAATCAAAAACCAATAGAAACAGCTTATTTCTGTGTGGTTGTGAGTGTGTACATATGCAGCAGCTGGAAGAAGGACAGGGTCATTTCTTTGACACCAAAATTATTTGATGCCAGGGTGTAGAGAACTGGTACTAAATGCGGTTTTGTCTCGACATTGCCGCTGCTGCTGCAGAGCTGCCGCCACCAAGGCGCGTCAGGCAACGCCGCGCAGGTGCTCCCTGGGAGCCGTCCGCGAGGTAAACAACCTCGTGCACTTGCACGGGGGGAAAGGGCGCGAAAAGGGCAGAAGGCCACCTCTAGGGGAACAGCACGTCTGGCACGAACCGCACGTACTCATTTGCCATCTGCGCATAAGCAGGAGACCCCCAGATGCCCCCAGCCAGTTTCTGGAAGGTTCCGAGAGGGCGGACTGTGCACGACAGCTAATCTGCATGGGAAGTGAGGAAGCACCTCCCAGAGGCGGGGCAAGAACCTATGAAAAATGCAGACGGTGTGAATAGAGGCTTGGGCCTTGTTTGCGAGGACTGGAGATGTCGAGTGGAGTTAGTGGAACATCATTGGACTTGGAGTAGCGGTAGCTAGTTTCTTTTCTCCTTTTCCAGCTTTCTTTATCTTTTCACCTTACCCTTGTTCCCCTCTCTCTCCTTTGCCTTTCCCCACCTTTTCTCCCCACTCAGTTGAAAATAAAGTTAAAAGGTTGTACGATATTTGACTGGTTTTAGGGTCTTAATCTCGTCCTTGGGATCGTAACGAAACCTTCCCGATGTTGGATCGGGACACAGGGCCAAAAGAGGATTTAGGTATCCAGCAGTGTCTGATAGTAGTTACTTATCTAAACTTGAAAATGAGAACCCGAAACTCTTGCTTTATACTGTATCTTTAGCAGGGAGATGCTGAAAGTTTGTAATTGCTGCAGTTACTGTGTAAGTTTTTTGCAGGAGTGTTCTGCACATAAATAACATCTTGCTTTTGTGTGTGCCTCACATTGCTTAGCTTGACACAGTCAATAGCTGTTTCATGTAAAACATTACTGTGAATTCAGCACACACTATTCTGGCGCTGGTGTCATCAGTTCTGCATAAAGAGATAAAATAATATCCCTTCTCCTCTCACTGCCTCCTGCTTATTTATCCAAACACTGTTGACCTTTTCTGACACAAAATAGAGCATTTTGTGTTCAACTGAAGGTCTCTTGTAAATCTGTTAAGAATCATTGCTCTCTCGGATATAGATCCCATTTTTGCAGGAATGTCCTTTCCCCTCCTCTTGGGTGTGTAGCTGTGCTCTTGGTCACACTACATCATCTCATTCCAAAAATTCAGGTCTTTGAAACCATTTATAGGGCTGTATACGAATATCTTATTTCTTCCTCCCAGCCTACTGCTTAATAAAATACGCAGTGTCAAAAGGCTGACCATCACAGGTTTCAAATTCAGTACCAGGTCAATGACAAGAAGAGAGCATGTTGCCAGGCAGGGCACAGGTGAAGCCTGTCTGCAGGTAGACCTCGTCTCCTCACTGACCATCACATGGAGGCTTTTCCGGACATCTAATCTGCTCTGCGGTCAGTCACCATGTGTTCCCCCAATAACGCCAATCTGTTCAAAGGAATGAGCCACAGTTCTTCACTATCAGACTATCTCCTGCTTTTTAATCTGCTGGTCATTAAGACCTCCTTTCGCACAAGTATTAACCTCCTTTGATTCCCCACTTCCTTCAAAGGCAGTTGCAGGTGACTGAAAAAAAACCAGCCTTTTGGAGCGTTCTTGAAAACTGATGGGTGTTTAACTTCGAACAGATCCAGAGACAGTCAATTTAGTGTAATTAATGTAAACAGATAAAGAAATGTAAAAGAAACTTACCGGTAGGAAAAAATAGTTGTTTTGTATACACCACTGTGCCTGATCACTTGAATTAGGAAAACTTGCATTTGATGAATTAAGAACTGGGGGAAAAGCTTTCACAGCATTATCCAGGAAAAACTAGAGAAAAACAACATGCAATCCATTAGTCTGTCAGCTATGTAAGGTCAAAAGAGAGAAGAGAAATGGAGAAAGCCTTGCCAGTAATCATTTAACTTCAGTATTTCACTGCAAATAGAAAAAGCAAAGGGAAAATGACATCACTTGATTCAGACAAAAACAACTTTTTTTAACCCACACCGTACACTTCCTGTTTCTGTGTGAGATGAAATCCTTTCTGTTATGTTAGCTCCATATATCAGCATCTCATACATAGTAGCAACAATGATAAAATAGATTCAATATGAAAAATAATTCCCGGGTTCGCCTCAACCGAACCTCCTATTTAAATATGTGAAGCATTAAAGAAAGGATAGTAAGTCATTAATGAAGTTGATTTATACGGCTGCAGCCTTCTTGTACTAATGATGATGATAAAATTGCTACTAATCTTACTGAAGCAGAAGATTGGAAATAGTAGCTCCTGAATCATGAAACTCAGCCTCCTGTTGATACAATAATGCTGCATTAAGGCCATGCACACTTAACGAGTTAGATCTCTTGGACCTCATTAATTCTGCTGCTTTGAGTCTCACCACTTTAGTGACTAGCAACTGTTTCTAAGTTTAACCAGCCTTGATGTTTTCATGGCCAGTTGCTATGTTTTGTTCTGGTGATTTTAGATGGCTTCTTGTACCTACGTCAGTGGCGCTCAGGCAGGGGATGAAGTTATAGCAGCTTAACACGGTGCTGCACGTTGACTTAATCACAGCCACTCTCACTGTGCCTCCCTCTAGCCTACCGCTTTTGGCACTTTAGCCAGTTTGTAATCAAAAGTTTTTTCCCACCCTCCTCTTCTCCAGCTTACCTTCTGTCCCAGGGAAAAACTGCTCAGCTTAATCAAACCAGGATCAAAATGGTTTATCGATTTAGTAACTGCACATAATTAACGAGCAATCAATAAACTATATGTTGAGGGTCAATATCCATGATAAAACAGATAAACCACAATACCAGATGAAAGAGCTCCTGCACTCTACTAATAGCTTGTATGGTACACTGTATTAAGCGCTTCACCAAAGACCATATTAAAAAGCACCTACCACATTTCTGCCATCTATAGAAGTGGTTACGTTAGTAAAACAATATCATGCTAGCCTGGCATGACATACCTCTGTTAAACCCAGGTTGTATTTTATTCCATTTTCTATGTTCCTCTATATTTTTAGTGATTCTTAGAAATTTATTCTAAAACTAAATTCTATAGTCAGATGAATGTGCCTTGGTTTATTCACATAATCCCTCCCTCCCTTAAGCAACTGTGAGTTGTTCTCCTTCCATTTCTTTGGAAGCAGTATCAAGTGCATCTACTTTTTTTTGCAAATGTGAAATAACTGTGCTTAGTTTCAGAATCTCATCTCACGTGTTCCCCCAGAGCAAAAGATTATATACCATTAAGAATGCCAACACATTTATTTTTTTATATATATGTGTGTGTATATATATATTTATATGTATTCATCTTTATTAAAGCATTTTAATTTTGGTTTTGAGCTTCGTACAGGACATTTCTGACATGAATGTTATTTGTATAAACAGAATGCTCTATGAAATGCAATATACCTATGAGTACATAAATAAATACAGAAAGGAATAAAAAGGATTTGGAAATGTTATAATCTCCCATGAGCCAAACAACATTTATTTCTGAATGATGTGTTTGTACTTGTCTTTCTTGTCTTTCATCAGTTATCTGCATCTGCTATCATGCTTTGGTGATATATATTTCTCAACATAGTATTTTTTGCTAAGAGACAGCTCAGTCCTACTAAGCAGTCACACCTACTCAAATGACTCAAATGAAAGCAACATTTTTTATGAATACCAATGTTTGCCAGTGAATATCTGAGCGTACTACCATTAATTTCTCATTTTAACTTCACATATTCTAGCAGCTTTTTCTTCTCTTGTGTTCCTATCATCTGCAATCTTCTGTACTGAATTCTTTGCCTCACATGATGAAAATAGCTGCTGTGCTGATATTCCCTTGAATAGGAACCATGTGGTGACAGACCTTCCCTCCCCACAACATGGGATAAGCTTGTTAGGGCATCTCTCCTTTTACCTGACCAGGAATCTGCAGGAGACAATAATACTGTGGTTTACATCTCACTAAAAACAAAGTCCGCTTTCTCAACAAGATACTTCAAACACGTCTGTACAACCCCACAATGCACCAGAGTCAGGGCTTCACAGCGAACAGGGGCTGATAGCCTGGGAAGGTGATCTGCCAAGCTGAACGGGTTGAACCTCACCTTACTCAGCAAGGGGGTCTGCTGATTCCCATGTTAATATGCGTAAAATAGCACTCTATTGAAAAGGAGGAAATGTGGCAGAATTGAATACTGAGTAATCAAATAGACACTGAATTCAAAAATTCATAGGAATAAAAATAAAATTTGTAAAATTTCAATAGTTACTTATATGAACAGGCTGACTGTGATGGATGGGTAGGAAGGAGAGACACTTAGCTAGGAAATACCCCTCCATGGAAGCACCGAAACACAAGAAAAAAAGAGGCAATATTAATTGATTTAAGTGTCTCTACAGATAATTCGATTGCAGCCTTAAACCTGCTGTAGCACAAGGTCATGCAGGATTCATCTGTAAAGATAAATGACACTATCATTTTCCAGAAGTGGTCTTTCTGCCCAGCAGCAGTAGTGCCCTGGCACAGAGGAAAGGTCTTTTGGAAGTAAGTACTCTAGGGTCACCAGTTTCAGGGCAGAGGTGTGTTGAATCAATTGAAATACATAAACAGCCAAAATAAAGGACTGGCCTGCTATTAAAAAATGCAGTGCCACTCGGTTTACAGCTTAAGTTAAATTCGATCCCATCACTAGTTTCTCTTCATTTTCATACAAAATTACATGGAAAAGGAACATATAAAGATTATAAAGGAAAGTAAAAAAAAATCTTTGTCCCCCTCTCGCTCTCCACTATCGTCTTCCCTCATATGAATGCGTAGCTATACGCTAATTTGCTGCTACTACAGAAGAGCTAGCAATTTCCTCAAGACACGGCAGTCTACAGCTTTTAAAATGCTGTGGTAAAAAAAGTTGTTCATGTTTGTGTCCTCTTCTCCTGTTCAGCAAAAGGGAGAGTAACAAGAGTATACTTTTGAGTATGGTGGAAGCATGTAAGCCTGTAGTCATTGGCTGAAATAGAGTATTTGCATTTTTCTTAAAAAAATCCAAAAGATGCAATGATGCTTTTGTTCATCATTGCTGTTTTGTTTGGATCTCTAAGGTGAGCCTACAGGACTACAAGTGCCTCTTGTTCATCTTTTCTTTCCCTACCACCTCGCAGAATATCCATGTGGTTCAGGAGACCTAGCTCCTCAAAATACATATCACCACTTCATTTGAAAAATTCCAGTGGGTCTGACAGCTGAGTCACAAACTCATCCCCAGGTGCGCACAGGAACATCACAAAAAAAAAAAAAAAAAAAAAAAAAAAAAAGGGAGAATCCCAAATTCTGGTGGCATTCCTCACCTTCACCAGCTTATAGGCAGAAGAGCCTGGAACGCTAAGTACCTACCAAGACTATTGAGCATTCCTTGAATAAACTAGAGGTGATGCTAAGACAAGGGTAAGCTGTCTTTGACAGGTAAGGAGTGATGTAGGTTCACCTTTGCTGGACTGTGGAGCAAGCAATGGGATGACAGCATGACTGTCTCTCCCCACACACTTGGAAAACACCAAAACTGCAGGAAACATTATTTCAGTTTGGTACATGTCAAGTGCTTCCTATCCCACCTGCTAGTGCATCTCTGCTAGTCCAGTGTACCTAGACAGATAACTGAAGTTTCTTAAATTCTGTCTGTAATCTCAGATGGATTTGTGGTGGGGTTCAGCAAGTACCACTTGCACAACATGACTGCAGCTGGGCATTCCTTTGCCTCCTCCCAACCGCTAGGCAAGTTGTGCTTAAAAGAAGTACACTAGGCACCTTCCAAAATAGGGTCTTCAATGTGCTAGGTACTATAGAGACATATAATTAGAGTCTATCTGCCCAGAAGAGCTTTCCTGTTAAAAATACAGCACTGAGCAAGGTCAGCAACCATCTAAGCAGTTAGCTATACTAAAATGAAGATATATTAAAGAAATCAACCCTCCAGTATGCAAATGGAAGCAAATCTGCTGAATTATTTGCCATTTTTAAAAACGTGGTATCAGCCATGGCTAGAGGGAAAACCCAATATGGGCATAAATTCTGTGCCTGTGCCAGGAATCATCAAAGCATTCACTGCAGAAGTCACCGAGAGAAGGAGCTTTTCCAAGGATCCTGAGCAGTGTTCCCTTAGATCCCATGCATCCTAGTGGATGGTGAGGCAGAGTCATCTGGTGTCCTCTACAAACATCCATTCAGCTTCCAAGAAATGTATTTTCTCATATTCTCTTTAATGCAGGCCAACATAGCAAAAATATCTTATAGTCTTCCTCAGCCATTGATCACTGCCTTATTTTATATATGGCACCAAATCTAATCCTCAATAGAAGCAGCATTAGTCATCCTCTCCCTTCAGTTGAGGAGTATCTGATGCTTATGTTGCATTAGCTCTTTTTTTAACTTCACCAATCATGATTATATACCCCTCAAACATTAAGATTAGATTCAGATGCCTGCTGAAACAGCTAATTTGGAAAAAAATTGCACCCCCGCTCTATTCTAATGTCCCTTGACCACAAAGACTGAGTTTTATTTGATGTTTTGGTCTTAATTATGATTTATTAGGTGTGGGATGGTTAGACACATTTTATCTCCATTAGATCTTAATGGCTACATTTTGCCTTTTCCTACTGAAGGAGTTCATGGAAATAAATGCAATTAATGGACTCTGCTATTAAGTACATGTTGCTTGGAGACACAATAATGATACTTCAGAGTCTCTCCCACAATTTTTTATTAATATTAAGGAAATGCAAATTTCACAATCACATTTAAAGTCATTTTTTGCTAGTCAAACTATTAAGGTTTAGTTTCAACGTGGGAACTGTACTTAAAATTATCATCTCATGAATATCATGGAACATGATTATTTGTAGTAGTGAAGTCATTACTGATAAGGCACAAAGATATCAAACTACAGCCTATTAAGTATTAGTGTTGCATTCAGTTCACATAAAAATGGACTTGAACCAATAAAATTAAAACCTTCTTCTAAAAATAATGCAATGAACAAGTACTTTTTCTGCTAAAACATCTTTTACTAGTTGAAAGCCAGATTTTATGTGGGCTGTACACAATAGTAGAACTTCAGTCTAAGGAAAAAAAAAATTTGTTGGCCGTATCTTTTTTATGTCTTTTAACTTAATAAACAATCATACTGTTGCGTGACCTCCAATTCAAAGTAGACTCTAGTCTTTAATCCCAAGTAGGTTATTTCATTTCTTCTTATAGATTTACAGAGTTCCAAATAAGAGAAAGAGTCTAATCCGACCTCCTTCATTTTACAAGCCACTATATTGCAGAGTTTTGTCCTGTCGTAAGCCAAAAACCTTTTTCTTGGCTGAAGTATATCTTCTGTAAAGGTATATAGTCTTGAGCTCAGGAAATAATGGAGAATCAACAGTTTTTCAGTATAACTTGTTCCAGTTGCTGACTGCCTTCACAGTCAAAAAGTGAGCCTAATTTCTCATCTGAATGTGTATAATTTTATCTTCCAGTCACCGCTTATTTGTGTTTTCCTCTATCAGCCTTAAGCATGAAATTCAATTAGATGAATTTGAAATTCCTGAATGTCTTTTTTTTTTTTTTTTTTTTTGAGTCTATCTCTTCTCCTTATAAAATGCGGGAAAGGAAAATCTCTACTTTCCAGAACAGAAAACCAAGAAAAACAAAACTAGGATCCTGCAACAGACAAAACTGAGAGAAGGTGCTTGCATCTCTCTCCTTCTGTGAGAGTTTTAGATGTGAGGTTTCCACATCTAAATGCCTACATAACATCTTTTATCATTCTGACAGGCTTAGCACTTACTGTAACAAATGACTGACTGAGGGTCGCCTGAAATGCTATGGGAAAAAAAAATATAAAAGTGCAGGTATTATCAATCTTTAAAGTGCTTTATGAACCTCAAGTAACAAAACCTACCAGCCACCCAAGGAAACACTGAAGTAGCAGTTTCAAAAGCACTAAAGCGCAAATCTCATTGACTTGAAATGAGACTAATGCCTGTGCAGGCTTTGAAAACATTCTCTCTCTTTCACGGGTGTACAAAAAGAAGCAGATGGAGACTACAGGGCAAGACAAAGGAGGTTTTTTGATCCCTTGTACTGTTCACGCCATTAAGCAACATATACTTCAGAATAAACATGGTCATTAGATTCCCGCTTTATGCAGACTCTTCGTTACAGCTACAAAACAACGACAGCTTTACAAGGATTTTCCCTGTTGTGAGAGAAAAGGAAAGCACAAGCTGCAAAGCCTGAAGTCCTAACAAACTTTTAGTTCGGTTCTTTTTAAGTTTTGATTTAACTTCAATTTTTTTCCATTTGCAAAAAAAAAGGCAAGCACTTGAAATTCAATAATGTACAATTATGAGAACTTTATGATCAGCAGAGAAGTGTCACAAATCAGTGTCTTCCACACATTCTGCAAGGAAGTATTTCATTCTTGGAGTAGTATTCTGTTTTTCTTTAATATACTTAGCCAGGATCTGAGCCATGGCTGAGCTTCCTGTATGTTTTCCGTTGTTCTACTTTACATTTCTGTCTCTGGCAATCATCATTATCATGTATCTTCCATAAATCTGTACCTTCATCTAAACAAATTCCAACACAAAAACAAGAAAAAGACCTTAAAGGAAAAAGTAAACAAGAAAAAATACCCCCTTTTCCCCCTTACCATGTTAAACACAGCCATAGTTAATATTATAGCAGTGGTTGTCAATGTAAGAGTGATCCGCGGCCAAGGACGGTTTGCAATTATTCCAGATGACTTCAGGATCCATAATAGTGAAGCTGATGCTTTCTTGCTACATTGCTAAGTGTGAAGAGTATAAAACAAACAGACAAAAATAGTGTTAGTGTATTTAATTACTATAAACAACTTCAAGTTAGAATTAAGAAGGCTCAGTGTTCAGGGCAGCATTAATATACAGGGAGGTTATCTCAAAACACTGTACAGAAGTATTTGACTGTTTTCTTCTCATTGACAGCCTCCATTCATACAAACGTGGTTCCATAGAGGCACAAAATGGTCACACGGAACAACAGCTCCTGGCACATCCAGTAAATATTATCTTTCCCAAAATTTCAGCAAAGTGGGGACAAGGTTGCCCAGAAGCATCTTGTGCCCTTTCCAAATGTTGTTTTCAGCTATACTGAAACCTCTGTAAAAAAAAGGCATGAAAAGCTAAGGATCAGGACATCCCCACAGAAGTCTTCCATTTTTGAGGGATACCTGGATATTCTAACTACACATATACAGTAATATTCTCCTCTTTACTGAAGAATGTGCTTCTCTTTTATTACAATAAGCTTCATTAGTCAGGAAACAAGTGAAGATCATGAATCACAATTATGCTACCCTTACCTTTTATCAACATTTTTTTTTTTCTTTTTCCTTAATGCTATTAGAGATCACTTTACATACTGTTTTCATACCAGATTTTGGTCTTGGGTCAAAACTTCCAAAAAGAACCACTGCAGTATGCAAAGATACAAGCACAGAAAGTCTTTGAAGCTAAAACTCCAGCTCTAAAAACTGCCCAAAACAGGATTTCAAATTACAGCACTTATCAGGTTCAATAGCCATGGCACATCACTCTAAGCTGACCAGTTACCCAACACAGACATGGCGTGATTTACATCTTTGCCTTACTACACCTAAATATATATATTTTTCCCAATCACACATTACTTGGACAAGTCCACTGTATTTCCAGCAACTTTTTAACATAGTTTCCTATTATGACAGTGAGTTTTGCACACCACATTGGATAGATTCTGAAAGAATGAAGTCAGTTTGAGGAAGGTTAAAACAACAATCTGAATCTCAAGGATGGACAAAGAAATGGAAAAAAAACCTAAGACAGTTTTATATACACACTCTTTCCCCCGTCCCTTAAAAATCACATAAAACAAGAAAACTGGCCTGGGTTTTTGAGCTAGAAACCGTTGCTCACATTATGCCTGTTTTGCACTTCAGGCTTTATTATGCACCTCTAAGCAGATAGCAAATATCAAGATAATCTGAATTGGTATGTGGATTTTAGAATATTTTTGTCTTCCTTGTTTCAAGTAATAAGGCTGTGATTACCCTTTAATAAAGGGTTACTCACTTTAATAAAGCAAAAAGCATAAAGCCTGGATTGTTGCTGTTGTTGTAAAGGAGCGAGTGTTGAATGGCACCCAGGGAAGGGATCCGGCTGAAAACTAATCATTCAGTTATCCATCTAAAGGGGCTAAAACCTAAGGAATCAGCAATTGTAGATTAATGCCAGATTAAAACAGCCACAGAACTATGCCTTAATAAAAAAATTCTTTGCTTTTGTTGGAGCGCATCCATAGCTTTACTACAACTTCACAAAACAATATAGGTGATTTGCTCAGAGGTTTTCTCTCAGAGGAAAAAAATCAGAGATTTCCTCAGTTTAGGGGCAGCTGGAGTAGCTGAAGTTTGTGTAGGAAGAAAAGCAGGAAAAGACCCCGACAACCTACAAGGAGTACAAAATGGCACAGAAGTGGTATTGATAAAGCAGTACCTAGCACATACCTTTCTGAATTATATCGCAGGGAGCTCTACTGTTCAAAACAAGGCTTTAGGATGAGAAATTCCAAGAAAGAAGCCAAGGATGAAAGTAAATTATCTGGACTAAACCACATACACTTTATTACTATTTTGCTGTTTTAAGGTTATCTGACTGAAGCTTTGAAACCAAACGAACAATTTGCATTATGTCTTAATCTGAAGATAAAATACAGCTTTACATAGAAAATCTATGTTGAATCCCAACATCTAAATACACGAATTCTCAAGCAGGTCTGTAATAATCTAGTCTGATGTCTAATATGCTGTAAATGACAGAATTTCACCCAGTAATTCTTCCACTGAAAGCAAAAATATGTGATGGAAACTGACTGTACTTTCAAAAGACATTTTTTCTTTCCTCTGAAGATGCCAAATGATAGAGACTTCTCAGACTTTTCTATTTTAATATTAATGCTTCTAATTGTTAAATTTGATCTTTTTTCATTTTTTTTGACGTAATCATTAAAAAAATTGACTGCAGAGGTTTGCTGAGATTACTTATTAATGTCCATGCTGAGAACTGTATTTATTGCTGAGGACTATTTTATTGCTTGCTATATATCTGTACACTTTTAAACAGGCTTATACAACTTCCATACAAAAATTTCATGCAATAATTCTAAGTTTCTTGTTTACAAGATTGCTGATGAATAATGCCTGACTTTGCTAATGTATTTTAGCAAGACAGAACTAATTGGACTGAGTTTCTACATTTCCTTAAGAAGTTATTTTTCTGCTTCCATTTTAAAGAAAATTTTTACTTTCACTCGGTAGGCTTGTCACTAAGAAAAGTTTTGGAGAATAAATTGAATTTCAGGAAACAATATATCATTCCGCCAGTATGATTAATCAGTCATGAGATTCCATTTTTGTAGCTTTTATTGGGAAACTACAGATTTTGCTGCCTTGGACCTGAAAAAAAACATGAGTGCCGTTAGACTGTCACTTCAAAAATGAAGTTGTAGATGGCTATTTCCACTCATAAAACAGAACTAACCAGAAGAGCTTGGTGGTACATTTCTTGACAAACTGTTTAATATCCAACTCTGAGCTCCAGAGAGGAAGGACAACTATTTATCCGGTACATCCATCATGCCCACCTGCCTTGTTAAATATATGATGGGTCTCTCTAATAGCACAGAAAGCAACCTACACTGGTGAAACCAGTAAGGGCCCTGGAAGGAAAATTTGTGACAAAACTCTGGATCACACTAAAAATTGCTAAACCATTCAGTAGAAATCTCTTGGAAAACGTGACAGGATACACCTGTTGAACAGTATTTCTGCATAGGAACTAACAGATCTACTGAACTTCCTTTCACTTGTAATTTGAGCAGTTTAAATCCAGTCCATATGTTGTACAACTGTCACAACTGAGTGCTGCTGGGCACCTAGGGAACTCCTGGAAGTGGAGATGGAACGGTCAGGGGATCACTAAATTCAGATGCTAAATAGCACTGGCAGAACTACACAGGTTGATTTTATTGATCCATTATCATACTTCAAACACTTTTTGCAAATGTTATGTTTCACTTGTATTTTTCTTAAGAAAATGAAGAGTAAGATGGAAGGAAGAAAGTAATAATTTCTGGAAACATGCAAACAGGGTAAAACATCAGATCTCAGTAGCATTAGCTGCTGTATTTATTTTAAGTGGAGCTGGCAGAATATGCTTCAGTGTTTATCATTTACCAACTGGAAATAATAGGTATTTGTAGTAATAAGGGTGACTGATGTATTACCTTTGCATCTGAGCACGTTAAATCTGGTATGACAGTTCAGCATGATAGTGAGTAATAACTTATTGTGAATATTCAGGTTATTAAAATGTATCCTGTGTTGTCTTTCCACACACAAAACCTAATTCAGCATTTAATAAAATGAATGCTGTCTTTCTGAGTGTGACAGCTACACTGTAGATGAAAGACAGTGTTGCAAGAGCTGTCACACATTTCCATCACATGCTAGCAGAGGTTGGAACATCTTGACTGAAGACCTCTTATTTACAGAAAGCCAGTGAATCATATTTTCTGCAGTTCTAGTACTGCTTTTTTCATTTTGCATTCGAATACAACTTAATCTTTTACTAGCAGTTATGTTACAGAGAATGAAATCAAGAGAAACAAAAAGCTCAAAAATCCAGATTTATTCAGGTATCCATTTTCATGCAGTCTTGAAGAAGAGACCAAAGTTCAAATCCAAAGAACTGCCTGACTTATAAATGCACTGATCTAAGCTTGGGGAAGGGCAATATTTGTGAAGAAACACAAGTTGATACTTTAGGAACTTTTAAATAGTCCTATTCTTGATTAAGGGACCAAAGTACTTTTAGAATGAGCACAGTAACATCATATTTTTGAACTCCATGGTGGAACCTGTAAATCTAAGCCAAATATTTTGGCTCCCTACAAAATGCTTCCACGTGAGAGTCTAGTCAACTTTATATTGGATACAACTGGTCTGACTAAAGCTGGAATCCTGAACAAAAAGAGTTAACAACAGGAAAAACTAAAGTTGATATCAAATTTTTAATTTCACCATGCTTCACTGTGTTTATTGGCCTTCACAAAGCGTCACATTGAAATGGTTCTGTTCTTCACTTCAGCTATTGCATTCAGAGGAAAGAACACTGCACTGAGCCGTATAAATATGCCTTTAGGCACTCAGAGCTTAGTCCTGGTCCCTTCAGTGCCGCTTTCCTCCTTCAAGAAAATGCAGAGTCACTGTGCTCTATGCTATTTTAAGAGTAGACATTCTCCGTCTCTCCTGTCAAAATTTTTCTACTTCATGTGAAATGTTTAAAGAGACACTTTTTAAGTACAGTGCTCAGGGCACCAACCTGGAGGAAGTGGAAATATTCTTTGGGACAGTGCCTGGAGCCCAGGAGGTGTTCTCACGACAAGGCTCAGAAATGCTCCCCTTGGCTCCACAGCACCTACAATCCTGAACACGCAGGGTGCCTCTACATTAGTGACCGAGCATGCACCAGGTGCTCTCCTTAGGTGTGAAGTCATCTTGTATCCATCTTGGAGCCTTGTAGTGGGCACTGAAGGACACCACTGGTGTGCTCAGAGCAGGTTCTCTCCTCATGGATCTGAGGACAGGGTCATGCACCAGGGTGTCAACTACAGCACCTCGCTGTCGGTGTGGAACGAGGCCCTCCAGCAGCAAGCTCTCTGCACACATGCTACGTGCACTGAGGACTGGCAGCAGGTGCAAACCTCTTTGCCAATAAAGATGCAATGGGGACATCTAGCCCTAGAATCATATTATCCTGCAACAACAATGAATTGCAGCAGAGAGCATCCTATCCCGCCCTCTTAGCCATTTAATGTTTCAGGACACATACCAATTTTAACTAGGATTTATGAACAATTAATCCCTATGGACAAACAACTGTTTCTAGGACAATTCTTTAACCTTCCTATGCTCTGGTTGCCCAAGACCAGATACTGGATTATATGCACCAGAGGTACAATCTAGAAAGTCCTTAGCCTTGTCATTTGTGCTGCCACTCTACCACCCTTTGATGGACACATTTCTATTCTTATTTAATCAATAGTCTAATAATTCTGCCACAGATTGAGTTGGACTGTGTTGCTGTGCTGCTGAACAGTAAAATCAACTAATAATAAACCCAAAGTGAAAAAATGAGTATAAATCTCTTCTTGTAATAATGTAGTTAGATTCAGGAAGAGACAGTGATCTTAGCATTACAATCATTTTTTTCCCTGTTTTGTTTTTTTCCATTTATGCTTACCAATCACATGAAAAAGAAACAGACAAGCTTATTCAAAGTTGATTTTTTTTTAAATGCCTTGCTCCTGATGAGTAATGATGACAGTCATTTATAATCGGTGGAGACTGCGAGGGCAAAGTGCCAAAGTATTGAGGCAGTGGACAATGTAGTGACAGCCAGATGTCCTAACCTGAACCTAAGTTTGGTTGATTTTGCCAACACTACAAGTTCCACTCTATAAATCCTGTAACATTCATGAAAATATTTGACTTCCACTGCAAATTCATTCGACAGGATCAGCCAGGCCAAAAGAGCCCTGTTCTTTTTTGTACTTTTCAAAAACAGATTCCTGTGGCAACTTTTAAGCTCTGTAAGTGTGTATGTAGGTGTGTGTGCACATAAACACAAACAAATTTATACACATTTATACACACACCTGCATTCTGCAAGGGAATTCAAAATGTACCTCTTTAGAAAAAGAGGAGGGAAGAAACGACACTGGCCAAAAAACATACTGACCAACCAAATGAAAAAAAACAAAAACAAACAAACAAAAAAAACCCTACAAAACCAACCAAACCAAAATGAGGATTAGGATGGTAAAGCTTGATTTCTCTGAACACTGACACGAGGGTGTGAAAGGCCAAATATTGATACCCACTGCCTTGAGAATTTCAGGCTTTTTCTTCAGAAAGCATTCACGACCAAGGGCTCAGATACTCATAGAGCATCACTGTGGATATGGTGCAAAATAAGGCTCAAATTTTGCAATGCAAGAGGCATTAGGGAGCGGACAGGGCAAAGATAAACCTGCTCCCTCAGTGGCAGCTGCCTCTCGCCCATCACCTTACAGAGCTATGTCCGTACTGAGGCAAAACCCATGCCACTTCACCTACGGTCATAACTTATTTGCTGAAAGGCTTCTTACCGATATAGCTTATGCATTAGAGTAGCTGAATCCAAAGAGACATAGACGTAAATAACTCCTCTTCAAGTTATTAAGGTCACAACATGGTATCTCACAAGTCTGTACAGATGCAATAATAGGCCTCCATTTCTGGGAAACATTCTTAGTATATATGAGACATAGGGAAAAAATGACGTTTAGCTGAGGTGTTAGATATTATTCAGTGGCACTGCTTCTGAACACTGACTTGGGATATTTGCTTAGCCTTAAAATAAGGCAGAAAAACACATTTGCATTCCTCCCAAGCTACTGTATAAATCAAAGCCTCAGGGGAACCTAAGTGCCAATATTCCCTGATACCAGTTCATTGGCACCTTTCTTCCTATAACTTTCCTGCTTTCCCTTTAAGGACTTATTTTCATGTCATTATTCAACAGCAATACTCCGACTCCATCATTTTCCTCTTATGTCAATGCCAAATATTAATCGTCTGTGACCTTACTCCAAGGATTTCAAAACATTTAAAAATATTTTTGCATTATATCTTGGATAAGTTCCTGAGCAGTGGCATTATCCCTACCTTACTTGAAACACAAGTGAAACGTAGATTAATTAAATTTTCTTTAAAACATGTCTTGGTTAATTAGCAGCCTCACAAGGGAAGAGGGAGAAATTGTAAAATCCTGGCTCCTTTATTTGCTTCAAATGCAAGGCCACCTTTCCTCACTGTTGTACTGCATAGCGCGAGTCTTTCCCACAGGCACATATGTTTTGTTTGTATAGAAAAGCTTTTCTCTATCAGCTTCCTCCATGGGAGCTTGTGGAAAAACGCAGAGATGGAGGAGAATGGGGGACCAAGCACACCAGAGCCTTGACAGATTTCAGGAAAACATATTCCTTGAACTGGAGGGTGGAAAGTTGAATTTTTCCACTTCTTTCCAGTGTGGTAACCGGGATAGCAATGACAGAACCAATGCTACAAGACTTTTTTTTTTTTAATTTATTCTACATATAAGACATTCATTTTACAAGAACATTTGGCACCATCTTTTCTCTGTGCTACTCACTGTCCTCCTGATTCCTAAATTCATGTTTATAACATCCCTGATTGCTGCAACCATTTTTTCCATCTTCCCTAGAAAAAATGTTCTTTAGCTGGAGCCTGTGACTGGATAGGAAACACACACTATCCTTTTATTTTGACTTGATGTCTGAGGCTTGTGGAAATAATTCAGCACTTGGTTTCAAAAGATAAGAAACCATTGGCAAACAAGCAGAAATAAGGATTTTTTTATGATGTGGTTCACTACCATGACACAATAAGAACAGTTTCAAGGAAAGGATAAACTGACCTTAATAAAAAAAAAAATTAAGTAAGCAGTGCATGGTTATGCCACACTCTATAAACAAGTGTGCAAATAGATTTATTCTAGATTACATTCCAAACTCAAATTTGTTTACTTTTTCATAAACCCTGAAATGTCTTGGTCTAGATGAAATTATACTTTATATCTGTTTGAGAATAGTTAAAAGAGGGACATTAATACTTGCTACTTATATTGTGAAATGCTGAAAGTTTTGCCCAAATCTTGAATTAAATGAAATTTGCAAATTCATCATACTATTAGGTATGAAAATAGGCATTATAATAACACCTGGACCACCCATTGGCATTAATATTTTACAATAAAACTTCTACATATAAAATTAAATTTTAATTTTGAAACAGTCTCTAATCTGAGAAAATAGTCTTATACAATACTTAAAAAGAATCCCCAAATATACAGTAAAATTAAAGCAATATACATAAAATTTAAGCATTTACAAGATGGACCACCCACCTACTGTAAGCTCAAGAGCAAAAAATTTAGAAAAGACAACTGAGGTTTATTTGAATACCTACCAAAAGCTGTCCAGCAAAACAGATAAAAAGGATGAAGGAAAGCAAGAGGAATGCAGCCCCAAATGAAATTCCAAGAATTGATGTTCTACAAGAAATGAGAAAACATATATTGATTTGTGACACTTCTGTAGCAAGACTTTTTTTGTATAGAGTGTTGATAAAGTTATGAAAAATTACCATGTGTAAGCTACAATTTACAAACATCAAAACCACAGAAAAACAAATCCAGTTCTTACTAGAATGACAGGCCTTTTCCCTGCCATTTTTGATTTTCTAATCTCACACATATAGAAACAAAGCTATTAAGAAAACCTCATTAAATATACATACATACTTAAATATATATATATATGCATATAAAATATATTTTTAATCTCAGGAATGCTTGAATTGGCTTTATTTCTCATTTTGCAAAACTATTACCATGGGCAGATATTAATTTCCATACAAGTCATTTAAAAGGCAGAATGCATTAAGGGCAGCAATGTTTTTTTTTAACTTTAGAAAGCTTGCATTGAAAAAGAATCTTATTGCTAGCTTTTTGCTGCTGATTTCATAACAACTTAAGCATCTACTAGATTTCCAGTATTAACTTGTTGTAGCAGTGGGCATTGGCCCCAAAAGCTGGAAATTTAGTAGCACTGGGACAACAATGTCCTGTTGTATGTGTCTCACAGCTGGAACCTGGGATATCTGCGATGCTGCAGTCTCTCCTTCAGCAAGGACCCGAATTTAGAGACCGCTCTTTCATGAGCAGGTAGGGATTTGACACCTCTGAGATCTCATTTTGTATAAAATTTGGCTGTCTGGTCAGTAGACTCTGACGTATCAGAGGACAGGATGCACGATAGGAAAGAAGACTAAACACCATGAAGAATATAAAACACCACCAACAGCAACAAAATTTCAAATACAAAAAAACAGTTAAGCGTAGGCTATAGTCTTCCTCAAATCATCCTCACTCAGCTCAGCATTCTAACTTAACTTTTTCCTGTGTATTACAAATAGGAAAATCTAGCCAAAATAGCATCTCTGGATTCTCAGTAAGCAGAGACAGGGATGCTGAAACAACCGACCTGTGCATTAATTCTCTAAATACAATGGATATCTCTCCATATGAATACCACAGTAAATGGCAATTGCTCCACGAAGCACCATACGCAAGCTACATGCTACAACCGCCAAGGAGAAAGCAGGGGGACCTAATGTTGTTTAATGCAGGCCAAGAGGGGTGGGCTGCTCTGCATTGGCTGTGTTGTTTAAGCAACGGAACCAGAGGCAGTCATCAAGTCCCTCACCTGAGCATCTGTTTCCCATTTTAACCACAGATTTGACAGAACTGCAGAATTCAAAAGTATCTCTCGACTCCTTTGAGTGCCAGCAAATATCTTACTTTAGCAAACATGATCTGCTGGAGATACCGGCATGCAGTTTTTGAAATAAGCTTTATACCCCTTGGTTTTTTCCACAAAACCATAATAAATGTTACATTTTAAGTTAGCGCCTCCATGAACATATGAATCAGAATTAAAATATATTTTTAATAAAAGCATATGTCTGCTTCATTTGAATCCCATTTGAATTGAAATATACATGTTTTAGAAATTATAATACTAAAGATTAAGAGCAGAATTTGGATCCATTTCCACAGATTACGTACAAACATTGGAAAATATTGTGATCTGTTTTAACAACAGTGTTACAAAAGCTGTTTTCAGGAAAGAACAAAAAAAGCATTAACTTCATAAACCAATTTGATGCCATCCTGCTGCCATTAAAAGCATTTTGGAGAGTAATTTATGAGCTTCCCTGCCAATCATCCAGAGAACCTTCATTCGCGGATGAAAAACAAACATCTGCTAATTCCCAGCATATTTTCATCTTGAAACAGCCCTTTCTCTATGAGTTACTTGAAAATTATTATTGCTGTTGAATATATGTTTGCCGAGAATTCCTTGTTGCTGCTGAGGCTTTGAGCAGTATATCAGCATATGTAAAAGTACAGTTTCTACTCTTAAGAATTCAGCATCTAGTAAATGACAGAAGAGGTGAAAGAAAAGGAATATAATTAATCTGCACATTTTTTACACATGTAAACACTTGCAATCATAAATGTCCTTCAGTAAGATTCAAATAACCATGCCTGCATTTCCAATTATTGTTATGCTATCACAAATAGATTAGATGATACACAAAAGAAACCTGCCCAATGCAAGAAGTGTTTCACCACAAGAATGGCCTTTTGGGTCGAGTTTGAAGAGCATCTTTGTGCAAGAAGACAGGAAGATCTTTGTGAGAGAAACTGGAGAGTAAGAGAAATGAAGTGAAAGCACTGAGTGAAGAGAGCTTATACAAACTGGTTATGATCACGCAGGCTAAGCAATAGGCAGAAAAAAATCTTTGTGGCTATGTTTTATATGGATTGTCACAGATCAGTGGTGGCATCAGGGTGTCAGGAAAAAAAATTACATACTGAAGTGAACAACATCAAGATTTTGAGTATCTGGATAAAGAGAAAAGTTTTGAGGATAAAGACCAGGAAAAATGGTATCTTAACATATACAGTTGAGTAGTGATTACAGAAAAAAAAACCCCCACAAATGTAAGCTTTTCATTTCCCTGCCACCAGCACCGCCTCTTTTCTGGGCAGAGAGTAGGACTCTGGTTTCAGTTATGTTGACACAGTTTCATGTTGCTCCTAGAAGGAAAGAATTGGGAGGAAGGTGCCAAAATGGGAAGCAAAACACTGAAAATTAACAGCCAGCATAAATAAGTCTCGCTTGAGGCAACGACTGCAGAAAAGCCATAACATGCCTTTGTGTTTGCCACTGGCAGACTATGTGTGCTCAGTAACTGCACAGCACTTCACAGTAAACTAATCTTGCCTTTATTGCACAGAGCCACCTGATGCATCGCATCCATAAAACTCCTTTTGAGGAGTTCAGGGAAACCATTTTGTCGAAAAAGCACTTAGCACCCCATAAGTCAGCTAACTTTTTGCTTAACTGGCCTCTTCCTATGCTTGAAGGAACGCCCTCATTTCTGAAAGCTCTCTTCTGTGCCCCACGGAGAACCCCACACGGCAAGCCTTAGCAATAACTGCACAGGGACAGAGCTTTTAACTGAGGACATGATACAAGAAATCCCCAGGTTTCAGATACTTGCAAGTCTAACTAATTTGTGATCTTGGATATCCTTCTCATAGTACTCTGCTTTCATCAGGAAAATTCTATTGTCAGTAATCAATTTTTATGAGGTGGCATGAGAGTGGAAAAAAAATTGTATTTACACATACTAACCTCTTGTTGGTAACATTTCTACTGCAAAAGTAATGATTCCCTGTGAAGATAAAGATGTTGAAAGACAGAAAACAGAAGATATTCTTTCTACACTCATGTAATTTCTAGGGAAGTGACTTATGGCACACTTGCCTTAAGAGGGCATAGCATATTTCCTTTTCTTGATAGGAAATTAATATTCATGTTTTTAACAGTTTGACTGCATATTCTCTTGAGGGGGAAAAATATATATACATGACAATACTGAATTTAGACTTTTTTGGTATTTAACAGTAGCTATACCTTTCTTGATCTGGATGATGCTTTCACTAAGCCCCCAGTGGATTCAGTGAGTATGTTGACTAATGTATGGCACCTTCATTGTTTAGAAAAATCATGTGAGTATTATATTATATATATAATGAATATATATGTGAGTATTCTATATATTTTATACATAAAATCAGATGGAGCAGAAAAATAGCTAGGAAGGGTGATTTTCTTTGTCTATTTCTTGTATTTTACATGATCGCTTTCAGACAAAGTTCCTAGGTAGTACATCTCCCATGAAGAAATTCAGCTGTGCCTGATTAGACATAGTATGTTAATGCCTCCTAAACATCTGCCATAGGTAGGCATGACTTAGGACAAAAAGATATAATTTCTTTAACATAGCAGCCTCAGAGAGCAAAGCCTTGGGAAGAATCTTCAATGCAGCCCCTACTGATTCCTCACTTGGGGAGCACAAGGAGTATCTCCCAGTCAATGTGAACATATTCCCAGCTATTTAGCAGTGTGTGTTTCAAAAAACATTTTAATCAAACTACATAAAGGTGAGATTGCTGTGAATTACCAGCGATATTTCTGGTAAGCCAGCCAAGAAGCCCCTGAAGGCCTGTTCTGAGGAAACGTAATGACTGAGATTTGCTGGCATCTTAATGTCATGATGCAGACCTACTCCTCCTGACATCTCTCACCCCAAGCTATTGTTTACTTGATTACATTTACATTTACTCCTTTGCGTAAGAAGTTTGTTTATTATGAACACACCACATCAGCTTATCTACCCCAGGAAAAATAAAACATTAACAGATGATTTCAACATTGAAATATGTGTCTCATGATCTTGGAAATATTTATTATATACTTGCAACGTGCTGGATGTTACTCACCAAATATCCCCAAATTTACTTTAAAGCAGCAGGCGGTGTGACTGCAGAGAAATCAATGCTAGTATACTGCTGCAAAACTAGACTAATGGAATACTGAATCAATAAAACCACTGACAGATGTAGTTTCTCTCTGTCCTCATTACATCATCATTTTAAACTACTGTACAATTTTTGGACAAAAAGAAAAAGGCCGGATAGTCTTTTAAACTATGAATTTTTGGTCTTTGCTACAAAGAGAAAACATTTGTATCACTAGAATACATTCACAAGTTATATTTGCAATGACTACATGCGACCTTTTTTTGCGGGTGCAAAACTGAAATTAACTGACAACAAGAGCTGCTAACAGCCTAGCCTTTTCCTTTGCCATTAATATTACTTCGTAATTACAGACAAGTAGCTAGCCATGTGCCTTCTTGATTTATAAGTGTGCAATAATGTAAATAAAAATAAAAAATTAAAAAATAAAAACTGTTAAAAATTAAAAAAAATAAAAATAACACCTTATTTTTTATAGGCTCTTTAAAATATAGGTTGAAAGCAAGAAAAACACCAAAGAGTTTATACTGTGTTTTTGTTACAATATGGAATGCTTTCTGAAAGACAATGAATAAGTACACTCCAATAAGCAACACATGTACAAACGGTACATATTGAAGATAATTTTACTTTCCAAGGAAAGCATTTACATACAGCAGTGATTTTGAACTCTTTTTGGATTTGTGGGCCCCCAACATTTTTCCAGCAGAGATGCAGACTGCCTGCTTTTCTTTCTTCCATTTTTGCATCTCTGATTTCACAGATCCCTTGAAGCTGAAAACCATTAATGTAGCTAATATCTGATTTTATACTCTTGCTTTTACAGTTTAATATCTAACCCTATAAATGTTTTGTTCTGATGTTTATAAGAGAAGATCATGTAATATTAGCCTTTGCAGGTTGAAGGACATTTTTCATAGTTCAATAAAGTTCCTTAGAGTTGATTAATTTCAAGTACCTGATAAATTTTATTGAAACACACATTTTATTTAAGGGACATAATAAGGATAGAGCAAAATGAGCATCCTCCTACTTCTATGCATAAATGAAATAAGGCTATGAAATAAGTCCATGAATTAGACCAAAAAGTCATTCTCACTATGGAAATCAAATTAGAAATTATTATGTCATTTATAGAGTAGATAGAAGCAGATTCATAAATCACAATGCTGGAAAGGACTTGTCAGATCCATGTTTGTTTTTTGGCATATCACAAACAAAGAATTTCCTCAAATTAATTCCTGTACTAATCAAAATACAGTGTGAGTTTATAAAATATATATTCACTGTGCAAAATGACAAATAAAAATCACTGTGAAAAATGACAATAAAACCAGCTTTAAATTCTTATTTTGCAATGGTAAATCCTAAAGTCAGACTCAACCATGTGCACGATAGTGCTGAACTCATGTAAGTGTGTTCCTTTGTGGACTGTGTCTCAGCACTGGCAACTAGCTAGGAAACCCTCTGCGAAGGAAACACTTTCACATCTGAATAGAAGTCCAGAACACTTTATATATGTTATAAAACATGCCTGCAATATGTAAAGTCAATTTATAATGAACTAACAGTTCCTTCTGGGCTTGAATTCAAGTGGGAGTCGGTACTTCAACACCAGACCAATCAATCAACTGAGGTTAAAAATACTGCTTCCAAAAGCACTGCAAGACTATGACTGTAGAAACATTATAATCACAGAAAATATACAATGTTGCCTTTGGAAACAATTATTATGAAACCAATATCAATTTTCCACTAAATAAATACTCAACATCAACATTCCATTTGAAGTAGACTAATAAAATATTGTTTAGTTGCTTCGTGTTAAAATTGATTCCAAACTATCTTCCATTTTTTTGGCCTCTCTATGATATGCACAGATGGAAAGAATAGCTAATTTGTACACACAAATAAAAATCAGCTTACAATTTTTCCCACAATCTCACATAAATAAATTCTGATAGCAATAACTATTTCAGCATATTGAATTTTAAAATTAATTTTAAAAAGATAGATTTTACTTTATATATAGTAATGCTCCGTTGGTACGCACGATGGAACAGTGCTAGCACAGTAATGTATGTTAAAGATGTTTTATTAATCACAGTCCCAATTCTGCAATCCATTTTGTCCCACTTTAACATCCAATTGTCCCCTTATTTTGTGTAATCTTAGTCACAGAAACTTATAGCAAGTATTACTTTTTCTATATATATGAATTTCATTCCTGTCCTTGTCCCACATTTTTAAATACAAACAGAAAAACTAAAAGCAATCAAGAACTGATGCTAACACTTGGACACCAAGCTATGATAATATTTAAAATTAGAAACAAGCATAACTTTGAAAGTGAGCTGAAATTCTCATTCTTATCTGTTCAATTCCATTTCCATGAATTAACCTTTGTAATCTGACATTCCTAAATTTTAAACTTTTATATTATTATTTTTTACATTAATGAACAAATATACATAGGCATGAGTAAATATTAAGACCATTAAATACCACTTACTTTGGCAATACCAGAATCTGCACAACAAAAATGCAGAAGAATATGAGACAGGCACAAGTCACATAATACTTAAACGCAGGCAGAGTAGTTGCTCGATACTAGAAAAAGAATGAGCACATGTTAAATATACAGTTGCCAAAACAGATAAAACATCACTTAGCTGAAATACCAGCTTAAAAAAGCAGATCTGTATAGGCAATTTTTAGCAACAGTGAATTTCTTGTTGTTCAGTAACTCTTCTATCAACCCACATGGGGCTGGGGATGATGAGGCATCATACTGAATCCTTCCACTCCTTGAAGAACAGCTTACATAGCCAGGTGAAATGGTTATGTATTGCACCTGCCACAGGATTATCCCAAATTCATCATAAGAGGTTTAATTAAAAAAATAGTGAAAGCAAATAAAATATATTTTTCCATTTTCAAGAATGGCTGACAGTCCTTGGCTGACTTCAAGTTTCTAAGTAATTAATTCTCCATATCTAATTTTAAGCTAAGAATAAAAACTTAGTTATAAGAAACTGTAACAGTCATCTGGACAAGAAACTTCCAAGCACATGAACCAACTACATGTATACTATTTCCATGAGGACAGCTAGCAATAATACCTATATTAATTAAGGTTATATTATTACTTCAATTAAAATATTTTATGCCTGTTTTAAAAGGCCTTACATGTCCACTGATACTAGTAGACAGTTGATATTCTTAGGAGAGAGTCAATTTGCCCAGTTTTGTCATGACGATAATTCTACATATAAATCTCTAATTAGCCTATCCAGAAAGATAAGAATTGAGCTATTAATTATTTATTAGAATTGCTCTGTTATTTGAGGTAGATATGTCCAGATTGAAACCAGTCAAGTACTCAAAAGGAAATGACCTAAGTATTGACTTTTTTAATAGGGTAAGAGTTTAAGAGCTGATTATTAAAAAAATAATTTAGCAAAGAATATTTTCACAAAGTGCTTAATATGCAAACCTCATAAACGGGACGTGCATGAGCCGCGCTTTCTAACGGCAAGCTCACAGCTGTGTCTTTGTGCTCAGTGCCAAGTTCGGCCCTTGAAACTGGTGCACAAAACTTTACATGAACACGGCTGAATAAAGCTTAGCACCCAGCAGCCTTTTTTTCACTTCCGAATTCTGTGACAAATCAAAAGCAATTCTTGTCACATACCCACATGAATTCCAAGGCACACACGACTGTGCTTAATGCGTATTTTTTTGTTCCAGCTGTTGAACAAGTGTGTTGTATCTTAACAGTCTTACTCAACAATTTTGGACCTTCACCTGCTGTCAAAATCTCATAAAATTCTGACCAACTTGTGAATTAATTCCCATGTTCCATGCTTCTCTAGACAGCTCCCAATGAAGTCATGCAACCGACTCCTCAAGTTAAATAATTATTTTACTTTATTACCTTGCTTTACTTTCAGGTCCTGCAGGACCTGAAAAGCTCCTGTTTAAATCAAAGTCAAGCTTCCCACTGAGATCTTTTAAGTCAAGACTGGACTGGTGAGTCATTGCAAGGAATTAAAGAAAGGCATTAAAAAGCCAGATCTGAAAAGAACAATTAGTTCTTTGCCTCACAAGCATGCTACAGTCTAAAAGAGACCATAGTCCTACAGGGCACATCTACACAGCTAAATAACTCAGTTCCCTGATTTTCTCCGAAGTCCTCATTCCCTGACTGTCCAAAGTGTGATGGTGACTGTCCACATGTGATGCTTTACTCCCAAGTTCTCTTTTAGAGTTAGTCAATTAGTACCCTTCAAATTAAAATCTGAATGTGCTCCTGGGGTGCATTCACTCCAGGTAGTGCACTCCCTAAACACTACAGATCCACACCGGGTCTAGTTTCTTCTCTCTTAAGTCACCTCTACACAGTCTCCACAAGCCTTGATACTTTAAGAGCATGCAACATGTTCCTTTGGCCCTCCCCTATACCAACACCATTCAGCTGAGCTATGAGAAAACCCAAAGGTGATTTCAGATGCTTTGAACTGCAAGATACTTGTAGAAATTATTAATTATGTCTTGGAGCACCATGTGGGGCCTAGAGGATACTTAAACTTATGGTATGCAGTGTGAATCCAACCAGACTGGTTTAGAGAGGGTTAACCCTCTGCATCAGGTGGCCTAGGATCACTTCCATGAGCGGTGTGGACCCAGATGTTTCTTCCATCCCTGCACAAAAGCAAAGAATAGTTCCTTTCCCCCAAAACGTTGTTCTCAGGTCACAGAGGGATCAACCACACACACAATACTAGAAGCAGCGATCCAGCAAGGTAGATTCAATCAGCCAATAAGAAAAGTAGAAGATAAGAGCAAATCCTGCATTTCCCCTCTTTCTGGGGCCTAGACTGTGTTTGAACTACTGGAAGGCACCTTCAGTCCTCTCCAGATTCACTGCTGTGAAAACTATTGCAGAACTAGGTCTCTAAGTCATTTCCTTCAAAAAACCTTAATCTCCTCCCCTTTTTAAAAAATAGGACAGTAGAAAAAGAGTGTGGTAATGCTTCCTCTACGCCTGTTCTCATCAGGTTCATTCATTTATTCAGCCAGCTGGAGACAAACCTATCTCTCACTCTCCTGAAGGGCACCTTAACGGCCCAGCTACTGGTTGTCCTGTGCTGATGGGGAAAAGGAAAGAGGCAGTCTTCCTGAAGAAGCTTTGTAATGTCTAAAAACAAACTCAAGATTCAAAAGGCCTTTGAAGAATGAAAAGAAAAGGCTTAACTTTCTAGGCTAGTGGTCAGGATAAACACCTAAAAAGGCGGGATCTTTCATTCTGATCATTACTCCAAGCACTGCAAACACTACCATTTACCCTGTCTGCACATAAAAGTATCAAACATGTTTTAACAAACATATGTGTCATAAAAACACTTAGTGTTGCATCCAAGGCAGATGGGCTTTTTTTTAAGCAATATTTACAGTACTATGTCCTTGGAATGATTGTGAGTGTCAAGCTCCTATGGAGAAAACTAACGAGCAACTGAAATCATTACAAGACTATCACTATGGCAGGTTGAGTCTTTGAGACATGCCAAAAGAAGAAAAAAAAGAAAGCAGAAACAGTAGACTTAAGCAAATGGCCTTTGAGGATGTAGGTGATGGACCTGTGTATCTCTGGAATCCATTGCTCCTGTTACACCAGATCTGACTGTCACACCTGCCCTCCACTTCTGTGAGATTATGAAAATTTCAAGAAATTCAAGTGAATTGTAGAGCACTTTAAAAATTGCCCTGGAAGGGGGAAAGGGTTCTCAAACCTTATACTCATGACATTTCTTTCACAAATGAGCTAAAATATTACTGTAACCTTTAAAAGAACTGCAGGACAGGCACTGAGGCCAAGGCTCTGTTACAAATGCATGGGATACAGGCCTCCTTTAGGATGAGGCAGAGCAGGAAGCAACTGTGAACCTCTGCTGAAAATAACTTACCTCTTTTTCCAGAGTTTTATTATAGAAAAGAAGTGATATTCTCTGAATGTCTTCAGATTTAAGCCACTGCCTAGAAGGGAAAAGGAAATATAACAGAACATTACAACTGACACAAGAATAGAGTAGAATCGTCTTTTTATATTACTGAAAAGCAGTAGAATAAGAAAATAATTTTGAAGAAAGCAAGTTCTTGTGTATTCTAACACATATAGTGAATCACGCTGACAATAAAACAGGATCTGACAACTCCCAACTTCCTTTTGTCTTCTATTGCTAAAGAATATATGAAAGAAAAGCTCAAATGATCCATTTTTATGTGGACCACTCACTAGGGCAATCAAGGGATAGATTTATATGATGTACTGCTGACACGGACATTCCACTTGTCTCCAAAATCCTGTAGTATATCAAGCGCACAGAAGAGAACCTAAGAAAAGGACAGTCCTTCATAAGGTACCTTTATAAGGCACATTGTCACAATATACAAGAATGACAGGTAAATTAGACTTTATGGACTCCTATCCTATTCCAAATCTGAGTATAAAAAACATAATTAAAAGAGTGGAGCGATTCTGTTTTTGAGTTAAATTAGTCTCCTGACTGTGACTCCTGTCTTCTAGTTGTAGCTTTTGATTTTTTTACTGATTATAGAGACCTCTTCTCTGCTTAAAGTTGAGAAATGCAAAATAGAATAAGCAGTTGCAGTGAAATGATAAGTCTATTTTAAAATGAGTGAATCTTGACAAAATCTTGACATAACACCTTTTCATGAAACAAAATGTTCCAATATGAAAGTCTACATTTATTTTAATAGGCACTTGAAAAGAAACAGAGTATTTAAATTTGGGGGGGTTGAGTGGCTTGAACTTGAAGGGGACTAGAGAAATTTTTAGAAAACATAGCATGTAAACAGCCTCTTTCTGATAACATGCAACTTCTGAGCTTGAACAGTAATAACAGGGTTTGAGATGTTTTTTGCAGCCTTTCCAGCTATAACTCTAAATTAGGTTCTAAGCTAGTACTGTAGCTAACATGTTTTCTAAGCAAAAAGGAAAGTCTCCATTGACAGATGGCGATGCAAATAAGTAGCAATAATGAACCACAGTAGGAGAAAAAACCATCCTAAATTAAGAACTTGGGAGAACAGGAATGGACAAAGTGGCATTGTAAGATGTTAGCTTTGACTCGTGAAACATAAAATAATTTTCTTTCCAAGAAGACCACCCCTCTTCCTGTGCACTGCTGCCTCAACTTATCCATTTCACTATCAAAAGGGGCTAAAAATATATTCAGCCCTAGGGATGCTTAATTCAAAAATATATTTTTCAGTTTGATGTGAAACAGTTCACGTCTACATCTGATTGTAGTTAGGAGACTCTGAGAAGAAAAAGGGTTGATAGGGGGTTGTCCATACAGCATGGTAGTTCTGTGTGCAGAGCTACTCCCAAAGGCCAAATTTGGCCTGTAGACATTCGATCGCATGTGAAGTCACTAATGCCACTTACAGTAAAGGCTGTCCTGTACTGCCCATTACTAGCTCACATTTTCAGGAGCTTTTAGTTCTACTAAGAAGACTGCTAAAACGATACTGGTTCCATCCCTATTAAAGTAGTTGTAAAGATACCAAGGAAGCTTTAGTAACTCCATATTTTTGCCCTGCAATTTTGATTTTTCGATCGTCCTGTGTTCACAGATCCAGCCTTTGCTGCTTTTGTGAGAAAAGGCTAACTTTTGACTAACCCTGGGCTTGGAAAATCTCAGTTTCACAAACACTCAGCAGAGATTTCTCACTTCAGTAAAGAAGTTTTCAGAATATCCCACTTTCAGAGAACATTTCCCACCTTTTCACAAATTCCTGTTTCCCAACTAGACTTCACATATACAGTTTCTGAAGGGAATGAGGAAGCTGCATGCTCAGCTTCCATACAACTGCTGCTCTCAGCTGTCTTTATTGCCAGCACCAGAAATAAAAACGAAAGACATCACCAATCTGTAGTGTCAGAACTTTTCTATAGTCGAATCTCCAGGCACGATGAAGAAAGAGGAAGAAGCATGACCTCCATCACAGAAGGGTAAGCAAGACTCAGAGAGAAGGTTTTGTGGGACTGGAAAGTGGATGAAGCAAGAAGATAGGGAAAGGAGTAGCCAGAAGACAGGGAAAGCAGTGAGAGCAAACAGAAGCATTAAGTAGAGGTGCTGATAGGTCTGAGATGAAGGAGAGAGTATCATACAAACAAATGGAAGTGGAGAATAAGTACAGACAGAGGGGCACAAAGACGCATACCTTTGGCATGGAGATAAGGACAGAACAATCCATAATTACTGCACAACGCCCTACTTAGCCTAAAAGTTACTGAATTATCTGCAAGGATGTGGGAATATAACATCTGGAAAGCTAAATACCAAATTTCTGCTTAAATTCTTCAATTCGGGGAACAACACAGACAGGCAACAAAATTCTGCCTGTATTCCTGTGTCACTTGGCTAGATAGGCTTTGTCTGATGGACAGCGTCCAGCCTGAGGTTCAGCACAGAACACAGCAGCTGCACTGACTCAGATAAAAAATATCAAAGGAAAGAGATAGTGTGTCTTTAACACAGTAACTGACTTTTCAGATAACCTCAGTTTAACCCTGTCTCTGGGTATATATTAAGTTATCAGATTCCAGTCTGTCCATCACACTTTCTATGAAAGTTCCCTGATCACCAGGGTACACAGTGGCATGGCCAGGGCTACTCATCCCCTCCTCCGGAGGACAGGCACTTTGCTGCCAGGAATACAATGATCAAGGTACTGGGAAAAGAATTAAAAAAAAAAAAAAAAGGAAAAATATGAGTTTCTTCACAGGTTTTCTTGAAAGTTTGATTCATGATTCACAAAAAGTAACAGATTTAGCTTCACAGCCACTCCATCAGATTAGCTGACAGTATTATTTTCATTTTACAGCTGAAAAACTGAGGTACAGAAAAAAAAAAGGCACAATTGCATAAAAAAATCATATTTTATGTCCCAAATTTAGGAAATCTTTAGGACATCTTCTACCTATTTTTTCTGAGTATTTAGCATCCATGTAGTTAAAATATTATTGGATTAACTTGCTGTTTGGGGCATCAGCACATCTGTAAATTTGCTCCCTGGTACACAATTGAATAATCTGGTTTAAGTGAACCATTCAGTAAATCAAGACAGAGATAGACAGAGAATCTAGTTTTGGAAGGTGGCATTCAGCCTCTCTGATATAGGAATTCATTCCTTATCTTTCTGCTGTTCCCCACATAATTCACAAAAAGCACATCAACTTTTGTAGCAATCGCTTTTATCATATGAATCTCCTTTATCCTCAATCTTCTCTGAGTTTTATGCTCTAATAAGGTAATACAGGGATTCTCTGGGATAAAAGAAAGCCCAGTATGGTCATAATAATACTTTATGCTTATGTGCAAGGTGCCTTATTTTTGACATTGAACCATTGTTTTTATAGTGCACTTATCATAGCAAGTGTACCTGAAAACAAATAAAAACTGCAAAAATGTATATAGCTGTTTTAGGCAAGTCTAGCAAAATCAAAAAGCTTTGCCTATCAGAAAACTTACTTCCTTTCATTGAATTCTTTTTATGACCTATAAATATCAGCAGTCTTCTAAAAATAAAATCTGAAAAATATTTCCCTAAAACCAAGTACTTTCTAACAGGATTATCAGATGCAAAAAAAAAATGTGATAAACAAGTATTTAATAATTAGGTACAATACTCAGCTAAGTAAGACTCTGCATAGCAGAAACAGGGGGAGGAACATCTAATTCATCACAGTTATTATCCACATTTTTCAAAGGTTAATTCCCTGATTTCATCAGGTAAATATGAGAAACTTGAACAGTTATTTTGGACTGGTATTGATTTTTATCTATTTGCCAACAGACTGAGACCATCAATACCGCCTCCAGCTCCAGTTGTGAAGCGTTAATTTTCACCTCATGCCAATTCCCGTGCCAGGTACTTTTTTGCGCCTCTTATTCCTGTGCTGTCTGATGAGATAATTCTGTTGCATTACAGCTATGAGTGTGCAGTTACAGAGCCAAAAACTCCTTTGCCGTGAAGTTGAAGGAGCCAAAACCTTTGTCACAGCATGATTCACAAGCACGGTCTTATCTCATAAAATAGAAAATGTTACCGTGCAGCCTATCTTCATGACATACAGAGCCTCCTATGCCGGCAGCAGTGCCACTGTTTTCGGTGCAGTGGGTGCATGTGAGAGGGAGAAATAGTAAACGCACTTATGTTGACGCTGATGGAAGGAGACAACCCGGGATGCAAACCTACTTTTGAGCATTGATTCCATCGATGGCTTGAATCATCCTCTCATTCAGTTCCTCCTCAAACCTTTTTTTCTGTGATTTTGTTCTGAAATGAAAAATGGGGGATGTTACTTTGGAAAATCATCACACTATTAATAAACATTAACTTTAGAAAACAGGGGGTGATAGCTGGCATAAAATTGCTGGGATAATAACAATGTTTTAACATTTATGCTGCAACAGCAACTACAGACTTCAGCCACACTGAGCCCCATTATACTAAGTTCTTAACAAAAGCAGCGTAAGCTACAGACTGCCACACACACACACAAAAAGTATAATCTAAGGCTTAACTATTAGGAAGCACTTAGAAACAAACAAAAGCAAACATCTTGTAAAAACACAGATTTTCTAGAAAGTCTGGTTGAAGGAAAGTCATCCATAATGGTATGAATTTCTGAAGAAGAATGGCATATGCTCAAATCCTTAAAATATTCCTGTTTCTTTTAGTTATTTTTAAAAATTGTTTGACAGAGTTGTGTGATGAGCAATAATGTGCTAGTGCACTGATGCATAATGAGCATTCTCTACAGAAAGGCTGCTAACCCTTGCAAATATTTCATTATTTTTAATAAGAGTACCAAGCCTTAAATTAGTTTCTAACATATGTCATGTTCCTCTTTTTATAACTTATAACACAACTGTAATGAAAAAAGGATCTTTTATGTTCACTGGCCCCAGCATGAACTCAACTGAGGATTGTAAGAATGGATTTGTCTTTCCTAACACACATTGCTGCAAACATCATCAGTTCTTCCAGCAGTTTTGCTCTCCTTAAAACTGGTATTTCAAATATTTCCACAGATTTTGACTCTCTTCCTTGAAAACTTAAATCCAGTGCTAACTTGGTAACAGTGTTTGTTCGGAAGTCAACATTCAGATCTGAAATATTACTCTGCAGTTACCAAAATTTTCTTAATCTACAAAGTTAAACCTGCCAAGGGTAATACAGCCCTTCTTCTTCTACATTAAGATTTTGAGTTATTTCCCCAAAACTGATAACCTATCTCAGGTTTCAAATTTATACAGAAAGCATCTCAGTGTACTTAGAGTAACTTTACACAACCCAACTATTTTCATCCTTATTCAATACTACAAAACTTAGGTAAATACGTGTTTACAACTTATTTTCCACATACGGAAAAATCTGCCTAGGAGAAATAACTAGATGCACAAGGAGACATTATTTAATCACACATAATCATACTGGCAGATCCCTAACAACATAGCAATATCACGTAACTATGTAAGAGGTAAGACTGCCACAAACATAAGCCTACAGTCAAGCTTCACAACCCACATTTTCATATTCTAACAAAACACCTGATTTTCAAAGTGCTTATTATCACTTCAGCTCTTCCCTCTGGGAATGACTAACTAGCATATCTAAAATCTCAGTTACATGCCTCAGCATAGACAGAAGACTCTACTAATGGTTTCCAAAAGCTCCTTCCATAACATGCAGAACAACAACATGATACCTGCTAAAATTGGTACCTTTCAAATTGATTTTGGAGTGGAATTTAGAAGCAAGAAAGCACGAGCATCTGAGTATGTTAAAGGATTGCATTGTTTGAAAATACCACAGGCCAATGATCTTTTTTTATTATTATTATAAGGCTGAAGTAAACTCTTTTAACATACACTCCAAATGTAAATGCTTGGTTTCACAGCCAGAAAGTCTTTGTTAATATTATGGTGATTCAGTCATAACCTCTTCTTTTTCTATAAACTAGCAATATTTGATGGGAATGCGCAGCTCCCTAGTAACTGGTGTTTCGTCTACGAGACATTTACTGAGCAGAGATGGGCACAGAAGGGACAGAATGAGTAGCTTGCATAACCAAAGAGAAAACAAAAGTACAAATTTTGAAGGGTTCTTTCAAGCTATTTTATGGTATTTGTGATGTTACTTATGTTCTTGCAAGAAAGACATTATCTGAAGTGTTATCAGGCCATTAAAATAAAAAGTAACCATTTCAGATTTTCTTATAGTGCTAGGATTGTTTTTTTAACAGCAGTCATTCTTTTCTTGATGTAGAAATTCTGGATATTTTTAAAGAAAGTGATCAGCTCCTCCCCATGTCCATTTCTCACCACCTTGCTCTAGTGATTGAAATAACAAGCAGGAAAATAAGAACTTAAAGCTATCAAGCACTTCTGGAGAACCACAAAGTACTTTTTGAATGTTTACTACCGCAAACACACTACAGACTCTGAAATACTACTACACAATGCAAATACAAAGTAATTAACATAATATATAAAATATCTCTTTGTATATGTATATAAGTATGCATGTATGTTACAATACCAATTATTAAAAGTCACTTCCATCTGCTCTTTCCACCCCTCTGTGCCTCCCCTCTCAATTTCCCTGTACATCATTTATTTGCACACTGAAAGAATAAAGAGATTGAAAGACACTGAAAGAGTAAAGAAAAAGAAACAAATAGAAGCCCATCAGCATACTGATGCTAATCTGGAATAATGTTATTTGTTAGGAGGAAGTGTATTCACAGTTCATAAGTAACATGTCTTCAAAATCTGTTTTCAGGGGCTCTCTACATGCACAGAGGTACCAGCAGAAAAAATACTTTGAGTTTCAATATCTGAAAGCATATCATATATATGAATGTGTATGAATATATATGTATTTATATAGACTTTATAGGACTAAGTAATTTTTTCAAATGAATTTACCTCTCTCTGCAACGCTGAAAATGATATTGCCCCATAGGAACATCCTAAAAAACAAAACAAAACCCTGTATCAGCTATAATAGACCTTGACAATATTAGTCACTTTAAAAACAGTGATAAAAATTAAGGAAAATTCAATTAAGGAGAAATGTTTCAAATAAAAATACTTTCAACATTACATTAAAACTCTATTTAAAAAAATTAGCAACAATGAAGATGGAAAAGGCAGTGATCTGGAGGCAAATTGAAGTGACATTATAAACACTAAATTACTACTAAAACCATCTGAATCCAAAAATGCTTTTCTCTACTAGAAAGTCGTTGCTTCAAAGTCGCTGTAGTTGGAATATAGCCCAAACTCTCACCAGCTTTGGGGAAAATTAGAGTTAAGCATTTTTGAAAACGAGACTTCAGTAACCAAATATAGGCAATTGCCATTATTTTCTTTAGACGAGCAACAGCAGCCATCACAAACATGCTTATTTTGTGATTAACTGTGATACCTGGATCCTTTCTGTAATGAACATGAAACATCCACATTTTGATGCACTGTATTTATTGGATAAGATGGGTTAGGTGGTTCAATCCTACATTCTGCTATATAACAGGTGCGGAAGTGAATGCCGATGTTGAAAACGAAACGTTACACTTTTTAGAAGTAGAAGATAATGCTATGTATGAGCTACAGACTGACAGTGTCTTACTGACAGCAATAAAACAGTGTTAGCAAAACTAAAAAAATAACCTTTCTGCTTAATGTAAAAAATATAATATTGCACTATAGCACTGTGAAACTCAGACCATCAGCTATAGCTGACAATGGGTAGTGCATCTTGAAAACGTAGCGTTACAGTGACTATGCATTTGGTTCCCAGGGAAGTCTTCTAATAAAGCCCATTTCAGGTGCTATAGCAAAATTCTCACTTCACAGCCTTTGCTCCAGGTGGCCATAGTCCAACTACAGCATGTGGCTAATCCAGCCAGTAAATCTCAGAGAATCTCTCCTTATCAAAAGTGCCTTTTCCCAAAGGTGTTCCACTCTGGTTTTATGTTCAAAATGTGTTTCCACACAGTGCACAGCAGCCACGCTACATTCTGGGACTGTGGCATAAGCTCAGAGGGCCAAATTTTTCCCTTTAGTATTTATGTAGGACTCCTTATGATTCAGAGAAGCACTTATAGTGAGATATGGCTCCTCAGAGCCTAATCCGCAGCTCATAAGCTAGTGGAAAAGCTCCCAGCAGCTTCACTGGGTCTTTGTCCAGTACAAATGCATACATCTTCATCTATCAGAAATAACTAGGAATTTAGCAGTGAGCATCTTCTTCCTTTCAAACATTGCTAAACTCTATGAAATGACATAAGTAGGCCCCTACTGTTGTGCTAATCTTGCCGTTTTCAGTGGTCATGCTGTCCCTGTGGTGCAAGTGTGCAAATGGCTTGGCTGCTCCCCAGGATTCCAGGTACCGGGTCATGCGGACAGACGCTCTCATTTTGGCTCCATCAAGAGTATGCCGAGGTCTGATGTGGTGTTGAGGACTCCGCTTTTCCCCCTGTTTGACAGGGAAGAAAATGTGGTATCAACTTTGATGAACTTAGTGTTCATTATCTTCTCAAGCAATAATGCATCATCCTGAACCACATATCTGCAACACATTTCAGAGACTTATTTCTGAAGGGCAGGAAAAATTTTGTATTGCTGCAAACACTAAGTATTTGTAGGTATCTGTGATAGCTCTTCTCACCTGATCAATATATTATGGTAATGAAGTATTCAATAAAGAGGTTAGTGATCCTGCTCAAAAACAACTATGGCCACAAAATGCAAGTAATACTAACCTTAGGGTTGATTACAAAGTAGGTCTTAACATTATGCTCTTTCAGATATGGGTCCCTCACATCTCCATCCCCATCTTCCACTTTGTAAGCTCCATTCAGATGTGCCAACGTGACTGAAGTGATGTGGACGCGGCTGAAATTATGTTTTAAAAGAATGACAAAATTACAAATACTGATCAAAAGCATCATTTGAACCCAATAAGCCTTTTCTACTAGCTCTTGTACTGCTTACTTCATTTACAGACTCTAATCTCATTTTCAGAAGGTCTAATGGACACAAATCTAAAGGTTCTCATCAACAAAAGTACTCCTTAAATCATGGGAAATATTGAGTGCCCAATTTTTTAAAAGACAACACCAAGGAGTAGTTCAGTTTTCTTCACAACTCTTTACAACTGAATACATGGTATCTGTACATTTTTCTATAATACAAAAATCTACGAAAACAAAGGTTAAGAGAAAAATCTCCTACCCTGGGACTCCGCCAGCTTCCATGTGATTTGCCAGGGTAACATCGTGTGACCACACATCATACTGCCACTTCTGTAGCCCAATAACACCGCAGAGGACATTCCCAGAGTGCACTCCCACGCGCATATTAATATCAACTCCAGTGGCGTCTCTCACTTTCCTGTCATTGAGAAGAAAACCTGCGTCAGGATGTGCAGAAGGGCCTTTATATTCTTTTAATTTACCCGACAGTCAAATTAACAGTAACAATGGGGATACCATTTATTTCTTCTAGCATCAGTTAGCTCCATTCTTTTTATGACAGGATTTTTTTGTATATTACCTTTTTGTTATCCGTATTTGCAATTGTTTGCAGCAAATACTAATTTGCAAGTCCATGACTGAAGTCCTTTCTTTTACACTCATATGAAAACAACTGGGAAGACTGAATTATGTAGGGGAAAATTCGTTCTTATGGTAGAACTTAGGGAGTAATTTTGTTCTAAAGGCAGCTTTTTGTTTTGCTTTTTAATGCAGCAACAGTTTAACATATTTCAGGGAGCTGGAACTGCTGGTATGCTCCCTTCTATCTGAAGACCCTAATCTCTATGGTAGAGACAGGCTTTCTCATATATCTGTCATCTGTCATGTCCCACCACTCTTGCACGCCCCCTTGCACATGGTTCTGCTTCAAGAGGAAGAACGAAATCCTCAGGATTTCCTACAGTCTGTGGCCCAAACACTTTTCGGGGATGTGGGGTCAGTCCCCTTCAGGGTGTCTTGAACACAGAAACTGCAGCTTCCACCTACTGGGTGAGCGCTCTGACTACTAGATTATTTTGCAAAAGGTGAGGAGCTTCCCTCACCACCCAGACCACATCTGAAGTTTTGAACTTCCCATGACTTTTGCAGAGCTGAGACATCTGTTAACCCCAACCAGATTTCAGCAGAGCTCTACACATAACACAGGTACTAATCTCTCCAGAAGAGGCATTTCTGAGTCACAGGTGGATAATTAAAGTCAAACAATCAGAACATGCTCAGACATAAGTCATAGGGATACCTAACTACATAAGTGTAGAATTATCTAATTAATTCAGATGTCAGATTAATTCAGATTCAGAGCACAACTAACAGAGGCAGCGAACCGCAGCAGTTTGCACAGCAGTGTCTGGGCTCTGCTTAGAACTTTTGAGGACCTTGTTGGAAGCTATGGGGGCTTTCTGGGACCCCAAGGAACTAGACAGTGATTGCTGCTAACAGGAAAGGGGAGCTAGGCAAAGACAACTACACGAGGCCTTAACTTCTCCTGGGAGAAGCTCTAGCTATGTGTAGCTGTCACTAACAAGCTCTCTTGGTTGCCCTTAATCAGAGGGAGTTGGCACCTTTGATCCAGGTGGCCTGTGATTAGGGTGGGTCAAGCACCCTGTGAGTCAGTGCTAGGGAGAGGCCAACATAAGAGCCAAGAGTGCAGCAAACAGAGGCAGTGAACAGATGCAGTAGTTTGTGCAGAAGGGTGCAAGAAGGCACCTTTGTTTCCAATTCTAGTAGCGTATGCTTCCTCAGATATGGTCATGACATGCCACAGAGCACATTCCCCAGTAGCTGTTGGAGTTGCTGTGTCAGAGGCTTTGACCCAGACAGGCCCTCTGACAGCAGATGCAGCTCTCTAGGTCTCAGGCTGCAGGGAGCACCTGGGGCCTCTCCATGAGGCCTGGGCTGACAGTCACCCCTCCTGCAGAAGGTGTGCTGTTGTTGACGAGTTGTGTTGTCAGGTAAAGGAGTTATTGGAAGAAGTCAGTAGGCTGCGTAGCATCCAAGAAGAGGAGCGAGATAGACAGGGTATCCTTGGAGACCATATAGCTCCGGGAGTTCCAACCACCCAGCAGTGGAGCTGCCAGAGGGCTCTGTGCTGTGTGAAATGGTACATCATAACACTGTAGAAGAAGGCTGTAAACTGGTCACTTCTCATAGGAGGAGAAAGGCTCTTACTCCTCCTGAAGACTTGCAATTGAGGAGCAGGTTTAGTGCCCTCCAGGCTGAGGAGAAACTGGGCAGAGCTTCAAGGGAAGCAACTGGGCCAACAGACCCTGTGCCATGCAGAAACACCCAGAAAAAGCAGAGAGAGTGTTGTGGTGACTCCCTGCTGCAGGGGACAGAGGCACCTATCTGCTGACCTGACCTCCTGTCTAGAGAGGTCTGTTACCTGCCAGGGGCTTGAATACGAGATGTCATGGAAAGACTGCCAAGGCTTGTCCAGGCATCAGACTGTTACCCTCTGCTGCTCTTCCATGTGGGCACTAATGATACCAAGGGCAAACTGGAAACCATCAAACAGGATTTCAGAGCTCTGGGGATCGTGATCAAGGGTCTGGGAGCCCAGGTCATTTTCTCCTCAACCCCCACAGTGAGGGGGAAGGATGGGAGGAGGAGTAGACGGATTTTCCAAGCTAACAGCTGGCTGCACCACTGGTGTTGACAACAGGGTTTTGGTTTCTATGACCATGGAAGCCTGTTTGAAGATTGACAACTGATGGGGAGAGATGGGATCCACCTCACTAAGCGGGGCCCATATGTCTTTGCCAACAGGTTGGCCAGCCTGGTGAGGGGGACTGTAAACCAGGAAAGATGGGGGAAGAGGAGAGTTATAGAGACAGGGTAGTCAGCAAAATGTGGCTCAAGTGGGGATGATGCCAGTGGGCGCATGCAGCTGGGGAAATGCGTATGGTACACGGTTATGGAGGATCCTCTTGCACCCCTCCTGGGAAACCTGCATGCTCCATTACCTCCCTGAAATGCCTGTACACCAATGTGCGCAGCATGGGATATAAACAGGAAGAATTAGAGATCTGTGTGCAGTTGCAGGGCCATGATCTCACTGCAGTTACAGAGACATGATGGGATAGCTCACATGACTGGAATGCTGTCATGGATGGCTATGTGCTTTTTAGGAAAGGCAGACCAGGAAGGCGAGGTGATGGAGCTGCTCTTTATGAGAGAGCAACTGGAATGTATTGAGCTCTGCCTAGGGGTGGATGAAGAGTGAGTTGAGAGCTTATGGGTAAGGATTAAAGGGCAGGCTAACGTTGGTCACACTGTTGTGGGCGTTTGCTACAGGCCATCTGATCAGGAGAAAGAAATAGGTGATGCCTTCTACAGACAGCTGGGAGTAGCCTTATGTTCGCAGGCCCTGGTCCTCACGGGGGAATTTAACCACCCTGATATCTGCTGGAGGGTCAACACAGCAAGGCACAAGCAATCCAGGAGGTCCCTGGAGAGCATCAATGACAACTTCCTGAGAGAGATGAGAGAGAAGCCAACGAGGAGGGGTGCTCTGCTGGACCTCATGCTTATAAACAAGGAAGGGCTGGTTGGAGGTGTGAAGGTTGGGAGCAGCCTTGGCTGCAGTCACCATGACATGGTGGAGTTCAGGATCCTGTGAGGAGAGAGCAAGGCAAAAGCAGGATCACATCCCTGGACTTCAGGGGATCCAACTTTGGCCTCTTTGGGGACCTGCTTGGAAGAATCCCCCAGGATAGGGCCCTAGAAGGAAGCGGGGTCCAAGAGAGCTGGTTGATATTCAAGGATCACCTTCTCCAAGCTCAAGATTGATGCATCCCTATGAGTAAGAAGTCAAGGAAAGGGGGCAGGAGACTTTCATGGATGAGCAAGGAGCTCCTGGCAAACTCAAACAGAATAAGGAAGTGTACAGAATGTGGAAAGAGGGACAGGCCACTTGGGAGGAATATAGGGACGTCGTCCAAGTATGCAGGGTTGCAATGAGGCAGGGATGTGATGAGGAAGGCTAAGGCCCATTTAGAATTAAAGCTGGTAAGGGATGTCAAGGACAACAAGAAGGGCTTCTTCAAATACATCACTAGCAAAAGGAAGACTAGGGAAAATGTGGGCCCACTGCTGAATGGGGTGGGTGCCATGGTGACAAAGGATACAGAGAAGACAGAGTTACTGAATGCCTTCTTTGCTTCGGTCTTTACTGCTAAGGCCAGCCCTCAGGAATCCCAGACATTGGAGACAAGAGAGAAAGTCTGGAGAAAGGAAGACGTTCCCTTGGTTGAGGAGGATCGGGTTAGGGATCATTTAGGCAAACTTGACAGCACAAATCCAGGGGCCCCAATGGGATGCACCCATGAGTGCTGAGGGAGCTGGCAGATGTTATTGCTAAGCCAATCGTCATCATCTTTGAAAGGTCATGGAGAATAGGAGAGGTGCTCAAGGACTGGAAGAAAGCCAACGTCACTCCAGTCTTCAGAAAGGGCAAGAAGGAGGACCCTGGGAACTACTGGCCAGTCAGCCTTACCTCAGTCCCTGGAAAGGTGATGGAGCAGCTCAGCCTGGAAGCAATATCCATGCATGTGAAGGAGAAGGTGATCAGGAGTAGTCAGCATAAATTCGCAGAGGGGAAGTCATGGACAACCAATCTGAGAGCCTTCTCAGATGGAATGACTGGCTGGGGAGATGAGAGGAGAGCTGTGGCTGCTGTCTGCCTTGACTTCAGCAAGGCTTTTGATACTGTCTCCCATAACATCCTCATAGGTAAGCTCAGGAAGTGTGGGTTAGATAAGTGGACAGTGAGGTGGATTGTGAACTGGCTGAATGGCCGAGCTTAGAGGGTTGTGATCAGTGGTGCAGAGTCTAGTTGGAGGCCTGTAGCTCACAGTGTCCCCCAGGGGTCAGGCACGTGGTTCTAGCAGCATCTTCAATCTCAATGATGAGATGCATCAACTCTATGCCTTCTGAATTACAGAATTAAACTGGCCTGTTCCCCTTCTTTTTTAAAAGGAGACATTGAATTTAACAGGTTTAATCTAATATGGCAAATCCTACCATTAAGAAATACTTCTCAAGTGATCTTTTTCTGGAAAATGAAAACAACAGGAGCATGACTGCAAGTATTCTGCTAAATTGTGTTTTATTAAAATGAGAGGAGGACAAGCTTTTTAATTCCCTCACTCTCTCTCTATCAAGTGTTTACTGATATCTCTTCTCACTTTGCTGTTTTGCGCTGCTGTCCTGTAGCTGACGTACTTGCAAATGAAGTGCTTATAAATGACCTTTGTAGGCAACCAGCAAATGGCAAATGCCTTCTTGTTCTGCACAAGAAATACGATGAAATACAAGCTTAACACCCCAAATAGAGTGTTTTATGAAACACTGCAAAGTGCAAGAACATATCTATCCCCTGGGAGTGCTTTTCCACAGGCTGCCCTGCCATGTACTGCAAAACAAGGCATGAAGGCTGCTGTATCACAAGCGCTCTGCAGTTAACGCGAGGCGCAAGCAGAATGTGCTCTAGGACTGAGGCTTCAGATGTTATGTTACTCTGGACCAAATTAGGGGTTACTATTACTTCTCCTGTGGGCTCTCTGACCAATTGCTCAATGATGCAAGCACTGAATGTAGTCTATCATATCCTAATAGGACATTTGCCTTACCTACACAAGTGTACCTGAAGCTTCCCATTATTATTTCATTTCCTGCTCCCACAGTCTCGTCTCCCTCAGCACACCACATTCAGTGCATCCATCCTGCTTAGCAGCCAAAATATTAACGAAGACCATAGTTTTCCTATCAATCCTGAAATTTGAATCTGTAAGGATTCTGTGTTCTTCACAGACATGGCTAGCTTGTAGCAGCTTGACTAAGCAGAAGCAAGAGTTCAGGTCACTAGGAAAGCATCTACTCTGTTTATTGGGGCTTTTCTCTTTAGTAATTCTGGACTAATGTACCTAAGACTCGTGTAATCCTGCCTGACACACTTGAACCCATTTCAGTGAGTCTTCACAGAATCACAGAAGAGTTGAGGTTGGAAAGGGACCTCTGGAGATCCTCTAGTCCAACCCCTCTGATCAAGCAGGGTCGCCTAGAACACATTGCTCAGGACCCTCTCCAGATGGCTTTTGAAAATCTCCAAGGATGGAGACTCCACCACCTCCCTGGGCATCCAGTGTTCAACCACTCTCACAGTAAAGAAGTTCTTCCTTACATTCAGACGGAGTTTCCTGTGTTTCAGTTTGTGCCTGTTGCCTCTTGTCCTGTCACTGGGCACTGCTGAAAAGAGTCTGGCCCCATCCTCTTTACACCCTCCTTTCAGGTAACTGTACGCATTGATAAGATCCCCCTCAGCCTTCTGAGATCCCCCCTCAGCCTTCTTAGAGTCCCAGCTCTCTCTGCCTTTCCTCATATGAGAGAAGCTCCTGTCCATTTATAATCTCTGGCCCTTTGCTGGACTCGCTCCAATAGGTCTATATTTTGAACTGGGGAGCCCAGAACTGGACATAGTGCTCCAGATGTGGTCTCACCAGTGCTGAGCGGAGGCAAAAGAGAGGACTGAGTAGTGGGGAAGTGCCTTGAGTGCTTAGTTCCCTGCAAACTACCAGCTTTAAAAACATAGTTCCCTTTCTGGACCAGACCTGCAGAAATGAAATAATACCCTCCCCAAATCGTTTTATTCTATATTTCATCTTCAAATTGGTACAACAACTTTATCCAATAGTTTCTTTCACTCTAAGTCCTCTGAAATGGAACTCAGTTCATGGTAGCAAATAAAAGACAGCTTTTGAGAATCTGCACAGCTGAGAAATGTTTAAGAGAGAAAGCTGCCAGGCAGACAAGGGGATGGGGATGGGGGCTGAAGGTAAATAGAACATGCATTCCTACGGAAACATATTTTCCTTTGACAGACAAGCTTAACCCTTGAAGCACCCAGCTAAGATGTGCCAGCTGCCACGACCACAGGCAGCACTGGCACCTCTGGCTGGGTAAGGTGAGCATGCTGCTCCGAGGCAAACAAGCTGCCAGAAACACTGACTGCATTTATTCCAATATAGAGCAGAGAAGTAAAGCAACGGAGGCAATCAATGGGACTATTCACATGTTTAAATGGAAATAATCCCTAGCCTAGTGAAGCTGAATTGCTCAAAATAGAGCTACGCATGCTTAGGAAACAAGACTGAATAAGGCTTTGTACTACAGATCGCTTGGTGATTTGGTATAATTCCTCTTTTACCTCAAAGAGAACTGGAACTGAAATGATTTTTGGCTGGTAACAAAGTATATACAGAACTGATAATCTAAACAGTAAAATGCTGCATTTCAGTAACTTAGGCAATAAGAGGTCAGTTTGGACCTCCATGACTGAATGTAAGTAACATTCTAATCTGAAAGAAAAAAGATATTTTAGACAGGTGAGTCCAACATATATTAAGTGACACACTTCCAACGGCAAGAATATTACTACTTTTAGTTTTAGATGCCACAGAAATATTTCAGCAGATTCTTCCACACAAAGATGTAGTGATCACACAACAAAATACAGAGTTGATTAATCATCAGTAATTTTTGTTCACCTGCGGGCCGGAACACTTCACATAATACTTTGAAAGCACTTCAAAACATGGGGTACAGATTCCTCATTTCTCACGGAGATGTAAATAGGCTGCGATAATCCTGGCATCTGTCTACAGGGACATTGTGAATTCTGACTATATACGAACAGAGTCTGGAGTTACTCAGATCAGAATGTGCTATACAACTGAAAGGTAATTTTCTAGGCTATAAACCTGCTCTTACCAAGGAGAACCTTATCACTCAGCATGAACAATGACGCTTGATAGCATCCTGAGCAGAAAGCTATCTCAAATAAAACTGGGGAGTCACAAAGTGTGAGGAAACCATACATTGTTCTCTCTGAGCTGAAGTAAAGGATCACATCCTGATCTGTAAAATCAGGCACTTCAGTCTTTGGGAAGGACAATTTATGGCTCAGGCCTGGCATTGTTTTTCTAACAGCTTGCAGCCTCCTCTACTTTTTTCTTCCAACTAAAAAGCAACAGGGTGCCTAGAGACTCTATGCAAATCCTGTTAGCTCACATCTATCACACAACACCTGAAGCTATTAAAATGTAAGTCAGAAAGCTTGTATTTTCACTGAAATGCTGGGAAAAAAAACATTTCTAAGCCATGGCAAAAAAGAGGGGGGAGTCAGAACTTAGGAACAGACTTCTCTTTTTTACTTACTGCTCTGTGGAAAAGATGTTAGCTTCAATTCCTATTATGTTACAGAGAGCAATTGCTCTAATTACAATGATGCTGATCTTTATATCCAAATAAAAAGGAAAAGCATCCAATGAAAGCCCCTGAGGAAACAAGCAAGTCTGCAGATTTAATGCTTGGCAAGGAGAAGTACTCAATGTACCATCAAAAAATAGGTTTCTTTGGACATGATGTAGGGTAAAAATGTATTTGGGTAAAGAAAAAACAATTAAGAAAATACAGCAATCTCTTTTTTTTTTTTGGTACTGAAATTAGTTTTAAAAAAGATCCATAGAGCAGGGAGATCTAAATCCCAGTTTCCACAAATACTACATCCTTTCAGGGAATGCCTGAAACTGAAGAGAACTGAATTTCCATTAAGCAACCTACCCGTATGTGAATTCCTCTGGAATTCCTCTAATCATAAGACCAGGTAACTAAAAAAAAACCCTTCCTCTTGCGACTATGATTACACATATATGCTGGCAGTATTTAAGGATTAGAGGAATTATTCTTGTATGCCTGTTTCGTTACTCACTTAGACAACACTACTGAACACACCTTTGCATTTCCTGATGGGGCACAAACCACACACAGAGCTCACGAGGCTGCAGTAATCCCTTACTTCACTGCCTGGACAGCTGTGAACGTGACATGTGAAAACATCACAACTGGAATGGAAACTTACAGGAGACCATATTAAGCTTTCAAACTAAAGCCCAATTGTTCCAAAAAACAAATCATACAGGTCACGAGCAAATATCCAGACCGCCACCGGATGTAGCTTTTTTTGCACAGTGTAGCTGACCTAGAAATATTGTGATTTTAGTCAAAGGAATCTTAAGTTTCCTGCTGGGAAGATATTTGTGACATTTATGATAATTACTATAAGCAACCATTTACTATGTTTTTGACAGCTTCAGATGTGAATAGTAGAGATGGAAGTATCTGACTTCAGTTAAAAAAAAAAAAAGATTGGGGGGGGATTCTTTTGTCCCCTTCTCCCAATATTTTCTAAATAAGGTAGCAGAATCAGATCCTTGCTTAACAAATAAGGTACAATACGCTGAACTGAAGCTTCTAGATAGACACGTTTAGCTTTAAGTACCTTCCTACTGAAATGTTTCCAGCTTTTGTGGCAGAACTCATCAAGGGCAACTAGCTTACAGAAGATTTATTTCCATGATGCACTGAGCCACTGAGACAGCAGTCAGGTGAAGAGAGATGATGGCGGGGGGGAAACTGCCCTTTTGCGAGATACCTTTGAAGTTCCACAGTCTGCAGAACTGCTACAGTTGCCTATAATCCAACTGAGTTGTATCTGGAAGATTGGAATCACCTCCACCCATTCCCCACCTACTCTTCAGTAATGAGTTAGAGGAATCCTCAAGTACATCTTAGGCTGTATCTCCAGACACCTTGCAGTGTTCAGCCACCAGCTATAATCCTTTTTCCTCTTTCACAATCATATCAGCCTTCTGTTATTACTTGAGCTGCTTGCAATAAATAATCATTACTATTTCAAAAGCAATCACATTAGGACTCTCAGATAACTCGTTCTAGTTTCCGTTTCAGAGATGGAACAAGCATAATCATGATGGAAAAGGAATAAGGGACAAGTAAAGTAATCTACAAATCTTAAAAACATGTTGATTAAGTATAGAATTTTCAATGGTGCCTGAACATGTTAACTGACAAAACTTTTTAGAAAGTCCTAGACAATTACGAAGAAGTAGAAACTAAACCTAAACTTGAATTCTAGTGAGACATGCACATTTTATTTCTCATTTAGCAACAGAGAACACAGCCCTCTCAGCTGATGGAGCAGCAACCCATTCAAGACATCTTCAGTGCACGTGCTCAGCAACACACTGCAGGGTCAGGAGCTGAGGTGTCTTGACAGAGATTTTATTTTTTTTTCCTGGAGGCAACGGATCCTGACTTCCACTGAGCTCCAAACTCAGCAGGAGCCAGGAGCTTTGCCCTATCATAGAGCCATTTGACTAACTGGTGACTGGCAGCATCATGCCTCCATGAAAAGCAGTGCTTCCCAAGTCCAGGATGATGCCTATTGGGAGCTTTACCATCTCATAAGTAGAGAAAGAAACAGAATGTTGCCTCCCACCACAGAAAGCTGACCCACAAAACACACTGGCCATCCCCTCTTCAGAAAGGACCTTAATGCCAAACTCTCTGATCTCACAGAAATCATCTAAACTCTAGTAGAGTCACCTGCAGCTTGGCTTTACCAATTCAGAATTTGACTCAACAACCATGTTTTACTATTAGGAAAAAAAAAAGGAAGATTTCCCCACACACACCCAACTACTTTACAAATAAGTGCACCAAATTCCTTTCAGTGTCTTGCTGATGTAAAGCTCTATATGCCCACTTTTCACTGTCATTTATGGGTGGATTTAAATAGGGGAGCATCCCAAAGCAGTTGTAACATGTATATGAAAGTGCCCCTTAGTTTGACATTAGGCTTAGCAGCATTTTATTTCAGATTTCAGATCTATCCTGAAAAGGCTGGTGGTCATTTTCTGCTATCGTTGTGATCACCATCACTTCATTTAATTAGGCATACAGCAACAATCCTGTTATTAGAATAAAACACCCATGAAAACTGGTCTTGTGTCCTGTTTCATAGGACATTCATTTTTCCCCCCATATTTGTCACCACCATGACTCCATTTGCTATCTCCTTCATTAATATTTTTATTGAAATAGTCTTTCAAAATAATATACTATGAGCTTATAGTTCAAATATGGTTGTATATGGCAGGGACAGGACTGCCTGGCAGAACTCAACATATTTAAAACATTTCTTTTCTGATGTTGAGATCAAGATTACCATGTTAGACCTTGGACTGAGACACAAAACCTACTGCAGCTCTGAATGCTCCGTCCAGAAGCACAGCTACACACAGAAAAGAGATGACATTGTTATTGTTGAATACCATTCATTAAATAAAATCTCAGTGCTTACTTAATGGCTTCACACATGTCCAGTCCCATTTTCACACAATTCTTGGCATGATTTTGAAGAGATATAGGGAGTCCAGATACGCAGTAATAGCAGTCACCTAGAATTTTAATTCTCATACATTCATTTTCCTGGAGGAAAAAGTAAAGTCAGATCATCACTTTCAACTTGAATTACATAAATGACAGGGTTACTGTTACAAGGACTGACTTAAGTGATATTGTAAAAATCACTGTATATAAGTCTGTTTAGATGGACAAGGATTTTGCTGGCTAAAAAAGAAGAGCCATCAGGTGTTTTGTATGGATGCTTCCTCTCTCTGCTATGGTCCTTAACAGGTGAAACCGGAAAATAAGTATAAGTTTTACACACACACACATATGTGTATATACATATATACATACACATATACATATGCAAAGTTGCTCATTCCTTATATTAAAGAATTGGGGTTAAACATCATGTATTCAATCTAAATAAAGTCTTTCTGTTTGAAATCTGAAATCAAAAGATCTCACCTTCCATATTTAAGGCTTTGAACAAGTATCATGAAATAATTCCTGAAACTAATAAACATAATCTTATTTCTATCTTTTGTACTCTCTAAGGCAATATGATTTTTTTCACCAATAATGAACATTTATCTCAATTAATAAAAAAAACAAAGATTGTTTACTTTTTTAATGAGATCCTTTGCAACTTCATGCACCAAATGCAGTTTGTTATGATGCTTATAAAAATGATACCTAAAGAGACAAAAGTCAATCTTTTGATTATATTTCAATCTTTTCTGGAGTAGTCTAGAGGCTGTGGTCACATCTTCTTAAAATTACTTTGATTAATTTGGCTCCCTTGTCCTCCAATCTCTTAAACGCTTTTCCAGAGATGAGAAAATTGATTGTAACATTTTTCTATCTTGCATTTCCTGATCTTTGTTCTTGTAAATCAATCTGTTTAGAGGGTCGTCCACCTTCAAAAGCCTGATAGCGCTCCACAAGCTCTCTGTACTGTTTCTATTAGAGGGAGCTCTCTTGGCTTTCTATGTGTGATGATTTTAAGGGCATTAACCTCTGAACTCTGTGCACAGACTTCCTTACTGACAGAAGCCCAATGTTAATTTCAGATCAGAGCCAGATTTCTTAACTACTATAGTCAAGAAAATTACAAATTCAGAATAATATAACTGACACACATTATTATTTAGACTAATACAAAGGAAAGCCTTCACGTGATGCAATTCTAACCCTCCTGCCCAGAGCCTCAGAAATGCTGCCTGGAGGAAGTGGAGTCCCCAAGACAAAAGAATATATTAAAGATGACTCACATACATACTTAAATTAACAGTAGCAGCCCAGTAGAAACTCACCTTTGCAATCTGATCAAATTTGCCAAACAGCTCATTCAGCATGTGCACCAGTTCCCCTGGCGAGCAGTCGCTGGCCAGGCGAGTGAATCCCACAATATCAGCATACAAGATGCTGCAACAGAAATGAACAGAGCCCGGGTTACACTTTTCTTCCTCAGAACTGGGATTTATTTATCAGCAGCAAAATCTGAAAGCAAGTATTCAGTACTTGGCCAAATCATGACCATAATCAAAATAACCACCACTACATGTAGAACAGTAAATAAATGACTTGCTCATTTGACTCAGTATAGAAGGTATACGTTCTATATCTATATTTGTTACACGTATTCAGAAAATATAAACCTTTTCCTACTCACAAATGGGCAAAATAATAATGGAAATTAGTTCAGTAAACATATTTGTTACTAGGAATTGTTTAATAACATTTTATCAACATTATCAAACATTTCAGTCTGCATTTACCTATGAAGGGAACAAAGTCTTTGTCCACTTGTTACTCAGACTGTTAAATTCAAGCCTACCTGATAAGATATTCAAACCATATGCTATGTTTCCAGTCACCAGGTAGAAGAGGCTAATTCAGAGAATTAGGGTAAGGAACAAGTATTTGTGCTCACAAGTGGAAATCAACTTTCTCAAAAGTCCTGGAATACTTGCTTTAAAAATGTCATTTCTCGGAATGTCATTCAAACAACATTTTCCAATAGAAAATCTTTGAAAAGATGAAAGAATATTTGACATTAATGGTGAGCTTATCACCCAGTTCAGTGTGTTGCTATTTTCTACCTTCAAAACTGGCAGTCAAAGATGAAGACCTAATTTTTTCAAATTGCTAGAAATTTACAATTAAATAATTAGCATTTCATCATAATAACTTATTTTGGATACTGAACATTAAGTCATTGAAAAGCTTATTAAAACAATTCTCTTCCTAATTACTTTCTCATTACTCTCTTTTAAAACTTTCTCTTAATATTGCTGGTAAATCTCGTTACAGTACAGTACCTTACATTGGTGTGCCTTTTGACATACAAATTGTGGAAGTTGTTGGTATTTTCCAGCTGGCCTGCCTTGGGACCTTGCAGCCGCTGAATGATCTCTGCTTTCATTTCCATGGCAATGTGAGCAGGCAGTAAAGAAAGCAGGAGGCGCTCCTAAAATTTAGAGTGACAAGTTTGGAATTTCTTTAAGGACAACCAAATTAGCATTGGAACAATGCTGGGTGAGGCATACACTTTTGTGAACAGGCTAGAACAGTTCTGTGAGGCAAGAAGTAAATAAAAGATACGCTCTTTTCCTAGTGCTCTGGTCTCAGATTTGACACGTTCGAATTGCGAAGAATATTTCCTGAACTGAAAGATTAATGTAGTATTTATAGGCAGTTTTAGCAGGTACATGCCAAAAAGGTCAATGTATTTTCATTTTTAATATAGTCTACTTGTTCTTGGTGGAGATATTTTGTTAACTATAAAGAATGCTGGCAAAACTGATTTTTTTTTCCCTCATCATGACAGCTTAATCTTGCAGGTTCAAATAGAGAGTTGCTGTGTTTCTTGTGATTTGCACTTGTCAATAATTATCATTAATTAATTAACAAAGGGGTGAGTGCTTTCAGCTCCAATTTCACATTACTGTGCTCCTGTTGTATCATGTAGTATCATGCTAACGCAAGCTAGCAACTGTCTTCCTTTGACCTTGTTATGATGCTGGACGCAGACACATGGTGATGGGGACCCTCAAGGTCTGGGGTTGCCACTTCTGCCTTTGAAACCAGAAAGACAGGCAAAGGGTTGTTGGCCTTCAAAGAGAGGAGCAACAAAATGTTTTAAGAAAGATAAAGTTTTTGCAGGAAACAGAATAAAAACCATGAGCAAGAGAATCCTAAAAGGACAATGAAACCAGAATGCCCTTGTTTCATTGATGGCCACATGAAACACGGGACATTTCCCCTTCTTTTTCTCTCCAGGCCAGATCATTACCTGATTCTGCAAAAACTTCCTGCTGAAATTGTTCACCAAATCACAACTCCCACCCAGAAGAATGTTTTCCTTCCACCTTTTCCATCCTACAAGAGAAGGATTACAACCAGAGGTGGCTTTAGAGAACTGCAATTGGTGAAGAACACTGCAAAGTATCCCGCCAGGCCCAGCTACAGCTCGATGCTTCAGCCACCCTCGCAATCACCTTTTACCATCAAGCAGTATCAAATCAATATTACACTTCATGCATATATATATGTTTAACTACAAGACAACTGTAAGTGATGCTGAATCACAGGTATTTATGAACACGCTGGCTGAGCCGGTCAGCTAGCCAAATGCAAAATGGTTCCAAATACATTGTTCCCTCTCTCTCTGCAACTAAAAAATCCTAAGAAAATCAAAATGTTAAAAACACCTGTTCCTTCTTCTTCTTCTTCTTCTTCTTTTTTTTTTTTTTAATCTCTTACAGCTAAAAGGAGCACACCAGAAGAATCAGGAGCAATTCCTAATCAGATTGCTTTTCTTGATGTTGTACACTGAAATTTCTGCAGAGTGGAGCAGAACACAGCAAATCAAGAATGCTGCGTACAATGGCTTTTTATCTGATAACACTTTCAGTATGATTCTCTCAAAAAGATGGGAAGCCCACACGTCAAAACCTAGGTGAACTAACATAGAAGACACTGACTTTGTGGCAAAAAGTCTATTTGTAGTGGATAGAGAAGCCATTCTCAGAGCTACAATCTGAAAGAAAAAAAGCAAAAGTAATAGCAAATGCAGGTCAAGATGATAATGCAGCATTTGAAAGTCTTCAGACTAAAAATTACAACAGCACCTTTTTTGATGAAATAGAAACTACACTATGGCAATAACTAAAATCCCCTCAGAAATGTCTTTGAGACATTACCAACATGACCTTACAGCCATGTAAGGCCATGCACACAAGACTAAGTATTTCCTGACCATCAGTGTTGTCTAGAGCTATGCTTTCCCCTCACCATTCATAACACTTGTAGCCGAGATCTTTGAGACATAGGGCTAAAAGGCAGAGCACAAGATCCATACTGAACACAATGTCTTACCACCCATCAACACTGCAGGGTTAAGTATTCTTTTATTCTCTGAACATGCCCATTAGGATCCAAATATAGCTGGCGAGTGAGCAGTCATCCTCCCTAGATTCTGGAACTGAGGATTTTCAGTGGTACCAGTCACTGTGGCTTGAGTTACTGCTCTTCTAAATGCACATGTCCAAACTGATTTACTTGTCATCATTTTCCCTGAACTACACAGATTATTTTACCGGTCTTCTTCCAAGACTGCACTTGATATTCAAGACATAGGATGTGTAAGACAGGCAAGAGTCTTATACAAAGCCTTATAACCATGTTAAGACGTCGATTCTCAAATGGGCAACATGAGCAGTGTCTCCATTCATTTGATGAAGAGATTTCATGATTATTTAAGTGAAATTTCAAGGCTGCTGAAGCCAGAAGCTGATGTCAGAATTAGAAAATTAAAGCACATATGCATGAATGAGAACATCTGCCTCTTAATTCTCTCTGCTTGACCAGTTAAGGAATATGAACTCTCATGTGAATATTTTTTTTGCAGAAGATGCACGGTAGGTGTCAGGGAGCCGCAAGGGCCAGCTGCTCCCAAGGTGAAGGGGAGCCAGGAGTCAAGTGTGAAAGCAGAGCAGGCAGAGGCCAGGGCCTAACCAGCCAGGGCCCAATCCTGCAATACCTGAGCAAGCTGAGCCAGGCAGACCTGGGGATGGCAGCCAGGGTCAGCCAGGAGTCCAGATGATCAGGCAAGGCCATGGTGATGAGAAAAGTCCATGAGCAAGCCGGGAAGTCAGTTGCATGTCAGAGTTTACTAAAGTAGACTACTAAGTGTTTTAGTAGGTCTAGTAGACCTAGCAAGAACAAGATTTGATATAACCAATCAAGGCTTTGGTTAGAAATAGTTGTATTCATTTTAAGGTTAAAAAGACCATTTCACGCACGCAATGTGCCTAGCTCTTTTGCTGCTGAATAAACCTCTGTATGCATAGCTAACACCCTTTGGCCCATACAATAGCCCATTTTAATGGTGAGAAAAGTTCATTCAAGTAAAAGTCAGTTCAAGAAATTTGCTTCATCCAAATATAAACAAAAACTGAACCTACAGTAAAGAATCTGTCCTGCTTCTTGTGAAAGAGTTGTGAGGAATTTTAATGATGTAAGCTGTATATTTTAACACCTTTTTAGTCAATAGAACTAAGTGTCTCCATTTGTTCCACAAGTCACTTCCTAGACTGGAAAAAACAGAAAGGTGTCTCACCTTAGGCGGAAATCAAAGAGCAGGCAGGTCTCTAGAGGGTATACACTGTTACTGCATTTGTAAAGCAGCCCTTTTGTTTCCTTACAATACTCTAAATAAAATATGACAATATGACAATATTGAAAATATAACAATATGAACAATAATGACTTGCTTTAAATCTATTTCTTCTCTTTTGTTTATTCACATACTACATATCTTGCAGAAATTTCCCAGCCACTCTTTAACCATACACTTCAATTATGTTTGCTAGCTATTATTATGTTAATTATTATATTAATTATGTTTTGCTAGCTACTAAATATGAACAAATTTAAATGAAAATGAACAAATTTAAATGAAAAACTATGCTCCCACTGGAAAATAAACTTGAAAAACAGAGTTTTGAAACTCATTTCTCTTTATTTTGAGGAAGCTGATCAGAAAAAACTGAATAACATACAGTATAAATGATATACCATCCACAAATTACTAGGTCTCACTATGCAAACCATAATTTACTCTAAATCATCGCAAGGGTTGCAGTTTGCAGAAATATCTTAGTTTTCTTTTCTAAAACTCCTAAATAACTTTTTCAAGGTTACCATGTGTACCATTTTCAAAAGTCTTTTCAAAGGTATTTATTTAGGCATATAAAGATGCAGACATAAACTTGAGGCACAATCCATAGAAAGATGGAGGTGGCAAATACCTAACTTCCAAATGCTTTGTCACCTAGGAAAAGCCAGATTCCAAAAGCAGAGGCACTAAGACTGTGCACAATTCACACAGAAAATAAGAATCCTAAAAATGGGACTCATGAAAATTAGAGCTGAAAGAAAAGGCCACATGTGCAGGAAATGCCTAGAAAAAGGTATTGCTCGTTAGGTGCTTGGCTCTGGGCTGCAAGGAGGCATCTCTATCTGCTTGAGAACCCCTCATGAACAAACCAGTCTACAGTCAGAGAATTTTACTTGAGTTATTTTATTGCCAACCAACACAAACCTCCTATCACTGATTATGGTACTGAGAAAAAAGAAGAAAATGAATGTGTAGATAAACACTTGCACAAACATCTATCTTCCCCCCTTCCTAGTCTCAGTTTTCCTTATTTTTGCAGTTGTGCTAGACTGAGTCCATCAAAATTCCTGCATTGAGGTGATGGGTGGTGTAGGAAGCTGAGGTGGTATGTGTGACGGTTTCTGCTGCTCTGTGCTTAATGTTTTTTGCTGCCATGTTCTTCAGTGTCCTGCTCCAGAGCAGGGTGCCACGCATTGCAGTCCTTCAAGGATGTCCCTAATCCAGAGTGTGTTGGCACCATATCATAGTCCCTTCAAGGGTGTAGGTAACTCCCACTTGGCACAGCGTGTCCACCTGCAAAGAGTGTGTCTCCAGCCCCTCGGAGCTGCCAATGCTTTTCCGAACTATGTTTGGGCAGGGGCACAGAGTGCCTTTCTGCTTGGATAAAGTTTTGGTGTGTGATGGTTAAGCTTTTGCACACAACGGTTTCTTTCCTTTGTTTTCATGTGCCTCAGGATAGGCTTGAGCTGGTTTTGACTGCCACAGGGCAGTCCATGACCTCCACATGACCACCATTGCAGCCCACTGCTATTTATGACTTGTAAGATCAGCTTGTTATAGATTTGTAGGTACAAATGCTGCAGAAATGGGATGTCTGATTTAATGAATGCAGAAGTAGTTGCCACATTTTTACTAATGATCCAGGGGTTAGACAAGGTACAATGTCTGCAAGTGACCCAAGTTCAAACCAATTCTCTGCCAAAAGAAACCTCCTCTGTCTTCCTGTCCCCAAGGAAAAATGTTTAGCTGTGAGTACAAGGTTATTTTGGAGGTAGATCCCTGACAGTCTTTTCAGGTGAAGCTGATTTTCTCCCAAATAAAATGAGTAAATAATCACAGAATCAAAGACACACAGAAAGGTTGAGGTTGGAAGGCACCTCCGGAGATCATCTAGACCAACTGCCTGAGCAAGCAGGGTCACCTAAAGCATGTTGCCCAGGATCCTGTCCAGATGGCTTTTGAGTATCTCCAGGGATGGAGACTCCACAACCTCCCTGGGCAACTATTGTTCAAGCCCCCTCACAGTAACGAATTTTTTTCCTTATGTTCAGGTGGAACTTCCTGTGTTTCAGTTTGTGCTCGTTGCCTGTTGTCCTGTCACTGAGCACCACTGAAAAGAGTCTGGCCCCATCCTCTCTACACCCTCCCTACAGGTATTTGTACAAACTTATAAGATCCCCCTGAGCCTTCTCCTCTCCAGGCTGAACAGGCCCAGTCCTCTCAGCCTTTCCTCATAGGAGAGATGCTGTAGTGCCTTAATCATCTTAGTAGCCCTTTGCTGGGCTTGCTCCAGTAGCTCCATATCTCTCTTGTATTGAGGAGGCAGAACTGGGCACAACACTCCTGATGTGGCCTCCCCTGGGCTGAGTAGAGGGGGAGGATCACTTCCCTCGACCTGCTGGTAATGCTTTGCCTAATGCAGCCCAGGATACCATTGGCTGGCTTTGCCACAAGGGCACTTTGCTGGCTCATGGTCAACTAAAGCATATACTAGATTTCCTTTCTCTGCAGAGTTTCATGTGAATTCCCTAAACGCTGGACTCCTGCACAAAGGGCTGTTTTGCTCCCTCTTCCTTCTCCATGGGAAGCAGAATCCAGTGTAGATGTTCTGAGAATGTCTATCAACGAGAGGAAATTTGGGCCCTGGTTTGTCCTTTTGTGGGACTAGACCCAGATTCCTAGCTATCAAAAAGCCTCATGTGTTGAGAGATTTCAAATCTGTCTAATTCTTACAGATTTCAGGGTTTGTTTCTTTTGCTTCAGAATAATTGTTTTCATCCTGATGCCAGCACATTTGTACCTGTGAATATGGATTACATATGTTGTGAAAACAAAAACTGAAGCTGCATATGGCTGATTTTGGCAAATAATGAAAAATGTACCACTGATGAATTAAATGCCTTCCATAATTAGTGCACTTCAATCCTTTTCAGTGTTTCGAGAAATTTGAAAATGGAATGTGAATTCTTTACCTAGCATACTTTTAAATAATTTTCAGCATACAACATCAAGAATATATCCCATCTTTTTATTTAATATGATGGATTTTGAAACACCAGTAACCTTCAAACACAGATTACTACACCTATTCATCATGAAAACTTGCTGACAGTGAGGATGGTATTGCTGTTCAAACAGAAAAAATTAAAGGAAGCCAGAAGATAATTCTGAAGAACACACCCTTTTCTGAGTTTTACCACGTAATTCAGCAAGATCATAAGTTATTATTTATCACTGAAACTTCAGCAGTACGAGGCATATAATGCTGTTTTGCACACTGGAACCATAATTCCTGGAACTGGAAGAACTTAAAATTCATGTCTTTAGTCTAGGCTACTGTTCCAGTCCTCTTGGTGATTTTTATTTTTCTGCTGTAAAACCCTTTCTACATGATATTAACAAAGGTTACAAAATATGTGCTTGTTTGTTACCCCAACATTACTTTCTCCTTTCATTTGCATTATATAATTTTGAAGAAAATGGTAAAAAGTATCTCTTCTGAATGTTTTCAGCCACTTATAGTAAGAAATACTATAAAATATACTCTTTGATTTTTATTAACACGCTATTGTTATCAATAAGGGTAAGGCAGCAGCTTCTTTTTTTCAATCATCATTTAGTAAAGCCTCTAAACCACCCAGGCACACCTTAAAATGACCATCCTCCCAATGACAGCCTCATAGGTGTATTCAGTAGCACTTGCACCACCATATTCAGCACAGCTTAGCAACGTGCAAGCTCTAAATCCTGCCAAGATTCAACAGATGTGCTAAATGGACATCGCCATTCTTGGATAAATCAGGGCCGTCCTATAGAGAACTGCCCTAAATATTTAGTTTGGATCAGGTAACTAGGTAACTTGTTTGTTTGCACTTTACAGTCTCAGTATTCAAAATTTTGATTTTTAAGGTGTGACTGGAAGGCAAGAAAGGAAAACTACCTTTTTCTCCAGATGTTGAGTTCTGCATCAATTGGGTCCATCTCAGTGAGAGGCATGGAGACATGCAGCAGAAGGAACCTTTTAGCAGACAGGATGGGAAAAGCAGGGAGAGAGCACAAACAGCAGGATATTGCTCCAGTGCGACATAAGTGCCTTCTGAAGAGTCAATTGTCAATCAAGCATCAAAGTGACAGGAAGATTTACTAGAGGACTCCTTGAGGTTGTTTCAAAGGTGGAAGGCACTGTAAGTTGTTGACCAAGAAGGACTTCCTACAAGAAGGCTAGAGAAATATCTGCCCTGCAAGGATTCAGTGAGAGGGGTTTTTTTCAGGCCTCGTATTTCCTCGGTTTAATCAGCAGTTCTGAGTTTTCCTTGGCTGAAGAGTTAACTTATTCTAATTAATATTTCTGTGCTGTAAATAAAGCCCAGTTTTTTAACACTGGCAGCTTTTGATGTCTTTTGGAAACTATTCCATCCAGGGACCTGTATAAACCATGCTCCATCAAAAACAAGTGTGGTCTAAAGTTTGAACAAACTTTCTCAGTGATCCAGCAAGGTTAAGCCTTTATAGCTACACCTACTCCTGCCAGGCTTGCAGCTGACACATGAGCAAATTCTAGAAATGACTTGGGGACCAAAGGTTCTTTGATGCTCAGATGATGCAAGCAAAGCTTTCACTGCAAAAGCCCACCCTTAGTCCACAAAAATTGCTATTAAAGGAATGACACCGCACATAGACAGGGCAATTCTTGTTTAATGCTTTACAGACAGCGGTCTGCATCTTCTCTGGCCAGTATGATTGATATCTGCCATTCTCCTGAATCCTTTTCCTTGTGTAATCTCCAAAGAAGCCTGGGACTGTGATCTGACACTGTATGCCAAAATACTGGCAGCTGTTTCAGTGCACCAAGTCCATCCTTCTTTCGCCACCCTCCAGCTCTTCCAGCAGGGAAAAAGTCTTTGCATTCAGGACAGAAATAGCCATCCAGACTAGTCACCTCACATCTTCCAGCACATCTTCTTCAAAGCTTGTTTTTCTCTCAACAGTAAGGTGACATTAATAATAACTTCCTCTGCTGGTTTCAGCTAACTTCCTAATCTGTAGATTCATGTTTGCAATCTTCAGATGCTTGTTTTCAGCATCTAACACAAGCACATTGAAAGGATGACTCCCCAGATGTGCTTTTTCCATTCAAGTAGCACAGAAATCCAACAGGGTATGCAACACTCTATTTTCATGCTTCTGCTTCCAAAGCAGAAGAACAGAGTAAATAGGAAGGAAGAAAATATGGCCCAGGAGGAACTGGCGCACCAGTGATAAATCATACTTCTCCAGTGTGATAGAGGAAGGTTACCTGTGCTAGACAGAAAGGAGAAACAGCTGTGCCAGCTGGCCAGATTTAAAATACCTTTACATACCTATATCTGATGGTTTCTTAACACGGTCAACGGGAAAGGAAGGGGCTATGCCAAAAGCTGGGACCCAAACTATGCTGCACGAAGAAACAGTAAGTGCAGCTGTTATTTCCAAACATTAGCCAAAAAAAATTTATGAAGAAAATACTCACTGTTTAATTTACCGTAACAATTGTCCCTACCCTCCAAACCTATGTTATTTCATAAACAAATATATCTGGCTACTGCAAAGTAAGAAATAAAACAGAAATCCTGCATCTTATGAATTTCAGTAAAATTATTCTCTCAGAATTCTTTTTACCTTCCAGAAACGTACATAAAACAACATTTGCACAATTGCATCCTAAGGCTTTATTTTATGCATAAATTGAGATCAAACCCCACTTTGTTTAATATGTTTCAGTCTGGAACATTATTACCACCTTATATAACAAAGCAAATTTGTTTACAGGTATAACTTTGGTCTCATAAAGCCCACTGTAAAAGCTGAGGGATCGCCATGCTGTGACATCCTACGCAACACCAAAGCACTTCTGCGAATAGCACTCTACACACTGGGACAGTGCATGCTCCACAACAAATTACTGTGCCTAGGATCTGTATGTATTTTATGGTTGCTAAATAGCTTTCACTCAAATCTTCGTTAGAAAACTAACTAACATATTCTTCTGCCTAGGGATTGCCCTGCATAGAGGTATCAAACACATGACAGATGTGGCAATGCAGCAGTGGGCTCAGAAAGGCAACACTGCACCAGTGAAAATTACCACAAAATTGGGAATTTTAGCAGCCCTTCTGATGAGCTTGCCAGCCTGTTCCACAGTGCATCTTTCACAGAGATGCGCTCGTGTTAATGCAGGCAGTGGCACAGAAGGAGCTGCTTCCGCACTCGCTCTTCAGCTGATGCCAGAATGGCCCCAATGCCAAACCTATTGAACAAAATCCTTTTCAGTGGGCGCCTGAATAAACTGTATGAATACGGAGGCGTTTTCAGACTAAGCAACTGCGTTATTCCTGAAGTAAGAATAAACTAAGTGATGTGAGTCTCAGTGCAGCGTTACTCAGGCTACGAGTCTAAAGCTGTGATAGCCTTTGGTGCACACTGGTAGGACTTTCTTGATTTTAACAGTGATGTCAGTGAACAGAACCACATTTTAATACCACTTGGGAGGGTGAAAGGATATCAAATCTCTTCTGAGAATTTTCAGTCTTTAACCAGATTCAGCTCATCCTCTGCTATTACAGGTGCACCCTTTCTCATGGCTCTCTGCAGTTCACAGTTTAACCATCTAGTCATCCTATCTCCTTGCTCATGTAAGGTCCCAAAAGGGTTGCAATCTTTACCCATTTCCATTGTATTGGATTTTTCATCTTGTCACTGAGACTCGGATCACTTACTTTACTCTTACTAGTAGGAAAAAAGATAGCATGCTCTTTCTGGAAATCACTGTAAATCACCACTAGGACTAACAGAGGCAGAGGCTTGTCACATGGCTTCAACATATATATCATAATCAGGAAAAGTCACTCTTCCTCAAAATGGATGATTACTCTATTTTCCTAGGCATATTTGTAACACACACTTGATATTTTTACCAACATTTCAACAAGCATCAAGCTGACTTGGTTCTCTTTTTTTAAGTATGTCCCTGACAGTAAATCATAAATTTTGCAGATCCTATATCTATCTGCCTTTCAAGGGATCCTAAACATCTGCAGCTCTACTTAGATGTCATCACAGTTTTCTGAGATTCATCTACTGCATATGTATTTGCATTCCAAATGTATTAGAAATTCATTAAACTATGGCACTGCCACTTCCTTTATTCTTAGCTGCATCTTCATTCATCCTGCTCATACTTCCCAACTAATTCATCTTCAGTCAGTCATATCTTTAAAATGCTAATGTATGCAATGCTATGCAACAATGTACTTATGTCTTTGACAGGCTGCATAATAATTTTGACTGAATGAAAAAAAAATTAGGAAGAAACTCTGGTACAGTGATTTGTGTGAATAAGTTACAGCACATCTATTAATGGCATTACACAGCCCTTTAATGATAGTCTATTGACATCACTGAGATTCCTTCTACAGAGTTTGGACAAAATCATTAACAACAATGATAATATTCAATTGCTTTTTAAATGCAAAATTAATGGGATTTCAGCTAATAGGAGTATGTTATTCAGATGCTACTGACTCTAAATTGGGTTATGGCATATCATTTATTCCTCAAACTCATTGAAGATGTATGCATTAATTTATAACAACTCTAGAAAATACATAAAAAGGAAGAAAAATTAGTCCTACAATTTGCACAGAATGAGGAAAATGTAGAGAAAGTCTCCTATAGAGACCTATAAGATAAGCAATCAACTCTCACTAGAAAAGCATATATTAATAGAGCAATAAAAAATTAGTCTTCCACATAAAGAACTTGTACAGAAAGCAAAAATTTGTGATTTTGTTGAAATCATCCTGTTAGAGTAATAAAACAAGCAGCTATCCTTGGACATATTTGCAGAGTATTTGTGTGTGACAAAAATAGTCCCAGGCACATAAACACTTCTATTTTCTATTTTTATTAACTACTATAACAAACTGTACATATTTTGCTCCCTGTGGTACCAGAAAATGTAGTGCCAGAATGCTCATTCTTAATGTATGTTGACCATGCAAGAATATATTTTAAAATAAACTAGAAGAATATCCAAAAATGAAGGAAGAGTATCAGTGCAAATTTTGTTTGCAAATATGCAGATAAAATGGACTCATTAATTTAAAATTCCATTCTTTGCAGACAGATTTGGTCCAGCAATCTCTAAACTGCAAAATCACAGATCAGGAGTTACCCATCTGGATTAAACCTACTTACTGCAATTGTCTTTTCCAGTGTTGTCAGTGTGGATCACATTACAGTTGCACATAATCCTTATGAACATGAGGGCTTTTCTATTTAATTAATTGAAAAAAGCAAAGTAGCCCCAGCTGTCGAAGCCGACCCTCCCTGGGCTGCCCAAGAGCGCCCTTCAATGCTATAAGGGGCACTCTTCAAGGTATTTGGGATAGACTGACTCATGTGCAAAACCAGAAGAGACCTGTAAAGCTAAGAGAACTTAACAAAGCCAAATTACTTTCTCAGTTTCCTTTAGCTGTCTTGCATTTGGAAGACCACAGTGGCCAATATAGCTCGGAGTTGGGATGGAAGGAAGATAACAAGATCTACTCTGACTAAAGCATTTCTAAAGAATCACATCTGCCATCAGATAAAGAAAATCCTCCAAAAATGGCATTTTTTCCAAACATGGAAAATAGAGAAGAGCATAAAATCACTAAAAGGCATGCAAAAGTCTGAGAGGAGCAACTTGCTCAGATTAGTAAAAATAAAAGATTTTTCAAATGCAGTGCCTGTTCTTATGTTCTTTATTCATAGCAATCTCTTACTCTGCTCTTCAATAACTTTGCTTACAGTCTCTTTAGCATCTTTAAAATAAATATTATATCTATGCTCTAAGCCTCTCATGTGGTAGTTTAAATAGTCTCCAAGTCTTCTGCCTGCCTTTTCAATTTTCAGATTGTCCTCTAAATGCTGCTTTCAATGAGCTTCCTGATTTTTATGTAACTCCTTTTTTCAAAGTTAACATTACTATTGTGATTCTCTCTCTTTTTTTTTTTTTTTTCTTTTATCCTTGCAGGGATGCTCACATGTAATGCTCAGGACTGACTCAAGACTTACTTTTCCTCACAGAACTTCTCAGACTAGCTGTTTTGAGAAAGAACATAGTTTAAAAATTTAACCTTGATAATCTCTTATGTTCACACTCCTATTCATGCCCCATCATATCCCATAATAGATCATTCTCCACCACTACACTTACCCAGCCCATACAGGTGTAAATGCCAGCTCCTATCATGACTGTATTTGCCATAGGCAAAGACAGTCTGAGCTCCCTGAGCAGTTCCTCCTCCTCAATGAAAGGCTGAGAATACAGAGACTTGACCTCACCTTTTCTCTTTTAGCACTTTCAAGAGTGCATCCCGTTTTGCAAGGACTATCCAAAGGCTGGTAGCAGGTAGGTTGTTTTTCATTTCTCATTTTTTTTTTATCGAATGGCTATATTTAAAAAAATGGGAGGGTAGATAAGAAACTTGAATAAAGGAGAAGTCTGAATAGGACTGGCATATCGCATACTCACAACCACTAATCTTACTAATCTCACAAAAAATACAGCCATAGAGGTGGCCCTGATACACTCACGAGGGGTGAATCCATCCTGAAACAGAGCAGGTTTTCACAGGGAGGAAGATTCTCCCTGAAAGAGTGCATAGAAAAAATTATATTCTAAGAGAAGAAAGAAACACACGAGCAAAGTAGATGTCCCATGAGACAAAAAGGCAAGGAAGAAGATACTAATTTATTGGCAGAGAGAGACATGAAAGAAGGAAATAGAATGATATTTTGGAGAATAAAATGCATCTTGAGTGCCTTTTAATGAGAACATCTGACAAAAACTAAAGATCAAATGAAAATGACAGAGGAGAAGGAATAGTTGGTGATGACATTATTTGTAGGATGGTTTTGAGTCTTCAAAGTGATGTATCTGGGAAAGGTCAGCCGCAGTTCTTGGCTGCAGCAGATATAGGTATTTCATTAGAAAGAAGGAAATCCAAACCAGTGGAAGGGATTTTATTTGGTGCCCTAAATAAATCTCTGGAAATCAGGGAAACAAAGGGTAAGAAATATCAGTAAGAGAAAGACAACAGTGAGTTTATTACAATACAGAGTAGCCACAAATACCTGTTAGCTGGTAGTAAATGATTCCTAAATATTAGAAAGGATGAGACTATGAGAGACCCTTCAAACAGAAGCAGATGTAACAGAAGCCCTGGGTTGGGATGGAAGGAAGATAACAAGATCTACTCTGACTAAAGCATTTCTAAAGAATCACAAGAGCAGGAATCCCAACAGAAGAACGGTTAAGCGAGAGGCATATGAAGTTATGAAATGGCTGAAATGACATACTTCCTTGTGATCCCAGGGTACAGATTTCAGGGATCTTGCAGACTTCCCATCAATTGACTAAAGGACAGTAGCTTTGCAGCCAGTTTTTCTTGGATCATGTTAATATCCTATACAGACAACCAAATTACATTAAAAAAATTGAAACATGAACACATTTTCAAGTTATAGTAATTTACAGAGACAGAAGCCACATTACTTTTCTTCCTTTTAGAGCAAAAAAGACTTGAAACGCTGTGTGTTTCAATTAGATTTTGGTTGCAGTAAATGAGTAAAAAGAATTTGTCCTTGAATGCACATCTTCAATATTTCAATTAAGTGCACGGTGGTTTATTTAGCTGACCTCTGAATGTATGAAAAATACTGTGTTGAGGGGAATAGGGGCAGATTAAGTAATCAGGGAAGTCAGTTCCACACCAGCACTGGTAGAGAACAGAATGGATTTAATCAGTATTTCTAGCTGACCTCCAGCAATTTGATTTTTTAAACAAACTCTTAAAATGCAGAGATGAAAGGGCAACAGTACCTCATATTTCAGGGTCCTCTGAAACGTTGACTTGAACTTAACATGAAGCACAATGCTGCCAAAGTGTTTCAACACTACAGCAAATCACCTGGACTAACTAGAGAAAGTACAAAACCGCAAAATTTCAGAGGTCTAGAAAACCTGGCCTACAAGGCACAATGCAAACAACTGGGCTTGTTGCCTGTCAGGGAGATACCTGAGGGCAGAGAGGACAATAATCTTCAGGTGCACAGAAGGATGAAATAAATCAAAAAAGAATAAACCTTATTCACATCCTTTGTGAACAGCATTCATAGGCTTACATTGCATTATAGGATATTTAAGTTGGACAGTAGGGTAAATACTCCCTAAAAGGTAAGAACTCATGGGAATAGATTGTCTAGGAAAGGTGTAGAATCTCTGAGATCTCGAAGAACCGCTTAGATAGATATCCAGTGTGAATTATCCAAGGGTACTTGATCCTGCCACATGGCTGGAAGAAGGATCAGATAACCTCCTGACATTTAGGTGTTTAAATCTGTGTGCTTTCTCTCTCTTTTCTCTTTTTTTCATCTTACTTTCTGTTTCTGAATCTTTGTCATCAGATAACATTTTAAAACAACTGGAGGAAGACAGAAAGAAAACGCATTAGTGGATTCCCTCTCCCTGTAGTTCCTTAATTCACTGAAATCTGACACTTTCATTCCAATTCCTACAGGGAGAGGAAGTTCAAGGAGGGTGTTTACTTTCACTCCTGCAGCATTTTAAAAGGTTAAGCAGATTTTTTGCAAGATAGAAAATTTATTTTCATCTTTCATCATATCCAAAATTTTTTTTCAACCAGAGCTGCCTCAGATGTTAAGGCAGCTATAATTTTTGAGTTTGTTTCCTTTACTGCCCCATTTGTTACCAATAAGATTTTTAAAAATGATTTAAAGATTTTTTTCTAAATACATGGTCTGATGATAAAGACAACTGTTTGTATGATAATTTATATTTATACTAACACACGATTGTTTAATGAACACATTCAACATTTTGGTTTAATAATTAGCACAGTAGCACAGACTGAATGGGTTACAATCCAACTAACTGGCAGGCTTCAAAATGCAACTTACTGAGAAACGTATTTTTATTCTGAGCATTTTGAGTAGCATGCCTGAGACATCACAGTTTTCCTGAAAGCTATTTGATAATCTGGAAGAATAAATAAATTCAATGCTACTAATGGGAAACTACTTGTCTCAGTGTCACACTCTTGGAGAGCTGTTGTCCTTACAAATATCTGTGCTGCAGGCACATACATGCCCAAGCATTTGAGCTTGGACATGCACATTTTAGCTCCATGAGTAATAGCAGCAGCATGCCCATACTGTCCCCCTCTTGCCCCCTGCCGCCCCCTCCCCACACACATTGAGTATATTCTTCTCAACCTTAAAGATTCTTTATTCAAAAGAAAAAACAACAGGTAACACAACATAAACATACTTCAATATCATGGGGTCTGAGGAACAGCAAAGCACACCAGCTGTGAATATGTACCAGGGCAATACAGCTCACAGGATCTCTACTTACTGTTAAATAGCTTTTCTTTCTCCTTTGAGTAAGTGTCCACACACACATTGTAGGATGCTAAGGAATACCCCAAAAATAAAGAGGCTGCCTGAAAAGAAGCCTGATCACCAAATGAGGAAGACTGCCATAATCCGAACACTGTCTTGGAGTACAGACTGCCAAATCCAAAGACCTTTCCAATGGAAAGGGAAGGATTTATCTTTGTAAGGGAAAACCCAAGAGATCTTTCCAAGAAATCACATTGTATGCAAAAAGACAAAGCCATTTCAATAGCCAGTATGCACAGTTGCCTCTGCTGAGGATGAATGCCATCTGAGAAAATATACAGAAAGATTGACAAAACTTTGGTTGTGTTCAGTGTCTGACCTTGTCCTGAAAAACAGGACAAGAAGCTACCGCTCAAATGATTTTCCTATGACACTAATCAAACTCAAATTCGGATCCCACGACAAATAGCAGATCTCTGTCTAGTGGAAAAAAGCCAAATGAATCTGCTAAGAAAACACCCTGTTAGGTAGTTGACAGAAACCTGAAATACAACCTATGGGCACATACAAACCCAAAATAGCTGTAAATGAAGTCTTCCTAAGTAGATAGAGAATTGATATTCTTAACTCTAGAAGATATTTTAGAATGAAATGCAGAGGTACTTACTCAAGAATTAGCAAACTATTAACACTTCAGGCCAAAAAAAGTATATCACATTGATATCTGTGGAAACTTATGGACTCTGTTCTCCTATCCATAAGGATCTTCTTCTTTGACATCATTTAAAACCCAAGAACCAGATGCTGCAGTATCTAGTCAGGGTTTCCAGCACCACTAAGTAGGAAATGACACTATTCTAAGCAGCAGCACAATTATCTACGGAACTGATAAACAGTGGCAGAAAGGGAGACTGAGACTGGAGAATAGGAGATTTATAATTCTCCATGCACCTGCAAAGTCACTGGCCAGAATTTGGTGAATGTATTGCCAGCTGGTTTCTCACAGGTAGTCTGCTCTCAAGATCTCAGAATCTGCTTGATAACTGAAGGACTAAAACAGGAACAACCTACTGGCCCTGCATTACTGGATGTATATAGTGTGACTGCCTAACTACTCTTGCTAGAGGTCCTTGTCTCCTTTAAAGCATTTAAGGCCTTCTCTGACTTAGAGCCAAATAATTTCTGGGTCTTACAAGGCAGATCTTCCGCTACCGACTGCAGCTCACTAGACAAACCTGTAGATTGCAGTTAAGTGCAATATACCAACATCATCAGTGTGATGGAGGTAGCGGAGGTATCCACTGCCTTTCGTTCCTCTTGAAGTGACATTTATGACATAAGCAAATCTTTCTCGGGAAGGAGATGATAAGTTATCCAATTTTGACTACCCGAACCAGAAACGAGTGGGTTAGAAGGGTTAATATGTGAAGACCTTAAATAGGAGTGAATGTAATACAGCCTCTTCCCTAATGCATTCTCTCTTTTACACTCTATTTTGTGGACTTGCAAGACTGCTGAACTCTCTCTGATGTATGCGACATGAATCTCAGTCATAAATTCAGGGATGGATGAGAGAAATCTACTCTGAAAATGTTTACCTGGTAGCACTGATCCATTTTTTCAGCTCATGGTGCACAGAAAGTAGGTGTTTTTAGCAGTATGCACTTGCAGCAAAGAAAGCCAACCACATCCTGGGCTATATTTATAAGACTGTAGTCAGCAGGTCCAGAGAAGTGATTCTTCCTCTCTATTTGGCACTTGCGAGACTGCATCTGAAGTACTGTGTCCAGGTCTGGGCTCCTCAGTAAAAGACAGATATGGCATATTGCAGTGAGTCCAGCAAATGGCCACCAAGATATTTAGGGGGCTGGAAAACATGAGGTACAAGGAGAGGTTGAGAGAGCTGGGCCTATTCAGCTTTTAGAAGAGAAGGCTAAGGGGGGACCATACTGCTGTCTACAACTACCTGATGGAGGATACAGAGAAGATGGAGCCAGACTCTTCTTGGCAGAGTGACAGGATGACAGGCAATGGACACCAACCGGAACATGGGAAATTCCAATTAGATATAATGAATTCTTTTTTTTAGCATGAAGGTGATTGAATACTGGAACAGGTTTCACAGAGAGGGTGGTTTGAACACCACCATCCTTAGAGCATTGTGATCTGATTAGACCTGCTCTGAGCTGGAGGTTGGACTAGATGACTTCTGGATGCCCCTTCCAACCTAAATTATTCTATAGGTGTGTGATTCTAAAAGTGATCAAAGAGAGTGACAATGTACAAGAGGTTTTGTGTCAGGTACTTAGAAAACCTGCTGGGCTTGCTCTTCTATGTAGAGCAGAGCCAACGATAAGGAAGAAGTCAGCAGACTAGCTGTGCTCCACATTCAGACAAAATACCTAAGTCCACTGATAAAAGGGTCAGGTCAGAAATAAAGGATGACAGGCGTTATGCACAACCAGCCTAGAAGTCAGTCTGGGGCAGTTGTGAGTCACATGGCTACACAGAAAAGGCCTGCAGTCTCTTTTGAGGGTAACGTTTAGTCAGCATCTAGGGGCCAGAGAAGAACTGTCTCATGCTAAGCAGAAATGGAAAAAAAAATGGAAGACTTTCCTTGACTAAGCCAGCCTTGGGGAAAAGCCTGCTTCGCAGTTAAACACGGGTCTGCTTCTCTGACTTGTGCCTATCAGTCACAGAAGTAGCAGCTTGGGACCAGATAGGTCTTGTAGCTGTTAAGTATTCACACTCAGTTTGCACAAAGTGATTGTGAAATGAGACTAAGTAGGAAAATGTTGCTCCAAAAACTTACCCAGATCTTTGTAAGAAATTATCCAGGCTTTGGAACAAGAAAGGCCAGGAGCGGAAAGAGAGTCCTATATCCAACATGACAGTGTTATCGGGTAGATTCATGGGAGCCACTGTTTGTCAAGCACTGAGGTATTTCCCACGCCTCCTTCTGTTGTTGGCCTTCCTTGGAAGACCTGTAACCTCTCAAAATTGAGGTAGAGACACCAAAGCTAGGAGGGATCCCTTCGAGGCTGGAAGTTCTCAAGGTCAAAAGGAGTGGATAGTGATGGGGAAACACCTTCCCTGTGAATTTCATAGGAGACTGAACACTTGCTTGAGATACACAAAATGTTTTTGAAGATGTCTATTTCTTCTGTCCCAAAGAAGAGTCAGGATTAAAAAACAAGAAACAGCCAAAACACAGGGCATTTGAAAATGAGCTGATGAAGCTCCAGACAAGAATTGTTAGATTCTCTCTTACTCTCGGTGAGCAGAAAGGATAGGTTGCTCTGCAAGGGAAATCAAGTTGGAAGTCAAGAGTCATAGAGAGGGCCCAGGATCTCACCAACAAGGAGCTATGAAGTCATATCAGAAAGTCAGGGTCAGGCTCATGTCTGGAGATGGTAACCAGAATAAGCCACCAGAGTAAGCCACTGATAGCCAAGTCCATAGTGATGGGCAGGTCTGATATGAAGCTAGAAAGTCAAGTTTGTGGGTCAGGGTCTGCATCACCATGATAAAAGGCTGCGCACAGGCATGGCTGCAATGCCGCTGTAGTGTATCTCAGGTGAGGGCCAAGGGTGAGCACCTCAGCTTAAAAGCAGCTCCTAAGGGAGGGAGAGGGGGAGCCCCTGCTGAGGCTTATGTCTTTCTACACACAGCAGTTCTTACAGGTTAGCTGAACTTGCACGCATATAGCTAAATGCCTAGAATGTGGCAGAGTGGGCGTCTAGCTTTGACACCTACCCCTTGGAATGGACTTTTGGCTTAAAGCACTTGGAAACAGTATATTTTCCAGTGTTGTTTTTTTTCCTAGACAAAAGGGTTGTGTCTCCTACAGCCTGAAGCCCTTTTGATTCAGGGAAACTGTGAATAAGGTGGAAGAAAAGAAAGGAAAGAAACAGGATATTGCAAAAAAGGAAAAGGTTATTGCTGACAATATGAAAAGGATTAGAAGTAATATCTGAGCAGGCCACTTGCAAGGATATGAACTTCAAAAAAATGTTCCAACTTAGCTTCTCCCCTGAGCACCTTTGCATGATACAGCGTGGAGGAAGGAGACAGGAGCATATTGGGATAAAAATTCTCCAGCTTAAATTCTTCAGAACGTGTGCGCTGCCAGCATAAGTGCTCACATGGACAATCACTTGAAGAAAAAAAAGGTATTTAGAAATGACATAAAGAATAACAGGATGATTAACAATGCTGCAAAAATACAGAGCTATTTGTGTGTGGCTGTACAGAAGGTATTTAAAATACCCAAAGGATATTTACCCAGGATCAAAGCACCCATTTACAACATGAAGGCCCATATATTAGAAAGCGATCATTCTGGAAAGAATATTAAGTTCACTGTACTTAACCGAATGAGAAGTATCTCCCAGCATGATGTTGCTGATAACAAGGCCAATGTGGCCTATTGACTTGTAAAAAGATTTTTTATGGACCTTTGCCTCTTTATAGCATATTTACTGAGAGCATTGCTGACAATAGTGTGTTCAGATATGCTTGCTACAAAAATGATATAGGCAAACATGAATGAGTTCAGAAAAAAACTGCAAGAATGATCAAACATCTGGAAAATCCTGAGTACAGGGAACAAATTTAAGATGTTCAAGCTATTTAACAATATTATAAGGATATTTATGACATGACTGAGCAGATCTGTAAGTAAAAAAACAACAAAAAAGAGGCTTCTGGGTCATCAAAATCTGTTCATAGCTGTTGCAGGTACACTACCCTGTAATCCCTACCTGTAGAGAAGATTTTTTAATGTAGAGGGCTCTTAGCTGAAAAAGACATAATAAGGACAAAGGGATCCTAGCTGGATTGAAATAATTTCAATTTAGAAATAAAATGACAATTTAAAAAATGTGGCAACTAATTATGGGAATAGTTACAATTGAGAAAACTACACTGGCTATCAAAAAAAATTCTCTTTCTGAGAAGAAATGCATTTTAGCTATTAGTTTTTGTAATTCAGCTGGCAAAATTGCAGATAGCATGACAAAAATTAACATTTGCCCGTTAGCTGTATATTGCCTCAGATTTATCAGTATATTATGAAAATGTGGCAATTAGTATCTGCTTAAGCTATACATTTTACTCTTAAAACAAAGCAGCATGACTCATCACTTTATCTGGGGATGTTGAATGACCACAGCTGTGATCAACACATTTAGAGAAAGAGCTGAAATCTCAGCTACTTCACTGCAAAATGGTAAATGACTTTCTCTATGATGTCCTGAGCTAGGAAAAAAACATCATCTGCAGGAACTGAGGTGTTTCTATTGCCCTGTGTAGCGTATTTCTCAGGTTATTTGCTAATAAACCGTTCATTTCAAAATAGTGAAGAATACAAGTGTCTTCCTGTAGATTGCTAGACTGCCAGTGATGCTATTTCTTCCTCTAATAATGCAATATATATCACAAGTCAAAGGAATCAGGAATTCTCTTTGATAGTATATCTTAAATTTATTAAGATTATTAAGATTACTGGCTCGTTTCTTGTCTCAAACCTTTTTCAAAAAACAAACAGAGCTGTGCCTAACAGTATGACAGCATGAATTCAACCAACAAGTATTGTGAAATGGAATCAAGACATAAAAGCAAATGCTGCCAGGAAAACTGAGAACTGCCCAAGGACTTCATTGAAATGTTTGCTGCACTTAAAAAGAGGGTCCTAAAATTATAATTCAGTGGATATGTGGGAAAAAAAAGCATATCCAGGAAATATATTTTTATGATACATTGAAAGTAATAGAAAATAAATCCATCCACTTAATGTTTTCAATGTCCTTCTCAATTACAGTGACACCATCTTCTTTGCCACAAATGACAGATTTATTTGGTAATATTGCAAAGAAATACCTTTTAATCTCAAATATTGAACATGTTTCAATTTTGTAGCACCTCCTCCTAAAAGAAAATATTAAAATCCAGTTTCCTAATTGTATAATAGAAGCCAGTGGGTTATCCTGAGATCCCTCCAAATATAATCGAAGTGAACGAATACCACAGTTAGTACTAAAGCAGAGTAAATATCAGAGATACTTTTACAGCACATGTAATGATGCTATCAAGATAATTAAACTATTTAAAGAAGTAGAAAATCTTTGGGATAATACAGTAACTGGTGCACAATCACTACCAAAGATAAAATTTATGCTGCTGTTGTCAGAGAAGTCCTACTTATTGTCCATGATTTCTTTATATGCACTTATATACACCAAAAGCCTTATTTTGCAGAGATACTCCGAAATAAAATATGCCCCAGAAATTAGAATGAACACTGTTCCACTGTAGCTGCACTGCAGACCACCTCTTTTATGACAAACCAGTCCCCAAGAATATATTTAGGGAGCACAAGACTTGCTGTAAAGAGCTGAAAAACAAACTGTCTAGCTCAGCTGCACCGAGCTTTGTAAATATACCCCTAAGAAGGAAAACGGTGGTGAACTGGGCCATGTTCACGATATCATTCTGCACTTAACAGCACTTGTCCAGTCCAGAGCTGTTGTTTCTTCTGAAAACCCTGTTTCACAGAGGGCTCTTGTGAAGAATCACAAGGCATGGAAGTCATGGTAGAAGAGGCAGTAGGATCCTACATCCCACCATCAGTAGAAAAAGCTAAATGTACAAATGACAGTAGACAAAGAATATGATCAAAGATACTGAAATCCCTCTATTTTACCAGCTGATGAAGTGCTGATATCGGAGGCCAAAAGTAACTGACTTTGAACCACTGGCATCGACAAAAAGAAGTAAAAGAACAATTGTCATTTTAAAGTGATTGACCTGCATCATTATTATGTACTTCTCCATATTTCTGAGAAACTTAATAAAGATACACACAATGCCTTGATTTTTGACTGAAGTAAAGAACATTCTTCCATATCAGAGTGCTGTTAGAGAGGCATATGATTGAAGATACTATACTTCAAGCTGTTTCCTTTTCTGCTAAAACAGGCTTCCTATTTTACTGCACAATGCTGATGCTAAATTTGACCTGATATTTTATCTCTTTCACACATTGCACCACACTGTAATCACCATTAATGGTTATGAATAGAAACAACAGTACTAAATGGCTACTGTAGAATGAAAAGAATAATTTACACTGAAAAAGCAGAAAGGGATCATAAATATTGTATGATCTATTTTCAAAATGCCACCAGTAAATGACTGATATATTATTTAAAATTATTATGTAATTATCAATCATATCAAATTTATCAGTGAAATGTACTTTCTAAAACATTTCATAGCTCAAAACATAAACTAAGACAACTGGACCAATCTAACCTTAGTGTTCAAAGTGGGTTCATAAATTCACATTTTTGATCCTGAACAAGTGACCTACTTTTTGTCAATATTCTATTTTAAATGTTTCTGTATCTACAAGACCTTTATACAAAACTGTTAATTTTAAATCATTATCTCTATCTATCAATCTGCTAGTTAAAAATGCAGTTCACGTGAAATGACTTAGCATGAAAATAATAAAGAAGAGATTCTGAAAGGTAGAATCAACAGAAGTACTTTTAAGCCTCCAGGTAGAAAACAGGAACCTATTTATATTTTTCTTGAAATCAAAATTTCATATTTTTGTTAAAATTCTGAACATTTGGAGAAAATCAATTTCAGAATCATAAACATTCTGCTTACTGTAACATCATCATGCTTATATAATCTATTTCAATTCTGAGAAATAATTCTTCAGTGACTGCAGGGTGATGGTGAAAAGGAGGAGAGAAAATTAATTTCTACATTATTCAGGGTAATCTCAAGCTACTGAAATGACAATGGGTGTATTTGTATACTCCCCACACAATTTTCAAAACATTTACCTTTTGATAACAAACATACGCTCCTCTTGCAAAATTACTATTATTCACCTCAGTCAGGGAGAGCAAAAAACGGCTATATTATTTCTCATGTTACATTTCTGTAAGCAAAGAGTCAGCATCAGAAACTTGGGAAAGTATCTGTAGTAGCTGGTAGGATTTTTGGTGATATAAACACCATGCATTTGAGGTTATACGATGTGATTCAAGGGGATACTTTCCTTTCCATTCCTATCTGCAATCACCGTATTCCTGTATTTTACAACATTCTGCTGTGGGAAAAACATTAAAGAAAACTACAGACTCAAAGATTCAGGTTGGGAGGGACCTCTGGAGATCTATAGTCTAACATCTCGTTCCAAACAGGGCTAACTGGAAAACCAGATGAGGTTGCTTGGGGCCTTTGTAGTCCAGAAAGATGGTTTTTACCGTCACGCCACAGGCTTTGTATTCAACACGGGATCTCTTGACTACTCTGAGCTTGCCTTGGTCTGGTTTTAGCCGTGGTAGCACTTGCCCTGTGGCCAAATGGTGGTACCTCAAGCATTGGCATGCAGGCAAGGAAGTGTCTACGGGAGATGAGCAGGTTTGGATGCTTCTCTGAAGCTTCCCTGAGCTAAGTGTGGTGTTTTTACCTGAGGTGTACAGCGAATACAGTCGCAATGGCCACCTTTCTGAGGGGGACGCTATTGAGGTGCTGTGCTGAACTGCGTTGAGTGTTAAGCACCACCAAGCAGGCAGTTACTGAAGCCTGGGATGAGCTCCTCACACAGCCCTTCTACACAGGATGAAAAATAACGGTGTATATACAGTCTGCTTCACCTGCAGACCTGAGTATTTATGCTTTCTAACAAACCTAGCTAGACATCGCTGGTGGCCTCAGAAAAAGCACTTATCCCCCAGCTGAGGAGAAAAGATCGCTCCATGTTGTTTCCAGCAGCTCTGACCAAATAGTGGTAGCCATAAAAATGAAACAAAATGGAGCAGCACCAGCAGGAGAAGTTCACTGCAGAATAGCCCATAGCTCGGTGATTAAGACACTCCCAATGAGAAATACAAGATGGGAACTCAAGCCCTTTTTGCACAAGAAAAGACACTGAATCTAAACACAGATGTGGTCTTATCCATACAGCTCAGAATAGTACGAGGACTGCAACAGAATGTAGCAGTAACAAAATTTAGAGAAAAAAACAACAAAAACCTGTTGGACTCTCTTGAAGGTTGTTGCTTTTGCTGATAGGTGATATTAGATGTGTTTGCACACTTAAAACTAGAACTAAATAGAAGTTCTTTTCTTCTGATTTGCCATACAAAACTTTATGTATCACAGCTATGAAACACCCTAGTGAAACATTTGAACTGGTAGCAAATCAAGTCATACTCAGGCAGAATACAGGAGAACTGTTTGTCTGCCTTTCTCGGGGGATGACCATCAAAGTGGCTCATTGAAACATAGTATTTCTTTTTTTTCCGCAGACACATATTCACTGGAACATGCAGGCCAATCAGCTGAGCTTTTCTAGCTTTCTTCTACGTGGTCTCCAATGCAGAACTGGGCACTGAAGTTCTGTAGGGGCAGACAGCGAGGGATCGGACAAGATAGAGCTAAGGAGCCAAAGGCCATGGGCTGAATAGATAGCAGTATGGGAACATAGGGAGTAACCGCACAGAGTGAGGGAGTGATGATGGGAACATGACCTTTGGGAAGGTATAATGTGGTGCTTGCAAGGAGAATAGAAAGTACCATAAACCAGTGTGGGAAAGTACCTATCCGGGCTAGAGCTTATATATAGGGCTTGCTTGCTTGAATAAAGTTGATTCTGATCCAGCACATCGGAGTCCGTGAATCAGACCGCCACAAAGTTCTTCCTCAGAAGAGTCTTGAATTTTTGGTACTGATGTGTAGGCAACATAAAGGATTGGCCACTCATCTATGTAAAAGTGCTGTATGTATGTACAAACAGGTTTGGAGCACAAAAGAATTTCTAAAAGACCAAAGCCGGTTTTCATGTCTCCTGCTTATTAACCCTCAAGCTATATTGAAAAAAAAAAAAAAAGCCAAACAGGAAGCCCTTAGGAAAACTCTTCCATGTTCATGAAAATCTTACCATAAAATGCATTAATTGAACTTTTATGAATCCACATTTTATATACTGGTTCGAAATAATACATTTCAAACATTTTTGTTCTTTGCGAAGAGCCTCAAGTTTAAGAAATTTATGAGATTTCTTTCCTTGAGATTCATTTTAAAGCAGTTTTAAAGCATTTCAGTTCTTGCAACGAGTGGTATAGCTTCATCATGTTTCAGTGAAAAAGTTAAAATCCCACTCAATGACTTCAAACCTCATTCAATTCAATCTGCTACCCGAGTGTTTTTTCTAAAACCATCATTATACTGCCTCTTTTTTAAAGATAGCATCCTAGAGAACCCACTGAACATCAACACCTGACAAACAGCTACCTGCAACGTTGTAAGAATTTCTCGTAGCATATTTCCTATGTCTCATGATGCAAAGCACCAGAAGAGAGAGAGAACAACAATTATGTTAAACAGTTGTCAGTGTTAAGATCGCTAACTCAGTGAGTCATTAGCCCTGAAAACTGTCAGCCAGGCTGTCTCGGTGGGACAAATTATGTTATGAGGCTATTTTAAATGTGTGCCTTGAAACGAAATTGCTGATCTTAGGAGGTCAGAATATTTTTACATTTCTCTTTTATATATATTGGACTTCAACCCATAGGTGACGTCCTGACTGGTCCTCAGACCTGCTTCATCACCATGAACTTGCCTGACAGTCTGGACTGTCTGTTGATCCTGGCCACCACTGTCAGGTTTGAAGGGCTTGCCTCGTGTGGGTACCGTGGGACGAAGTCCTGGCTGGCCAAGTCCCTCCTGGCCGGCCACGCTACAACCTCGGCTCCCCGTCCCTTAGGGAGTAGCCAGCCCCTGCTGTGCCCCCACAGAAATACGCAGCCATGTGGGTACAATACTTCAAACTGGCATCTGTGAACATATATTCACCCTCCACCGTTTCACCAGATATTAACGCACAACAGTTTCATTAATAAACATTGAATACAATGTTTCTCTGAAGTCCTTTGGCATAGCTGTCGAGTGACAATTCAATATATTTATCTATTGATATAGCTGAAGTGGTGTTCTCTGAAAGGTTGTTCAAAGACAAAAAAACAAAGAAAGAAAAGCAACAGCTGACTACATCTGTATGGCCCTATTCTCAAAGACAGTAAGAGAAAATTAATGAAATAAAATATATAACACAAAGTGCACATCTTTCAAAAACAATTATAAAAGAGATGATGTCCATGAGGTCGAATTTAATCTGGAGGCCTAAGTATTCAGAAGCACATCCCTGTGCTCAGCACTTGCGTAAAAGTAACTTGTGTTACTTCTCACTAAAGTAAATCAAATTTTGCCTGTGAAAGAGATGGAAAATCAATGGTCATGCTACAGCCTTTAATGGGCTAATAAAAGCTTTGATCAAAATCAGCTTAGCATTTTTTAATATGCACCTGCTCCTACCATTTCAACATATCCCAATCCTACGCAACAATATGACTGATTTTTGCTACCTGAATGCTAACAATGATGTGAACCATCTCCTGTATTTCTTGGTAAAAAAGCAGTATTAAAAGACAGAGTAAAGTACATTCACTTCTCTATGTCTGCAAACTTTTTAATCCAGAAGTATATTAACTTGAGTAGAAAAAATACTCCTTCTGAAATTAACCCCCATTCATATGCTCACATTTAAATACCCAGCATTTGTAAGTGTTTTAATAAGGACCTGCACCTCCTTCTCTTTTTGGTTGGAAAAACTGTCAAACCGGACAAAGGGCACTCTAAGTGGTTGAGAGGGTAAAGGCTAAAGACATCTATTTAAGAAGATCAGAGGATCTAGAGGTTCAGGGGAGGTAAAAAAATAAATAAAAATAAAATATTCATAGAATTCTCCCCCCTTCACCTAGTTGAGTTTAATCAGGCATTGGTCCCATCTGCTATTAGCACCAAAAATGCACAAATCAAGACCTGCAGTACACTACTTAGAGGTATGCACATGGATCTTAGAAATCTGTGTGATATATTTATTTCAATCAAAACACAAATATGACTATGCATACTTAGATATATAACAAATTAAGTGTAATTCCCATCATCATTCTGTAATAATCACACAATTTATTAATGAAAGATGGTTGTTGCGGTATCCATCTTGCTGGACTCCAGCATATTGTAAATCTAACCCTTCCAAATAACAGAGACCCAGCATCAGCCACAGGATTGTAAATATTTTTGCTTCTCCCCATTGTCAGGTTCTTGACCATTTCTGTAAGACCTTCAGAAGCACCAGGAGATCAAAATTGCTTGCTGATGACTTTTTACAGAAGTCAATGGAGTTTAGCAGATAATACACATCTGCAGAAAACACCAGCTAGCACTATGTCTGTCCTAACTACTGACCTCTACAAGCATCTTCTTAACCCCTTTGATTTTACCTATTGACAGTGTGTCCAGTAACACAGTTTCCTAATTCTGTCAGACCTACCAATGCATTTCCATTATAAGAAAAAGCAACCAAGAACAAAACCAACACCTGGACCCTCACAACAGTGCTCAGGAAGTAACAGCTCAGGTGCTCCTGAATAAGAGATGCCTTGATGCCTGCTATGTCTTATGCTCTTTGGTCATGGCCTGCCCGCATCATTCTGGCAGCTGAGGCCTGGGCACAGCGAACAGTGTTAACCATCTCCTGGGTCACCAGGAGCCATGGAGCCATCACATCAGCCCCACGTCACCTGAGACTCCCCGTCCTGGAGTGGCACTACTTCCACATGTCTGGCAGTAATTGCCTGGCGCCTGTAAGCTGTCTCACTGCAGCTAATTTCGAGATATTCTGGCCTACATTTTCAACAGAAGAGTGTGAGGCAACTTGCACAGGAAAATGAGTTCATTGTATGTGATCAGCTACAAAACCTATTGATGCACTGCAGGCAGCTCATGGAGTGAGAAGTGGAAACTTATAAATGACTGCCCTTCCACAACCTCTCCCAAAATAGTGCCTTATGCAGATCTTGCATCTAATCATCAAAACCTCTGTTTACTGTAAAATGTTCTCCATAAGAATACTCTAAATGTCTCACAGCAACTTCAGCCACTGTGCAACCCAAATGCCCAGCAGAAAGAGGCGAGCCCTAGGACCACGTAACACCCACTAAAGTCCTGGTACGGTCTTTTCATTTGCTCTTTCTGCCTTCTAAAGTATTTGTGGTGGATCTTGAATTTAAAGTGGCTGCAGGTATTTGTGAGACTACCCCCAGGCACAACAGTTAAGGTCAGCAGGGACATACCAGACTTACACTTGAACGCACCATATGCAGCAACAGCAATGTGTCCATGAAGGCTCTGTTCTCTGACCCTTAACAGTTCAAAGAAGTTTGAGTTTGGTGACCTTCAGAGCAAAATACACCTATCTTCTTTACTACTTGATGCACTAATTTGTATTTCAGATTCTTTTAAATGAAGTACCTATCTGTCAGGATGATAGGCACTGTACAGAACTTGCAAACAGAAGAAGAACTATATAAAGCAATCACAGAAACCTTTTATTCAGTTGCTACAGTAAATGACAGATAGTCTTATTATGCAATTCCCATAGCTCTTCTTAATACACCTGACCCTTAGAACTACATCACATGTTTCATTAGTATTGTAGTTTGAAATACTTTAAAAATAGTGCAGTAATGCCTTATGGCAATGATTTCACAGTACCATTCTTGGGCACAAAGAAATGATGATTCCCAAAGCATAAATATACACCACACAACTTATCCAATGAGGACAACAAAAGAGACAGTGTGAAAACAGAGTTGATACAGCAACTTCAACTTCCATTATCATAAAACATTTTCATAAAATGAATAGAAGAAAACATGCATATGGCAACATGAATAATTATAATACCTTCTTAAATTCTGATGGAAATTGTGCAAAATCCTCTTCAAGAGACTTTGCACACTTTTTAAGTAACTTTCAGTAACTCAGTGTTGTTCCATTGGCAAACTAGATTATAGAGTGAGGGATGGGGGATAATGGGAAAACAGCAAAACAGACCCAAACATGATAGCAACTTTACCTGCTGCCGCTTCTCAAATTCTAACTTGATACGGGATTTGATACAGTTGCATGTGTCCTGATAGGTCTGCTGCAGCGCAAGTTCCATGAGATGTTTGTGGTACGCTCCTGCCAAGTTTCCACAGATAAAAATGATTACATTTGCCAATATCTAGGGGTTTAGAAAAAAAAAAAAGAGCAAGTGTCAGGGAATTTATTTAAACAAGATAGCAAAATATAGCTTTTGTTTGAACTATATTTCTAGCAAAGGTTCACCTTTCACAAAGCCTGCATAATGAGACTCAAAATCCCCAGAGATAATACCAGTTTAATTTGGGCTGAAATAAGAATGCTGATGAACCACACGTTTGCCTATTTCATGAGGTATACGTTTTCTGAAAAAGAAATTCAGCTCATGCTCTGTATCCACTGCTGAGTATTAATTAGGTAGGAACATGATTTACTGGTGCTAAATGATAGCTATGGCTCCTAATAACACCATCAGAAGCCATGTCAAGCTCTTCTGGCAAAACAATTTCTTTTGCAGTGCCATGTGATCAAGGGGTGAAAAGTCTCACGTACGTCGACAGCCTGACCATCATTTTATCCCAGCCTGACCCACAAGTATCCTACAGCCAGCTATAAACATTAACCTTGCTGATAGTAAACAAAGTTTAAGGAAGTGAGATCTATCTCTCTGCTGGAATTCAGAGTTGTCTACTAGCAAGATGTGCCTAAAACACAAAGCTAAATCAATAAAATTTAGGTTCAACATCAGATGCTCAGTGGGCACAACAATACATGAACATGAGAATTAAGTTTGCTTAAAGAATCCTTTTTTATTCATTAATTGCATGGAACATTACAAAGCTAGGAAAGAGAAGATGGAGGCAGTTCTTCCCTGTACTCACTGCAGAAAGGACAGCATACGGCTTGGGGATGCTAGCACTTTCAACTATCCCCATTTTATTGCTGCAAAGAAAGAGAGCCAACCGGGGCGAATCAGAGCAAGAACAACACATCAGAGAAATGAAACCAATTCTTAATTCAGTAAAAAGAGAACTGAGGCTGAGATCCAGCTGCATGGTGGTCAGCCTGGGTCCATGTCTGTAAGGCCATCAGTGCACCATACAGCCTGGATGGCAAGGACTACACCACATAGTGCTCATGGTCTGAAAGATGGGGAGGAAGAAGGGACGCCACAGTTTCATCAGTCCTCCACAGTTAATCCAATCATGAGATTTATGGTAGATTTCCACAGTGATCACTCGTGGTTCTTTTTGATGTTCCTACTGATCAGATAGTCTTTTGTGGACTGCTAGTAGTGAAAGAGCCAGTGATGTCAAAAAAAAAGACAGATGGTATGCTACAGTGGCTGAAAGAAAAGAGACAGGTCTTCCTATTAATGGAAGTCCTTCTTTACTCACAAAAATTTCATGGCATTTCAATGCTCCTTTTCTAAATGCACATTTTAAAATTAAAGTTTTCAAGAAATGTTTTTATTTTCCTCACAAACAATAACATCATTACAGATGATATCTCTTTCTCCATCTGCAACATGTTTGAAGTCTAATCTCTCATGGTTCTCCAGAGCTAGAAGCAGGAACTGTTCCACCTTGCAACAAAAGGATTAATGTTTTTCAGTTTGATAAAACTTTTCTTTCCTTAAAACTTTCAGATCATGGCATTATCACATTTCTGAAAGCAACACTGAGTTTTTAAAATTTTCTAAAATGTATAATTCAAATATAAAAACAAGGATAAAAACCTACATTTCTCATTTTCTCCAAAGAACTTCTATTGCTAAGCAGAGAGACATAATTTAAAGTAGAGAGAGTAATTTAACTGAAATATTTCCCAACAGCCAACAATTTAAGAAATTATAAAATACCTTGTCTTTGATTTGGGCACATAAGAGATGATGGTACAGTGAAAAACAGTTTAATGCAAAACCTTTCTATATTTCTTTGTTGTAAATCACAGATGCTTGATTCTGCTTGGATGTCAGTAATGGCGCGGTACTCTCAGCAGGAGTGGATGAGTGAGCAAGGTTTCCTAGGAGAGACTGCAGTGCAGGGGTAGTGCATTCCAGTTGCCCAACATAGCTACTATTTTATGAAATGAAACCATGAAATGGGAAAAAATGCCTGAAAATAAAGATTGCTGTGCACAGAAAACACCAGGAATACAACAAATCCAAATAAAGAAAATAATGTTATAGCTAGTTGGAGGAGTAAATTATGAGTATCACCTTCACAGCCATAGAAAAACAGATTACAGTTTTATGACTGAACCAGCTCAAGTGAGAAAATAGATGGAAACAAGTGACTGACAGGCAAGGCGGCTAATTAACCAGGCTTGGCAGATTCTCAATGGTGTAATTCAGCCCACATGAATCTCTGTGCTGGCTTCCAGTACCTGAATTAGAGCACCCAAAGGCAAGTCAGATAGCTCAGCCGTTGCTAGATTTACTGTATCTATAACATAAGTATATGAGGGACTATGTAGAGACCAAATTTTTTTGGCCAGCATGGAGTTCATTCAGAAATGTGTCATGGGTATTACAGCAATTTTCCAAGAAACGGTTGAACTGGTTTCTAACTCATCCTCAGACTGATAGATTTTTGCTTGCTCTCTGGTGCTGCTACTGCAACTATTTCTGTATCTGTCCCTGAAGAGTTATTGAGTGAGACACATGAAGGTTATAGACTGTTCAATGGAAAATATAATAAATATGATTAAATAAAATAAAGAATATATATTTCTTGCTTAGTATCTCCCTTCTCCTAAGTCTTGCCCTTTTTTTCTGAACAATGCCCCATGGCTTCAAAAAACGGACTGAAGAAGTGCTCCACCTAGGTTTGCTCTGAAGTCTCATAGGAATTCTCCTAGGAGGAACAGGTTCAAATTTTCTGGACTGAGGAAAACTTAAACTCAAGTTTCCCACTTCCTGCACAAGTGCTCTAACTAATATGCAATTGTGCAAAAAGATTCCTCCTATTCCTCTGTGAGGCACCTGCTCTAAAAAGAAGATCCCATGTTCTGAATCCTACCTGGACCAGAGCATGTACAGCACAACCCTGGATCAGACTAGCTTCCTGCCTAGCCATTTCTCCAGGCTCAGACTGGACAAATGCACAAAGTCTCCTGGAAACTGCCTCTCATTTCACCATGTGGAAACACAGCAGAAGTTTTAGCCTCTCTGTACAGTGGGCTGAGACAAGTCAATCTCCTGGGCCATCTGCACCCTAGAGATATCCATTAACTGTACACTGTGGCCAAGTTCCTGCCTAATCAATGCCTAAATTCCATGTCTAAAGAAAGTGATCTAAATATGAATCAAAGATTGTGCAAGCAAATCCATGATACCACTGCCAAGTGACCCTAAGTACCCAAAGCAACATCCAGTGCCTCTAGCCACTTAAGGAACTTGACCATACCTTATCTCTGTTCCTTCTCTTTTAATCTACAGAAGCCAGTATGCATCTCCAGGCAATGGGGCATTTTCTGAATTGCATTTTTACATTCAAATATATGTTATTTTTCATTATCAGTGAATATAAGAGGGTTCGAAATATCATACATCTAGTGCTTAACTGACAAAATAGACTATTCAAAAGCAAACAAAGACAAAGTAACTATGACTAATTTCTCAAGAGAGTGAAGTCAGCTGAGTTGCTCAAAAAATGTAGTGTATTATATAGATTACACAGTGATGCTCTGTTTTGCTAGTTCAGCTGATAAAAGCTGCCTACAAAGGTGTATGTATAGAAGGAAGTACTATGCTACACAAGAATAAAAGAATTATAATATAGGCTGCTGATGCTAAAGGATAAATTATTTGCTAAACATCTGCATAACTGTTGTTCAACTACTGACTATAAAAATCAAAGTTATCTACAGAATTTCCCCAATTGGAAAACCGCCAATTAATGTGTTATTTTGTCACATTTATTCTGCCATTTTAAATACTGTTCAGATCCTCCCTGCAATTCTTCCATGAACAGAACATTTACAAAAAATATTTTAATGCCTTTTAAATAGCTATATCACAGTTTTCCTCTGAATAAAAAAGCTGAGGAAATGGAGTGGAGAAGACAGGCTATAATTTATGACATCTGCATGGAAATTAATGGGTGATAAAAGAATTCTTGCATCATTGTCAAGGTCCAACTTCTTTGGCTCTGCAAAGATGAACCATGTCTCTCCCCATTTGATTCATCTTTTGATGGTCTGTGGTGTGACTAGTCAAGCTAGGGAACAAGTTAATAACCATACTTTTTTGGGAATATGTAAGGTTTTAGACTCAGGCAAAATTTAGCTATAAAGAAGAATATCATGCACACTTAAAAGCTGAAAAGCAGCATTTAAAAAGGAAATGCTTAGCAACAGTTCATATTATTTGTTCTCATGGACAGCATGTATTATGACAAATTCCATTATTTTGGTATACGTATTCAGAAGGTTCTCCAACTTTTCCATGGAAAGCTGTTGCCCATGGAGCTCTGGCAAGTCATATGATGTTGGCTTTTTTTTTTTTTTCATACTTCCAGAGGTCCAAAGTTGGAGTTCTAACGTTCTAGTGCATTTCAACATCAGCAATATGTATAGCTGTGTGATGACTAACAGGAAGGATCATGGGCTACAGAACTGCAAATGGGAGATTGTTGGTCCATAAGACAACTGCCCTTTCAAAAAAGTAGTAGTTCTGGGAGTAGCAAAACCTATGAAGTCTGGATTCCTACGGATTTATATCCTTTCATGCCTTTATTTCCTTATTTACCCAATTATCCGTACTCCTCAAACAGGCAAAAGAAAACTGTGTTATAACTGGCCTAGAATTAGAAATCAAGTGCTGACGGCTCCATCAGCTGCCGTCAGACCATGTGAAAACTGGCGTTTGCCTACATTTGTCTGGGTGAAGGCATTAATTTTGGAGTCTCTGTGGTGAAAGCTCCTGTCTTTCATAAAGAAATGAAGGGAAGTACTAATCCTTCTCACTTCTGTCTCTGTTTCAAAGTTGATGGTATCAGTCCATGAATCAAAAGGTCATTTGGGAGCAGATCATGACAGGCGGAAGGACAGATAGAATATGGACAGAGTAATTGCAGAGTTATTTCCCTAGGAAATAAGAATAAAAATTAATTTATTTAATTACTGTAGCATTATATATAACACTCTGGAAAGTAAAAGCTATTTAAATGCTCATATAGTCAGTGAAGACCGCAATAAGAACATACAACAAAGGAATAGAAGAACCAGGAAGTTCCAGTATCCACAGACCCTCGGTCTATATCAAGCAGAATCTCAAATGTTTTTCAAAAAGATCAAGAAGTAAGGAAAAAAATGCAATCCAATTAAAAAAACCTAAGATTTACCTCAAATAACTGAGAATTAACAAAAATAATAGTTTGAATTACTTATTATTCCAGCCATCAGCAAACTGCTCCATATTTTCAATCCTACAATAAACCTGTATGTGGAAAAAGTCCCTTTCTGGATGTTGATTTGACATTGGGTGCATGAGCAACATACTCCTTTTATGTAATATTTATGCCATTTGATGTGATTTTATTATTACTACAGACTGAGGTTTCTTACAGCTCCAAGCTGTTCTGCAGAATGACTGGATTCATTTTATTCAGCTCTGCATGTACACGGAGCCTTTCTATGTGCCAGAGTGGATGAAAACAGATCATAAACTGTGAATTCTTGAATCAAAACCTGGCAGAAATACACTAAAAATAAGAATCAGAATCACTGTCTGTTTTGATCACTTCTTTGTAATACACTTACTCAATATCAGTGATGTAATCAATTCATCATATTTTTAATACAAAATATTTGTAAGTTGTTGCCAGAAGAGAACTTCTGTTCTCTTCAATCATTTCAGAAGGAACTAGCCAGCCACTGCACTCGTATTTCTGGCTGTAGAGAGTAAAGTTCTTTCTGTGATTGCAAGTCCTTAATGGATCATTTTAATTTTTTACTTTATTTTTTAAACTATTCAAACACACTTGAATATACAATTAATTGTAAGAAAACAAAAAATCAAAGAATTTCAAACCTATTCAGCTATATTTATATTTAGGTAAAAGTAGAAGTAACTTTGCCTTGAATTCTGGAAGCGGAATTTGTGAACAGCTTAAAAACTAAAGTGTTATTTCCAAAAGAGTGAAATTTATTTTTAGGTTCTAGATCTGATATAGGAATGAGTACTGAATTGCTATCAAAAAATGGCATAAAATTTAAACAGTTTATTTAATAAAAAAAAAATCTATGGGGTAATACATCAAACTACAACATATTCCAGAAGTAGTCCCATGTCAGATTGTTGAGATACCCTGTCTTTTCAAAGAAATTAATCTGCTTCACAAAAAACCCTAAAATCTTTAGTATAAATATATTTACTTTTAAGCCCAGCAATCTGCTGCCAAGTCAAATGTACAGACTACTCTTCCCTTTCCCTCAGCAGGAATATTAGGATCACTCTACTATCTAGCAATTTTCATGAAATTTGTATTTATAAACATCTCCACTTCTGGCAAGTTTTGCAGAAATTGAGCAATAGCATGAAAAGTTACCAGGAGAAGAAAGGACAAACAGATAAAGGAACTGATAATCACATAAGCTTTGTTTCTTAAAGAAATGAGGCTAAACATAATGTAATGAAATTAGGCAGTTTACTAACGCCCTAATTGCAATTAATTTCCTACAAGCCCTGTCTCACTGTGTTCATTTTGTTCTTTACTCCAGGTTTCCTTGGTTAGGGTAAAGAGTCTCCATGTCAATGCTTCTTTTAGATCTTATATCCCAGATTCTTAGAGAGGCATGTCAGCATTTGTCACCACAAGAATTAATGTAAGAGAGGACTGCATATCTTTAATATTTTCCCTTCAGAATGCAAATGTTTTGCATAATATCTCCTTTAATTCTGGTTACCAAATTTTTTTTTGGAGACAAATCTACCAGGTTTCTTCCTTCTTCCATTTTTAGATTAATCTAAATCTCAGAGTTTATTTTTTGTTTTTCAGATGCATGCAGGCAGATTTCTACCATTCTAACATCCAGTTCTGGTTCACAGTCCTGCTGTTTAAGATAGTAAATGGCGGATATCAGTATGAAGGCAGCCGATGGCTAAGTGCAGCACATACCTGCTAGCTTCTATTTTATATGTACTTAAAATTCCATATAGATGTTATATACTCACATTTCAATGGAAAAAAATATTCACATATCATGATCCCATTAGAAAGGACAGAATACTCATCTATTAAATAGAACAGCCACCTATCAAGTGTACAGTTGCAAAATATTTTACAGAAAATGGAATCAACTTTAATTCAGCAACTACAGAATGCTAAATTTTGGAATCCTTACAGGGATTCTTGAGTTAATTTCTTTTAAAGTATTTAATAGTTCTGAATTATTTTCCTTTTATTATTGATGAAAAGAAATAGAAAGAAATTGAAAACTTTTGTTCTTCTTGAATTTAAAACCATACAATACATTCAGAAAACAAGTGTTAAGCATGCTTTTTTCTGCATTCTTTCCTAATATGTTAACTTGTGGCATGTCTAACTGGAAATGGGGTTACCCTTAAACTGTAATGATTATGTTTTCAGCTTTCTTCCCACTCCCTTACTACTTTAGTAATAGCTATAATGGTAGTTCCTATTGTGCATAAATTACACTACATACTATCTATGCTACAGACTCTCAGGTATCAATACACAATGAAATTAAAATCAATGGACAGTTTAGCATTACATGAATAAATTCCTGTGCAAAAATATTCTCAGTATAATTTTTTTATCCCATTGGAAACTGTTGGCAATTAATATATGTGTTCTAATTTAATTAACAGAGAACAGCAATTAGAAATTTTAAAATAGTATTTTATATGATCTCTAACTAAATGAAATGATGATTTCTATAGTCATGTTTTTCTTAGGTACTATTTTTCTCTACCAACAGTCATAATGAACTGGCAAAGCTTTTTTCCTAGAAGATATTCTTCAAGTCTTCAGTGTACTTGTCCGATGAGTAAGGCAAATTTTTATCAAGATCATTATTCATAATTTGGCAGCCTGTGTCAGGATACAGTGATCTTTGATTATGTACTTCAGGGAAGAAGGATATGGAACAGAAGGGAGAATAGCAATAATAGGGTATAAAATGGGGAAAATTATGACCTATGGAACTGGATTAAACTAATTCCCAAATGTTCTCAGCCAGAATTTTTAATCATGACAGTCCTATATGTGTTTGTAATGTTTTTCAGGATGTTGGTTATCTATTTAAACTCTTCTGAGGTCTCCAATCAGCATTCAGATTAATTCTTAATTAGAAGACACCTAACAAGAAAAATTTACTCTCCTGAAACCTTAAAGCTCAATTTTCTGGTGTCAGACAAGTGCTATCAAGAGTCAGCCATATCAAAGTTTCTCAGGACAAAGAAAGTATTTAATTTGGTTCAGAAAGAATAAACTACATATTAAAACCTCTTCATGCTTCTGCTGCTAACTCATTTAATCTGTATCAGTCTTTGCATAAAAAGATGCCATTTTCTCCCCTTCATGCCCTTTTCTCCCCGTCATGCCTCAAAATTGCCAAGATCTTGTTAGTCAAGCCAGGCTTCCTATTCCAAAGCCTTAGTGTGAAACTCATTAGATAGCCTAAAACAAAGGTTTTTTTAATATAAATTACATGATGTGTGTGTGCAGGGGGGGGGTAAATTCTGACTAATATCTCAAAAGTCAACAAAATATCTCACTTTCATATCAGTATAAGAGTCAACCCCTAAGCCAGCAGCACGTGCCCCATTATAGATGCCTAAAATATTAGACGGGAATAGGCTATGACTCCTATATATCAGCTAGTTTAGCTGATAGCAATGATTTTAAAAATGTAGGCATTTGTGCAGGCAAAAGACATTTCCATGCTTCCATGTTTATTTACTCATTTTTAGTCCAAATATGAACGCAGTATCATATTTTTAAAGTTTAGTGACACATTTGCTACCTTCTAGTTTAGTACCAAGGCAGTTTTAAGTGAGATGTTACACATGACAGTTCATAATTCTGTTATTTCTTCTTGAGTTTTCTTAAAACTTTTGGATGAATACTGCCCACTCCTTGCCATTTGACAGTGTTCAGACCACCTATTTGCACCATAACCTCTCCTATCTCACCTCTATTTGAGACCAAGTCTACCCTGACTCTTTCCCCTTCTCCCCCGAAAGGATTTTAGTGGGGGAATTTCTTCAGTGAAGAGGGATGCAGGAATCGTTTCTCTGCAGTGGCCTTTTGTTACTGAACTGCTGCCAGACGGACTGGCCACGTAATGAACGGCAGATTGGTTTGGCTCACTGCCATGGCTCTAGATGGTATCCAGTATGAATTAAATACTTTCAACTATATGTTCTTCAAACTCTTTTCTAAACTGTTTAATTGCATACAAAGGCATTTTGCAACATGCTTCTTTAAAATTTGCACAAAGGAAATGTTTTCATTTTGGCTGATTAACTTCGGCAGAGCAAACAGATTCGAAGACTGCTGATAAGGCACATCTGATCACATGCAGATTAGCAGAATGACTTTTTCTAGCAGTAAAAATTGCCACTGCGACAGACACAAGGCACAAAGTGAATACAGATAGCCCTGTAAGCATTTTTGTGGTTAGGCTACAGTGCATCTGAGGCAAATACTATTTTAATTTAAATGAATTATGATTAAAGCAGTTTATGATTACATACTATTTAAAGCAAAAATTCAGATTTCCATATTATTATTTTCTGACAAATTTTCAAATATTTTGATTGCTCATATTTTAATTTCCTCTCCCTTGGGATGAAAATATTCTCTAGAGGCGTGGCATGAGAGATGAGCCTACAAATTCTATGTACCACAAAAGAAGTAGGTTTTACGTTATGAATTTACAGTGCCAAAATGAAATTCTGGCAGTGAACATGACACATTCTTTGAAAGGGAAGACTTCATTTGAAAAAAATCAAATGGCTCTACTACTATGAAGCCAAATATTAGTTTGTCCACTAAACTGGCAACGATTCCATTTCCATGATGACCTTGTCTATGATTACCTACAGTTCTGCCTAAGAAGCAGATTTTTCATTTAAATCTTTTCATATAGATTTGTTTACAGTTTATATACTACATTTATAAGTATTTTGGAAAAAAACAAGCTGCAAGTGTCTATTATTTAAATACAGCACAAGGCTTTGCAAAACCTAACAAGCCTTCCTACATACAAAGAGTAATTTACCAGCAACATGAAGAAAAGAATACTCTGATTTTCAGATGACTATAGTCATATTGTTATTATAATTATTAATCACTTCATTTATTCCCAAATTTGACTGGAATATTACTGGAATGCTATGGATAGATGAGAAGTATTCAAATGAAGATACAATCTATTTTTACAGATTCTGATGTATGTGTAAAAAACAAAAATGAAGAAGCAACTGTTGTTCTCTAATGGAGCTAGAGCATACTTTTGTTTGTATTTGTAAAGATCCTTGATTTGAACCTTTGATGTTCCACGCTAATAGAGAAATTACATCTTAGATGCCGCCAAACAGTAATATGAATGTGAGTAATAGGAATGTAGAAAGAACTTTTGACTTGCATATTTTTTAACATATGGAATATATACAGTGCTTACTCTCTACCAGAGAAATAAACCAATACAAAATGAAAACGCCTACTGAAAAGCCACCAGTTTCAGCTGCCAATACAAGTTATATTACGTAGCAAGGCAAGTGCCACCCTGCAACTTACTTTTAATAATACTGCATGCTCTTAAAAAGGTATGACAGTACATCATGAAGATACAAGGTAATATTAAACAAACTCAGAAAAAACTGGACTAATGTCTCTCACACACTAGTCATTGTCAATCAGAGAAGGATGTCTGAGCAGCTACAAGTTGCAAAGTAATGTGCTGTCTCTGGCAGAAGCAGTTCTCCTCACCAAACACGGTGATTTGTTTCAGTTTGCTTTTCAAACACATAAGTCAATCATTTAAACTGAGAAAGGGAGTCTGATTCATTGCTGTTCAGGCTTGTGCATTATCAATTTATGCGTATGGTTCTGTTAGCCTCTTGCCCTTCATAAGTAAAGAGAACGTTCCAGTCTTCCACCTGTGCAGGAATTCACACTGCCCTTGGTGATGTTGCACATAGGTGGCCTTGAGGATGCTGTCCTCATACATCTATTCCTGAGGGAAAAGCTCCTCCAAAGTTTCTATGTGGCCTCTACACTCTAGGATACTAAGATACTGAAAGGTGCCACAATGCATGCAGCTATCCAAACACTGCTCAAAAACTTCACTAAAAGGAAGAGGACACCAGCTTGCCCCAGATGAAGGCACCAGAAGATCTGGCAGCTGCCCAAGTTATATTTTCATTTGTAACTTGTTGTATTAGGAAAACATCTTTAAGATCAGAAGAGAATATGCTTTTTGAAGAAGAAAACGAGGAGTTGGCAAGACAAGAATAAATGAGTTTGATTATCCACAAGAAAATAAAGATGGTTGTTGTATGATCTTTGACCAGTTTTTAGATAGTTACAGCCTCTTCTTTTACCGCTTTACATTAGGAATCTCAGACACAGTCATGTCCTGGCACTATAACTGCTTCATATGCTACTCTGGAAAGAAATGAAATTCAATTCCCTCCATTTTCATGAAAAGAATATGATTTCAATTTCAATTCAATTCACTGTTTCAAGTATTTCAAGCAATATCATTGGATTCACCCCTTAAAAAATAATCAGCGCTTCATAAACAGACAATGACAGAAAAGATCAATTCAAGTGATCTGTTTCTATTTGTTACACAATAGGTCTGATTCCTGGCTTAGTACTCCAGGTGCTATTTTAATATGAACAATATATATTCATATTATATAGAATACATATACTAGAAGCAACACTGAGGCCAATTAACAAGTTTCATCCATGCAAGTATTTTTCATTTACTGAATAAAAGTTCATTGACGCACAACAGTTTTCAACAATATAATTTCCAGTTACTGTAATTATACAGTAGGAGCATTCTATGTGTATTAATACTTAAGAGTTGCCCCTCTATGATCATTTCTAAAATTCACTAATGTCCCCAAACCTGGGCTTCAATCATTATCACTTTAATAAATGCTTAGATGAATAACAACTTTTATGTATGCATCAATTTCTACAATAAATCATTTTACTGTACTAGAATATAAGTGTAAATATTAGCTTCAGTAAACGTATCCAAAATATGGTTTCTGTTAAATACTCACATGTTGGTAAAACCCAACTGTTTATACTCTTTCACATCAAGTACTAGTAATTACAAGGTCATCTTCTAAACTGCACAGGTGATACAAAATCAGAATTGCCAGCAAACTGGAGTTGTGAAGAACATCAATACTAACTACTGAGAAGAAAGTTGATTTTTGTACCTTCAGATTTGTTTCCCTGGGAAGGCCAAATTACAAAATATCTTGAAACGATGTATTAAAAAGAAGCCACATGAAATAACTGATACAGGCATCCACTCTTTCCCTCATTTCCATGTGGCTGCAGTAACTTATGCTAATGTTTCCAAACAATAAAGAGATAATAGTTATTATATATTTTTTTTCAGATATTATAAATGCTATTTTAAGTTTGGTAAAACAAACAGAGAGTTAGAATTTATTTTAAATAGGAACAAGTAACATTCTAAAAATAAGTAATGCTTCTTTAATCAAGGACACACACCTCAGCGATACAGCAGCCAGCACACCACGGCATTAACAGTGTCCTAGCAAGCCTCCTCAAATTGCGTCGCATATTCCAGCACCAGTAACTCCCAGTCCCATAACCACTTCCCTCCCCTTACTTCTGCTCGCCGATGTGCTTTGGGATGTCATGGAGAACATGCTGGGATGCATCCTACCTCCACCCGCAGTACTGGTGGCAGGATGCTAGCCTAGGTGGAGCGTTGTTCTGATTTGGTAGGGCTGTTTTTTCTGCTCTTTATCGTCTTATAGAGAGATCAGGCTGCTCTTCATCTGGAACAAGCTGCCCCTGGTTAGGATGCAGGTAATCTCGCTTAACTGCCTACAGTCTGAATGTGCCTTGTAGCACCCTGGAACAAAGAACTATAAATATAGCTTCAGACACAAACGTGTTTAAGTGCAGTAACAGTGAGGATATAATAATAAATCATGCCAGGCTAATGAAAATGTACAGATCCAACGTGACAACCCTTTTCTACAGAAAATAAAGCCAGGCACAAGGCATTCTTTCAGATTTGTGTCACACAGTTGCTGCTGTCTCACTGTTGGACAGCAAAACTGTGCTGAGCAATGAGAGAAATTCAAAATGTGCTCTCTGTATTAATGCTATTGCTGGCCCCTGTATTACCCCTATTACCCACCACAGGTAGCAATCATGCAGAATATATGCGGTGGTTTTGAGCTGAGTGTGTTAGAGTGTACCAAACACAAATGCAACCCAGTTAATTTTTTTTTCATTAGCATTTCTTGTATTTAAAGCTAAAAAGGATCTTCTATACAGTAATGCCTAATGCTACAAAAGTACACAATTACTTCTCACTGCAAGTGCAAATGATACGCTGTTATGTGTGTTGCTCAGTCACCTATTAAATACCAGAAGAGAGGGAGCCAAATATAGGTCTATTCAGATTTTAAAAACCAATAGTCAAACCTAGTTGAAAAAAATCAGAGTCAGTTCCTCCATGTTTTTAAAATACTGCAGGCTTTACCACTACCTTTTCAACGTTTCTAGCTAGTAAACAGTCACTATCTGGGTTTGTGTAATCAACGATTAAAGGAATGGAGCTGAAAATAAGATGTTCTTTAAAACAAATGCCACAATAATCAAAGAAGAAACAAACAAAGAAGCAAGAATTAAATGAGTAAGAAAAAAACACAGTCAAACGGCTCATTAATATATTTAATGACTACACATCAAAAGCAAATTTAAATTGATTCTAAAAGCATCTCAAAAGAAGATCTAGCTGGGTTTAATAAACTTTCATGCAGTAGCCTATTCTTTCACCAACTCTTTGTATACTTGCCTGCAATTTTATCTTGCAGGTGATATTAAACTGATATTTAAGTGATTCTCTGCCAATCTTTCAAGATTAATTTCATATTCAACCCAGAGCTCATGTAAAGCAACGTGCTTATAGTCAATTTGAAAATGCTCCGTGGATAAATCCAAACAACCACCCGCAGGGAATTCAAATGAAAATTCCAAAACAATCCACCCCACAACCCAATGCATTATTGTTTCATGTGGTCAAAACACATTCAAAAAGAAACAAGCTAGAGCAGAGTAGCTGAAAGTCCAGTAAAGCTTTCTATTACGGATGCAAGAAAAAATTAGTCTCCTGCCATGACTGGACACTAGTATGAGATAGATAATTAAGGACTGAATATAGAGGGAATATGAAAATTACTGCAAGCAAGAACATAGAAAGAAAACAGGGGAAAAATGGCAAATTACAGAGGAAATATAGTAAAAGAAAACTTTAGAAATTTTTAAAATATGAAAATTGTTTCATTTCTCATATTAGCTTTTGCGTTACTCACAGTCTGGAGAAATACTGCGAGTAAACTCAACTGCCTTAAAGAGCTTGCTGTAGGACCAAGCAGTGCTCAGGTTGAACCACGTTGCTGATCATGATGGTTATAGAAGCACCAGGAAGACTGTCATAGGCGTTTTTCTAAGAAAAGGTACTGTACTTATAGACACAGTTATAAGATGAGTCCTGGACTCTACTTCTCCCCAAAGTAATATATCGTTCACCATAATCAAATCATTTTTATGCTGCCAGTGTTTTTTGCTGTCAGCCTGTTTCAGTAGTTTGATGTTGAAAAGACAATAGTAAGAATATTATATTCATCGCCCCTTCAGACAAAACCTTTTCTGCACAGGTTCTTTTGTTCAAAGAAAATTACTGACCTTACATCCAGGGCAGGAAAAGTAGAATAAAATTAACAAACTACACAGTTGCCAAGTGACTTGCTTTCTATCATGTGACAGAGATATAGCCATGTAACACACAAGCTAGAGAATGTGGCATCGAATAAGGACAGCTCCTTCCCTCTGCTTTAACACAACTCTCACTTTCCCTCTTTCCTCATGCGAGCTCTGTGCTGTCACATTCGCCCAGGTCCTATGGCAGGATAGGACCCGAAACAAGGGGAATTAGGTGGCAAATGAGTAGTTTTCATGTACTGCCTTTGAGACCAGACACGTCTCCTATCACTGTTAAAAAACCAAACCAATCAAATACTCCAGATTTGTCTCCCATCTAGCATGTTTATAGTAGTTACGGGAACGGCTATCATATCATGGGAAATGTTTCCATAACCAAAGAAATTTAGGTCATATTTGACTAAAGATGTTTTGGAAACAAAGGAACTGCATATTTTTTAGCTTGTCTATGCCATGCTCAGTTGCTAGCTTTTTGAAGAGCTACTGCAGTAGAAGACTATCAAAATAGCGTGTGACGTTACCTGCCGCATTGTGATTTGGTCTTTAATTAAGGTCAGCATGACCTAGATCATAGCAAACATCTCCAAGCTTTAATCTCGACAGGAAAATCAGCTCACAAGATTAAAAAAAAAAGCTAAGTTTCCTCTATGTAAAGAGAAACAAATCAATCTGGATTTTAAAGCAAAGTCATAATGGAGTTGAAGTGGATACAGAAGGCTCTTTTGAAGGTTCATGACAAAAAAGTAGAAATAGGTATTTCTTTTCTTCTTTTTGTGCTGCTTCAAAGGTCAAAGGTAATCACCATCAACACTTACTTCATAGAGAGGGAGGAAAAAAAAAAAAAGGCCAGAGACCTTTGTAAGAACTGTTAGGTAAGGAACATAACATTGATCTGAGCAACACTCACAAGGTGTTACCCAAGATATTTCCTTATTCTTTTTTTTTTCCCCCCAGTCATAAATCATTTGGATGTAATCCTCTATGCTAAGTCCCACCAGACTCCCCTTGTGACGGGCTTTGGACCAAAAGAACCACTCAGCACAGCCACCAACTAGTCACCTCCCCACTCGAAAAATCCGAGCTCCAAAAACTTCCCAATGCATTGCAAGAAAATCAAGGCAAGGGGCAAATCTATTTTCCAAATGTCTTGGTACCTAACTAAAGTAGTAATTAAAACACCCTAAAAAAAATCTTGATAAGTGGCTTTTACGCACTAAAATATCTTGGCAAAATTGGTTGTAGTTCACACTTCAGTCGCCTCTGGCAGTGAGCAGCTCATGAGACTGTCTTGGAGTCCTCTCACCCTTTTTCCTTCTGCCAATAACTTGCTCACACAAAATATTGTGGGCCCACAACAAGCAGAGTGGGAGAGCCACGGTGAGAGATTTAGAGTGGGAGAGCCACCGCTGGAGTGAAAATAAAAACTAATTCAGTTAAGTTATATGACACTATGCTCTATGGGACCAGATGACCGTGACGGTCTCTGCTGGCTTTATAATCTTTACATTTCACATTAGCCTTTACTTCTTCTTGATCAGCGCATGAAGACACCAAAGCACTCTCTGGCCCTAGACAAGTAAGAATTATAACAATTTCCAGGCTCATGCTGACGGTACAAAGCACCTTCTGCTCCAGGGGAAAAATAATTAAATTTCTCACAGTGAAGAAGGAGACAACAAACAAAAATCACAGTAAGGAAACCCATTAAGTTGTATTGATTTTTTAGAACTCCTTTAAGAAAGAAGGATGATTTTTGTGTACCATATAAAAAAATCTTCAAAATAATGCAAGACAATGATATTCATAAAATCTGTTGAGAGTATACAGGAATACAGCCAAATACAAGGCTTTCTTTTCCTCTTCCAGATCTGAGCTTTTCCTTTGCAATAACCTTCCTCAAAATAAAATATTCTTATACAAATTATAGCCTGTTGTAAACACTATGTAGCATGTTTGAGATCATATTATATGAAGGTAAATATTAAAACTAGCATCTTACAGATAAGGTGATGGGAAAAAATGGAGGCACAGAACAAAAAGATGGCACTTCAAAAACTTCAGGCAAATCAACAGGACTTCAAGAGACAAAGCCAGAGATACAGATCAGCTCTTCTGAATACTGAAGTGTTGTACCAGGCACTGATGAACTCTTACCACTGCTCTATCTTTAGAAAACACAGAATTTGAAAATACTTACGTAACTGAATATATCTTTGTTTTTTTATCCAGTTCAACAAACTTCTTATAAAGTTGAAGAGAATTAACTTCTGTTGAATGTCTTTTACTTTGATTCTCTAAGTTATGAGTAATCAAACTTGATAGTCTGGTGCTTACTTAATGGCAAAGTGCAACTTTTACATGAACAAACACCAGCTGAGGAAAGAAGACTCCTATACTCGGGTGCAGACATGTAAAACGGAATTGTGATACTCATATGTGCTGAATTTCAGCTGGACTCACCGAGTAAAACTGGAAGGTGCTGGCAATATACACATAGAAACCTAGGCAAAAAAACTTTGCTAATCCCAGTTGAAACAAAGCAGTGCAGTAGGGAAGTATTATTCTCCAAATCCAGTTCAGAGCCTTTGATTCACTACTAAAATTATATGTGTAGGAAATGGGGGGGGAAATATATATATATATATAATATATATATAAATACTGTCAAGACTTCATAAAATGGGTAATGTCTGATCACAGATAAAATGTGCAGTTCCACAGTGTATACCCTGAACTTTACCTGAATAATACTGTGAAGTATCTGATACCCATAATTTGAACAGGTCTGCAAGCCTGAGTTCAATGCAATATGTCTGAGGTTCAAGACATACAGGCTGAAGCCCTATGTTGATCCATTTCTTGGACGCTTGTCCAGGGAAGGCCTCGATCTCCAAAAGGTAACATCCCTGTGAAACACTGCTCATTGCCCATTTGTCGGGATAAGGCATGAGATACATAAAGCATTGTAAAAATTCTCTCATTTGCAGCTATGCAATTATCATTGCCTTCTTTTGCATCCAGTTAATAAGCCAGTAATCACATTATCAGTCAGATACGCAATGATTTTTTTTTTTTTTTTTTTTGAGTTCATGCCCATTTCTATTTCTCTTCAGTGGATACTTTTTTTTTTTTTTTAAGAGGAAAAAGATTATCTTAGAAACAGCAGGAATATCAAATTATTCCTTCTAGTCTAGGAAGGATTTCTTTGCCTGTTTAGAAGTATGGATTTTGATTTCTCACATCACAAGTAATATGGGTATAGAAGGGTTTTTTTGTTTTCCCTTAAGGATTCAGATTCCAAACCCTTAAATTGGCATTGTTTAAATTAAAAAAAGCAACCAAACCCAAAAAACAACAGGTCAATGGAAAACAATCCTAACTGCTGAGGTTTCAGTGTAATGCGGTATAATTGCAGTCATTCTCTCCTTCAGAATGACTTTCAGTAAAAAAAGATCTCAGTATCTTAACTTCTGACATGAAAAGCAAATATTTCTCTCACCTCATTCTGGTAAAGTCATAACAATTCTTTTGAGACTCCTTCACGTATTACAGAAGCATGTACATGTTTTTAAGTCAAAATGTAAGTCTTCACCCAAAACTCGCATGGGTCTTCCTCAGTTCAAAGATTTTTCATTTCCTCTGCTGGCAACATTAATTTACTCTTGCTTTCAGGATCAGGTTCATCATTTTTTTCCATCTTTGTCCAGAATCATCACAATTTCAAATGACTTACTTCCTCATTAAACAAGCCTGATAGAAAGCATTACTGGATTTTCTGTCCTTCAGACTCTGCTTTCATATTGTGTATGGGGGAAACATGTTCTGGATCACAGAAAGGCAACAAGGAAAAGCAAAGATATAGAATGGCTTCTAAAAAAGGAGAAGCTGGAATTCATTTACCTGGAAAAAAAGATAATAGAGGAGGTGTGACCGAGGTCTATCAAATCACAAATAGCCTGGAAAGCGTGAACTGAGATCGAGTCTTTCCCAGTGTAAGAATTTGGGGTACTCAGAAGAAACAGACTGATGGGAGGTTTGAAACAAAAAAAAGATGGTTCTTACAATGCAGTTAAGCTGCCAAATGTGTTTGCTGCAAGATGCTGTTAAGCAAGATGTAGTATTATTGAAGGTTAAAAGACAAATCCCTGGATTAAAAATAAAAAAAAAAAGCCTTATCATAAATAGAGGTAAGAAACAGGTTTGTAAGAAATAAGAAATTATAAGAAATGGGCAAAAATGGATTACCAACCAGGCTGTGATGAAATGAAAAGAGGAAGGAAATAATGGCAGAAAACTTTCAGCAATTTATAAGGAAAACATCAGATTTGCAAGGCTCAGAGAAAATGGTGGGCTTCTGGCCTTTGTGAGTTTAGAGCCAACACAAGCTAAAGGCCACTTTCAGAGCTAGCAAAATGCAAGCAAACAATCACAATTTTTAAGTAGGGAGGAATTATTTTTGTTTCTGTAGTGCAAAAGAGGCCTATTTAATTAATTATGCATGCATGTCAGCTACAAAAGAGCAGAGATGCACAGGGGCATCACGCTGAAACAGTTAAACGTACAGGCAAATTAGGACAATTCCTGAACAGTCTTGGAATTTCTCTCTCTCACTTCTCTCCCTCCCTCCAACTCTTGCTTTACCATCCTAGCTCCTCGGTCCCCATTATCCTTCATATCAAATCATCTGAATTGTTCCTAACATTAATGACACCGTTCTCATCCTGATACTGTTGTCACAGACTAACTAATAGATAATCCCAATTTTTATTGTCCAAGGAAGGAACTGCCTCATCAATTTCAGGGATGGAAAGAGTCATTCCTTATTGTAGATACTTTTACAGAAGCTTTATTCATTCAATCCTTGTCTCAAAAAATTATAATGACCTTTCTGACTTGATGTGATACTCTTGGCTCACCCCTGTTCTTTATCCTTACATTTCTTTTCATGCCCATGAAGAGAAAAAAAATGTACACAACCACCTGCTCAGCTGCTCAACCTCTCCATAGGGATGAAATATTCCACTCTGGCAGCTTTTTCCAAAGAAAAGTCTTTCCTTCAACCACAGTCTCTGCTTTCTGCACTCCCCAAAAGACTGTCTATGGCAGTCCTCTGCTATTGGGAATCACATCGGTCCTGTGGCTGTGGAGAAGCACTTCCACACCCGTTCTCATCCTCTGCAACCCTGGAGCTGCTGTGGTTGTCTGGAACTCTGGCACTGATCCGCAAATTTCTAGAGGCAAATCAGCAATACATATGCCCACAGCTCCCAGAAGGTGGTATAAAAACGTAATCACTCTCACTATGACCGTAGGCTACGGATTCAGGGCTCAGCATGTCCCTCATGTCATTAAAGAGGGAAGGGAGGCCCACAGAAGGAACCACCCCCATATCACAAGATGAAAAGGTGTATGCCACCTCGTGTAACACCAAAGACCAGGGAAGGAGATATCTGTATCTGTGATTCTTTCTCCAGAGATTTTTGCAGGTGTAAAAAGATCACAGTAAACTTAAAACCACAGCTACTCTAGTAAAAGAAACAACTGCATGCAATAGTCAAGAAGCAAATGATTTTATGTGATTTTATTTACCTAGCGCATACAGTTACACTGATTTATTTTGGCAGAAAAGAATTCTGTGACTTTTTTTTTCCTTAAAAGGTGACCAAAAGAGAGTGCAAGACATCTAAAGCATTCATTTGTAAAGAAAATAAAGTTAAGTCTTCATCAAGGACTCCTTTTAAAAAAGAAAAACACTTCCTGCACACATAGCCATAATGCCATTTAAAAATGTATGGCTCTGATCTATGTTTGGGATTGCTGACTCTGGTAGCCTGACAGTGGTGGGATTGCTGCAGCTCCATGGCCCCAGGTCCATCCAGGAGAAAAGCTGAGCGTGCCTTCCCAATAAGCACATGTGTACACATACACACCATACATATATACATGGCTGCCCACACAGACAGAAAACACAACACTCATGCAAATGCAAACAAACAGGACCATGGCCTGATCCTGTTTCCCCTCTCTGTTTGATCAGGATGAAAGTCTGTTAGCAAAAAATATATACACATATACAATATGAATCCCTCCAGCAACTGGCCATAGACACACAGCCTCTCCAGTAGCTGGAGTTGCTACTGGAGTCAGGCTGCTCTGGCAACTGCTCTGGCCTTGCGAGTAGCAGACCCTCAGACCCCCTGGTCTCTCCAGTAGCTGGCTTGGACCCCCTGGTTACTCCAGTCACCAACTCTCAGACCCTCTGGCCTCTACAGTACCCAGCCCTGGCTTTGGATCTCTTATCCCACTCAACAGCTAGTCTGGACTGACATTCAGTAGTGGCTACACACACACACACACACACACACACAAAACACACATGCTGTCCAGTCTCTCCAGTTGCTAGCACCACAGACATCAGCCCCTTTGACCCATGGTCCCCACTCCAGTCATTGGCACTTAGACAAACATGCACCCAGAACAGAGAGCCCCCTCACAGATGGAAGTAGATAGAAATGGAGTTTCTAATGAGAAGACAGGACAGATGGCACTGATCAGGTGCAGGGCATGGCCAGACAAGTGTACTGACCTGTTAACACTTGTGACCAGTCCCTTTTATCCCCTTATCCCTCTATTTTCCCACATTTGTTCCTCCCCAAATCACCTTGATCCCTCCTTCTCCCCATCTCTGGTTCTTCCCCAAAACCTCCTATAATGAGTCTTGTGCAATCTTCAAACACTCTTCCCCTGCAGCCCATAATGGGACCCATGTCCTATAGGCAGTAACCCTCCTCAGTCTGCAAGGTGACCTGGAGAGCCTCTCTCATTGACTCATCTGGTGCGTATCTCACCCAGACAATGGGGCTGATCCAATTTGGGAAGAGTCAGTGGAGTTTGGAAAGAACAGACAATGGCATTAGCCAGAAAGAATCTCAGTCTCATGCTAATGTCACCAGTAAGTAAGGGGCATGCTTTTCCCAGTGAGAACTGGCTGGGTACAGTTGCCACAATTTCTTAGGCCAGCAGTTGTTTGAAGACGGATGGAGTCACTGGTGGGGGGTGTTACAGCAATGATGAATGTCCCTCACACTAATTAATTGTTGTTTCCCCATATCAGAAGACAGAAAGTGCCAGAACCTTACCACCTGGGATCTACCACCATTTAGGCCCAGAGCTTGCCACTGACATTTTTAATTTGTGTTCTGCCCTAACCGAACAGGAGATTAAAGGTTATTGACAAAGTCCAGGACTGTCAACATGAGGATTCAGAACATGTTTACAAAGAAATCAGTGGAGATCGCTGCCTGTCCTCTCATTATCCTGGGCAGGCCAGCTGTATTTATATATATCCTGGGGATTTGACCCAGCTATATTTTTAGCTAATACAGCTCAGTGGAAGCTGAAATGAAGTAGCAGAGAGAAAATAACTGGATAATGATTAAAGGGACTATGTGTCTAGCATGTACAACTCTGAAGTGACAAAGTCAATACCAATAACAGTAGATAGGGAATCATCTCTGCCTTCAGAGGTCACCAGTACAGCATCAATAAACTGAACCAAAGTGAGAAAGTTAGCCAAAACCCCAAGGAAAACATTCACTGTCAAAGCTACTGGTTAGCAGAATAAAAGGTGTCATCACTGAAGCCTGAACAGAAAGTGAGGCAAAACCTTAGAGCAAATAATGCAGGCAACAGAGCATTATCAAAGGTGCCTTATTATCTATCCATTAATTTTTCAGCATTCCATCTCTCTTGCTTATTAGCATTTATGCTTTTGCCACTGCTTTTGCATAGATAATTTCCAATCTGTTTCTTCTTGTTCACCTCATCTTTTTTTTGCTTCATGTCTTTTTTATTATCACAACCATTTGCCCTCTTCTAATGCTTTCAGAGTGCTTTCCTATATATTACTAAAAAGAAAAAGGAAAAAAAATCAAATATCAAAAAAAATCAAATATCAAATATTAAGGGTCTTAACCAACCTGAGAGGATTGGATGTTATGAAATTAATTAAACACGATAAGTCAATGGACCTACATAGTACGTTAGCGCCAGAGAACTCAGCTGAAATGCCACCGCTTCACTGCCCAGCTAAGTTCGTAGGATACCATCACTACAGCAAGAGCCTCTCTGCGTGTCACACTGTCTCTCCATTACTGCCCCCTGACTTGTGTCAGTTGGCTGGGCCACACAGACAACCTGGAAGCGTTTATTGTTGTCACTATGGGCAGTCCTTTCCACAGGCCAAATTTTAATGAGGTTTCTTGCCATGGGCCAACCACTGTATAAACATCCAAAATGTCCCTCTCAAAGAGGGACAGAGTGTGTGTGTCTGTATATAAAAGTCTGCAACAGTGTTTGGAGACTGTCAGCAAAACCTTATAGGACTTCCATCAGAAGCCAAAACTCTGCTTCACCATCTGCATACTATAGGATGCTAAACCAGGATAATTGCACGTCATTTGCAGTTGGGTTGTGAAGCTCTCCCACACAAGCTTGTGCTAGCTTCCTTGAATAATCTTAATAACTTCAGTAGAACTAAGTATTGAGTAAATGCTGATCAGAACACAGTCTCTTCTTGTCTGCAAATTATTTGGGCAAGATCTCATCTTCACTAGTGTTGTGACAAAGCATGGCAAGTAATTATAGTACATACAACATCCAAAGTCTGCCACAATTAGCCTAAACAAAACTTGCTGTGACAGAGCTGTCGCTGAACTTAAGACCATACAAAGTGAGACAGTATTCATGATAAGAAAGATTTATTCAAAGGTGGGCCTTGGAAGTCTTTTAAACAAACTCATCTTCCCTTTTTATCTCTTCAGAACGAAAGTCATTTTTGGCTTCTGAAAGATAACAGTGTTCCTGTGTCAAAGAAATCTAAATCTCATGCTTCAGAGTTTGAGCTAATTACCTGAATGAGGACTGGATGGAATTATTTCCCCCAGTTTAAAGCTCATCAGATGAATCCTTATCTTCTTTTCACCCTTAATTGAAGAGACAGAGATAGGCAATAACTGGAGGAAGAACAGCAGCATAGCCAGTCTTTTGCATGCCTCACAGCCCTATAGGATCAATGGAACGGATCATTCCTGCTCAGGAATCAAGGAGGAAATTTACTCCAGGTCAGACTGGTAAGGATTCAAGAAGGTGCTCACCTCCCTCACCAGCACTGTGCACATACATCTGCTGGGACCATTTGGGCTGATTTTGCTCAGGTGTTTCTTGCCCTGCTGAGGCCTTAATTATTATGTAGACCACCTTTACTATATAGCTCACCTTTCAGTCTGTCTTAGTTCTGTGTGTCTATCAGCAGTTGAATCTTCTGGAGACTGACACTGCTTGGATGATAGTAACTCTAAATCATCTGTTAAGACAATATAGAAGGTTGTGCATTAACTCTGCTATTTTATATTCAGAGACACTGGAGCTGAGCTAAGTGTCATGGTCTTGGTATGGCTTAGAGGACAGAACACACCAGGATTTATTCCCAAAATGTATTTAGGACCTGGCCAGCCTGTTCTGGGAAGGGAGATGGAGTGGGAATTTAGGCATGTAAATATGAGCTGTATTGTGCTGCCAGCTTCAGAGTCAGAGAACAGTTCCTGCTCTAGTAGGAGCATAGCTGCAGCTTCTAAGAATAAACCCAGGCAGTATTAGTTTGTTTGACCCTATTTGTTTCTGGCATCTGCTTGGTTTTTTGGAGCATGAACTGATTTCATTATATGTTACTACAGCACCTACAACATTGGTGCGTGGAGGCTGTCACTAACAATCCAATTAAAGGCCAAGTAGCTCTGTAGCCAGCATTGCAGTGGAACAGACTGAGGACCAATATGCAGTAAAAAGTAGTTTGAGGGAAGGGAGGTCTATGCAAGGGCTTTCATGAGTGAGTACTGACAAGAATTTGTAGAAGCGTGAATTCTTGGCAGGTGGTTAGAAGAGGAATTCTCCTGACTAATCAGCAACTTAGTATCAGAGGATAAATGAAAAGCTCATATCCTATTCCAGATATCTCTCAACAGATGGGGGCCCAAACCCCTGCAACTTCAGGAAGCTGGTAACTCAGAGAGAGTGGTGTGCCAGCTGAGTTCTGACTCACCCAAGGCTTCTTCGTGGCACGAAATGTGTTTGTGCTCATGATCCTTCTTATCTTATATTGCACTAAAAATGGCTGGCAGGATAGGGCAATGTTGACAGCAAAAGGTGTTTTTCTGCTGCTCTGTTCTTGAAAATAACGGGGAGGGATAGATAAGAACCCTATGAGCACACACAGTGAGGAGCCATCATGTCACGAGTGAGGATCTTGCTCTGAATTTTACGCTCCAGCTGCAGCAGGAAGAGTAACTTATGACAAATTTGACTGAGAATACCAAGTCATAAACATATCATGTAACTGAAAAGGCTAGACAAGGTCTGCAAAACGGAAAGAAAACAGAAAAGCTAACATCAGCTTAGTTGAAGTAATTAAAAATTGTTTACGCTAGAAAAATTACCTGGAGGTATTACCTGGCATATTACAAAACTTGAAATGCATATAGTTTTAGCCTTTCACTAGTAAGTTATATAAGTCAATATATTCCTTAGAAGGTTAAGGAATATGACTCTTCTTGCAAAAGGTATTCCCTATGGCTCAAGCATTGTAATGTGAGACAGGAAAGTTCAGCACATTTTTTTGTTCCAGTTCAGAAGTACTGGAATTTATTTAACTGTCTTAGGTTGTTGGAGGTACAACAGCCTTAGTATTGAGCATTCTAACGTAGACATTTTATCATTTAACTAATATATTAAAGGACTGCGGACTTCTTGATCCAAGACATTTATATACTGGAAAATTAAAACTGCTTGAATAAAAATGTAATTTTTAGGAACAGAAATGTAAGGTAAAGTAGTACAAGAGTGATAAATATACAGGGTGAAAATCTTTGCTGATACAAATATTAGCTTAAATGGAGTGGGATCAAAAGGCAGTATGACCCTTTCAGTAAAGCCTTATCTTAAGGCTCAAAACTAACTGGAGATATTTCCATGATTTTAAAAAGGGGACACATCTATTATTTATTTTCAGTGCTCCTACCTTTGATGATTTCCTACACATCTCATGAGAACTATTTTCCATATGTTTCTAACACGCTTATTTTGTGTTGCAGGTAAAAATTGCTCTGGAAAAGGTGCATGGCCTTCTGCCCACAAGATCTCACTTTAACTTGGCATCGCAAGTCTAAGTCTTTGCTGAATTTTCTATCTTATTAGGTATCGCAGGTCCTCTCTTTACATGATTTGAGACCTTTTGAAAAATGATCATGTTCTCCATGTTAATGCTTGTATATTATGAATTGGAATTATGCATTCTCCTACATACCTATACTCTTACATGCAACTGGGCTTTTCATAAGCATATCCAGATTGTTCGGACTGTCTTGAAGAATATGTGAAACTTAAAGTATATCTGCAGATTGTAAGAAACTTAAGTAAAAACAAATGTAACAGCTGAGATTTCAATACATGCCTAGATTTAAGTATAAAATCAAAGGTAAAGAAATGTGTAGTTTTAAAGACATGCCTACTGCATTGTGCTAGCCACAGTATAGCATTCCTCTCTTGAGCTGCTTTGCAGCTGCTGCACAAACCAGTGAGGCAGGCTGCTGCCAGGGTGGGGAGAAGGAAGGGGAAAGGGCTGGGTGAGGGAACGGACAGCAGCAGCTGCTGCTACAAGAACCCTCCTTCCAGCAGCAGTCACTGCCCTCCACTGCTTCAGCAGTGGTAACAGCAGCTCCGTCTGTGTAATTATGCAGGAGAAAGCACAGTCGTTTAAGCTGCATTTTCTTCACAAATAACTGTCGTCCATCTCCTTCAAAAAAGGCATTCTAAGTAGAAGTGTACTATGGGGTAAACTCAACCCACAGCCATAGGTTTTAGCCAGTCAGACCACTGAAATTCCTATGTGCTTTCACTGTGTAAGCTCTTTTGCCTGAGAAAATACATAACAATGAATGTATCTAAAGACACTATTTTCCTTTTCCAGACTTTTTTTCCCTATAAACACCACTTTTCTTGTATCTGCATAACAGCCTAAACTAATTTATACTCTATTTATTTCTGAACCCTACAGTTGTACATTTTCTTTTTTTCTGCAAGTCAATATTGATGCTTTTTATTTTTATTTTGCTATTATGTTGCTCTATTCTGTAAAGCATATGCTTTTATTATTAAAAATACTCAATTAACAGATGACTTTAAATCAGTGATACAAACAAAACATATATGCCTATATGCTGTATGTTGATTAGAACATCTAAATATATATTCCAGGTGCCATACTGGAGTTGCCTGTCTTCGAAAATCCAGCCCACTACATGATACTGTCAGTTATGCCTTCTTCTAAGACCTGATGAGATATAAAAGTTTAAGAAGCACTATTAACTCTAAAAAATGCTAAATAGATGTACATAAATATTTGTGAATTACATAAAGGTAGGTTCTTTTACAGATTTCTTTTGAATGGGGATTGCAAAACATGTTTTAAGCATTCAAAAGATATATTTCATCTCATGAATCTTGCTAGAACAAAGTCATGGAATTATGATTCACAAGTCAGGGGAAGCAAGGGGAAGTCTGTAAGCAGTCGTAAGCTTTGGCAAACAGTCCAGCAGCACATACTGGTTCAGCATGGGCTATCTGCTGCAGGCTCTCTCAGGGCTGAAACACTTTATGATCCAACCATGAGGACCTCAACAGCAGCCTCGTAAGTAGCCGAAAAGAGGAAAACCTGCCACATGCTATCAAAATTATCTACCTAAATTTGAAGAGTATCCATACCATTTAAAAAATCAATTTGGAAACAAATTATTGGAATACCCCTGAATCAGAAGTCAAACAAAGCATCATTTGGAGTTCTAGCTAGTGTACGCACACCAGCAAATCACATAAGAAGAGAGCATCACTTTCTTCTTTAGCTATCATTAACACAGAGGATAAAATCCATGGATGGACTAAAAGGAGACCTCAGTCTAGCTAGTGGTCAGCGCACAAGATCTGGTGTACATAGTCTTAGGATTTCCAAATTAAACATTCTGGCAATTACCAAAATATTCATTTGGCATCTGTTTTTGTCCACCAAGAGAGAATGTTATCTGAGAATTTAGCCAGGCTAAGAGAAAGGAACTGATCACAGAAGTGGAAGTTAGAGACTACTTACGCAAGTTATTACAACATGATGCTTTTTCCTATATGCAGTCTTGAACAGCATCCAAACCAAAAGAAAAAGAAAGGACATATGCATGCTGTCACAGTTAAAATTTTGTGCCTTTAAAAGGGACAGCTTTTGCAGTGCTTCGAGGAACAGCCAAAAAAATCCACAAAAGCAAGGAACTCTAGTTTAAAGAAAAAATGTGAATGACAGTTTGGAGCTATTTAGCCACAGTTTGGAAAACATTTAAGCTGCAGCTAAGAAAGAAAAAAAGATTACATGAGCAACAAAATTGCCTGTTGAGAGAGTAAAACCAACATTTTTAAAAAACAAAAAACAAAAATATTCCCTCCACACACCATTTATAACATACAGGGGAAAAATGAAAACTTATAGCATATAAGTATTTGGGTTAGCTTATTTTTAAAAGAACAAACTGACCTCTAATGATAGTATCAGCCCTCTGTGAGATCAGAATGGTTGGGCTGTTGATAATAATGCAGGAAAAGCACAAGCATTTGATTAGTATCTGTCCTGGTTTGGGGAGAAACAGAGTATGTGTTTACAGCAGGGAAATACTTCTCATTCCAGCAATACCTGAAAGCGATGTTAAATCACTGAAGTCTTCTGGACCAAATGCCCTAAAAACATGACTAGAGCCATGTTCTCTTTTGTAGCACTTCTAACCTACCAGGCTACCAGGAGAAGACAAAATACACCAAAGTGCGTCATCTCTGCCTAGGTAGAAGGGGAAGAGTCCCAGGTTCTAGACCTTGTGCCTAGCTAGGGTTAGGATTAAAATTGTCAATAGATAAGCATGCATAAGCAGTTACTTTCTTATAAACCGAGACTGAAAAACATTTGACACTGCTGCAATTGCTACTGGAGTCTTCCCCTAATGCTAGTGTCCATGTTGCAGGAAAGATGTTGATGAAGCACAGATAAAGACTCAAAAAATAGGAAAATAATGAAAGGCTTAGGTAGTATGAAAGTAGGCAGCTCACTTATTTCATTGAGGAAAAGCTTAGGAGACAAACTGATGATAGTCTAGAAATACTCTCATTTTGAAAGAAATGTGATGCCATTGGGTCTGCCAGTCTACTGGATAAAAAGCAAGATCCAAAGGCCAGATGATGAGGCTAGACAAATTCCTACTAGAAAAAAGGGGCAAAATTTTAACACTAGCAGTCAATAACCATGGAAAAAAATCAACAAGGCTTGTGGAAGATCTTCACCTTTATCCATTTTCAAATCAAGATTGTTTTTTATTTCTTTCTCCTGAAAGACATGCCAAGTTCAAAAAGGAATTAGATCATGTAACCAGAAGAAAGACTGATGAAGGATTCTTTATCTTAACAGGAGGCTTTTATCTCAATATCTCTGACTGTATCCAACACTGTTAAGAATAATCAAAAGCATGTTAAGCCCTTCAGCTTTACTGAAGCCAGTTTTGGGTGCAAAATTTTTCGAACGACAGCAAAAGGAATGATAAAAACAGTAAGAAAGGGTCTACCTAATCTCTAAATAAGCACATACTTCTGAACGTAGACTTTTCTATACTTATAGACTGAAGGTATGATTGACTTCCAAAATGCTAAGAGATACAAACCAGTGTCACTGGTAGATAGTGAAGAACTGGAGAGAGTCCAGCAGAAGGCTACCAAGATGATTAGATGGTAGAAGAACTTGACATATGAAGAAAGGTTGAAGGAACTGGGTTTGTTCAGCTGAGAGAAGAGAAGGTTCAGAGGAAATCTAATCACAGACTTCCAATATGTAAAACATAGTTATAAAGAAGATAGAGGTACTCTCTTCAGAAGGACACACAGTGACGGGACAAGAGGCAACATGTGCAAGTTGCTCCAAGGGAAACTTACTGGTTTAGGTTTCTTTTTTTTGTTGTTGTTAATTACACCCATTTATTCTATACCAGTTTAAGGTGTATTACTGACATCATGTTATTTCTCCCTTCAGTATAATCTGTATCTTTAATCCAATCCCCCCTTATCTGTGGTTGTAATTTTCATAAGCAAAGAATACAAGACAAACGTTTTTCTAATTACACCCAGAAGTATAAACAATAGCAACAGAAAAGTGTACAGAGGGCCCAATGAGTTATGCTAATGGCACTCAGTCCCTTCCACATGTTCATAAGAACTGAGTGCACACAGTAGTTTCAGGAAAACTACTCAGAACATTTAATAAAATTTGCAAAGAGGGAACAGAAAATTAATAGTATCCTGGAAATACTCTTACCAAATTTAAAAATTGCTCAAAGATTTCCATGCTTTCAGAATGAAACTGGAAGTTAGAGAAGAGATGAAAGACACTAATTGTACCACAGAGCGCATAATTTATTTCTTTTGATTCTAGAGGCATGCTGTGTCTAAAAATAACATCTTCAGAAAGTACTGCCTTAGTTGTACCAAATTTTAATGGGCTACAAAGGCAGGCAGGAAAAATAAAGTCTACAAATAACAACTCTAATCCAAGGCAGGGTTTTAGAGATGAAGTGGCAAACATATTAATACTGCTCTAACAGCACATGTACTCCCAGAATAAAAATCACAGGTCAACATAAAACCAAGACTAAAATTCTCCTTGATTCATTCAACTACAATAATCAATAGCCATATTACTGTATTATTAAAATACTATATTGACGGCAGAAGAGCATGGCCTTTGCTTAACATGCATTGCCACTCAGCAATGTCAGCACCAGAGACACAAGTAACCCAAATCAGCAGGAGAAAAGCAGAGCCGTTTATCTCACCATTTGAAATTGTCTACAAAGGACTGAATCTTTTTTTAACAAGATTTCAATTTCAATATTCCAGATAATACAGTTCTGCAGCCCTGTCTGGAAATAAAATATGCCTTCTAGAACTACAATTTACAAGGCATGATTTTTGTAAAACCACTGCAATTTTGATGTTATCCTTTGAGGCAAAATATTTTTCAAAATAAGGCTCAAGTAACTTAAAAGGTAAGCAGATATCATATCCCCTCTTCATGATACTCACAACAGATAGCATGGTGTCTTCCTTTCTTGTTCTACTGATATATTTAAATATATTTACTTTTAAATAAATAATCAGTGGATTAAATAGATTAGCGTCAGTGTCACTTCAGTGCAAAAATGAAAAGAATTTTCTAAAAGCAAGAACATTCTGTTTCTCTAAAATGACATAATACAGAAAACAACATGTATTTGCTTTTCAAAATAAAATCTAAATTTTTCCTTAAAAATACAGGTTTGTATCAATGAGTGCTAAGGTCCTCACAACATCACAAAAAATACTGTAGTATTTCACCATTTAAAAGATCTTCTGCAAAACAGTGAGGAAAACAGCTCCTCATATTTGGATTTTTAAATAGTGTTAATCCACACTGTGTCCTATAGTAAAAGGGTCAGAGAGGAATGGCGAGCCCAAAGCTGACTGCCAGCACCAGCAGGTTCTCTAAATGCTGTGAAGTCTGGCCAGCCCTCCTCAATCAGTTGGCCCAGCCAGGAGGAGGCTGTAAAATTCCTATGTATGGCTGACAATTACAAAAGTAAGTCAAAAGTAAGAGTAAGAGACAAGTCTTATAGCAGACTTGGAGAGGACAGGCAATGTCCTACAAGAGCTTTTCAACCCAGCTGACCTCAGGATATTCGGAAGAACAATGCTTTTTTGGTCAAAGATCAATTTATATTCCCGAGCATCATTTGGGGTACTTACGGTGTCATTTACCAGCCAATTCAGTCTGCAATTAATCCTTAATTCCACAAAGCACCTACCTGCCAGACCAAGTGCTCCTTTACCACGGCTGTACTTGATAGGCACACGCTTAGCACAATGGTATGAGATGCAGAGGTCAAGACGCTGGCAACTATGGCATCTCTCATGTTGAAGGGCAGCATGGTATACACCACAAAAATAATGAACAGGAAAAATGATACCTGCACAAAATAGCAAGACAAAAAAAGAAGCATGTCAAATTCACTCTGGAATAAGATTCAAAACATATCATTTAGTTTTGAACTGTCTTCAGCATAAAGTTACACAGCATATTTTCACAGGAACATTATTGTTAACCACTATCCACTGCAGAAAATTCATTTAGGAAGAATTCATTTAAGAAGGTTTTGGAAAAATTGCATTATATTTGATTTAAGAAGTGCAGTTTCATGATACTACTTCACAGTTCAAGAATTTCACAATAGCCCAATTTATTTAGCTTTTCAAATTTAACCTCCAATATATCCTTTCCACTTTTTATTAATCATTCTGTTTACAATTAGAGCATAATCTTGGGATCAGTGGTTTCTGATTGCCAGATGCATTGCATAACAATTAATTTACATACCCCTCCACAGATCTGAAGGTATTCTAAGGAATTTCAGTGCAGAGAAATGATTTAAAAAACATGAGATTATGTAGAAGGCCCAAGTTCAGCGAACCATTTTGATTTAACAAGGTTATGCTTCCCATGTAACTATATGATGTATATCAGATTCCATTAAAATACATTTTAAGGTAATACATACATTTGGACATGAAAAATAACTTCAGACCATCACAGCCCTTATGGAGAATTTGTTGTTATCTTCTTATAAAAGGTACCAGTATCCACACTAACTACGGAACAAACCTTCCAGATAGCAACACAGACTGCAAGAGCAAGAGGTGTTTCTTCATTATATATACAAAAGATTAGGAAACTCCATCATAAATTCAAAAAGTATAACTGGATTTGGGGCATGAATTTAGTAAGCAGACAATTCTGAAAGTGTGCCACCCTGTGTGCAACTATATCCCCACAGCAGCCAGTCCACACTGTATCTAGGATGTGATCATTTCTCCTAATATACCCTGAAAGCACGAAAATGTAAATGACCGCAATGCTTAGGAAGGATAGAAAGAGACCACTCTGGCAAAAGCACCAGTGCTTCAGTGACTGAGGAACAGTAGGCACACACAAGGACAGAGCCAAATAGCTCAAGGCATGAAACAAAATATAACTGCAAAGGACATGGAAGGTAATAAGATAACAAAGTAATAACAAAACAAAGTGAAAACTTGGCTATTCTTTGGCTATTCTTCTCTCCCAATCTCTCAACTGACAGCCCAGAGAAACAGAAGTGCCTAGTATCGCTTTAGCTTCAGTCCTTACTAAGAGCGTCAACTGTGATTGGATGTTAGCAAAATTAACGGCAATGAAAAGGGTGTCAGAACTTGGTGTACATAAGAGAAAAGTCATGAAAGTGAGGTATTTTCAAATTGCCCAGGCCTGGTAAAAACCGCCTGTGATACTGAGAGACCTAGCTGAGCATCTCAAAACTTGGCAAAGACGTAGAAGCTTCTGCCTGGCTAGAAAAGGGAAATGCAGTGCCCATCTGCGAAAGGCTGGGGAAAAGCCTAAGGAACTAAGAACTGGTCATCCTAGCTTCAGTTCCTAAGACATGTTTCCAGTTAGAGGCTGGCTTGAGGAAGAATCCTGGACCCTACTCCCATGGGAAGGATTTCAAATGCATCCAAGTCCCATTGACTCTTCAGGAAAACAAAGCTTCTTTGTTTTGAAGTTTCATTTTCTAATTGACTAGGGGACAGAAGTCATTTACATATTGGTGAGAATTTTATGACTGGACAATAAAAAATTGTCCTTGTTGAACTGGTTGGTCTCCAAAAAATGGGGCTTGCTTATTTTCTATGCCTGAATACAGCTCGGCTGTAGAGCCAGACTAAGCAATCTGCCTCACTTGTGAGGTATATGTGGGGTACTTACTAAGGCTCACTAGTGGATATAATCTCATGCCTGTTGCTTTTTAAGTTTGACATAAAGCAGTCTGCCAAGCACATAAAAAGGATTTTGGTATATTGCAATGCCTCTAGTGATGGGCAGCTGGGCAGTTAGAATAATACTGTATCAACTCCAAATTTGTCCTGCTGCTGTAAACAAGTATCCCTTCTGTAAGCCAGCCCACTGCTTTCCTTGGTCAAAATGAATGGAGAATTCCAGCCCTCCACAACCACAAATAAGAGTTTTTGGAAGTGTCGAACCCTCCTGACAGTATGTATTTAGAATTCCTCACACTTGATGTTTAATGGGCGTCAAAATGTGGCTGGTGCACAGTTGTGAAATATTGGTCTGAGAGTGCTGCTGCAACCCAGAAGAGGTAGGTAGATATGTTTGCAACATAGAGTAGTATGCATTCAACTGGAATTTTAAAAGTGTGCCATGCAGATCCTGAAAATCCATTCAAAATTATTCTTTCCACAGTGAAGATTATCAAAGGATTTTTTTCTTCTCTTGTTTACATTCCTGATTATTTTAACTGACAATTTTATATTATTCCATTTGCTCCATTCTTGAAAACAAACTTCAGTTACTAACAAACTCTAAAAAGAATAAAAATATTCAGGGGAGAATTTAAACTGTCTTAAAAAAAAGAAAGATATGATTAAAAATATGTAGAACGCAGTCACCCAAACGCTTATATACAGGACAAGATCAAGCAATTTGCAGCAGAGGCGGGTGTACAAACTACTTTCAAACAGAGAAACTTCTGTCCTGTTCCTGCTGAACAGGAAGGTTTGGAAGAAGTGAGATCCAGTTTCCCACTCCCCGTTCATTGCTATATTGGAAGCTACTAGCTATGGTGTTACCTTGTAGACTCTACATAGCTTAAAAGAAGCAGAAGCGTTTCTTCCACTGGTATTGAAAACAGTAAGGCTGTATTTCAAATTCTGCTCCAGAAATCAGAGTGCTAAAAGCATATCTGTTCAGTGTTTGAAGTGGTTCCTCAGATCCTTGCACCCCCAACTTCCCCTTCTATGCTTAACGTGGGTGATAAGCACCACTCTGTTCATCCTGAATCAATCTCAGATCAGCAGAAAAATGGTATGAGGCAGGCCCTAAGTAAAAGAGGTTGCAGATAAAAGAAATATGATTCTTATAAATTTCCTTCTTTCTGGATCAGTCATTTTCAGAGACACTCTCCAAGCTCACCCAGGTTTTCAAGGTATAAGAATGATTTCAGTGCTTTATTATTCTCCCACCAATGGCCATCACTGCAATAAGGAAAGCCCAAGATTAACTCCTGTTCTTTGAAAACAGCAGAAGAAAAAAAAATGTGTTTTTACAACAAATACCAGCTGATAAGTAATAGACTCTGTGAGTCATCTTTGGATTGCTAGGACAGAAACTCTCATCAGAAATGCAGATGGAAATGGCTCCTGTCAATAGATCTTGAATCTTGGCTGCACTTTTTTCCTCTATTTCTGGCAATGTTCTAATGACCTTGTTTAAACTCTAGGGGTTAAGAGCTCTGACTGCTTATCACAGGGGTCCCTTTTTGATGATTTCACTATGGCTCAGGAATATTCTCCTCAACTACCCTGAAATAAGATGGTTTTACTCTTCAGCCTGATAGTGAGATGTAAGCAGTGGGTAATGGTATGATTTGGGATGATTCAACATATTTGAAAAGGTCTTTGTGTTTAAGTTTGGTACTGTAGAAGGTGATACTCAAAGCCTTCTTTGTAGGTTGGTTCTTCAGGTAGAAAGACAAGACAGGCCTTCTAGATTGAGTCAGCAGAACATACACCAGTCCTTTAACCTTTTCATGACTCCTTTGTAAGGATTAGCAAAATATTGCTAATGTAAGTATTAAAAAGCAGTGATGCCAAGACAGAGCTCTGAAGGACTCCACTCTACTGTTGCAAAGAGTTATTAGCGCGTGTCACTGCATGTCTGCAGTTGGTGTGTATGTAGCTGACAGTAAACAAAATATTATTTTACAGTGCACTATTTTTGACACTATTGAAAGCAGACTGTTCCACCAAAGCATGCCATAACCATGAAGCCTGTTGCTGTTTTGAGACTGTGTTGGAAGCAATCTCTGATGTGAGTCATCACTATGACTGCCTACTTGAAACATGCCTTTTTGTCCTGATCTGAACTCAGATTGCTTTAGGAATTTGATTCGCGGAAGTTTTTTTGAGGACCTTGCATGTTATCTCTACCTCGAAGATCAGGAGGATTGGGGCATTGATGGTATGAGTCATAAGATGTAGCATTTGCTTTTGGTATTGCTGGTGTAACACTTAACAGAGAAGCATCTGATTATCCTGCTTCAATTGAGGGATATCCTGGTCCTTCATAACTTTTGCCCGTTATTCTTGATTGTCAGAGCTTAGCCAGCTCTGAGTGTATTTGCTGCTCCACCTTCCTCTACTCCCACACTTCAGAAGTTTATCAATATATATACAGTTCTTTTCCATGGTGATTTAAAGGCTGATGAGCTGCGCTATGTGGCTATCTAGATAGATATATAATGGACTATTTTTTCTGCAGATTTTATGTAGCTACTCTCAGTGGTCTTCTGAAAGGGCTGTTACAGATTATTGCAGTGATGTGATCAGAGACAGCTGGACATCAATAGGTATGATGACAGCATGGTGTGGCATATCACTGACCATCATGACCACTCACAACCACCCACTCTTGTCATAGGCACAACAAAAAATCATAGCTAAGAATGGTTACTCTTCATGCAAACTGGAAAGTTTTTGGCTGTACAGGATGGAGAAGCAGGTCCTTCTTCAGATCAAGCTCATTCTGAATATTTTAAACCATGGCATTTTTGTCACCACATCTTCAGATGTATGTTGGCTACTCCAGTTCCTGACCCATACTGGTGACAGTGATACAGGAGAGAACTGGTCTGAAGAAGATAATGTTTGGTTTCAAACAGCCATTGCTGTTTGAAAGGTCACTGATTTGGATTGTGATGGCACATACTACAGGGCGTTTGCAGTTCGTGCAACCAACTTGCTCTCAGAAATCTTGTCCCTCTGGTGTTGCTAGTTTCTGTTCTGAGTAGTGTTGCCTTAACTCTAAAGGTTATCTGGAATAGAAAGCTTAAAATTTTTATTCTCCACTCAGTGAGTCTCTAGAAATGTGACGATAGTTCTACTGAACCAATGAAGAAGTAGAAACAAATACATATACAAGGCCAAACAATAAACATCCAGAAACTGAACTCACATCTTTCTCTTTTTGCTTGGCCTTTATTTTTACTTTGATATGTTGTGAAGCAATTTTTAAAAAATCCCCTTTCTTTTACATCTTAAATTGTCTCTTTGTAAATAGGGTGCCACAAGGGATGTTGCTTTTGACACTGAGAACAACTGTATAAAATGTTAAAAAACATTCATTTTATAAAAATTATATTCCAGCAATGACTCACAATATCCCCAGCTAGCTAGTCTTTTTAAGATCCTGTTAAATGGTTAATGACAACTGGTTTGACATGTGCAAAAATTGCTCAACTTAACGTTACTCTGACCAGAATTTCCCCTTGAGGAGTATGATATCTTGGCACTGCAGTAGGCATGCAAATCTAAATGTTTTGTTTCAGGATGAGCAAAGGGAAAGCACTGCCTTGGACAAAGACAGCAGTAATGAGGCAACAGCTAATAAAATATCTGTATTCAGGAAAACATCTTACATGTAAGTGTAATGACAGCAACGTTCTTGGGAAAACAGTGGTAGCCTTTCATTGTGAATTCAGCAAAGACCCTGTTGCCATAATTAAACTGTTAGACTACAAATATTTACGTTAAGTGGGCCAACTCATTACAGGATCATTTTCAGAGGTTTGTCAAGATCTAGCTTCCTCCTTACTGTGTAAAGGCAGGGAGTATAAATTCACTAGGTAATTAAATAATTACCCGTTGGAAAGACACTTGGATTACAGCTACTGATTTCAAATGTTGTTTATAAACATAATACAGTAAAAGAAGATATCCAAGCTTCTCTAAATAAATAACTGGGTTTTTCATAAAATTGGCAGCAGCTATTGATCTTACAAACTTGTTATAAACACTATATTCATAATTTAATAAAACACATGTATTTAGGTGTCAGAAGGGTTTTTCCACAAGCTACAATGTAAAAGCTTTGTGGAAGCAGACTAAATGTTGCAAATACATAAAGGTCCTCATCATTGTACTTGGCCTAAATTCCAGAGCTCAGATCTTCAGAATCAGACCCTTAAAAGCCAGGAAATATTCAAAGAACAGTATATGCTCCCCAAAGAAAACAAAATGTCACTGAGTGCTAAAATCGCCTTGTTTCCTGTGTCATCTACAGGAAGACTTAAATTGTGAAAGCATTGGATAAGTTGAAGGTGGAACTGTTGTTCACCACATCCTGCAACACTGGAACAAAAGGCACTCAATGAAGAAGACTGACTTAAAAGAAATAAAAAAGAAAGTATATCTTTACATAGCAGGTAGTGAAATTCTTGAACTTGTGGCCATAGTAGGTCATAGAGTATCAGCAGGCTGAAAAAGAGATTAAACAAATTCATGGACAACTTGCCCATAAAGCGATAATAGAACAGCACGGCAGAGATGTACCCTCTAACATCCCTAACACAATTGTGGATGATGAGGATTTATGAAGGGAATAGACCACAAAAAGTGACCAAGGTTGTGCGTTCTCCCTTCGTACCACCTTCTTTCGCCATTGCTGGAGACAGACTACTGAGCTAGAGGGACCACAGATCTCACCCTGTAGGAAGATCCTTATGTTCTTATGCGAAGAGGCAAACACACTTTGTCAAAAAAAAAAAAAAAAAAAAAAAAAAAAAAAGGAAAACAAGGAAGAGGTAAGACACAGCATCTTCCCTGACTGTAAAAATAGAGCAAAGTAATCCAGGACAAGGACTGAAAGTCCAGCCAAAATGTGAACATAAAGCACTATAAAGCCACTTACCAGTTAGGGAGTTGGGAGATAAAGTTCCACTCTTAGGAACAGTAGGATTAAATACACAACAAACTGAAGGTTTTGTTTATATAAAAGCCGTATTTGTCTTTTATCTGATGTATCCCAAACCTCAAGAATAAAACCAAAAGGGAAGATTTTTGTTGTGATTTGCTTAACAGAATTATCCTTACAATAAATTCTTACTTCACTTGTTTTTACCAAACATAAATGTTTATTTACAAGGATTGTGGTAGAGGTAGTGAAACTCCCCTGTAAATCATCCCCTGTTCTTGATCATGCAGAACTCTCAAACTAATAATTCTCATCTTGTGTGTAGAGGTATGGCTTTAAATGGCATCAGTAAACAAATGGTCACTACAACCTCTGCCAAAAAAATAACCACAACCATTAGCAAAATAGGATAGAATCAAAACAAGCTGACAGCAGGAAGAGGGATAGTATAAATTAAAATAACTGTGTGATAAAGGATTTTCGAATGTGCTGGCAAAGTCACAGATCAATATGGGAATAAGATGAAAGACTCTAGAAAGCAAGGAAATTTCACATTTGAAATGACCAGATTGCTACTGCCTGCTATGTGATTGCTTACTGTGTCTCAGAATCTTTTCTTTCACTGAATAGGATCACCAAAAAGGATATGGGAACTGGAAGGAGCAACCCAAGGACCATCAGCATTGACTCAAGGGTCCACAGCAATTTTTGGTCCTTACTGTTACCAAAAGAGGGGACTGGGCTACCATCATCTCCACCGGCTTCAAGATAATCCCTGAACACATTCAGGAAAGTCAGAATTTGGTTCATTGTATAACCCCCTTTTCTACTATCATTATCTTCCTCATTTTGTTTCTTCTCTTTCTGCTCTATCTCATCTGCCTTGTTTGCAATCACAGTATAGCCTAATTAGCCCAGAAGACATTTATTCCGTTATAACACTGATAGGTCCTGCAAGCACCAGGCAACTTCACAACACACCATGTAGCCCATCAATGGTGGGCGTTTGCAGCAATTTGTGTGACTAACTGGATCAGATGACGGTAAGTTATGCCTTTGGTTTTTCAGTGGTGCAACTGGCGACAAGGACCAGAGATAGAGAATACATCATCTTTGTTATTCTTCCCCTTTGTGTTTTGCCTATACGAATTAAGAGCAGTAATAACTCAGCAATCGCAACTAGCATTTTCTCTGAAAAGGACAGTTGATACCATCTTTAATGCTACTTTAATAATTTTTCTTAACATGGCTTTTTTCTACAAGTAGGAAAGGGATTAGAGCATGCTGTTAAAACCAAAGCCTTGTCTTCCTGTGCCACAGTGAAAGTAAAAACAGGCATAGCAATTCTGGCTGAGCCCAAGCTGCCTCCTTTTCAAAACAGTATTACGTAACAGCACAGAGCTCTAAAGTAAACTGCAGTTAAATTAATCTATTTTAAAATTGGAAAAATAAAAGGAATCCAAATGATTCTACAGCATATTCAATCAGACTGAAGTCCAAATCAACAGAAAATAACTTGGTCTATTAAAAAGCCAATTTTACAACACTCAAGTGTTTATGCCTCAAATTTGCATGAAGTATAATCAGAATATACACTGAAAACAGTTTGGAAATTGCCTTAAAAACAGAGAAACACACACAACTGAAAAAAGAAGGGTAAATTGTGAAAAAGACTATCCTGGCTAGAAAGGATGTGAAAGTCCATGTTAAAATACGCATGCTTGCATATATACAGAAAATATGAACAATGATAGCAATTAGTTTAAATCAGAATTGTAATACACTAAGAACGGCAGGAGATGAATGCAGATCATTGCAGGAGCTCAGGGAGGTTTTTTGGCACAGTAGCCATGAAAGAATTCTAACAGAAAACTTGATAAACTCTTAATAATAACACAGCAAAGCAGAACCACCAAATAAAAATGTCTGCTCTCTATTAAGGAAAAAGCTTAATGATATATTTACATTACATAAGAGAATAATTGTCATACAGTTTCTGTTCTAAAATTAGCTCAGGAGTGTATAAGGCTACAGCTACTAATGTTAAGACATTTTTAAGAAGTAGGACCAATAAACTATGCTCAAGTCTCTTGAAAGAAGTCTGGATTATGGATGTTGATTTTCAGTAACTTCTGAACACTGAGACAGTTCCAGAGAACTGGAAGCAAACCCGTATAAAGACAATATTTAAAAAGCATAAATATGTCCAGATAGTTCTTTATACATCTGTCTGCCTCAGGAAAAACAGTTAATATGGGACTTAACACAGAATTAAAAAACCAAAACAAAAAAGTAGTATTGGAATCAATACAGTTTTACAGTAAAAACATCTCCTCTATGAAGAAAATTAATCTCCTCTATGATAAATTTAGGATTTTGGTTGGTAGTGATAGGCTGATGTACTCATACACTGACAGGATATTTGATAGTCAAAACTGAAGTCAAACATAAAGGAATGCAAGGTCATCAGGGCATACATATGAAAAACGGAGCTGGAAAGAACTGATGAATCTTGCAGGTAAATATAGACAGGTAATAATCTGTGATCTAGATTGCTTCAGGGGGAAGGGAAGACACTCTGGAATTGAATTTCTTGAATAGTTTATGCAATTCTTTTCTTCCCTTAAAAAAAAAAGAGCAAAACTCCTCAGGGTACAGAGAATGAGAGCAAAGATGCTTAAAGTTTTATTTCCTTATAGGGAGATCAGTATGCTTAATCTCTTCAGCTGAAAAAGAGAAACTACTTTTCATGCCACACACAATTGCACTGACAAATATATCATCACATAATTAAGTTAAAAAATAGACAAATCCACAGAGAGATAAAGTCAATTAGCCTAATAAATACTTCAAATATTAAAAACAGTTTCCAGCTCAGGATATCCTTAAGCCAGAACTGCAAGAAGCTAGGAAGGTCCATCAGGACAAGAAATATGTATATTTCTCCAAATCTGAAATCCTCTTCCTAAACATTTCCTTTGCCCACTTTGGAGACTGGCTACTGGATAAGACTCATTTTTGGTCTTGCTTTCCTCAAGAAAATGCCTTGTGAGACCAGTATTGAGACAGAAATACCTGCCACTGTTACTAGTTCAGTAGTAAACTATTTCCCAGTTTTATTTCTTGAGCACAGCCCTGTTCTGGATTCCAGTTTTAAATTCTTGTTCTTTTCATCAGCAATTAATGTCAATGGTTAAAGTACATTTTCACTGCTGTGTCAGTAATATTGCCTTTCCATTCTCATTTTCCCTGCACCGACCTTCCCATTCCAGTCTTGTTCTTCTTCTGCCAAAACTGTTTAGTTCTGGTTCCCATTAATGAAATACTTAGCATCTAGCAAAAACTATAACAAGTTCTCAAGGCTGGACACTGAAGCCAGACAAATTCAAGGTACAGTAAAAGGTACAGACATACATACTCCTCCCACATACATCTTACATGCATCTCTGCTCTCTATATGTGTCTCTATACAACGAGTAAATGCTCAATGGCATTAAATATTAGATACTTGAAAGACTGTAATTATACAAATAAAAGTTGTCTTTTACAAAACTTTATTTCCCGGAAAATAAGCAAATTAACTCTTAGCCCAGGAAAATTCAGTTAAATAGCTTTTTTATAGGTCAGATTTCTGTGGCAGCACTGTCTGCCTCCCAAGGTTCTAGGCAAAAATTAGAATAGTACGGAGCCTGAACAAAGACAGTTTGGATTTATTTATTATAATTTAGTCTAAAGTGCACAGATCAATAGTGTAGTTTAACAGAAGCTCAAGACAGGACCTGCTGCAAAGGAAACACACGGCCCTTGAAATACCCAAGCAGGGAAGCAATATCAGCATGACTCCATGTACAGAAACCTGATAACCTGAATGACTGTTTTCTGCAATTTTTATTTTTCCCTAAACATATATTTTGGGGCAAACCAGAGACAAAACACAAGAGATTATCAGGGAAAAGAGCCTCTCAATGACTGCCATGAAATACTGTGATTCTGTACAGAATGGTAATACTATAATGTTAATAAAAAGGAAGGAAACAGCTTTCTTACGAGAGCTGTCAGAATAAGACACAACGCCTCCTTGGAAAATTATATTAATCATAGAAATAAAATGTTTAGAAGAAGCAGACAATGTCAGAAGGGTGGACAAGGCCAGGCTAATACAAGCTGAACTTTCGGAAAAAAAAACAAGGAAAAATCTGTAGCATTTAACTCTCCGAAGGCTAGAAGCACTTCTATAGCATGCACTTAAAAATCTGTACTTACCTGTGACACCTGCCTTTCCCACAAATTTTCAGATTTTATCTATTAATACATTCTCAAATACTTTTATACATTATAAAGTATTACAGGAGGAATCACATGCTGCACTGGCAAGGACACACAGGGAAGGATGCTTATTCGGGGACTCCCTGCCACTTCTCTTCCCAGCTAGCCTCTGGGGAGGCTTTGTCCTTTCTCTTTCGTCTCGCTCTCCTGTTTTGTTTCTATTTTTCCCCAAAAGTAACTTTCACCATTATAGTCAATGTATGTCATCAGCTACAGACCCTGCGAATAAATCTTTGCACATGTGAACTTGTCTCAACATCCAAACAACCTTTTTCAACGTGGCAAAAGACACTGGCAGAAGATGCTAAGATTCAATTAATTGAATCCTGTTAATACAAGGATAGGCATGTGAAGATCAAAAAAGAAAAAAAAAATCTCTTTTCTGGTTTTGACCTGTAAAAATTGAACGTATCCTACTCACAACACTCCACCAAACACAAATGAAAGAGGGAAAGGATGTTCCTACATTTCTTTCCCCCTTACCGTTCATGCTGCCCCATTTTTCAAAAGCTTCTTTCAGGAGCACTAATGCCTGCTAGGCAAGGTGCAGGCTCACTGACACAGATCAAAGCTGTCCACTCTGTTCCAGGAATTCAATTCAATAGGAACTCAATTCAATTGCAATTCAAGAAAAAGATATAGATGAAATGATTTCATAGTAATTAAGATGAATTGGACCTATTTGGATGCAATGAGAGATGCCTTCACTTTAGAAGATGGTCTATCAGACCTTTAGCTTCTTTTTACATAAAGACTGAATGGAGGAAGTAAACTAAACTGCAGAAAAGTTACACAGAAATTATATTAAGGATCAAAGTTAGCAGGTTAATTAATACATTAATTAATTAATACATTAATACAGTCATTGCAAACTTCTATCACTGTCTGCATATGTACTTTTCAAGGTCACATGCTTTTATCAGCCCAGGGTTTTCGCAATGAGATCTTTGCTTCTTAAGGTGAGACCCTGATATCATAATGCAGTCGGGGTTTGTTCTCTGGGGATTTTTGTTTTGTTTTTTTTTTTTGAATTATGAATATAGCCATCAAGAAATTGATGAAAAATCATAATACATCTCTGTTACTGAGAAATTGTCTGACAAGTTTTTCTCCCCTCTCCCCTATACATTGTTACGGAAATGAAAAACATAATCCTGATCCTGATCCTTGTAGTGTATAAGTACATAATTAACCAGTATTACTTTAATACAATAGCTTTATTTTAAACAATATTATGTAAAACTTACAGAAATTTTGAAATAGAAAGCACCATTGGAGAATATTCCAAGACTGAGTGACTTAATAAACAGTATATTCTGAATTTAAATACAGAGTCCTTCAAATTCTGAATATTATAAATATTTTTATAAATTATTCATTCAAATTCTTTTTATTTATTATTTATTATTAACATTTATTTATTATTATGTATTTATTATATATTTATTATTATTTATTATTTTGTAGGCCAAGATACTCATGTTCTAATGATCTGATTTTGTGTGCAACTCTCTCAACTGTGGCTAAACTCTAGCTGCAAAGAGATTTACTATGTATCTATAGAGTTCCTTAAATATGGTAGATGAAGCTCATCCCAGCAGACAAATACAAGAAAGAATTTATTCTAGCATTTTTTTAACAACTCTGGGGTTTCATGTATCACTGTATTGTAAATATTAAAACTAGTCAACAACTAATTTACATGTTATTTCACATGAGGTTCCAGACGTTGTTCATTGAAAAGACTTATTTTGTTTCACACCTTCCTTTCACACTTTCACACCACAAAGCTTTCTTCAAAAGTTTCCAGGAGAACAATCTGGATGCAAGTTTTCCCCAAGGGAAATCACAGCATAGTCAAGACTCCAGAAAACTTGTCAAAAGTTTTCGTTAAAGTTCCTAGGTATCAGAATAGCACCTTTTTCCAATGAAATGTGTTTAGACAGCTTATACCACACATATCACAGGAACACTTATCTGAATTAAACAATGAAAATTTTGGCATCACAGCTTGTTTCTCCACTTAATGGAATCATAGAATAATTTAGGTTGGCATGGACCACTGGAGGTCATCCAATCCAAGCTCCTGGCTAGCTTCAAAGCTAGATAAGGTTCAGATCACTTCACTTAATGGGCACAAACCTTGAGTAAATGTACTGGTCTCTACCGTAACTGTATGTGTTCTTATATAGTGAAGAGTTAACTAAAAGAAAAGCTTTAAATAGGGAAATGTACTATATTAATGTACATATTAACAGTTACAGCTAAATGCTATCTCCTCATAAACATTTGTGGATCATACTATGGAAATCAGTGGAAATCACACATGTCTTATAGAAGTATAATACAGTCATCAGATGATATACTCAATATATTTCTGAGGAGACTGGCCAGCTATAGAATGCGCATGCTATGCCAAATCTAAAGTCACTGTTGACTTGATTTAGTGCAAACAACATAAATGAAAAAAAATCTGCTGTGGACTTCAGAAACAGGCCCTCTGTGAGGTGAAGCTGGACTTCACACCAGCTCCATGATAGTCAATGTGAAAAAAGTCTATTCTTCTGATCAGTTCAAAGCCCCAAGCCTTTAAACAAACTAGCGAGGTATAGTATGTCTTGCATCTTTTATTTTCCCCTGTCCTATTTTATCTGTAGCCTACTGAAAGAATTAATACACTACCATCACCCCAAATCTATACCCATATATATTCTTACACAAACTAAGCTATCTCATTCCTTCTCTCTAGCTGAATTGAGCTTTCTTGCTCAGTATGGCAACAGAGCCTTACAACACCCAGCACAAGAGACGTTTCAGGTCAGGAACAAATGTTCCCTGCGTTTTTCTCTGAGTTTTCTCAGATGGAAAATAATGGAACTGCTTGGGAGCAGCCAAATATATTTCTGCTTGTTCCCAATAGCATGCCAGTTCTCTCCCACTATTACAGTGGTAGGTTAGAAGTCAGTCATAGCCAAAGTGCCTGATTACCACTGTGTCTAACTGAAACCAATAAGCCACGGGTACTAATTTCATTTATATGACTGGATTGACAAGTTCCAGCTGTAATACACAATATAAAATTCAAGGAATGGAAAGACTGTACATAGAGCATGGACACTGCCCTGACAGATGGAAAAGTGTTTCACCTCACAGCAAGTTGGTTGTAGGTTAATAATTTGACACAGCACTGGGTCTTTCAACAGTCCAGTGCAAGGAGACTTAAGAACCCCTTCTTCCTTCAAGTAGGACTGGCTTTATCCATGCAAGAAGAACAGAGAAAGGGAGGAAGACATGAATCTGAACAGAACCTTAGGCCAGACTGGGTCTAAAGGAAACATATATGTCCAGATCCAAATCCTGTTCCACGAATGAATATTTGAAGATGTACGATTTGCATGAGAAGAGGCTTCCTGTGCATAAGAACATGATGCCTTGCCACACAGTTACATAAATGCCACAAATAACCAGCTAGAATCAGAGAAACCTTTGGAGCTGATCTAAGGATAACGAAATGTAAGTGCGATTTTCCTTCACTTTTGATATCCCATCTCAAAAATCACTTGCAACTGTATACCTCTACTTAGACTTTGTAAGTAAATCATGTATTCTACAATTATTTTAACCTGGATTGTGTTACAGATGGTTGGTGGCTAACTAGCCAATCCCATCCCTGCCAAAGTTGCAATCCTTAAAAAGCAGATACTGAATCACAATTTCACAGTGCTCACTAGTCAGTACATCTCCAGAGAATGTAAAAATAAATATCAAATCACATGAAATGCCTGGAAACTGGAACAGCAGCATTTTATATGGAAGAAATGTCTTGCAACGAGGAGCACCAGCCAATGACTTCTGAAACACATGAGAAATGCTTTATCTCCAAGAATCTTCCAACAAGCTTGGACCAGTTATGAAGACACTTCAGTTTACTTAATCTATTCCCTTGCATCAGAAATAATAATCCACATCTATTTTTTTCCATTCATGGAAAGCATGTCAACAAAAGCATGGCGGCATCAATAAGCTAAATGGTTGATACTGCACTACTAATTCTAACACACTGCATGTTCCAGTTGATAGATATGTAGCTCCAACTTTTGCAGATGCTACTACTTTAAGGTGCAACATAGCTGCATCAGGAACACAATTTTGCAATTAGTAAGCATTGACGAGACACAAAGAGGTTAGATGAACACAATTATCCTCAGCGCTTGAAATAAGCCAGCAGGTGCCAGTACACCATCATGACACCTGAAGGAGATATGTCAGTACTTACCAAGAAGAGAAAACAGAAGGAAGAGCAGCCATCACAGGACTGCAGTGTTCCCAGACTCGTAATTCTAAACATTCATGAAAGTACTTCTGAAATCTCATTACAGCTGCTAATGATATACACCTTACAGACACTGTAATTATTTCCCCAGTATGACATAGGAAATCAGAAACGGAACTCCACAGTTGCAATTCTCTGCAATTTGAGGTAATAATGGATAAACCTGGTGATTATTCTGCATCCAGTCCACCTCTACAAGCACCTTATTCCTACAGGAATAGTTCAGTGAAAGGTTTAGCTAGAAATGGAAAGAATGAATTAAAGATGACAGGATTAAAACTTAAAAACAGACTGCTATAAAAACTGGTGCATTCAGTGGCAGCTCTTACAATCATTGATTGTTTCTCTGAACATAGCTCTCAGAAGAGACAGCTAACCAAACTCTCAGCGAAGGCAATATTTGTCATCACTGTACAGAAGATGAATAAAAGATGACTTACGTATCTCCTCATCTGCTTCTAGGTGAAAATACTATTATTCCAATTTTAATTTCTTTTGTACCCCAAAGATTATAATTTTTATTCCTAAGGCTTTTTTTAGTTCATATAAAAGCCATGTAAATGTTTATTTTCTAGATCAGGGCATTTTCATTTACATTTTCATGTGAGAGAATATATTTCTCTACTATATCTGTTCCTTTCCAGCACAGAGTTCTTCAAGAGTAAGGAAAACCTTCCTAGCCTCTGGCACCAAAGCCTCACAGGACAATGTCCAGGTACATTACTATATACGCATGCAAGAATTTTCCCTGAGTTTTCGTCTTGGGGGTTCCTGGCCTATGGGATCAAGTTTACCAATTCCTTTCACTCCTATCAACGTTAGCAAAATAGTTCAGCACTCTCTCACTGTCTTGTAAAATTATAGAAGCAACTTACTTGTTTCTCAGTTGTTTCCTTCCTCTTTCTAAGGGTTATCAACATGTGAGATTTTATTATTTTTTTCTTTAAACATATGAAAACTATTCCTTCCTGAGTCAGTATATCTTTATCAAAATAGCAGGCACATAGAAACAGAGTCCAGCTATTTGACTCTTATCACAGCCAGCATCCCACAGAAAGGGGAAAAACAGGCATGTTTGCCTGTCTGTTGCTGCCACACTCTGACAGATGCTTCCATACTATGTAATAGAAAAAAAAAAAGTAAATTCAATCTAGGTGGAATTACATAAGAGTAGGAAAAGTTGAGAGACAAGAGTTCAAACTCCTCTTGCATCCTCAGGCAAGCTATTCACACACAAAAAGCCAAAACTCTTGTAGCTTCTGAAACCTTTTCGTCAAGCTGTTCTGCAAACTTATCCCAAACTGATGGTCAGCATTTATCAGTAGCACAGCCAAACACCAACTGCTCCTTTTCAACCTTTTTAGATACTACATGTGCCAAATACTGATCATGAAATAATAATGCATTTTATGCCATAATTTTCTTTTACACAAACAGCAGCACAGAAAAGCTTGAGGGGAGGGAGAAAGTATGGGTTTAATTCTGTTCTCACTTGCCTGATTATACTACTTTGGCATCAGGGGACTTATTTTTGACATACAGTGGTATAAGACCAGAATCAATCTTGGTAAATTAGGAACAAATTTGGATTAAGGCAGTAAAAACAAATCTTATAAGTTTGTTTTTGCATTTTTACTGACTTTGTGTATTTTACTACACTGCTTTAACTCAGTTCAGTAGCTGGGCAATAGTTAAAAAAAAATCCTTGGAGAAATAATAAATAAAATGAAATTGAAACTAGGAGTGGCACAAACCCCCAAAGCCTCAGAATGCAAATAAGTAGATGGCAAAGTATTTCCATGAAGATATCATCAGATGGGAGAATATAAGTAAGAGAATATAAGGGAAGCAAGTAGTCTCAACTGAATGTGAAATCACAGTGTGCATTACCTAGCATGTTATTTTATAAGCAATGTTTTTCTTTTGCAACACAGAGTGGAGTTTTTTTCCTTAAATCCACTTACTTTGTCCCATACTTTTTCTCTGGTGCCACAGATTTATTCACACGCTCAAGATTAGGCATTGGAATAAATGAACTTGTACATCAGTTTGTGCAGAATCAGTAATTTTAAACACACTTTATCCTCTCCCTTCCCCCCTCAGACTTCTTTCCGTTTCAGTTTGGACCGCTTACTGAACTGAACATTCAAATTTTGCCTACCCAAAAATCTTCCTAACTGACATCTTGTCAAGACAGCAAGGAGCATGGATACAATTGTTGACGGGGAATCGGAAAAGCATGCTTTCCCTGTTCCATCTTGAGTCATGCTATTCTTGCAAGTAATGACATTAAACAATCTCGTCTAAACATTCTCTTCAATCTTGTAATATTCCACACACTTTGCAGAAAAATACTTTTGAAGATATTTGATAGAGTTCTAAATTTTTTCTTTCCCCCTGTTTTCATATATTTCTGTCCACTATACCTGAGTTCCTTGCTGTTGCAAGTGGAAGCTTTAAATGGAGAATTAATGCGTTTTATAGCTCCTGTGCAGCTACTTAAAATGGGTTATTAATATCTAATGTAGCAGTTCCAAGATCCAATATACTTGATCCTTCTATGGCTAGAAGCAGGTTCTGAGTGGTAACCAATTCCAGGAATTTCCCTTTTCAAATGGTATTATATAGCTATTTTTAGCCTGGATACATAGTTCCATGTATAAAGAAAATGTCCCTGCATTTTTGAATTAAGACTATGAAAAAATATGATGTTCACAGTAAAAAACACTACTCTCCCAAAAGCCCAGTAATATCATTAAAAAATAATTAAAGAAAAACCACCAAAACTCTTCACTTCAAAAAAAAACAATCTAGACCAACATAATGTTGACCTTGGAAAAACTAGTGGAAACTGCTATCCACTAGCAGCTAGGCTACTGCTGCTGACTTGAGGTGGAAAATAACCTAGATATTACACAGATAAATAAGATTTTAAGCCTCAAAAATAACCAGGCATCCCTCTTCCTGGGTGCTGTCCGTTCTTCATGATGCCATCATATCTTTGCTTTTTCCACTCATTGCTTGGTTCGGGTTTGGAAGGGATTTGGGGGTTTTGATTTACTGACATAGAAATAGATACTAGGAACAGTTACCTTTTCCTTAACAGCAAGGGGAAAATCCACAAGGGGAAAATCCACAGGCCTAGGTCAAGAAGGTGAAATAACTTGTAGAAAAGGGAAGAAGCAAGATGATAACCAGAAAATAGCTGCAGTGTCACTAAGCTATCACACAGTAAGCACGAAGAGAAATGTGCATGCTTTTTATAGCACTGTGCTGGACCTGCGCAATTATGAGGCTAAAAAAAAGGTAATAATTATCACTGCATATTCATAGTGCTGTTTAATTTAAAAAAACAGTATTTTGGTGCATTCTCTTTTCCCACTTTTCCGCAATATGTATGGCAGAAAAGCATAAAAATGGATGACCCACGGGCAGGCAGAAGTCTTCACCCAAGCTCAGCTCCACTGAAGTTACTGCATTCCTAATGGATTTGTTTTTCATTCATAATGAAAAGCTCCTCCTGCTGGAATATATGAGCTATTCCCTTTCCCAGATGAATAGCTCCAAACCTGAAATCCCAACGACAGTTTTCACAGAGGAGCAATACATAGAACTAATACATCAGGGGCAGGCAAAGACCTAGCAAAGTATATACATATGTATATGTATTCCCTAGTGACAAAGCCACAGGTCTTGTACGTTTAGCTCAGGAATCATGGCAAGTGCCTGCTAATGCCATAGACACAATTGTAAAGGCAGAGGACACCTGCTTGAGTTTTCAAGGGGACAAACTGTGTCCAGGTGACCTTGTTTGTCAAGAAACTCTGAAATTAGCAAGTAAAACAAGCAAAGTTAAACTGACTTTCACATTTTCCATTTGACCATTGATGTAAAAGTCTAAATGAAAATGTTATTGTTCACAAAACTAACTCATTTTGATAATATTAGCCTAGTGCAATAATTTCTTGTACTTTTTTCAAAACGTCATTATTCCTTTAAGGCTTCCCTTGGAAAAAACAAATGTCTGCTGTTTTAAGCATTTCTCTAGAAAAGTAGGCATAGCCACTGACCTTAGAAATAAAGCATTTTACACCTCCTGATGTGTCATTAATTCCATCCTCTTGGGAGGTTATGGAAAAATAATAATTAATGTACTGCCAGAAAATGGTTTCAAATTTAAGGTCATTTCCTTAGCTACCAATTGATGCATTGGTTATTTTCCCTTTATTAAAGCACAAATCAAGGGTCACGATTTTTTTAAGGTGATAATAAATAGATTTTTGATTTAAACTGACAACTTTAAATCTAGACCCACATCTCTACTCAGTAATGCTTCAAATTATTCTCTTGAAATGTTATCCTCTATGCCGAACAAAAGCCCCAAACATACAGATTCTGCTTTTATTAGAGACTGCTTTTTTAATTCTCCCTTTAAAAATCCCCTTTTTTTAATAAGAGCTTTCAAACTACCAAGGCTTTGCACATTAATCAGTGCATTTTCTCTGTATATATTAACCGTTGATATCTTGAAGGGAAATACAGGTTCATCTCTGAAGAATCAATGGGAGGCAGTATGCTTGGAAAGGTGGTTGCAGTTCTCCAGGAGCAGCAACACAGCTCTGCGGAGCTGTCTTCCTTAGACCCTTTCCAATGATGCTTTGCTCATTTGTCTTTTTCATTTCTCTCTTTAGTTTTAGTTTTGCGACAGGAGACACCTCTCGCAGAATGCCAGGATATCTGCCGTAATTCAAAGCACTCCAGAGACAGCTAGAAATGCCACGTCGTAGTAAGGTTTAATGACCAACAGCACCAACCATGCTTTCTTTCTCATTTTGATTTAAAATGTTTCACAGCGATATTTACTTCTTTAAAGGCCAGGCGACCCTGGAGGTCCAAAATTTGACCTTGAATTTGCTGTTTTATAGCTAAGCAGAATCCAAGCCTCATTCTCTTCTGCTCGTCGGCCTCTAGTCTGCATTTTCCAGTTGTTTCTAGACAAAAGACCAAGCGCTCACAAAAAGAGCACTGCTGCAGCACTTCCAGCCTATTTTGTCTTTTCTCTGACATACTTTCCTGTTCAAAAAATGTACCAAGCCTAAACAACACAGCAGCATGGTGAAAGTCTGGGGAGAGAACTGTGCAGAAAAAAGACCTGGTAAGAAACTAGAGCAACTACCTGTTACAGCTGATACGTGAGAACGAAGTTGTGGGAGAGACTGGTGAAACACTTTCTAAACATAACTATAAAGGTATTATAGCATTCCTATATGAAAATATGCTTCCATGTACTATTTTAGTCCAAATGCTCTCCCGCAACAGCAATTTTAATTCATGGTCCACAAGTTAATGAGATGTTACTGTAATTTTCATCAGAAACAGAGTGCTAATATAATTCAAAATTCTCCTGATGCTTTATTTTCAGATCATTGTCTTCCATATATAGTATGTCTTAGGAGAATAGGGAACTGAAATGTAGCATTAGGAGCTATTCATCCTGCCAGCACCCTCTCCCTGTATCTCTGCCAAAAGCAATTTCATTCTCATGCAAATGTTTCTTTTACTTCCACTCCTGGGACAATGTCTCACCTACAACTTAGGGCAATCAAGAAAACTTGTGTATTAATTTAACTGTGACCTAAAGGCAAATCACCAACTACTGCGGAGTCCCACCTAAACATATTGCATGCCACAATCCTCCTTTTTTTCACTACCTTGCTTTAGATTTTGTCCTGTGTTATCTGAAAGGTTGAAAGAGGAAGAAAACCTGCAGTGGCACAGTACAGTTGCTTGCTCCCCAGGTAGGGAATTAAATAGCATCCATCAAACTAACATTTTTCCTCAGGCGGCAGTACAGTAGTGCTAGCATGCTCAGTAGGTCTGCCCTTCAAAGAAAGGAATCTGGAAGAGGATGAAATTTGTTTTAGAAAGGAAAATGGTACCTTTTTTTTAGTCAATGGACCAAACTTCTTGAGTGACTTCCTGATTACTTCCCAAACTGTCCTTTCATGAGCATGTTACTGAACTGACCTTTCATCTCCAGGCCCAGCACTGTTTACAAAAATCTTTCTGGTGCCAAACCAAAGATAATTTTTATCTTGCAAAGATAAAGTATGTTTGCTGCATTGTTTTCCAAGCAGTCTCCCCCCCCCCTCAAAAAACCTAAAATCATGAGACTGGCTTTGTTTCAGACAAAGACTACTTTTTCACTGCTTTCTGGTTTCTGCACACACAGATTATGCCCTGTTTTGTCTTAGCGCTTTTGTTTGCAACCATCAAGGCCAGGAATGTGCTCCTTTTAGGCGAAAGGAAGGATTCTCTGAAGCTAAAATCTGTGGCTGTTTCACTGAGAATCCTCAGGCGCAAGAATTAAAAATACTTATACTCTCTCTTCTTCCTAAACTTGCCTTTTATTTCTTTTATTTATCTACCATTCTTTCTTTAACTTTTTTTCAGCTCAGCTTTCATTTTTCTCCCCATCTGTCAAACACTGAGACCACTGAAGATTACAAAACCGGAGCTTTTTTGCTCCCCTTCATGTATTCTGGTAAAAAACAGTGCTCTCTTCTGCAGAACTAGACCTGCGCTCCCCACCTCTAGAAGTGACTGCTGGGCTTGCGACATGCTGCACACCGCAACGAGCAGCTCCAGGACCACACACACAAAAGGCCCGACTCTATGACTGCCTGAAGAGTTAATATAACGATTCAAACAGAGGAGGGCCCAAGAGGCCACCTAAGAGGCAAAGAGGTTGAGGAAACGTGCAGGGAGGTGGATGGTAGCTGGTCTTCGAGGAACGTATTTATAAGTTCCCTGCAGACTATACAGAAAAAAAAGAATGCATCAAATTGCTTAGGTTTAATCATACAAAACCTCCTACTTAATTTCTCATCAGCAACAAAAACTCCAGTTATAAACCAGTCCTCCCCTCACTCAAGACAGCGGCCCATTGACAATATTAATTTGCTATATCCAGATCTTAAAAAAAAAAATCCACACCCACTGAAAACGTTAAAAACTCTACTGCCTTTCACACAATCCAGGCAACAAGGACCACGAGACCAATACAGTGCTACCTCGGCAGCACTTCTGCTGCCCTTTAATCAGTACCATGTCGGTCATGTGAGCGTGTCATTTCTCGGCAGCACTGATGCCAGACAGCACTTTCCTTTCAACTTTGACAAAAAACAGAAAACAAAGAAACTGTGACACCCTGATCAGTTAAGTGCTAAGTAAAGGAAAAGCAAGTATCAGTTCTTTGCCTGATACACACACAAATCAGGCAAAGTTGTTTTCTGTTAAGGTATCCAAATCATTTAGAGCTGATTTGGTCAAGAGAATGGAAGAACAGGTTTTCTCTTACTGCTTGTTGTAGTCTGCAAAGGAATTAATAAACTCTTAATGTATATTAAATAAATATAAAATGTAAATTTCATGAAGATATTCTCTTTACAAACCATATTTTGCAAGATGAAGATTGTCTTGAGATAAGAAACCTCATTTACAGGCTTTCCTAGGAGAACAGGAAAATCCAGTGCTTTGCAGAAGGCTCCCAAACCTCTTCACAGTACAGTCAACATATTTATAGGGATGGATTATCTCACTAAACCCTTACTCACCCAGGGGCAGTTGCAAAGATCAAACTCATTCCCAAATGTGAAACATCCCCTAGCAACTTCGGGAGCTGTTTACATATTGGAAAATAACAGTGACATCATATTTAAAAAACTTAAACACTGTTCAGTGCCTTTTTTATTTTTGAAAAAGCTATGCGTAAGTCATCTTCTACTCTTTATGCAGGGATTACAAAGCTATGCAGATTACCCACAAAGTTGAACAAGCTGAGAAAATGGAAATATTTGCCCAGAAGAAGAGCATGTGCCTAACATTTCTTCATATTTACTGTGTAAGAGTTTTGGTGAAAATTTAGCAATTAGCAGTCACTTGGGTAGAAATAAAATTATGTGACTGATCTTTTTATAATGGGTTCTACAATAATTTTGTCATCAGTGATGGTTGTTTTTTCCCTCCCTCAGTGTCCTCTAGATTTAAATCAATATATACTAGCAACAGAGTGGGTTTTGTCCAGGAACATACTGAGAGCTCACAAAGTTCTCCTTGTTTATTTTGCTGTCTGGGCTTCAGCTGCCCATGGTTAATGAAAAGATGCTTGTAGCTCATAAATGTTTGCTGTTAGGGACTTCTTTCATTGCCTCTGTTTTCAGGACTAATGACTTTCATTGCCAGTATAGCATCTTACAGTACAGTATTCACTCAGCAAAGCAACGGCAATGCGTCAGTCTAAACACACTTGGTGTTTGGCCTTCAGTGCTTATGAAATGCATGAATTTAAATGTAAGATAAAATAAATACTTCAAAGTCAGTCATATTGAACACTGGTATTTCGTTACAGGGGAATTCAGTTCCTTAGTGGTTAGGGAAGGAGGGGTACTATCTTCTTTGAAGAGATTTAGCCTCTCAGTTTTACAAAAGAGCATAAATAAATTCAGGCAAAGCAATGACCCATATGATTTCCCTGAACAATTCAAGTTTCTGAATGCACAAAATCCTTGTGGAATTCCATGGAAACAACTCTTTTGTAAGGGTGCCATTCTAAAAAGGGCTTCAAATGATGTCTGCATTCCTGTTTTCCTCTAAAAGCAGGTACTTAAAATCAATCAAAATTTCAGACAGGATAATTGTTTAACCTTCAGACTTGCCTCTACAGTCTTTGCACAGTTTTTGCTCGGTTTCCCTGTGTGTTTCTTTTAAGATAAAATGTAGCTCTTGAAGAAATTATTCTTTGGCAGTCCTGTTTTTCATGACTGACCAGTATCTGCAATAAAATATTGGCTGTTCTGCTAAAATAGGGATCCTGAGTGTTTTGCATTAATATAAAGAATTTTTTTGAAATGCTGGATTTATCATTTTTATCAGTGAGTAAAATAAAGAGATAGAAGTTACGATACATAAAACATGTTACATTATAATAAAGTGCATGTGCTCTTCAAACCCTGGTCCAGGCCGGGGAATGGGTGAGATGGAGGGAGTCTTAAAGACACAAAGTGCAGATGGCGTTAGACAGAGGGGACCTTTGACTCTTTTCAGCAGCTCCTCAAATTTAGATATTCTGAATCTGAAATATGCAATGGAGCAGTTGCACCTGATGAAGCCTATAAGGAATTGCAGCCAACAGATGCAACAGTTTGTGAAGCAGTTCACGCAGCAGGGTGCAAAGAAGGCGTCCTTGTCTCCGTTCAGAGCAGTATACACTTTCTCAGTTACAGTTGTGGCACACCACAGGGCACATTCCCCAGCAGCTGTTGCAGTTGCTGTCCCTGTCATGTCAGAGGCTTCAACTCAGACAGATCTTCCAAAGCAAGATGCAGGTCTGCAGGCCTCAGGCTGTGGGGAGCATCCAAGGCCTCTCCGTGAGGCTGGAGCTGACAGTCAACATTTCTGCAGAAGGTGTGCTGTTGTGGACGAGTTGTGTTGCCAGGTCAAGGAGTTATGGGAGGAAGTCAGCAGACTGCGCAGCATCGAAGACGATGAACAAGAGACCCTACAGCTTCAAGAGCCTCAGCCCCCAACAGCAATGGAGATGCAGGCAGAGCCTGTGTCTTGCAGGACAGTAAGTGGTAACTCCAAGGAAGGTGAAGGCTGGAAGCTGATGACTCCTCATACCCGAAGGAAGGCTTTAAATGAGGAAAGATGGGGGAAAGGGGGAGGTATAGGGACCATGCAAACAACAAAACAGGGCTCAAGTGCAGATACCTCAAGTATTTGCATGCAGGCAAGGAAGTGCCTACAAAACAAGACTATGGGGAAACCTCTTGCACCCATTCAAATAGTTTCTCAAATAGTTACTCTTTCCTAGAGCTTGTTGCTGCTGTTCCCAGCTGAAGCATGGAAGCAGGAAAGCTTTAAAAAAATGCTGATTTAGAGCATTAGAAATATTGTTCTATAAATTACAAATATACACTTAAATTGGCATCTGGAACATCAGCTGCCTTCTTCCTCTATCAAACATTATCAGTTCTGCAGCAATTCAACCAGTATCATGTAAAGCGGCACAAAACACTATCATTATAGGAAGACTTTCTATTGAGTATTAGTTCTTTCACATAGGCAAATTAACTAACCAAATATAACTGAAAGACACGCAAAATACTATTCTGGTCTCCATTACACTGATTTAACAGTAGCAGAACTATTATGGTGCTTTTAGATTGACTCCTGATGTGTTATTTTGCTGCTAGTTCCTAGACTGGATCTGGATTTGTTCAGTGGTGAAAATGAGAATTCAGAAGTACTGAAATGAATATTTAGAAACACTAAAATGGGGGATGGTGGGTGGAGGAAGATCTCCATATGTGCCTGCTTCATCCCATCTACCCTGCAGTGCTGGTGTATCTCTTTGAAGTGCTGGTATGGGAGAAGAAAGTGCATTATCCAAATACCATTTGCATAATCATTTTTTCCACATTTAAAAAGGACGTGTCTCTATTACTTTGTTTCTTGCAATCATATACCTGTGACAATAAATGCTACATACATGCAAACATCCTCCACCCCTTTTACTTTAAAAAGCAGGATACCTCTGAGAAGGAAATACTATCTTTATGGCACTGATAGACAAACTGTATGTTGACTGGCAATAATGTATTATTTTGTTTCCCTCTGAATCTCTCCCCTGACCTTGAGAGGAAATAAATCTATAACTACTATTTACAATTCTGAAACTCCAGTTAAGTGCAGATATAAAGCACATATCTATGTCCAAGTTCTGGGGACTGCACGACATAAAATAATGTGCATATTCATTTAGACTCTTGCTGCAACTAAAAACAGAAAATGGGTTGCCTACATAAAGAGTATATTCACAAACTGCTTGAAATCAAAGGTCTGAGGCATCTGTCAGGAGTTATAGGTCAGGATTCTGCTGCAAATCATTTTTTACTCGCTTTATAAAAGTATGCTTTATTCCATGGGTGTGGTAATTTGTGTGTTTGTTAATATCACAGGCCAGTATCATATGAAAGCAGCTAAACAAACAAGATCAGTGTTCTCATACCATATAAACGTTTGGATGTTATCCTTACACTCACCAAGCCTATACTGGGAGTTGTCATTCATGCCAGTTTTTAAGGTGTCGGTGTCATACCTCCAGCCCTGTGAGGCAAACCTTTTCTTCAACAACACCTGAGCAGAACTACCTTTTGGCGGTTACTCCACGTATCAATGTTCACCTTGGGAACATCTCACCAACTCTTCCTAGCTCAGTGCCCTCTGCAACAGCAGGGAGAACTGATCAGTGCCGGTCACTCTTAAAAACAGGCAGAAAGCGGGGCACTTCTGCTGGAATAGATTTAGGAATGAGTCTCTTCTGCTGTGAATCCTACTTTAGATTTCCTCTGCTAAGAAGTATTAACACTGCATTCCCTACAGCACTCCCACACGCCAAACAGAGCAGACAGTACCGCACAGTGCTACTCCCGCCCAGCTCCTTCATGCCGCTGCTGCAGTACAGCCCTGCCCTGTGCTCACAGAAGATAAAGCAGTTGCAGGAGCAACACGTTCCCTGATTCAGGTGTAAACGCTTGTACCACTGGAAAAGCTACTGATGCCTCCTTTTGCTCGGCTGACTGGAAGGCAAACACCAGGAGCACAAGTCGTATGACAATGCTGCAAGGTTCTCACTCCTACAGCGCCTAACAGCAACTGTTTTTTTTCCATTTGCCCCGACCCAGTTTTTGTGTCTTCTTAGCTACTTTTGCATCTGTCTAGACTTGGCACATCGTATGTTCTGCCCAATCAGTGCTTCATAGTAATACTCTCTACAGCATGACCTTGAAGCATTTCAAAGTGGTCCTTGTGGGTTTTATGCCTCTATTGAGCTGTAATAAAGTAGTACGTTACTGAAACGCTGCTGTGACAATTGATTAGTTCTGCTTCACAAGGACCCCCCGAATAATCTGAGGAGTAAACTTTCACAACTGCTGTTACTCCACTGCTGTAATCCAATGACATATTTTCAGTACTTCCAACAAAATTACAGCAGTTACTAAAAGTATATGAATTTTATCCTTGAATATTTATAGGAAAGTAGTTCCATGTTATCTTAAAGTAGTACACTATTCTGGAGGAGAAGGGAGGCTTTGTAGAATTTTATTTTCTGCAAGTGGCAAACTCATTCTTTCTTATATCAAAACACCTGGATTGGGAAGCTGAGATACTAAGGACACATTTCAAGTATTCTTGGCTTCTGAGACCAAGGCTTTTCTGTGTGCTTCCTTTCTTTTTAAAGTACTGATATAGAAGTACAAATCACAATATGGCATGCTATTTGACCACATAGATTATCGCTTGGACATCTGGCATAATCTGAGTCTAACAAACATTACTGTTGGTATATTTAATGAACTGTCATTTGTTTATTCATCTTAAAGCAATATATTGAAGATTTCATCACAAATATGAATGAAATCAGTAACAGACTATATCTGTATCTTATCTGAAAGGTAAATGAGTCATTTTTGTCCTTTGAGGGACTAGGATAGAAAAGACTGCTCTTTAGTCTGGTTATTAAAAATAACTTTCCACTCGTCACACACAATATCCTCTTTAATGATCCCTGGTTAGTATTGCTTTCACGATAATCTATTAAACAAATGGAGAAATAATGCATCCCCTCCAAAATTCAAGGTAAGGCAGGTATTTAAAATAAAAATAAGCATGAGTAAAACAAGATCCGGTATTGTATTCTGTCTAAAAATATAATACTAAGATATTAGGAAATAAAAAAAGACAAAACAGGGGTATGACGTGCGGTGCACAAGTGCTCCAAAGTATCACGGTTTCTGAATGTTTGGAATGGATTTTGCCATAAGGAAAACCCTCAGCCACTGCGTAACATTGGGATTGTTCCAGCCCATTCCTCAGCTGTTCTCCCTTCCCTTCAAGTAAGCGGAGAAGCCATTCCTTCCACCCCCCACCCCCCCACCCCCCGCCAGATGCAAAGAGGCTAGATCAGGACACTTTTGCCTGTCCTTATGGAAATTTCTTTCGATAATCATGATAAAATGCTTGTCCAAGCACAACAGATTAATGATTGCAGCATACTCACTCCTTGCTCGGCTTTTCTACTGTAGTTTGTCTAGATTAAAACTATGTAAATGTCGAAGTGGACAACAGCAATACATCATTTGGGAATTTCTAACTGTACTAATCAAATTACAGCCTTTATAACATTGATTTCTCACTGCAAGGGGTTTAAATTATAACGAAGAAGAACTCAAGAACAATCTTACAGGAAGCTTGTTTGTAGCTTTTAAGCCAAAGTCTTCTGGATGGGAGATGGGACAAAGCCTTACCTTACTAGGAGTGATAGACAGATTGGATCAGAGATGCTATTTTGGGAAAGATTCCACTCTGGATACATAGGTATAAAAAAGTCACAACCCCACATCAGCCTTTGGAGTCCTAAGAGGTGTGTAGGAACAGGGAGTCTTTTCATCTACATACATGCCAAGGTTATGTCTACACCACAAAACACAGTATCTGCATTAATTCTAAGAAGTTAACTCCAATACCAAAAGCACTAGTATAAGACCATAACAGGATGACTTTACTGGGCTGACAAGTTCTGCTGTCAGTGATTCGCAAACCTGCAGGACCATCTACGGTTGCCCACCATAAAATTACTAAGCAGCAAGGTGGAGAAGAAGCTGTCACAAATCAGTGGTGATTTTGTCTTAAGACTGTGTAATGATTTCTGAATCTGCTCTACTGCAGATGTTTTTATGCATTCACAGAAATGACATACTTCACTCATTAAGGTTTTCTTTAGGCCCTTGCATTTATTACCCACAATTTTAAAAGCATTTATTGATTTTTCTTGGCTAGTAAAAACATTTTCTTTTTTTAACAAAATCCATGAGACAGAACTTAGCCCATTCTGAAAGCACTACAGTAGTACTAGTGCTCGAGAAGACAGAACTGCAGCAGAAACTGAGGGTGGGAGGCCAAGGAAGGACAGAGTCAAAGCTTGGAGGAGGAGGAAACAGCGAGGAGGAGCAGGGTTTCTGGCTAGGAGGGCTCAGAAAGGGAGGGACTAAGCAGAGTAGAAGGAACAGGAGGAGTTACCATGAGAGAAGTTTGAGGCCCATTTAGGAGATTCTTTGACATGGAAGGGGTTGGGTATAGGAGTTGGAGTGTGTTGGAGGAGTAAGATACTTGAGCTTTCAGGTGAGATGGGTGTGAGTCAAGGGGCAGAAGACGTTTCTGGCTCACAAGGACTTAGGAGTCCCATAGGGCAGTTCTGCAGTTCCGTCTGCTCAAGCCCCAGTGCTGTCATCGCTTCTCACCCCACTGTGGCCCGCTGTTCCATACCTTGCACCAAGTCAGCCCTATGCAAGACCTTGATTTGGAGGTAGGCAAGGATGCACAGGGCTACACCTCCATGCAGACCTTCCTAGTACTGCCTCTATCCCTAACTCTTAGCGTCTGCTGTGAGCAGTACATAGCCTTAAACATGAAAGTTTCATAAAATTAACTCAATACTAACAATGTCCCAATATTTCTAGTCAAAAACAACGACATCAGGAAAAATAGTCTGAGAAATGAAAAACAGATTCTTCATAATAAAAAAATAGTTTGAGAAGTGAAAATGGGATCTTCAAGTAATAAGTTACTTTACAACCAGAAGAAACCTAACTATAGCAACATTTCAACATTTCAAATGCACAGATACTCCTAGGAGTCTCTTACTGTGCAGTTGCAGTTTAGATGATGACTTTTTTGCAGGATCTCAAGTTAAGGATGCTTATGAAGAATTAGAACACCGGTCTTTCAGACAAGTGTTGGGGAGATCACTTAGTTACCCTCCGGTTCAATAAACTGGAAAACAATGAAGATACTTTGCCAGTTACGGGGATACTGAAAAGATAACTTCACTAAAAAAATTACATTGGTTTTGTAAACTTTATATTTTTTTTTATCCCAAGTATAATAAAATACAGAAAAGCCAACTATCACAAAAAGCTAAAATTTTACTTTTATTATCAATAAGTCATTGAAGCCATCACATCTTCAGGTATATTTTATGAGACATTTTTTAGAAGAATTTTTTTGCCTGGAAATTTCTTTACTTTAAAAAATATTCTAAAATTGTTACTACTTCTAATATACTTCACATTGTAACTAATTCATATCAAGTGGCTGTAACAACAGACCTTGCATAACAAAAATGACTTCCTTATGTGTATTCTGCATTAAGATTAAACTATTAAAAATAAAAAACCCTGCTGATACTGTTATTTTCTTCAAACTCTCACAGAGCTGTAATATTAATGTACTAAGTATTAAATTGTATTTAAAGATACATAAGATACATTCCAGTATGTAAAGTATCTGGTGATACAATGTATTTAAGAAGCAATTTCCTTAACAACAGCAAGAAACTTAACTATAGCGGCATGTCAATGAGCCAGTAGTCTGCAACTGTATTGCTGATCTTCAGTGCTTCAAAATTGTCATCCAAAAAGAAAAAAAAAATGAGCTCTCTATAACTCCTGAGCATTTTTCAGACTGTTGTTTGCTATCCCATCTCTATTCATTAGCACATAAATAACAAGAGTTGAAGATCTATTTCCTGTACACACAAAGTGCATGCTGCTCCTTGCCTCATCAATCGGGGATTTTATTTACCATTTGGCTGCACTAACAAAGGACTATATTTCTTTCATGGTCTTGATTCAACCCCTCTCACTTCCTCACCTTGCCGTTTGGCAGCTCTTCTTCTAGCCTGCTGCCCAGGAGCTCTCTGTTGCCCAGGACTGCAGGCGGCTTTCCACCTCCCGGGAAGATGGAAAACACATGAGCAGTGGGAAAGTTTGTCTGCTAAAAATCAACAGGCATCACACTCATGCAAGCAATTACTTTGCCTGCATGCCCAGATTTCTCAATGCTGCAGGTGTGAAGGTGCATAATTTTCATGACACTTGGAGGCTTCTCACAAGCACTCTAATCCTAGGATGTGGGATCAACCCCTAAGGGTTGTGGCTACTCTGTCTTGCTTCCTCTGTCCTCTATAACCACCTTACACAGCTACTCCAATGCTTCTCCCATGTTCCCATCCTCAGCCTGTGCACACAGATTGTGTGTTGTTGCCCCTTTGCCCCCAGGGAAAAGGCATCTCATGGAAAACAGTGGGAGGAAGACGCCACACATAGAGGTGATGGACCTCCTTTCTGACTTCAGTCCTTTCAGATGATAACTTAGGTGACAGCTGTTCCAAACAAAGGAATACATGTGACATGGCAATCACACTCTATTTTGATAAAACAGGAAAAAAAATCCATAGGAATCACAGTACAATTGCCAAAGTACTGAAACCTGAAACATGACCTTGTATTAAATGAACCACATTTTATTTATAAATCCCTACAATATGTGGATGCTCAACATCGTAAGTAATGGAGAATATAAACCCTACAGCAAGACAGGAGCCTCCTATTCCGTATTTCTACAACATGAAACCACTAATCTATGACTAGGCCCCAAGATTGCTACTGCTAGATAGATTGTGAATCATGGAAACAATTTGATGGATCTGGTAAGATTTTCTATTTGTAGCTAACTTTAGTGGCCACTACATGTCCCTGCAGTATTGTAAAATGCAGTTTGCAGAATGTTCACAGGGCTTCAGAAGAGCAGATCTTTCTGAAATTTGATTAAAAATAAATAAGGAGAGATAGGAAGAAAAGGAATTAAGAGGTATTAAAGTACTGTTTCTTTTGTTAGCCCTCTGGAAAAATGTATCCTGTAACTATCTGCCTATATCACACATGAATATGAAGCATACGCCTGTTGTGCTCATCTAGAACAAGTTATGTGGTAGTATAGAAACAAATACAATTCACACATGATCATGTTCATTTATTGCCCCTTTCTGCATTCTGGGCTTTCTCATACAGTAGGATTTTTCTCTCCCTAAAGGACTCGAATCAAAATTCCAATCTGCACCTGACCAAGAAATTTGATCTTTCTCAACCTTCTCTGAGCTGTCTCCAAGTCAGCCTGAGCTTTTTAATTGAATTAATGTACACATTAATCCCGTGCCAATGAACTATTTTTTCTTCTGTATCAAAACTCTGGGTGATCTGGTGGACCTGCTAGTTTATCCATGGTGGACAAGACAAAAACTCCAAAGCCTATTTGATATCTATAAATATGTTTTTAAAAGGTGATTAAATTCAGATTATTGAGAGAAGAAGAAAAAAAAGGCATCTATGTGTATCTAAGTAAGACTGTAATCTCATCTATGTGTAAGTGATTTAAAACAGCGTATTAACCTTATCTATAAATGTGTGTATGTAATATGTACACAGCCACAGGAACTGTCAATAGATAACACTGACACACAAAGGTCATAATGGGTAATCAGAGCATGACATAAAAAAAAGACATACTCAAATCTCTATTTTATTTAATTTTGCTAAAATCATTGAGTTTTTTTAGTTCTTTATGGAATATGGAAGTTTTCAGGAACATATACGTTTAATAAGATTGTTTAGATATTCACCTTCTTTATAGGAGAGACTGTTTAATGTTTCCTTCATCACTAAAAAGTACACTCCTAATTATTTAGAATCAACTCTACCCCAAATTAGCAAAACAAATAAAAGTAATTACAGAATCTAGAAGGTTGCTCATGTTACTATCATAGAGAAAAAGCTTGCCACAAGTGCTTTTTCTTGACAGAATTACAAGTGTGGTCAAAAGGAATATGGCATAATTCTAATTGATCCTGCAGATATTTGAATCACAGGAACTTTCAACACTACTATTGTCACTAATGACCTCCCAAAATATTGATGTATACATAAAGTCACCCATATTGGGTGAGACAAAAAATACTGTTATGAAGACTATAGCTGGCTGCAAGACAAAAAAATACAGGATGATGATAAATGACAGCACATTAAATTGAAGAATTATTCATGAAGATAACCTAACTGGGAGAGGAGACAAGTGTCATGTTAAATAATGTGAGAAGGTGATACAAAATTAGAAGGAAACATGTATAAAAGGAACTGCAGAAAAAGGAATACAAAGCAACTGTGAGATAAGCCAGATGAGTAGAAAATAGTCCAAGGATATTCATATCACAGTTGTGCAAACTGATAGATTACAGAAACAATCTCAAACTGAGTTATTCCAAGAAGGAAGAAGTCTATATAGAACTAACGTCAAATGAGACCAGGCACATTACAGACTATAAATTACTTTGCAATACCACACGAAGACACACGGCAAGGAGACTGGAGTTACTACATAGTCACTCCACATGGATATCTGCATATGATTCTTTCCACACAAAGATATTTGTACCAGGTAAATGTTACAGAAATCAGAGCATTTAAGAAGAGATCCAAGTTTGCCCATTTAAACAAGAATAATGCCTTGAAATGTATGATACAGAATTAAAATCTATTACAGAACTTCAGCATTCTCATGCAAAAATGGATCCACCAACAAAGTCAGAGTATACGACCCCAATTGTGGCCTGTGTCAGTTCACTAGGCATTAATAAAGCACATCCGCACTGCTGAGAAGGAAAAAGTCAGCAGCTCCGAGGTGGTTCTGTCCCATTTTATCTGAATGCTCAGGCATTATTTAGCTAAAATGGTATGTACAAGAAGCAAGTAAGAAAGATGCAGCCTAGGCTCCACAATGATTAACAGGTATTCAAGTTTTTAACTGTCCAAATTACCTCTGTCAGAACAATATTATTTAAGAACAGAAGATATTATACAAAAAATTACGCTGTTGTAAAATAACATGTTTTAAGCTATAAAATCAATATGAAGCCTTGTAGTAATAACAGAAATGTGCCTTTTTCCCATGGAGAGAGAGAGAGAGAAAGAGAGAGAGAGAGCGACTGTGTGTGTGCACACGTGTGCATGTATATGTATATGCATACACACACATATATGCTTATTTTTGCAGCAGACACAAAGCCTTTAGAAGGCAAAACTGTCCTAAATGTTATTGAAATTGCTGTGATAGTAATCTGGGAGGCTTAACTCTTCCACAATAACAAAGCAAGGAGATGTTGTGCCTTTCTCTCCCATTTGGACCTCCCCAGTAGATACTGGTTGTCTTCTGGAAGACTACTCCATCTTAAACCTGCCAAAATCCTGTGACTTTTTTCCGGCCCACAGCCCTTTTCATATCAACGGGTAAAATCAGTTTTGTATGTTAGCTAAAGAGGTAGCAAAATCATGAAAGATAACTACTTCAGGGATTGCCCCTCAGCAACCCTGAAGTGTTTTCTGAGGAGGGACTATTATCTAGATCCATTATTTTCTCTCCTTCCTGTTTTGCCAGACAGCTTATTGCTGAATTAAGCCAATATAAACATTAAAACTATGTCCCAATTACCAAGCAACAAGCAGTATTTAGTATACAAAAAAAAAATTAGTTTTGCCATATAGTAAAATAAAAAAAATCACTAAGGGAACATGAATAATCTCTTGAAGCATGCTCCAGTCTACTGGTCCACAAAATAAACTTACAATTTATAATTCATCTATCATTTATATATTTAAATTTAATTAGATTATACATTATGAATTCAAAAAATGAATGTTATGACATAAATTTTCAGATTTAAGATATATATAAAATTTTATATAGAGATTTTATAAATTATATTTTATTCATGTATTTGTACCTTAAGCATACATCTGCCCACAATTTATGTTGAATGAGCCCTACTATGTCAAAAGCTTTTCTTCTTCTTTCTTGCCTCCTACTTTCATAACATTTTATAATGAGTTCTGAGGGTTTAACCACACTGAGCAATCAGTTGCAAATTCTACCAAAAAATTTAAGATGCCTTCTGTCTACAAAACCTCTTTCTGACATATATCAGAATGAAGGCCAAAAGCCACAAAATTGATTTAAGTTCAGTTCTAAGATCATGTTTTATAGTTTTAGTATCCAGAAATTGCAGATCACAGCAGTACAAATATTTGTTACCTATTAATGCAGGATATATATTTCATTTCCAGCAGGACTGCATTATTGAGCCTGTCCGTCCTTATTCTAGGATGATAAGTATCTGAAAAGTAAGTATCTGAATAGTATCTTAGCACCTTGCTTGTCCAACAATTTGGCAAGTCATTCTGCTTTCTTTCAAAGTACTTGTTAATTTAACATAAGCGATGTTTTCTAATATTTGTGTAGTATTATAGATTTGTATACTGGGATATTAAAAAATGCAAGCACATAGAGGGGAGATTCTGATACCTGCTTCCCAGACAGATTGAGAAGTAATCCTCTGACAATCCAGATACAGAGCGGACATCAGTAATGTCACAACGTGATGCTATTTGAAATTAGAATTGCTTAGTTTCAGTCTTTTCAGAAACATTGACAGATTTATTGATGAGTGCTATTTCTGACACGGCTTACACTGACAAAAAGTATTAGGATTGTTGACAAAAAAATCATTATTTTCAATAAAACTTTTACTTAAAAAATATTGAAACCTGCATTTTTGGATAAGAATGTCATGTCTGGAACAACTCAAATGGAATGAATTGCTAGAATATTCAGCTTTGCATATTTATTTGAGACCTACATTTTTAGTGCACTTCTATGGAGTTACCGTGATGCTTTCTTTAGCAAAATTAATTCACATGACTTGCATAGTAAATATCACAAAACACATAAATTGTGCGATAATCTTGATGAAATCTGCAGTCAAATCAGCCTTTGTACTTCTGTGCTCTAAGATGGAAAAATCACTAAAGGAAATGGAGTAAAGACAAATAAACAAGTGGAAAACAAGGGTTTCATAAAGTTCTTCTGATAAAGGTAAAACAGACCTTTAGTATTCTATAGTCTATATTACATGAAACCTCTCTCATAAGCCTTCCAATAATTGCCTGAAGAGATCAGAAATATAGCTGGCTTATCATACCCTGATATTTTAATTCTTAAGATTACTGTTCCAGAGGAACTCCAGAAGGATAAAAGGCATTTCAATAACAAAAATCCATGAAATTTTATAACTCAAAAAAAAACCCTCTTCAGTTTTGAAACAAATTTCAGGCAAAGCTTGGAACTATTCTTCATTCAGACTAGTTCACTCATCCACAGATCTTAGAAGTGCATGGGAATAATAAGTAAAATGATGCTTTTGAATCACCGAAACCCATCTTCCTGCTACAAAAGACACAGAACGCCTCTCAAGTAAGGACAGCATCCCACCATAAAATGGATTCATTATTTTAATCCTTATCATCCTGAGTGGAAACCCACTCCAAAAACTTAGTGCCCTAACAGGTAAGGGGTTTATTCATGTTTCCAGTTTAAATTTCATTTAGAGATGGTTGACTTTTTTTATTCTTGCATTAACTATTATCTGTAGATGGCAGTCATACAACTTGCAGGGTTCTTCTGTTCTATTTCATTAATCTATATGAGTTAAACTCTTCTATTCTCCTCTCTCCATTTTCCCGGGGACCTGACTTCCCATTCTCTCCATTTGTTCCCGTTTCAGTTCACTTTTCTCAATGCAGGTGAGCAGCAACATACAGAATATTCCACGTGCAGTTTCATCAGCATCTCATCAGGATACCTTAGCATCCTACCTGTCTCTTTTATGGATGCATTTTCTAACAACCCCAACCAGCTAGCACTTCTCCTCTTTATTCTGCTTGTTTCTACTCGTTTTCTGCTGAGAAACTCACAGCCTATAGCTGCAATTTCTGCTGCTAGTTCCCAAATGTAGGCACCTAACATTTTGTATTATTAAATTGCATCTAGTTTTTATTACTTCAGTCCTCAAGACCATGCTCTTCTTCCTCTATAACATGTTGATCTTCTGCTGTGTTAAGAATTTTTTAACTGTGTCATAGACAAATTTATCACAGCAGTGACATTCGCTGGCCCCACTACTAGTAGAAAGCTCTAATAAAGGCAGCCAGTCCCCAGACAGCCCCCTGGGAAATGCCTCTAGCAATCTTCCTCCTGCCTGACGTTCTCTGAAGTCACCTCAACCGTCATATCCTCTCACCTACCTTTATAGTTACTTTAATAATTCCCATCTCCTCCAGTTTGGCTTCTAATTTTCTATTTGGCACTATGACAGATTTTTATAAATCTGCTTTCCCTATTGAAAGAAACTGTTCTCTTTCCAAGAACAGCTATCATAAACCATTGGCATGACTTACCAAAGGTTAACAGTGGCTCAGCTCACATTCTTCCTGACTCATATACAGATTTAGCCACAGCTGATTTGGTAAGCACATTAAAAGTCTTGTTAATAGGCCTGTGATTTCATGTGATTTCAAAAAAAAAGAATGTTAAGGTAAAAATCACCTGTTTTTCTCCTCCCTCTAACATGACTGTAAACATGGCTTATGCTTGTGGATTGTAGGTTTCTTTTTTCTTTTTTTTTTTTTTTTTCCTTTTCTATCACACCTGTTTCTAAAGCACAGTATCATCTGCTGGCCAGTATTTTCCCCTTTTCATGCACACCCCCTGATTTTCCCTATGTTGTTTTTTAAAGTGGCTGTTCACACTGTAAGGTCCTGAATCACCCTCCTACGAGGTTTAGTTCCTTGCTCAGGATACTGATTCCTGATCATTGCCTTAATCTTCAAATTGAAAAAAACTCCAAGTCTCCCCCATACTCCAGTTCCTGATCCCTTGGCAACCACGATTTCCCATGCTGCAGCGAATTCGCTGACACTCGCCCTGTCCTACTTCCAATACTTCTAATTTGGCTGTACTGTTTAACAACACAACGCTTTATGAATAATTTGTGTCAGGCTGACTTTGGATAACGCAGGTCCCAAACGAGGTGCAGAAATGGGGCTTTAAGTAGTTCTGTACAAGGAAAATGATTCCTTTTCCATGAATGGATCCAGCATACCGTCAACAGAGCTACCTTCTGAAATGGAGACCTCAGGCCTTGGAAACGTAGATCCTCCATTGCCTCTGGAAACCTAAGGCAGGAATTGCCCCACTGCATGATACAGAAACCAAGTGCTACAACGGACCAGGGCTCTGCGTGGGCCTTTATCACTCAGCACGTGACAGACTGCTGTCCTCAAATGCCAAGAGAGTATCAGAAAACTGAGAATTATAAATAGTGACATGGAAAATCTTGCCTACACTTTGCAAAGCTGTGCTGCTCCAAGGCCTGAATTTAACCTGCCCATAACAACACAGTAAAAAAGCCCACACCATGCCTTAGAATCTGCTCAAAAAGTAGCATTTAGGCTAAAATAGCTAAGCATATATTCCAAACACATCACTCTTGGGAAAAATATTGGGGGAATCAGAAATGTCAAACCTTGCTTGAAACAATTTCTGTACTATAACTGAATATATATGAGGAGCCAAGCGGAACACATCTGGTGCATGGGCTGTGCAAACATACTTATAATTAAATAGAGTTGAATATCAAAATTCAGCAATGATGGAATTCATTAGACTAGTATAATGCTGTATTGTATTAATTATTCTCTTTTTTGGTATCATCCACAGTACGCTTAAAGAGCTCTTCTTACCCAGTGATATCAATGTGCTGTGACATGCTCACACATGTTCTGTACCAAAGGCTGAGAAAGTGCTAGACCTGACAGAGGCTAAGGACCTGACCTAGGCTGACACGGAAAGGCAACTCCCATCCAATAACTAAACTGTCAGTGAAACAAGAGGAAATTAATTTAAATTCATCCCTGGGCATGTAACTCTACAGATAAGTACTGGATTTACATTTTGCAAGGAAAGAGTCTCCTTTCTGTAGTAAGAAAAAAATCCTACCACCACAAAAATAGCACATCACCTTTTGCCTTTGGCTGAAGGCATACACAGAGTCCTTCTCTTCTTGGCTACAGAGATACAGAATTTCTTCACTTTGACACATCACCATATTTGTGAATTGAGCTACTGAGGAACAAGGTGATCTTGTGCCAATCCTATTTGACCATCTACAACCCTTAGCTCTCAAGAAAAATGAACTTATTTCCTACAGTCTTCTACTCATTCTTCCATCAACAATACTTCCTCAGTCCACCTGCCTTGTGTTAGGGGCCTTCTATCAAAGACATTGTCCACTGACTTCAGCACAGACCTTTCTAAGCATCTTCCTTGAGTCTCTCTCCACTGAAACCATCTCCATGCGTTATTGCTCAAACCTCTTTAGAGATTGTTCTGAAATGCAGTTTAGTGCATGCAGCATTAAAGAGTCCAAGTTCTCTAGACTGTGAGGGTAAACCAGGAACTCTGCTGCCAAGCTCGCCACTGGCAGAAACTTGAGCTGACACCAACAAGGGAGGGCTGCCACGCTTTTTAAAATAAATGTCAGATACCAAAGAGACTTGATATCAGTGCTCAATTTCTTTTTTTTGTGTAAAGGCACCCACTGCCTAATTTAGGTGCGCTCCATCTCCCACCCAATGCACTTGCTTTTCCTCATTGTCCATAAAGAATATTACGGAGCCTGGGCTAACTTAAGCACTAGGCTGGCTGGCAAAATTGGTAGTGCAAATAACAAGAGAAAAGAAAATACAGAGAGATGAATGCAGGCAGGGGAGGCAACAAAGGACAGCTGAAACCAATTATGATTTGCACTTATTTCACATCAGCTCACAGGACCTCAGCAAAATACAATGGCCCTGGCCACCTACTTCACTGGCAGTTCTCTACTGCCTGTGCAAGCCCTGCGAGCTATGTGCCCGTGGGCTTGGCAGGGAGTGCTCTGCGTTAAATATATATCGAGCTCATAAATAAAATAATCTCTCTGAAGTGATATTTTTAAGGTAAGTAAAAGCAGCGAATGTTCACACTTGGTTCCTTCAGACCACAGAGAAAATTCCCACTTATCCATTACAAACAGCTAAATGGAAGATTCAAATCATTAAGCCAAAATTGAAAGGACTTGAGGTTGTCTTTTAAGGGGAGAAGGTTTGTTTACAAATAACTAAATAACGTGTTCTTCCAAGAAACTATGGCAGGCAGAAAATGTATTTGTCAGTAGTTACTAGTACAATTAAGAAATGTTGCATTTTTAACAAGCTGAGGATTCAGACGACAAGAAAGATATGATGAAAAGAATACTTTTAAAGTCTACTACTAGTTCTTCTTTTTTATTTTTATCATTTTCCAATTAGCTATTTTGAAAAGGATTTATCTGAAACAGAACTAATTTAGATTATGCATCACCTTTGCTTTCTCTTGTAAAAAGCACAAAGCAACAACAAAAAGACCCCAATAAGCCAAGCAAAATGTTTTTAAGATTCACAAAATGTAAAACTTTAACAAATAATCTCGGTCCATGATCACTGAGGAAGGATTGTTCAAAGATCTGCTTTCATGTGTAATTATAGGGGAGAATATTGACCTACATATTCTTGATGCAGAACCATCAATACACCAACATTATACAAATACGTCACAGTATTTTACTACTCACTGCTGGGGTTTTTTGTTACAAATGTTCAAAATGATCAAACCTAGCATTAGCCCACTGTGTAAGATGTCAAATTCTCAGAAAGATTTCCATATCTCGGTAGTTTACTCTTAACTGGCTGTAGGTAAAAGTACACGTACAAAAGCGATCATCAAAACGGCACTGCTATTCAAAGAAAAAAACAGTTCTTCCTTCCTAGTGCTGTGAGCCACTCGACGGCTGAGTCGTCGCAGCACTCAAGGGCCACACTGTCATGGCCTCTCTCCTAGCGAATGACAAACGCTTCTGCAAAATACAGTTAAGCCACAAATATGCAGTCAGACAGATGTGCCTTGGAAAATCCCTCCCCGCTCTCTTCCCAAGCCTGAGCAATGCCAGGCATGAGCTATCCAGCACAGACAGAACAACTGACGCAGCCCACTCCCAAGTATCCTCTTTTCCAAACAACACTTGCACATGAACCAAGGATGGCGACCTGCCCAAAGGCAGCATCTTTCCCCAGGGCTCTGCAGCCCGTCCTGCTTCACCCAACTCACCCCTCAGCTCCGATGGTACGGGAATGCCTATGTCCTCCTAAGAGAGAAGCAAGGCAGGAGGGACGATCTTGACAGGCTAAACAGGGGGTTGATACAGTGGAATCCCTTTTGGATATCTTTATGCCCCATGCTTTCGGAAAACGTTATAGTGTCTTTCAAATGACATCCTACAACTGGCAATAAAAATAAATAAATCACACAAAGAAAGACCACGTACTTTTCTAGACTTGCTATCGCAAGGATATAGGGACTCCCATGGTGAAATCTATATCTAGAAAAGAGTATTATGCATTTTGACTTGCTTATTCTTCTCCTTTTTACTGCACAAAAGTGTGGTCCAGTCTTGTAGTTTCAAATACTTAACAAACATAAGGTAGATGCACAGACAATTAATCCCTGAACCTTCAAGGAAATGAGAATATAAAAGTCACTTGCAGAGTTAAGGGCTCCAAAACTAATATTAACAACATGCACCAGCAGTTTAAACCATTTGAATCAAAGATTTTAAAGGAACTAGCTATAAAGTTCAATATTTGAATATGTCTTTGAAAGATCAGAGAAACAAGTCAGAGTAATTGTTGCAAGTTTATCTTAAAGGCATAGAAGACACTACGGATAGAGTACTACAGTTCAAAGGTTATATCAAACTCAGACTCAACAAGGAGTTTTCAAGAGACACATGTATATATTTATACGCTTTTATTCATCCTACTGAAACAATAAAATAAAAAAATAAAATCTGAAAAATATATCCATAGGGCATGTTTGGTTAAAAATGTGCCAGTTAGGCCAAACAAAAGCAAGTTATGGTTTCCAATTCAAGAACCAGCTTTGTTCCCACTTAATTTAAGGGGAGTTTTACCATGATTATAACAGGAGCATTTGGAAGTAGCCTTGCATAAAGGAAGAGATATAGAGAGCACAGAAGAATTTACCAGGTACAGCTTATGATACTACAAACCATTTTTTGATCTTCCAAAAGCTCTGCTATTATGAGGCAACTCTATTCTTGTTTGGTCTGCTTTATAAAATTTTGAAAGTGTGAAAGGTTTTTCAGTTTTCCCTCTACTTTCTTATTTCCCTAGAAATGCAAGAAAAACCCCAATCCTTTTTTCTTTGCTATTGCTAGAGGATATCTTGAAGACCACAGAGTTATCCACGCTGCGAGCTCTAACCTATTACAGTGAAGAAGACAGGGTTGTCAATCTTGAACAAAACTACCACTTTTGGCATCTGCAGAATCAGATTGCATTCTGCAATCAAGTGTTCATCACACAAAGAAGTTGTTGACTGGAATCAGATGTTCATTATGTAAAGAAACTTGAAGATATCTATGCAAAATTGTTTGAAATTTCCATACACTAATTATATATACACCTTTTTATTATTTATAAAATAGATGCAGGGAACCTTAGCAGGCAAACACTTAGTCACAGAAACATTTTATGAGATGACCCACAAAAAATAATATGAATGCTTGTGCATGGACCGGTTCTTGCAAAGCTAGTCAATGGAAGCAAAATAAATATTAATGACAGTCTTACCTGGTCCCAGGGACAGATGACTCCTCCAAAACACATAAAGAGATATCCCATGGCAACAAGACATACCCAGACCACCAGAGAAAATAAACGAAGCAGCTTCTTAAATACAGGTTCTACGCAGACAAGGATAAATATAGCAAAAAAAATTGCTAGGGCTGTTGGAACAGTTATTAAAAATGCCACGTGGTCTTCTATTTCCTGGAAACAGAGAAGAATGAAAAGGAAGTTAAAAGCTAAGGTACTTAAAAGATGAGACAACAGTGAGATATTCTAACCTGGCTGCACACAGAGGCTGGCTCTCTGAAAGGCATGACTTTGAATACCAAAAGCGATGTGAATCAAAACAGGATTTCTTTCACTGCAAGAAGCTGTAATTCGGAATATTATCTTCATAAACAACTATTAACTACACTACTGCATGGTGCTTCATTAACTAAATTAAGAAATATATTATTTGAAGCAGATTGTGAAACCTACATACAACAGTAATGAATCAGGCCTGTAAGATGAAGAGAATTAAAAGGCAAGCCCAAACTGTAGAAGTAACACAGACTTTCTATTCCAGAATGCAAAAGATTTATGAGATGAGTGTGGCTTGCAGGGGCAATTCATGCTTCTCCATTTAAGAATGCAGCTCGCAGAATGCCTCCCTAATCTAGTATGTCTGTGTACTTCTGTGTCAGCAAAATTCACTAGGTACCATAAATTTTGCTTCTGTTTAAAGTATTCATTTGGAAGTATGGGCTCTAGATTACATGTGTACATTTTTTCTAGCAATTGCTTACTTCAAAACATGCAAGGACCAGAATCCAATCTGAGATGAGACTGAGAACAAACAATATTTAAATTACTTGCAGACCCTACATATAAGTTGCCAGAAGTTACTACACTAATACCTTTAAATCATCTGAACAATCGTTGTGCATTAAAAAAAGAATAAATACTTGTTTTTGTATGACTATTAGCTCAAAAACTTCTCTAGTTGAAGGCCCACAGCACTTTGGAAGTCTGGTCATACCATTTTACTCACTTAGGCAGCTGCTACAAATTATAAAAGCATGATTTGTAGCAATAAAGACTGCAAAAGCAGGCTTTCAAACTCTACTGTTGCAACAGTATAAAATCTTCCCCTAAGGCTGCACTTCCTGCAGAAATTTCTCATATCTATTTCACATACTGATGAAATCTTTGGAACAATCTCTAATTACCTATTTGATGATTTTTAAGATACCTAAGCACAAAGAAATAACATTTAGTTTTCCCTAGGTTTGTAGTTGCTTTTTAGTGCCCTGATAAATCTTTCCTATTACTGTTTTCTCAACTCAAATACTTAACATGTTGCTTAAAAGCTTTTTGTTGTGATTTTTTTCTTTTCTATTTGGTAAAGAATCGCTACCATTACAGTATAGTTGAAAATTTACTCTTTCAGCATTTCTCAGTATTTTTTTTCTCCCACCCAGATCTAATAAAAGATCAGTTATGCAACCCAACATCTATAAGGAGAGACTTGCTTTAACGGTCCCTCACCTTTCTCTCCCCCAAACTTCTTTTCGGGGTTGGTCCGTGAGCATGACCCTGTGCACACTGCACGCTTCACAGACCCAGCTACTGCAGCAGGGACATCTGCACCTTCCCCCAGGCTGCAAAATACGTCCATCCGTGCCTTCAGCTAGCACAGCCTTGACACAAACAAGTAACAGTTCCCTTTCTCACCCTTCAAACAGTATGTTTAAGCTATGTTTTTTCTTTTTCTTTCTTTTTTTTTTGGGGGGGGGGTGTCAGGGGGGAGGCTACATAAACTGAACTACAGCACCAGATTTCCCTCATTCATGTTTTCCTTTTGCTTTCCATACACAGAAATGAACCTGGGCAACCACTTTTGAGAGCTGACTAAAGTCCACTCATCTTTCATCTCTTAAATATAAAAGGGAAGAAAAAATATAAAGAAGTCACACATTTAAGCAATTACTATTTCAACACTGACAATCAGCCTATAAGCCACAGAAGGGTCAAGAAATTATGGTGCTAACGTTGAAATGCAAACACTAATCTGACAAAAGTACGCACACACAAAGGCTTTCAGGTGCTGAGGTGGTCCTGCAGAAAACAAACCCACGAGCTCAAAAGGTAGGCACAGACCTCGGTGTCTGCAGAAGTACAGAGCTGTATGAAGCCGCAAACAGTAACCTTCTGTACTAACAGGCAAAATATAACACAAAACTAGGAGAGCAAGAGCTACTCATTTATGCCCTTGACTTTTGGGATTTTTGTTCTTTCCCATCTCTAAAATGTGTTCCAGCGAACATCAGGCCATTGATTTTTTTTAATGTCCTAATCAAGGTTGGCCTAGACAATCGTCAACAAATGTAACTTAAATTTTTGACCTCTGCACTTCCAAGTGGGATGGCAGGACTCTTGCTGGAACCTCGGAGAAGTCAGAGCCAGCACGCACCCAGGTGACATTGCACTCGTGCGCTGCCGCGCAGGCAAGGCAAGGGAGCGGAGCAGGGACGCGCACGCTCCTGAAGCAAGCTGACATTCAGGAAAAACATGGATTTAAATTATAACAAATCAATATTTCAGTAATGTTGATCAAGCTACAAACAGTAGTTAGAATATCTATATGCAGTTCAACAACATTCCTCTCTGTTTCAGGAAAACATTTCTGGCACTTTCTAGGATGAGCATATATCTGGCTTGCTTCATAACAAATCAACTATATTCAGATTTCAGTTTAGAATATACGTACAAACATAAGTCATGTATTTTTACATATATTCTTACATTAGATCCATGCATCTAAATGTTCGTTTCCAAATTAACAGCTCATTAGGGAATATCCTTTTTTTTCAAGCATATACTGATCTCAACACCTAGCTGAGCCCTGTTTTGATCAAAAACTTTAAAAAAAATCTACTTATCCCCCTTTTCTGGTTTTCTGTTGCACAGTTTCATAATTTTGCTTTGGTTTTACAAAGAGAAAAAAAATAGGTCACAATGAATCAGCTCCTCATCATATGTAAATTAATGCAACGTCATTGAGTCCCCCTATTTTAGCTAGCTGCAAAACAATCTGTTTCTGGTGTCCTACGCCACGCATTCACCATACACTGTGTGCATTTTAAAGTAAAAGAGAAATTTAAAGGTAGAATGTAGTATAAATTAGATAATTAAAAAAAGACAGAGAGAGAGAAAAAACAATTGTTATTACCACTTTAATCCTTTCCAGAAAGTCTTGACATGTACTGGGGGAGGGGGGAAGGAGGTGTCCACAACTCTGTATGTAAAATACATGTTAAAGTTCAGACCAACCAAAGCATGTGACACAATTTAATTTTAGAACTAAATTTCAACAATGTTTTTCTATTACTTCAGAGGAACTAAAAATTCATGAAATTTTAACTTCAAGAGGTTAAAACTCTCAAACATTTAAAAACATTTAAAACTTGTAAAATCCTGACCAGCATTTGCAAACATTGCTGTGCTTAGCAGTCTCAAAGAGGACATCAGGTGCAAAGAGAAATCTTCAAGGCTAAATATTCCATTTCCCTAACCATTTTCCAAGTAAAACAAAAACCAAACAAACCACAACACACTTTCTTTTCTACTGCTAGTCTCAGAGACTAAAACACACAAAAGGCAATGGCATTAAAATACCAGCATGAGGCTTTCCAACACAGCGGCTAATCGAACAACACGTGGCTCTCAACTGACAGCTCTAGCTTTTGGAGTCTCTTCTATTTTGCTTTTAATTATTGAAGAAATTAAAAAGTCTAGTGTTAGAAATCTTTCCAATCCCCCCATAAATTCTTAAGAAAGATGCAATAATCTCATTATTTCCATTAAAATTTGAATAATCACTTTCACTCATCTTTCCTTTTCCAGATAATGGTATGCCTTCAGTTTAATTTTAAACAGCAGAGCTGCTGTAGAGCATGCAACTGTTTTATATAAGCTGCACCTCTTAATAAAGTACTCTATAAAAACAAACAAATCAGCACTTGAAATACCAGTTTTAGCATAAAATCTATTTCCATGGTCTCTCTTTTTCTTTTGGTACTTCTTCCTTTATTCTGTGCAACTAAGGGAATTTGACAGTAGTCTATATACAGCAGACTCCTGCTGGGATCTGAAATACCACATGCTTAGTTGGAATTAATGCAAACAGTTTACCATTTTAAATCACTATTCAAATCACCTTTTGTTGAGTTCAATGAAACATTTTCTTTTAAATGTAAATATAAAAACATGTGAATAATGTTCTTCAAACATTAAAACTGTAAAAGATTACATATATCTTGTCAAAAAAGTTGACTGTATTAAAAAAAAAAAAAAAAAAAAAAAAAGGTAGTGTTCAAGGATTATTAGCTCAATGACTTCTGTACCAAAACAGCACGACATGCTCCTTTAACTGGCCATTTTTCTGGCAGAGGCTTTTCCAGAACTCAAAAGAAATGAGAACTACAATGATTTTCATAAGACATGTTGCCATCCTTCCCTTCATAAAGGTGGACAGAGTTTCAGTTCTTGAACATCTCAAGGAATATTTCTCTACGATGCTAAAAAGCTGCCAAAGTCTTCTGGCTATGTGTGACCCTCATCTGCTTTTATATTTTAGTGGAGGATTGGCTTATGGTGTTGACTGCACTATGTGTGCCATCTGCTAGGCAGCTGGAAAAAATCTGCATTTTTTTTAGGAGGTGCCGCTCCCTGCTCTAGCTAACAAGCTGTGCGGCTTCATTTTGAACTTCAAAATTTAATACAAACAACCAAAAAGTTTTGGCCAGCCATCCCAGCTTTCTTTTCCATCAGTTCCATCACTATTTGTCCATCTTCGCTTCAGAAACAGCGCAGCATCTTTAAGGCCAGATGCTATTTCCAAGCCCATATGCTACTTTATGGATCTACAACCTACCAAAACTCCTCTGCCTTTTATGCCCATCATTTCTCTTTCATAACACAAAGTTTTTCTTGTGCTTCTTGCTTAGCTGACTGGTTAGATGCCTTCTCCTGTGCTTTTTTTTAAAAAAAATCTTTTATTGAGCTTTGTCCAGCATGTTTATGGACACTAGCAGCGAACTGATTGACCCATGCTTTTAATGAAGCAGATCCTGAAGTCTGTGTCTCTCGATTTCCACTGAGGTCCTCTGTAATGGCACGTCGGAGATTTTTTCCCTCTGATTCGCCGTTCTGCGTCTGGCTTTGCAGTGCAATGATAGCAGCATCAGGCTCCATGTGCACTTGTTTTGCAGTGTCTGCTGTCTCGAGAAATTCATCTCTCTCTATTAATGAGTCTGACGTGCAGTCCACACTGGCTGTCAGCACATAGTGATATCTCACTCCTCAACAGTCAGCAATCAGACCAGCAGTCTGCACATCAGACGGATCAAATAATTCTGCCTGGCATTACAGCTGCTGAGTTGCTCCGTATTGATACAATCAACAAGAAGCAGCTCTTGATTCATGGCTGCCTCTAGGTCATTTTGTATTTTTCAGTACATTGGAACACTCTCTCGGTATCATAAGACTTCATTCAAACCTTTCACATGATGCTCTCAAACTTCAAAGTCCTGAACAAAGTGTGCAAGTAAAATCCTCCAATATGAGGAGTTTAGCATATTGAATCAATGCAATAATATGGCTGAAACCAACAGGAACTGTTCTTTGACCTCTACTGGATCTGCCCTAGTTAGCATGTAGGCACAAACAGGGATAACACGTTGACCAACCGTGCACGTATTATGAACATCCTTGTGACGATCTATTTGCCTGACTACAGTGCAAAGCACTTATTGCCAGTGGGTTTTGTTCAGTTGAGTTAACTCCATACAGAAGGCAAAATATTAGTTGCTGGTCAAGAAGCAGAGAATTATGGTAGCATTCCCAGAAAATGTCCCCAGTACTAGAGGCAGACAAGTTAAAAAGCAAAGATTCAATAAGGAGCTAAGAAAATGTGTAAAAAAGAGAATTCAAAAAAAAACCACAGGAACTTTGGGAATAGAGAGAGCTTGTGGAAGGTAGCTGGCCTTCACCTAGACCAGAAAAGAATGAGTCTACTGGCCCTTTAAATAAAGATCACAGGAAAGCATTCAACCTGAAGTGGGTAAAGAAACATGTTTTAAGAGAAGGGGTAATCTCATGGGAGGCCTGTAATTCTGAAGCAAACCAAAGAAATTGATTAAACTTAAGCAGGAAGGAAATGGCAAAGAAAAGCCAGAACAGGCAGACTCACTTTTTAGAAAGGTTGCAGAGAAATAAAAACAATCAAATTAAAGTATGCATGCTTCTATATAAACACTGAGAGCCTGAGAAACAGGACAGAAGTATTACAATGCCTGATGCTAACAACATCATTTATACAGCAGTCATACTGAAAACTTGGTGGAAAGACAACCATCAGCACAATAGTGTTGTTCCAGGGAGGCAAGTATACAGACAAGGCTGAAAGCCATACTTTTGGAGGCACTGAAGAAAGCAAAGACTCATACTAAAAATCATATTAACAAACTAGAAAAATCAACAAATAACACAGAGTCCCTATGAATCAAAATAGTAGGCTGAACAGCAAAGACTTATCGAAATATATGGCCATATAGGACAGATCACTAAACCAGTTTGGAAACTACCTGTGACACTATGAAATGCAGAGATAAGAAAGGCTGTGAAGAAAACACAACAGGCAACTTCAGTGACTCCCAGCTGAACTGGGTAAGTACCACAACAGCAGGTGATGCTGAGACCAAACATTTAGACACTCCTATGTCTATCTCATGCAGCATCTGTTAAAGAATCACACAAACAGAGAGGGGAAAGCTAGAAGCTAAGAGATTACAGTCTTTGTAGGTGGCCTGAAAACAGTATAAATATAGGAGGCTCAGACCAAATGCTGCCTAAAGACAGGAAGGTGACAGATGTGCAGTCTGTCTTTCCTGGGATCCTTTTCAAAGAACAAGGGAAGTACCAGCAGGCCTGATATCTATCCTGGGCAAATTTGTTAAAAACTGTGGGCATACAAATACATATATATGACTTTTGTAAAGAGAATTCATGCATCAATAATGCAGGAGTTCCTTAAGTGGTCAACACAGAGCGTCCAGTTGACGGTCTATTCCAAAAGGCTTTCAAGAGGGTCTGTCACCTGAGACATTTAAACTAAGCTGCCATGGATTAAAAGTTATCACGTGGATAAGGAAATGGTTGAAAAAACATAAAACAGATTAAGTACAGATGGGTAGTTTTCACAGTGGAGGGAAGTTGCCAACAGAAGTCCCCAGGAATCTTATGGTATATGTTGTTCAACACATCCATAATTAATTTGGAAAAATGGGTGAATGATGATCTGACAAAGATGTGGGCCAGCTGTGAAGATCTACAAAAGGACTTCTTAATACTTGCTACTGGGCAAGAAAACGGCAGACGAAATTCAGCGGAGATATATGTGAAGTGGTGCAGCTCAGACAAAACAATCCTAATTCTGTATACAGGACGACAAGCTCTTGGCTGACTATTAACACTTAGAAATGGAGATATGTGGTATTTATAATAGACAGCTCCATGAAAACATCACTTCAGTACTGATTAGCAGTCAAAAAATAACTCAAAAAACAGAACATCAGGAAAGATATAAATAAAACAGAGCATCATAATTCTGCTGTCTAAACCGATCTTGATTGAAGCCACCTTAATGCATAATGAATATTGTAGGCAATTCTGGTCCTCCCACCACCACCAGCACTTCAAAAAGGATACAGAAGAGAAGGTTTGCAAGGGTGGTCAAAGCTGCACCACAGCAACTACATATGGGTGGGGTAATGTTTGCTTTTAAGGACTCTTTTCTCCTATTTCATATGCATGGAGAGAGCAGGACTGTCCTTTGATTCTGGTATTTAAGGGTACTGTCCATCTCAGACAAAGAGGGAGCAGCCATCAGTTGATCTGCCCTCACACTAATGTGTAGCTAGAGGATCCCAAGAGCCAGTGACCATTCTGCCACTATTGTATGGCTTTGAATACCCAGGACAGAAAACAACCCCTATCCCTGCAAAAAAACATAATTATCAAAATCAGCATCTCTGTGTATATATAAAAATGCCCTGTGTAAACCCTATGCACCCAGCATAAACTGCTTTAACCTCCAGAAAAATGAGCAGCTGCTATTTCATTTTACATCCACATTTGTCACATAAGCAGTGTTCTCTCTCCTGATATTCCACTGATCCTTGCCTCTTGTATACCACTTGCCTAATAAAATCTGCCAGTGCATACAATTGTTTATTTAATAAGCTGGGATTCAGAGGACCCACAGCAGGTCAGGGAACATGAACCAGACTTTTGTGCCTTTCAGCCACCTGGCCCCATCTGAGGTTGGTTCAGACACCTAGCCCCAAATCTCAGGTTGGCAGCTACCCAAAGGTGCTTCCAACCTAAGACATTTCATAGACTATGAGAACCAAGTTGGTCTAGTTCAGTTTCTAGAGGCTACAACCCCCAATCAGCTGGAGCAGCTATAAATTTGTCCTATCCAATAGCTCTAGCTGGCAGTCACAGAAGATAAACCATGTCCCAAAGTGCAATGACAATTAATTACATTTTAGTCCCTGAAGTGCCCCCTTTAGAAGAGGGCTGAGAATATAAACAGCAAAGTGAGTGAAAGCTTGTACTTTGTTTAAACTTATTACTTCAGTATCCAGAGCTAATCAGCACTTACTCATATCACTTTAATTATTTTCAAACTAAACGTAGTGACCAATATACCCTCGCATGTTTTACTCTAAATGCATTGGTTCTGAATTCCTCTCCTAAAATGTTGTTTAGAACTTAGTTTAGTTAGAGCTTTTCAGATGTTCTCAAAATCCTTCCTACAGTTATTATCCAAATAATTTTAAAGAAATTCTCTAATAAATACAAGTTATTTATACAAAATGCCAAAATGTGGATATATGAAGATAAATTTTGAGTAAGATACTTCTGAAAATGATTGCTTTCCAGTCACATATATTAAAAACATGTCACATTTGGAAAAGCTGCATCGGTTAAATATTTATGGGACTTCATTGCATAAGACTCAAAGATACATTTTTCTGTTTAACTGCACTGTCACACATATTGGAGGTGAAATTATGACCCTTCTCCTACCCACGTAGACTCACAAAAGTCAAAAAAACAGAAGTACGGGTTCAGTTCTTTGAGCTATTCAAAACTGACAGCTATGCATTTTGACTGTCACTTACAAATCAAAGTTAAAAGGTAGCTTTCCCGCAGTACTTTACTCCTGACATAATAGGTTGAGAATCTGGTTGTAATCAGAACAAAATGTCAAGATGGAACTTGCTTAAGGAAGCATCACAAAATCCAAACAAGAGAATATATGAATTTCAACACAGGGAGAAATGGTGCCCATTTTGAGGGGCTTTTTAATGAAGAGAAAGGTAAGCTTAGACTTATTTCTCTACCGGGTCTTTTAAAAATATATTTTGCAAGAATATTCCACAGGTTTAACATATCAGTGTAATAAAATAAAATGAAAGACAGATTTAATATCGAAAAGTCACTACCAACAGTGTGTAACTACTTTTCAATTTTTTCGTAAGGTTTTGCAATTACTTACTAAACACAGTTAGTTTAATCACAGAAAAGGTTCTTAAAGTTTGCTCCTCTAAGGACACATTCCCCTCTCTCATATGCCTGTCAATTAAAGTAGCTTCAAACGAAAGAGATTTCTTATTTCAGTTTTGACTCCATGATCAGGCCCAAATTCTGCAATGGGTATCACTTCCATAACAATAAAACTCCAAATAAAGAAGACCAGCATGTTAATTTATATTTTAAATATAACTGAGCCAAATCACACCTCTGTAATAGGAGAAAAATTCAGATGTGTTTATAGGAAATAGAGCATATGAGATTTTACAAATTCAAGTATTTCTATTTATATTAGTTGAGGGTTTATTTAACCGGTTATTGTTAACACATTGTATTAAGACACGGTTAAGAAAATATTCAAAATCAAAGAAATCAAAAATAATCCGATAAATTATTGTAGCGTTAAAAGTTAGACAGACATTGCATCACTTAAAGAATTATCTAAAATATCACTATCTACCAAACAGGTTTGGAAATTGCCCAGACACACAGGGAAAGAAAACCAGCTTAAGTGAGAGATCTGGCACCTTCTGGGAAAAGCTACCACTGCTGCCGACAGAGCCTACAGGACCAGCCACAGTGTGGACACTCTCCCTTTCTGGGTCTTGACCAGAGTAGACTATGCTTCGACCACTGTGCCACTAGAAAGCACTGCCAGAGTAGGCCGTGTCAGAGACCGGCAATCAGTCCATCCGCAGGAATAACGGAGGAATAGCAGAAGCACTGTCAAACACGTGCTGAGCCAAATTCAAAGGGACTCTGCTTTCCTAACACAGTTTCCAGAGGACGTAAAGTGTCGAGAGTTTTCAGCTTGAATTCGATCCTGCTGGAAAAGGTGCTCAGGGAATCAAGTCTTCCAAGGATTTTCCTGCAGGGCTGACCAAGATATTAGCAAATTGGAGACATGGACAGGGGAATTTTACCTAAAATGGAAAGACAGTAATCCCAGTTATTCAGTCAGTGGGCAGGTCCGCTGTGCCTCCTGCAGCATTTGGGATCTTTAAGAGGTCCCAGAGCACTTAGTTCAATTGCCTGAGGAGGCATGTGGACAAACCATGTTCTAACTGCTTTTGCAAACCCAAGTGAAGAAAAAGTGCTCTCCAGAAAGTGATCAGTCCACACTGGATCACATGGGACTATCCAATGACCATATGCCAGGCTGGTGGCATTTGAAGCTATAAGGGAAGCACACACCAGCCACAGCACATACTACCCCAGCTGCCCTTTGGAGCATGCTCTGAGCAATGCAGCCAGAAGCCATGGCTCCTGCACCCTGGAGCAGATCTTCCAGGTTAGAGTAACTTCAGAACTAGAACCATGAAAGGTGGGAAAAGTCCATGCCCAGACAACAGACCTGAGGGCAAAGCTGAGAGGCCAGTGATGAAGTGATGCTCTCCCTGCTTCTCCCAAATGCACAAAACCACATGGAACAGCAAGAGACTCTCGTATCATGCAGGTACCACTGAGAACAAGAGAACTCTGTTTAGAGACCGGAGATAAAGGAAAATGTTTAGACACAGTTGGAAAACCGGGTAACTGGTAGGGGAAGCGCAGACAGCTGCCTTACGCTCTTCTGCACAGATAAATCAATAGTCCCTTGAATCTCCAGCACGATCTGAATAAGGTTTAATGTCTGGAGGTTGCTTATTTAAGATCTAAGAATAAAAGATCTGTAGTGGAAAACATGTGGGGCTGGAGGGGGTTGGGAGTTTCTTTTTGTTTTTTTTCTGTGAGATCAGAAGGGAATGCACAAAGAAAGAGAGAAGGCAGAGAAAAGGGCGCAGAACTGTGCTAATTCTCTTATTTCAGGGTCCAGATCCCTGAAAAATAAAAACTTAACTTGTTGGCATTTTCACATGCTAACATATTGATGAGGCTTAAGCAGACTCGGTTCTTTTTGAAACATACAGAACTTAACTTTTGGGGAATCACAGCTTGCCATTACTGGGAATTTAGGCACAAGACCAAATACTACAGGTGTCCAGATTCGATTTGTTCCCATGATGCAGGCATGCCCAACCACTCAAGAGATTTGCAGATCACTATTATCTTCATTAAAACTCTATGCAGCCACCAGCTTTGAGTGATGCCCTGTGCAGTCTGGACAATTCCAGAGTCACTGCTACCCCAATAAAGGGAAGTTTTCTCACTCATAATACAGATGTAGGGACTGTGATGTCTGCTTAATTTCCTTAATCTAGGACACTTCTTGAAGGCTCACCCTAAGAAACCTAGTCACCATCTTTACAAGAGTTTTAAGATCCTTACAAATGGATCAGTCCAGGACAAGGAACTTGGAAAATGATTTAAACAACTCGAAGCAAGATAATCAGAGAGATATTCACAGGGCTGGTGGCAGATCCACTATGAAATAGCCAATACACAATTTGTGAATCCACCTACCTGGTTTGATGCTAATAAAGACAGCAGACAAGTGTAAATCCAATCCATCGTCTTTCTTATTCCCACTGCACCTCAGTAAACAACAGCTCTGTTCGATATACTATCTGTCATTTGTTTCAGCCACAGTAATGATTACGAGGTGTAGATCAAGGGCCTGAGTCACAATCTGTGACATTAAATCAGCCATTTAGGAACCGCCAGAGTACCCACAAAACTATAATCCATCAAGATTACAGCTCAAGGCTCAGAATTTTTCCAACATAGCCATACCTATAGCTTGATCCACTTCTTATTCAGTGTTCAAGTTATTCAACACAAAGGATGAAACAGGTATGCAAAGTGAGGTTGCCACGGGCACCTCATGACCTTGATGGCTCTCTAATTGCAGGCTGGTTAAGAACCAGCAAATGAGACAAGCTTTTAGTAGCATTCAAGGCAATCGTAGGTGTACTGAGAGTGTGATTAGCAAATGAAACAAGGAAAAGGCCAGAGTGACTTATCTAGGAATTAAACCAGACAGAAAACTAGGAAAAAGCAGAAACTCTTATGGGCCTGGTTCAAGAGGTAATATCGGCTATGCTCAGACAACTGAAGGTACTACTGGAGCATTAGGCAGGGATGGCAACATCCCAAGACTGTACCGAATAGGCAACAACTATAGCTGCGAAATAAGGCAACAACTATGCACCTGGAAAAATACACTGTGACAAGAAAAAATATAGAACTATAGGATTCCTTCATGGAACAATTTAATAGGCAGGGGACTTTAAAGCATAAGTGCATGCTCAATTACAGGTAGAATTATGGAAATAAAATGCATTATAAATACAATAATTTTTGTTTTGAAATCTTCCTCATCTTCATAGCATCAATAATTTGGCAGAATGAGTTTAAGAAGAGGTGGGATATCTCTTGAGCACAAAACCCACAGAATCAGGCAAGCAAACAGCCCTGTCTCAGCTTGTCCTTCAGTTGGTAAGGGCTTTCCTACTCCCATTAACTTTGCTGTTCCTTAGTATTCTTTTGGGGGGAATGGATATGCTAGAGTCTGAAAACAGCATAGCAGACGCTTTACTCTATTTTGAGTCTGTAAGGATCCAAGGAATGCTTTCAAACTATGGGTCTTCTTGGCCTTTGGGAAGATAGTTTAGTGCTCTTGCACCAAAAGAGCTTTAAACTGTACAGGTCTGATCTCAAAGATGTCCTGAAATTGAGAGTTCACATGAAATCACAATACAGCTGGCCTCTTACTCCTTGGACATAGGTTATGACAGAGTATCTCATGAACAGGGGGCACAACACCACCATGATGTCAGTGCAGTGTCCTTTTGGTGTGGGTGGATGAGTTTTTCAGACCAAGAGTACTGATAGGAACACTACCAGAAGCATGCAGCAGATGCCCATCTGCAGACGCCTAACCACTTGAGACACTGCAATGAAAACGATGGGACACATCTCCCCATCTGTAATTCAAAGCTATTTTTTCCACAGGCACTTGAAGGGTGTTTTTCCCCTCTCCATTTCAGAATGAGATACTCATCACGAAAATCTGGCAGAGCTCTAGGTTTGGCTGAGGTTCAGTTTTTACCAGAAGCAGCAAGGATTTCTTTTAGACAAATTAACACCAATCAGAGGTAAGGAAGATTTGTTCTCATATTGACCAAGGGCCCAAATAAATGGCATTCCCCAGTTCAAACCCCAAGAAGCTTATTGGATTTCCCTGATCCTCTTCTTTTTGCATAGAGACGGTCGCCTGCCAACCAGGTTGGCAGCTTAAAAAACTGCCAGTGTTCCTTCAGAATGAGGCAGCTACCTCTGCTTCCACACTGGGATCAGCTACGATAAAATCCAGATAGTCTGGCACCAGAAATCCAGTCCAGGCAGAATATGCACCTGCCAGACTGCAGGTCTTCTTCCCTGGTTAATACTATTTCTCCCTTAACAATGATTCACTACTCCCATTTTTGCTACAGAAGTTATTTGCGAAGGTCAGCGATGTAGATGTGAGGCCAATCTTTTGTTTCTTGACTTTATGAATCAGTAAAATGAGGAATCATAACTGGGCCTACCAGCATGACCATGAACTTTGCAGAAACTTAGAAGCAGCAGTTTAGGGGACAGTTAATACCTCTGCTTCACAGACAAACATGAACCAGCTAAAATGCACACAAACCCATCTCATGGTGCTTCCGAATAGGGAATGATCATCAAGCCACGCTGTAGAAACACTTTTCACTCAACGCATGATTCAGCTGACCAACGATACCATGCAGCTCTGCACCAACAAACTTGAGCACATAACAACCACGTCTTAAGAGCTTAACTACATGGTCACACGTGGCAGCAAGGATTCTGCGAAACAGGGAAAGGTCACAGACTAGTGTCAAAGCTAAGCACTGCATAGTAGGCTTGCGGTCTTTGAGCACGGCGCAAGAGCTGGCCTCCAAGAAAAAAATATACTTATCTAGCAGCTGACTGGATGATTCAAGTATTTTCCTACAAGTTGCAATGATAATAGCAATGACCTGGCCAGAGACAAAACCATTCTGAGTACGACTAAAAATGGTGACATGTTTTTAGTACTAAAAAAGAGGAAGGGAGTGGAGGGAAATAATAAGTTCATCGTACACATTATATTTTGCTAGTTTTCAATTCCTGCCAGGTACAGAGAAATACAGAAAATACCTTGGCACAGGAAGTTCAAAAGGCTGATACTATTGTTGCATTATTTAAAACACCAAGCTTTGAATGGTCATCTTTAGAGTAGCCTCTGGAAATCTTACAGTTAGCATGTGAGGAAATACAGACTGGCTAAATCCAAAGGTCAAAATCACAATATTCTTCTGAAACAAAGAAAAATAAAAGCTCCAAAGAAGCCTATCTCAGTACAAATAAATAGCAGTACATTGTCTAGTTAACATAATCAGATTTCCAGACATACTTTATAAGTAATCTGTTTTACTATAATTTTGTAACAGCTTTTCTAAGTTGTTCATCTGAAATTAGGAAGATTACAGCTGATGGGCTGACACGTTGAAGTAGCTGAATAAGTGGAATACATCCCTGTGTGGTTGGCTGTGTTTAAGGTACAGTTAAGAATAGATTACCAAAAAGAAAAGATGGCATCCGAGGCATATTATTACATCATAGTGATCTATTTTAACAAACTAATAAAAACTTAAAATAGGAGGAAAGCCTCTCATTTCTATTAGTTCACGTAAGTGGGTTTTTTTAAAGAAGGCCTAGAACATAAAAATGTTTAATACTTCATGAACTTCCATTTTTCTAACAATGTCTGATCCCACATTTCAAGTCCTAAGCTGTCCCTTGACATAAAAATGACAAACATGAATCAAGCGTTACAGTGAGTCATTTTGGAATTTTGTTTCCACAATGGGCCTCAGTAACTTTCAGTAAAATCTTAATTGCTGTGTATGAAATCTAGAGGAAACAACTGTTAAGAAAGATTTCCTTTAACATCAAATACATAGCACGGATCCTCACAAAAATATTCCAAATCACTTCTATTGTGCCTCCCTTACAAAATTACATATTCCATCAAAGCAATCACATACCGGATGTACAAAATAAAGATATTAATATTGGCTTTTATAGCTCAGATTCTCATAACTGCTCAGACCTTTTCATATTATCAGGCACAAAAAAATGACTGTGACTCCACAGCTATATAAAAAGCATATCTATTCTTAAATCAGATGTGGGAGAAATGGATTTAAACCCTTAGGAATATTTTAATCACAAATAAAACCAGGACTAGACTGTAATAAAATGCTTTTAGGTGAGCATCTGGGCAGGGATCCAAAGGATTTTGTCCAATACTCTGTGACTGAAAGTCTGTAATGGCAAGCTTTCTCCCTGCCTGGAAATTACTTTCATCCACTGATTGCAAACTTTGAGGATGAATGCCACCTCCCTCCCCTCTCACCCTTTCCAGTTGTCAGCCACAGGAAAATAAAGGTTCAGGAAAACGGTTCAAAAAGTATTTTTCCTTTTCCGGTATGTCTAGAATTCCCAAAGTACACTGAATTGAAAATTCATTGTTTCTGAAACTGTAACTCATGGCAAGACTATGCCAGCACACAATTTTGTTTCCCTCACAGCAGTCCTTCAGTTTGGACCTGTTGTTATACCACCATTGTTGTTGTAAATAATTTTCCTTAAGAAACAGAATTATGAAAAAAAGTTTGTGCAACTTGTAATAATAAGCTCTAGATTGTACCATGACTGAAAGGCATGAATTTTAGTGCTAAACCCTATGAAGCTCAAGTTCTGCTACGTTGACTGTAGGCTAATATTAGTATTACGTATGTCTCCACACCTAACTGTGCCTCAGCCCCGGCACATGATACACTTCCTTCTCCAGCATCAGCCCCTTCAGCCCTGATGGATAAACACCCTGAACCACGACGCAAAGAAGCGTTAACACCCCAGATAAGCAGTTTAATTTGTGTTGTGTATGCTCCAAAACTGAAACATTTGGGCACTAAATGACTGAAACATTAGCCAGCACTGTTATTTCTCGCTTCAACTCAGCTCTTTTACAGCTGGTCTGCATTTAGCACGAATGGCAATTTAAACAAAAAGCATAAAAAACAATACAAATACCTACAGGGACAAAAAACCAGCCGTTATATTTATCTCATCTTGCAACAGTTTCCTGCTGTTTTTAAGACAAAAGTTTGATCATAACAAGCAAGAAAGTAGGATTTGCTGTTTAAGCATACCGTTATATGCAATGCCTCTAAAAGAAAATCCCCTTCATTGCACTAACCTACCCATCCTTGCTCAGCTATTATAAGCTGTAGTCAATAAATGTTAAGCTTTTCAGAAGACCAAAAGATGACCCAAAAAAACCCACGAAAACCTCAAAACTGGGAGCTCTGCAAGCCCCTATTCTTTACTTCAGAGGTATACAGTAGTGCAAACAGCCTGCCTTGAATTATTAACTGCAGAAAAACTCTGTAAGGAGCAAGAATTTTACTGCCCTCTGCAGCTTTTCCTTTGCGTTTGACACAAGGACAAAATGCCACAGATTTCTGGGTGGGATAAACTGATACCAACTGTCAGCTGCTGTAGTGACATATTTTTCTTCCCAGAGGCTGGAAGCCCCGCAGTCGAGATGCAGAAAAGGTATCTGCCAGATGAAACTTTTCCTCTCTTGGAAATGAAGGCTGTGCTGTGCTGCCCCAGAGGCTCTCTTGAGAAAATGGGTCAAACGCCAGAAAACGGCATGAGTGGTGGGAAAAAAATAAAGGAAGCAGACCCCTTTGACACGCCGTAAAATGTTGCTTCAGCTACCTTACGGGCTGTATTTTTAAGCATAGAATTCTGCCAGTAAAAATTATAATACAGAAAAGAAAAGGAAAGAGGCCAGCCCGGCTAATCCGCCGGTTGGAGGGAAACGGAGCCAGCGAGCTAAGTGAATTAGGCGCGATGCGCCGGCTGCCGCGGCTCGGCTGCCGCGCGGGGCTCCGCGGCTGGAGCGCGGGGCGGCCGGTCCCGCGGGCGCCGCCCGCAGCGCCGCAACTTTCCGAGGCGGCGGCGGCGGCGGCGGCGGCATATCCTCGCCGGCGCGGCCGCCGGGCGCCGCCAGAAAGCCGGGCGGCGGAGCGGGTCGAGCGCGTCGCCTCCGGCCGGGGCAGAGCGGGAGGCGCGGGCGGTGTCTCTTACCAGCCCCGAGGCGAAGAAGACGGCGAGCAGCGCCAGGCAGGCGCCCATCACGATGAGGAGCAGGAAGACGAGCAGCGGGTGCTGCTGGCTCATGCAGTAGTAGGACTCGTAGAGCCAGTCCCGGGAGCGGGACTGCTCGCCGCAGCCGCCGCCGCCCGCTTGCTCTGCCCGCTCCAGCAGATAGCGGCGCCTCCTCCTCCTCATCATCGCCTCTTGCCACATCGGAGGCGCCGGGCGAAGCTCAGACCCCCGCCTCCCCTAGCGCTGCTGCAGGCAGCCGCGCAGCGCAGCGGCAGCGGCAGCGGCAGCGGCAGCGGCAGCGGAGCGCGCTCCCGCGCCGGAGGCAGAGAGGAGGAGCCGCGGCGGCCGCGGCATGGTGCGCCGGGCCCCGCCGCCGCCGCGCAGCCCGGCCGCGCCGTGCCGCGCTGTGCCGCGCCTTGCAGCCGGGAAGCGCCTCCCCGCACGCACATGCCTGGCGGGCGCTCGGGGGCGGCGGCGGGCGGTCGCCCCTCCTCGCCCGGCGGCGGGGCCGGGCCGGGAACGAGCGGCGTGCGCGGAGCGTCCCGCAGCGCCGGCGTTTTTGCAGGTGCCTTTCCCGGAGTGGCAAAAGTGCAGCGAGAGAGAGCCGTGCCTTCCTCCTCTCGCCGTCGCTGGCCCTTCCCCAAGCCTCGCCGCTTCTGCGGGGAGCCGGGGGACACGGCACGGGGGCCGCTCCGAGGGCGTGCTGCATCTTCTTACCGATGCACCGCAACATCTCTCAACGCGAGAGGGAGAGGCGGGCGACAGTCCCGTTATACGTATCCCCGTAGGCTTGGCAGATCTTATTTTACTGGGTAGCTTTCCCAAAGGCTGGATCTTCTTTTTAAAAATCATGCCTTAATTTTGGTCAAAAAATAGACATTTAAGTTAGGAGGTGATGTAACATATGTTTCCCCCGGCTTTTTAATCCACCCCCTCTCCTTATTCTGAACAACTTACGTATTCCTAACAAAGTAGGCCCTTGAAACAAACTGGAGTATTGCTACTGAAGTTAAAAATCCATCATGCATTTACAGTTAAATATTTTGAACTACACACACACACACACTCCTCTTCCTTCCCCACTGACTGTTCCTCCCCACAAGACAAATCACTTTGTACCTTCTCCAGCCCACTTTCCAGCCTCTGCTGTAGCTTTGCCATATCCTTAGTCTCCCAAAGCATGCAGGGTTGCCTGAACGCTCCAGGGAGAGGAAAACACCAAAACAACGTGGGTGATACCGGGCCTAAATGTCCCACAGGTGGTTCCAGATGACTGGAGTAATGCAAGGAGCCAGAAGGACTTTGGGTGCTGCGATACTACTGCAGGTGGAAGGCTGGGGCTACCATGGGTGGTCGTAAGCGAGACATTTAGAGTTGAGGGCCAACCATTAGCCATGGTAAAAGAGAAGGCAGGTTACTAGGATGATATGAATTAAAACTTCCCTTTTAACACTTAGGGTGGCCTTCATTCTCAGCCACCGCTTGCTTTTTTATACAGAAGAAAAAGTGGTACGTCAAGAACCCGTCTAAAAAAGGAGAGGAAGCCTGGTTCCTGCAATACTACGTATTTCAGCTCCAAGCCCCGTCTGGACACTATCAGTTCTAAGATGGAAAGAGTTTGAAATATAAATGAGGCCTGGCCTTCCCTGTCCCCTGTTCCTCAACTTGCTGAAATGAAAAAAAGGCTCCTTAGCTTTCACTCTTCCTTCTCCTAAAATACATGGCTTGGGCAGAAGGAACAGATGAGGGAGAAGTGGAAAGTTACAACTGCGCCCACTGTTCTGGGAGAGAGGAGGTGAGCAACTCTCAAAAGCAGTAGTGAAAAGATTGAAGGATGAACACAAATTTATGTGGGGAGAACATTCTGGCACAATTAATTGCTGGGAAGAAGTTCATAGAGGTAGGTGTGAGAATTTTTGTAACATGAAAAAGCTTTACTTGCAGTAACTTGAAAAATTGTAGAGTTGGCCACCCTCACTGTCACACACATCTACAGTGAGATAGGCAAGGGGAGTTTAAAAAAACCAAGAGACAAACCAAAATGACAGCATATGTCACAATATTTGGGATTTGAAGGCACCTGAGTTTTGGTCTCAGAAGATGGGAAGACCCGTATCACACATTTAGTTGTTTAAAATACAAGAATAATTTCATGATTCTGTCCAGACTTACAAAAGTGTAAAAGATCTAAATAGACAAAACACATTCTCTCTTCCATGTATACAGTGACCATCCCCAAGAAAGATATTTTAAACTTTCACAATACGTTAATAGATTACAGCACTGGTTGTCTTTCTTCACCCAAATAATTTTGCTTTAATAGCTTTCCACTCCTTTCCACCTCTCCAAACTTGATCAGAAAAGACCATTCCACAGAAGAGTTTACTATCATGTCATTTGTTGGCTGTTTTCAGCAAGATCTTATGCCTGTAACAACTAATTTGTCATTATTTTAATCTCGTGCAGTTTCTCAGGAAATAAAATTATAATTCCACAGCAAAATCTTTATTAACTCAAAGATTGCCCAGTAGTACCTTGTGCCTTTCCAGAACAATGAGTTCAGCATGACTGTCCCCTTGAAAAGACAAGATATAAGGTGCTTCAACAGCTGAGCAAGAGGAAGTACCGAGTTACAGTTCCCATTTTACTCTGTGCTATCTGGCCCACTTGACTGACTCATGCTCCCTACTTTCCCTATCCAAAGCAGACACCTGCATCTTTGAATTCATTCTTCAAACTCAGGACGTTTCTAGCTAGGTGCATCATACACCTTAATGTCTGGAACCCCCATTAATCTTTCTTCCAGAAAGCAGATCTGTAGAGGCAAAGGTCCGGTGGAAAAATACTACACTGTCATGTACTTAAAGACTGCACCATTCTATATATGGACAAGGTAATTAACACTGCTCAGGACACCTAAATCCTTTGTAACTAACATTTTAACACATTTTTCCAGGATGCATTTAATTGAATGAACCATATTATGGTAGAATGACAACTATGTCATCACTAAGGCTGAGGTACCATTTGTCTTTAGAGGTCAATTTCCCTAGGTAGCCTACCATCTGCATCCTTACTTGGCTCAGCTGTAAGTTGGTGTGCCTCAGGGAAAAGAAAGATGCAGTGAATTTTATAGTCTGGGGTTATATTCCACTTTATTTCTCCTAAAGGGAAAAAACAAAGCTAGCACTTCTTAAGATAACCAAAAACTATCCACTGTTCACCTTTGGGACTCCGGCAGCATCAAACAATCTGCTCCTTGAGCAGCTAGTGTCTAGCATCCCTGTTAGAGAAGAAAAACATAGCACAGAACAAAAGGTTGAGGTCCACAGCTGCTTGTCTAAGTAACCATGTGTCAGATGCATTACACTACAGCAGCAGATGGATTAACCTAGAGAATTTCTATCTGGTCAGGATTCCCATGAGCTGTGTCCCAAAAGGTGACAAGGCATACACCAGAACACCTTTGGCAACAATATGAAAAGCAGGATGCTGCTTCACATGCTTCTTCTAAAATAGATTCCAGGAGAACAGGATCTCAGTACAGAAGGTAAATAACACAGCATTCAAACTACTTTTCAAACTAAAATAAATTATATACAGGAATGCTTTCTCAGAGACAAGGTACAAAGATGGGACTTGATGGGATACAACCGTGATTACTGAGGGAGCTGGCTGATGGCATTGTGAGGCCACTTGCAATAATCTTTGAAAGGTTGTGGTGATTGGGGGAGGTTCCTGAGGACTGAAAGAAAGCAAATGTCACTCCTATCTTCAAGAAGGACAAAGAGGAGGATCCAGGGAACTACAGGCCAGTCAATCTCACCTCAGTCCCTGGGAAGGTGATAGCGCAGATCCTCCTAGAAACCATTTCCAAAAGAAGGTGACTGGGATTAGTCAGCATGGATTTATGGAGGGCAAATCATGCCTGACCAACCTGATAGCTATCTACAATGAAAGGACTGGCTTAGTGAATGAGGGGAGAGCAGTAGGTGTTGTTTATGCTGACTTTGGCCAGGCTTTCAAAGCTATTTCAATGCTGTCTCCTGTAACATCCTCATTAGATGAAGTGATAAACTACTGATTAAATAAGTGGCCAGTGAGGTGGATGGAAAAGTGGCTGAATTGCCAGGCTCAGAGGGCCGTGGTCAGCAGCATGAATTCCAGCTGGAGGCCAGTCAGTAGTGGTGTCCCCCAGGGGTCATTAAGGATCTAGATGATGCAACCGAGGGCACCCCCAGCAAGTTTGCTGATGATCCAAAACTGGCAGGAGTGGCTGATACACCGGATGCTTGCACTGCTATTCAGAGGGACCTTGACAGGCTGGAGACTTGGGCCAACATCAGCCTCATGAAGTTCAATAAAGGGAAATGCAAAGTCCAGCACCTAGGGAGGAATAACCCCTTGCACCAGTACAGCCTGGGGGCTGTCCTGCTGGAAGGCAGCTCTGCAGAGAAGGACCTGGGAGTCCTGGTCGACAACAAATTGACCACGAGCCAGCAGTGTGCCCTTGTGGCAAAGGCGGCCAGCAAGATCATGGGCTGCCTTAGGCAGAGCATTGCCAGCAGGTCGAGGGAGGTGATTCCCCCCCCCTCTCCTCAGCCCTGGTGAGGCCACATCTGGAGTGCTGTGTCCAGTTCTGGGTTTCCCAGTACAAGAGACACATGGAGCTCCTGGAGCGAGTCTAGCAAAGGGCTCCTAAGATGAAGAAGTGACTGGAGCATCTCTCATATGAGGAAAGGCTAAGAGAGGTGGTATTGTTCCGGCTGGAGAAGAGAAGGATCAGAGCAATCTTATCAGTGAGTGTACATATCTGATGAGAGGTAGAAAAGAAGACACAGCCAGTCATTTCTCAGTGGTGCCCAGTGACAGGACAAGAGGTAATGGGTACAAACAAAAGCACAACAATTTCTGTTTAAACATAAGAAAAAGCTTTTTTACTTTGAGGGTGATCCAACACCTGGATCAGAACAGGTTGCCCAGAGAGGCTGTGGAGTCTCCATCTCTGGAGATATTCCAACCTGACTGGACTTGATCCTGCACAGCCTGCTCTGGCTTTCCCTACTTTGGGCAGGGAAGTTGGACTAGATGATCTCCAGGGGTCCTTCCCACCCTCAACTATTCTGTGATCCTGGGATTCTTGGAAATCACAGCTTAGTACTACTGTGACAAGATCTCTGATAGGTCATGGGGAGAAAGCTAAATAAGAACAGGAAATACTGGAGAAGCTCCTGTTGTCTGTGTATCTGCCTCAGTTGTGCTTGATCAGACTTTTATAAGCCTTCCTCACTCCCTTGTCTTGATTTCCATTCCCTGTTTCCTTCTCCTTCAAGGCTGTTACTGGTCAAGGATGCAGACTAGCTCTCAAGAGAGGGAGAAAGAAAGATGCTTGAAAGACGGATCCTTTGCTCTCAGTTACTCTACTCAGCTCTATGGCATCTCTAGCCGCAGAAAGAGAATTGCAAGGAAGACAATCTGAATTCCACAGTCCTGCAGTATAGCACACACAAAAGAGCCATGGTGACTGGCCTGAGTAAAATACACTGCCCACATGTCCATGAGTGGCCAGATTCTTCTCACCAACAGCTGGCCGCCAAAGTTGCCCAGAAAAGCAAACCTGTTGCATTTTAGTCTTCTAGCACACTGCTGCCACATCCAAAGTTCACCAACTTACCTTACCCTGAGCTGCAAGTGGAAGGCAAATCGTCCTGCCAGTAAGATTACACAGGCTTCCTGGCCAAACTGCACTTCTGGAGCTCAGCTGCAGCAGCCCTACAAGAGGTCTGCAAGCCCTGCTCAGTGATACTCTTGGGGGACACCAATCTATGAGCCATACCTGCCATGTGAGTGATAACTGTAGTGCCCATATACAGCTGCCTTATTCACATCTACAGGTAGAGGGCCAAAATTTTGTGCAGGGATCCTGACTCCCCCTGTGGCCTTGAAATCCACAGGCTGAAGAACAGTAAGTCTTCATTGGCAGTTACTTAATAACATGAACTTCTCTATCATGAATACACAGCTTTTTTGTTTGTTTGTTTTTATTATTGAAGGCTACTAATTTTTACTGAGTTATTCTGGATTCATTTTACTGAGTCCAGTTATCAGGACCTGCTCTCTCTTACCGCATAATTGCGGCTTCGTGTTACTGTTGCTCCCCCAAAAAGTGATGACAGGATTTGCTACAGAAGTATGTTTGATTTCATATATCTGGAGTCTAGTGAAATTCACTTTTGATTTAGACACAGATTTATCTGAGGTGTTTAACATTATTATTTAAGGTACATAATTGCAGCCTGACTGATCTATAATTCCTTGTTCTTGTTCTCTTACCTTTCTTCCTCCCCCTTTTTAAAGCTAGTATTTATCTTTGGTCCTCACTCATCCTCTGTAAACTCTCAAGAGAAATTACTAATAAATTCTGAGACTACTGAGGGAACTGGCTGAGACCCAGATGATCTGAAAATACCTCTCTAGTCTCTGTTCTTCCCTTTTTCATCACAGATAATAACTACATTGGTTATCTAATCATAGCTAACTGTTTTAATAAGACTGAAGCAAAACATAGGTTAATATTTTAGCTGGTTTAGTGTCATGTGTTAATAGCTGAATAGTGGGTCAACCATTCCCACAGTCTCCTTACAATAAATAGGGAACGAAGACAAAATTACCTGTAAGTACATTAGTTTTATCTCATCGTGTGCCGTGCCCTTTCTGATTTTGATCATGCTGTTCTTTTATACTCACCATTATAAGTTGACCTAGTTTCCAAATTCTGTACTATACTTGCCTTTTTCAGTTTCAAGACATTGACCTTCCATTATATACTTTCTAACCTTTCCTTTATGTTGGGACAATTTGCACTTGTGGCCTTAGTAATGTTACTTAGGAAACCATCAACTCTCCTAGATACCCTTTTGCCTTAAGGTATGAGATCTAGGGAAGGTGAGAAGAAAGAAATAAAATGCTTCATGAACTTAAAACTTCTCAGCCAGGCATCTAAATTAATCTAAATTAATCTAAATTAACTGAATGAACTCAGGAGAAGGGCTAGACCGGTTTTATATGCAGCTAAGTAAAGAGCTGCTGAATACACAAGTGCAGTCAAAAAAACTTTTATGACATCAGAATGCATAAAAAATAGAATGATGAATAATTCAATGATGCCTTTTTATTAATCAGTCATAGAGCCTCATCTCGAGTCATACGGCCCTACTTCCCTCATCTTTTAAAGAATATTGCAGAACTAGAGGCAGATTCTTCAGAACACAAATTAGCAAAGACGAGAAAGCTTCTTCGCTTTAGAAATTATTTATGACTGCTGTCCACAAAAATGAAACAGATAAGAGGGAACATAGTAAATGCACACAGTATGAATAGTTTAGAAAAGACCAACTGGAATTTTATGATTTCCTTATCTCATATTTAAAGAAAAGAGACATTTAATTAAAAAAAAAAGAAATGCAGATTTCATAAGTAGGATATGTTTTTCTCACAGAGCTGGTACTTAAGCTGTGGAACTCTGTCACAAGAGGCTTTTGAGAACAATTTAACAAGATGATGAAATGGGTTTGGTTTTGCTTGTCAAAATATGTCTGATAATCACAACTAATTACATATGCTGGAAGGAATATTGATCCTATTGTTTCTTTACTAATGTCAATGCAAAGTGATAGATATTGAAATGAGACAAAAATATTAAAAGCAGATTATGTCAGATTATGCATTTCTTGCATCTTGCACTGAATCATACTGCATTTTGCAGAGATAGGATACTGGACTAGGTGATTGTTTAATCTCATCCAGTAGGATAAATCATGTTCCTATCATTTTATTTGATTAAAAAGAGATACTGATTTTCTATTTGAACAAATACTCAAACATTTGAACAATACTCAAAGACCACAGACTCATACAACACAATTTACATATTCTTCCTGCAAAAAAGAAGGCATCTAGATAGTAAAATTATTGTTTATAAAAATTTATTATAATCTTTGTTACATTTGAACAATCCACTGAAAGTAAAATAAACTGCGTCTAAAGCAAAACTGTAACAATGCAAACTTCAAAAGTTATTGCAACGATCAAATCTGATATATGGCATTTATAAACCTATTCAGGTTAATCAGGTTAAGCTACACTACAGAACAGAAACAAAAAAATTCTAAATATCAAATGCCAGGCTACAACAATAAATAAATTCATATCAAAGGAAAAAATACTCATATTTATCTAAAAAGCCAGTTTTAGCAACCTCTGTCATTGTTTCAGTTTTTTCTTCATCATTTTTCATAGTTATTTTAAAGGAAACCCCTCCTAATATGGGCTGTAAGTTACTGTGTAAATTAATTGTAGGTTCCTGAAAAATTCAAGAAGTGCTCTTAGCCTTGAAAATACTTAAAAGCAAACAAAAGTCTATATATGTGAAGTCCTCCAGGATTTCAGTGTGACTTCTTGAGAACCCAGAATTAAACAGTGGAATAAGGTTTTGCAAAACTGAATGCTCAGTATTTTTCATAAATGAAACATTCACGGGAGGTTGTTTTTTTTTTTCCTGGTGTTAATTTTATAATATTCTTGGCTCCAAGAAAGTGTGTTTGGGCTCATGTTTTTATAATTATCATGCTACTATTTATTTTATGGCCAATTACTATTTTGCTTAGATTGAGAAGGCAATACTTCAGCAAATGTGAAAAACAGGTTAATATTTAAATTGATTTTGGCTTAATCTTATTAAGCAGTACAGAACTACACAAGAGTTGAACATCATTCCAGATTTGGATTTTAAGTAAATTTTGGCTGTTCTTTTGCCCATATGCCAAAGCTATTGTGTCTCTCCCATGCCTACAGAGTTGCTGCATTTCTTCTTCTTAGTCTTTCATGGGATAGCTTTAGCATATTCTGACTGGCCACATTCTCCCTTCAGAGATGGAGCTGGGACTGCTTCCTTTTGAACATATCTCAGTAAAACTACTTAGTGACCTTAGTAAAAATGTGTTAACCACAGCTGATTTCCAGAATCATCTGAAGCAGTAAGAGGTAATGGTTACAATTACATATTAGATAAGAGTGTCCAGCTGACAGTGAGAAGTTGTAAAAATTGGTAATATTCCAGGATCCACACTTGGGGAATTCTGCCACGAGCAATAGTTCTCCAGATTTTGAAACAAATATTGCTTCTGGAAAGAGGCAGAAGGGACTGAACTACTGCTGAGGACATGAAGAGACACCAGCAGTGAAGTCCAACAGTACTGAATATAGACTGGGCGACTGGAGGTAAGGAGACTGAAATGCTTTTGTGAAGGGAAGCTTTGGCTGTGCAGGTTGAGTTGGGTGCTGGCACTGAATCACACCTTAAACATAGCTATTGCAGGCTGAAAGCACAGCTTGATCCTGCTGCAGCTACTGCTAAGGAAAGGGGAACTGTAGAGCAAATGACCTATTGTGCTTTAGTTGGTGCCTATTACCTCTTGTCCTGTCACTGAGCACCACTGAGAAATGTCAGCTCTGTCTTCTTTTCTGTCTCCCCTCAGCCTTCTCTTCTCCAGGCTGAACAGTCCCAGCTCTCTCAGCCTTTCCTCATATGAGAGATGCTCCAGTCACTTCTTCATCTTAGGAGCCCTTTGCTAAACTCGCTCCAGGAGCTCCATGTCTCTCTCTTGTACTGGGCAGACCAGAACTGGACACAGCACTCCAGATGTGGCCTCACCAGGGCTGAGGAGAGGCGGGGGGAATCACCTCCCTCGACCTGCTGGCAATGCTCTGCCTAAGGCAGCCCATGATCTTGCTGGCCGCCTTTGCCACAAGGGCACACTGCTGGCTCGTGGTCAATTTGTTGTCGACCAGGACTCCCAGGTCCTTCTCTGCAGAGCTGCCTTCCAGCAGGACAGCCCCCAGGCTGTACTGGTGCAAGGGGTTATTCCTCCCCAGGTGCTGGACTTTGCATTTCCCTTTATTGAACTTCATGAGGCTGATGTTGGCCCAAGTCTCCAGCCTGTCAAGGTCCCTCTGAATAGCAGTGCAAGCATCCGGTGTATCAGCCACTCCTGCCAGTTTTGGATCATCAGCAAACTTGCTGGGGGTGCCCTCAGTTGCATCATCCAAGTCCTTAGTGAAGATGCTAAACTGTACTGGAATCAGTATAGACCCCTGGGGGACACCACTACTGACTGGCCTCCAGCTGGAATTCATGCTGCTGACCACGGCCCTCTGAGCCTGGCAGTTCAGCCACTTTTCCATCCACCTCACTGGCCACTTATCTAGTCTGTAATTCATCACTTCATCTATGAGGATGGTGTGGCAGCATTGAAAGCCTGGCCAAAGTCAGCATAAACAGCACCTACTGCTCTCCCCTCATTCAGCAAGCCAATCATCTCATCATAATTAAAGATGTTCTTTCTATTTGTACGAAACTGAAATACTTTCCACAAGGTTTTTCAGCAAATACGATTTTATATTTTTCTGTGCCATACCAATATCCAGTACATAAATGGCACAAGGTACCTCTGAACTGCACTAATTTTTTTTAAAGTCACATTTTTAAAATGATGCTGGTCATGCAGTAACTGAATTTTGTTTTGTCCACATTCTTATGCAATATGGCTCTCAAATAATTAAAACTATTGAAGACTGTTGTTTTAACAGTCAGCCATTTAGAACTCTCGTGACTATACTAAATGCTTTCTATGGTTTGTTCAAAAATACAGTGCTGGATCTGTCTTCCATAAGAAACCATCCAGTAAATGAGTTTTCTAATTTAAATACAGAATAACCCTGTACCTTCATTTTAAACCAATACTGTCACTCATGCTTATCAGATGAATGTTTATTGGTCATATGAGTTATTTACATTGTTGCTGGGAAACCACCTATGTTAGTTCGAAATAATTACTTAGTAAACTGCTCTAGAAGCCATGGTAATTAGGTGAACATTGGACTAATTTCATTATATTATGCTTACTACAGTAAATCATATGTAATATCTGTCCTTACACTCTAGTCTTAGAATATTTGTGCACTATCTCATTTTTGCTTTTAGGGCACAATCAGTGATTCTTAACCACAATATTATCAAATCTATGTGTAAGGCAAACAAAATAATACACCAAGGAAAAGACAGCCATATATATGTAGTGACAGACTTTAATGATTCAGAAAAGACATCTTGATGACACTGTAAATAGTTTTGTCTAAGCATCAGCTCATTGACCATCAATTAACAAATAGAACACCAGGAATTAAGAAAAAATGAAAACAAAACCAAAGACGTTAATATAGAAGATCATGTATCCCTGCCCGACATCTTGATCACTCTGTACAGTTCCCCATCTCCAAATAAATAGAGGAAAAAAAGTTTTGAACATGAAAAGGTATGAAAAAAGATGATGATCCGAGCTAGAGAAGACACTGAATGGAACAGAGTCCAAAAGAAGACATGTCCTTCCAATCTCCTTAAGACTTATGAAATATGAAAGCCATAGTGGCAGTGAATAGGATAATAATGGTTCATTATTTTCTGTAATGCAAAAACTAATGGACACCTGATGGAACTGTCTTACTGCAGTCTTAAACAAAGCACTCCTTTTAAAACAAACAAAAAGCCACAAGATAATTAGATTGTGCTATTCACTGCTAGCCAGAGGGAGGTATTCATTCTGTGCATGTCCTGTTCTTATGCTCTTCCTCTAATTTGCACTGCCATAGGCAGGAACTTGTGCAAGACAGTATAGACAGTCTTATGATTTTTCTACTTGTAAGAAAGAGGTAAGAAAAGTCATAAGTAATTATAACAGTTCTCATCAGTATTACATTATTGTATTTTTATTATGAAGTCCTGTTTCATTTTAAGCTCCTAATTTCATATCTATTATATTAAGTTATATGACACTTCCATTTAGGTCCCTGCCTGCAAAAAGAAAGCTTTTCTTTTGACCACGGACAAGTAAGTTCTTTGTGATGCGAATGAGTTAGCTATTGACATGATTTTCACTAGTAATGTGTTTTCTTATAAAAGCATTAAGAAGTGTGTGGTTATCTAGTAATGGGGTTGTATATGTTCAGATTGGCCAATACTGATTGATTCCAGGCAATGCAGCATCTAAAATTCATATACAGCTGAGAGCAACAAAATGAACAAAACAGATGAGATACAAAAATAATTGCAGAATACAAAATATAGACAGGACTGTATCAAGCACTAGTTAAAAACAAATTTGGGGCTTTGGAAACTAAATGAAATTTATGAGGAAATCAGTACTTTTACTTTCAAGATAGGGTATGAAGAGCCACAAACCAGACAGTTTAGAAGTAAGTAGACTCAGGAATAAAGAAAAAGCAACAGCTTGATGACAGCTACAGGAAATCAATTCAAGATCAATATGAAGCCTGGATCATTTGCCCTAAGACAAGCATTAGTCTCCTGATGAGCACTGAAGTCACAAGAGGGCAATAGACCGACAACAAGTACAAGAGACAGGATATAACTGCTTGGTGGAGACATTACTCAGTGGAGAAAATTCAGAGACAGTTGTGACAATCAGAATAGAAAAACAGTAAGAATATTTTAGAAAGTTATCAATGTATAGAGAAAAGGATATGACTTATAAGGTAATCTAATAAAGAACAAAATTAGAAATCTTCTGGTTATAAAAAAATCCAATTATAAAATAATTAATAAAGTACTTTAGGGAGTTCCTTCATAGCAAAGCAGATAAACAAAAAATGGCCACTTTCAGAGCAGCTCAACCAGAAGAGTGAAATTTGCAAGTGTAAGTTCAAGTACAAGTGAAAATTTCAAAAGGCAATCGGGATTCCCAGGAGCAAAGCATGAAGTGTTCATAATGGTCATACTGTATTATTAAAAGTAAGAGGGAAAACTATATTGCAAATTCTTCATAAACTGATTCTATTGGTCTGCAGTTTTGAAAATATCAAAAGAAGCAGAGAAGGATAACATGCCTGATTTCAAAAAAAGAGGACTACATGAAAGAAAGATTTTGTAATGATTGCTAACTCATAGCCTATGAAATCCTATTTTTGTTATTGGACTATAATTCTACATTTGAAACAGAGGAGAAAAATAGAACTAGTCCAGATCTGAGGAAAAAATGATCTATTTTGAATTAAATGTATTCTATTCATTGAGTTCTTGGGGAAAAAAATAAAATTTATAAAAGCTGCAGGGGTATTTTGATTAAAAAAGGTCACAGTTATACATTATGAAGTTGTACAGAGATCAGTATTTGTTTTGTCTGTTTTCAATAGTTAATTAAAGTAGGGAACTATTTTTCTGCCTTTGTCTCTGAAGTATCTGAAGTAGCTACACAAAATATACCCATTTCATTTTCAGATTTGCAGAACTGGGAGAAAATAATGACCTGCACCAGATCTTTTTATAAGACTAATGATCGTTGTTCCTGTAAAAAAAAGGACAATATGGCATAACAAAATGTTTAAAAAATTTATAAGAAAAATAGGACTTCAAACCAAACCTGCCTGACTAAGGACAGGTCTGCAGAAGAGATTTAGTAAGGAAAACCGGAAAACCTTTCAGATCTAAATGCTCTACATCATTTCTCTGGTATGAATCAAAAGTAGCAGACTTTTTGTTAAACTTAGATTGCAAAAATTGTCCTGAGTTTAAATTATGTTAACCAGATAGTTTGAGGGAAAAGGATAATTAGCAGCTGAGGTATTAGCAGAAGGTGATTTGTGGGGAAAACTGCTAGCACAATGGTAGTAGTGCTATGGATAAAAAAAATAAGTACATATTTCTAATCCAGGATGATGATGACATAGGACAAACATACCTACCAGCTAGTACAGGAAAACATATTTCCACGTTAAAAGTTGAAATGTCTGGGAATGCTGATGGCTAATAACAGCTTGTTAAAAAATGAAATTAAGACAGATATGCAAAGTGGGAAAGCCTGTTTTAATTTCCCAGAATATTGTTTTAGCAAATCCGTAATGAAGTTTCAGCTATACATGGGTATTTTAGCAGCTATTGGTTTTCATCTAGGAGAGAACCTGAAAACTTATTAACAAGGAAGTAACAAATCTGGAAAGCATTAGAAAATTATATTGAGATGAATTTGGGGGATAGCTGAAGGAAAGAGATGCACAGAAAGATCATCTATAGTTTGTGAACAGCTGACCATAGTGTGTGCAGTAAAATCACCAACAACTTCAGAGGGCAGAAGGAAACCAGATCGGATGCATGTCTTCTGGAAAGGTATACCTATGTAGAGTAAGAATATGTTGTGTATACCTTGTAAAGTAAGCCGTGTCAACCAGCAAGAAAATGGAAGGATAATATAGAAACATGCTCTTGCTGAAAGGGAACAGAGTAAGATGTAACAAGTCAGATACTCAGAGCAAGTACAAAGCCAGGAAGAAAGCAAGCAAATGAGCTTTGGTTCATAGCTTTAGCTTCTCCATATACAGTTGTTTATATAATAAAGCAATAAACCTTCTCATTTATCCACATGAGAATTTGGTAGCTGATTTCATAGATCAGACATGTAAGTACTTTATAAAATAATAAGCAGCATGAAGGAGAATAGAAAATGATTTATCCATTGGCTTGTCTTGGTTTAAATGAAATGGTCAGATGGCACGTTCAAAACAAATAACATATCCCTTGGAAAGGTGAGAGCTCAAGGGGGAAGACACTGTGTTGATTTATTTTATTGTATTATTAATCATCTTTGATAGAATTAAGAGATTTGGATTGTAAGTGGTATCACTGTTATAACTGAACTAATAATAAATGGTTGTTATATTTTGATTAGACTGTTACAGCATTAGACTAGCAACAAATTCCAATTCTTGGCTCCTCAAATAAGGTGTGTTGTTTTGGTTGCCTGTCACGAAATTTTGTGCTTAATACTAAGCAACCAGCACTGGCCACCGTTGGAGACAGGTTGCCAGGACAGCTGGACCTCTGATCTCACTTCAGAGGACATTTATGATAATTCATGAAAGCCTCTTTGCAGTAACAAGCTACACAGACTATTTCTCTCAACCCAGTTTAGAGTTCTCTCATTCCAGACAGGAGCAATCTGCATATCTTGCAATATTCCTGCTTTATAATTTGAGTTTCTGATGTGTTTCAGAAATCTTAGAGGATAGTCATTAAGACTGATCATATAAAATAGAAATCTTTTCACCAAACAGATCAAGGGATTCCATTCAAGTTCTCACCCGCCCTGTACTCTGATTCAAAGTTCCAGCTTCATTGCTTCAACACTAATTAAGTACAACGCTATGTATACGTCATTCCAAAAAGAGTTACAAAACCATTTCCTTTCACTCTTTTACTTTTGCCAGACAATTATCAACAAATTTCCTGTTGAATCAAAAACAAATCTTTATTCAGTGAGGCTGAATCCATCCAGAAGCTGAAAAAGATCTGACTGCAAAGCTGACCAGGTGTCTTCTTGCCATCTAAGAAGGGCCCATGTTGCCCAATGAAAGTTTAGATCAAATATACCTTTCATCCTCCTCCCCTCTGATTTCTATATTGAAATGACATAAGCACAGCTGCAATATACCATGAAGAACAGTTTTGCTTCTCTAAAAAGACACATCCATAACAATGATGAAAAAACACAGGAAATATTAGTCTTAGCATTATACCAGCAACATTTAAATGGAAGAATGGAAGAGCAAATAGAAAAGGAAACCAATGAAAAAAATTTTGTTGAAGGCAAAACAATATATATTACATAATTAACACTAGAAAACCTAACAAGGACCTTAACTTTTAAATTAGCATTGTTGGTCAGTTCCTGAGGCTGTCTCAATACCAATAGCTCTCGCTGAAAAAAGTCTCACTGAAAAAAGTCTCGCAGTCCTCAAAGGGACAGAGCATGAACACCTCGATATAAGCGGTTTCTGTAGAAGATGTTCAGCGTTCCTGGGGATGCGATTTATGGAACATATCAGATCGAGAGAAAAATGGCTCTAATTTGGCTTTGTGTTTTTTCTCAGCCATATGTATTTCTAGCAGGTAAAAAGTCTTCTATATGAAGAACTTAAATGGGTTAAGTAACTTCTATATTTTAATTTAGAAAATTAATATACAAAATTAACAAACCTTTGAAATGTTCCATGGCTAACAACTTTACTCATTTGAACTCCTACAAAATACTGGAATATTTTACATGGGCAGATGATGCATAAAGATATTCTGGTGACTATTGGAGAATAAGCTCTTAGTGATCATAGCCATTTGGTACCAATCAAAAAAGCTGGAATTTCAAAAGGCAAGGGCATAGTTTATGAGTTTTCCAGCAGGTGGGATTCTGATTCAAAAAAGGAGCATAGAAAAAGAACATTTCATTTGTGGGATACCAATGCTATGTTATTCAGAGGTAACTGAATCCATTCCTCTGTTGTTTATGTCAAAATTCTTTATAGAGTTTAACAGAGACTTACAGGGAATTTCTGGGGGAAAGTGTGTCATCACCATTTTGCAGATGGAAAAAAAAGAAGAAAGAGAATGAGCGATATACTCACTGTTGAAGGGATAATCAGTGTCAGACCCTTGATACAACTTGGACACTCTCAGCCCTTCCTCTGAGATAAAGACATGTTTGGAGAAAAGTATCTGTAACTTTAAAAATGTCATTCATTTGAAAAATAGGTAACCATGACATAGCAAAGAGGATTTGAACTAACCTCCCCCCGGCTAGCATACTGGTAACATTAATAATACTTTGTCATTTAGATAGCACTGACACAGTAAATGCAGTAAATGCCTATTAGCTTGAGGAGCTCCTAAGTGGAACTTGGGATCTCTGTAAATGCTGAGGAATTTGTTCTGATTAACATTGCGTGTTGTCTGGTGTTGCAGACTAAGGTAAAGAATTAGCAGCAGAGAAGTGGTAAGAGTGGGTAAATGTATACTTAGTATATGACATGGTGCTAGTGGTAAAAACAAAGGATTTTCTATAATGTGAACAGTGGGCCTTCTTATTGCCTGAGGAAATCAGGCATGGGAAGCAAGAAACTGCAACAAGGACAACTGAGGTTGAAGGTCCTCAGACCCTTTAAATGTTGTCACTGAGTTCTGGCTTTGCATGAACCTGAATGAAAAATAAAGCAGTCTTCAGTCTGGGAAGAAAATTTCCTATTTCAGTTTTCCAGGATATAGAAGAATTGAAACCAGAGGATTTAGCTCAGAATTAATATTTATCGTGATTCAAATCCATTTTGAGTAAGTATATTCTCCTTGATAATATGGTCATTCCTAATATAAAATATTCACTATCATTTTTGCTGGAGGTAGCCTTTTCGTATTCTCTTATATATAAATAATCTCTTTACTTTGCTTTACTACTGAAAATATTGTTTCACTTTGCTTAAACAGGAGATGTGATTATCATAACATCATTACTGTTATAAGTAAGACAATGGCATTAATGCAATCAGAAAGATGAAAAATCAAGTGCTGAAAATTCCAGTGCAAATGCTGAAAGCTTTAACCATGCCTCTGGTATTTATATTTAAAATATAATTTGGCTTTATATCCCTAAGAGACAGTAAAAGATTATAAAACAACCTGGAACATCTAATTCAGCATAACAAACCAATATATTGGGCATATATTCTTTGAAAATGTGTTGGCTTTGAGGATTTGTGCGGTCTACAAAGCACGCCATGTTTAAGAAAAGTTGGAGATAAGCATTATAGAAAAGTAATAGTTAAAAAGTAAAATTTCAAAAGAGAAATTTTTAATAGGAGAATTTTTTATGTTTCAAGCTTTTATTCTGTCCAAAATAAATAAGAAAGATTTATTATGTGAATGGGTTGCTACTTGGAATGAAGAAAAATGAAGAGGTAGGCTGATGCCACATAATTAAATAAAAAAGCATGCAGCAAAGCTGTGCAGAGATGAGTATCAGGGAAAAAGGAAAAAACTGCTAACAAAATATACGGCAGTGTGAATTATAGATAGGGTGTCATACAATCAACTGAACTATGAATGAGTAAAACATGCAACTTAATTTACTGATTCTGCCAGTAGGTCAATGATGAAGAGCATCATTCACTTTTGCAACAAAAGCACATTCACAATTGTCCAGAGAGCTGCATACTTCATCAGTCATAGATGGATGGATAATGCAAAGGTTCTGTCTCCCTGATGCCTTGATGTGGCTACTACTTATAGGAAAAGGCAATAAGTTTGAGCATTCCTGGGGATCAGCACAGCTAACCTCAGGAAAAGCATTAACATTTCCCAGAAGAGGAACTGTGATGTTTGTGGCTAACAGCTTCAGCTGTGACCCAAGATGAAGTGGTGCAATTCTGGATTTGCTATAAATTTCTGAAACAGAATGATTTCAGAGAAGTAATTTCTTCCCTGCTTCCCAAAACTGTCATGAAGAGATATATATATATTAACATAATATTGGAGTATTTGTCATGTACTGATGGCCATATTACTAAGAACAGTGTAGAAAGCAATGGCTTTATAATGTTTAAACAATCTCAAGAAAAACCATGCAAAAATATATACACCTTTACAGTCTGGAAGACATACAAAACAAGCAAAGCCACATGACTCCAGATCACCAGCAGAGCTAGATGCAAGCATAAGAAGAACAAAGAAGAACAGATATTTGGCAATGGCAGCAGATGGCTGGATACAGCAAAAAGCCACACATCATCTTTCTTATTTGTCTGAGGCCAACAAGAGTGGGACTGCTCCCAAAGGGAAGACAAGCCAGGAGGTAAGGTTGGCCATAACACGCAGGCCAAGCTTAAATGGAGCCCCTAGTCAGAGGGTGTGGGTGGAGGGTTCATGTGAGGCTCCTCAGGGCCATTAAGGTCAATTAGTGCCCTCAGGGCCCTGACACTATTTTACTATACAAGGCCACAGACTGTGTGATGGTCCAACTAACACCCCTGCTATTCAGTGGGAGTGCAAAGGAGCAGTTGCCTCTTTCATCTATGCTGTCTTCCTGATGGTTATAGAAATAGGGAATGAGTTCTCCAGAGCTTCCTTTTTGTCTTTCCATCCTGGTACTATTCATCACCTGTCCTTAGGAGACTGGTCCTGGCTTTTCATCCTTGAATAAGAGAATTTTTGCTTTTCCTATAATTTGGCTTCAATACTGTGCCTATCTTGCAGAACATCAGTCATGCTCTATTTCTGCAGCTGTTTCTATATTATGTGCACAATAATCCAAAAATCCTCAAAAATGCTGCTGTTTCTTTCTAGGATTTCTTTCCCTTCACGGGTTTAATAGCAGGCAAATAGGCTAAGCACAGGGCTTCTTCTATGCTTCTGCTTCCCTTGTTTTTTTTTTTTTTCTGGTTTTTTTTTTTCTGTGTTACCCATGTTAGAAACTTTATTTCTATATCCACAGAGGAAGTGACTAGGAAGTCTAATATTTATAGTGATTTTTATACTTTCTTTTTGCACAACTTTGAGCAATTTTTAGAAAATGCATTTTCTGCTTTAAAAAAGAAAAAAAAAGGCCAGATTAATAAAGATGTATAGAAAAACATTTATATGTAGGAACACAGTCAAAAAGATTAAGGCATGAAATGAGGTATGAGAAATGTAATAGTAACATCTGTAGTAAGAAATGATTTTATAAGGACCTTTGTTGTGAAATCGAAACTGGGGGCGTAGTGAACAATGAGAGAATGCTACATCTAGCCTCTGTACAGACCCCTGTTGGTTAGTTATAATTTTTTTTTAAGGTCAGCTGCAATCAAGTGTCTATCAAAGTTACTATCATTAAGAAAAATTTAAGAGTCCAGCATGTAATAGGGAGGGAATATCTGGATAAAACCAATGTTTGCAGATCAACTTCATGTGATTTAATTTCATCCTAGGCACTGGTGATGACATTTAACTTTGGTCCATGGCAAGGTAACAGACTCTGGACAAAGAAGATGGCTGAATAAGGATTTTGATACAATCTCAGATGATATTCTCATATGCAAACCAAGAAAGCAATCCACAGATTAAAATATTACAGAGTAAGTGCAGAATTGCTATAGATGAGAAATCCTGTACCAAGAGAGCAGTTATTGATGACTTGCTGTCAGAATGAATGGAATGAGCTAGTAAGATTCTGTGCAAGTCTGTCCTAAGTCTGGTTCTGCATCATATTTTCACGACTAGCCTGGGGATGAGATAAGAGAACAGGTTCATTAAGTGAGATTAAGCTGAAGGAGAACTCAAGTATATTTGAACTGAAAACAAAACTTAAGAAACCGGAGATATGATATAAAAAGCAGGATGGAGCTTGGAGCTGAGCTTTGAGAAGCATATGGTTTCAAATGTAGGCGGGTGTAATCCCCCTTCATATAGAAAACAGAAAACATGTAGTTTGATACAGCCTGCAAAAATGGATCTAAAGCCTGTTGCAGAACATGAATCATGATATGTTTCCTCAAAAAGGTACATGCCTACTGGAGTTTATAAACAGAAATATAGGCTGTAAATCCTAGTCAGTGGTTCTACTGCTCCACTCAGCACTGGTAGGGCAGCAGCTGGGACACTATGCTCAGGCCTTCTCTTCCATGTAGTCCTACTACTACTGCTGCAGTGGCACCACCATGAAATTTAAATAATCACAAGTTTCATACAAAATGATTGGTTTTCACACTTGAACTCTTCAGTGTAACTCCAAAATATACAATCAATTAGAAAAACTATTTTTTGAAAAGCTCATTTCTATACTGTTTTATTTTTCAGAGAGACTACTGCCTGTGACCACTGCCTTATGTAGCCTTTAAAAATAATTCACCAGGTAGTGCTGTTACACATAACCTTCTGAAGTGTTGCCATACCACCTGAGCACGTGGTAGTCTTGGGAAAATTTGTGGGAGCTATGCAAAGGTGTCTGTAGAGGCAGAATTACTTTTAACAATTAGCCTTTGGTATAACACAAAGGGTCCTGGAGAGAGCATTTGGCTAGCAGGCTGTTTGATGGACTCACTTCCAGACTGCATAAATAACATATATCTTTATTTTATATATATACCTGCTCTACTGACTGCTCCTTCCTACAAAGTCCTCAACATGGCTTGGTAGAGGGACAACACAGCATCAGAACACAAACCTGCTGTCTATAACTGGTGCATACATAGCTATGATATATGAACACATGGTCCATGAATATATTATGAAAAATATAATTAAGATGAATTCATTTAGGGCATATTGCATGGTAAAGCATAACAAAACAGGCCTTTTGTAGTATATGCATAGCAAAGTTAAGCTTTAGATTTACATCAATCAAACAAAATTTTGGAGACTATAATTCTGCATTCTAAATATATAAAATGATTACATTTTCTTCTAAACTTTCTCTTTTATAAAATGAGAAAGTTAAAATATATCAATAGAGTCAATATTTTTCATACGAAATTAAAAATAAAAAAATCATACAAAATTTCTTAAAAAATTGAGAAAAAAATAGAATAATAATCTAGGCTGGAAGGAACCCATGGAGGTCATCTAGTCCGAGCAGGTCCAACCAGATCAGGTTGCTCAGGGCCTCGTCTAGTTGAATTTTGAGTATCTTCAGTGATGGGAGATTCCATGTTGTTCTCTCTGGACAATATGTTTCAGTGCTAAACAACCTTCAAGTAAAAATGCTATCCTTAAATCTAACAGGAATTTTCTGTATTGCAAATTGCATCCATTGCCTCTTGTGTTTCCACTCTGCACCTCTGAGAAGAGTCCACTTCTATCTTCTTTATACCCTCTTATTAAGTATTTTAAAAAAGTGATAAGATAGCCCCTAGACCTTTTCTTAAGGCTGAAGAAAGCAGTTCTCTCAGCCATTCCTCGTATGCCATGTGCTCTAGTCTCTTAAGCCTCTTGGGGGCCCTCCACTAGACTCACACCAGAATAGCTATGTCCGTCCACAACAAGGCACAGCACTCCAGCTGTGGTCTAACCAGTGCTAAATAGGAGGAAAGAATGACATCCCTTGACTTGCTGGCTACACTCCTGCTAAGAACAACTGGTATATTATTGGCCTTTGCTGCAAGGTCACACTACTAACCCCTGTGGACATGGATTCCTGTTGTAAACCAGGATCCCCAGCTCCCTTTCACTCCAGCTGTGGTCTAACCAGTGCTAAATAGGAGGAAAGAATGACATCCCTGGACTTGCTGGCTACACTCCTGCTAAGAACAACTGGTATATTATTGGCCTTTGCTGCAAGGTCACACTACTAACCCCTGTGGACATGGATTCCTGTTGTAAACCAGGATCCCCAGCTCCCTTTCACTCCAGCTGTGGTCTAACCAGTGCTAAACAGGAGGAAAGAATGACATCCCTTGACTTGCTGGCTACACTCCTGCTAAGAACAACTGGTATATTATTGGCCTTTGCTGCAAGGTCACACTACTAACCCCTGTGGACATGGATTCCTGTTGTAAACCAGGATCCCCAGCTCCCTTTCTGCAAAGCAGCTTTCTAGCCAGTTGGTACGCATCCGCTATCTCTGTATGGATTTATTCCACATAAAAATGAGGAAAATATCCTAAAAGATCAACCAGCTCTCCTGGGTTCCTGAGCCCTTCAGGACAGGTCCCCATAGGATCTGGCCAAACAAAATAAGTTGAAAAGTCCAGGTGGCAATGGGTGGAGTGAGGGGGTCATTTGCTTGGTAAGAAAAGCGGGAGAAGGGCTCCTTCCGGTAGCCTGTGCCCTAGTGCTGGAGTAGAAGAGAGCTCCTTTGACCAAAGGGGAAGGCAACGAAGCTTTAATGTCGCAGGCCCCAAGCTCCTTCGCTGGGTCACTTTGCTGGTGCTCTCAGACTCTGCCTGTGCCCTGCAGTGTGGGAGTGTGGAAGCAGACCCTTGCCTGGATTTTGCAAGAGGCACGTGCAGTGCGGCAAGCTGCTGGCTTACCTCAGGGCTTTGCTTGCGAGAGAAATGCCAGCCCTTGGTGAGGCAGTGGCACCAAAATGGTTGAGGCCAGCAGAAGCCTTGTCCCATTTTCCTCTTTGGAAGCCTGCTTGTGCAAGAGTGTTGCGCTGGCCTTGCGCGTGCTGGTCAGTGTGTCTGTGTGGCCCGGTGGGATCCTGGGTGAGCCCCCCGGAGCAAGTCCTGGGAGAGGGAGAGTGGTGTCCCAGGGCCCGGGCCTCCTCCAGTGAAGGCCCAAAGGGCCCCGCAGGAGGCAGGCCCCTTGGGGGAGTGCCTCGAGGGAAGCCAAGGCCCAAGAGGGAGGCAAGAGCTGGCCTCAGGAGCCCCTGTGAGAGCCCTGGCCCTCTGCTTGCTCTAGGGGAAGCTGACACTGAGCAGGCCTGTGCAATGCTGTTGAGAGCAAGTGCCTGTTGGGGGCCCAGAAGGGAGGGGAAGGGCTGGAGAGATGGCCTTGGCGTGTTGGGGGGCCTGTGGGGGTGCCCTGGCTGCTGCCGTGGCCTGTCCTGTCTGCAGCGCATCCCTGTTGCCCAGGCACGTGTTGGCTGGCAACCCTCTATGAGGCGAGGGGCGGGGGTGCAGCGTGTCACAGGGGTGGTGGGGGGTGGGCGGTGGTGGGGCCGGGTGGTTGCCCCAGTGTCCTGGTGCCAAGCATGGGAGGAGGTGGCCGCAGAGAGCAGTGCTGTGCGTGGGCAGTGCTGGCAGCGTGGGGAGCACTCGGAGGGGAGGCCGTGCCTTGGCTGGCAGGGCCCAGGCTGCGCCGGGGGTGCGAGCCAGGGATGCTGGCAGTGTGCCGGGCTCTGTCCGCGCAGGCTGAGGCCTTGAGTCTCCTCAGCTCTTGTGCAGGCAGGGTGCTGCCTAAAGGACCGTCAGTGTTTCTGCTTGCTCGGAGATGCGACCCCAGCATGCTTTTCCCCTCCTTCCTTCCTGCTTGCTTGCTTTTGCTAGGGAGAGCTTTGGTGTGCAGCAGTGTTTGCCGCGGGAGGAGCAGGAGGCGGTGGGAGATGCTTGTTGCAGGCTCGGTGTGTGCTTGCTGGAAGCTCTTTGGGCGAGGGAAGGCCTTGTGGAGAGGGGCAGTGTTGAGCTGGGCAGCTGTGGAATTGGGAGATGCCTCTGGAGGGGCTGATGCCTTGCTGTGCACAAGGTGCTTAGGCAAGCCGTGGCTTGCAGCAGGAAAGCCAAGGCAGGAGTGGCCTGCAAGGGCTGTGCAGCCCAGGTCTCTCTGCCTGCCACTTGCGCTCTCTGTTGCTTGCTGTCCCGTGCCAGTGTCCGGTGACCCCATGCGTCTGCGGCAGCCACACAAGGCCAGAGCACGCCATGTGCAGGCGTGGCTGTGCTAGGGCTGGGGGAGGCTGGTGCTGGCAGTGGGGATGCTGCCAAGGCAGTGGTTTTCGCCTGCGTTTTGGGTGGCAGTGGGCAGCCCGCCTTTGCCCTAGAGGTGGTGCTCCAAGGCACTGGAGTCAAGGCAGTGGTGGTGAGCACAGGCAGCGTCCAAGCAGCCTCCTGGCTTTTGGGCAGGCCTTCTGGTGCCTGTGTGCTCGCAGCACTTGACCCTTGGCTTTTGCTACTGGAGCGCTTTTCGAGTTGCCCCTTGTTGTTTGGGGTGAAGCGTGCTACAGCTTTTGCATTGTGAGCTCTCTCTGTTTGTGACTCGTCCTCCGTGAGGCCCTCAGGGCATAGTCTCTGTGCAACTCTGCAAAGTCCAGGTGCCAAGGAGCGGAGCGATAGGGGTCATTGGCTTGGTAAGAAAAGCGGGAGAAGGGCTCCTTCCGGCGGCCTGCGCCCTTGTGCTGGAGTAGAGGAGAGCTCCTTTGACCAAACGGGAAAGCAACGAAGCTTTGATGTCGCAGGCCCCAAGCTCCTTCGGTGGGTCACTTTGCTGGTGCTCTCGGACTCTGCCTGTGCCCTGCAGTGTGGGAGTGTGGAGGCAGAGCCGTGACCGGGTTGATGGAGCAGCTCATCCTGGACGCCATTTCCAAGCATATAAAGAGTAATAAGGTGATCATGAGCAGTCAGCATGCATTCACAGAGGGGAAGTCATGCTCAACCAACTGGAGAGCCTTCTTGGATGGAACGACTGGCTGAGGAAATGAGGAGAGAGCAGTGGATGCGGTCTGCCTTGACTTCAGGAAGACTTTTGACACTGTCTCCCATAACACCCTCAGAGGCAAGCTGAGGAAGGGCGGGCTAGAGGAGCGGACAGTGAGGTGGATGGTGAACTGGCTGCATGGCCAAGCTCAGAGGGTTGTGATTGGTGGCTCAAAATCAAGCTGGAAGCCTGCAGCTAGCGGTGTCCCCCAGGCCTCAAGCCTGGGTCCAGTCCTGTTCAACTCATTCATCAATGACCTGGATGAAGGGGCAGAGTGTACCCTCAGCATGTTTGCTAATTCAAAACTGGCAGGAGTGGCTTATACAGCAGAGGACTGTGCTGCCATTCAGAGGGACGTCAACAGGCTGGAGAGGTGGGTAGAAGAACCTCATGGAGTTCAACAAAGGCAAATGCAGAGTCCGGCAGCTGGGGAGGAATAACCCCCTGCACCAGTACAGCCTAGGGGCTGACCTGCTGGAAAGCAGCTCTGCGGAGAAGGACCTGGGAGTCCTGGTGGACAACAAGTTGACCATGAGCCAGCAGTGTGCCCTTGTGGCAAAGGCAGCCAGGAGCGTCCTGGGTTGCCTTAGGCAGAGCGCTGCGAGCAGGTCGAGGGAGCTGATCCCCTCTCCTCAGCCCTGGTGAGGCCACATCCGGAGTGCTGAGTCCAGTTCTGGGCTGCCCTGTACAAGAGAGACAGGGAGCTCCTGGAGTGAGTCCAGCAAAGGGCTCCTAAGATCAAGAAGGGACTGGAGTATCTCTCATATGAGGAAAGGCTGAGAGAGCTGGGCCTGTTCAGGCTGGAGCGGAGAGGGCTCAGGGGGATCTTCTCAAGGCGTACAAATACCTGAAGGGAGGGTGTAGAGAGGATGGGGCCAGACTCTTGTCAGTGGTGCCAGTGACAGGACGAGAGGCCACGGGCACAAACTGAAACTGCCTGAGCATCAGGAAGAACTTCTTTACTGTGCAGGTGACTGAGCACTGGAACAGGTTGCCCAGAGAGATTGTGGAGTCTCCGTCCTTGGAGATACTTAAAAGCCGTCTGGACAGGGTCCTGGGCAATGTGCTCTAGGTGACCCTGCTTGATCAGGGGGCTTGGACTAGAGGATCTCCAGAGGTCCCTGCCAACCTCAACCCTTCAGTGATTCTAGGATTCTTTGTTGTTTTTTTCCTGGGGGAACTTAGTGCAGCCTTGCCTTCAATTTGAATGATGAAACTGTGACAGATATTGTCTCTGCTCGGTTATCATTTGTGGTGAGAACTAACGGGTTCTCAGGGAGCTAGCAGTCTAAGGCAGCAGCAGCAAACTTGCCTCTAGTTTTATTGTGAGTTCTTTTGTAACATTTAAAATACACAGAGCCATACCAAATTCTGTCACTGCCCACTCTTATTGTGCCATAGTACTGTGTAATAATGGCCTGAAGAAAAAAATGCATTGGAAAAGAGAGTTTTGTGTTCTCTGCTTATTACACGTGCCATTCATTCATTCATTCATTCTCACAGCCAGCAGTGGGAAAAATCCATCCCCTAGGCTCTTCACTGCAGATAGCTCCATGAAGGAGGTCACTCCTGAACACCCACACTCATTTACTTCATCCAGTCTAACTGCCCTGTGTACACTTCCTCAGCAGACAGGGTGAAGAAGGGAGGACCAGAGTCATGTCATTACTATAATCCCTTACCAGTGTGTGCCAGAGATGGGGAAATGCATCCTTTTTTGGCTGGCACATCTCAGGGCAGAGCAAAAATTGTAGATGTTGTGGGCAGAACTGAGTGGTACCTCTCCCATGGTAGAGTCTCTACTGGCTGGAGAATGCTTCGGATGCTGAGTGTAGCCTGAGGAGTCATCCTGACAGATGAGGAACCTCCTCTCCCCCAAGTTATAGGAGAAAACAGTATCTCATCCAAGAGCTGTAATCAGTGGTTTAGAGCAGTAAAAGCATGTCTGTATTTTGGAAAGACACACCGAGAGGAACAGGAAGGGGCCAAGTGTGTGGCTGAAGTGGGGGTGGCAGGCACCAATCTGCATCTACCCATGGTGTGGGCCAAGCATGGGACTGTGGCAGTGTTTTGCTATGGGACTAGAAGAATGAAACTGTGCCAGTACCTAAAGCAGGGAGAGATTTTACTGTGTACTTTTCTGTCTCTGTGTAGAAATGCTTCATCACTGATTTTAACCTCTTGCAGTGTGCACCTCGGAAGACAACTATTTTCCAAAGAACCCATCCTTAAGTGGGCTGACTGGCCGGATGGGCAGTATGGTCCTCTGTCCTAGAAAAAAGGCTTATCTGTATCTTGGTTGGATTTGCCAAGTAACTTGTAGAGTGCTAGTACGTAGAGACATGGCCATCTCTTGGCAATCATCTTGGTCATTTCTGAGGTGTCCAGAGACATTGACTGGCATGGTTTCTGCTCATTTTTCCTGCCTGTCTGCTCTTCAGTCCTGTCCTGGTGCCTGTTCTTGCCCTGTGTGTGGTTGTGTGTCTTTTTAGTGACAGTCTTGTTAACTCTACATAACTAACTCACCATTCAGCTGAACATATTTATCTTGTTTATTATTGAAGTTTATGCAGTGGTTGCTGACCTGCCTCTTCTAATGCCCGGTCTGGGATGAGGACAGTAATCAAAAGAGATATCGTTTTCCAGGCATAACAGTCTCAGTTGGGCCTTTAGTGACATAAGGATCTTTTCAGCAGTTTCAGATAAGGGCATTTGCTTGATGTCTGCACTGACTGCCATTACTGTTTGCTGGAGCTCATGGAACATGCCATCCTTGGGATTAAAGAGAGGGAATGCTTTTGGAAACTCTGTGCTGTGAGGAGAGAATTGCTGAATGGGGAATGCATGATGTGACGAATCCTGCATGACCTCCAACTACAGTATGGGTGCCTAAGCATTCAAATGAGATTGAAGGGACTTGTTTAACTTGGGATGAGGCCCTGGATGTTGGGGTAATTATCCGTCTTTCCCAAGGCAATTACTCTGCATCTAGCTGCAGGAATCCCTTTGCCCTTTGAAGAGCTTATTTTATAATAAGTTTATTTATATGGTAACAATCAAACTGAAAGAGCAAGAGGGCCATATTTTGGGAACTAGATGGATCACTATGCATGTGAGGACTTCTGCACAACATAATTCATACATTGTTATTAAAATTAACATTGTGCTTTAATCTGAATAGCTGAAATAGAAGAAGGAAGACTTTTTTAATGCCAGAATAAAGTGTATTTATTACGTTCTGTGCTTCCATGGTATCTATACTAGACTTTCATCTTCTATGTTCTGGATACCTTTTGAGAAGTAAGAATTCAGTGGTGGCTGCAAAACTAATAAGCAGGTAAATTGAAAGAGAGGAAAAAAACCCAGCATGCTTCCACTTAGAAAGATTTACTTTCATCTTATTTTAGATATTCAGAACTTCAAAGTACAAATATATGAGCAACAACAGCTCTGATACAAGAATTCTAGTTTCACCTCTAGCATTTAAAAGGATCTATTATTTTTTCTGCATTTGAACACACCTTCAGTCCCTAAAAATGGAAGAACAGTTTTGTTCAAAAGGACCCAAATACTCTCCTTGCCAGGCAAACCAACAATTACAGGGAGAATTGTAAGCAGTGGGAATGCCAGCTGGCAAAGTTGGGGCTACTTTAAAAATAGAAAAACAAGGCTCCAGTAATAGCTACTTTCTGATTTAAAATTTTCCTGTACTCCTATAGTTACATATAGTTGGTATATAACAGCTGTTTAATGTACCTTTCATGCTCAATCTACTTTCAGCCTCCCCCCCCCCTTTGAAATCTTTTGCTAAATGCTCTGATTTCAGTAAAAAGCTTCATTTTGAATATATTCAAGGGAGAAAATTCCAGGTGAGCTACATTGCTAGCTTACTATAGTTTTGACATTCTAATTCCAACCCTAGACCATGCTTTATGGTGACAATCAGATGGATGCTCCCTGATATGTAAAATGGTATTTCTCAAGAAAAGAAGCTTTCCAGTAGAAAATGCCAATTCATCAGTTCCAGAAGTGTTCATGAAAATGCTGCAAGTTTGACAAACTCATTAAATTGCAAGCGGATTTCCTTGGATCTCCTACACTGTGTGGTTTCCTAGGTGACTTCTAAGGAAATAGGGCTATGAGATTCTGTGAATTCAAGGAAGACATGCATATCAAGTTTTGATTTTGGCAATCCTGAAAGTGCAGGAGGCCTTCTTCTGGCCAGGATTCTAACATTCAGCATTCCCAAGTCTTCATGTGGCTAGATGCCTGGGAATCTCCAGTCAAGCGGAGGATACCTTGTAGGTTCCCTAAGACAGTGTCTGAAGCTTGGACACTCTACAGACTCCCAGGAGCTCCCTTCCTCAGTTCCAGGAAGCTGGGTAACTCAAGTGACATGTCTATGCTGACAAATAATTTAGCTTCACAGTTCCCTCCTGGGTTCTCTTCTCCTTTTTGTTCACATATAAATTTTAGTAGAGCCCCAGGATCTCTTTTGGAGTGAATCAATTTCTTCCCTCCAGAACAAAATCCAGCTAGGATTCTGGGACACCTCCCAGTTTGCAATATGGATGAGCCAGTTCGACTCTTGCTGTCATTTGCAATACTCCAGCCTTATCTCAGAAAGCTTTGTGCCCCAGTGTGACATACTGCAGGACACGTCTTCAGTTTCATGTTAGAGAAAAACATTTCTAGCAGGCTGCAGCACAGTCCTCACAATGTTACTAAACTCTGAACTGAAAAAAAAATGCACAAAATGATAATTATGTCACAAGGCCATGGGACATCAGGTAGGCTGAAAGAGATAGGAGCCACATAGGATGGATACATCCAGCCTGCTCTAGAAGACAAGAATAGTAGGCCGCACTTGGCCAGGGGCTATAATGTGCCTCTGAAACTGATACCTTTAGCACTATAGATGCAGCCAAAATGGATGTCTACGGCCTGAAGCTCTAGAATAATCCCATCACCTGAGTCACTCCAAACTATGCTTTTCATCATATCCATCATTTTGAAATGGCTGAGTGTCAGAGCGTCTGAGTTGTTTACCCAGGGAAACAGTTAGTGGTGACATCTTGAAAGTCCTGCAAGAACTCTGTCTTGGACTTGGATCAAACCACAAGCTAATGTTGTCTTAGAGCCATGGGTCCTATGAGCAAGAGAACATATGTGTTTTTACATGTGTATCTCTTTTAACAGAAATAACATTTCAAGCAAGCAGCTACTGAGGTGCTTAATGTTTAATGTTATTGCAGGAACTGTAATGTTATTCTAGAAGCTGGGTTGAGAAAATATTTCTCACTGAGAAAAATTAAGGTCTAAATTATTCCAAGTGAGTTTATTTTTTATGTGTCAAGAGGGTTCCATTATATAAGAGTTACTGCGGTTACTGTCACAGTTAAGTTAGGCACTGCTTCAGGGCTGGAGGAAGTAGGAGGCAAGGAGTTGTTACACAGAAGACTGTAAGATACATGTGCAATAAACATCTTTTAATTAACACTCCACCTTGACTATTAATATATAAGCTAGCATGTTGCTGCTGCTAATATACACTTTGCCCTGCATATCCTTCATATCAAAGACCACCTTATAGCATTCAAAAACATATGGCAATTTATCAGGTGAAGTTTAAAAGAGTTAGCCAGTAAATCATACCTGATAAAGTGTTCATTGGAGTGCCCATTTAAATGCCTTTTTGCATAATCACATTTCCTCTTTTTTTATTTCATTTCATCATACATAATTTCTCAGGTCATTGCCTGTCCAACCCATGGGTCCAGACCATGACAAATGGGCTTCATTATATGAATAATTATTTGTTATTAAGTAAAATTTTCCAGAGAATTTCAAAATTTGTTATGAGGATTCATCAGCCTGGCCACATAATAGTTCTGTGAGATACAGCAATAAAGGATCATGTTTATTTCGCTGGTGTGAGAACTATATTACATAAAAGCTAAAACCAAGATTAATGCTAAAGTTTTAATGGCAAAATCTAGATTAAAAAAAAAAAGTGATTTTATTTTTCAGAGGTACTAAATGCTCATAGTAAAATGCTTCCTGAACTCCACTGATACCTACTTTAATCAAAAAGAGATCTCATGGTAGAGTGAGATCAAGTACTAGACAAGTAATTTTGGTCATCCATCCTTAGTATATTTGGACAATTCCATTTCTGCAAGTTTTAGCAGAGTCCCTGAGAATACTAGGAGTAGTGCATAGAATTTTCATAAATAACGATGCTCCTAAATCCAGGCACAGACACCTAATTTAGCAGTCACAGCAAAAGCTGTTAGATGCTCAGCACTTCTGAAAATCAAGTCAGGTGAGAGTCTAATTCTTGCACGCATTACTGACTTTCTTGCTAGGATAGCTTTGCTGTTCTTGTACCTTCAGTCCTGTCCTGGTGCCTGTTCTTGCCCTGTGTGTGGTTGCGTTTCTTTTTAGTGACAGTCATATTAACTCTTGCCACTTGCAGTCTCTGTCAGTAGCTCCGCCCGTGCATCTGCAGCAGCTGGGCAAGGCCAAAGCTCGCCATGTGCTGGCATGGCCTGGCTAGGTAGGCATGAGGGAGGTCGGTGCTGGCAGTGGTGACACTGCCAAGGCACTGTGTTTCACCTGTGGTTTGGGTGGCAATGGGTAGCCCCCATTTTCTCTAGATGCATTGCTACGATTTCCTGAGGTTTTTTTTTCTAATGGGCAGCTTTTGTGCACTTTTTAACTGTTGATAGCAGATGATCACACAATATTGTCGCGGCCCGAAGGAGTCGTTCAGGACGACCTCCCTCCCCTTGGGGCCAAGTGACCAAGTTCGTGATGCCCTTGGACTGAATTAAGGTGAAACGACACCAGCCAACTGGTTTTAAGATTTATTAACACAAAGATAAGGCATGTGGTCAAATAGGATAATTCAATGGCGAATACTGCAACTAGCTAGACAAGTCCCGTGCCACACGTTTCAAACAGATCTTACCAACATTCAACAAAAGAGAGGGGAAAAGGGGGGGGGGAGAGAGAGAGAGAGAGAGAGAGAGAGAGAGAGAGAGATCACCACCCGTGGATCCAGCGGTGTCCCGTTGGTCCTCTTCCTTTGGGAGTCTCGGCGGGGGGGGGTGCTCCTGTCTGGTGGTAGGTGGGTCCTCTTCACCCTGGGTGCAAGTTCTGGCGATGCGTGTGCAGTAATTACAACTCGAGCAGGGTCCGACCCCAGGTTCCCACTGAAAAGCTCGGAGCCAAAATCAAGGCAAATTAAATAAATAAATTGTAATGGCACGCGTGCAGTGGTTACAGCTCGAGTTGGGTACCTCCGAAGAGGGACCCTGAACAAAGAGATCCCTGGGCAATTATAGCTTTTTCAAATTAAGTTTCCCACCCCCCCACGTGGTAGTTCAGACCAATAGCAATTTTTGAGTCTGGGGTCTCCTGCTCCTTATTGGATCTCATCGTTGTTCCTAGGCAGGCTGTTTCTTTTCTCCCTTATCTTTTCTGTTGCAGTTTCTGCTGACAGGTGTGTCTTCCTTCCTCGGGTCCCACCATCATCTCTCAAGGTCCTGACAAAGAGGTGGTAACTCCAGCAATTAGCACTGTTTCAGCAGTGCACAGGAATGCAAATTGCTGGTAACTCCCTTATCGTTCCCGCCTGCACCAGCTCTGGGGCCCTTTCTCACCGAACTAGGGAGTGCGGCCTAAGGCTTCAGCAAATTTAGCCACTCATGCCAAGCAAGTTTTATAGAAGTTGTGCTAAAAACGGATCCCAAAGTCTCTGCCCGATTGTGGTCTCGTTCAGTGAAGGCTCGGTGTGTCCTGGGTGGTCGCAGGGAGACCATCTCGGGGGTCGCAGCAGCCCAGTCCTGTTTCTGCCAGGGACAGATGGCTTGTTCAGGGTTATGGCCTGCCTGCACCCCATGCACCAAGAAATGTTTAAGGCAAAAAAATCATTCATCTGTCCGCCACAAATATGACCTTTCTCTTGTTTGAACTCTCATATATTTGTCTCTAACAAAATACATAAAGAATGTTTTGGGATATGCAACAAGCCATGTTTGTACTCACATGAAAGCAGGCTGGCAGTGCAGCCAGTCAAGTAGTGGAAGTTGTCAAAGAGGTTTCAAGAATTCAATAGGTTGACTGGGTTAAGGACCAACTTATCCAGGGAAAAGGGAGAAGAAGGTAAATGCATTCTTTTGCCTTCATCAATAAAAGATCCTAGATTTCAGGGGTGAAGTTAAGGGCCTGTTCGTATGGTGTGGCAGGCTGAATGAATACAGCCAACCAATGGTTTTATGCAGTTTGTAAGGTAGTTTAAATTTTTACATCATCCAAATCCCAGAAATCCTTACCCAAACACACCTGGTGTTTCTTGGCAGTCTCCTGTTATTCAAGACAGGGAGTGGGTTGTTTCTATGATAGTCAATGTCCTCAGAAGGACCTGGGTTTTTGTGCTTTTATAGAGGTTAATCCATGACCAGATAAGACAATCAAAGTTTATTTTTAGCAGTTGTTAAGCCAACCCAATGTCACATTTTCTTTGCTCAAGTTGACGTCTGACAGTTCACGCCTCCCCCTAAGAAAGTTCCACAAAAACTTTCACTGTTTTTGTAGATTATTCTTAACCAGAATGGATGAGGAATTTTCAATCTAGCCCTGAGATTAAACGTGATGGCTAATAGAAAGAGTAGCTATAAACTATTTACTGTATTTAAAATAAAAAGGCAAAGGCACATGCCATACCTTCAACTGAAAGCATTCTAAAAACATAGCTCTGCACACAGAGACTCTATGCTAATGATAGCTCATATCTGAAGCTGCTAGATGAAAGCATAACATCAAATAAATCTAATGGCAATTCTCATTTGGTTTAGAGCTGACTTTGGCATATGAGTTAGATCCGGCAAGAAACACGTGGGAATAATTATCCAGCTGAGCAATGGCAAAATATTTGCAAGCTCCCTGGCAGTTGAATCTTGCCCTAAAAAACACATTGCTCCTGATTTGTACAACTTAAATTACCACACTACTTGTGAAAGACAGTCATGTACCAAACTATGAGAACTGTGTTGTTCCTCCTCAACCTCTCTTGGTCCAAGCTATTACAGGAACTTTCAATATCGCTACACTGTGTCATCACACTGCTTGTTTTCCCTTTCAGGTAGGTACAATGCAGGTGTTGTCCGAAAAGCGGATTAGTTGCCCGGTGTGCAATAAGCCAATAATTACACACTCAGGAGAGACATTTGTTTATTTGTTTCAGAGTTGCGCAAGCCTGGGTGCTCGGTGGTTTCCCACAAATCGAGCACACCCCCCCAACTTTTCAAGTAGCATTTATACAAACAAATTGCCAGATTTGCGACTTTCCCTTGTACACTGATTGGTTAATGATTTCTTCACATTCCCTGGGTCCCACCCCTGCTTCTCAAGGTCCTGATCAATTAACACTGCCCCAGCTAGGTCAGTAGACGTTATCTCCCAAGGTCCTGAGGAAGAGGACATAATCCAGACCCCTTAATTAACACTGTTTCAACAGTGAGAGGAGGCTTTGCTTCCCAAGGTCCTGGCGCCCAAACAGGCCTTATTTCACAGCCTTGACATCCTCCCTTCCGGAGAGTGGGGCACAGGAATGCAGACTGCTTGTAACTCCCTTATCTTTCCAGCCTGCACCAGCTCTGGGGCCCTTTCTTACCGAACTAGGAGCACGGCCTAAGGCTTCAGCAAATTTAGCTACTCATGCTAAGCAAGTGTGCGGCTACTCATGCTAAGCAAATTGTATCTAAGATAGAAGTTATCCAAATCTACCTACTTCAGACATTCTTTCTGAGCTTCTCAGGGTTGTCTTGTAACACAGGTATGGTGCCTTCCTTGGGAGGGGAGAGTTTTAAACTGGTTTGTTCTGTTGATTGCCGTACCTCTTCAAAGTGCACTTTTTGAAAAAGCAAGAGTTTCCATGCTTTAAGCAGTGTTTCCTCTGAAGTTGGAAATTATCTGTCATCTCCTTAGTTTATGAATGCTGTCTATTGCTGAATGAATGAAATGATGAAAGCTAAATGTCGTTAATAAAGCAATATTGCTTTATTAATGTCTAAATAATAATGCTTTAAAAATAACAGTATGTCCCTTTCAGAAGTACACTACTTACTACTTTCAGAAATAAAGATATGAACAAATTAGTTATCAAACAAATATCATTCTCAGGCTATGCAATAAAAAAATAAAGCATTGTCAGCATCTGGTACTCTTGCATTACATGTGTACTTCTATTAATACCTATTATTAATATTCACAACATCACTATTTAAAAGACCCTTTTTTCATTTATGAGTTCATTGCCTTTTTCTGGTAAATACGTGCAACTTCTAGCTTTTAAACACTTCACCAATGTGGAAGTCCCCAAATCAACTGCCTAATGTGCTTAAGGAAAATTGAAAATGGAAAATTGCATTTTAATACTAAAAGCTTAAGGTCTCATATCTGCAGACGTGTATTAATATCCCTTTATTTATTCATATGAGCAACTCCACTGAATTTATCAGGATTATTCATGGCAATGATGTTAAGCATGCACCTGAGGATGAATAGGATGATCTCTTTAGGCCCCTTCCCGTTCTATTTTCCAAGATTTCTTTCAAATCTCTGACCCTTTAAATATCCTTAGTCAGCAGTTTGTCCATCTGGGAACATCTAAGGGAGACAAGCCTTACTGGCTGAGAAGCTGCAGTCTGAAAGTGGACTTTTATCATTATTTTAAAATGAAGAAGGGCCATCATGGGCATTTAATTAATTACTATGTTTATCTTCTCTTAGCAAAACTTTTAGTTAGCTGTGATTAACACTTCAGTATGAAAATCCATTCATTCAATTCATCCTTAATATATTCAAAATTAAAGATTTTTTTCCCTGTATTTCAATTGCAGCTGCCCTAGAAACAGTGAGAGCATATAAAGAACAAATAAATTTAACTAATACTGAGGTCTCACATATAGCCCAATATGCTGAGAACATGGAATGCAGGTGATAGTAAATCTCATCACAGTTAGACTTTGTTGAAAGTCTCAAAGAGTTTATCAATTCATTCATTACAAACAAAGTAAATTTTCTTTGTCTTCATTCATTTCTGTAGTTACTTCTAATGTTGAACTGACTAATATGTATTCCTGATGCACATTTTTTTCATTGTAACAGGGTAAAAGTGCACATGCACTTCACTTGTTGTGTTGAGGCTGAGGAATTTTAGTCTCAGTGGCCCTCTCTGGTCCTAATTGGCTAAAAGCTCTTCAGCCTGGCAAGACCAGGGTCATGGATTCTGAAAGCAAGAAGCTATCCACACAACAAGCCAAATAGTAGCGAACTAACGCATGTCACTATGGCTCAATCAACAACCCAGTGCTCTTGATACCAACATATTTAAGAATCCCTGGTTTCAGAGTTCAGGGCAGACCACAGGAAATATCAGGGGACACCTGGGGACTGAGTTTTGGGGCACCCAAAAGAAGATGGACTTGACAAAACTTGCTGACTCTGAGGATACCCTCAAAGTAGATCAACGTACATGTTAAGAATGGCAAGATAACCTCAAACTGTGACCTGACTTTCCTGACATGTGACCAGCTCCTGAAAAATCCTTTTATGATTGCAGTTTAATGCAAGATCTGCTAGAAGAAGCTAAGAGAACAGCTACAAACTCTTCAAAATGATCATATATTCCTTCTCCTCACAACACTGTTTCACTTATTTTATGATGGCTATCATGTCCTCCTTGAGCATTCTTTTCTTTAAGCTAAGAAATTCCATTTTTGTCAATTTTTTCAGCTCATATTTTCCATGCTTGATCTTCTTTTCATTTTTTTCTGCTCAGCTTCCATTAATTGCTTCATATCTTTCTTGAAAATGTATCTTTCCTAACAGGCGCCTTAACTTACTTTGAACTACATAGCAGAGTTGCTTAATATGTCTATTTATACATCCCAGAGTGATATTTGTCTCTTTTTACAGTATCATGACATTTTTGTGTCAGTCATCTCATCATCCACTGTATCCTCCCATAAAATTTTCTGCGTAACTGCTAGAAAGGCATTTCTGCTTATCCCATCCTATCTTTATGCAGTTTATTATTCCTGCCTGTTTAATATTTTTCACTAGCTTGTGCTGAATTTTGTCTTTTTTCATATATGTCTCAAAGTCATTTTGTATCCTTTTCCTTTCAAAAGCTCCACTGAAATCAAGGTAGGCCAAACCTGTTGCTTTTCATCTGTCCAAACTGGACAAAAGGTAGTGGACTTCCGCAAAGGAGATTCTGATTAGATATTCAGGCAAGATTTCAACTGCTAAGCACAGCAGAAGAGTGGGATAGAGTGGGTGTGAATTCTTCATTGCTAGAGGTCTTTTGGATCTGGATAGACAGGCATCTGTCAGGAGTGACATAAGTACTAGAGTATTTTAACCCTATAATGGAATAGATAAGGCCCTTTCCAATGATTCTCTGCACAGAGGAAACCAAGAATTCTCCCTAAGTCTCAGAATAATTCTACCACAAAGCAAATAAAAGATGTTTCAATTAAAGAACAAAAATGACATTTTAATTACATTTGTCTACATGGATCCTTCACAATTACTTTGTAAGGATTTCCCAGAAGTTCAAGGCATCAAGTCTTTGAACATGCATGTATGTCAGGAGCTAGTGTTTGAATTGTTTTGAAGCATTTTTGCACAAAGACAAGGCATCAGAAATGATCTTCCATTAAAGGTGAAATTTTCCAGAACAGATGGTAGCGGCTAATTTTAACTTGATATTTAAAATCATTTAATTGAGGTTCTAAAGTTTCCTTCAGCTTTCAGTGTGTGGAAATACACACAGAGGGACACGTGTATTCTCTTTCAAACTTCACCTTACAGTCTTATTTTTCACTTGAGCAGAAGGGACAGCAAGTTTCAAGACCTGTTGATTCAACTGTAAGCTTTAACAGTGATATTCTCTAGGGAACAAGAACAAAGTAAGCTTCATGCTTTACATGGTAACTATCATGCAGCATCTAAGATGGAGGTCAAATTCAATGAGGCAAGCTTCAGGAGGAAGGGGAAAGCAGTCATTCTTCTAGACTTGATAACTCAACAAGTGCTGGACTTTGTTATTATTCTGTGGTTTCTGCAAAATAGCCTCAGGCTTTCAAAAGCAATAATTTAGAATGTGTAAACTGAATGCAAGCAAAGCTTCCCCAGATGGTGTTCAGAAGTCAGCCTGCATTTCATAATCACTCATTTCTCCTGCAAGACTCCATCTTTCACGCCAGCAAAAGGGAGTCTTTTATAAGGATAGCTTTTGCAACAATATGAAATGTAAAATGCAAGCAAGAAAGTGTTGAAAAGTAACTGCATATAAAAAAAATTAACTATCTTTCCTAGGTTAGTCATGAAATAATCATGATAAAAGTTATAGTGAAATTATTGTGAATATCTGTCAGAAATAAACTGCATTCTTTGTTTCCTTATCCTGGGAACTCACACACACAGAGATTATTCCCAGTAAACTCTTGAGCAAAGAAGACATACCAATGACTGAATGAATATTGGATGCAAACTCATAAAATTTTGCATGCTAAGTTCAGAACTGAGGCTTTTCTCAAGCTACTAATATAAGTAAAGTAAAATAAAACACTAAAGTCTGAAATAGTTGGTACAGAATGGGACATTTTGCATCTTACAATTTCCATATAAGGATGGTCTTCTTTTACTAAAAATGATTGATGTTCAAACATATGATTGAGATCAGCCAGAAGAATTCTGTGTAACACTTCTGTAGAAGAGCCAGACTGCAAGACTGTAAAACTAGACTGGAAATTGATAAATATATGGAGGGAAGCAAGCTTCTAAAATGAATCTACCACTTTTGAAATTAGGTTCTCCTCAGGTTACTAAAGCTCTCAATGCAACTGCCTTAGCTGTATTTAAACTCTTAGGCCATTTTCCTAAAATCCATATAATTTTATTACATAGCATACATTGTGAATACATGTGCATTTCTATGAGCAATTTAGTATAAAACCCAAGAATACTTCTTCTGGTTCTGAAGCTAAACTATAAACAATTCCAGCTGCTGCTTTTTTCCCGCTTGAAGACAATATTTGTAAAGTATGCTCTAAAAGCCACTCTTCCTTATCAAACAGGGGAAGTGCTGCCGTGCATATGATCTGCAGTGGCAAGTCGCAGGGACAGCTGTTAAGCTGAACTGCACAAATGGTTTTAAGTGCTAACAACAATAACAATGACAAATGATGTTCCTCTTCCCATCCCCACCTGTCTTCTGCTTATGAAAAAGCTGCAGGATCAGACTGCCTCCCAGAGATGATCATCTACGCTCAGCTATTGTCTTGGATGGGAGAAGTTAATTTAAAAACAGTAAGATAAAGCTATCACAAAGAGATCTAACAGAAGAGCAATGGTGTACAATAAACGAGATATTAAACCAAGTCAAGAAGAGCTGAGTAAGCAAAATGACTTTGCAGCAGAAGAGTGCCTGCTGAATCAAAGAGTGCTGGGAGGTACAAGTAATGCAATAAGGCAGGCATAAGGAATACCTTGAATAATAAAAGTCTTAAATACCTTAATAAAAGTATCACACAGGAGCATGCATGTAAAAATATTAATTATCTTAAAATAATGGAGTGTCTATCTTCACAAGAGAACTTTAAGCCAGTAAAGGAAAGAATTTAAATTACAGCAAATAAATAGGTTAGGCTTGAAAAGCAACAGAGATTAGAACTAAGATTATACCATCGCTGAATTCTTTTGTAATTAATGCCCACTGTAAAAGTTTCACAGAGTAAAAGAATAATAATTAGAAAACTGGACTTAATTTGATCTAATTCATTTGACTAGAAAAATAAACTAAGACTACATGGTCATAACTCAACAATATCATTAAGGACAGATGACAACTAGGATTTATATTTCAGGGGAGTTTTGCCATTTGTAGATTCTTCTGTTTCAGAACAGATACGAAACAAACAGAAAAATGAAGTTAATTACTTACGATCATAAGTGTAGCTAGCTACAGGTGGACATCACAGAAGTATCTTGGTTAGATGTTTTTACCAACACTGTTTTTTAACCTGGAAATAGATACTGAATAAGCTTATGTGAGAGTGCAGTTGTATGTCTTGCTGCAGTTTCATCCTCCTTCCTTTGATTTCCTGTTCCTGCCCCTCAGCACTTGCATAAAATACAGAAGTCAGTTCCCCACCCCCCAAAAAATAGCATAAGATGGTTAAGCCAACTAGAAATCTAGTTTCATAAAGATTCAATCTGTCTGCATGATGTTATATCAGAACAGATGTTGGCTATAAAGAAGTAACCAGTTTTACCTATTAGGGAGAATCTCTACCTAGCAGAGAACACAGCAGACTGGAAATCCCTGATGTGTGAAAGGTAGAAAAGCCAACAGCTCATCAATGGCACACAAGTTAATATCAATGTCAGTTGATATTCCTTTTGTTTTTTGCTCCCTTTTCTTCACCTGTAGCTTGAGATGTTTCCAACTATGATGACAAAATCACAGTGCTCCGGAGGTTGTGAATAACTCTTTGGTTTGTTTTACTGTATGGATGAAATAATACTGAACAAACACAGCAAATAAATGACTGTAAATCATATGCGGAAGTTGTTTTAGTAGGTTTAGAAAAGGTTTAATTTAGGACAGAGAAGGACAAAGGTGTATTTGAACCATGAACGTATGCTTATTATTAGCTCCACATAACTGGGAATGAAGCAAGAATAGATGAGCTATACGGGCCCTGCAGTGAAAAGACTGCATAACATAGAGCCTATACTTTCCTCATCTTTAGAGAAACTATTGCTTTATGCAGATAGGAATAAATAAGAAAATGGACAAATACCTCTGTTTCATAAGTGATGTGCAGAGTTGTAGCAGGTGCATAAACTGAAGTCAAGGAAAAGCTGCAGGAAAGCTACAGATATTAAATACCAAAGTATTATACTGAGCCATTGTTAAAGAAAGAGCTTGTGAGAGGTTCATGTTACTGAGCATCAGAAACCAAACACCTTTACTCTTACTGGGCACAGTCTTATAACTGCATCACATGCTGTGGAGTAGTGCATCAGAGACTGCTAAAAAGAATCTCATACTGGGTCCAGATTTTTCCTCTCTTCATAGCTTTTTTGCACAATATCACTTTTTCATTTGTAGCTCTTTAAATACTGTCATAAAAGAGAGGAATATTTATACATATTAGAAATCATCAACTTCCAGTTCAGCCACCTTCTTAATATTAGTAAAAGATTGCATAGGTGTTCCTGTTAAGATTCAAAACAACTTTCTTTTCCCTTAAAGGCTTTTACAGGAGAGTTTGCCACTCATCAGCTGAAGCTACAAATCATGATTGTAGAAGGGCTCATAAAAAGGGATAGTCTGTCCCTCCTTACCCTCTCACTCTTGATGAATTTTAACTTCATAAAAAAGTAGTTCCCTATTCCAGTGCCTTCCTCCCCGCACACATTTTCCCCTCTGCAAGTATCTAAAAAAGCCACACATGAAAAAATACAGATGTTTGCTATGCAATATTATTTCCAACTCTGTTTGCCCAGTTACTCCTTGAAGAGTGTTGAGGTATGGGGGAGAAAGTAGTATTTGTCTTTCTGTGTAAGTTGCAGAAGTCTATTGCTTTAATTCATTATTTTCTTTCTTACTTAGAGGTTGTAGGAATATGGGAACACTGTCAAATAGAAATTAAGGAACTCTGCCAATGAATTTCACCACAAAGGGAAACAATATGATGGTAGAATACTTATTTTTACATATAATCTGTGATTTTCATGTTTCATAACTGTGAGTATTAAAAGGAATAGCATATATTTATATTCTGAAAAGATTTAGTTAGGCTTTCCTGGAACTTCTGCAAAGTCTACAAGAAACTGTCAAATTTTACTAATTTTTCTTTTGTGTTGTATATTTCCTGAGGGGGAGGGGGAAAAAAAACTTTATTCCTCTGTCGCATATACTAAAATAGCGGTCAAATGCAAGACAGCATCACTACTTCTGCAGATTTGCAGAACACCATGTAATATTTTGATCAGCATAGTAAAGCTTTCAAAAAGCTATTCTACACCTTTTCCTTTTTGCCTGTAAATGAACTTCATCAGCATGAAAATTAAGAGAATTATGTTTACTCCGAATGTGAATACTCAAGCATTCTGATGCAAGACCCTAAGGTTCCACGCATGGGGAATATGGACTAATTGTACCAGTTTCATTTACTCAGCATTTTGAGGATGCAGCTATTCAGCTGAGTTACCAAAGACCATAATTAAAACATTAAAGAATTTTCTTAAACTCTGCTGCTTCTAAATAAAGCATTTATGAGCACATGTATCACAGGATAAAGACTCTGCATATAGATAATACTGTCTAATTCTTAAAGGACCTTATTATGCAATTAGCAAACTGTTTGTAAGAAGCAGAAGAGGAGATGATATGAGCTGTGCCATTCTTTCTTTCCAAAAGCTTTTGTTCTTGTATTGCTTTCTATCTCATTTAGAACTAATTCGAAATGAACACAACTCAAGTGTCAAAAGGAAGAGTGAACACATTACCTTACCTACCAGACTACTCTGAAAAGACAAAAGTGAAATGTCCCATTCATGATGAATCTGAATAGAAAACCACATTATCTGGGACCTATGAGGAAGGAGGAGACTGAACTGAAGCTAACCTAGCATTTAACAGTGATGACTATTTTCATTCATTTACCTCTGCTGGTTTGGACAGAATCACAGCCTTCCCCAAGCTTTCCACAGATACATTCAAGTTGTGTTCAAGACTGAAGAAAGGGTCAATAACCAAATGGGTTTGGATGATCTCATACAGTTAAACAACTCAGACATCTACAGTTTTCACAAAGAACTTTGAGGACATATGCAGTCCATTTCTCAAACCAACATTTTACAGAAAAATGCTGAAGCCATGGGAAACCGTTGCTGCTGACATTGATTACAACAGACAGAGGTTATGTGGTATATGGGAAACTGTAAAACTGATCTATTAGGTCCATTAAAGCTGACAATTTCAAAGGAAAGTTGTGAAGCAAGGATGAAACAGGAATAGGAATAGGAAGTGGTATAAGCTTAAGAAAAAACAGTGTTCAACCTCCATCTTGAAAAAAACTTTCTAAACCTATAGGCTTCTACCAAGATTTTATAAAAGTGGAGGTCTTATACTATCTGTATGAACTTTCTAATGTGGCTTGGAAATAACTGAATAACAAAGAACAGGTCTATTCCTGTGGCTTTGACATTCAGACATGAGTTTTCTGGAAAGCTAGAGGACCACGGTGTGTGCAAGCAAGAATCTATCTCCACCCACTTCAGCACGTGCACATTAGACACACTGTGTGGTAGTCAGCTGAGAAGTTGCCTATCCCTAACACAACTTGTTCTGCCAATCTCCGGTTAACAGTACTAAGAAAATGCTTAACAGTACTAAGAAAATGCTTCCTGGCACACACAAATCAAAAAGCAGAGGCAGGTACCTGCACAGACATTTTCGATCATTCAATAGCTCAGACCCCTGAAAGAATACAGATACTTTAAAGCTCAATTCTTTTTAAATAATGCCTCCCATGAAATGTTCCCCCTCTCAAAAATCTGTTATTTTAAAATATCTAATTGATTACTCACTTGATGTTGCAAATTGAATGCATGAACAGAAATCACTTTGTTTTTAAACCCTATTAGGGAGCAGCTTTGCTGATGCATACCTTTAAATTCACAGGAAATTATACCAGATTAGGCATGTTGAACCTTATCTGGTGTAAACTACACTGGTCATTCTCTGGTAAATTAGATGTTATTTTGAAGTCTGATCCTTTTTATAGCTGTAGTAAGGTACTGTGATCACAACAAAGATCCTCAACTATTTTATTACTGGAAATACAAAATAGAGATGAAAGCTTTTACAAAGAATGCCCTTTGTGAGCAAAAACAAAACAAAACAGAACAAAGCAAAAAGACCGAATCCTCAAAACATTAGCAGACAGAATCCACCAGAACTAATGATGAGCTCAGCTGTTAATGTATTACCCACTCACCCACAGGAAAGGTATCAATTCACCTATGTAATTCCCTTTCTCAAAAACAAGCTGTAAAGGATCTTGTTTTTTTCTAATCTCCTTACCTCAAATCTCCTAGACTGCAAATGACAGAACTTCTGACATCATTTTCATGTAATAATATATAGTGTGGGTTATCAATAAAGGACAGTTATAAACCTGCAACTGCCTTTGCTGTTGGCAGCACAGTGGTGTACAGAAATTTTTTGCATATTGCTGCTCTGCCATATCAGTACATATATAAAAATGTTTAACCCCACATAATGTAAGAAAAGCCTGGAGCTATCTCACATTTCCAATTTAAGGTTATTTTCCATTACCATTGCCACAGGGAGAAAAAAAAAGAAAAAAGAGATGCTCTTTCAGTACCTAAAGCCATTGTTCACATCCACTTTTAGTAAAACTTTAAAGATAAGAAATGATACCATTTTCTTTTATTTATTGTCATTTAATGTGTGCACAAGTCTCTGACCAGAATTTGAAATCCTGAAGAAGGAATGGGATATATTAGTAATGGCTTATTAACAGCCCCTTTCAAGTGTTTTTTTTTTAATGTTCTTTTCCACCACCTCATTTTTCAAAATGATATCTCAGTAAAACTCTTTTGAAACTCAACCCACATCAAACATGCTCCATGAGTTGAAAGGAATAATACAAACCAGGACCTTCCTTACAGCTTAGTAATAATATTGGTTTTAACTATGCATCAGTGCCAGCATTATCCTGTTCATAGGCAGTAAAATAGTTCTTTGACTTTGATTTAAAGTCTTGTTGAGCATTACCATCATTTCTGACTTGATTTCACTATTAGTAGCAAAATGGCATCAATGTAGTAAGTTCTTTGAAATTTTGTATACACAAGATGTTTTTTCCCATTGGTTTATAACTCCCAAGAGGCTCCTTATTGCCTCTCTCCAAGCTCTGGCAGCTTGAGGACCCCTTTGCAGGCATAAAGGTACTCCCAGCTCAGGAGCAACCAGCCTCACCAGCAGGCTTCACCTCAGCCAGTTACCTTTTTTTAAAGGTATATGATGCACAGATCAAGTACTAGCAAATAAAAAAAATACTGTTGTCACAACCTAAAACTTACGTCTCCCATAGGAGACAGGTTTTCTTTTCAAAATGCGGAACAGAATCTGATAAAGTACCTAAAACATTGCTATTGACTGCCTTTTTCTGTTAAATGTTTCAAATGCTCAAACAACTGCTCTGAGAGATAGATCTAGCTTTTATTTTTCTTGATCTGCAACGTAATAAAACCTTTCCACATTTTATAGTGCCTTTTCTTATGTTTTATTGTCTTTCCAGTTCCGGTGTCCCTTTATTCAAGCAAAAATAGCCTGTGTTTCACATTAGTCTTTTCGGAGTCTGGTTCTCACTTCGAAACTGTCAGACATCAGTGGAAGATGCAGAAAAAAGATTGCAGTAAGTTGTCAATGTCTCCTTCTAACTCTTATTTTTTCCAGAGGACTTCTTGACTGAGCAATTTTGCCTCAGTGGCCACTTGCTGGAAACATTTAAAATAACTGCAGGCAGCTACATTTTGTACCTTATAATTTGACTCTGGTTTCTTCTGAAAATGCTCTGAGTGTTTTAGTCTAATCATGTCATTCTGGCTCAGGCTGCTCTGAATCACATTCTGTTATTGGCAGTTCATTCATCCCAGCCATCTCCCAGTATGGCATCTCAGGCCATTAATAAAAATATTTTTCAGAATGACTATATGTGAAATATTGTTGGCACTGATACAAATAAACCTATGTTAATAACACCATCAGTTTTAGCTATTATGAAATTACAGTTGTAATATAGTTATAAAAATCATAATTATATAATTACAGTTAATATATAAATGTATGACTGCAACAAAATGTTAATAATAGTACTAGTAAAGATATTATTCATTAAATAAGCAACTAATTGGTGAAATAACTGGTAAGAATCAATGCTTATCATAGCAATATTGATCATAGCTTTGCTGTGCTAATATGCCATTGTTAAATATTGTTTGATTTTGGCTTTTATCTCTTAGCATCTTTTATTAAGTGTGCTGCAGCCATAAGGCACATATTTTTTGACTCCTCCCTTGCGTATATGTAGGCCTCCTTTCCAATGACCCACTCAATGACAGGCCAATCTTCTTCCAAAGGCTATGGTAGACAATAACTTTCTGTAAACAATAGGATAGGCTCATAAAAATTGTCCATCCTACCCAAGCTGGGGGATGTGTAATTTCAGAATTGCATTCACTCAGGTACAGAAATGCTTCTGAACTACTCAGCTAATACGGTGTTATTTTTCAAGCTTCCCAGGAAAAATTTTTACTATTAGGCAGATGATACTGCATGAAATTTAGTACTTTTCTCTCAGCACTTTTTCCTTTATAAATCTTTAAAAGCTTTACTCTGGAGAGTCTCAGTATAGGTAATAGAATACTACAGCATCACTACATAGACCTAAGGGTATGATTTTAACTAAATTTCTCTCTCAGGATTATTCTACTAGAATAGTTAAAATTATTAACCATGAATAGTTTTCTCTAGTAGCATGATAAAGCTGCCTAAAATACATATATTAAAGCAGGCTACCCATATAATAAAATCTTCAGAAAGCCCATAGGCACTTACCTTTCTGCTGCCTACCTGCTCTATCAAATGTAGGCATTAACCTCTGGGATGGTCTGCACACTTGCTCTCTGCAAGACATCATAGCTCAGCATCCATGTCCAGTGAGCAGCTCGAGCCTTGCACAGGCTCTGAATATCGGGAAGGGGACCACTTCCTTTCGGTCCTGCACTTCTGCACTGTTTTACCTTCTTCTCCCTCTCTTCTATGCTTTCAATAACCAAATAAGTTCAGGTGGCCTCAGAATTAAAAAATATCTTTATCTCTTGTTTATATCAGCTTTTTCCTTTGTTACCATGACACTTTTTTGTTGCTTTTTCCTGAATTTTCTATCCTGAGGGTTTATATTTTGTTTCTAATCCTTAGAAAATCAAGCAGTGTATCTTTGCTTTTTTGACTTTCCTCCTGTGAACTGCAAGTATCAAGACATGCTTTCTCTTCCATTTCTCCAGCAAAATCTATAGTTTCATGTCCTTTGTAAGTAACTCTTAGAATATTTAAAGATTACAGGCAACTATTTTCGAATTCTGTGGTCTGCTCAGCAATTTTTCTTGATGTTTTGAATACAGTTTGGACATACAATAGGGTCCTCAAAGCCCTCATTTTGTTTTTTCAAAGTAGACTTCTACCTTCATGTACTTAAGGCCCACAAAACTCTGGAGTCTAGCCACTTTCATGAGCAGGGAGTATTCATAACCCATCACCATAGCCAAGCTTGTTAAAATTCTGTGTTTATACTCCAGATTCTCAGGAAATAACAATGAAAGATCCATGGCAGTATCATAATTTGGATAAACATTCTTTGGTCTCTTCTTACCATGCTAAAGATGAAAGGCAAAAGTTCAAGAGTTTTTGAAACCTATTAAGAGGCAATGAGACTTCATATCCTTTGAAAATTCTGCTTTCCATCATGGACTATTATTTCGGTTTTGATACACTAGCCCGCCCAGTTACATTAAATCACCCCATTGTTCCATCTGGGAAGACATTAAATTCCTATCTGTGAATCAGCCAAAACTCAAGCAACCACTAATCTGACAGAGCTGAGAAAACAGAACAGTGAACAGCTAGGCTTATTTGCTTACCTCATATTCATTAATAATGGAAGTCATCTTCAATCTTCATCAGATTTAAAAAAAGAATGATGTAGGAAAAACACTGATTTAGGAGTTGATATTATAAGTTTTCCTGATCTTCCTGAACTATAGTTTCTGTACATAATAATTCCTTCTTCTAGTCCTATTACATTCTTCTCTGCCAAACAGCAACAGCTAGAAGGAAGGGTCTTGCTGTTCAGATACCCAAGTAAAAAGAAACTGGAAAAGCATGAAAATGTCCAAGTTCAGTGGACTGCATTTTTTCTGGAGATATAAAAACAAACATAAAATGTGAAAGTGTGATCATTCCTGATCAACCAGAAACGATTTTTCCAGGTGCTAGGAAACAATTTGTTTAAGAAAACAATGCATTTTTCAGGACCAAAACATCCAGATTTATTACTTCAATAACTTAGTCCTTCTGAATGAGGGCTGCTTCTCCACAAACCTTTGCACAGCTCAGTTTGTTTTCCTAAGACTCAAAGCTGGGGAACATGAAGAGAAAAGCACCTGAAATGTTTTGTAACTCTTCTACCTGATGATGTTTGCCACCGCAACATGTATGACTGACATCAAAATTCTAGGTATTTTTCATTGCAAGACAGTGGTAGAAAACAATTCTTCTCAGTTACAGATTATACAACAGAAGACAGAAGTCATATGCTATGATTTATATAATGAAATCAAAGAGTGAAAACAAGAAGACACTGCTCTGTGCCTGACCTCACCCCAGCCCTACCTTGACAATATTGTCTTTAAAGTTCATGCAACTTGTGTTCTGTAATAAGTTGTCAACTGCCTACAATACTGAGATCAACACATCCAAGCATTAGCACACAGAGCTCATCAAAGGCTCTTGAGGAAAAACACAGAGCAGAAGGAAAATGTGTCAAGGTCACTGTGGACTTGAGATGACCAAGCTTTTGTCACATATCTGAGGAATACAAAGATGGAAATGCAGGGAGGCAGGCCCCAAACCTGGGGTTCAATTTAATCTCAGAGGGCTGGAGAGACAACCTAACAACATGAACAAAGGAGAGATGACCTCCACAGCAGTGTCTTTAGGGCAGAGCATGAGAAAGAAAAATAGCCTTATAGCTGACAGAATCAGGAGACCAGGCTTGTGGAGGAGGGGGTACTCACTTTGACCCTCCTGAGACAGCTTCCTTTTCCGAAAGACCCTCTCAGACACACACAGGGCTGTTTCACAGAATGGGAAGGAGAATGAGGCCACACTTCACCAAGATGGGCAGACACAAAGGAATAACTAGATGGCATTTCTAGGGTAGAAATCTATGGATATGCCTTAACCAAAACCACAAAGCACCCAGGATAAGAAAAGAAGAACGAGCACACCAGAGTTGATAGTTGGGAGAGAGAAGATGGAGATAAAGGAGACATGGCTGGGATGTAGACTGTGATGCCATTTCTATCACAGCAACCTGACTGGCCAATGGCAGGCAGGCAGGCAGGCAGGCACTGTGAGATCATCAAGCACAGAACAGAGGCCAAGAATTTATAAGGCAGGGCTGACAGGTCCCACCAAGTCTCAGAGGTCAAGAAGGAGAGGAGCAGCCTGTGGGATGCTTCCCAGCTCTCCTAAACCTTCTCTGCTTGTGACTAATACATAAGACTAGATGACTTCCTGACGTCCCTTCCAACCTGAATGAATTTATGATTCTATGACTTGGATCCAGCTCTGTGGCTCTGCTTCCTTTAAACAGTGGGAGTACCAGGGACTTTGCTTGTACGTCTCTGGTAGAAAACACTGTGACACTGACATATTGCACAGCGAACATCTGTCCTCAATTGACCACCCCAGCATTTGCTGGAAGGGTAACGCAGCTGGGTACGAGCAAGCCATGAGATCTCTGGAGTTTGTTAAAGACAATTTCTTTATGTAGGTGATTGACAAGCCTGAACAGGGAAATGCTCCTCTGCACCTGCTGCTCATAAAACAAGAGAAAAAGGGTGGAAGACTGAGGGTAAGCCTTGGCTGCAACCACCATGAGCTGATAGAGCTCAAAATCTTGTGAGAAGTGGCCACAGCGAAAAGAAGAACAACCCTGGACTTCAGAAGAGCAGATTTCAGCTAGTTCAAGGATCTTGTTGGTGGGATACTGTGACAGACATCCTTGGAAGATAAGGGAGAGCTGACTGATCTTCAAAGATATCCTCTGCAAAGAACCAGGGAGTACTCCCATGCACAGAAAGTCCAAATGAACCGCTAAAGCAGAAAAGCAGTGAAATGTTATAAACTGTAAATTATGATTCCATAAGGAAGACTAGAGCTATACAGTTAGAATAAGAGACAATACAAACACAACAAAACAGCATGGAGTAAGGTTCTAATTAACAGATGAAAGAGCAGTTTAATCACGGACTAAGATCTCCCTAACTCTGTTTCAGCCTCTGGCTTGCATTGGAGTCTTGTTGATTAAATATTCATAATCTAACCTTTTCAGCCAATTAAAGAATAACAATGTCTATCCTCAGTTGAAAGGTCATTTGTCTAAAGAACCCCATCCCAGATTCACTCCTTTCATCTCATGTCTTTTCTTTCAAACGGCTCTCCTTCCCATGACAGCAAGCATTGAAAGCAAAAATTGACTGAAACAGCAACTTGTCAAGCTATCTGAGAGCATACCAGACATTACATTATTATATGGAGGGTGTTTCATGACTAGAGAAACTTGGGAAGATGTGTTGTTTCCAGTTAATCCAGTATCTCTACACCTTTTTAAAAACGAAACAAACAAATTGCTCCCTAATATGACACCCATGTGGAACATTTTAAATTATAGTTTTTCATGTATCAGCTGTGTTTGCACATGTGACACATTTAAACTTTAAAACAAACTAATCTTGCTTCCCAAAGGAACGAAAATGAACGTCTTTTTCTTTTTTTCTTTTCTTTCTTCTTTTTCTTTTCTTCTTCCTTCTTTTTCTTTTTCTTCTTCTTTTTTATATCTTCTTTCTTTTTATTTTTTCTTCTTTTTTCTTTTCTCTTTTTCTTTTTCTGTTTCTTTTTCCATTTATTATTCTTTTTATTTCAATTTTAGAAAAGATGTTGTATAGAAACTGTACAATCTTTGAATATCTTGCAGTGAATACTTAAAGAATTGCCTTACAGAAATCTAATTCGAACCTGTCTCCTCAGACATATATTGAAAAATTTGCCTGATACAGAAGCCCAGTGGAAAAATATTTATTTAGTATGCGTAAGTACAACACACTTCATGTTTGCAACAGACACAATACAAAAATACTCTTCTTCATGTTCCCTAAAGGAATTTGCATAGCTGATATTTGGTCTACTTGGAGTAGAGGGAGTTGGGCTAGATGGCCTTCAGGGGTCCCTTCCAGCCTTCCTTCCGTGATTATATACAGAGGCAGCTCTCTAGCATTAGAGTTATCTGGGGTTACAACAAAGTCCTACACTCCCTAACAAAATAAAATGCTAGAGCCAAAATCATCATGCCTGTATCTTTGATGTTAGACTCTGCCATCAAGAGAAAGGATACTATCTAAGGATTTGTAATTTTTTCTGTAACCATAGTACAGAAATACCATCTAAAAGAACAACCAGAATCATCTATAGCTTCTGACAAAGCAACTGGGACCTGCAGATATTTAGCAACTCTGAAAATCATGTCTCTTCTTAGGACCTTTAACCCTGAGCATGCAAATTTAGAAATAATTATGTGACATTGTTTAGGTTTCCTCAGGGGCATGTTCATGATTGTCATAGAAAGCTACTGAATATTTACAGGTTTCAAGTCATACTTACATGCTTTTGCAAAGTGACCAAAATTCCCAGTTGTTTAGCAACCATTGACTTCTCTGGATCTTTTGAATAAGAAGCCACTTCCCACTGGTATTGAAATGACAGATTTAGGAGCCTAGTGTGTGCTTCTCCTCAGATGCTAAAGCTAATGGCTTCCAAAAATCTATTCCAAAATGTTGCCATCCTTCACAATGCCTCCTTCAAGCAGAGATTTCATTTCATTTTTTTTAAAGCCTTTGGATTTCAGAAAGGTCTTTCGGTGCATTGTTTCGGTCCCTCAAATAGATACCTGAGGATGGTCTTTATGAATAGGTCCTCATACATCTACATGTGTTCTCCAGGCAGGCCAGATGTAATCCATCTTGAGTCTGGGTGCTGTACAGCTCTAACGGCATTGTCTGTGCTGGATTTAGTACACGCTTGCTTTCACTACCCCAGGCACAGAGCAATACCAACACAGAATGCATTTTGATAGCGGGCAGAGAAAGCTCAGGACTGCTTGCAACCAATCTTGAAAACACGCTCTCAGACACTACAAGCACTCCTTGCTGAGGGGATGTCAGTAAGCTGCTGCTGCTGCTGCTATTAGGAAGATGTGGGGTTTTGGTCTTTAGCAGGAGTCAGTTGTGGAAACAGAGTTTGATGTCCCTAGAAGTGCTGGCTTTTTATTCAATGTTTCAACCTACCTTAAAAATTAAATAAACCACCTCTAGACTCAGAAATCTCCCCTTCTAATGAAAGTAAATGGCGTTGCTGTAACAGGCAACTTGCCAGAAACTTACTGGCCATTACCATAAGCTCCACTAAGGGAGGTAGAAGGTGCTGTGTTTAAAAGTCTCAGGCCTTTCCTCATTATTTGATTGCTTCCTGAGCAGAAATAATTTCTCAGTCATCTGTGGCAAATTAAAATAAAAAAAATCCAAGTAAGATATTCTCTGAGCTTCATTTCCTCTGTCTCAACCAGCAGTCTGTTTTCTTGCATGTCAGACCAGTGCCCATGAACAGCCTGACCTCATACAGTACAGTTAAGCTAGACTTTTAGGTATCTCAAGAAAAAGGGAGAGGCAATGTGTCATGTGCTTTTTTTTTTTTTTTAAAAAAAAGCGAGATGTGGAAGTGGAAATGCCAAAGCTTTTTTAACATTAACTCTTCGTTCTAACTGGTTTTCATGACTCATTCAGTTGGTAAGTGAGCAACCAGATTGTGACAGTAATGGATAACACGAACAGCTTATTCAAATTAAAACACATTTACTCAAGAAACTGTTTCCTGTTCTGATTGCAGGTGGGGGGTGAGCTAACTTCATATTGTCATAAATAAGCTTAAAAGCAAAGAAAAGGAAAGTGTGGATGAAGCAGTAAAAGCACCATAATACTTCTGTCTAGTGTAACATGTCTAGAGCTACTGCCAGTAGTGCCATGTCTTTGTAAAGTATACATTCAGTGACTTATTATGTTATATACCATAGTAAGGTTAAACAGGAATGTCTTCCATGAATAAAGTAGCTTTCACTGCCACAGTGACAGTTTTAGCACACAGACTCCAGAACTGTAGTCTGCTATGCACTCATGGTCATCTTTGGACAGCTGGTGAGACGTGGTGCAGGCTTTCTTTTGCTTAATGTGCTATAGGTACAGGTTGTTGCAGATCTCTCAGGTGACAGAGAGGCAAAAAGAGAGAGTTCAGTGAAGAATGAGCTTCCTCAGGCTTCCCTTGAAATTATGAATTTTACTAAAGACAGTTAAAAACTAGATGCACTGTCAGTAGAAAATTCGTGCTGATAAGATATCATTGCCCATGATAAATGAAAAGAATAACTAAAAAGAATACCACATACTGTGACAAGTGTAAATTCTGTCACTTCATAAAAACGTACCTTTTAAAAGTGTCCACTGAACGCTTGCAAATCCACAGCCTTTTGCAGAATTGTCCTCTAAATTCAAATTTGAACTTTAATACTACATCAATCAGTACTTAATAATGATGCAGACACTTGAGAATTATGTGGGTAATTAATGCAATTATGGGGGTAAAACAAGTAAAATGCCTAATTCAGACTCAATTCATTTATAGAACAGAATGGGCCCTCAGCTGGCTTCGCTGTGTGCATCTGCAGTGTGGCTGCCAACAGCTGCACACATAAAACACTTCCATTTGCACACATTGCTCGGTCTCTGTGCAAAGATGGGGACACACTTCCCACACTGGCATGTAGGATCCAAACAAGCACAGAAGTCTGGACGTCCTGAATCCTGCCTTCCTCCCTACATGTTTGTTTACGGTTCTCAAGATGAATAATTTCCCACTTAGTCTTTCTCTGAGGACTGAGGTGCAGTACTCGGATGAGGCAGCTGTACTGAACTGAGTCACGCTCAGCTTATACTTAATTTTCAGGTATTAAACTGACACTCCTAAAAATGGTAGAATTGCTGTGCTGTGCCCCACTGCATTTCAGACGGATGCTCTAATGCACATCCTCTCAGTACCTGGCTGTTCAAGGTTTCTTTTCTCTACTTCCCAGATTTTTCATTGTTACAAGTCTTATTTGTGTCCTTTTTCTTACTCAGAGTTTTTCTTACTCCTCTTTATTTGCTCACTGGAGATTCATGCATTTTCCTAAAACAGTCTCATTCCCATAGGATCTAATAAGACTTTTTAATACATGTCTGCTTGTAAATTATTTCTATTTTCTGTTTCTCTTTATCCAGAATGACTAATGCAACATCACTCCATAACATGGAGATGCCAGAGAGTATGGCTGATGAAATTTTCAGCTGTAAAGGTGCTTAGTGAAACTGTGCTGCTGCAGAAATTATATCAATTCTTTTTAAATTAAACACTATGTGTTTATACACATGAGGATAGATTTTTGCAGTACAGAAAGCAGCACAAACTTTCACAGCGTTCAGGAACTAACTCACAAATTCAGGCTACCTGTTGGTTACACATTCAGGGAGGTGGCCCCAGTCTGCGCATGGAGAATGTAGCTGATAGTATTCTTATGCTTTCAACACATATAAACCAATGCATTTAAACCATTTTGAGCTGGAGCTTCCACTGGCATAAAGCAGCATGTCTGTTTTTCATGGTTAATCGTCTCATAAGAGTATTCTAAAATCAAGATAAGGACAAATCTCCTGGGTTCTCCTTAGTCTTCTGGAGGGCTAAGAGAGATATTTTCATACCACTTTTCACTGAAACTCACAGTTCTCTTTTCTGGAGTTAATCTCTCTTCTTTATTAGAAGACTGGTGAGGGATGCCATGGGCTAAACTGCTGTGAAGCTGAAGGGCAGAATACAAAAGCTTCAGGGTTGTTACAAAACTTTATAATAAGAACAGATGAGCTTACTGGGCTACACAGAATGTAAATACAGAAATGTTATTGTTATAGAAATTTTGTATGTTAAGCATAGAAATGTTATTCTGGATTTGTGTACCATTGTATTCACTTAGCTGATGTCATGTTGCAAGAACTGATTCAAACATATATATGCATTGGAGTTGAAAATACCACTTTTTTTTTTTTTTTTTTCCAGATTCTGAGAGAGAAATGATTCTTCCCAAAGTGCTATTGCAGATTGGTGTTCTAATATTTTACTTATACATACATGCAATCATGTTAGCAGTGCTTTTTTCCTCTTGTATACCAGCTGTGTTTTAGACATCATGTGTAATAATAATCACTTTAGCTCAAAAAACATATAAGAGTGTGCTGGAAAATGAGGTAGCATGATCTCCAGCTTGACTACTACCACAGATGAAAATCCTAATGAAGAACTACTTACTGCTTTCAGGACCTCCAAGCCAAATGAAAGCACACTATGTTACAGTATAATTTCTTTTTCTCTGGCCTCAGTGGTATAACTGCAGAGAGATACTACCTCATAAGTAAATGAGAAAAGGCTGCACAACACAGTTACACTGGCAGAGATTTACAAGCTTCTTCTTAATAGAAAAGCATTGCCAAAAAATTTAAGCAATTAGCAGTTTTCTGAACAACTGTCTCCTTGCATCTTACTTGAAAGACAAAATAACAAGCTTGTTTAAAATTAGCCATCTTGGTTGCAATTTATACCAAATATGAATTTATTAATTACATTATTCCTTCTGGCTCTGTCTAATAAAAGTGTATGTGAAAAAGAGTAGAAGATTTAATAAAAGTTCTCATTTGTTGTATTTTCTAGCATAGCTGAACTATCTGCTGAACTGCAGAGTTGTGTAACATCTTGTTACCCAAACAGGACAGGACAAAGAACACAGTGATATTATTATGCTGTAGGATGTGAGAGAAAGAGACATGCAGTTCTCTGAAAATATTTCACAGAAGAAGAGAAGAACATCCTTTTCAAGGTTGGGAAGAGGATTTCAAGTGAGGGGCATATTCTCCACTGGCTGAAAATGTGGAGAAGAGCAGTAAGTTCTAAAAGTTTTGCAGCAGAGCTCCCTAAAGGTAGGTAGAATATAATTTGTGCTTGTTGACTTCAGTATGAAAACAGCTACTTTTGCGATCAAGTGGTAAAATTCTATTAGAGGTTGGGATTAGGCTGAGGCTAAAATGTCTGGTAACAATTGTCAGATAATTTCCAGTTTGGAGCTTGCCAGATTCTTCTCACAAGCGCAGAGTGGAAGCACAGGAGGCATGGACAGCACAGGAAATTCCAATTAGATGTAAGGAAAACACTTTTATTTTGAAGGTTGTTGAGCACTGAAACAATTTGCCCACAGAGGCTGTGGAATCTCCATCTTGGAGATATTCATATTTTCACTGGCTGAAGTTCTCAATAAACTGATTTAATGTAGACCTGATCTGAGTGGAAGGGTTGAATCAGAGCTCCAGAGGTCACTTCCAACATAAATTGTTCTGTAATTCTAGCAGCAGAACTATGCAAAATAACAGGTATATCTCACAACATCAGTGGGTACCTTCTGCACCCTATGATGCAGGAAAAAAAATGTCCAAACCAGTAAGGCTGACCTTCCCTAGCCTGATTGCTTATTGAAATACAAAGGAGGGCAATGAGCATATTCCCAGTGTCACTGCATTCCTTCAGTGCAAAAACAAAGCTGCAATGACATCATCCTGCTTTTCATACAGACCTTAGCAGTTCCTCTCCCCATTCAGTGCCCTTCCAGTCATCTTTCAAACCTGTATGAAGAAGCATTTCTCTAATGCCTCCATGCCCACTTCACAGTGCAGACACTTATCAGAGTCTACACTGGCGTGTGAGTCCACTTAGCTGTGTGGCTTGAGAAACCTTACAATATTCTATCTTAATTTGTCTTATCTTTTTTTTCCTGCTCCTAGACTGGATGAGAATAACAATAAATTGCTGTGTTCTTGAGATAGTGAGAGAAAGGTGTCATATGCACTCTTAATCTTCCTCTGTTGATAGTAATCTTACCTTTACAGCAAAGTGAAAGATAATTCATGTAAATTTATGTGAATAATTTATTATCTAATTAAATTTATTTATTTAAAATGTATTAATTATAAATTTATCAATGCATTGGATCACATGGTTCATTTATCTAGAGTTCATTCTAAATAATCCAAACAGTCCTTTCACCTTCTTTCTATCCTCTAGCTCTTTCCTCAAACTATATTCGTCAGTGCTGCCTGCATAGCTTGCTCTGTCTATTTTTACACTTGCCCCTCCATGGCATCTGTTCTCTAATAGTTTCCTCAGATGAGCTGCCCCACTTTTGAATGCTCGTTTGATCTCCCCGATGGCATGGGCAACTCAATTGAAAATGGTGGGAGACATGAGTTTATATTCCACTCTGTTCAAATAAGGAAAAATGGAGGTGTGATGACAAGACTGGTAGTTCTTATCTTCACCTCTCTACAGACAACCTCTCTTCTGCTTCCTCTTTGGGCTCAGACAGCTGAAGGCATCAGAGACAAAAAAGTGACAAACATGCTGAAACTGCTCAGCCCTCAGCCTGTGTGTTTCTTTGATCTGCCTCATATAACACAGAAACTCAAGAGAAGGGGCCAAGAGCAAGTGCTCCTCCTTGCTTTAATAACAGCAGTACAAAATATTTATGCTGATTATCCTTTCCCAGACCTCAGGTACTCTGAATAGCATGTGCCTTGAAGCGGGCTCTTCGCAAATGAAATAGAACTGAAATTACTGATGGGAAACTTGGTAAAAGTCTTTAGAACAATATAAGTATCTTTATGGTATTGCTTCTCTTCAAAAACCAAAATGTTAGCAATCTCCATCTCAAACTGTCACTAAACCCAATATTTGTAGGGAAGAGTTAAAAAGAAAACACCCCAAAACCAAAAAAAAGACCTCTCTGCATTAATCCTCCAAGTTTTACAGAACAGAAAGAAGCTGGACAGAATCTTTTACAGGAAATGACATTTCATATTTTCTCCCCAGAGACTTAAAACAGTAAGTCCTTGTTCCATAGACAAATCTTGACAGCACAAGTGACGCCTCAGTGTCAGCTGGGGGGGGCGGGGGGGAGCTGAAAACACTGGAACAATTGTATCAGGTCAGCCCAGACATCCGTCTAGCCCTGCATCCTGTCTGGCAGCACCTTAGCGGATGCCTGGGAAGGGTAGGAGAATGGAGCAAGCATATAATGATGCCTCCCACATCTGGTGATCTGTAGGATTTTTATCATCAAAGAAAGTATCTTGGAAGTCAGTAAGTATGTAAGTCTCAGTAGAGTTTTCTCCACCCTCTTTTTTTCCCCTTGTTTTCATCTGAACACACTTAAACTTTCAGGACCACAACCTATTGGCAAGTATTTCCACAGCTCAATGCTCAATGATATGTTGTGTCAAGAACCTTGTCCTTTTACTTCTTTTGAATATGTCAGCACTATATTTATTTGAAGGTCTCTGGGTCATTTGCAGCTTACAGTTTTGTTTTGCATCACTCCTCTCTTTTTCCAGGCTGAAGAGTTCTTGCCGTTTTAGTCGTTTCCTGAATATAAGCTAATCCAGACCTTTGATCATCTGTATGATCCTTTGCCAGTTCTACCATATTTCTTGAGATGGGAAGCAAAACTGATTTCCTTGACTTTCATCTGCCAGCACCGAGAAATGTAGAGTAATGCACAAGTGTATTGATCCAAATGCAAAGCTCAGTCCTAACTTGGCAGATAAAACAATGGGCTCTCAGGTGACTCTTATTGTTAGGGGGCAGCAAGAGTGGGGCATGTGTCCCCCCAGAATAAGTAGGGAGATTTAGCTCCATTTTGTTTCATATTTTCATTGTTTGTCTATTCTGAACTTTCTTTCTACTCTGTTGCTTCCCAAATCAAAATGAATTTTCACTCCAGGCTGTGGTTCATAGTGCTCTGATTTAAACATATACAGGAATAATTAACACAACTGTGGGAGAGCAGATTGTAAGAGACCATCTAACAACTTCAAAATTGGGAAAACCGGTTTGAAGTAGATTAGGAGGAAAACATATAACATTTCTTAAAAATAAACAAGTGAAGTGATGTGAATATTCCTTTCAGATATTTAGCTCATTATCCCCTTAAAGTGAGTGCCAAAATCCTGATAACTTCATTAAGAGTTTAATGTAGAAGAATAACACAGCAATAGAAATAAAGCAAGACAGACAAGTTATGGAACACTTCTTTTGCTTACTTATGTTGTTTGAGGTGCCCAAGACACTGGATATCTCTACATCTGTGTGGGTTTATAAATATTCATGGGCCTTATGAACAAGGTTTAGATCTTTTACCTTGATCCATCAGGATCTTAAAGAAGAAATTAGGCTTGACCTAAAAATGATATTTATACAGTAATTTTTCACAGATGTGTGCTGCAGATCAGATCTCAGGATTATGTATGCTTCCTTGTAGCTCTTCAACTGTGAACCCGTGAGTCATCACATGTCACTTAGCATTAGTTGCCAAAATGAGAACTTAGTGAAAAGTTATCCTCAGAGCTATGAGAAAAATTATATCTTGCCCTAGAAAAACTACAGAAAGCAGTTTTTTGTTTGCAGCAATCTTTGGGCAACAGTAGTTGGCATAAATAAAAAATGATTCCAAACAAAACAGCTAGACTGAAGGAATGTACAAAAATGTAACTTATTACTTAAATATAAAACTCCAGGAAATGACTTAGCACTGGCAGTAGTAAAAATTCCAAGGAATAGCTGATGCCAAGGTGCAAAACTAGGTACGTTTTGTTCTCTTTTATAGAATGTCTTCTTTCCAAAAATTGAATGCAGCAAAAGTAGAATACACTCAGTGATTGTGCCATCCTTGTGGCACACAAAGAACTTATTAAACTGATTGGATCTGACTGGTACGATTAATTTTTATAGAATATCTTTCATGGAAAAATAAACCAAAATGTTTCTTAGTTGGTGCTGCAAATTCACTAATTATATTTATAATATGGAAAGACAAAAATTTTAAATGGTCAAGTTTTCCATTTTCTCTTCTAGTCCTTTGAGCACCTCCTGAACTGGGAGTAATCTGGAGCTACCCAAGATAATTTAGAGCTAATTCTATTCTCTCAGCCCTGAGCATCAATTCCCACGGTATTTTCAAATCTAGTAGATTTTGAATCATAATTCTTCTTTCCCCAAATTATATTTAAATCTCACATTATCTTAACAAAATTATATTTAAATCTCACATTATCTTAACAAAAATAGTATTTTAATAAAAATAATGTGAGATTTAAATATAATTTGGGGAAAGAAGAATTATTATGTAAATAAAAGCTTTGAAAACAAGCATATTAACAGGAAAATAAAAAGACCCCCACATTACTTTTTGTTAAAATAATTAACAAAATAATTAACAGAAATAATGTACGGGGTCTTTTTATTTTCCTGTTAACATGCTTGTTTTCAAAGCTTTTATTTACATGCTTTTTCTCCAAAACCTGAGGAATCAGACTTTCAATTTAAAAAGTCAAGGGCTTCCTCTCCCTGCCCCCACCTCTGAAGCTGATATTCTCAGGTAATCATGTAACTCAGACATTGAAAAATACCAGATGTTATGAAGCTGGTAATAAACACAAAAATCACTTAAAATCCTTCATCTCAGTGATAGATCAAAGAAGGATCAATATACAAACTTGTATGGTAAACTAATTGCAATATTTGCATTTTTAAAATAAACACCATATGGAGCATAATACACAAGGGACAAAGATTTGCGCTTTCTTTGGAGTTGCTTTTTTTTTTAGTAAGAGCAAAACTTTGACTGAAAAATACCCTCCCTATTCTGATTTTAAGGTGTGATCCTTTCTATGCTAGTAAAACAATATCTAAAACGTAGAACGCTATTTGCAGACCAGCTGTGCCCTGAACCATACTGCACAAATTTAACTGAAAAGTCTAACTGAAATTCATATATTACTGGGAAATGTGCACTGCTGACTGAAAAAAAAAGACAGAATAAAATTTTAATATATATTTGAAGGCATAATATCCATTAGCATATATACTTACCCATTATAGTATATACGCAATAGTATATAGAGGAAAGAAGTTTATGACTTCTACGGTGTTTACCTCTGTCACTAGTCCATGTTGCATTCATTGTGTCAACAGCATATATTTGCTCAGGAAACATTAGTTCCCGTCAGCATCTGTGTATTTCATTGGCAACAAAAGTGATATAGTAAACAGCCGGGTCTTGGAAAGCTTGGGTCTGCTGAAATGACAGGCTCTTCTTTCTTCTAGCCAGTATGCTAACATTCAAACCAAATAGAACCATAGCACTCATTCCTGCTCAGTAAAGGGCAGGTGTATTCTCTGTTTTGCTATTTATTTCTATTTTTGTCATTGCATGGCTTCATTTTGGAAGCTGATGCACTGTGATTTTTACAGTGCAGGAGATAACAGAGGTGATTTTGTGCAGCTCCCCTCATCATTTCACTCCCAGCTCATCGTCCTTGTGGCTTTGGAAAAGCTGGAAACAGCTTGTGCTAAATTAAACTCTCCACAGCCATTAATTAAACTTGGAGTGCTTTTGCTACTAACAGTTCTTATTTTGGGTGTAACTATATGATAATAGCTACACTGCAGAAATATGCTGCTGACGAGATGTCATCATCTAATCTTTTCTCCTTCATTTATTATTGTCTCTGCTTTATTGGACTGTTTCTTATCAGCTTGTGTAGTCAGTAAGATATATCTTTTCTAAAACATATTTCTCCTATTCTGAAAAAGAGCTAAAGGAGATAAATGCAGCCTCAGTGTCAGACATGAAAAAAAGACCTTATGAGAGTGTTAAATTTTACATTTAATACACTTAGTTGTTATATCTGAGGCTGTTTTATCTCTGTCTACTTAAATTAAAGTAGATTTGGTACGATTACTTTTGCTGTATTAAGAATAGTTATTTTAAAAAAAAACTTTTGATATAATGTGGCAAATTTCCAAACACTTTCTCTCTCTGCAGTTTTCATGCAAATAGTTCTGGTTTTATTAACTGTGAGTCTGAACAGGCTTCCCTGGAAGCTGAATATTGTTGCTTCTGGACAGTACAATTTTTTCTGTATCTGAAACTCTGATAATGATTCTACCGATAACATCTACTGATAAATAACATCCAGTTCATTCTTACACAACAGTGTCAGATCAGCAAGGCTAACAACTGTCAGCTATACTAAAGACATATTTTCTTCATTTAGATAAGCAGATATAATATAAAAATAGCAACTTAATAAAAATATATCTTTCTTACACTCCCTTTTCAAGGAAGTTATGACAAGCAAGTGGCACTTACATTGTGTTTAATGAATTTAATATGACTCATTATTTTACCAGTTATGAAAATGTAACTTTCTCTGAAATGGATGGTAGTAAACAATTGCTCACATTGACCAGAAAATAAACTATTTTTTTTTAACTGAGGACACTTTGTGACCTACAAAAAAAGATGAAACTGATAAATAACATTTTAAAGAATCTCATGCCTTAGTAAAAGCTACTTGATGATCAGCCAGCACATGCTGAAAGTTGGATCCTGCACTAATGTGCCTAAACAGGGACTAGAGGGCTCAGTTTTTAACTACCATTCTCAAAAGTGTTGACATTGATCTTCAAGCTTTCCTCCAAAATACCAAGGCAATTTGAGCACTATATGCTCTTCTAAAAGTAGTTAGTTCAGCTTATGTCTCAAGAAAACAAGTAGAATGTGTATAGCAGATATGATTAAAGCTACTTGAGATTTTCTGTTGAAACGATATATTGATGGAACAACTCTTTGTACGAAATGCAGTTCACCGTGGGAATCAAGTCCTGATTTTCCATCGGAAAGCTCAAAGCAAAATACTTCATTCTGGTTTGGTTTGATCCTAATCAGAACGTTTGTTGTGTCACCTTATGAATGCTGTATTTCTACTCTCTGGTCTCTCCCAGCGGTCAGACTATACCTCCCCTATAGGAAAGTGAAGATTTGCAGAGCATCTCAGGACTTGAAAGATCCTTGGTGCGCAGAGGGATCTCTAGTCCCTCCACAGTGCCTGAAACACTGGGAATCTGCTGCCTCTATTTTACTCTGCTTTATCACCTTTCCCCCTTAAGGGTATCACACCACCAGGAAAGATATAGATTAATGTTAAAATAGTTTGAATAGGGAGGTCATTTCACCAAAGCAAAAGGACATATTTAAATTCCAAGAGTTTTTTAAAAACTTTGAAAGGAAATTGCTGACATTTCTTGCATTCAATTTTTCAGAAGTTCCTATTACAAAGGGGAGAGGAAACAAACATTGAGTTTTTCAGAACTTCCCATGGAAATTCTTAAGCTTCAGATTTGCAGGAGGAGAATCTAATCCGAGAGGCTGCCTTCCAAGCTTTTTCACTTTGTAGAGCATAGTTCATCCGTTCAAGAATATAGAAGTATCTGAGCAGTGGAGGAGAAGCATCAGCTGACCCTCTCCTATGAATCAGGTTCTGACTCAACCCATCTCTACAGCATGAGGTCTGGGAGGAGAAAGAGTGTGAAGAATTTTTGCATATGCTGGGAAAGCAGATGTATACCTACCTGAGAGGGTATTTACCTACATGGGCAGGGGTAAGCTGGAGGGCAACAGAAAATTATTTGCACAGAATTTGGGGGATTGGGAGGAGGCAATAGTTGTCTACATTAAACTGAACTCTTTCAGTGGAATTGAAGTCATTCCATGCTTAAAGGACTTGGTCAGACTTTTCAAAAAGAAAAAAAACAACAATCCCTCACACATTTACTGCACTTGAAAAGGACTACAATTACATAAATCCATAATGTGTTATTTTTCCCACCTTTGGTTTTTTTAGGCAAATCTTACAATTTATGGAGGATTGGTTCAGGATTTTTTTTACTTTTTTTAACTTTTGTTGTTACATTTTACACCAGATCTGTCGCGCTGAGCCATTCCATCTGGAAATAACACCTACAGATAAATCACGTCTAACTTGGCCCAACAGAAAATGTAATGGAAAATGAGATAATATAGCCCCATATTCTACTGGAAAAGCTGAGAATTAAACAGGCATTTCATAAAGTCAGTGGACTAACAGATTGATCAAAGATCAGAATGCAGCAGACCAGCTGGGACCCCGAAGAAAATAAGAGATATTATGTAACATGTTAACTGCTCAAAAAGCTAAAGAAAAGAAAGAAAAAAAGTCTTGCAGGCAGTTCCAATTACAAGCAAGATACTGGAGTCAAGAGTTTCTTTGATGTAATGCTGTTTATTTGCAAGGCATGTAAAAAACCCCCGCTCCCCAAAAGCACTTTTCTACTTTCAAGTTCCTTCACTTTTTCACTTAGTATCACTTTATTCTCTATACGTTTCTTGGTTTTGTGCCATTCATGTTTGTTTAAAGCACGTTCATTTTTCTCTCCGCCCTCCCAAATTACAGAGTATCTAGCAAATCCTGATTGCTCAAGTAGTTCAAATTCCAGAGCAGATTTGTAAGAACTGTGGAGGATGGTAACATACTTAATTGCTATTTGTATCTCTCTGAAATTAAGAACAGTGATTTTGCCCACGGAACTCAGCACCTTATCAAAGTATGTGTTCCTATTATGGTTGAAAACATTTAAGACAAGCATTTGTAATCAACAACAGTGGCTACATGTCAGTATTTGAAGTTCTAGGAAATGCTTTTCTTTAAGAATTTATGAGAAATCAGAAATCAAGACTTTATTATTGTAGTAAGTGTCTACTTGAAACAGTACTGACTAAGGTGTTACCCTGCTTAAACATTAAGGACCGGTCTGAACTGTAGGTCTGAAAATTTGCCTGGTTATTAAAAGTGGCTGTACTATAAAAACACTGTTTTTTCTTTCCATTTAATAAAGGAAATTGGGAAAAAAGAAAAAAAAACCCCATATTAGCATATACAAAAGACAAAAAAATGTAAGCAAAACACCACTGTCATTGCAAAAATAGCATATTTATAAATCTGCCATCCTCTTTACAGATTAGATCCCAGGGCTCTGGAATAATTTTTTAAAGCTCCTCCAGCACCATGTAGGGAACATGGCAGATGAAAGCTTCTGCATACACAGTCCCTGCAGCACTGGAAGGACCCCAGAAGTATATGCACTAGTCTATGCTTTTTCTATCTCACGAATCTAACTTTGGTGAAGGGCTAGAGGCATACATTGTCAGTGGTGTTCATTACTATCTATCAGCTTATTCCAGGTCAAGCAAGTGTGTGTTCTAAATTCAAAGATTGGGCCTAGACTTGCAAACTACTCAAGTCAGAAAAAGTCTTCATGGAGATAAGAGGATGTAGGGAACTGCCTATCAAGATTCTTGCTCTGGTTTGGAGTTTTCAAATACAAAGAAAGATTTTGTGAAATATAGAACCATGATGTTGATTCATCCAGGAAACAAAAGCCAATATGTAATAAAGAAACTTGGGTCATGGCTTCAGAACAACGCTCTTTTCTCCTGAAGCAAAATAAAAATTCACATGCGAATAAGGTTTATAAAGATTTAGGAGACAGGCCAAAATCTGTGATCTGGCACACTTCACATTTGCCTCTGTGCAGCAACAGAAGTGTCCTCTTCTGACTGCAGAGAGGAACCAGTGCCAGCAAGACTCCCTATCTTTTCTTTCTGCAGCAAAGGAACTGGCAGCAAAGCTACATTACTGCTGTGATACACAAGTGACAGACTTGTCCTGCCATACATCTTAACTACACTCTCATACGCTGGGCTGCAGAATTGCTTTCTGGCTGCTTTTTTTTCCCCAGAACTGATGCTTCCCTCATGAATCCCAGCTGTGAAGGGGCACTGTGAAGCAACAGCAGTCTCCATAAGGGTGGCAGCAATCATACATGAGATTCAAAACTAACACTCCCTCTCACCACCTCCAGGTTCTCACAAGCCCAGCAGAACAAATGCAGCACTCAGTCCCTCCAGCAGATTTTTCCAGTTCCCAAAGCACTTGTTTACTCAAAGTTATCTTCATCCTACAGCTACCAAAGCAGCCTAGCAAAGATTCCCTCCCACACACATACACATCCCACACCTGTAGCAATTCATGATATCAACCACCTACCCATCTACTTCCCATATGTCTGCCCAGTTTTCCAAGGAAGGCAGCTACCAGCTTTCCTGTTCCACACATATGGGCATACTCTGAATCCTACCTTAACATTGCACTTGCAGGCTGAGTTAATTAAAGGCTGACACTTGGCATTTAAGTATATCAACCTGCAACTTGCCTCGATGAGCAGTTTGAAAAAAGTGTCCCATGTCAATCAACACAAAACTTGGTAGCTCTGTTAACAACAGAAAACAGATGGTCTTATTACATTCCCCAAGATCCTAAAGAAAACGCTCATGACACAGGAACAGGATTCAGTCACTGTAAATGCTATAGGGCAGGATTTCATGCAAATTGTTAAAAAACACATTGAAGAGTTCAGCTAGAAAAAAATTGATACTACACTGGTGCTAGCTCGAGCATCCACGGTTCTGCCCCCAGCTTCTCCTGGAAGTTATCAAGGAGGGATTCGTCTCCCTGCTTTCTACAGCCCAGTTCCTCTGGCAAGAGGACCTTAGAGCTGGCTTTCACTCCCTCTCTGCTTCTCTTTGCCTTTTGGCTTTTCCTCACCCTCCATGAACAGGTTGAGTAGAGAGAAGATGGGTGCTTTTCCCCTCTCCCTCTGCTTCTGGCTCCAGTGTAATGCTTTGCTGCCTTATGGACTGGGGGCTGGAGGGTGCTAAAGGAGCATCTCTCCCAGGTAGTTTTCTTTCCCAGTGTCCTCTGGGGACTACTTGGCCTCAAGCTGCGCACCTCCTGCTGCCATTGCTGTTGCTGCCGAAGTTGCCCCACTCTGCCAGGCTTGGAGAGCAGCCTGCATATGAACTGGCACAAGAAAGAAGAAAGAGAACTAGCTATTAGCTGAGTAAGGGGATGGATTATTCATGGCTTTGACAGATTTTGGATCTCGCCCAAAGTGCTGTCAATTGCCCGTGGTAAATAAGCCAAAAATGAAAAATGAGCTTTCTTTAGGCTGTGTCAGCAGTATCAGTCAGAGCAGTATCCAAAAATCTTGAAATGAATAGAGCACTTGTCTGGCTGATGATATTCAAGCAGAATATATTCAAAATGGGCAAAAGAAAAAGAACATATAACTCCATAAGGCTGTTTGCCTGCATGCATTTATTTCAGAGACTACAAAAACAACAAGCGTTTTTCTGAGTATGTATATGGTTTTCCTTAATTATTTTTCTCCTGTTTACAAAAGCTTAGGCTGATTTTACTATGAGGCTTTTTGGCATGCATATGTTTCAATTTCAGAACTCATGAAGATTTGTTATTATATGCAACGTACGTCTGTTATGCTGCAGGGCACTATGAAAAGACATGACGGGGGCATTCACTGATGTTAGCTTTTTCACAGACCTATAGCAAATATTTTAGTTAAAAAGAAATGAAAAATTGTAAGTATGGGGAGAGCTCAGCGTGTGTGAGGCACTTTAACAAATTCCTTTCTTGAAAACAGGGGACAAGCCCTTATAAGCTAATGTGGAGAAGCGACCACTTTTCCAGGAAAAGTACAGAACAGACAGAAATCAAAGGAGAGCTGTGAATGTTCAGGCCATTTTTGTTTGTTTTCTTATGAAGGGCAGGAACTACATCTTTTTAACTTCTGAACCACACCAGAACATTGGTGACATCCCAGATTGAGATTTCCTGGGTTTACTGTTACAAAAGGAATAAATAACAGTGATAATCACTAACGCTTAAGAAAATGATCTCCCTCAATTCTTTGCCCAGGTCTTGAAGAAACATTGGGGAAAATACTACAGACTAGAACAGTGAATATGCTACTATATAATAGATACTAAGAAAATCCTATAAAGAACAGGCCTTTGAATATTCCTTTGACATGTTTTGTGAGGAACTTTCAGAAATTTCAGGTTGAACTCCTTAAATTTCTTTAAGAGGTTTCCCTTTTCTTTGACTCAATGACCTGTAGTACCAACAATATCACCATGTCATTCCTTCCAATGTTAGTGCTTGCCTTTGTGGTACAACATATAATTCAAATATCTCTTTAATTGTTTGATGTAAGAAGTCTTATAACTAGTCTCTTAGTTGAACTTCAAAATATTTTACCTGAATATCCTCTATATTTCTTTTCAATAATCTTCTATTACTCTTCCCTTTAATGCATTATAAATTGTTTAGTTACTAACCTCATCTTACTTTTTAAATTGAAGATTATTTAGGGAAACTCCTATTGTCAGTAATGAAGGGTCTTTCCCCGAAAAACACTCTTGCATGTATAATACTTATACAACTGAATAAGTTCCTTGAACTGCTATGCTTTTAGTGAGTTTTAGAAGCTCACACAGAAGGACTGTTTGACTTTCAGTGAGGTGACTTGCTTTTTAAGTTCACCACATAGTTTATTATAATTTCTATAGCCCTTAGCACAAATACGTACCTACACACAGAATATGAATCTGCAATTAGAATGTCCTACCTTTTAAATCACAGGTATATTAATGCACATAATATTAAAATTAAAATATGCATATCTATATAAACCCAAGTGATAAAAATGGCTAAAGAACCTATTACCTAATCACAAAATTAGATTATTACAAACCTTACTTTAAAACAATATTGAAACCTCTATGGGATTTTATATCTAAATTAATGTAAACAATTGGGTCCATATTCTAGTCTCATTTTCAGCATTAAAATCCAATGGGCTTCAAAGGGAACCTTAGACACAGGACTGAAGTTGATCACTGTGCTTGACAGATTAGTCATTAATTAATCATACATTGATTGTGCCTGTGTAGCTAGCTTTTCATCCCAGGCCAAAGTTTTGTCTTTTTTATGGTTTGCGAGATGATTATATGGATTTAGGAATTAGTGAAAGTGCTAAGAATAGCTCTTAGTTTATGCAGCTTGAGTTCTAATTTGCTACCCATTCCTATATGTTTCCATTTGAAACAAATATGAATTCCCTCGTGAATTCATAGGGATTTAGCTGGTGCAGCATGTTTGTTATATTCTTGCAGGCTTACCTAAAGACAACGCACTGGGAAGCGTACCAAACAGTGCACTCTAGCACAGCACACTCCAGAACAGCCCGGCGTCCAGGAATTCACTTCAATTCCCTCTCTCTCAATCACTCTGGGAAACAACTGCAGCTTACTCAGAGGTTGCAAAGCACAAGCTGAGCCCCCAGCATGCTTTCAGCCCATCAGTTCTTCCCATGATTCCCTCTCTCTTTCACTGCAGTGATTTCCTGCTTTTCCCTCTGCCATCTCGTTCAGCGTTCAGCGTTCAGGAGGGGTGTGCTGCTGCTTCTCTCTTCCTTCCCTCCCTCCTTCCAGGCTAGGAGGTCTTATGTTCCCCATTCCTCTCCTGGTCCTTCCAGAGCCTCCCCTTCTTCCCCCAGTGCCAAGAGCTGTGTTGGCTTCAACAGCTGCTTTCCTTCCTTTTCCTTTCCTCCCCTTATTGTTTTGATTCGTGACTGGAAGGCAAGTTATGCAGTGCCAACGGGGAAGAAGTAGAGTAAAGAGAGGACTGAGGCTGAGCTAGAAAGTGTTACAGGATCCCCTTGAAACAGTATCACAGAATCATAGAGTAGTTGAGGTTGGAAGGGACCTCTGGAGATTGTCTAGTCCAAGCCGCGTGCTCAAGCAGGGCCAGCTACAGCCGGTGTCCCAGGATCACATCCACTTGGGTGCTAAATATCTCCAAGGATGGAGACTCCACAACTTCTCTCTGGGCCATCTGTTCCGGTGCTCAGTCACCCTCACAGTGAAAAAGTGTTTTTGTCTGTTCAGATAGAATTTCCTTTGTTTCGATTTGTGCCCACTGTTTCTATCCTGTCGCTGGGCTCCACTGAGAAGAGTCTGCCTTCATCCTCTTTACGCCCTCCCATCAGCTATTTATAAACATTGATAAGATCTGCAATGCCATCAGCCAGCTCCTTCCGGGTTTAGAAATCTCCTGGGGATATCACCTTCAATCCATGGTTAAGGAAGCTTTAACTATTTAAAAGAAACCAGATTTTTTTCCTTAATTCTCCTCATTTTAAAATTGAGTGGAAATATAATTTTCCTTTAAATTAATCATGCAGTCATGCATGCCATGAGTGGACAAACACTACAAAAACTAAGGCTAATACTGTGTATCTCAGATGATATATTTTAACCCTAATCTAATATTTGGTTGATAAGAATGAAGGAGTCTAATAAATGCTATTTAGGTGTATGCATATTATTAGATGCATAAGCAAATAATAAAATTATATTATGTCATCTTAGAATATGTCATTGCACTGTAGCATGTGGCATATAAGCAAATAATTCAAAAAGTTTTGTACTGCATGTGCCACATTTTCCCAGGACAAAATCGATGCTCTGTCTTTTCCAAAGCCAATTAATGCAGAAGAGAGTTACAGGGACTATCCTGGTCAGAGCAGTAAAGTATGGTGACATTCTTCACTACTGCAGAAAATCAGTACAATTTCATTACCCTGTCTGCCTGTAGGGCAGCTTGATGCAGTTACATTAAAGTCTCCATCTCTAACCTTTTTCTTAAAAGGCTTGTTGTTTATGTCTTCAGGGTTTTACTCTAATTTTGGCAACAAAGAACCCTGCAGCTTTTTGAAACTACACATTTTAGAAGTGCCCTACTGTACTTTTATCTCCTATTTAAAAAACAAACAAACCCTGAAATAAAGATGGGATTTGGTTTAACAGCTTATTCAATGCAATATAATGACAATAACATCTTTGCTTACCAATTGGTTTTTGGCATTGGTTTGTTGCAATTTTTGATCAAAACCCTCTCTTGTTCTGGTGTTTGTTTTACTGATTTGCTAAGGCCATTGTGTGATGAACATTTCAAAAAGATCATGATGAAAAGCATGGTAATGAAAACACAGCGTTAGCCCTGAGCTGCAGTAATGTAACTGCTGTTGGAGGCAAAAATGAGAAACAATGTGGAAGGCAGGAAGAAGGACAGGGCTGCCAAAACTGGTCCTACAGCTAAGAGAAATAGTCTCAAGTTATCCTCTAAGCTATTAGATTGTAGTAGTTCAGACCACACAAGACTAGTGATTCTTCACAGGCAGTGGAGATGTGCTAAGAGAAAAATATTTTTTTCCTTTCTCAATCATATACTTTGCAATCTATTTTTACAAGATCTTCAATATGTCTTTGATCTTAGAGCATTTCAACCAGATCTCCATTTATTTTAAAATGTATTATCATTTTATGACTTTTTTTTCTTTGTATCAGATTTAGTGCTCACACCAATGTCAACTTGAAAATGGTGAGAACATGCTCCATAGAAAGAGTTTTGATAGGACTCAGCAGTGCAAAATTCCACAGGCTCTTCTGCGCTATAATTCAACACTTAACAGGAAAGGCCACTTCTCAAAGTTCAATTTTCAGGCTGTTTTGCCTCTGTGAGCTGCTGACAGCTTTGTCAGTTAGCAGAACTTTAAGCACTTATTTTAATAAAAGTTGCCTGAGGGCTCTCAAATTCCTTCATCTTGCACAAAATACAATAGTAATAGTTATAGCTATATACAGTCTGTGACCAGACGAGCTTCCTGACTAAATTTTAGAGGTAACAGTACTTAAGTTGTTTTGGAGTGGAAGGATGGACTAATATTTTATAAGCACAGTCACATCTTGGGTCTTAAATTAAGTCTGCTTTTCTAATTAATAAACAGCTGTCAGAGCTGGCACATCTGCTTCTTCATGAAAGAGATACTAGTGATATAAAACCTAGTTCTTTTCTAAGTGTGAGCTGTTCTGTTAACACACCTAAGCCCAGTCTTAGAACACAGCTATCCACAGTCTGTAAATGCTTTTTCCAGCTGTTCCCTATATCCTTTAGGAAAAGTAGTATCACATGCTGCAGAGTAGTAGTGTACATGGAGATGTAATTATCTGGCATGCTAAATAACCAGCAATAACTGTAAAGGTTTCCTAGTGTGCAGACTGATGTTCATGACCAGCTTTTGCTGTCAAAAGATTTAGCTTAAGATGAAGCAAATTTGGAATCTGTTTCTTCCTCACTATTATATTCAGACTCATCTAGAAGAAGAACCACCATGGCCACCACAGTCAGCGGGATACCCGTTAAATCCCTTATGCATGCAGAGTTCCCATTCCTGTTCTTGCTATGGCTGACTGGCAGTGCTGTGATGCAGGGTGGGAAGCTGCTGCTCCACAGCTGGGCTGGCCTGCAGACAGATTCACATCATCATCATCATCATCGTCAGTGGCTGTCCTTTACATGCCCAGGCCCATTTCACACTGCCATGATAACACAACTGAAGAACAAATACACACAGAGTGGAGTGAACAGGCAGGGCCCAATATTCGTGAATACTGAAGAGATTCCTCTCTGACATCTCTCGGTCTTTTCTCATAGGAATACTGTTTTACCAGCAGAGATGAGTTCGACACAGTCATGATTTCTCTCTCTGGTCTCGTGACAGCTCATGCTTTTGATCCACACACTCAAATATACTAAAAAAGTGGAAGATACATATAAATGCTTCCTCTTTTTTTTCCCAAAGGTATTCATTTGGACTGCAGTGTCATTTTTATTCTTCTCTACTTTGTCTCTTTCACACTCCCAGTGTGTTCCAGAAACTCGTGAACATTATTCTGCTTCAGGCTATGCTTCTTGTAAAGTCACATACCCTTAACTCAAAGAATTCATACTGTTTCTTATATAATATGAACTACTTTGCCCTTGCATAGGAGCTGGGATGGAGGCTTACGCTACAATAGCCATGAGCATTTTGATTATGGGAATCCTTTAGTTATATCTAAAGAAGAGATGCTTTCAGTTCCACCCCTGATATGTGGTAAAGGTCTTATTTCATTACATAAGTAGAGCAGGCATAAATGAGCTAAAATGCTGGGAAATAATGAAATGCATGACCTACAAAAAAAGAAAAGCAGTAAAATAAAAAAAGCTAAAAAATCTGTCCATTGATTTTAAAGAAACATTGAATTGCAAGATTTTTAAGATAGACAAGTCCCAAGAAAGGGTTTAATTTCTGGTTTAGGTCTGAAATGTCAATCTTGCCATCTTTTTTACATTTGGAGGTTTAGGCATTCACTGTTATATGGATTATCCCGAAGTCTATATTCAAGTGAGTAATCTTTGCTTATTTATGTGACTATTGGCTTCAGGACAATCCATTAGGAAGTCAATGACTCTGTTGTGGATTTGAAGGAGTTAAAAAAGGGGTCTTTAACTGAGAAAAAAGGTCACGGGAGAAGGAATTGTCTTCCAAGATGGCTTTATATCAAATGAAGTGTTACAAACATTATGGACATACATTGTTCACTATGGTGTTACTGAGCCTATACTGAAGGTTTCATTTAATATTAATCAAAGGAGGTTTGTCCAAGCAAGAATGGAATAGACTAAGTGATGGATAACCACCAGTTATGTGGATCAGCCTTTTCTGATTGATAAGTAAAACATTATCCCTCTCTTTTTTTATGAACAGTGTATAAGTAGGTAAAATGGATGGTCCAACTTTGGGGTTGATAGATCTTCAGGTGCAATTCATCTGGTTAAATGTAACACATAACATTTTAGTTGTCCTAGTTTTGGGCTGTGATTCAACTAAAGTACATCAAACAAGATGTGATTCTGTGTGCTCTGACTGGTGCAGGAGTGTGTGCCATGTCAATGACTTGTATCTGACAACCTCTGGCTATGGTACTGGGAGAAAGCAGTGTGTCAGGTGTCCTGTCCTTCATGGACTCTTCTTTGGAGCAGAATATTGTCACCTTACAGTTCTGTCAGTCCTCTTGTTACAGGGGTGTCTTCAAAGCTGTTATTCTTTCCTGATAAACAAGTTTTGTTTGCACAGCATTGCAAACATCATTTACAGAAGCATAAAAGGGATGTGGCGAATTTACTTCGAACATGGTGACTTCTGTATGCCTTGCAGAAAGCCAATGAGCTGATTCGCTCTGTCAATAAACCTGTAAGCCTTTAAGGCCTCCTATGGTGTAAACAGGGGAAGAAGATATCTCTCCTTGAAGGAGATGAATTGTAGCTACATTCAGGCACCTCTTTGGGGGACTGTTAAGGATGGCATGGATGAATTGCAGGTTGTATAAGCATAATGTGCATGTGTGATGGTACACAGAGTTCCCTCTTTTCTCTTTACAGGTTTGTTCTATGATAACAACATGCTATACATCCTCTTTTCTTCCTCCTTTCATAAGTTCAGAGTCTGGAAGTGTTTCTTCTGTTGACTCTGAGACACAAAGTCAGTGGGCTTCATTCTCCTTCCTCTAGAATTACTTTTCTCTGGAGGAAAAATCCTACAGGAAAGGTGAAAATAGGTTTCACTGAAAATCCAGTAAAATTATCCAAAAACACCCTTAAAAGTCTTTAGAACTGAGGTTACAGGTTCTGGAATCAATAAAATTGCTATCTCTGATACAGAAATAAAATATTAAGTAGAAATAGAATTTTTATTTTCTAGCATGATCGTTATATATATATATTTATTCAGCCCTGTGAAGAAGCGATGCCAAACATTAGGTAGGCAGGGCAGACGTAACATTTTTTAAGCATTTATCCAGCCCCCTACGCTGGGTTTAATTTCAGGAAAATCTCCTTTTTAATTTTAAAAAGCTGCAGCATTTCTTTTATTAGATGTTATAGTCACAAGGAAAATATGCCAAGTATAAATGAAATCATTTCAACACAGTTACCTGTCTGATACCGAAAAAAAAAAGGTTGGAGACATAATTATTGCATCTAGATGGTGGGCATAAATGTGGTAAAGGAACACCAATTTCCTGAAAGCGTCCTGCATCATTTATTCCCACCTCTCTTAATTCGAAGCTTTGTTACTAATGATTAAGTGGTGTGGCAAGCGAGTTGTCTAACACCACAGGTTTGTGCAGCCCTCCAGTTCTTAGCACTGTGAAGTCTGATATGGGCTGAGGATACCTGCTTGTTCTACCAGGGTTTTTGGCTTGGTCCACTTGCCACAATAAAGATGTAAACTTTGCGCTAAAATACTTTGCCATGTCTTCTGCAAGACCTCTCCATAAAAGTAAATTATGCCTACAGTCTCTCAAGTCATCAGAGTCAACAGATAGGAGGGCAGAGAATTATTTTCTGGATTGCTTTCTGCATTTACATAGCATCATAGCGGGCTGTTTGGATTAGTGCAATATAACTGCCAATATGAGTGTGTGATGTGTAGCACTTATACAACTGTACTTCATGTAATAGAGTGCCATATGGCTTGTGCCTCTAAGTTCTTTGGGCGAATCATCGTATCCAATAGCAAGCAAGCTTAGAATTGCCCCTTCTACATCTCTTGCTCTGGTCTTTAGATATTGTTGAGCATGTTAACACTCAAAGTCAGTTTATATCACAAGCCTGACAAATGAGAAAGAAAGATTTTATTTTCCATGTACTGTCTAGAGCATCGATGTTGCCCAGAGGAGAAATATATTTTGGTTTGTAATGAACTGAAGAAGAAAGCCAGCTGTGATTGCTCAGTGCCTTAACCAAATCCATCTCTTAGTTTTTCTATGCCAAAGCATATATTTGTATGTCGGAACTTGAGCTTTCTTGCATGTTAAAACTTTATCAGGGACACATCCAGCAACATATGGGCATGATTTCTTTACAGTATAAGGATTGAATATGTTCCAAGCTCTAAGAAGGAAAATATTCCCTACATCATGTAGCACCTTCTTAATTTGTGTCAGCTGGAACAATGAACCAGCATGTCTACAGCTCATCTTTGTGTATGCTTAGGTAGGTCTGCCAACATATTTTAATTCTGTCACAAAAAAGATTCTCTTTAGGTTCCAGATATAAGGTTGGTTAGATGCACTGAATCTATCACTGGATACTTAACATGATTGCTGCTATCATATTTAAATGGTGATGAAGCTTCTGGAGGCACTCGAAATTGAATTAAAAGCATGAAAAGCTATAAAGAAAGGAAAAAAATTGTAATTATTTCACAAAAAAGAAAGAGAACTTCAGTCTAATTACTATAGAAATTCCTCAAAGGACCTTCTAATCACTTATTAAAAAAGCAGGATAAGTATTAAAATATTTGAAAATTTAGGTCTGAGCCAACATAACAGAGAAGATTCAATGTTCAGATTTCTGCCTTCTATTCAGATTCTGTAAGTTGAACTAATAGAAATACTGTTCTAGTATTCTAATTATTCTAGTTATTCTAGTCCACTAAGACAACATGGGTCTTTTACTTTGATAGAAAGCAATGCATTTTAAATATGTACTGAGCCGACATACAAAGGATAAAGAACATTTTTCACTTGCGACCACTTTAAAAAAATTTTTCACATACTCTTTCTCTAGATTCAACTACTGCTCAGGGTAAAGCAGCATTCCTCTACCATACCAGTCAAACAGTTTCAATGTCAGTTGTTTCAATAAATTCAGTTCAATAAATTTGACACTTACTTTCAGGTTGTCTTCATAATGCACTGAACAAAATCTGCACTGAGCATTTTTAAGGTTTTCAGTGGAAGTGCCTTTGCACTTTGAAGTATCACGATGTCAAGTTTTGAAAAAAATGAGGGACAAAGCTTTGTTTATGGCTCTTAACCCATACTCTGATTACACCTTTTGTACATAGTGTATTTCTTTACTTTGGTGACGTTGGGAGTCTGACTGGAACAGCCAGGGTGCAGTTGCACAGTAATTTCACCAGATGCTAATTTCAGTATTTTGCTGACTGAAAACACAATTGGCTTTGGGCATTTCATTAAGCAAGTTACTGTTATTGTGGTACGACTATGCCACAAGTATCATACTATAATATGCACAATATGTGGGTTTTTAGCTGTTACAATTCACCTGCTCTATAGCCATTTTGTATTTCCAAGACGTTAGTGAGCCATAGAGTTGCTGGGCCTCTCATTCACTGCAGCTGAAACAGAAAACCTCTGAAACTCATGCAAGGAAAATTAACAAGTAGACGGAAAGCAAAGCTACAAAGCAGCGGGAATGAAATTGTTAAAATTACTCTGAAAACAAGTATTCATTGTTTTGCTTGTTTAGGGTCATATCTCAACTGGATAAGATCTGATTTTAGTCTGTGTGAGCAAGACTTACCCATTTTCTTACTTTTCACATTCCCTTCCTGTCTCCCATGGCTCCATCCAGCCTCCTGTTCTCCAAAAACTCCCGTCTCTGTGTATTGGCCTTCTTTTGCTGTCACTATAGAATTCAAAATGGTCGCAAATAGGTCAGAAACACAATCTAAATAACAAGGGAGAGCACTTTAGGAAAAAGAGGGCTGTTTTAAGGATATGAAACATCTTTAAGGGGAAAAAGACAAGATGAGATGTCCAAGTCCAGAAGAAAAGGCAATACAATTTTTGTGGGTTTTTTTGGTATTTTAAATGAGCCTTAAAGAGTTAACAAACTTAATTTCTTTTGTCTTTTTGCTCCATCTTTCAAATATTAAGAATATTACTATAAAACACAGCATAGTGATGGTGATGCTTGTTATTCTGAAAGATGATGTGTTATTTCATTCTGCTAATGGCCAGTCAGATCTGGATGCTTCCTTTTGAGGTATATTTTAAGAGTACTATTTTTCTTGCATTCTGGAGCAAGAGAAAAAGGAGCAATAAAAAAAGAAGCAAATCTAGAACACTGAGCTAGTAGATAGCTTTGGAAATTGCCCGATATAAATCTGAAATGCTTTAGGAAAACAACGGAAGCAAGCATTGATTCCTGTCTGGAACTGCAGATCACATTTGGTCTGTAATCTCACTGAGGCCAAGACAGTTCTCATGAATTGCTCTTGTTGCATTTTATTGATTAACCTTGAAAAGGTCATCAAAATGCTACAAGACAAGATGTTATAGTGAATAATGGGTTATCCTGAAATTATAATAATCAAAATCAATGAAACCTACATAACTGTAAGCATTGAATCATATTCTTGCCATGCAGCAACATATTGCAGATAAACCAGTTCCCACACAGAAAAAAGTTGCAGGAACTTGATTATTTTTTAAATAAATTTTTCCTCCAACTCTAGGCACATCTAGGAGAGATATGGAGAGAAATTCTGTTTTTCTGAAACTACCTGACTTATCTAACTCTGTTCTGTCACTTGTATCCCACGCTTATCAGGAAATGACAGATTTTTTTCACAGGCATACACAGGCCAAGAAAAACAACAACCACTAAAACAGGGGAAGAGGGAAGATTTACCAGATCACTTTGAAAGTATAATTTAAAAGATTCTCTTCCTCCTGTAAAACAAATTTGTTCAGGGACAATATAAACCAGGGTATAATATCAAAAGCATAACAATTATTCACATGCATGGGTCTGCTATATCTGAGTAGAGTGATCATTGAATATTCTACATCTTCCATGTAGAATATTGAAATATAAAACTCATCAAGTCCAACCGTTCTCTGTCTTTTTCCTCCCATTCCACAATCACACATAAGGTTATGCAAGGCTGGATAAAATATGGTGGATTACTTAGCATTTTAAATTAGAAATGCCGTGAAAAAACACCACTGATTTTGCTAGCAAAAGGGCAAGGACAAAAACTAGTTAGTCCAGAGATTTTTAAAGGAAAAGTAGATATTTTAATGCTACTAGTATGAATATATATTGTACTATTCAGTCCTTACCTGATCTCCATGATAGAGTGACACAGTTAATATGCACAGCTGTTAATGAAAGATATTGAATCCCCTCTTTCCTTTTCTTCATTTTTTCGGTAAAAAATAAGCATATAAGAGCATTAAAACAAGTTACAAATTATTAGAGCAAGCTAGAGTAAACAGAAGTAGGCCTTATCTTAATAAGTTAAGACTACCTATTTCATTATTAAAGGCTGTGAGAGACATTTTTGTCACCTTCACAAAGACAACATTTACTACAGAATTTGGAGGAAAGAATGAAAAATCCTTGACAGCTTTTCTTTCCCACCCTTACTCCCATTTACACTCTCTGGACTGTAGAATTTCTAAGCATTTTTTTCAGCACAGAGTTTGAATGAATGCTATCAACTACACCAGTTTTTCTTCTCTTTTCCCATAGAAACTGAAAAATTTTTCTGTGACTCCTCCATGTCTGGCAACCTAATGCAGCATAACTTGGCAATGTATCCTGAAGTTTTCTATCAGATTTTGTTGGACAAAACACTGAGAATCCAAGCCTAGGGAAGATAGTAGGTAACTGCCTGGAACCTTTCTATGATGGCAGATGCATCATTACAGTTGAAATGATAATAATAAAAAAAACCATATCACATGGTCAGAATCAATCTTCATTTAAACCTCCTTTAATCTTGTAAAGATAAAAAGGAGCTCCCATGCACTTTTGGCCTGGTAATGATTTCCTGGCCACTGTCTCTAAAGATGTTAAGTTTCACAAATACAGTTCTATTTTCTACTAGTTTGCTATGTGTCTAGTTCTTAAGGAGAATTACAGTCCATCAGAGTAATCTTAACTGAGTAGAAGTAAATACAGTTTTATATTCTTTAAGGGCTTTTAAATAAAAGGATTGTGACAGTGATTGATTTTTTTCAAAAACTGTGATCTCACAGATAAATTATATGGCACATAATTCTGGGATTCTGAATCACTTACAGTTATTAATGTTGTACAGAAACATATCACAAATAAAGCTTGCTCCTTATTAAATAATAATACACAGAATAAATTCACAGGAACTATCATAGAAACCCTTGATTTTTTAAATATATATCTGCCAGTGCTAGGCGTCTAGAGAAGATATACAGAACAGTTTGAGCTAGAAATGCAAAAAAAGCCTGAGATGATGGAAATCATCCCTCTGAAAGTGCAGCATATGCTATATTGCACTTGAGTCAACATGCTGGCATTTCTGATATGATAAATGAATGATTCCTAATATGTATCAGCAAAGGTCTATATAGCTTTAGAGCATGCAAGTATTTTTGTAACCTGATTTTAAATCAAGAACCAGAAGTAGTAAAATTAAATCAGCATAGCAAAGATGATTTTTCACCAGTACTAAGTATGTGTATATAATAACATACATACCATAACTAACTGACTCCCTACCAGAACTACTAGTTGCTGATATATGGTGATATGAAGTCGTATCCAGGGATTTGGGATGTTTATTTGGACATATCTGTAGCATGTTACAGATAATCTGTTTGAATTTTTTCCTGAGATTTCAAAATTATTTTGTTCAAATTTTTTGTATTTCCTTCCTGCAAAACAAGTTGTCAGAGTCACTGAATTCAGGTTTCTGAAGAAATTATGGAAACCTTCCCCCCAAAAAAGTATTTTTTGTTTGTTTTTTAAAGTATCAGAATAGCCACAGGTTTAAGTTCCATTATTACTAAGACTGAACTTTCTAGGAAGATACATTCTCTTCCCTCCCATGTTAGCAAGCTCCTGTCTGGGGACCAGGAGACTCTGTACAATGAATTAATGCCATTTTTATGTCACTGTTACACGAGTGAGTATCTCGTATTCTGGACTTGAATAGATGTGATATTGGGAAACAGAGAATATGTAGAATCTACATTTTTTAAAAAATAGGGTTTTTTTCAGTGGTGGTAGGTAGAAGCTGCTCAGGGTTTGATTTGGCATCCATTTGAAGTGGAGAAGTGGAACCCAAAGAGTTCAGAGACAAAAAATAAAAAATAAAAAAAATAAAAAGGAAATGGAGCAGTCACCCTTGTACAATGAATGATTTGCTCATTCTGCTTTGCAATTTCTATGTAAAAGTCACGCCCACCAATGAGAAATGCTGCTATGACTAGATATTTCCATCAACACTATTTTTTTCTTTTGGGAAATACAGGTTAAATCTTATTGACATGACAGCTCTGTGTGAGAATGACCAGCACTTTCAACCAAGAGAGTTCAATTAGTAGCAAACACATTCCTTGGTAACATAACTTCACTTAAGTCAGCAAAGCTATCCTAGCAAGAAAGTCAGTAATGCGTGCAAGAATTAGACTCTCACCTGACTTGATTTTCAGAAGTGCTGAGCATCTAACAGCTTTTGCTGTGACTGCTAAATTAGGTGTCTGTGCCTGGATTTAGGAGCATCGTTATTTATGAAAATTCTATGCACTACTCCTAGTATTCTCAGGGACTCTGCTAAAACTTGCAGAAATGGAATTGTCCAAATATACTAAGGATGGATGACCAAAATTACTTGTCTAGTACTTGATCTCACTCTACCATGAGATCTCTTTTTGATTAAAGTAGGTATCAGTGGAGTTCAGGAAGCATTTTACTATGAGCATTTAGTACCTCTGAAAAATAAAATCACTTTTTTTTTTTAATCTAGATTTTGCCATTAAAACTTTAGCATTAATCTTGGTTTTAGCTTTTATGTAATATAGTTCTCACACCAGCGAAATAAACATGATCCTTTATTGCTGTATCTCACAGAACTATTATGTGGCCAGGCTGATGAATCCTCATAACAAATTTTGAAATTCTCTGGAAAATTTTACTTAATAACAAATAATTATTCATATAATGAAGCCCATTTGTCATGGTCTGGACCCATGGGTTGGACAGGCAATGACCTGAGAAATTATGTATGATGAAATGAAATAAAAAAAGAGGAAATGTGATTATGCAAAAAGGCATTTAAATGGGCACTCCAATGAACACTTTATCAGGTATGATTTACTGGCTAACTCTTTTAAACTTCACCTGATAAATTGCCATATGTTTTTGAATGCTATAAGGTGGTCTTTGATATGAAGGATATGCAGGGCAAAGTGTATATTAGCAGCAGCAACATGCTAGCTTATATATTAATAGTCAAGGTGGAGTGTTAATTAAAAGATGTTTATTGCACATGTATCTTACAGTCTTCTGTGTAACAACTCCTTGCCTCCTACTTCCTCCAGCCCTGAAGCAGTGCCTAACTTAACTGTGACAGTAACCGCAGTAACTCTTATATAATGGAACCCTCTTGACACATAAAAAATAAACTCACTTGGAATAATTTAGACCTTAATTTTTCTCAGTGAGAAATATTTTCTCAACCCAGCTTCTAGAATAACATTACAGTTCCTGCAATAACATTAAACATTAAGCACCTCAGTAGCTGCTTGCTTGAAATGTTATTTCTGTTAAAAGAGATACACATGTAAAAACACATATGTTCTCTTGCTCATAGGACCCATGGCTCTAAGACAACATTAGCTTGTGGTTTGATCCAAGTCCAAGACAGAGTTCTTGCAGGACTTTCAAGATGTCACCACTAACTGTTTCCCTGGGTAAACAACTCAGACGCTCTGACACTCAGCCATTTCAAAATGATGGATATGATGAAAAGCATAGTTTGGAGTGACTCAGGTGATGGGATTATTCTAGAGCTTCAGGCCGTAGACATCCATTTTGGCTGCATCTATAGTGCTAAAGGTATCAGTTTCAGAGGCACATTATAGCCCCTGGCCAAGTGCGGCCTACTATTCTTGTCTTCTAGAGCAGGCTGGATGTATCCATCCTATGTGGCTCCTATCTCTTTCAGCCTACCTGATGTCCCATGGCCTTGTGACATAATTATCATTTTGTGCATTTTTTTTTCAGTTCAGAGTTTAGTAACATTGTGAGGACTGTGCTGCAGCCTGCTAGAAATGTTTTTCTCTAACATGAAACTGAAGACGTGTCCTGCAGTATGTCACACTGGGGCACAAAGCTTTCTGAGATAAGGCTGGAGTATTGCAAATGACAGCAAGAGTCGAACTGGCTCATCCATATTGCAAACTGGGAGGTGTCCCAGAATCCTAGCTGGATTTTGTTCTGGAGGGAAGAAATTGATTCACTCCAAAAGAGATCCTGGGGCTCTACTAAAATTTATATGTGAACAAAAAGGAGAAGAGAACCCAGGAGGGAACTGTGAAGCTAAATTATTTGTCAGCATAGACATGTCACTTGAGTTACCCAGCTTCCTGGAACTGAGGAAGGGAGCTCCTGGGAGTCTGTAGAGTGTCCAAGCTTCAGACACTGTCTTAGGGAACCTACAAGGTATCCTCCGCTTGACTGGAGATTCCCAGGCATCTAGCCACATGAAGACTTGGGAATGCTGAATGTTAGAATCCTGGCCAGAAGAAGGCCTCCTGCACTTTCAGGATTGCCAAAATCAAAACTTGATATGCATGTCTTCCTTGAATTCACAGAATCTCATAGCCCTATTTCCTTAGAAGTCACCTAGGAAACCACACAGTGTAGGAGATCCAAGGAAATCCGCTTGCAATTTAATGAGTTTGTCAAACTTGCAGCATTTTCATGAACACTTCTGGAACTGATGAATTGGCATTTTCTACTGGAAAGCTTCTTTTCTTGAGAAATACCATTTTACATATCAGGGAGCATCCATCTGATTGTCACCATAAAGCATGGTCTAGGGTTGGAATTAGAATGTCAAAACTATAGTAAGCTAGCAATGTAGCTCACCTGGAATTTTCTCCCTTGAATATATTCAAAATGAAGCTTTTTACTGAAATCAGAGCATTTAGCAAAAGATTTCAAAGGGGGGGGGGAGGCTGAAAGTAGATTGAGCATGAAAGGTACATTAAACAGCTGTTATATACCAACTATATGTAACTATAGGAGTACAGGAAAATTTTAAATCAGAAAGTAGCTATTACTGGAGCCTTGTTTTTCTATTTTTAAAGTAGCCCCAACTTTGCCAGCTGGCATTCCCACTGCTTACAATTCTCCCTGTAATTGTTGGTTTGCCTGGCAAGGAGAGTATTTGGGTCCTTTTGAACAAAACTGTTCTTCCATTTTTAGGGACTGAAGGTGTGTTCAAATGCAGAAAAAATAATAGATCCTTTTAAATGCTAGAGGTGAAACTAGAATTCTTGTATCAGAGCTGTTGTTGCTCATATATTTGTACTTTGAAGTTCTGAATATCTAAAATAAGATGAAAGTAAATCTTTCTAAGTGGAAGCATGCTGGGTTTTTTTCCTCTCTTTCAATTTACCTGCTTATTAGTTTTGCAGCCACCACTGAATTCTTACTTCTCAAAAGGTATCCAGAACATAGAAGATGAAAGTCTAGTATAGATACCATGGAAGCACAGAACGTAATAAATACACTTTATTCTGGCATTAAAAAAGTCTTCCTTCTTCTATTTCAGCTATTCAGATTAAAGCACAATGTTAATTTTAATAACAATGTATGAATTATGTTGTGCAGAAGTCCTCACATGCATAGTGATCCATCTAGTTCCCAAAATATGGCCCTCTTGCTCTTTCAGTTTGATTGTTACCATATAAATAAACTTATTATAAAATAAGCTCTTCAAAGGGCAAAGGGATTCCTGCAGCTAGATGCAGAGTAATTGCCTTGGGAAAGACGGATAATTACCCCAACATCCAGGGCCTCATCCCAAGTTAAACAAGTCCCTTCAATCTCATTTGAATGCTTAGGCACCCATACTGTAGTTGGAGGTCATGCAGGATTCGTCACATCATGCATTCCCCATTCAGCAATTCTCTCCTCACAGCACAGAGTTTCCAAAAGCATTCCCTCTCTTTAATCCCAAGGATGGCATGTTCCATGAGCTCCAGCAAACAGTAATGGCAGTCAGTGCAGACATCAAGCAAATGCCCTTATCTGAAACTGCTGAAAAGATCCTTATGTCACTAAAGGCCCAACTGAGACTGTTATGCCTGGAAAACGATATCTCTTTTGATTACTGTCCTCATCCCAGACCGGGCATTAGAAGAGGCAGGTCAGCAACCACTGCATAAACTTCAATAATAAACAAGATAAATATGTTCAGCTGAATGGTGAGTTAGTTATGTAGAGTTAACAAGACTGTCACTAAAAAGACACACAACCACACACAGGGCAAGAACAGGCACCAGGACAGGACTGAAGAGCAGACAGGCAGGAAAAATGAGCAGAAACCATGCCAGTCAATGTCTCTGGACACCTCAGAAATGACCAAGATGATTGCCAAGAGATGGCCATGTCTCTACGTACTAGCACTCTACAAGTTACTTGGCAAATCCAACCAAGATACAGATAAGCCTTTTTTCTAGGACAGAGGACCATACTGCCCATCCGGCCAGTCAGCCCACTTAAGGATGGGTTCTTTGGAAAATAGTTGTCTTCCGAGGTGCACACTGCAAGAGGTTAAAATCAGTGATGAAGCATTTCTACACAGAGACAGAAAAGTACACAGTAAAATCTCTCCCTGCTTTAGGTACTGGCACAGTTTCATTCTTCTAGTCCCATAGCAAAACACTGCCACAGTCCCATGCTTGGCCCACACCATGGGTAGATGCAGATTGGTGCCTGCCACCCCCACTTCAGCCACACACTTGGCCCCTTCCTGTTCCTCTCGGTGTGTCTTTCCAAAATACAGACATGCTTTTACTGCTCTAAACCACTGATTACAGCTCTTGGATGAGATACTGTTTTCTCCTATAACTTGGGGGAGAGGAGGTTCCTCATCTGTCAGGATGACTCCTCAGGCTACACTCAGCATCCGAAGCATTCTCCAGCCAGTAGAGACTCTACCATGGGAGAGGTACCACTCAGTTCTGCCCACAACATCTACAATTTTTGCTCTGCCCTGAGATGTGCCAGCCAAAAAAGGATGCATTTCCCCATCTCTGGCACACACTGGTAAGGGATTATAGTAATGACATGACTCTGGTCCTCCCTTCTTCACCCTGTCTGCTGAGGAAGTGTACACAGGGCAGTTAGACTGGATGAAGTAAATGAGTGTGGGTGTTCAGGAGTGACCTCCTTCATGGAGCTATCTGCAGTGAAGAGCCTAGGGGATGGATTTTTCCCACTGCTGGCTGTGAGAATGAATGAATGAATGAATGGCACGTGTAATAAGCAGAGAACACAAAACTCTCTTTTCCAATGCATTTTTTTCTTCAGGCCATTATTACACAGTACTATGGCACAATAAGAGTGGGCAGTGACAGAATTTGGTATGGCTCTGTGTATTTTAAATGTTACAAAAGAACTCACAATAAAACTAGAGGCAAGTTTGCTGCTGCTGCCTTAGACTGCTAGCTCCCTGAGAACCCGTTAGTTCTCACCACAAATGATAACCGAGCAGAGACAATATCTGTCACAGTTTCATCATTCAAATTGAAGGCAAGGCTGCACTAAGTTCCCCCAGGAAAAAAACAACAAAGAATCCTAGAATCACTGAAGGGTTGAGGTTGGCAGGGACCTCTGGAGATCCTCTAGTCCAAGCCCCCTGATCAAGCAGGGTCACCTAGAGCACATTGCCCAGGACCCTGTCCAGACGGCTTTTAAGTATCTCCAAGGACGGAGACTCCACAATCTCTCTGGGCAACCTGTTCCAGTGCTCAGTCACCTGCACAGTAAAGAAGTTCTTCCTGATGCTCAGGCAGTTTCAGTTTGTGCCCGTGGCCTCTCGTCCTGTCACTGGCACCACTGACAAGAGTCTGGCCCCATCCTCTCTACACCCTCCCTTCAGGTATTTGTACGCCTTGAGAAGATCCCCCTGAGCCCTCTCCGCTCCAGCCTGAACAGGCCCAGCTCTCTCAGCCTTTCCTCATATGAGAGATACTCCAGTCCCTTCTTGATCTTAGGAGCCCTTTGCTGGACTCACTCCAGGAGCTCCCTGTCTCTCTTGTACAGGGCAGCCCAGAACTGGACTCAGCACTCCGGATGTGGCCTCACCAGGGCTGAGGAGAGGGGATCAGCTCCCTCGACCTGCTCGCAGCGCTCTGCCTAAGGCAACCCAGGACGCTCCTGGCTGCCTTTGCCACAAGGGCACACTGCTGGCTCATGGTCAACTTGTTGTCCACCAGGACTCCCAGGTCCTTCTCCGCAGAGCTGCTTTCCAGCAGGTCAGCCCCTAGGCTGTACTGGTGCAGGGGGTTATTCCTCCCCAGCTGCCGGACTCTGCATTTGCCTTTGTTGAACTCCATGAGGTTCTTCTACCCACCTCTCCAGCCTGTTGACGTCCCTCTGAATGGCAGCACAGTCCTCTGCTGTATAAGCCACTCCTGCCAGTTTTGAATTAGCAAACATGCTGAGGGTACACTCTGCCCCTTCATCCAGGTCATTGATGAATGAGTTGAACAGGACTGGACCCAGGCTTGAGGCCTGGGGGACACCGCTAGCTGCAGGCTTCCAGCTTGATTTTGAGCCACCAATCACAACCCTCTGAGCTTGGCCATGCAGCCAGTTCACCATCCACCTCACTGTCCGCTCCTCTAGCCCGCCCTTCCTCAGCTTGCCTCTGAGGGTGTTATGGGAGACAGTGTCAAAAGTCTTCCTGAAGTCAAGGCAGACCGCATCCACTGCTCTCTCCTCATTTCCTCAGCCAGTCGTTCCATCCAAGAAGGCTCTCCAGTTGGTTGAGCATGACTTCCCCTCTGTGAATGCATGCTGACTGCTCATGATCACCTTATTACTCTTTATATGCTTGGAAATGGCGTCCAGGATGAGCTGCTCCATCAACCCGGTCACGGCTCTGCCTCCACACTCCCACACTGCAGGGCACAGGCAGAGTCCGAGAGCACCAGCAAAGTGACCCACCGAAGGAGCTTGGGGCCTGCGACATCAAAGCTTCGTTGCTTTCCCGTTTGGTCAAAGGAGCTCTCCTCTACTCCAGCACAAGGGCGCAGGCCGCCGGAAGGAGCCCTTCTCCCGCTTTTCTTACCAAGCCAATGACCCCTATCGCTCCGCTCCTTGGCACCTGGACTTTGCAGAGTTGCACAGAGACTATGCCCTGAGGGCCTCACGGAGGACGAGTCACAAACAGAGAGAGCTCACAATGCAAAAGCTGTAGCACGCTTCACCCCAAACAACAAGGGGCAACTCGAAAAGCGCTCCAGTAGCAAAAGCCAAGGGTCAAGTGCTGCGAGCACACAGGCACCAGAAGGCCTGCCCAAAAGCCAGGAGGCTGCTTGGACGCTGCCTGTGCTCACCACCACTGCCTTGACTCCAGTGCCTTGGAGCACCACCTCTAGGGCAAAGGCGGGCTGCCCACTGCCACCCAAAACGCAGGCGAAAACCACTGCCTTGGCAGCATCCCCACTGCCAGCACCAGCCTCCCCCAGCCCTAGCACAGCCACGCCTGCACATGGCGTGCTCTGGCCTTGTGTGGCTGCCGCAGACGCATGGGGTCACCGGACACTGGCACGGGACAGCAAGCAACAGAGAGCGCAAGTGGCAGGCAGAGAGACCTGGGCTGCACAGCCCTTGCAGGCCACTCCTGCCTTGGCTTTCCTGCTGCAAGCCACGGCTTGCCTAAGCACCTTGTGCACAGCAAGGCATCAGCCCCTCCAGAGGCATCTCCCAATTCCACAGCTGCCCAGCTCAACACTGCCCCTCTCCACAAGGCCTTCCCTCGCCCAAAGAGCTTCCAGCAAGCACACACCGAGCCTGCAACAAGCATCTCCCACCGCCTCCTGCTCCTCCCGCGGCAAACACTGCTGCACACCAAAGCTCTCCCTAGCAAAAGCAAGCAAGCAGGAAGGAAGGAGGGGAAAAGCATGCTGGGGTCGCATCTCCGAGCAAGCAGAAACACTGACGGTCCTTTAGGCAGCACCCTGCCTGCACAAGAGCTGAGGAGACTCAAGGCCTCAGCCTGCGCGGACAGAGCCCGGCACACTGCCAGCATCCCTGGCTCGCACCCCCGGCGCAGCCTGGGCCCTGCCAGCCAAGGCACGGCCTCCCCTCCGAGTGCTCCCCACGCTGCCAGCACTGCCCACGCACAGCACTGCTCTCTGCGGCCACCTCCTCCCATGCTTGGCACCAGGACACTGGGGCAACCACCCGGCCCCACCACCGCCCACCCCCCACCACCCCTGTGACACGCTGCACCCCCGCCCCTCGCCTCATAGAGGGTTGCCAGCCAACACGTGCCTGGGCAACAGGGATGCGCTGCAGACAGGACAGGCCACGGCAGCAGCCAGGGCACCCCCACAGGCCCCCCAACACGCCAAGGCCATCTCTCCAGCCCTTCCCCTCCCTTCTGGGCCCCCAACAGGCACTTGCTCTCAACAGCATTGCACAGGCCTGCTCAGTGTCAGCTTCCCCTAGAGCAAGCAGAGGGCCAGGGCTCTCACAGGGGCTCCTGAGGCCAGCTCTTGCCTCCCTCTTGGGCCTTGGCTTCCCTCGAGGCACTCCCCCAAGGGGCCTGCCTCCTGCGGGGCCCTTTGGGCCTTCACTGGAGGAGGCCCGGGCCCTGGGACACCACTCTCCCTCTCCCAGGACTTGCTCCGGGGGGCTCACCCAGGATCCCACCGGGCCACACAGACACACTGACCAGCACGCGCAAGGCCAGCGCAACACTCTTGCACAAGCAGGCTTCCAAAGAGGAAAATGGGACAAGGCTTCTGCTGGCCTCAACCATTTTGGTGCCACTGCCTCACCAAGGGCTGGCATTTCTCTCGCAAGCAAAGCCCTGAGGTAAGCCAGCAGCTTGCCGCACTGCACGTGCCTCTTGCAAAATCCAGGCAAGGGTCTGCTTCCACACTCCCACACTGCAGGGCACAGGCAGAGTCTGAGAGCACCAGCAAAGTGACCCAGCGAAGGAGCTTGGGGCCTGCGACATTAAAGCTTCGTTGCCTTCCCCTTTGGTCAAAGGAGCTCTCTTCTACTCCAGCACTAGGGCACAGGCTACCGGAAGGAGCCCTTCTCCCGCTTTTCTTACCAAGCAAATGACCCCCTCACTCCACCCATTGCCACCTGGACTTTTCAACTTATTTTGTTTGGCCAGATCCTATGGGGACCTGTCCTGAAGGGCTCAGGAACCCAGGAGAGCTGGTTGATCTTTTAGGATATTTTCCTCATTTTTATGTGGAATAAATCCATACAGAGATAGCGGATGCGTACCAACTGGCTAGAAAGCTGCTTTGCAGAAAGGGAGCTGGGGATCCTGGTTTACAACAGGAATCCATGTCCACAGGGGTTAGTAGTGTGACCTTGCAGCAAAGGCCAATAATATACCAGTTGTTCTTAGCAGGAGTGTAGCCAGCAAGTCCAGGGATGTCATTCTTTCCTCCTATTTAGCACTGGTTAGACCACAGCTGGAGTGAAAGGGAGCTGGGGATCCTGGTTTACAACAGGAATCCATGTCCACAGGGGTTAGTAGTGTGACCTTGCAGCAAAGGCCAATAATATACCAGTTGTTCTTAGCAGGAGTGTAGCCAGCAAGTCAAGGGATGTCATTCTTTCCTCCTATTTAGCACTGGTTAGACCACAGCTGGAGTGCTGTGCCTTGTTGTGGACGGACATAGCTATTCTGGTGTGAGTCTAGTGGAGGGCCCCCAAGAGGCTTAAGAGACTAGAGCACATGGCATACGAGGAATGGCTGAGAGAACTGCTTTCTTCAGCCTTAAGAAAAGGTCTAGGGGCTATCTTATCACTTTTTTAAAATACTTAATAAGAGGGTATAAAGAAGATAGAAGTGGACTCTTCTCAGAGGTGCAGAGTGGAAACACAAGAGGCAATGGATGCAATTTGCAATACAGAAAATTCCTGTTAGATTTAAGGATAGCATTTTTACTTGAAGGTTGTTTAGCACTGAAACATATTGTCCAGAGAGAACAACATGGAATCTCCCATCACTGAAGATACTCAAAATTCAACTAGACGAGGCCCTGAGCAACCTGATCTGGTTGGACCTGCTCGGACTAGATGACCTCCATGGGTTCCTTCCAGCCTAGATTATTATTCTATTTTTTTCTCAATTTTTTAAGAAATTTTGTATGATTTTTTTATTTTTAATTTCATATGAAAAATATTGACTCTATTGATATATTTTAACTTTCTCATTTTATAAAAGAGAAAGTTTAGAAGAAAATGTAATCATTTTATATATTTAGAATGCAGAATTATAGTCTCCAAAATTTTGTTTGATTAATGTAAATCTAAAGCTTAACTTTGCTATCCATTGTGGCCACCGCCCGTCCCCACCACCACCACCCCCACACACACACTGTGACACGCTGCACCCCTGCCCCTCGCCTCATAGAGGGTTGCCAGCCAACACGCACCTGGGCAACAGGGACGCGCTGCGGTTAGGACGGGCCATGGCAGCAGCCAGGGCACCCCCAGAGGCCCCCCACCACACCAAGGGCGTTTTAGTCTTCCAAAGCTTTGACAGAGGCACTTCCTCTGAATATTTGAGATCAGACTAAATTCCTTAAAAGTTGTGCCACCTGTCATTGTTATGATATATAGAGATTCATGTCACTCTCCAAATTTCTCTTTAGTAGATGCACAGAGAATCAGCATTGCTTGTGAGCTCTGCAGCACATCTTGGGCAGTTAACTGCCTTTTTAGGAGGACACATATAAAGTTTAGACTCTTTAAAATGTCCCTTTACCTGGTCTCTCCACTTGCAAGTTCCTAAACCCCACTGACAACTAGATTTTCAGCAGGAAAGTCCTCCAGGGCCTAACAGCACCCAAATCCTTATGCTACTGAGCAGAATTGTATCTCATTTATGCTTTGCCATTACCTCCATCTTTTTTTTCAGACCTGCACAAGGAATTGGCAGAGAGAGCCTGTACCTCCCCCAGAGCACAGGTAATAGCATGATCCCTTGACATGCTAACTTTGGTGGATCCTATTCATATCCTCTGACTGTGTGTTGGGCAACCAACTTGGGATTGTGAATTCACCTCCAAGAGCAGCATATCTAGAAGGAACACTCAGCTGGCTATGCAGCTTTTCAGCAGAAAAGTAGCCAGATTGAAGTTGAAGTAGAAGCCAGAGAAGTAAGTTGCAAAAAGGTTAATGGATCATGAACTGAAATAGAAAAGGGAAAACCTTGCACCTGAGACTTCTTTTTTTCTGCAATAAACTGATTAGCAAAAATGTGAAAGACTCTAAAATGCTTGAGACTGAGGGTTCCCTGAAATTCATGGTATAAGTACTCTTTCCTTGAAAGGACACTGCCCTAAGGCCCTGAATCCACTCCACTTAATTTAATAGAAATAACAAAAGAATAAAGCTTACTGTAATTTATTATTTATTTATTTTCTCTCCTCTTTTTTTCCTGAGGACTTGAGGCAGAACAACGAGCAATCCAGTCAACTTTAGTGAAATACTAGCCTAAGTAGGAGGGCACTGCTCACAACTAGAGACAAAGTCAGGTGGTTGATTTTACAAATGTCCAGAAAAATTTTAAGACAGCTTCTGTTAACCAAAGAGTTGTTCTCAGGATACATTTTGTCTTGGCTTGTTTAAAAAGCATCCTCCATTTCTTTGATATTTACAGCTGCCAGATGTATACAGCTGCAAGATGTATGCAAAGGTGAAAAAAATATAGCTGCTCCCAAGGGCATAGGAGAGAATAAAATTCTAGGAGAAAATGAAATAATCTTAGCTCAGTTTGCTCATGACTTTAGCTAGTTTCTGATCCGTAATCCTTTTTTCTGTCTCAGTAAACCAGCTGAGATGACAACTATTCTGATTTCACTCATAAAATTTAAAAGCGTCAGACTCTTCAGCTGTATTTTTTCTCTATCATATCAATGTCATAGTGTTTTTTTTCCCCCCCAGAAACTAAGTTGCAGGACTCCTATTTCACCTTTGTAACTCTTGCTGCAGCACAGCTACCCACAGAAGACCCTTTTCCACAGTATTGCAACAAGTTTAAAACATTCTTTTTAGAATTAAGGAATACTAATTTGAATGCATGTCTTTGTTATAGTCCCCTAAACTCTTTTGAGGAGTGCACCTACACATACTTGCCTCTGCAGAATTACATATTCATAAAACTGTCAACTTTTTAAATTTTTGAACATTTTAAGACAGTGCAAAGCAACTCAGTAGTAGGTCACTATGTTGGCATGACATTCGAAGCTTGATGTGTGAGTGCCCAAGGGTGTTGTGCTCTGGAACGAAGCACAGCCAAGCGTTGCACTGGGCTTTCATGTGAAGCATACTGGAGCTTGCTCATAGTCAGCCCTCCTGTGGTACACAGATCATTACAGATTGTCAGTTTAAGAAACAACCATACCATTAGACTTCAGGTAAACCTTTTTCAGAAATCTAAGTGGATCTAAGTGATGAATAAAATGTGTTTTTAACATACTTTTTTAGATTTATTGTAGCATATTCCATATTCTAACCGCTGTTAAGAGGATGCAGCCTCTGAATAGCTCTGGGCCAAGCAAGACCTTTTATTTTTTGTTTTTCTGTTTCTGAGGGACAGACGAGGAAAAAGCCCTAGGTTTAATAAATTGGTTTTGTAATGGACTGTGATCTAATCTGTTTCCTTGTTCTTTCCACTTGTCTGGATAGGCAAACGTGTTATTTTAGAAAGTAATGATACAAACAATAATTCCAGTAACATGCATATTGGAGACAGGAATTTTGGGAGAGAAAGAACAACTCTTGCATGTTCACTTTGTTTAGTATTGCCTAGAATTAACTGGTAGGGACAACAGAGGCTTTTATTCACTTTCTTAGCTGTTTCCAGAAATTTCTTTAACCTCCTAGATGTCAATGCCACATGCATACACCACAAGCTATACTTGGTTTCTGATGGTTGTTACTGAATGAAGCTGAAATGCGGGCATAGCAAGTATCAGACTGATGCTTACAGTGATTGGATAGGTCCAACCATTCTCCTCAGCCACAAAATAATTTCCTCTTGCCATTCACTGTTTCCTGCTTTGAAGGCACGACCTCCCCTTTTCTCATTTGAATTCTTAACAACTTTGATGAAAGTGATCTGTGAATATAAGTCACAATGCTTGTTAGTATTTATCTTGTCTCGTGTTCACCTGGAATGACATTACCTTTAAAACCAAAGTAGAAATTGCACCACTGCATACAAAGAACGAGACAGGCTTAGCATGAGCAAAGCAGCTTTACAGTATATTAAAACAGACAATGAATCAGTCTTAAAAACAGCAAGGTGCTTCAAAAGGTAAGGTATTTACTCAGCCAGAAGGGGGTAAATTCTGTCCTTCAGGCCTGGTTGAATGTTTTCTCTGAGGATACTGGCAAGATCACATGGAGACAGCATGCCAGTTGATACATTTGGTCACTTCCTATCTTGTGGCAAAAGTGACATGCTGAAGTGTCTAGCAGGACAATATACAGCACTGCAGAGATACTCAGGGGAATACAAGAATGTCAGGGATTTCCACTATTTCTTACCTCTGTGTGAACTGGCCAAACTTTTGACATGATTCTACCTGCACCTTTTCCTTCATGTGAAGACCTAAAGTCCTTGTGAGTGCTAAGCTAGAGCAAAAGATCTTTTGAAACAAGAGAAAGCTCAGCTCTGCTGCAGCAGACAAAATAGAAAGGTCTGCAGACAAACCTCCCTCTACCTAGCGTGTCCTTTCCCAGTAGGCCCCTTCCAGTCCTGCTCTCAGCCCAACGGGTTTCTCAGATTTCTGGTTGCAATGAATACGCTGCTATCCCTCTGGGTCTGTTAGAAACTCCAGGTATGTGTCAAGTCCCTATTCTTCACAGAAGTTTCTTGGTAGACTGCTGTAGACTCCCAACTTTTCATTTTACATCTCTTCCTGTCTGACTCACCCCCACAAAAACTTGTCCTAAATCTGCATGCTCACTTCCCTACAGGCACAGATCAATATTCTTCTGCTTTGACTCACCCCCCAGCATAACAATCGGAAAAAAGACTGCCTTTCTCCCTGCTGTCCTCCCACTGCCCTTTTACAGGAACATAATATGCAGCATCTATAAACTCCAGATTAATGGCTACTACTCAATACAGCGGTATACAATTAGTGTTCAAGTGGCAGCAAGAGCTGCCTGTTAATTTTTAGCAACACTCAGCTGAATCTGCCTTAGTTGTACCTGTACTTATATAAAAGAAAAAAGAAGATTCTAGGTACATTTATACGAAATTATGCAAGATAGCAATGTTAAGGGGATATTGTTGTCTTTGCGGGAATAATTTTTGCCTCAAACATTCAGAGTTCTAGTATCCTCCTATCTCTGGTCTGAGTGTATTTTTATCCTCATTTTGTTTTAATAGCATCTGCTTTACAGAAGCAACATGTTTCCTTGCATTAAGCAACTGTTGTACTCTAGGGGCCAGCTAAGGGAAATGGCTTCAAAGCTTTAACTCCTTTTTTTTTTCCTTAGGCATTTTTCACTGTCACTGAAAATAATTTGACAAAAGGCATATTACTTACTTCAGTGATAATAAACTTGAAAATATTTCTGAATGTCACAGATGGCATTTTCAGCTGTTTGGGATTAATAACTGTAGCAATAATGATTGCAGGTCATCCAAACTCCAGAACTGTCTTGTAGACCTAAGAGCTCTGAGAACATCTTACACATCGATGGGAAGCGCTCAGAAAACAGATTCTGAAAGTTTCTGTGCAGGGAGGCTCTGTCTGTTGATGTCTAGATCATTGCTGGAGAGTTGACTAGTCAAAAAAAGTCTCAGTACTGTCCCAGTGACTAACTTTGTTAGTTTTACCATCCTTCAGCTTGTGCTAGGAGCAGCCATTTTATGAAAATAAGTTTTCTCATGTACTGTGTTATGGGTTAATTTGGTAAAGCAAAGCAAAAACCTTCCAGATAGCTACATTAACAGCAGGACATGGACCTGGCTCTGTTCTATCTCACCTGTGCTCCAGCAGCATATAAAGAATGAAAATTGGCCTAAACAGTCAGCAACTGCTTCCTCAACAGAAAGAATATCTCTGGATGCTGAATGTGGGGTGCTGCTGGCTCTAAATCATCAGTCTTTAGCTTCATTTGGCTCAGTGAACATTTCAGAGAAGGCAAGGGGTGGTGAAGGAGGACATGAATTATAGCTGAAGCGCACTGTGCTTCCATGGCTCTGACAATCACAGCAGTCCCTGTGGACTGGTATTGCCCCTGGAAAATGGAAGAGCTCTAAGGCTATTTCAGCTCATTTGTTGTATTGAACCAGTTTCCCTAGCATGAAGCATAAAAAATGATGTCTGAACCAAATTACGCTATATGCAACTCATAACTGGCCATTTGTCCTGATCCCACGGAGCCCTTGTACAAACCAATACCTTACAGAAAGAAGGTTTGCAGGGATTATTAGAATAATAAGAAAACAAAAGCCAGAGTCTGAGATCTGAGATATTTGATTTGAGAACTCTATAAGTTTGATATTTATAAATATACATATTTGTTTTAGATTATGACTATCCAACCAATTTGCCTAAGACATTCATCCTATTATTCAGAGTTGTCTTCTTTGCATTTTTCACTGTGAATTGGGGTTTTCCAGGAAAAAAAATAATTCTGTCATATTAGTATATCTAACATATGCATTTTTTTCTTCCTTGCGGGGGAATCAGGATTTTAAACGTGTTCTAATAAGAGGTGAATTGGAAATGGAAAATGTCATTAAAATTCTGTGAAATGGAGTACTTCAGAACTTTTTCAATCATATCCTTTCTTTTTTTTAATCTAATTGAAAGCTGATTATAATAGTTAAAATGCATATTTGGAAAATACGTCAGGAAAGTGTAATCTCAACAGATCTGATCAATGCTTTTTCAGAGACTTTCCACTAAGACAATATAAAGAAAGCATTTCATTTTTTGAGTGGACAGTATTTTAAACAGTATTTAAAAAGAGGAAAAGAAAAAAGTGGATCTAAGTTGATGACGACTAACAGATCTCAGATAATTCTGTACCTTTTCTGTTTGAAATGTGATTTAGGCACTTGTTTCAGCCCTGAATCACTATTGTAAAATATGCAAGACCTAACAAAAATTACCAAGCAAAATTACTTGAATTTTCTCCATATGGTGCAACATAAATAACAACCCTGACACAAATCAGAATGCCCGTTTGACATTAGGATTTCTGCCAAAACGTAAGTGGTTGGACATCATTTCTGTCTTCTTCTAAATGATAAAACTTGATTGTAATGTCAAAATTTAAAGGAAAAATTGATGTAGTTTCTAAAACCTGATATGCTAACAGAATTTGAATGTTCATAATCTAAATGTTGACAAGGTCTGAGAAGGGAAACACAGCTCTCACAAGGATTTAGAATGGAATGATAAATAGACAAGATAGAGACACCATATGAAGATTAATTAGGTGTCTGAAGATAAAGGATATGCATCAGTAGCAACTATTAACTAAATAGGGTGCAAATGTCCATAAAAGGAAAGAATAATTTGTTCTTAATTCCAAGAAATGAGAACAAATTGACCTTAGAGAACAAATATATTTTTACATGACACACAGATATAAACGATAAAAAGCCACAGTCTTCAGTAAATTAGCATGCAGTACAATTGTCTTTAGAGTCAGATGAAAAACAATGAAAAGTACTAACTTGAACAACATACATTTTCACACAGCTTTTTCATTAATAGCCTGATTTTGATAGGTTTAAAACACTGTCATCTTTACTGACTTAATTTTCCCTTTCCAATAAGCATCTTTCCAACTAGTAAGGTCTGGGGGTTTTTTTTGTTGTGATGGCTGGGGCTGTGATCTGTGATACAGGATATCTGACTTTCTTCCACACCACCCGGCCAGGCCCATCTCCTAAACACATCTAGAGAATAATGTGGCTATCCTTGCTTTGTATTTTTAGAACTGCCTTGGGTCTGTACTCCATCTAGCTGTTTGCAGTAATTCTCTTAAACCTTTCCCTAAGGTGCCTGCAGCTGACAATTCTGAGACCCTTTTAAAACCTCACAGCAGAAAATATGTTGTGACATCCTGCTGACCCTCCTGCCATTTGTGGTAACTGCAGGTAGATTTTGCAAGAGAATGCATGCAAGTCTCCAAAGCAGGGGGGCAATATATATGCTTGTTTCTCTCTGGGAGGCAGCCAAAACAGGAAAGGTGAATCTTCAACCCAATCAAATTGGACAGTGCAATGCCATCCTGCTTGGCTCACAGATGGGAAGCAAAGAAAAAGCTCTGTTGCCAACAAGAAAAACTATATTAAAGTGAGAACTTTTTGCCAAGCAAAGTTCCCTCAGAGAGGGAAAAGCCAAAGAAAGGAAAGGGGGTGGGAGAATTCTGTGACAAGAAACCCCCAGGCACTGCCCCAGCTGGCAAAGAAAGGTAGGAACATATAAAATATTCAGGAGAAATAAAGTATTACAAAAAAATGCTTTAAGGACAATAAAAGGAAAGAAAAAAAGAAGAAGCAAAAACAGATACAGTGTCTAAGAGATACAGATATTCTCTGTGAAGGAAAACCCGCAGGAATGCTGCATCTCTGGCTACTTGCAGTTGAGAGAAGGTGGCAGTTGCATGTCCTTCACTACTTGTGCAAGTGAGAGAAGGCTCTACCACTACTACTAAGGCTAAAAAAGTTACAGGCATCAAACACCAGGAGCATGTCCTCAGAGTGAATAAATGTGTAGGCTATCACTTAAAGCAAGAACAAATTAAACCTCTGTTTAAGTGTAGCACTTGAATCCTTTTAAATACAGAGGTGAGAAAGTCCCTAGGACATACTGTATTCTCTCCACTGTGTGTTTGCCATTGACAAATAATATACCTACAAAATAACTACAGAAGAACAAACTGTAGGAAAAGATAAACATTATTGGAAGAAAAAAGATTTGATAAAATCAAGTGTTAATGGAAAAGTGAGGAAGTGTTTTACTGTTAGGTTGGGGGGGAGGAATTGACTGGAGACCTTGTCACTTGACAGGAAAGAACTGAAGACTGGGAGGATGCACACGGACAAAAAGACAGCATATCTGGCTTGTCAGCAGGACTAAGAACTGACTAGTTCGCTAAAAAAGCTGGGAAAGCCAGGAGAGTTCAAGAAGTGCCCACTTGTTGTTGGACCTATGCTGCTATAAGGAAAATTCACTTCCAACCAGAGCTGGACACTTATGAAAGGCAAAGCTTTTTTTAAGAAGAACAACTGTATCTTAGGTTTCAGTCTGTTAAGTTTTTCATATATCCTATTAGTACCAGGCTTAGTTACATAAACTATAAGTATCAGAAAAAGAAAACAGAAAAAAAAGGGGGGGTTAGCATTAACACACAATTTTCTCCTCCATTTCATGTAACTAAAGAAATATTTTTGCACCTTTGTAAACATCAGCTTGCCCAGAAAGGTTATGGAGCCTCCATCTTTGTAAAGTTCCACCAGTCACCTGGACCAGGCTCTAAGCACCCTGATCTAGTTTTGAAGACTGCCCATCTTAGAGCAAGCGGTTGGAGTAGAGACCTCCAAGGTCCCTTCTAACCTTAATCTTTCTATAACTCTGGCTTTATTTATGAATGCATATGACATAACTAGAGAATGAAAGAAAAGAGAAAAACTGTGCAGAACTGACCCAAAATCCATTCTCCCAGTGGAGAGGTTGGGTCTTCTTTGTCATTTCCCCTAAGTGGTCCTCTGATGCCAAACTTTAAATGAAAATGTTTCAGGCACTTGCTATAATCATAAGGAAAAAAAGGAACCTGGAATATGCAGTAGTCTAGCTGTTAACCTTAGCATTAATACAGATAGAAAAAGGATGTCTTGGACTTTGGAGAAGTAAATAATTAAAGAAAGAAGTGAAAATATTACTTTTTGGCATAAAAATCGTGCCAAAAGTAAGCCTTGAGTCCCTTTGGCTAGGAATATAATTATTAGTGGTTACTGCAGTTTCCATAGATGGTTTGTTAATGTCCTGTCAGATCACAGTTTACTTCATGTTCTTAGAGGAGGAGGGACAGACACAGCTTACCTTCTTTCTTCCTTTTATGTCTAAGCTCTTTACCACCTAATAATTTCAGGACAGAAACAATAATGCTGAGAATCTGAATAATAATGCTGAGTATTTCTCTTTGCTCTCAGAAGTCACAGCAAAGTATTTCTTTGGCATACAGTACTTGGGAAGATGCTTGGAAAGGCAAGCTTTTTCATTATGTTGCTTCAGATGTGGTGAGTTATTGCAGTAATTTGCTTCCTATAGGCTCTAGAAGCATCCTGTTCAAGGAGCCTTTGTGCTGAACTCCACATGTTTTTTTTAATGTCATTCCTGCCCTGAAGTGACAGCTTAAATGGAACCATCACCAAACTGCAATAGTTCACCCTCCTGCAAGCATATAGGTATAATTATGTCCCTATCGCCCCTCTGCTACTCACACAACCTATTCGCAACCCTGCAGGTCTGAATGAGCGTGCATACAAGCCTCTTCCTACCCATGCATGGGTACATGCATAAAATCTCCCCTTTCTTTCACCATCTCCCCTTCTCCTGCTGACTGCCACTGCCGCCTTCCCTCCATCCTCTTTGCTGGTAGAATGACCAATACTTTCTGACTTTGTTTAGGCTGCCTTTTCTTTCTGCCATGTATAGGAGCTCAGCTCCTCAGAGGCAGAACTGTTTGTCCTATGGTTTTGCGGCAAAGAAAACAGAAGAGGTGCCTATTTTATTTTTTAAGAACAAATTCATTCAGATTTTATTTTGTATTGTGAATATAGTGTTCCTCCAGAAAATTCCCTGGACAATTAGAAGTGGCCAGGCACAAAATGCCAGCAGCACATCAAACCTTTCCAGCCCTGTTCTTATTTACATTTACAACATGCTTGGTTTTCATGTCCAGTGAACCCTTTGGCTTTGTTCAGCTGACAAGTAAAGGCTCTTATTATCATATTTTTGATAATGTGGATGCAGTTTCATGAGTATGTATATCAACAGGAAAAAATAACTACTACAAAGGAGTACCAAGTCGAGGCAGAAATGCTCTCCTAAAGGAGTTACCAAGAAGTTAAAGTCCTCTGAACTGTAAAACCAGATTTTCTAAGAAGACAAAACTATTAAATTCTCTGTATAGAGAAAACAGCTTCTCTGCTTGGCACAAAATCCAGTTTCTTCCCTTTTGCTCTTTGCAGGGTGTGGCAGTCTTTCCTGTTTTGCTTTGTGGTCCCGCTCCTTCTTGGTAGCTTTCTAGGTGGAGCACACCACGCACAGTCACCTCTGCATTTCTAGGAATGGCTTTTCTTTTCAGTCAGCGTTAACGTTTGGTAGTAACCCCTGGCCTGTACTGCAAGAAGACATCTTCCTCCCTTGTTTCCTCAGTCCTCCCAGGTTTCTCTGGTGCTGTAGGTCCTCTCCCTCCCAGTCACTTGCAGGCTGGAAGTTTCCCTGAGCTTTGTGCACTGGCAAATGCAGTCAGGGAAACTTCTCAGGGAAATGCAGTCTCTCCTTACCTCCAGAGGCCTCCACTTCATCTGGAGTAAAGCAGTCCCCAATATGGAAAGAGATACCCGCTTGCCTTGAAGCACAGTCACTTTTTTTAAGAAGACATACCACACAGCGTGCCTACGTTAAACTATGAGCAAGCCCATCAAATTGTTCTACCATCTTTCACAATAATATAGACCGCTATAGGCATTAGATACCTTATCATGAAACAAGAAAGGATCTGAAACTATGAAATGAGCGTCTCCAGGTGTTAAACCAGTTTGAGCCTTAAACGCCAAGCTCTGTTGGTATACTTCAATTATTTCTTCAGTATTTTTTCAAATACTTTAAAACATTCACTTTCCAGATATATCTACCTTTTTTTTTCCGAGCATCCATGTTATGGAATACTATGTAATATGCTGGGCTCTCTGACTGCTGAAATCTGCACTTGAATGTTTTCTCAGTTATGACATCTCGAATCACAGTTTACAAAATTGAAAGAGCTGTGTGAAAGGCCATGGGAGTGGCTCTCTCACTTCTGCTTTGATTGATAAATAAAAATTCACTCTCTAGTTTACCTCTTCACATTTCAATGGAATATTTTTAATTTCTCCTCATAAAAAATGCAATAGTGAAAAACAGACAAGATAGTTCAGTAGTGATCCTGACGAATTTCTCCAATCTAGCTTCTGGTCTGTTTGCCACCTACAAGAGGTGGGAACCTCCAATAGCCAGTGCGATGGTTCTTGTAAGGAGCATGGCACTTCTACCTGCAAAGAGTCAGAAACTGCCTCCTTACAAGGCAGGAAGGCAGAGGACAGGAATATGTCCAAAATGCTAAACCAATATGTACAGGATCAGCCTCAGACTGCAAGAAATCCTCCAAAGCATCAAATACGCAGGATTTATTTTCAGCAAATATCACACTAGCAAAGCACACTATTATGGTGGTGAAGGCAATACATAATGGATGCTTTATATTCCCAAGCTATGCTGTTAGCATTCCCGAGAGCCCTAGACAGCTGCTTTACAGCTTGCTGCTCTGATCACCATGCCAGGAGGTCTGCAGTTCTGGGATATTCATATTATGATAATGAGGCCTGGAAGTTTGAGACTGGCAGAAATTAAAGGCCTGTGTCTGCATGTTCTCAATTCAAGGGTAATCTCATGCACAAAATGGGAATAACAGGTAACCAAGTCTCAGAAATGGCTCATATCATTGTTAAGGCACAGAGAGGATTCTGGACTCTGGTTATCCTATTTAACTATTCTGCAGAGAAATTGAAGACTTAAGATTCTGAAATGGTCAACATGTTATTTTGCCCAAGCACTAAACACACACAAATATTCAAAATCAAATATTAGGCATGTGTATGGCAGTTGTGTTGACTGTTAGTGCTAGCGGCACTGATTTTGTGATGCTAAAATGCATGAGACTATAGTGATTGGAAATTGTTTACTTCTTCCCATCAATCATTTTTTCTATTTAAAAAATAGAGTGTAGGTGAAGAATAGAGAGTCAGAGTACTTGCTGTCTCTAAGAATAACTCCATTAAATCCAGGTAGATGACAGGGATTCCTGCTGGAAAACTCAGTCTGCATCCATGCTCCTAAGTTAAATAACGTCCACAAACATGGAAAGCATCTAGAAATCAAAAGTGATCCAAAAAAAATCTCACCACCCTGCTGATTTCAGACCATTCAAACCCTCTAGCCAATTTGCTTCCATAACTATTTTCTTTATGTCAAGCAGACAAAATTAGTTTCATTGCTAGTAGATCTTATTTCAGAAGAGTTCACATTAAGAAAGGAGCAAAAAGCAACACATCGTAGCCATTTTTAATGGCAATCTTAAAGTAAAGATAGAAAAAGTATAAATTAAGATGTTGAAGAAGCACTTTATTTTCAAATGAAGGAGCTAGTCCCCTATAAAAGTTAATCTGCTTTTTCAGTAACTGCAGAGGGAAGGCCAAATATGTTCATTTCAGTTTGGTCTCTTGCTTCTGGAGATAAGCTTTTGTGTCTCTGTGTCAGACTTAAACCTCTGTATTACTTTCTCGATGCCGGTGAGTCTTCCTCAGCTCTGTTCTTGACCTCTTCTTCATCTACATATCATCCATGGTTGATTTTACCTCCTTTCATGGAGTCAGTCACCACAGATGCCTGGCAACAGTCATATATACTTGTCTACTACAAGAATATCTAATACCTTTTTCATGTTTTTGCCTCTCTTTCATCCTACTCTGAAGGTTTGGTAGGAACTCAAACCCTACATATTTTAAAACTTTCCTCCTAGTTCCTCTCTGATAATCTATTCTCCATTTTGTCTTCTCCATTTCTTGGGCTTGAATGAGAGAAGAAAAGCACAGAAAGGGAAAGACTCAAACAACCCATTTCATTATTTATTGTAATTCACCCACAATCTTGTGATTTGGCAGCACTGATCTGCGAAACGTGCTGGTTTTCTGGGGAATTTCCTTTGCTGTTTTATCCTCAACAGTTCTGTGCCCACCATTTTATGTTTAACAGAATTTGATGAAAAAAATCTCTTTTCTAATCAAAACCATATGCAATGCATTTCTTTTGAAATCTGTTTTTTTAAACTTCAGATCCAACAGACTTCTTAGAAGAGATTATTTTTCTCTGGAAAAGCATCCTGTTTTCAAACTGAAATGGAAATAACATACCAACTGAATGAATAGGATCTGTATTTTTTGGAGTACATAATGCAACTGAAGAGTCTTAAATTTGAGAGGATTTTGGCTTTCCTTTATGAATGCTTTGATTTCATGCTAAATGTCGTATTCTTGGGCAGATTGCTGGAGATGAAGCAAACTGCAGGGAGAAGAGAGAAAGGCTCATTTGGCAAAGTGGCAGGTAACACAGTGTATCTGCTAACCCCACCTAAGAGACTGACAGGATTTGCTGCATACTGAGAGGAAAGCTAGTTAAAAATACTGCAGTGTGTCCCTCTCTTGTCCAAGTGCATTAGTCCTTACCTGTGGGAATAGATATAGGACAAAAGAAATGAAATTATATTGAATCTCTCTCTGAGTGTTTTGAACTTTCTGTTGGCACTCATTTTTAATTGAAAGACTTCCAGTCAGTTTTGTACAGTTTCTGCCTTGATCACACTAATTATTAGCTCACAAGAAAATGCCTACTTGCATAGTACGGGTTATCGTAAATCATCTTTTTTCCCAAAAAGTCCCTCTTTTTCTTGCCTCTGAATACATTCAGGCAGATTTTTGATAGCAGCAGCCTGGAGATGCATTTTTTTCCCCCCCTCCTGGGAGGAAGTTCAGAAAAGGGGGTGGAATCAATGCCAAATGCATGCTGCAGAGTAATCTCAGACCAGGGGTGGGGGAGGAAGGAAGAATTACCAGCAGTTTTAAAAATAGAAACAAAGGGAATTGCAGAGCAACGGCAGACAGTAGACACGTGGGCTGAGGATGGAGGCTGAGAGCAAAGGGGTGGAGGTTTCAGATGGGAGCAGAAGCTGAAGGGGTGGGAGGAGATATGGGGAGAACGTGGGGACTGTGGCAAGGAAGAGAGAGCAGCCTCGTGGTCAGTAGGGTGAAAAGGTCCTGAGAAAAGCAGAGCGTTAGCAAAGGTACAGTTATGGTACAGCAGTTCAAATTTGGGGAGCTTATGGACAGGAGCACTTGTGCTATGACCAGTATGAGTGAGAAGCTGGAGCTCAGGAAGTGAAAGCTTAAAAAACAGGGATTCTGATTGGGAAGCATGAAAACATGCAGTCCCTACTCTCTCAATCACATACTGCAGAGTTAAAAACATTTGGTACTAAAAGGAAGTTTAAAATAAGGCTTATTGCACTGACTGCAACACAACAGCTTTAACAAAGTAAACAAATTGCTATGGCTGCTGGTCATGGCACATTTTGAAAGTTTGCTTGAGGTAAATCTGACAGGCAAAACCAAATCCCTAGCTTTTTCCATTTTTTAAATTTTTATCATGACATGTGATGGGTCTTGATTTGTCATCCTTGGTGGCATTTTTAAAGTTTCGATTTGGTTTCAGTTTTTTTACCCTATAGTTGTTCTAACTTGTTAGGTATTACTTGTATGACAGGTATGTCTTATTTTTTATGAGGAGCAGAGATTTATTACCACAGGGGTTCTTCATGATAAACAGTTGCATAAATGGAACAAATAAATTCTTTCTAAGAGCAACACAAGTGGTTTTAATTAAAAAAAGTCAGTTACATTTTTTCTTTTCCCGGGGAACAGGTGCCCTCCCTTTCTATGCTCAGATTATCTTGAGTTTGCAATTATTATTAATACTTATTGATTAAATTATGATAGCTTCTAATTATTTCCAGAGGATATCAGCCTCCAGTGGGCTAAATACTGCAGATATGTGAAAGGAGAGACATATAAAAGAGTCCAAGTCTAAAGAAAGAGTTCCTCCCACTTATCTATATATTTTCTTTCTTTCCAGAAAACATTCTCATCTGGTCATGAAGTTTACCTCTCTTATTGTTTTGCAAAAGTTTACAATCAGATGGTGACATGGCAAACTGGATGGCTTCCCAAAGGTCAGATGTCTTGAGTTTCTGCAATGCTTCTTTTTGCTTCCCCAACATGTCCTCTAGCAGGTTAAGTCTAATGCCGAAAACCAATCAAGCCCTGAAGTATGAAAAACTGAGAACAAAAAAGTCTCATAAGGACTCAGAAAATAACAGAGATGGGTAGGACTGTATAGAATGTCTATACATTCTGTCTAACTCTGGTTAGACAAAAACATTGACTCAATCCCATACCTGAGGCCTCAGTTCCTGGGCTGAGAAGGTTTCAGGAGAATACTAGTATTTTTAACAGAAAATAGTGCAGCTCTTTGCCTTAAAGTTGTCAAGGAAAATCCATGGAAGGTCTCAAGCCATTGAGGGAAACTAACTCTTAGAAGAATGGTGTGCCCTGCCTAAACCAACCTTCTAGAGAGCTCAGTGATCTGTGGGACACGTAATGGGGAAAGCATAAGTTGCAGGAGAAAAGAGGCACCAAGAAATGCATCAAAATAATTTTTTGTGTGCAGGGCACATAACAGCTGCAGTTGTGGCACTGTTATGATGAGTTTTCTTAATAAGAAGCCAACCTATGGAATTCTTTCAAGGTAGCCTCCATGGATGAAGGTGGAGGAATGGAATCCAGATATGATCCTGCTTGCCTGTTCCCAAGACACAGGTAAGGTAAATGATGGACAAAATCAGATGCTGCCATTTGGAGACATTCAAAATTCAACTGGATATGATCTTGAACAACCTGATTTAACATTGAAGTTTGATCTAAATTTGAAGATTTCCTGAATGCTTTTTGGGTACTTTCTTCTTGGTAGAAGTATAAACTAAGAACTTTACATGCCTCTAATTATGAAAAACAAAACTTTTTTTGGTTTGAGATCATAAAAAATTAGCACTGAAACCAGTTTGTATACCTACGTAATAGTTCACATTTAAAACAAATGGTACAGTGTGGTACAGAATGAGTGACCTGCAGCAAGAAAGACCTGACATACAAAAGCTTACCTTTTCCTTGCATCTGCAGATACAAAGAGAAGCAGAGAAAAATTGCCCAGGGAAATTTCAAAAAGTGTGGAACAAGCACAAGGCTGGTAATTCTAGATGGGGTCTGTGCATTCTGGGGCTTCTGGGGATGTGATTCGAGAGTAGTGTGGTGAGAAATCACTGCACATAGTGGAACAGGAACAGTAGCCAAAATCTGGACCCAAATAGCATGATGATTTTGCAACCCCAAAATAGCAAAGAAGCTCATGATACAGGCAATTCAAAGTCAGATCACCAGCTCAACCATGGTTAGGAAGACCTAGTAATTAATAAAGGAGATATTAACTATTATTAACATTATTAACTGAACATTTAATTAAGAAGAGTTGATGGGTCTATTTTTGATCAACTGTGTTCCACTGTCTTCACACAGAAAATTGATTTGGGGTTATTCATGTAATTTCCACACATGCAGCCTAACAGTGGTTTGTTTTCACTATTTTAACTATTTTGGTTGGGGCATGAAGAAAGCATATTTAACATTCTGCAGGTATAACTCTGTAGCCCTGGTAGCTTGCCATACATGCTTAAAGAACATGTCTTTGCATTAAAAAAAATACACCTTTTTTAGAAAATTATACTGAGATGCACTGGATAATTAATTCACATTGCTTCTTGCTGCCATTAGGATAAGACGCAGTTTAAGTTACTTCATATTAGGAATGTCAATTTTGGAAAGTTGTAATTTGGTAGTAGGATTGGCCAGACAGCAATAATTTGATTTTACACAAAAAGTACTTTTGGCATTTATTTCACAAAAATGACAAATGCTAGCTTTTCATGAAAAAGTTGTGGATGGAGAAAAAAAACAAAGCAGTGACATTCTTTGAGGATATACGCTGACTGATTTTTGATTTTTCTTGCTGGCTTTTATTCCTTGTTTAAAACATTTACTGGACCAGAAAGAGACTGAAACAATAATTAAATGACTTTGGGATCTAAGAAGCCACTGGAGCAGATAATGACAGAACATACTTCATTACAAATATACTAATTTTCCCAATCAATAAATAGCTTAGCACTAATTCCAGTCTAATAGAAAACTGAAATTACCAACTGTGATAACTGAAGAATGACCTGAGTATAAATAACAGAAAATCTGACCAAACAACTTTCAGCTGAGAATTAAAAATCATTATTAGCAACAATGTCATGAAGAACAAGCACACTTCTAACCAAAATATTGATTATACTGAGTATGGTACTATTCCTAATGGTATAGAAACAACTCACATGGACATCTGCTTATCTATTTAGGTAAACTTCTGATTATTTAATTTACATATAGCCTTTTATAATCATGAATACTGGGAGTTTAACAGTTCAGGCATACAGATGCAATCAAAATCTCCATTTGGTTTTTGAGGAAGACAGAGGGAGTTCCGTTAAACATTTTAAACTGGCAAAACCTCTCTATCACATTATGATTGTCTCTAATTAATACTGCCAGGAGCTACAGATATAAAAATCTTTACCAAACACTAAGTCAAACTTAAACTGGTGCAAAATCCATCTCTTGCCCAAGCAAACGTTAGAGAAAATCACTTCCAATCTGTTCCTTAAAACTGAAAGCTGACTGATGACTATAAGGTAAGACAAATACATGAGCGTAAAAGAAGCTGTTTTGTTGAAATGTGGAATTTTGTTTATTTTCCTAAAATGTCAAGACAGATGTGGAAATCAGAAAATTCTATTGCATACAAAGCGCGCATATGTTTGTTTATCCAGAATAGAAAAGGGAAGCACCATCTTTAGAAAGTTCTGTGGACACACAGCTATCTCTAGGCTTCTGTTTAGCAGGGGCAAAAAACACCAAATAAACACAACAAGCTTTTAAAATACTACATATTGATAGTTTCATGCCAGATGTCAGAAAGTTAGTCAGCATTATTGTAATATGCAATTAAAATGTCAGGATGAAACCTTATAGCAGCGGGATGTTCAGTGCAATGAAAAACAATGCCATTTTCACAGTGGATTTAATATTTCAAATGTGTTTAGTAAGCTTTCCGGGGTGTGAGCATGACTGAGAGGAAGATGCTGGGGGGAAAAAATGAAAATGCAAACATATAGGCAACTTTACATAGGTTTTAGACTAAATAGCCTGATTTCATTTCTAGAGTATTTAAAAGATAAGCAGAGTAATATAGGCAAGATTATTTTAAAAAGAACTGAGACCTGAAGCTAGAAAAAGTAATTTGGTAGGGAACTGTGTGCATGTGTGTGTGTAAATATAGCATATATTATGTTATATGTAACTCCGTGTGTGTGTGTGTGTGTGTGTGTGTGTGTGTGTAAGCACATTTGTAGGCCATGAACCTTGGAGATTAATTAAAGTTAATGGAGAATCAGGGGTATGAAAATAATTAGTATAGCATGAATTAATTCATGAGCTCTGTAGCTCCCTTGAAGCCTAGAAACTAGAGCAGCCTGATGTCAGCAATCCCAATTGCAAGGTAAAAGTCAAATATAAATTACAGACGTAATAAGAAGCCCATGCAAATTCTAATGGCTTATTATTATTCTACAGAGGATACGATGCTCAATGAAAGAGACCTAACCGCTGGCCCAAAATGCCAATGAGAAAAGCTGGCCTCACCTAAAGCTTCTCCAGCCTGACTTGCTAATAGGCCTGCACACATTCTAAAACATATAGTCTTCATTTTCGTTCCCTGACCTTACCGTAGGATGGCTGATAGTACTGCTAGTTACTCTGTGATGTAACATCTGCCCTGAAACAAGCTGTTTGTCCATGTACTTTGCACTGAGTAAAACCCATACTTCCTAGATCCTGGACAAGTGCTCTAAACTGGAAGCTCTTATTAAGAAGGAAGGTGAAGTTTTCTCAGTGTTAGTGTTTCGTTTTGCTTTTTCCACAACTGACACAGTTACACCATTGAGACTTGAATTTGCTGCTGAAAGCTCCCTGAAGATCTTCCTGAAATGGGAATTTCAGATTAAAAAGCACTGAGTCTAGTTTCTGGATCCTGATAGGCCTTCAGCAGGATCTAGGTACCTAAAGGCTGTGCGGCATGAACAGTGTCCAGACTCTTGAGATTGTCCTACCTACTTTTGCATTTCTAGCTTACAGCTCCACATTCCCAGTGGAAGTGTCCAGATGTGACTCTGTCCTCCGCCTTTCCTCAGAAGGCTGGGAAGAGGCCGGGATGACTCTCTGAGATTTTATTTGCCTACCTGCAAGTAGCCATGTGGGAGGGCAGTCCTCAAAATACACTAACATAATTCATCAGCTCCAATATTCTTGGAATTCAAAATACTTGGAAGGGTTGCCATTGGAAATACAATCAATCATCAATATATGTAGTTTTCTAATAACAAGAAGTAAAATAAAGTAAAATAGGCAATATATTTTCCTAGTAATTTTAAAGAATATACTTTGTTTCATATTAAGCAAGTGTGTTATGTTGAAACCTGCTATTGAAATGTCTAACATAGAGACTTCTGCTAAAAAATTAGAGTTACTGAGTTAATTTAACAGTTATTCATAGTATTCAGATGCCAATTGCTTTGCTTTATACAATTCCTAATGTTTTTCCCATCTGTCAATACTATTTATAATATTTAACTAAGAAAATCTATGGCAAGCTCTCTCTGAACTTGACTGGGAGCTATAACACTGATTTATAACTGTATTTTACATGCAGTTTCCTTGAGGTTTAACTTTCAGTGTAATACTAAATAAAATTAGATTCTCAGTCCCTGCTTCAAAGAAGTAAGCTGAGATTTAGTAAAAAGAATGTAATAAAATATTGCCTTAGTACTCCCTCACTCTCTCTCATACACAGAGACATTTTAAATGAAACTAATTATGCAAAGTTATTAATACAAACAGATTTAAACACCAGGATTAGTGGATTAGTAGATTGATCACATTGTCACATTGAGAATCCTCTCATTCCACAAGTGATTCGTTCGGCAAAGAATTGATTTTTTTTGTAGTATATGTATGTTGTTAATCACCTTAATTAAGTTTAGCAAGATGAAGTTCCAGGGTGGCTTCAAGCTATCAAAGCCCAGGTGGCTGCAGTACTGTCCTGCCCTCCCCTCTACTGGTAGGCACACATTTCTGTGTGCCCCTGGCAGCAGCCCTGGTGCTTAGGTGAGGGTGGGAGTGGCCAAGGAAGTCATTTATCTAAGCACTAGTTCTCTTTTTGTTTGCTAGTTTGTTTGTTTTAAACCATGGCACATTTTTGATATATGTTTCATACATTTTTGAGACCTGGTAGTTTGGCTGACAGATGACCAATTTAGCTAAGTCCACCTCTTTAACCATCTAAAAAGAAAAATTGCAAGTAAAAGTTGCTGTTTCACAGGGAGATTATGTAATAGAAAATTAACCACCTGCTGCCAGGGAGCTTCTCATTGATTAACCTCCACGGAGAAAGTTGTGTCTGCAGTGCTGATTGCTGACATTGGTTGTACTTCCTTAAAGCCATAAAAGCTTTGATATTAGCAATAACTAAGGATTGTTTGGTGTTGACAGCTTCTTTAAAGCAAAAAGCTGCTTTAGGTGGTTGCTTGAGGTGTATAGATGTTGCTGGTTGTCAGACATATACAAAAAAAGTCTAGGAGAAAACTAATTGTCTGGTAGCTACGTGAGAAATCTGTAGCAGGTCAGTGCTGGAAAACAGGCTGAAACTGAATACTGTGTTCTTCAAAGGGTTAAAAGATGGCAAATATTTTAGGCTGTGAATAACTTTACTTAAAGATTATTCAAAATTAACAGCAAAATTAATTTCTGTTCTTCTCATTGTATTTTAACAATAAAATCCAGGAAGATTTCTTTTTTTCGTTGAATAAAGAAATTGGCTTACACATAACTTCTTCCTGCTATCAATTTCTTGCCCAGTACTGGACTGAGAGAGGTAACACACATCCTTTAGGACTATGATATTTGTAAAGTCACTTCATTCTTAAAGGAACCCATCAAACAATTACTACAGCAACAGAACACATTCACATATGCTATTCTGTCACCAGGAAGCTGCACTTGACCTCTGAGTGTTCTGCTTCAACGTTACTGTCTGCAAAAATAATCATGTATTGAGTTGTGAATGTTTTGGGCCAAGGACATCAGAGAGACATTAAGTAAGAGAGTCAAGTCAGCAGACAGATGTTACACAGATAGTGCTGTATCAATTGTACGATGCTGGCTTCGTGGATTTAACTTTTAATGGCACGATGGCTGCCTGATCATTTATACACTATACAGTTTGGCAACTGCACTTAAAACAGTTGACAGGGTAGAGAAATGTACATAGGCAAGTATTTACACTTTTGTATCAAACTTTTGTCTCCCGTTGGAAAATAGAAAGGGTTAGTCCATTGATGGTAATATACATCTTTTGGGAAATGAAAGGACTGCAAGGACCGGTTTATATGGGATGTATGAAAAATACACCTGACTACCGTGAGAAAACACTTGCAACAGCCTTATTATTAGAGGAAAATATGAAAGTCTAGTAAGAGCTAGAAAGATAATTGACACAAAGAAAAAAGTTAAATGGTTCTGTTAAGAGATAGATTCATTTAATCTCTCTCATAAGGGTGCACATTATATCCTAGGGCTCAAGAAAAGGCTTTTTTTAACTACTACATCCCAACTAATAAGAAAGACGATCATATCCCTCTCTCAGACTCTACTGAAATGGACTCAAATCAGTATCTTATTACCGTAAATGAGAACTCAGCCAGAAATCCAGATCTCAGCTTCAACCTGAAGGAAGAGGGAAGGAAGACCATCATGTTACGCCAAATGTGAGAATATGAGAAAAAAAAGCCCACTTTTAAAATGTGAGGATCTTTAACAACTGAATAGCCACCAAAGAATGCTGGATTATACATTTCTCAAAGTCTACCAAAACTTCCAGGAAGACATGATTTGCTTGAAAGCAATTGACTGAATCCCTCACTACAGGAGCCCCTGAGCATACTACTGCATAGCCTGTGAAGACTACACAGAAAGCAGTCAAATTTTAAAGTCTCTTTTAAGAGACCTAAAACCTTTTAATCTCTTTAAGTTTTACAAAAACCTGCATTTTCAAATAGGACCAATGCTGAGTCTAGATGAATAAGAGGAATTTCTTTAAAGAAGTCATTTAAAACTCTCTGAGAACTTTTATAGAAAGATAAGTGCTTTCGGGGCTCTTCTACATCAGCTGGGGAAAATTTAGGAGAACGTGATTTAGTCATATATAAAATCAGTTCCTACTGTGGCACATATACATTACCTTTGTATATGGACACACACACTCACCCATAAAAGCATGAAGAATTACAGAAATCTTCAGTGTCACCGTGATTAGATTTTTGTAGCTGTGTGTATATGGGGTTGGTAAAATCCATCAAATCAATGAAGTCTCTTCTGCAAGGGCACTGCACTGAAAACTTCGATTAATCTAACAAGATTTTAGTTGTCTAAGCAGCAACAGTGAACTTTTCAGCTTGGGTGCACAACATGGCCTCTGAATGGATTGGTAATGGTCATGTCTTAACCCAGCTACCCATGTTACCAGAATTACCACAGTCATGCAGAGTTCCAGCAGTCCCCATCATGTCTGCCTACACAACAAGCAGCTCCATATTATTCATGGGAAGGTTTATATTGAGTCATATGATAGGCTATGCCATTGCCACAGGCTGAAACATGCAAGCAATCCCTACATTTTGACGGAATGGTCTCCTGCCTTTTAGCAAAGGTAGCTGAATGCATTGTTTTTTTTTTCTGTCATGTTTTGCATTCTTTGTGCCACCATCTTTGAATCTTTTGGAGAAAAACATCTTTTATTTTCCTCTTCTCTATTCAGTGCATTGCTACACTCTAATAGGCCTGAAACGATTATAACTCCTCTGATCTACTTCATCACTTGTGCAGCTGGATCTTGTTTGCTTTCTTGTTTCTGCAGCTGCAGAAATCAGATAGGAGTCTTTTCAACTGTAAAAGCACAGCTATGGGAAGATGGTGGCAGCACATACATTATTTCTAGTGACTCCTACATAAATGCTAGCAGTGCAATACAGGTTCTTGGCATTAGGGAAACTGGATACACTTCTTATATTTCTGCCCGAATTCAGCAGCTCCCTGATCCTCAAGACTGTGGAGTACCAGTGAATACAGATTAGCCTCTTGAGGCAGGAATAATTAACTGCACAAATATAGCATGGGAAAGAGCCACTGAGGTAAACTGCAACAAGGAAGATTCAGGATAAGGTCTTGGAAAAAAGCTTGTGATGATCATGATAGTGAAGCAACTGTGATCACTAGCACAGAGACACCTCCACCATTTGAAGCCCTTGAGAACAGGTTAGGGAAACACTGTTTGGGAGTGACCTCAGTTTAGTAGATTCTCACTGCTGTGAGGAACAGGATGGACTGGAAGACTTCTTGAAATTCCCTCCAGCCCTGTGATTTTATGAGCCTTCATTTCATAGAATTTAGTGATTAAGAAAATCACTACAATTGCTTATTTGACCTCAGAGGGCCCTCCCACATTTTCACATTCAACCACAGTCTGGCCACACACCTCTGTGTGGTACATATAAAAGTAGTTGTACCTCTAGAAGCCTGAAGGAAAGATCAGTTGCGGTTTGTGTGAGTGGACGTTAGCAGACTGGCTGAGACTCCAGCCTCTGCTCCTGCCCTCCCAAGCTCTTTATTGTGATGCACTGTAACACACATTTTATAAAAACCTGTTAGTTTGATGCTCTAAACTGGAAGTTTATCACTACTTCAGTATGTTACAACACGATTCAAAAGAAAGGATTAAGCAGATAGTTTCAATGTGTGTTTTGTCTCCCACCTAAAATGTAGGCGGTCTCCCAAATCCAGGTCGAATCCAGCCTTGCAGTAAATGTAACCTGAAGTTAGCCTGCTGGCTGCAAAAGCAGGCTGTCTGTAAGCAGCAACTGTAAACACCAAGGCTGCCCTGTGCTAGTGCTGTCTGTATCCTTGCACAATGCATTTCTTCTGATGAGCTTTTCAGATTGTAAACAGCAAATTCCAGTTTCTAGCTAACATCACAAATCAAAATTTGTTTTTCTTGTGACAGGGGCGAATCACAGTAATAATCTGTCACAAGATACTGGTAACCTACTTCAGACTGGAATTGGGGGGGAAAAAAAAGTCTCAGTTTGGAGTTTTCAACAGCTCATTGGCAGGAGCTGACGAAGCATAGCTAATGGTTCTATCTGGCCAGTGGATCCTCTGCTAAGGATTGTGGAGCATTAAATGGCCATAACTCTCATAACTTTCTCATAAATGCTTTCAAAAGTTCTCAACTTTTAGAAGAGAGTTTTAACAAATAAGGCAAATGAAGAGATATCTAAAGGAACACTCACTCCGAAAATAAAATGTCAGTACTAGTTTGTTAACTTCCACAGATGAGGCAGGAAGGTCTCTTACAAGTTTTGACTGTGATTGCTTTGAAGTTTTAAAGCATGGCACACATACAATTGATACAATTACACAAGTGATCAAATCTTAAATTCTCCAGTTCTACATTTATTTGCCACCATTCTTGGACTCCATCTGAGAATACCTGATCAGTTAAAAAAGACCACACACACACACACACAAACCCAAAATCCTTCTTAGAACATTTTTAAAACTTAAAGCCTACTTTGTACCTTCTTATCTGTATCTTATGTAACAGCACTCCTGTAGTTTGATTGTCCTTCAATTTTATTGTGGCCAAAATGCTTTATTTCTTATGCTTTTAAACATATTATTCATGTCATGAGTACAGAAACACAAACTGATTACTGCAAAAGAAGCTATGACTTTGCCATGGAAAAAAACAGTTTCTTTTTGTTTCATGGAAAATTAACATAGAATAATTCACCTTTCAGAGCAGACTAGGAGATATACTGAGCATATTGAAAGATCCATCTAAATTTCAGAAGCTGTACACATATGTCTTTACAGTAGACTTCATATGTTAAACTTTTTTTTTAAATGACTCATTATAGAAAAATATATTTAAAAAATCAGCAACCAAAGGACCAAATCTTACAAAATTAAAACATCAGATTTAAAACCAAGCAAAAAACTTGGTAAAATATATTTAAAATAAGACATAGGTAGCACATATGTCCAAAATTGCAGTCCTGAAATTTCTGTTTCTTTGCATTGCCATATTAAAAGACATGAATTCTGTAGCTGCTTATGTTTGTTTTTCCATTAATATTTCCCAGTTCTCTACATTTCTGCTTCTGAGCATGACCAGTTCTTCAGCATTAGCAGATCTGAGCAGTTCAAAATGAGGCTAATGTAAAAAAAACAATTAACATCCATGTATACCTCTGAAGACTTGCTGAAGTAGATGCACTCTGAGAGCTGCTAATGCACATGAGCAAGAGAGGGCCTCTCCTAGCACTCATATGCAAAGAGGACCCAGTCTCCAGTGTGTGTTCCCAGGGCAGTATTTTATTCTGTGACAGTATTGCATAAGCTGTCTTTATTGTAAGAACTGCAACTGAGTCCTTTCGTTTTCCAGAGAGTTTCCTAAATACTTAACTGGCTTCAGTCCTCCACAGCGAATTAGTGCCAACAGAAGGGGAGAACAACCATCCTGATGAGCCATCTCACACCTGTTTCTGTGCGACTTCATCTTTGTCAACCGGTGGAGACCGGAACCATGTTCACAAGTCCAAATAAGCTCTTATCTCTGAGTTGCCCCAAAACATTAATAGTTCTCTATGCAAATACATCTTCTGTGGTGACATTTGTTTTTTAGGGGTGGAAAGGTGGCTACATGGTATTTACTCCTCCTAGTCCTCCTGTGATCAAAATAAAGTACAGAGGTCCTTCTCCCTGGTCATTTCCAGTCTGCAGCTGAGGGTTCTACACTTAATCCCAAGCACATGAACTTGCATTTTGTAATACTGAATTTTATCTTTTCCTGTTATACCAGTCCTTAGTGTCATCCAGGGATGGCCTCCTTTTCTGTATTGGCGATGCTTTTTAACATACTGTGAGCAAATGTCAACAACACATAACTACTTGCATATAATTCTTCACAAAAGTGTGATTGAATCCACACTAGATTACCGGGGAGTTTATATAGAATGTAAATGCTTCAGTTGTGGTATTTTCCTTTTCAAAACCATAAATTGTCCAGTGCCTTACACACATTACAATTCCTCTTCTAATCCTCTTCTCTTTAGCTTAAATACAAATTTCCCAAATGGTGCCACATCAAGTAACTTAGAGATATGAGAATCGCTCCTTTTTACTTTGTTTAGGAAATTTGTCATCTTAGTAGATGTCATCATCCTTAGCAGATGGTGAGATCCCAATTTGGACTGATCTCTCAGCCCCTCTTCTATATAGGTGATATATTCATTATATGCTTCTATTCTTCAGCTGATAGACTTTAGAACAAACAAAAAGCACACCTTAAAAGCAGCTCAGCAATTTCACATAGAGTTTCTGAATTCTGATAGATGATTTAAACCTCTGAGTTAGAGGCAATATAGACAGGTTGGTGTTCTGTGAAGACATGCAAATTTTTGTGCGTTTAGGGGAAATTTTAGATTATGACAGTGTTAATCTAAAAATGAAAGTTTCTCTAGTGGCCAAATTTTACATAATTGTGTCCCTATGAGAGCATGTGCTTGCAATATGGGATGTACCTCCTATTTTGGGGTCACGGATAGCAGAAATTATGATTTGGCACAAAGATCAAAAGTTCATAGCAAAGTTGTTCTACACCTCTTTTTTAAAGAGGCATGTGAGAAGTTCAGTATTAAGAGCTGTCTGGACCAAGACACTATTAAACAGGACACACTGAATCTAACAACCCTGTTATATTTTCAATGCACTATTCAATATCCTCAAGTCGTCTTGGGGCGGACCACCAGAAATGTGCCACTTGGAGTTAGATTTAACCAGGCAGATGCAATACAATACAATAAGCAGAATATTCATAAGGACTCTACGAAATGCTTACTAGGAGGCCAAAGGCAGAAATCCTTCACCAAACTCCAAGCAACTTAAAATGGGAATATTAACCAAGACGGGAACCTAAAGTCATGCTGAGATGTGATATTCTGGCTGCAGAAGAGGTGTTAAAGAAGTTACAGTGATTAGCTCATTTTCATTATTTATTAATTATTCATTATTATATATTCACCACTGTATATATTCATATATAATGAAAATGTGAATATATTCATTATTCATCATTTCATTCATACTTTTAATTAGTTTGGGGTTTTGCTTTTTTAAGTGGATCAAAAAACTATAAGATCATTTCAGTAGAACGAGGCTAGAGAGGGATTCCATGTGCAGTTATGCTCTCAGACTGAACAAGGTGATAACTTTTGGTGAGGGGCAGTATTAATTTGCTAATACAAAACTTCAGACAATGATAAGCTGAGTCCATTTGATCACAATTGACACAAGGGCTATGGAGGCCCAAGGGCTGGGAGAGTGCTAACATTGTGTCGCCATGGAGTGAAGAAAGGCAAGCGGGACTACTGATGTAACTATTGGCTCACTAAATTGCAATAATCCCAGAAAAAAAAAGAAAACATGGAATACAATGGGAGAAGAATTAAAGAACAGCAATAGAATTAATGCTGATAAACAGTCTGTGATGGAAAGCAAGTCTTATCAAATACTTCTGATTTATTCACTGAGACTACCAGTGCAGCTGATAAACTATTCAAGGTCGATTTTCACATGTATTCGGTGGTCGAGTTCAGGGTCTCCAAGAAAGTGGTGGCTCCATCATTTCTTAAAATTCAACAATTCCCTTTGACCTCTAATCTCTAAGAACTGGTGTTCAGATAAGCCCTCCAATTGTTTTAAAGGGCATTACTGAGCAGCATTTTTTTTTCATTTTCTTATCCTGTATTTGACCTCATTTTTTTATTTTCTCTCAGAAACTTAAATGTCACACTGGCTTGTTAGTCTTTCAACTGCCATAATGTCTAGTGTACAAGTACAAGATTAGATAAGAAATGACATTTTGCTAGCCCATTTGTTCAATGCTGAGCAAACCTTTGTCTTCTACTTTTATGATTCTTCTATCTTTTCCCAGTTTTTTTACTTTTCCTTACTCCACTTTTGTCTTTTTATTACAATCTTCCTTTCTCTTGTTTCTTGGTTTCTGGTTTCATCTCTTTTTTTTTTTTTTTTTTTTGGTTGGTTTTTATAGTTCATTTTTTCTTGCTCTCCCTCCATCCTTCTTTCTTCTCTATTGTGCTCCTTTTTCCACTCAGGGCAGCTGCCATTGTTATAATACAGTACAAAAATGAGTAGTTGAGTGTTACTCCCAAACCTGAAATGCATTACTGGGAAAGAATCAGACAGACTAAGAAAAAATGACTTTAAAAAATGCACTCATGATGCACTAGGCATGACTTTTAAGACCTCAGCTCTCTGAAAGAGGAAGTCTTAGAAAGCAGACTGAAGTTGTAATTCCTTGTGTCACTTTTATAAGGTCAGGTAACATGAAGTAGTTTTCCTTGACTCTTCACACTGAATGCAAAGTTGATCTTAATAATTCTGGAACCTAAATAGTCTTCACAGTATGGTTAGCTCACATAGGGCCCTGGACTTCCCATTCCTAGTTACTGTGTGCAAAAACACACTGGGAAAGAGAATTACTACCTTTGGGAAGTTAGGCAGGATGCAGCAAGGGCCAGCCCTAAGGAAAAGTGAGAGACTAAGTTCAGCTGAGAGTCTAGATTGCCAGACAAGTCAGTAGTGATGAAGCAGGTCAAAGATCAAACCAGCAAGTCATGTCGACAAGTCACAGTCAGGACCAGGTATGGATACAGTAACCAGGGATAGCCACAGTACAGTGATCACCAGTCAAGCCTGGAAATCAAGTCCCTAGGGCAGGATCAGGGTCCAAATCAGCAAGGTACATGGCAACTATATGCAAGTTGTGAAGCTCTTTATGAGTGACTCCATCTAGTTGGCACTAGCAAGAGAACATTGGTATTGATCCCCACAGAAGATATTTCAGGAGCAGATCACAAGGACAGTAAACCTGTATAGTTTAAAGAGGTAATTTATGTCAATGGTGCACTTGTCATATAACCATGCACTATAGAATGAGGCTGGTACAGTTTATTAGCATGAGAAACCAATGAAATAGATACTCTCAGTAAAGCAACCACTTTGACATTGGGTTTTTGACTCTGATGAATTGCCATTTGAGTCTAATCATTAGAGGAAACACTATTCATACTGCTAAGATTTGGATCTTTGATTTGAACTCTCCATTCAGCCCAATTAACTAAAGAATTCAGGTAACTGCATAGATTGCTGGAGACTAAGTAGCCAGAAATGCACTGTGGAAAACAAACAAACAAACAAGCAAACAAACAAGCAAACAAACAAGCAAACAAAGTAAGTCTCAAAGGAACAACCACCACCAGAAAAAGGAACATGCAAGAGGCTGAGAGCCTGCTGCGTATGATGGTTGACCATAACTAATTTAGCCATCATTATGTTTTTTTTTTTTCTCCTTTTTCCTGCTGCCTCTGGAAAATGCAATGTGTGGAGCAGAACAGTGAGCCCTAGCAATGAAAAAAAGGGTTAAGAACTTCTAAGAAAACAAAGAACAAACAGGTTAAGGGCTGATTTGAAGTCTGCAGTTGACTGAAAATACAGAGGAGAAGGAGATGAAGAAAAACAGAGAAGAGAGTTGAAGAGCAAGAAGAAATTGCTTTCTTCCCTGTTTCCTGCAAATCTCACTTACTGGAAGTGCCCCTAGAACAAATCACATGCATAAGCAGTGTTGCACAAATGAGAAATCAGTATCTCATCCTTGATGCAAAGATGTTGAGAACCACAGTGCAACTCCAGTCAAAACCTGTCAACAGAACGATAGCATCTCATCTTTGAGATGTTATCCCAAGTCTTGCTAGGTTTGCAAGGTGGGGAGCAAGCATAAGTAGTTATGGCAGATAAGGAAGGATGATTTTGTGCAAAGGACTGTTAATTTTGCTAATTTGGCATAACTGAGGAACTATATTAAGAGTTGCTTGAGAGAAAACAAATAGCTAGAGAATCTCCTGAAGTGGATGTTTTACTTCTGCAGGTTACTGTTTGATTAATGCTGATTCACAGAATCACGGAAAGACTTAGATTGGAACTGAAATCCGAAGGTCATCCAGCCCAAACCCCTGCACCAAGCAAGCCTACCTCTTCAGCTAAATCAGGTTGCTTAAGTCCTTGCCTACTTGGGTCCTGAAAACCTCCAATGACAGAGATTCCACCAGCTGTCTGGTCAACCTCCTCCAGTGCTTAACCACGCTCACTATGGTTTTTCCTCCTTCTGCTTAATTTCCGTACAGTTTAGATACTTCTTTTCCCCACACCTACATTTCCCTCTTCTCTGTCCTGACAGAGGTTTCTGCCACCCATTTATGCTAAATGCAAATATGGCAATGTGTGTGCCCAAGCACTAATCAAGGAAAGGAAATCTGCAGGAGCAGGCAGTTAGGGGATATCTTCTTATCAACCTTTACCCCAGCAGCCCTAGTTCTTTCTTCTCCATGAGCAAGAACTTTGTAGGCCATGAATATCTGATTGCTTAAAGAAGAGTGTCAATGAAAGGATTCAGAACAACTGAGCTGAATTGCAAAAAATGTATTAGACCAAGTCTGTAGCCACCATATTTTCTGCAATACTTGCATTTTGATATTTAAAGAATAACAAAACTATGATTTCTCTGTCATTTCAACATGGAAAAAATGCTTTCTTCACAAGAAGAAAAAAGTTATGCAAAATGAAGGCCTTGTGATGGGAAAGAAAAGTGACTTTTTAGTATTCTAAATAACATAGAAAAATCCCTTAGATAGGCAGGACAAAATACAGCCCATTTTCCTACTTTATCTTAAAAATGAAACATTTATTATCTGAAACTATTGCCCGTTTGTCATCCATCTTTAGATCATAAAGGAACTACTGCATGCATTTAGTCTAGGCATGTCCAATCTAAACAAGTGGGTGAATTTTTAAAGATATTCAACCTATTAATAGAAGGCAGCACCCTCTTTTCCTCTCATGTACATTTGCCTCCTTCCCTTCCCCAAAAAATCTCCCCTTTCCTTTCCCTATCTTCCACCAAAAAAGCCCTCCAGAAATTGCTTAAAAATTGCTATTGTAATACCCTTGTGCACTGACTGACTAGCTTGCCTGCAAAGCCACAGCAGACCTAGACAGAGCCAAGACTCCGTACGCACACTTTCTTGGGCAGCAGGACAATGCAAACACGTGAGCCCCTTGGCATGCCGACAAATGAACATACCTTCAGTCTCAAAGGTATGGGCAGGCACTTTCTTATTGGCTGGCCACTCAGAGACATGTTTATTTAGATTGGTCAGCCAGCTAAGGGCCATGCAGCTGCTTCTCAGTTGATGGTGAGTCAAACGGCATAAATTATTTATATTCTATATCTATATAATCTATATTGGGATGTATTCTGCCCATAGACCATATATCATACAAAAATGATTCAGTCAGTTGTCTGGTGTAACACAAATTATAGCATTCTCCTGACTCTGTTCTTGTTTGAAATGGAGCATTTCTTTTTGAGAGACATTAGACTTGGGTTTAATTTTTCTTTCAGATAAATATAAAATAGAAGTTCCTCCACAGCTGGAGGCAGACTGATGCCATAAAAATTGTATTGCAGGATTACCGTAAGGGTATCTGCATGCTAATCACTGCAGTAATTGCCAACCTTGCAGAGATACGCAGACTGTATTTTCACAGGAACATCTCCCTAAGTATCTACTATTGTCATTGGAATAATAATACATTAACAGCTGCATATGAGAAGCATACGGCCAAATTTTAGGTACATTACTTCTAATGACCACCTTCTCTTCTTTTGTTTACCAGACTGAGAGATCTGGTATCAGCTTACTCTGGAGGAGGGAACACTTTTGGAAACAAAATTTTTGCATGCAAGGATGAGGTAGGTGCTTTGCCATTACTCCCAGCTCATGAGAACTACATTGCTTCCGATTTGGAAATGTCTTGTGTCTGGTCAAGTCAAAACACACTCAGAGCAAGATCATATGAGGTCACATGCATTTGTAACTGATTAAGCCAGGTCTCCCAAAGCCTTCTTGGCTACGATAAGTTGACTGTACTTTGGAGTCCCTTGTTATACCATACTTGACTATATGTCACAAGTTAAACACAAGAAGCAGATGGTGATTTCAGGCACCTTCAGATACTCTAGAATAGATGCAGATTAATGTTTCCTTAGATCACATGGATAGTCCTAAACATCCAAAAATTTTGCATAGAAAGAGAACAAAAAAAAAAAAATGGAGCAGAATATTTTAGTCTATCAATAACATTTTGAGTTGGCTGTTTGAATAGTTTTGAAAGGCTTTTTAGGCAATTGTGAATGCAGGGCTTTTAATTAAAGAGTACCTGTCAGGGTTATGAGTTCACTAATAGGTCTAACATGCCTTGACCAGCTTCACCCAGGACCCCCACCCACACATCCTCTGCCCATTGGTCCAGGAGCTCCATCTCAGCTCAGGCCTGGGCTTTCAGTCCTAGTCTGAGGTATGTTGCTTTTGTAGGTGGAAAAATAGGTTAAATTGTTAATGCTAACAGATAGCAGATGATGGGGTATGGATGAATGTCTGAAACTGAATTTTTGAACTTTCAAGCAGAAGCCTGCTAGCTGCCACAGGTACAAGATGGTTGTAAATTTTGGTGACACCTGAACTAGACCAACATGGCTCGTCCTGAATCCTCCTAATAATAGACACATGAGAGAGAACCTCCGATTAAAGAGGCTGATCACACGTTGTGCTTTGGTACATAGACAATTTAGATCCCCCAAAATAGCAGTTTGGTGTTCTGGAAAGGAGTGGACACCAAAAAGAACAAGTGATCTCAGAGGGAAGAGGGAGCTTGGAAAGAAGCAGGTAAAGATCCTGACTGGAGGAAGGATCCTGGAAGTGGGGGAAGATTCCGGAGATCTATATCTACTTTTTGACTCATGACAGAATTTTGGTTTTATTTTTTTTTTCCTAGGGAGTAAAACTATCTCTATTTGAAAGTGAATACATGTTAGTGAAACACTTGAGCCTTAACTGTGGTGAACAAGATACAGAAGATGAGTGCAGTACAGTTTTCAAACTTAAAGGACTATTAAATAAAAATGTGCACATACCTTCCCTGGTTTAAGATGTTCTTAAGCTTCATCTTTCCTGGAAGGGTGTACTAGAAGAAGGAAGTCTTATTCTTGTACTCTTTCTGCAGGTACCCAACATTGACCACTGGCATCACTGAATTCCTCAACAGGAAGAACAGGTCTAGGCTTGTCCTGTAACCAGGAAGCTTCTCAAGGCTGGGGAGGAAGGAGGCATGGGGAAGAACTATTGAATCTGAGAAGAAACTAAAGAAGAAAAGAAGAAGTTAGAGGTGAGAGCCAAAGGGAGTAAACCAAGGGACCAAAATTGCCAGAACCAAGCAGAGCAATCAGGGCTGCCTGCCAGTGCTCAAGAGACCCAGCAGTTCTCTGTGTAGATGTACTAGGACAGCAGAGGCTAGAGGAAAGACTGACGAGTCACCAGGAACATTTTGTCAAAGCAGAATAGAAAAAAATGTGGAAGAAAACAAACCAGAAGAATTTGACAGATGGAGCAAAAGACATGATGATATGTAAAAGTACAAAAACAGTACAAAAGTTCCCCCATCATTCATTGGGAAACCAACACTAAGAATCTCAGCTTAAACCAGCTGCAAGACAAGTGAAGGAAAAAGTGTCTGTGATTAGTCAGACTGATTGTGAACCACCAGTTTGATAAAGGTATAAAAAAGGCAAATATAATGCTAAGATGTGTGAGCAAAGTATTTCCAGTTTTCCACTTTTAATGCTATTACATAAGATCTCATCCAGAATACTGCCTGAAGTTCTGGCCACCCACTTCAAATTCATCTATTTTTAATCAGATATAGTTGGTAGCATAACAGGATCTCCATTCCCTTTTGAGAAAATACAGTCATTTAACTAGCTCAACCTGACAGAATACAGGCTGATGGAATCCTAAAATATACAAGCGTAGTAAACAATAGAAGGAAGAAAAGGTATTTGTGCCAGAATTTGATTCTGTTAGTGCTAGACCAGTTGGACATCAGCTGACAATCAGTAAGTTTAGTCCAATAGTTAGAAGACCCTTTTTTATTATAGAACTAATGGATGAGCACATGAAGACTAAAGGATAAGTCATATACTAAGGAAATATCATATCCCTCAATATATCATAGAGGTTTTTTTCCTCATTTTCACAGTTCATTTTTCATATGCATCAATTATTTAATACAATGATCTGTTTTTTCAGTTCAATCTTTCATTTTCCCAGTCCTTTCACAACCTCCACCATGCTTAGCAACTTCCTGCAATGTGTCTAAGTCTTTCTAAGGCAGTAAAATATTCCTTTCCTTGTGCATTAAAGAGAAATGGATGTAATAAATACCACATGTTTCAGACTCTGAGAGACTTAGTATTTGAAAATGGAATATCAGTCCTCTTCCTAATATAGAATCTGAAACATTATTTTACATTCTACTGAATTTCTCAGGCAATAGTCCTTAGAAACACAATCCATATCCAACCTTTAGTCAACAGAAGTGCCTTTTCATCACCTCCATCTTCATTTTTTAATACAAAAAAATTGGAATAGTCTAATATAGAAAAAAACTTCAAAAAATGTTTAATATACTGTTCGCTACAAACTGTGGAGAGAACCACTTGAGAGGAAATGCCTTTAAATTTCTGTGTATTTAAGACTGATAAAACAAAATGCCTTCTGAAACTTTGAAAACCATTAGCAGAGGAGGACAAGTGATTGAACATCTTTGATCTTCTGTTTAATGTCTTAATTGACAAATCTGTGTGATGGGACATGGTGCAAGTTCAACAAGTTTGCAGATAGCACCAAATTGGAGGGGCTTATGGGGAGCAATCAGTAGAATGGAAGACAGGGCTGCCATTCAGAGAAACCTTGACAAGTGTAAAACTGAGCCAACAGGAAACTCATGAAGTTCAAATTGTTTGCGCAGGGGTGTGGGCAGGAAATAATCCTAAATTTGTATTTACAGTTGTGCATTATGAACTGAATCTGACCCTTAGGAAATCATTCTTGGGTTTATAGTAACACACTGTCAGCTCAGTGCGCATTGTTGGTTAAAAAATAAAAAACAAGTGTTAAGAACTGTTTGGCGAAACAACAAAACCGTAAGCATAAACCCATTGTACAAATTTGTATTGGGTCTGCATCTTGAACTCTACACGCATTTTTGTTTGACTTTGAAGAAGGATGTAGGAGAAAAAAAGCAAAACAGTGCAGAGAAGGAGAAGGAATATCAGAAGAATGGCATTGATTCTGTGCATGAATAGGTAATAAACTAGGATTCTTTAACATGGAAAGTGGGATGACTGGGGAGAAAACATGCTAGAGAGCTATGCAATCAAGCATGAACTGAACAGGATAGGAAGCTGTTCTCTGCCTTTCAGTAGTGATAGGGAGCACCAAAGGAAATTAGTGTGACACTCTCAGAACACAAAAATACGCCACAATAAGGAGAGTTAGAATACATAGCTCCTTCTCACAAGAACTGATGAGTTTTAAAAGTTCTGGTGGGTTTAAAAAGAGATCAGAAGATTTATGGATTGGGGGAGGACAGGGGGAATCCCTCATCCACAACTATGAGACACGAAAGGTGGTACTTGTGTTAAAGAACAGAGTCTGCTGGGTGAGTATGAGTATGCTTGCTTGCTGTTACACTACACCATAAGCACCTCCTGCTGATCACCATTAAAGTTGTTACTGTCTTAGATGGACCTCTGGCCAAACACAGCTGTGCTTATCCAGACCAGCTCCCAGTCTTTGATAAATCTTGTGTTGCGATCCTATTCCATCTTAAGCAAATTCTGAAGATTATAATCTCCTCTTCCCTTCCCTGCACACTCACTCAAAGGAAATCCAGGCACGTATCCTGTGTGTGCTATGAGAGGCATCTAATATGGACAATCAAAGCAGCAGGCCAAGGAAGAGTGCAGCATGCAAGCAAAGGTTAATTCAAATGCAACTGGAGTGCTCTAACCCTCACTTCAGAATCAAACCCAAATGCAGGAGAACTTTGGAAATCTACTTAAATGTATTGTGACTCGCTGATGTGAAATGGGAAAAATAATAGCATGTATTTTTCCCTCAATCTTTCCATTTCAACTGTGTTTGTAATACCCAACACAATAGGAACACATCATTTGAAGCTTGTAATGCTACTTATAGTGTTATTTCTACTATTATTAGATTGAAACTTTTAGGAATGAGGAAGCATAACTTAGAATTATGCAGCAGAGGAGGAGGCTGTAATTTAGTTTAGACAATTATTTCACAAACGAGTTCCTATTTAGTATCCCAAGTGTAACAAATGCAAACTATCCATTTTTCAATGCCACTTTTCTTTTAATTCTCACTATCCAAACCTGATTCCTCTTAGGAAAGAAAAAGAAAAATGCAAGTTTAATGCCTATGAGAGTGTGTTTTTTTACAAAGACAGAAATAGTTATGTTAAAAAATTCGGGCTCCTTTTATAGTATATTTATCCTATCCTTGCATTTAAAATGAGTTCATTTGTCAAAGTAAGTCTTTGGTATCCTCCCTCAGGCCAATACTGCAGTTCAGGAAATCAAGCTATTGCATTTCTCTTGCAGCATGTATTCCATGTTTAACACTAAGAATGAATTGGATTGTATTTGGAAAGTTTGCTAGTTTTACCAGATTTACCAGATTCATCTGATTTACCAGAATCATCACATAATTAAAAGTAAAGACTAATATTTTTAAGATGAGCTCACAAGGCCTTTAACAAAGGAAGATAAGACAACAAAGGTGTTAAGAAAAAAAAGTCATTATAAAAGTAAATGTTCATCTTGCAGATGCAAGGGAGGGTGGTCAATAACTATTTTTCTAAAAGCAGGCTTCTAAAAAAATTGTGCAACACTTCATTTTAAGATAAGCATATCTAGGTTTTCACTTGTTTTTAATTACCTTATCAGTGGTTGCAGATAACAGTGTTCTGGTTTGTGGAGTAATGTCTTAATGCAACTATAACAGATCATGGAGGAATATTCCGTAGTTATGTCATATAATGTCTTAAAAAGATGGTGGTATGTTCATAATTCAGAATGAAAATCCAAACGTCCCGCTTGTCTCCTGTGGAAGCAAAACATCCCAGCTAGAATTTGTATGGATTCCTGCAGGAGACAAATACCAAGTTGGAGAAAAGAGGTTTGTTTGCTAACATGACATCCTTCTTCCCATATCTTCGTGCCCCAAACTGAGCACTGCCAGAAGCAACTGGCCATGAAGGAAGACCACTCTGAAGCCAATCAGAACATGGAACTTTGTCCTTGGAAGATCAGGCTCTCTTGTATCCTCTTGCTAAACATTGGCTATATAATGCAAGTTCTTACTGTATTCAGTATGAATTGCCTTTGATCTGTTGAATGAAAGCATGAGTTTATTTCTATTTATGTGAGTACCTTCATGTATATTTCTGTATCTGGAACTGTAACTTTGGATTTATAAAGAAATATGAAGAGCTGGAACAAGCTAGGAGAAGTGAATTTCATTGTGATTGACAATCAGTAAATAACAGTAAATAACAAAGCACAGTTTTTCTTACCATTGTTAATTCACTGTTGTGTTGCCCCAGTATTTTTCCTCCAGAGATTTTACCATTGCTTAATTAACTGTTATTAGTATAGGGGGTAAATCTATCAATACACACAAGTTCTTTGATCACTTAGATTATTCTATATATTTTTTCCTTGAAATCAAACTTTGTCTGATATTAACATTCCCCAGCGTAAAAGATAAGTCTCATCCTGGAAAAGGCATATAGCACTTTTCAAGCACTGAATATCCTGCTCATTTCTGTGAAACTCAAATATCTTGGATTAAATTATTTCTTTTTAAATAAAAGATACGCATTTATAAAGATGGTATCATAAAATGACCAAATATAACAATGCAGTAAAGTCCTCAAAACTAAATCATAAAAGTATTTATTGTATCTGAGAACCTACTGCAAATAAGAAAAATATTCCCCCTTCAAGAACATACAGCACTACCATCAGCTCTCAGCAACACCAGAGGCCTTCATATCTGTTTAAATATTCATATTTAAACATCACACCCACTTCTGCCATGTTTTATCACTTTTTTTTGTTATTATTTTTTTTTAAGAGAGACCTGAGCCACTTGCAGTCTTGCCTCCCAAGGAAAGAGATAGAAGAAGTGAAGAAGAAGTGTCTAAACACTTCGTTTTTTGTCCTTTTTGCAATTGTCTGCAGGACTCCTGAAGTATGAGATTTTTGTCTGAGTAAGGACAAAAAAGTTCTAAGGGCGGAGTTACTTTAGAACTGTTATAACGGCACAAGGACTATTATGAAAATTGGAGTTATGTCTCCTTGTCAGGAATATTATACCTCCACCAAGCCAGGATCAAAATTCCATGGTTTCCTTCCCACCAGACTGCTTCCCCAACTAAAGGCTCAGCCCCATGCTCTTACGTCATCGCCAATCACCTATTCCCTACTGCTGAAAACTAACACTTTATCTGTGTTCTTCTCCGTACCCAGGCCGAAACTTCTAGTCCTCCCTGTCTAGTGCACACATCACCTCACCAGTCTCATTTTCCCACTCTTACACTACCTCTGTCACCTTGCTAAAGATTGAATCACAAGTAGGGGAGTTCCTGACATCTGACTAGGCTCTTGCAGGGACTCTGTGAAACACAGCAAAATAGATTCAACAGCTGAAAACTAACAACACCAAGTACCTGGTAACCAACTGTTTAAGGTAGCCTCCTGCATGAGATACCTACCTGCACAGAAGCACTTACTCCTGGGGTCAGATGGAAGCCCACACAGGCAACCAAGATCTGCTGCTAATAGATACTTGTAGTAGCCACAGACTAGAAAACTGCTACAAAAGATAGTGAGAATCCCAAAGCATTTTCAGGATAATAATATCTCCCCATAGAAATCTCTTTATTGCTCTTGGCCTACTTGCTTTGATTTACTATGATATATTTTATTATGTTTTAGCATTCTAAATCTTTCTAAGACATTACTTTAAAGATATTATTACAGTTTTCCCAGCTTCCTTAAAATCCTTAGTTAAGCATGACCAATGTTTTTCCTCACTGATGCTTACCAGCCATGTACATGTGGAAAAAACTGCTGTCTGATGTTGACAAAGTCATGCATATCATTCACATGATTACCAGCAATGCTGGGCTTTATCAAACCTCAGCCATACAGTCCTCTGTGGAAAATTCCCTCAGAAGTTATACACAAATTGGGACAATAATCTCCTCTGAATAGATATTTCCATCATTTATATGTCTGTGATACAAGGTCAGATATGTCTCTTAATCTTCAGGCAGTTTGACCTAACTCATGGGATTCCAGAACTGTGAGCCCTTTCTCTCCACTGCATCACTTTAACATCTGAAGCATAAAATCCTTTTGAAGTTAGGATGCTTTTAGTTCTGCCTTTGCTTATCAAGGGACCTCATTAGTGTCAGTCTTCTAACTTAACAGGCAAAGAGAAGCTCTGCATGACTGTACTCTGTTTTTTAGCATGCTGCATTGTACATAAGTTACATAACCAAGATGCTTCCTAGTTTGAAGTAGTATGATTACAGAATCTTTACTTCAGTACAGCTATGTTAAAAACAGAACTTTAAGCCTTGCAGACTATGTTAAAAATCTCAGCACAGACAAAATGTTGTTCCCTCTGTGCTCTCACATGAGTGAGAGTCCATCATAAAAGATGAATGGTAGAAGTACAGGGTAGACAGATGGAGGAGGGGCAAATTCACATTTCTTTTACCATACCATCTTCTTCCAGGGACCCTCAAAAGTGGACTGATCAGCTGAGTACCTTACTATGCAATCTGATTTCCTACTATTGTCCTCAACTGCCAGGTAGGCTCAGGTGTAGCAGTCCTTGCCCTTTTGCAATTCTTCATAAGAAGAGTAGAAACTCTAGTGCTTTTATCAAACATCTATGCATCTTAGGGTACTGCTTAAAAGTAACTGCCAAAAGTACTATATAGATAAAATTTCATCTAGTTATTGACCCAAAGACAAGTCTTTACAGAATCAGTAGGTTATTGAAGTAAGGGATAATACAATCATAAATTCATGAATGATGTAAAATCTTAAAGAGATCTAAATCTAAGCTGTTTTAATGCAGGAGTTCCAATATATTTTATTACAGAAGGGATGAGTTTCTTGAACCTTGTTTTGTAAGATCAGGTAAACCTGAAGAAATACTACTGCTGGTAACTGAAAGAATTATATCCTCTGTTCCCTCCAAAATTTCTTTTCACCAAAAACAAACAAAGTAACTAAAAAATCCCAATAAGTGGTAAAAGTAGCCATCATTCCTAGAAGCTATTTACAGGCAGTAATGTTAGCATCAGTATCATCACCTCCAGCCCAACAGGACCTGTTGGGACAGCAAGAGCCCTTCATCACCTTCAGTCTGCTAGGTGTGACTGGGACCCTCATAGCCAGCCTGAACACTCCCAGCCAACCCCAAGTCTCTCACATTTTGTCCTTTTCCCAGCTCCCTGTCTATGACCTGGCTCTCTGAAATAGCCTGCCAAGAACACACAGCAATTAAATCACTCTACAACAAGTCCCCTCTGAACCCAGATTTCTATAAGGCATAAGGATGCAACTTGCTGAGAGAGGAGACTACTGTCAGAGCCCTGAGAGTGCTAAGAGACCCTAATGGCCCTGACCAGCCTCACCTGTGGCCTCTACCCACACTCCCAGCCCATGGGCTCAGAAATCCCATTTCAGCTCAGCCCAAGGCCATCACTCCCTGCCTATCGTACACTGTAGGAGTACTGATCTCCAGCTCAATCACAGCCATGCCACTGCCTAGCTATAGGCCCTCTTTATCTAGACCCTGATCTGCAGGCTGACTTCCCAGCTTGATCTTAGTCCTGCCTTGTCACCATGAATCTGCTTGGTGATCACTGGACTCTGGCTGACCCTGGTTACCATCACTGGACCTGACCCTGACCTGTAGATTGACTTCCTGGCTTGATCTTGAACCTGCTTCATCACCACAAACTTGCCTGATTATCTAGACTCTTGGTCAAACTTGGCAGCCATCCCTGTGTTCACCTTGCTCAGGTGCTGTGGGTCTGGTTCCTGGCTGGTAAGGCACCTGCCCTGCTGGCCGTGTTATCCCCGTTGGATCCTTGTCCCTTAGGAAGCAACCTGCCCTGACTGGTCCCTGACAGATGGAAGGATTAGTTTCTATGTCCTGCTTGCACCACCCTGATAAAATATATTCTGAAATTACATTTCTTGTTTTTTGCCTTGTTGATTTCAGGACACTTCCCTACCACATCACTGTTATCTTTAGTTATAATCCTACCCTCCAAACTACTTGAAACCTCTTCTAGTGTCGTGTCTTTGAAAATATTATAGTTCTTCAGTCAAGAAAATCGGGAATATACTGACTAGTTCCCTGAGACAAATATCTGTAATACCTTGCACAATCCAGCTCTTCTAATTTGAATGGAATATAGCTTTCCAATAAGCTGTGTCTGTCCTTCAATTCTCTATTTTTCCCTAACTTATCATGATAACATCATGTAAGATTTTTAATAAAGTTATAACACATACCATCATATAGAAGAATCACTAGCTTATTCTGAAATAATTTGTTATTGAAAATTTCATGTTGTTTAGTATGTTTGTTATTTTTCACTGTGTTACCTTCTAGATGCTTACAATACATTGTTTAATTGCTTGTTTGGTTATCTGTTCCAGTAGCTTTCTAGGAACTAATCTCAGACTGTGTGGTAACAGCTCACTTACGTACTTTTCTCTTTAATAATAATAATAATAAAAAAAAACATATTTGCTCATATCTAGTCTCCTGGAACCTCACCCATCCATTCAACAGCTTTCAGAGACACCTGAACTGCAACTCTTGGACCAAATCCTCAAAGTACCAAAAGCTGAATTCCATTAGTGTCAGCCTATTTGAAATTATTTAATTAAAGCATCTTCTACTTGTTCTCCATCTAGTCTCAGCCTTTGTAAATTACCCTAATCCACATTACATGTTTTGTTGAAGACTGACGCAAAAGAGGTCTCAAACACATCTCCCTTCTTAGCATTATCTTAGTTTTTCACTTTCCTTTATCTTTTTTCACTAGCTTTCACTGGCTTTTCTGATTCTGTATATAACCTCTTGTGCTTTTTTTTCTCCCTATTTTTAATAATCTGATCCAGTCTGCACTTTCAGTAAATTTCTGCTTCCCTAAATCCCTTTATACTTTGCTATAAATCCCCCCTCTTCTGGAGCTGAAAACTTCCCTCTCTATTTCCTGAGGCTTCACATCTGACAGACAGTGAGGGCTGAACAAGCCGGGGTGCAAGGAACTGGGCTGAAATGGCATTAGTCTGGTGAAATATCTGTTCCAACAACCCTGTTCATCAGGCACTAAAGCATCACACAAAAGTTCAATTCACAGTTTCAGTGCAAGCCCTGGGCTTTCCTAAGAGCAACATTTTAAAAAAATTCAATAAATATTAGAAATAGTTAGAGCTGATTTTGAAAGAAAATCACAGTTGTTTTTCATTTTAAAAAAGCTGTGTATTTAAAAAAGCATCATATAATGCAGAAAGAGCACACAATGCAGAGTATTTTCTTCCTTGTCTCTAAAAAAAGTTGCTTTCACCTTTTTTAAGTTTAAACTGAAAGTTCAAACAACTCATTGTATACAGAGTTTTTATATTGAATACAAGATAATTGATAGCTCAATGATAATTACGACCTCAACTGTGCGGTCATAGAATGGGAGAGCAGGCTTCCACCTCTTTCAAATGATCACTTTTAGCATATTAATTATGCAAAAGATTGTATGGGCATGGGATTTTAATTCCTAAAATGTCAAATAGCAAGAAAACATTCTAGGAACTAAGTAATGACTTCTTTGCAAATGTCAAACTACTAAAAACAACAAAGCATTTTTCAGAAACCTTCTAGTAACTAAGTCACTCAACCAGATATTGATCTGGTTCATGAAAAATAGCCTCTCAGCCACTAGTTACAGATAGATATTTGTGAGCAAAATAACCCACTTTTCCTACACCAAATGATTTTGACTATTTGTGCTGAAGGCAATGTATGCTCACACAGAGAAAGACTATTTCTCTGAAGCACTGATGAAGCACTGCTGTGAGAAGAAAATAGATGTTTGATTTCACAGTCTGATGGGAAGACAAGAAAAGTTGTCACCAATGTAATATTTTAGCATTAAAGGAGAAAGAATTCACTAGACCACACCAAAAAGTCAAATCTATTATTATTTATTCCATATGACCTTAGAACAGCTACTGCATGTATTAATTCAGTAAACTAAGTAGTCTCATGGAAATATTCATCTGCACTGCCTGTGTGCTGTTCTGTTTCCAGAGTTCTTGAATTTCTCTTGCACTTTAATCTTCCATGTCACACTACATTTCTGCATTGTCAATGAACACTATCCATATACTCATGTCCATATTATGGTATAATACCATGGAGTGTGAAGGGGAACAAAGGACAGCAAAATACAGTCATTGGTCATTTACTCCATTGCTCTTTATTTTTAAGGAGTGAATTGCAGAAGAATCTATTTCTCTGTTGAAAAAGTTTCTGCAGAGTTTTCATGGACTTTTGCAGGTTCATATCAGACTAAAAGTGAGAGGAATAGTTTACCATTTTTATTTATGTGACTTGATTTTAATGGGTAAGGCCGAGAATTTTAGAATCTGGACTATACTTATACAGAAAGCTATTATCTGTCTCAATTATTACATCAGCTCATTCATTTATCTTCAAGAAATTTATAGAAAGGTAAGCTGCTAAAACAGAGATTGAAGCTATTAACGGCAATGTATTTGCTTAATCTTTCTTCTTTCTTAATCTTTTTTCTTTTTCTATGCCACTTTATTTACCAAATACCAGATGAAAAACGTAATTTGTTTTTGAATATGATGCTAGTTGGATTAATGTGAGTATCATAAAGCTACAGAACTACAGAGCAGATCTCAAAATGTCATGTAATCTTCTCCCTGCTTTGAAACAGATCAAGTGTATCTAAGTCATTTGACAGATCCTTGTCTAAACTGTTCTTAATAAATTACAGCAAAAGAGATTCCAACATCTTTCTACAGGTCCAGGACAAGCTAATTGTATTAGCTTAATAATAAGAGAGTTTTATCTATATCTAATCTTAGTTTTCCCCTCAGTACCTTGATTTTCTCTGATCTTTCCTCAAAGGGATATCCAACAGCCTTATGAAAACCTTTTACATGGAAGACTGTTGTGAATCTCTCTCCTTGTTGTGCCGTTCCCCTGTGAAGAAACAAATCCAGTTTCTTTTGTCTTCTTGCCGTTGCACCTGAAGTACATCTGTATAAAAATAAGTTTTAAAGCTAGGCACTGTGCTTCATCTAAGCATCACCAGCACTTAGCAGAAGCAAATGCAGGTGATTTCTGCTGTCACAGAAGATCACAGCCTCAGCGGAATTAATTTGAAAGGCAGAGAGGCCCTCCAGTCAGACTAGTGACATATATTGCCTCTCTGGAGCTCAAAGCCCAGTGTCATAATGGCGCTTAGTGAGGTTTCTAGTAGAATTATGGCACCACCGTGTCTGCCTGGCACTTACCTGGGTAGAATGAGGAGTCCTGGTACAGAGGGCTGTTGAAGTCAGCTATCAGAGGGAAAGGACCCAAAAGGTCTCTCAGATTTTTGATGTACCCTAGTGGAGGTCTTCTGAGATGTCCAGGAATGGAAGCCTTGGAGCAGAGCAGGATGCCAGAGTCTCTTCTGGACTCTTCTAGGTGGTGATCCTAGGAATAAGGGTGTCCACACTGGTGCCAAGGTCAGTGATGTAGTATTACTGCAGCTTGACACTGCCCCTTTAGATCAGAGTCTTGAGATATAACTGATGTAAGCTAAGATTTTTATTGATTAATGAATAGGATATGAGGAGACTGGCAAAGAGCAGCAAAATTTTAGTAACTTGTTTTTCACATTTCTGCCTTGCACTCTGATGATTCCCTATTAAGGCCTTAGGTACTAGGAGGACTTGTGCTCCAGAAGGACCTCTTACTCATAAGGCATCTCCTGGTCTGACTGATCTCCTGCAAAGATGCTGAGACCTCTCCTGCATGTTCATAACATCAGTCCCTTCCAGCTAGTGTCTTTCACAATTGTCTAGATACAAGAGTAAGAAAGATGTTCAGCTGGGCATGTAAGTAGATTCCTTTCTTTCAAACCAAACAAAGCGTATACAAAAAGATAATGAAAAATGTTACTTGTGTCATAACTAACACAATTACAGGATTTAGTACTAAGTGTAGCATAGCAGTAGGTTTGGGGGACTGACCCATGAATATTTCATACCAATGATGTACACTTAAGAATTCACTATTAGGCCCTTGTTTTTACACGTTCTTATTTTCTAAATAATGGCTCTTTGTCAGCTCTCCAATTTCTCAGCTTCTTTGTATATGTTGTCGCGTTAAATGAATATCTTATCCCACTGGGGCCAGTCAGTTCCCAGATTGATGTCATTAGCCCACTGGCCTGAAATAGGACTCACTGGAAGTGCTGTTTCAAGTGCTATGTAATAGGGGCACATTTTCTGGGCTACTTTCAAAGTGCAGTTGTTGTCTCCAAGAACACAACCTTAAACTTTCTGAATAAAATATGTTCTTGTTCACTAGTTCCGCCATTCCCAGTCTCTGTTGTAAGGTCAGCAGCACAAAAGTGAAGAGGCCTGAGATAAGAACCCATGTGGTTACATGGACTGTGCAGAACAGACAAATTCTTGATGCGCAGTACATAGCTTTGTAGAAAGACCTGTAGGTGATTAGGTGCAAGAGCCTGTTCAACAGATACCAAGGCAGGACTTATTCCAAGCGCTATGTGGTGTGAACTTAGCCAGTTCACTCCAGTGGGGACTAGCCATAGTTAGGATGGCTATAAGCCATTTTGGGTCAGTTGCTGGGAGAACAGGAATTGCTCCCTCAAGCAGATCACAAGACATCATAGATGTTTGTCTTTGTCTATTTATGCTTCAGGCTTCATACTAGTCATCCTGTTCCCACTCTTCTCTCCACTGCCTATTTCTTCCTTTTTTGTTTTTCACTCACAGCAACATCCTTGTTGCTAGCCAGTCCCCACTCAGCACCCTTCTACCGGTTCAGTCTCTTCCATAATGGCCTCCAGTTGTCTCTGCATCTTGACCACCTCCTCTTCCTAGTTTTTTTTTTTTTTCCTTGTTCCTTCTCACAATCTCTTTGACCAGTACAAATCCATTTCTTTCTTATTCTTTCCACTTCTTCTGCCTTCCCTCTTGCTCATATAAGAATTCTTGCTCCTCTTAATTTGAGTGTGATCAGCACTACAAATTCTAGTGGGAGGAGAAGGGTCTTAGGGAAGATCGAATCCCCCTCCCTCCCCTCCCTCCTCTCCTCCTCCTTTGCATTTTCACTTTTACTTTTGCTGTTTCAATGCCTGCCAGAGTCTAGCTTGGGAATAAATTACAATTACAATTAAATACTGCTGTATTTAATTGTATCGATATTAACGATATTAAATCGTATTTCGATTTAATCGAAAATCATGATCAAAATAAATTACAGACATTCTTCTAGATTTGTTTGATAAAGCCCATCACAGGAATTTTTCCACATAACAGAACTGCAGTTTATTAGAACTAACTGTCTGTTTCTGTACAGCCCCAGGATCTCCAAGGCCTAGAGGTGTTTCATGTCAGAAATTAAGTGTGATGGCAGAGAAAGGGTGCACAGTCCTAGATTACATTTTGCTTGAATTTGGTTGATGCTTTTCTCTCATTGTATAGTTTAGAAACTTGGATCGTACTGCTTTAGGTATAGAAGAATCAAAGCTAAGGATTCTAACAAGAAGAAACATGTTTTTTCAATATTTAAACATAGCAATGAAGAATAAAGAATAACATGAAAGTATTTATTTAGTATATTACTATCATTCTTTACTTAGAGTGTTCACTGATACAGTGACATCAGTTAGTAGCATTACAGTGTTGCAGTGGTGATTGCTGTAGCATGGATTGTAGTTGACCTGGGACTGAGACAGTCATTAAAATACTTTGAAATGAAATCATTAAATACGTTTTAAATAAATATAATTAAATTTAAATATGATTTAAATACAATTTAAATATGATTTTTAATGATTTTTTTTCCAGAGGTAAATTTAGACAATGGTGTGCTTATAAGCAAGCTTGAAGTATGAGTCTGGTAGAAGGACGAGTTAATAGACTTTTCCTTATGACCCAATAAACTGCTATTTCATTTCACCATGAAGCAATATCCTGGAGCAGCCAAAACGGCATCTCTCCAGTGTGTTATAGTTAAATATTGCAATACACAAACAATGCAGTTTATTCATGTTCACTTTAAAATTTCAGTGGAGGGAGTGAGGAACAAAAGGTGAATGTGCAAATAGATTAAAATGTAATTAATATGAAACGACACCATACCCAGTAAACCCTCTGCCCTCCTTCTATACAAGGGAAAAAAACATAAAGAGCCAACACAAGCTGTAACATTATAGTGCTGCTTATAACCAACTGTTCCCAGGTGTTTTTACATCACCACAATTAATTAACCACTTGTGCATAACATTTCATGGTTACCAATGAGCTCTCTGAGATGCTTGGTAATAGCTCTCAGTATCTGAAATAGGAATAGAAATTCCTACTTTTTAAACCCCTGCTTTTGTAGAGAAGTACACAGAAGTGTCAGAAAAGCTTTCCTCAATCTAATGGAGCCTATTTAGGATGGCAAAACACAAGATAACCATGTACATGCAAGCCTTAATGTTTAATGATGCTGAAATTTAGGACCATTTTATTTCTACACTTAGAAAGTGGTATGAGGGTCTTCAGAGTCAGCACTATCCATGCTGCTCTTCCTCTTTAAGCTAAATAGATTTATTCTTTCAAATGTGTCTTTCACAATGTTGCTAGGCATATATCCATAAAAGCAAACCATAGTCAACACAATTCATAATGGAACAAAAGAGACAACTATGCAGTGCAGAGGACTCTTACCCTCCTTGCCTAAGTGTGAAGAGCACAAGACTGAGTTTTGATGAAGAGGCTAGGACTAGCTGAGCAGTCTGGGTTTGGTTCTGTAAGTCAGTGCCAGGGCTGAGAAGATGTGGAGAAGGCAATCAGTAACCGAAATTCGACAGTGATGGGCAGAGTGAGGGGCAGGGAGTCAGAGAGAGACAGTGACTGCACAATTGATTGGGAAGAACTTGAGGGGAAGAATAGAATTAGGAACTCCTGAGAAACTGGATGAGAGATTTTAAGACTATGAGCTGGATCTCACTGGGCAAGGAAGTTAGAAACAAAAGTGGAGGGAGGTTAAAATCTAAGGACAAAATGCAAGGTACATAGGAATGAAATGAGAAGCTGGAAATATTAGCCCACATGTACTCTGAACATTGATCATAGAGTAGTTTTGGTGAATGTATTGTTCTGGTTTGAAAATCACCATGCAGGATTATCTGGATGGTGATCTTTTGTGTGACATAAGGGTAGGAGTATCTGGACTAGGTAAAAGATGAACATCATAAGAGATGTGAGAGAATATGAACACTGAGGGACACTTCTTTGGTCAGCTCCCTGCTGTGGTAAGCATCAACCACTCTGTGTTCCCATACCCCTGGTAAGTAAGCTGCAGTATTTTTCTGTATATGTTGTTGGGGCAAAGGGGTGGAGGATGGGAATGACAGTGAGTGAGGCTTCTGATAGGACTACGGCACTGGGCTTAGAACTGTAGACAGCCCAGGGTAGCTGCACAATCATGACAAGCGCAGCAAGCTCCTGAAGCAGACTTTCCCTCTCCCTGAGAGTCATGGATCAACTACAGGAAGAGTAGAGGTGGAAGTTTGGGCTGACCCTGAGGAGGGGGCTTCAGCCCTCTGCAGACAGCTAGTGTGCAGCCCCTGTTCCCACTGTCCCTATCAGGCACCCAAGCAAGTCTGGATGACATAGGCAGCAGCAGGCTCTGGGGAATGCAGGGATTAGGTGGTTGTGCCTTTTTTCCCCACCTCTGCCATGGCAGATACATGCTTGTACCTGTTAGTCCCAGTTTGTGTTACTCATCCTGCTACTTCTCTACTTCACTTGCTCTGTTCAAAGGTTGTAGGTCACAATATCCCCTATGCCCCTCCCTGTTCATCTGCTTACACATTATGGACCTTCTTGGTCCTTTTAGTGTGTTACATGTCACTGCTCATTGAAAGCTCTATTCCTGTCCATGTGGGATGGCTAGCTTTTGTCCTCCCAGAGGTTGTGCTGAGCACGTAGCATTCACAAAGTGCTGGCAACACTGGATTCAACTTATTGACCAAATGCACACTGCACTTCCACCTGCAACACGGAAACAGACACAACCCACTGTTAAAACAGGTGTGGGGTCTTCCTTTGTCTTAGCATGGCCTCTCAGTGCCGTGGGGCATGGGATAGGCCATGTCTCCTCCAAAGCAGAGAGGCACATAGAAAGAATGATCCTACCTCTGCTCAAAAAGAAAGCATGAGCATACTCTCTGAGTCTGAAGTCTGAGATACAGGAAAAAAAAGCATGTTCTGGATGATGGCTGCCTGCCCTGTCATTTTACATGTTTCTTGTTCTTTGGAGAGAAGAACATCTAAGATTCCATCAGGATGCTGTACAAAAATAGTCAGTGAAGCCATCACTGGCACCCTAATAGGATGAATTCCATCTTTACATCTCCCACTCCCCACCACAACACCTTGCATTTATAACCTTGGATCAGTGAGGGGTGTCACAGAGTGAGGAATACAATGTTTGGACTCACTTTTAAATTTTCAATACATGCAACTTTTAATTCACTCCAACAAAAGTGGGTACAGAAAAACAGAACAGTAAAACAGTGCAAGGGTTTTCTTTCACTGTCAGTATAACCATCTCTTTGAGCTAAATATGCAAGATTTTATGCATAAACACATACACACTTGCACACATGCATCCCCACTCTCAGGGATGGGCTTCCCTCTGTCTCTCCTATAACACCATCTACTATTTGACATGGCAAGTTATTAATGCATCTAAAAAGGGTGGGGGAGGAGGGGAGTGTCCATATGACCCTCTGCAGTTTGGGTGCCTGTCAGGAGCTACACTGTCCCAATGCACTCAGATGCTGCTGGGGTACCTCCACCAACCCTTTATGTTATCCTTAGCTCTTCTGGATTGCTCCATCCCATTGAGATTAATTCAGCTAATAGGCAAGCTCCTTTTCTAACCACACACTTGATGACCTCTCTCCATTATAGTCTAAATCAGGCAATTCTATAACATTTAGTCACATGGTGTTGTTAAGCAGACTATCCTGACAGAAGGCATGTGGTCTCCTCCACAAGGTGGGATGGGAAGCAATCTCTATGGTGCTTCTCAGAAATGGCACGAGCTGGAACAAATGCAAGGCTTATTTTCCTGTAGGAAGTCTTAGATTGACAATGTTGGGAGAGGCAGTTTATGTGACTATGACCTGTATGAGAGAGATGGATGGATGAGGTCATGCTTTCTAGGTTGGGCTGCTGATTGCTTGCTTTCCAGAAAAGTAGAGGTTTGTGGGATAGGTTTTCTTTGGACTGCATTGAACCATATGGGTGGTAAGGTTATTCGGTTTGGGGACCAGACAGAATCTAACCTGAAGTAAAATCCTTGAACCACATGTAGCATCAGCACCAGCTGCTGCAATGTATTGATCCAGTATTATTGCACCAATTCCGACTATAGATGCAGGCACTGTCTTCATATTTTCTGGGCATCTGATATTATCTCCTGATTTACAGCAGTCCTGAGCACTTGCAGCTTCAACTGGTTAGTGGGACTTGCATATGCATTATTATATAATCATATATATTATGTATAGCACACACAAATTTCTAGATGCTGTTGCATAATACAAAGTACTCTGAATACTCTGGCACAAAAGCTCTAATGGATATGCAGCATTGGTGAATACTTTTGAACTGTATGCATGTCCTAGCTTTGTAAAACAGGAATAATAATACCCACTCACCTTTCATGGATGTTGTGAAGATAAATTAATTAATGAAGTACTCAGATAATATAGCAATAAGCATCATAGACAAGCCCTTGGGAAAGCCAATAACTGTGTTTCAGAAAAGCGTTTGAATAGTGTGATGTATACAAAGCACTGGTCATTCACTGGACAGTGAGGAAATACGGAGGAAATATGCAAAGTACTCTGCAGGAGAAACAGTAACTGTCATGTCATTAAAAGCTCTATCCTGTCATGCCCACATGACAACCTGATTTTGCTCAGTGGAGTTTGCAACATTTTTGTCTTTTTAACAAAGAGAAAAGGAAGGGGAGATTTGTTTCCTTGCTTCTTTTCCTGTTTGTGTAGTATTATATAAAAAGCCAAACAGGAGCATTTAGTTACAGCCTGACTGGTAGAGCTATTTCTCCCCATTTAGATCTCAAGGAGGGCTTAGCACAGATGAAATCTGTTTTGAGTCAGTCTGCCCTTACTGAAGTCATCATCCTGCTCTTATGAGGGTTGATGACCTCATAATCTACATTCTTGATCTCCTCCCTGTCTCTTTTGAGTACATTCATCGTACAGTTTGAGGCAGGAGACTTCTTAATGCAAGACAAGCCATTCCTGTGAGTACACATTTTTCAAATATTGTTTTATACAATTAATATTCATTACTAACATGAGCACACAGTCTGTATAAGCCATGCATACACATGACGTCACTGGAAATGTGACTAAGTAGGAGTGTAACTCTACGTACACAGTATCACCTACACAAAAGCCAGGGCTTTATGCTTGGGCTTGTTGCTGTTTGGGATTTTAGGCAGAGACTACTGTTTTGTTTAATTTCACTGAAAAATGAGAAAAAGAGGAGTGAAAATTGCCCACATTTATGTGGGCACTTCATATGAAACTGAAGAGATAATTAGCTGACTAGTTTTACATACTGTGAAATCAAACCAATGGAAGAGCAGAGATGATAAGGCAAAACACAGCTCTAGGTCACAAGCGCTCTTCTCCAACCTCCAAATAATATTTTCTCCCTGAAGAGGTTAATTTTAAAAGCTGGAGCAAAAATATTTTAAGTATCAGCACATGAAAAAAATAATTTTTTTCTCCTTCTCTCCTGTGAGCTTTGAATGAAAAGAAACTTTTTGTTTATGTAGATTTGTATTTTTTATGCTTGCTCATATTTATTTCCATTGTGCTATAATTCAGTCAGATTAAATAAAAAAGGCTTTTCCAGATTCCTCTGCTGCTATTTTTTTGAAAATCCTATATATTTTTAGTGGCTTTTTTTCTGCTATGAACCCAAGAGAATAAATGTGCTGACTAAAGGTAGGAAGAAGATCAGAAAAAAGGAGAATATGGCTGCATTTTTCCTGAAAGAAGTTGACTTCTTGTAGTTTATAGAAAGCTATTGACAAGAAGCAGTTGAAATGCTCCTAAATAGTGATGTGAAGGAATTCAAGAGCAAGGGAATTAGAAGTCTATCTTTAAACCATAAGCTTGCAGCAAGAAGACAATTATGAATCCCACATCTATGCTGTACGCAATTAATTTAGCATTGTAATCAAAAGGTTTCTGTATATATGTTTGTCTCCTTTTCATCAGATAAACCAGAAAAGGTGTATTCACATTTGTTGTTCATCTACTTTTCATATTCCGTAAAATAAATATGTCCCAGTGTCATTTCTGATTCAGTAGTACTTCCTCACAGTTTATAATAAATTTTATTCCCAGTGACTGCAGTTTTGAAATATATTTTCTGCCTTGAGTGGACTGTCACGTGTAACTTTAACTAAAATCTATGGAGTAGGTGTTGGAAGTCCCATAGTCTTTAAATATATCTTTGTATGGTTAATAGTTAAATATAAATATTTATATTGTATGTTTTCATCCTAAGGAAATGAAGTGTATTCAAATGAGTTATCTCTTTCTCATTCAGCCCTAAAAGCTTTTCACTCCTTTTTAAACCTAACTTGACAGAATGGCAGAGATACCAAAAATATTCTGCTACAGTAAGTTTCATGAAGCTTGAAGACTGGTGAGAAGAGAGAAATTCACAGTAAAGCCAGAGCCTGCCCCTACGAGGAAAAAGCCCCAGTAGGCACTAAGCAGCCATATGTTCAGTTTAGTCGGATGGATACAGGAAGAACCAAGAAAAGCATTCCTCTTGAAAAATTATTCCTAACTCTCTAAATTTTCTTCTTTTTTTAAAAAAAAAACCAACCTACATTCTGTTTTGTTTGTTGTCATTATGTTATCCTTAGCTCTTCTGGATTGCTCCATCCTACTGAGATTAATTCAGCTTGTATGCCTGCTCCACTACCTGTTTAATATCAGTTATGATGAGGCAGCAAGAGGTTAATCTCTGCTCCCAAATTTGCTTGAAAGTATGTATGTTAATAAAACATTTACAGCTGCAGATTGGTCTGTTGTTCAGTATTGAACCTCATGCAGAGGTTCCTTGCCAACACTGTAAATATTTGAATAATGTAAATATTGTATAGGATTCTTACGCCTTTCCTTTACTGCGATATAATCAGTAGGATAGTTTAGTTTTAGATCAGTGCTTTTTAAAGTGTATTAGCATTCACACCTTAAACCATGTTACAAGTAAAAATAATACATTTATATGGTACAAACAGCAGGAAGCAAACAGCATGTTGGATGCTGTGATACCTCAGTTACTAACTTTACTGTTTTGTAGTAAAAAGGCTTAAGTACCTCCTCTTGAGAAGAAGAATGCTTAAAATTAAGGCTCTAGGACAGTATTCAGAAGACTTGTTTCTACCCTTGAATTTGGCACAGTTTCTTCATCTGACTTTTGGACATGATAATTAGGGCTTTACTCAGTGTGCTTAATGCACTATCTACAAAGTGGTGATAATGTTATGTATAGACAGCAGGAGGTAAAAGCAGTAAAGTTTGTAATGCTTTTAAATATTGTGGTAATAGAAGACCCTGCAGGGTAAGCAAATGTGTATAGCTGTTTTGCTCCCAAAGCATCTCGTCTTCTCTCTTGACTCCATGCTTGAGACGTGGCTCTTTTCTTTTACCACCAGATCTAGTTTTCAGGCAAACTGTATTGCTTCTGCTGAATGTTCTCCTGACCAAAATCCTACACTAAATACACGGAATCATCTCTAGTCCAGCCCCTGCTCCAGGCAGGGCCAACATCAAAGATAGATCAGGTTGCTCAGGGCTTCATCCAGGCAAATTTTGAAAATCTCCAAGGATGGAGATTCAACAGCCTCTTTGGGCAACCCCTTCCAGTGCTCAGCCATTCTTGTAGAGCTGAATTTTTTCACTTCTGTCCACTTGGAATTTCCCTTCTTCTGCCTTGTGAGCATTGTCTCTGCTCCTTTCTTTATGCACCTCTGAGAAGAGTCAGACTCCATTTTCTCTACAACATCTCTTTGGCTAAAACAAGAGAGCAGTTAGATCCCTTCTGAGCCTTCTCTTTTTCAGGCTATACATTTAAACTCTTAGAGAAATACGGGTGTGGGGGGGGAGTTTCTCCCTTTGGGACTGTTTTTGCTTTTTTAGTTCTAATGAAATAAAATGCATTGAAATGGACATGCAATTTAAAATTGTCTGTAGAAAAGGTTTTTTTTCCCCAGAGTCTGGAAAGAAGTAACCCCATTGTTAATCTTCTTTTTTAAAAGGTGGTCTATCTTCATTTCACTCACAGCAGAATCACATCAGTTTCTCAGACTCTAACTTAGTATGTAGGGGGATACATTAGCATTGGATTTTTATATTGAGAATCAAGTAATTACGAAAATTCTACTTGAAGTTGAAAATAATAATGTCAAAAAAGGGAGTGATAGGCTGATATCCAGCAAGCGGAGCCTGTCTGGGCCTTAGGCTAAGCTACTGACCTACTTTTTAAAGCTTAGAGAATAGGCAAGCATTCCGAAAGTCCCTCACACCTCTTCCTCCTCCTCCTCTGTGACAGAGTAGGCACAGTGGAGAGACACGAAGCAGCACAAGGTGTTTCTGGTCAAGCTTACAGTATTCCTTGAAGACTGACTTCCAAAACCTTGCACTTCAAACACATAGTCTCCTGAGATAGCGAATTGGTGTTGAATCTGGTCTCCATCAAGACTCATATGCTATGTTCATTAATGCCATGTAGATTTTTTTTGCATGTGTTTAACTATATAGGATAGCTATGAAATGTAAAGCTTAGAGAAAGAAGACATTCAGTCACAAACAGAAAGGAGAAAGGAAAGTTTTACCCCTTACTGAGTCAAGGAGTTGTTAACAGGTTACAGAAGTACAGAAATGTCACGTAGTCTGCCTAAACAGTATTTTTAACCCTTAAGATATGAACAGTCCTTAATTTAATGAGAAGAATGTCTATATTATCTCCTCCAAAAATTAGAAGAGCAATTTTGGGAGCAAAAGACTGAATGTGAATGGAACCTCTTCAGGAGGCTGAGAGAGAGGCTGGTTATAAAGCTAGGATACTCCATAACTAAAATCTTCCTTCTGATGCAGCCTAAGATGAAGGAAGATTATATGTTTGATGAATTGCTGTATGAAAACTTCTGTAATTCTTTGGGTAAATACGGGGAGAAGGACAGCCACTTTTCAGTGTAAATGTGTTTTTTCTTTCATTTTTCAAGTGTATCATAGGTAAGCATTTATGACTTCATGGACTACTGTGGATGTTTTAAATAAATAATTACAACCTTACCCCATCTTTATAAAGTCTGTATTGTTTGAGTTGAAGATACTTGCAAAGTCAGTGACTACTAAGGTATTTTTCATCCAGGAACTGGAGCGGATATCTTTAATTCTGGACAAGGAATGTTCAGAGGGCATTAAGCATGAACATCCGACATGCCCATGCAAAAGTACGTGGGCACCTGATAAATTACAATAACAGGAATCTTTATTGATAAAGTTCTTTTTTTCTTTGTCAGTTCACACAGCAAGACCAACAGAAGTGTTATATGCTTCCATGTAGTGAATAACGTCTCTTATGCACTTCTTTGCAGAAAATTAATTCCTGAACAAAGAATGCATCATCATGGAAAAGCTGATGTGTTCTTTTGCCATTCTGCTTGCCCGCATGGCTGAGTGGTTGATTGTATTTTAGAAAGAGAGAACTGCCTGGCAGCCCTTTTTTGTAAGGGCACAATGAGGAACTTTGCAATTGGACATTACGCCTGAGTGTAAACCGGGTGTAATTCCTAAAAATTCCTAAATCCCTAAAAAATTCCTAAATCAGAAACTGAGGCCTTGTGTATGAGAAAGACAATAATCCTGAATTATGCTAATTACAGCTACATTATATTTCTTTAATCCTCGAAATCCAGGATAAAGACTGTGCAAATACTGGATAACTTCTGAGATGAGAGCTGAGCTCTAGAATGCACATTCATCCTTATGTGCATAAGTGATCACAATTCTATTGCCTTAACAGCACCTAATTTCTGCTTATTTAAGAACTGGATTTGTCTAGGAGTCTTAAAAGCTCCACTCAAGAAATACCTCTGATCACTCAGAAAAGTGACAAAAGAAGATTAGGTTTTGACGTAGTAATTTAGCCATCCTGGGTTTTGGTTCACTTGAAGCTTCAAAACCTTTATTTATTAAAAATACATACACAAGAGAAGGAACATATCATATTTCCTTGTTTCGGACAGTTCTAGGCTGGTACTCATATATAACCAGCTTCTTCTTTCAGGTAAATTATGATTGCCTTTCATCATCCACAGCAAGGGAGTGTGTACTATGGCCACTTGAGAATTGCACAGTGCTGCTTAGTGATTATCAAGTAATGGCTGATTGCTTTTGCTAATGGGTTTGCTTTTGATGTTGTTTTTTGCGTCACATCACTTCACATGCAGGATTTTGAAGTGTTTTGCTGAACAGAAAAAGAATGTTAAATAAAAGCTGTCCTAGAATTCATGCATGTAGAGGGTGTCAGTTATAGGAAGGATACATTCAGGCATTCCCCCTTTGTCATTTTCATCACATAAAAAGATTTAGAGCTTAAAATTATGTAGTTCTTCAACGAGTAAACCATTACTTGATTCTTATCATGTTTCTTTTTGCTATTCCATAGTTATAGACGCTCCACAAAGTAGGTTTCATTTTGGAACATTATCTTGCTTCGCTACAAGGTGAGCAGTGAAGACCCACAGATTATGGCCACGTTCAACCAAGAGTCCAGACCATCAGGCAAATTTGTGGTGATGAGGCAGGACTGAGGTCAAGCCAGGAAATCCCACCAGAGATCAGGGTCAGGATTCAGTCCAGCAATTGCCAGGCAGGTCCCTGGTGACAAAGCAGGTTTGACGTCAACAAGGTCCATGTCCAAGGACAGATATGACCACAGCACTCCTTCAACATAGCTCAGGCAGGGACAGGAGGCCCCAGTTCAAGCTTAAATGGGCTCCTAGGCCCATGGGCAGGGCAGAGTGAAAGTGCAATGCTTAATTCAGAGGGGTTTTGTGATCTCAAAAAATGGCTAACCTAGGCTACCCAGAATTCCATTTCAGCCAGCCGCTGCTGGTGGTTGCTGTCTCTTTTGAAATACCTGTAATTTTTTTTGAAATATTCAAGGATTTTTCCCCGCATGAGTAGTGCTCCCAAAGAGTTCTGCTTTGTAAGAAGGTAACACGAGATAAAGCACAGGGTTCAGTAGCAGCTAATACTTTTTCCCAGGTGTCATGCACTATCATGAGTTTTTGGGAGGTGGGTTAATGACACTGAGTAGGTTAACTATGTCCTTAGTTTGCAAAACAGTTTTTAATTCTTGATGTTCTCAAAGTTAGCCTTATACTATTTACTGGCAGTTACACAGGCACATGAGAAAACACACTTAAAACACATGATGCTATCCTGACCAGATGTGAGGACTATGAGAGATCATGTGGTACGAGGAAGCAGACAGGGGTCTGGACACCATTGTTAGTTTAGCATTCAAGAGCTGTATATGTGCTTGGGAACAGGGAGAAAAGGTTGTTTCCTTCTAGGCTCGAGTTTCTTTGTATCCCATACAGATGTTCTGGCAAGAAGCCTTCAGCAACACAGGCAAGTACAAACCTCCATCTCCCTGAAAAGACCCATTAGGAAACCTTTGGAGGAGTCCAATACACATAGCAATAGCGCACTGTGCTTCATTCTCCACACTCAAATACATGGAATAAGGATGCATAAACAGTCCCAGTCACCTACTCCAAAAACAATGTTGCTCCTACTCCTGCAGGCTGATATTGTGTAGAATGTCAGGCAAGCCTGGCTGCTCTTGAGACCTATACTGGTCTCTGGGTTCTCAGGCCAGGTAATTCAGACAGATATTTCCTTCAACAGTGATATATACACCCCCTGTCCAGCTTTCAGCAGGCTTTCAGGCTGCTGATTGTGCCAGCTGATAGAAGAAGAAAAGTCTGGGAAGCCATAGTAAGAACTAAAAGTGAAAGTGAAGCACAAAACTGGAAGAACTCAAAAACAAGGAGCTGGTGACTGCTGTAAACTTAGTAGCTCACCAGTTGGGAGCACTCACCTGTAAATGTTGGAGACACATCTTCCAGTTTCATAATTTCCTCAAAGGATGTGCTCCCATATCTGCCATCTCCTGGAGGGCTTCCTAACAGGGCTATAGTTTATTCTGGAGGTAAAGGGTGCTACCAATTTCTTTTGATGAACTTTCTCTGCTTCGTATAAAACAACATCTCTGGAAAATGTACTGGAGTCTGCATGTCCTGTCTTCCAGATGACTATCATAACTAATAGATTTCCCACATTTTTTCTCTTTCTTTCTCACATGTATTTAATTAATGAACACTCAAGTGTGCTATACCAAGCAGAAGTGCTCAACACAAGAGATTGAAAATGCTGCCTTTGCCTTAATCCCATGTATTCCACCACTTGAGGATCTGGGGTGATAACATTTTTTAGAGACATACAGGTTAAATTCTCTCAAAAAGAAGACATTTGACCTCGCCCTTCCATCAGTCATCATTTGCTGCTGAACTGAATAAGGCATTTCATTTCCTCCAGATTGTCTGTAAATACAGAACCAATTCTCTTGCCAAATATAATTGAAAATCGTTGATCATTAAGTTCACAGAAATTCTTTTTCACAGTTCTTGTTGTGCTGTTGCTGAATGCACATGGAGAAAGTTCTGCATATTATTCATTCTATACAGCTGAAGAGGTACAAAATCTATAACACTAATCATACAGTGAAAGTCTTTGTGCCAAAGGAAATGACTTATTTGCATAGTATTAATAGCCATATTTAGAATGGTGCTAGTATTGGAAATAATTGTTTATCTGCATGTCTGCAGATTCAGGAAGGTTTCTAGGTTGATCATAGGATGATGGGAAAATTAAGTTGGGAGGGACCTCACAGGGTCATCTTGTCCAACATGCTACTAAAAGAAGGGTCACACCAGATTACTCAGGGCTTTATCCAGTCTGGTCTTGAAAACTTTCAAGAATGGAGATTGGGCAGTCTCTCTGGGCTACTTAATCCAGTGCTTGATTGTCCTTATGGTGAAAAAGTTTCTCCTTATATTAAGTCTGAACCCCTCCTGTTTCAACTTATGCCCATTGTCTCTTGTCCTCCCACCATGCACTACTTTGAAGAGCCTGGCTCCATATTCCTGGTGACCTCCTTGTAGGTATCAGAAGGCTGCTATTATGTCCTGCCTGAAAAGCCTTCGCCTCTGCAGGCTGAACAAGCACCATTCCCTCAGCATCTCCTCACAGGGTCACTGATTCAGCCCCCTGACCATGCTGGTGGTCTTCTGACGAACTTGTTCCAGTTTATCAATGTCTTTCTTGTATTATTGGGCCCAAACCTGTATTCAGCATAAGCAGAGGGGGATGAGGAGAGTGGTGTAAACATATCCTTCAATCTACTAGGTATGATCCTATTAATGCAATCTAGGATACACTTGGCCTGCTTTGCTGCCCACACACACTGCTGGCTCACGTTCAGCTTACTGCCTACCCACACTCCAGGGTCTTTTCACCAGAGCTGAATCCCAGCCAGTCCATCCCAAGTCTGTATTGTTGCAAGTGGTTCTTCTTTCCTAAGTGCAGGACTTTGCATTTGTCCTTGCTGCATTTCATAAGGTTCTTGTCAGTCCATCCCAGCAGTCTCTCAAGACCTTTCTGAATGGCAGCCCTGCCCTCAAATTTACCAAGGATGCTAGAGTTTTCTACCCTTCTTAGGAATGTTCATAACACTCAAGCTAATGATTTTGCTTCCCATCTATGTTATTTGAGGTGGAAGTGCATAAAAGTAGGAAAGAAACAATATGTCATAACAGCAGGGAAAAGGAAAACAGTACATTTGAAATAACAAACATGGAACAAACACATGCTTAGCTGAAGCGAGCAGCTGGACCATCGTCTATTGGCATAACAAATGTGACAATAAGTGAATGGAAAACTAAGATAAATTATTACAGAAAAAAATGTTCAATTACCAGCAAAATTAAATCCCTCAGAAAACATACTTTCTGTGAGGGATAATTGCCCTTGTTATAAGCCATTTTCACTGTTCACACTTGAGTGTAGACAATCTGTGAGGAATGTAATACCCTCATTTCTCAAAAGAGAGAATTCTAGGAACTCATTTGTCCTGCGGTAATAAAACAAGTAAAGACAAAGTAAAAAGAAATTTATAAATGATCATTCATAAAACATGTTAGTATCTCTGTGTTAAAGTATTCACATTTTTAAATAATAAAGCTACAGATACATTTATAGCAATATAACAAAAAGAATTTCTTGTAATATCATCTGATAATTTCATCAGCATTGACATTTACAATCCATTTGAATGGCCTAGAGATTATTTTCTCCTTGGAGTAGTCACAAGAGTTTGATGCAGGCATTAAAAATGAATAAGAAACAAGGAAGATGAAACTGATGAAAGAAATGGCAGGTATTAGCTTAAGCTGGTTAAAGAAAGGTTATTAAATAACAAACTGAGAATGGTAGCTACCAACCAGGTTGCTTTGGATGATTCCCTCTCAAACAGAGCACTGGTATATCAGAGCTGACAGAGTGATATGTGGACAAGAATCAGTATCTGCTAATTTTAGCATTGATGTAGGCTCTAATTTTATGATAGGCTTTCTCTTCAAAACTTTTATATCAAATAAAGTTTTCTGTACTTTGTGAAACTTAGCTGGTTGCTGCTTAAATCTGATGTCCCAGAGAAACTGTACACTTGCAGGTGCTGAGCTAGGGTTCTAGAACATTGACTACAGGACTGTGTAATAAAGTTCTTATGAATTCCTACAAATAGAATTTTTAAACCACTAGAACAGAAATGTAATAGCTGAGCTAAATATAAGGATATGGACAATATTAAATAAACTCAAAGTTGAGACAAAATCTAGTAAAATACAAATAGTAGGTGAGTTCAACAAACAATGTCTTGATAAAATAGCTATTTTTTTCTGCAAAAAGAAGTTTGAATGGAAAATCTGTGCTCAGTAAGACATAAGCAACCCTCCTTGTGGTATGAACAACAGAGGTACTTGCCATTCTCTGTAGAGTTCATGCTAACTGTGGTGGTCATAGCGTTGCTTTGTCTTTTTATGTATACTCAGTCATTCAGACATGCACGTATTTCATTTTATTCTCTGATGCTATTTAACAAAACACTGATTGCTCCACTTGATAATGCAGATTGTTAGGAAGCTGAGTAAGATGAAAGAGAGTGGAGACTGCGTGCCAGCAACAAACAGTTCCAGTTTATAAAAAGTAATTAATTGTTTAGGGAGGAGTGGCTGAGTCCCAAATGTCAGTCCTTTGGAATGAACCAGAGAGATTAAACTCAACTGTTTCCCATTCCTACAATCACTCACAGGTTCCTCAGAACATAACTTTTGATATGTTTTGTTTTCATGCTCTGATGTAGGTTTTTCTACAGGAAATCACCAGCAAAGATTTCTAAGTATGATTTCCTTATAAGGTATAATCCCTATATGTTTTACTGTTAGAGTCATAATGGCTTTTGAAAATGCAAGTGTACAGTGCTGGTCAGCTCGCTCCATCTTTTCGCATTTCTTTTGTCATTGCACTTGTGGAATTCTATCTTAACTTAGATTGTAATCTCTTTTCTTTTTTCCTTCTGTGTGTGCTAACTACTGCACAAAATTGGCACCCAGTATTGTCTGAGGAAGTTAGGACTGCTGTTTGCATATGTACTAGAACCCAAGAATATCTGCCGTAACCAAATATCAGTGATTCTCCCTCCCCCTCCTTCCTTCATGTAATATATTGTACACAAGACACATGGGAGTAGAAATTAATTAGATGTTCTATATTTAATTCTAAATCTATCTTATTTGGTCCAGTTCAACGATTTAAAAAAGTGCCAAATGAGGCTGGTCATTGTATAATTAGTCATTGGCAAGTTTCATTTGAAATAATGCATACTTAAATGTTTAACTTTCACCAGATGAACCATCAGAAAGGAGAACATAAAAAATAATATGGAAAATAGGAAGACAAAAATAACTCAACTTGGTGCTCAATTGTTTTTAAAAAATATGTGGTGTCTGAGAAAATCTATAATTTATGTAGATTGCCATTTGATCAGATTGGATGTGATCTATTTAGCTCTTTAAAATACCTTAGTTTTATGAAATAAAATTTCTCTTGTATTTTTCTTATAAAGAGAACAGGAGGATTCTTTCTGGCTTCCTATTATCAGATTAGTATTTAGATAAAAATTGTATTTCTTCTGTAGTTTTAAATGTTATTGTTGTGCTAAAATGATTTCATAGCTCTGTCCACTTGGATGGGAGCTTCCATATGGGTATTTCATGTACTTTAACTTATGCACTCTGCATTCACCATTTTGTAATCCACTAATTTAGCTCCTTATGACAGAAACTCTTTGGGTAACATACCATTTAATGGAATTCTCAAACCTGACCTAGGTACCAGCTTAGCTATGTAATGCATGGGGATAATTGTGCACCTGAGGAAAGTCGACAGAAGCCGAAATACTAAGCATGAAATAACTTTCACCAGCTGACAAGAAATGCCAAGGAGAGTGATGGCACCTTAGTGCCTAACTTCAAGGTGGATAACACTGGCTACTTCTATGGTTTAAAGGCTTTTTTTTTTTCAAGGAGATACAGAACAGAACATATTTAGATGTGTTAATCCTTTGTTATCTAGAGCAAAGTGGTTGTGTAGAGAAGACCCCAGCCACAGGAATGACCCTTATCTCAGTACCTGTTCTGCAAGTCTTTTCTACCTCCTTCCCCACTAGCACTCTCTGGCCCCACATGCCATGTGCCTGGGAGGAGGGGCTGATACAGTAGAGGTCTGTGCTGCCATTCAGAGGGACCTTGACAGGCTGGAGAGATGAGCAGAAAGGAACCTCATGGAGTTCAATGAAGGGAAGTGCAGGGTCCTGCTTCTGGGGAGGAATAACCCCATGCACCAGTACAAGCTGGAGGCTGACCTACTCGAAAGCAGCCTTGCAGAGAAGGACCTGGGAGTCCTGGTGGAAAACAAGTTGACCATGAGCCAGCAGCGTGGCCTTGTGGCAAAGGTGGCCAACAAGATCCTGGGCTGCATTAGGTAGCGCATTGCCAGCAGGTCGAGGGAGGGGATTCTTCCTCTCCACTCAGCCCTGGTGAGGTCGCAGCTGCAGTGCTGTGTCCAGTTCTGGGCTCCCCAACACAAGAGAGACGTGGAGTTCCTGGAGTGAGTCCAGCAAAGGGCTACTAAGATGAAGAAGGAACTGGAGCATGTCTCATGAGGAAAGGCTGAGAGAACTGATCCTATTCAGCCTGGAGAGGAGAGGGCTCAGGGGGATCCTATCAAAGTGTATAAATATCTGAAGGGAGGGTGTAGACAGGACGAGGCCAGACTCTTTTCAGCGGTGCCCAGTGACAGGACGGGAGGCAATGGGCACAAACTGAAATACAGGAAGTTCCACCTGAACATAAGGAAGAACTTCTTTACTGTGAGAGTGGTTGAACACTGGAATGGGTTACCCAGAGAGGTTGCGGAGTCTCCTTCCTTGAAGATATTCAAAAGCCATCTGGAGAGGGTCCTGGGCAATGTGCTCTAGCCGACTCTGCTTGCTCCGGGGTGTTGGACTAGAGGATCTCCAGAGGTCCCTTCCAACCTCAACCATCCTGTGTTTCTGTGAAGAGTAGCAGTAATGTAATGTAAGAGTAAGGATGTGAATGGTAGGACTGAGGCAGTAGTATGAGGGTGTGCTTGCTGTGGTAGTGCTGGAAGACTGTGCTAGACAGAACAATCTTGTCCAAACTACGCACAGTGACTGCCAGAGTGACCGTTCCGTTGCTCCTGGGATCTGTTTTTGACTGAATCAACTTGGTCAAAATACTCTTCCACCATGCAAGGATTCACAGCTTGGGGACTTCCTGGCACAGAAGTGATTTCTCAATATTTGTAGCATTGTATGGATTTTTCTCTCTTACACTTGTCTTGTCTCCCTTCAAGCCATGCAAACTTTCAGCTCCCAGAACAATCAGCAAGAATTTCACAATTTAACATTTGTAAGAACCTCCTTCTTTGGTTTGTTTCCAACCTGCTACCTACTAGCCTACTTGTTTGATGGCTTCTAGTTCTTGTTTTGGTAAAAGTAGTGATCTGCATCCTGCCTTCCCAGACCATTTGCTATTTCATAGATTTTTTACAGACCTTTTCATGGCCTTAGTCACCTCCATCACAAGCTGAAGAGTCCTAGTCTAGTTGTTCATCATGCAAAGGCTTGCACACCTTTTATCCTCACTGTTGACTCTGTTTGTATGTTTTCCAGCCCTGCTCTAGCCTTTTGCAGTGCAGGGGGAGAGGAAGGTAGCTAGAAACAGAGTTAGAACTGCACGTAATATTCAAGATGCAAGGCAGTAGCATAACAGTATCTTCTCTTTTGTTGTCTATTTGGTTCTTAATAATTTCTAACAGTCCACATGTGTTTTTGACCATCACTTAGCACTGATCTAGACCAATCTAGATAATCCAAAAAAAAAAGTCTTTTGTATGATTTTATTTCTTAAAGGTCTTGAGGGACAAGCTGCAAAAAATTCAGTAAACAGAATTTTCAAACCAGGAAGTCAATAATTTTGTGCTTTTTGGGTTGAGAAATGCTCTGGGGGAAGAGAGATGACCCAGAAACCCCACAGTTCATTTTCGCCCTGTTATGTGGAACTGTGTCAGTTAAAACAGGCAAAAGGTGACTCACATTTTCTGAATTCAGCTAAGACAGTCTCAACACCAAATAAATTGAATTGCAAAAGATCTTCTGGTGGTGTTTTGTGTTTGTTTGCTTTCAGTAATTTGATCTGCAATTTTGTTCCAAGACAATCTCATTATTTTTGCATGCCTTTTAATATGCTGGTTTAAATATGAAAGTTAACTCTATGAAAGGATGAAATAACTTGGGCTTAATGCTTTGAACTGTGACCTGTACGATCTGTGTTTAATTACTTCTATAACCTCAGTCACTGAAACTGCCTGATCCTTTCATCTATGAAATAGAGAGAGAGAAAAAAAAAAAAAAAAACTGAACAAAACTTATCCACCAACAGTACTTTTCATGGCTTTTTCCAGTGCACTTTCACAGAATATTCTTCCACAACTTTTTTGTTTTTAACCCTCCAAACTCAGAAAAAAACAGCAGAATTTGCTCCCAAACCAAACAGAAACTGGAAATGGGAAAATTTCCTTAAATGCCTAAAAGAAATTGGGGGTGGGGGGGTGGAATTCTACAACCCTTAATGTATGCACTCTTCATGTACTCAATTTCTGCCTTGCCTACTCAGAAAGGGGAAAGGACTGTGCCTATATAAAACCCTAAATGACTAGTAAAGTAGGTCGAGCTTTATCAAGTGCTAAAATTTGTATACTCTTGAACAGTATAATGAACTACATCAACTTTTTATTACGGTATGTTATATGCTTCAATTGGCCACCTGTTTACATTAACAGGAATATCTGTTGTGTAACAAGAACACTAATAATTGCACAGATATCCTTTCTGGACTGAAAAATTCTTAGATTTATCTGTTAATGATCTGCTGCTACAGCAGCTACATTCTGCATTCAATAAGGCAACTAAACAAAACCTTCCTGGAGATATCTACGAGATACACAATAGCACTGAAGATGCATAAAAAATCCAGCAGTCCAGGAAACTTCTGAAACACACATCACATATCTAGAGCCTGATTCTCTCTTTGCCCTACTACACTTATGGCAGCACAACTCCACCATTTCAGTGAAAGACTGTTGGCAGAAACACAGAGAAAAGCACTGAAGAAATTCATTGTACAGAGACATGTTACGGCCAAGATCATACCTTCCTCCAGTGACTGTGGAGGATACAAGGACAGCTGCTCCAGGCGGTCTTCCAGTGAAACAAAAATGGGGAGAAAACTAGGGTGGTTATTCCAACTTCTGCTAACCTCTGCTTTTGCTCTGTGAATGGAAAAAATTGTGCTCAGTAAAAAGAAATTTCATTCTTCATCTCACATTTGAGTATTCAATTTTTCTGTCTTGCTAATAATAAGCCTGGTTGAGCTTTAACCTCATCTAGTTATGGAAACATGATAAGGCATGGGCACTCCTGATAACTAGGGTGCAAGTGCTGAAACAACTACTACTGACATCCTCTACTATGGTGTGCATCTTTCTAAGATCTCAGTGAATCTCCTTCTGTTGTCTTATGGTGAGACTTATATCTTCATCAGTGTGTTTCATACAAGCTGCATCTGTTAATGCTTTTTATTCCAGAATTGGCAGAATGTGAGAGTGAATGCTGAATAGCTGGATGTGAAGAGGAAACAAAAGCAGAATCCTCATAATTATAGAAGAAAAGATGTAAAATATGAATTTTGCATTGAGTAATGAAAGTCTCACTTCGAAGTGTTTTTCTTCAATTTTAATTAATTCATTTTTGGAGAAAAGTCAGAAGCCCTCAAGGAAGTGTTAGTCTGGCCACTACCATGTACAGTTTCTCTACAACTTTCATGAAGTAAATACAGCACACTAATGTGATATATTTAGGTCTACTTCGCATACATGCTCATTTATATGTGTAGATCATTAGCAGTTATTATCACAATAGAATACAAGAATATTACAGAAGTTGTTTCTTTCAGCAAGGGATGATTCCTTTAAATATACGTAAACATGCTTTCCAGGATGCTTGGGTGAAGTTCCCTAGAGGTGGACACGATCTTAGCTTTCAATAGAATAAATGAACAATTTGTTTGAGAGACCAGCAACAGTGACCAAATAATCTTTAGAAAAGGTCAGTCCATCCTGATTTTCTCTAAGTAGTTTGCCATAAAACCATGTACTTAATATAAAATATTTGTCAGTTATATCTGCTCTATTATGGTGTGCATCGCAGCCTTTGAAATTTAAAACATGTCTTTCTGTTAATTGCAGTGGATTTTGTATCAGGTTCTAAATCTCTTTAGGAAGAAGCCGTATTAAACACACATGACAGAGCAGACTGTGGATCCATGTCTACTAACTTCTTCTTTATTTTTAACCATCAGACAAAAAGGCAGGGATCATTCCTAGGTTATATAGAAAGCTCTTGCATTTTAAAGTGTTTGCATACTTTATATTTTTCACATTTGTATCTAAATTGCTCTTCAGACAATGTTACATAGAATTACAAAGTGAGTTGTAAGCAGCTATGCCTGATAAAAGAGGATATGTGTTTTTTTAAAAAAAAATTTCTGCAGAGGAAGATGGTATCTCAGTGTATTATTCCCTGAGTAAAATATTTGAGAACTTTTTGACTTGTGACTTTGAAATACAATCAGGTGTTATTGATCTGTAAACTTCCTGATGTCAGGTGTTATAACTGTATTAACTGAAAACATTTGGTGCATAATATTACCTAGATTAGACCTAAGTACCTAGCCAATATTCAGGGCTCTGCACACTCCACTTGTTGGTTTTGACAGAGAAAATAATGATGGAAGACAGCCTAGTCATTTAACAAAAAAATTCTCAAAAGGACACATAGTTTCGTTTTCTTGCACTACAGAAGTTCTGATTTAGTAAAATAGCTGTAGTTTCTTTTCTGACAGCTTTGGAGCTCTAGAGGGCAGCACTATATCTCAGAGCCATTCAGTTTTTCTATGCCTCAGTCTGTAGCTATTTTTCTGTCTCCTTCTCCAACAGCTTTTTTGGTCTTCTTTTCTCTGTGGTTAACAGGCAATTAGCTACTGGAAATGTGTGTCATCAGCAGTGAAGCCCATTTCTGACCACTTCCTGAGGGAGCCCTGTTAACTGAGAGACCATAGGGAGAACTGTGAGGATACCTGAACTTCTTCAGCCTAAATTTCTGTAGTGGTGCCTAAAATTACCGATATTTTGACAGATTTACTTGTCATCTAATTCTAACTCATAATGGTATAAAGGGCTTATTCAGGTTGCAGGAAGCTGAGGTTGGCTTTGCTTCATGGACTAACTCCTCTTCTTGAGGAGATTTTCTCCCAGGCCTCCCAATATGCCCTGGCCTCTGATATAATCTAAGAAGTGGCTCTCTCAGAATCACCTCCTGGAGCACAGGGAACCCATTCCTCAGCAGAGCACTGAAAGCAGGATTTTCAGCTCTTCCTATTTGTTGGAGTTCCTTGAGGAAGACTCTTGTTCCTGTGTCTGTCAGGTTAAGGGGACAGTGTTATGGAGGGAGTTCTGATCACATCAAATACTGAGTTAAAAAAATTACTGTCATTCTACAGAGAATAGCAATTACTCTACTTGTTTGATTGTTCACTTGGATTCAAACAGTTGCTCTGATAAAGTTTAAGTATTTTATATTAAGTTCTCTTTGAAAAAGAAACTGGAATCCTAGTCATCTTCTTCTGAGGTAAGTGCCTCTGCTTGTAGACCAGAGAATCATTTTTCATTATCTTTTAGATTCTGTAAATTCATAGAATCATACAAAAATCTGGTACATCCAAAAATTTGCTGCCTATGCTCCCTCCTGGCAAGTAGAATATCTGTCTTCAATTTTATTTAATATTGCCTGAAGGAGCAATTCTCTTGCTTGCTGTCTGGCCTAATTACTGCTTAATTAAATATACAAAATGCAATATATCCAGAGCCAGCATGAGAAACACTCTTCAGAGAACAGCCTGTAGTCTAGTGTCTGGATTCAAATCCATGCCGGAATCAAGCATGATTCTTGATTCTATGATAGTCTTGTCTGTGCTGGGTGAGAGCCCTAATTTCACCAGGTTTTGACTATTCTGAATGCTACTTGTGCACAACTGTCTGAAATTCTTTGTAATGTATCACTTTTATTCCAGAAAAGAAAAGAAAAGAAAAACCGTTTCCTACACAGCTTTAGACAGGACTATCTGCTGGCCAGTGGCACTGAGAAACAAATGAATTTAGAGACCATCCAGTGGTTTCTCTTGAGGCACTTGAAGGAGACCGCTAGGGAACAACAGGCTGCAGGAGAGGCAGTGCTGCAGCCAGTGGCATGCTAGGATGCCCTTGATGTGCTAATTACTCTGCTTGGTTCATCAGAGATCTGAACTATCAGCTGTGTAAGGAGCGTAGGTCTGTCTAATGGATTACCGCAGTGAGCTTTTTAATTGTCAGTGTCATAGCAGAGCCCTTTTAGCATCTAGAGCTAGATTTGCAGGAAGATGTATGTGCCTAAAAACATAAAAGGGCACCTCCTGGGATTCCCTTCTGTTTCTGCGTTAGCTGCTCAGTTCCCATTACTTTTTCATGAGAGGGAGGCTGGGCATCTATATACATCCTGTTGCTGCTGAGCTGTGGATTCAGTGTAATGAAATGGCTCAAAGTAGCAGCAAGAACACTGGCTGCTCTTGTATCAAGTTAGTTATGCCAAGTATGGGATTTTTTGAATTTCAATATATCAGATTTGCAAAGACTTGTGAGAAAATGAGGTCCTGCAGCTATGGAAAACTGTGTTTGTTCAGCCAAAAGGACCTCCCCTCCTCTAAAATATAAGAGGAAAAGTTAGGGGAAGGTATTTTAAATACTTCTTGGCAATGGTAGTAAATCTTTGACTAAAGAGGTGATGGAAAACTCTCAGTAAAACTGAGGATTACTGTTCCAGTTCAGTATGTGAAATGGAAGAACGCTGTCATACCCAGAACTGAGATCTGCTTTGGCAGATTTAATGCCGACTGCATGCAAGGTGAACCAGAGCATAACTTTGTAAACAACACTTTTCAGTGTTTTGTGCCAGTTTTCGCCATCAAACAAAACTTCCAATTAAATCAGGCAGTCTTTTGTCTAGCATAGGAATGAATGAGAATGACACAGGGCAAAAGATTCTCTCTCTGCAGTGCTGTTTTACAAAGGTTCATAGTAGCAGTCAGTAGGATACAGCAATAAAATGTGAAAAGCAATTACGTTTTATTTTCCACTTTATGGGAAAGTTGAAAAATAAAAATACTTTTTGGACAGAAAGGGGAACAACTTGGGATGGTACTAAGTTGTTCTGTTATGCTGAAAAGTAGCATCCTACCCTCTTCTTTGACAGAGGTAGTTTCTAATGAATCTTGGTTATACAAACATCTAGGAGGACACAGGGCATACCATTTCTAACATTTAAATACCTATAAAGATTGTTTAGGAAAACAAAGAGTCATGATTCATTTGACATATGCTTTGCTCCTGAACAAAATGGTTGTTTTGTTCTGAGCATGAGAAGTACCCATACAGCATGAAATGAGGCCTGAGTTACAGCAAGAAGTTGTTTTAAATTTGTTGTTTTCTTACAAGCCATACAAGAAAAACAGCAACACACAAAGGAAAAAAGATAGGAGTATCCTGGATTATATAGAAAGGATTTGTCACATCAAGTGTGATTGCTTCATAAAGAATCCTTTTTTCTTCTTTGTTTTCTTTTTTGCTGAGATGGAAGGAAGATGTTTTAGATGCTTTTTATTTCCTTACATTATTCATAACTGTATCAGCCATGAATGTAAATATAACACAGTAAGACATTTCTTCTTCTTATCTAACTGCACTGGCTCTAAGAGAATTAGATGTAAAATGAACCTGTCCCATTGTGAGAACTGTACAGATATGTAAATATTATGTGAGCCACTCACTTCTGTAGACTGCTGAACTTTAAAATAACTCTTACTTTGAAACAAATGAGGACAAATAAATTTAAGTTTGCACCACTCATAGTGATGTTTGCCAAGCTGTATCCATTTGTGCTCAGTGCATGGCATCAACTTCCTCTTCTCAAGTAAGAAAATGATGTGTGGTTAGTCCTGCTTGCTTTGGGGGGCCTAAGGGAAACTGGACAAATGTCACAAACAGAAGAATCATATTTTATAGTGGCAGAACAAATGCAAGGATTATCAGTTATAAAGAAAGCATATTTCTCTTCCCTGCTCTTCTAGAATTAAACAGACACAGAAGTTGTGAGGGAAAGAAATATATTTCAAAATTTCTGACAGAGTTAATGTACATACAGTCTAGTTCACACACACAAAAACACACACACACACACACACGAAAGTGAGGCATAGATTCTGAATCAGAAGCAGAATTAGAAATGAAACTCACCTCAGTTTCAGGCCTTGTCCACATTTTGGTTAAAAAATAAAAATTGAGAAGTTGTCATCCAAGTAAGCACATATTTCATTATGTGTATTCAAGAAGATTCCTGCTCAGAATGATCGTGTTCACGTATCAATTTTTCTCCAATCTTTATAGCTTTACTGGAGGTGCTCTTCAGCTTGTATGAATGGGAGATGAGCTAATGTTATATAGTCATTAGCACTCAATCCTTTGACTCATATCAAAGCGGGGATGGTAAATCATCTGTCATGGGAGTAACCAGACCCCATGGAGAAGACATATGTCTGGGAGAGACACGTATCTCCCCGATGGGAGAGATATATACCTCTGCTCTGCTACCCCAAAATTATTGTCTCCCTACATCTCTTAATAAGTCCTATGCCCCTTTAGGCAGCAATTCTCCTTCATTGGTTTGTCATTCTGGAGAGACTTTCTTTTTCTGAGTCATCTTGGTGGGTTTTGTACCAGGGACCATGGTTTAAATGTTCTCCTGATGGTCTTAGGAGCGGCTGATTCAGTGTGTTCCCTTCATCACCCTTGAGGTTACTTGGGTTCCTTTGCCTATCATTGCTCTTCTGATCCTCAACACATTTTGTGTTTAATTCAGTCAGCCTTTAGTCAGATAACCTAATGATATGTACAAAGAAGTCAGATCCTTCGCTTGGAATTCAGGCAGAGAATTCAAAGGGAGTTGGACTTTCCAGAACACTGGTCAGCGGACATAGACAGCTAGCAGACATACGGGACACCTGGGACATAGCTGGTATGCTATTTTCCTATTGCAGGGAAAACTTACGTTTCATATTGTTAGATGTCTGTTTAACTGGTGCTGTAATTTAGAGCTTTGATCCCAGTCCACCATCTAGAAAAACTATTTTTTTCCAAAAGCATTTAACTAGTTACGTAACTAGGCTAACTAGAATTAGAATGACTAGAACTATTTGGTTGGACTCGTATGGTAAAACTCACCATCAGAGATCTATTAATTCTCATATCTGGATTAAATCGATTATTTTTAGCTACATCAAAAGAACATTGGTTTGCAAAGCTACTTATCCAAAAAGTTAGGAAACAAAGGCATTAATTCTGTCATTTTGTGGATATACTTCAAACAAGAATGTACGAATGGCCATACCAATGGTCAAACCAAGGGTCCATCTCCCCATTTATCTTGTCTCCTGACAGCTGCCAGAACTAAATGTTTAGGGAAAGAGAATAAGAAAAAGGCAAGCATAGAGCAATACTGTTCTGCCCACTGCTAGGAAGACCACCTGCTACTGGAAAGCAAAACACAGTTATCCTTCAGTTAAGGCAGTATAAATATAAAAGACAAACATAAATTATAACGCTGGGAAAAGAAAGAACAGGAAACTCTTTGGATCTGATGATAAATCCAAGCTTCCAAACATGGCACTTCTATTTTGATAACACATTTCCTCATGTATTTTTTTTTTTTAACTTTAAAGTTGGCTTCATTCCAGGGTCCCAAGGTTTGGGTTTCAGTATGATTGCGTTCATAGCAATACAATAAATGTGTTTTGCAAAATGTCACATCCTTTGTGTAAAGTCAATGGGCACTTAAATCACAGAATCTATCTTTGTATCTGGTCAAAGGAGGTAACACTGCTATTTGTTAAGCACTTGCCATTTGTTATCTGCCCAGGCCGTTTACACAATCATTTCTGAGTGGATGAGAGAAACTTAGTGAGCTTATGTCAACAGAAAAAAATGGATATTGTCCTGCTAAGTTACTTCTTTGAGGGACTTCCCACATCAAAGGCTATATCTGCTGCTTTCATTGTAATAACCTTTGATGGATGATATTCTGTGAATTTGCCTAATTGCTTTTAGAAATGATTTATATTTTTGGCATGCATGGCTTTCTCATGCAATGAATTCTATAGTGTAGTTACACTATGTGAAAAAAGTCCTTTTTTTGCTTCTGATCTGCAGCTTGATGATTTCTTCTGATGTTCCCTGTAGTTCTTGCAAGAAACAGTGAATTGTTCCCTATTCTCCGTTTTCATGGCAGTTACAGTTTTACAGAACATGTCATATTGCCTTCATCAGTTGTTTCTTTTCCATGCTGAAAGATCCTAAGTTCTCTTGGACTCTGCTTGTATAAAAGCTGTTTCACGCTTTCCATCAGCATTGTTGTCCTGTACCCATCACTTCCATGGACTAGATTCTGGATGTCAGTTGTGCAATCAATTATGAAAACATTTGTGAAAAGTTTGTCCTGAACAACAGTCTATTGAGATCATGGACACACACAGGGATAACCTCTCGTTTTCCAGAGCTACAGTGGTTTGCCTGAATGAAACTTTTTTTCTTCTTGCAAATCTCTTTCCACTGACTTCCAATAGCTGCAGTGAATCAGGACATGGCCTTGTCTGTGCTACCTTCCCTGCTGCACAGCCCTAATTCAGCCCACGACCCAAATGAGGCAGAGATCATGTTGCCTAAGCATGTGGGTATGCCTGAAAAGGCTCTACAAGAATTCTTGCTGAAAGCTATCTTATCATGGTTGCTTAATGAGCTTCACTGTTTTTTTGCTCTTTCCCTAGTATCTGGAAGGTGATGTCCCAGTAGTAACTCAACTGATAAGAGGTTTGTAACTTTAGATTTACTTCAGAGGTCCTTTTCACTCAGCCCATGAAAGTGACTGACAAGAACAACAGCTGTCATCTTCGTTGACTAACCACTAAAGAGACACATTACCAGTGGACTTTACACCTATTTTCTTAGAGTGGAGTTATGCTAATCAGAGATCTTGAGTCCTATTCAGCCTTTCATTTTTCTGCACCTTTGTCCTTTGATCTTAGCATATTCCAGCCCATTAGCACTTACTACTAATTCCAGGCTCTTCTCACATTCTTTTTCATCTTAGTCCATTTCCGCCTCTCCCCCCCCTTTTTTCCCCCATTTTCTCTCCCTCTGTTCAGGCCATTTTTCCCCAGGCTACTCTTGATGCCTCCTAATCCTCTTAAAACAGCAAGCCAGTACACTCATTTCCTCTGTATTCAGGTGACGGTAATTTCTTTCATCTCTTGCATGGTTCCTGGTCACCAGCAAGAGAAGTACTGAGATCCCAGGAGAGCCACTACCTTTATTCATGCCCGAGGTCCTAAAGCAGTGGATCAGGAATCACAGGTATATTTTTACTCACTTCCTCAACGTCAAGCTTCAGGACCTTTGAGCTCACTTCAGATGGCACAGCCAAATAATTTTCTGCCTGGGCATCTCAAGAGGAAATTTAAATGTTTCCTCCTCCCCTTCCCAGGGGTCTAGGATATCAGATTTGCATGGTTTGATTTGACTAGAACTTCTCAAACAAACTGTTAAATAATTATTTTGTAATCACATCCAAGATAATATATACATTCATTTTTCCCAATCTAATTCTTAGAAATGGCTAACCTGTTTTTGCTTATATTTCCTTTTTGGAAAACATCATCTCCAAAAATGACCTAACCATTTTCAAAAATAACAAAATTTTTTGATCTGAGAATGTGTATGACATTTTTTCTGCCGAGCTCTTTACCTTAGAACATAGATATGTTCTGCTAAAGCATTAATTACAACATCACAATAAGACAAATACCGTATCTTAATAACAGTCTCTAACTGGCTGTTAAGGATCTGTCGTGTATTGGTGTGATATCTGAAAATGAATTGTTAATACAGTAACATTATTATGCAGCTGATTCTGCATGTTGAAAACGAACATTACATTGTTAAAAAATACATGTGCATGGACTCCTTCCTACTCACATGACTGTCACAGCCCCCAAATCTTAAGAACAGCACAAGATTTCAGAGAAAAAATAGTCCAGTGCACTTATGAAGAACCTGAAGACAAACCGCTCTATCAACATGTACTCTTGAAACTCTACATGCTAGTGCATACCGTGGAGTAGCTTGCCTCACCCACTGGCCTACTAGCCATTGTCATAGGAACAATTTATACTGTTTCAACATTTAATTCTCCTTACCTTCATTAATTATATAGTTACTAGAACAATGATTTTCTAAACAGCAAACAATTAGCAATAGGACTTAGCTCTTCTTTTATGAGAGTTCTCCGTTTTCCTATAAATTTGAAAATCGTCAACTGAATTAAAAGTTCTAATCAATTGTCACTTCTTGTATTGACCAATTTCCAAATAAAGTTTTTAAGTCCCTAAGGTAAAATTTATACTTTAATGGCTATAGTTTATCAGGGAGCTTTGGTAAATTCATACTAGCAGGGTATCTTTTTTGTTATATCTTTATCCTTTGTTGGCCCAAAAACCTCAGCATGGATTTTTTACCACTTTTCAACCTGAAATGATGCTCAGAGAACAATAAAAATAAAGCTTTTATTTTCTCTTGACACTAGGATTTGGTACAATAGTGATATTAATTGAAGTAGTAATGCCATAGTATATAACTTTTAAGTATTTACGGAAGGAGATATTCCAAACAGAATATACTATTAGAGTGCATGTATCACCAAATCATGCTGATTTGATCTCAGTTTGGCTCCAGAGCCTTCTAAATCCTATAAACTGACACCTTCCACTTAATACTCTCATGGACATTCTAAAATTGACAGAAAATAGGCAGGAATTTATTTCCATAAGCTTTCAGCTGTGAAACTTTCCCATATAATCCAAGTCAAAAATTTTAGGATGGATCTCTGTAAAGGAAGGTTTCAGGTAACCAAGAGAAGGAAACAACAAACAATTATCTTGCTAAAATTCTGTTAAAGAAAAAACTGAAAGACAGGTAGAAATAAAGTTTGTGCAGTCTAATTTAACTATTATTATACACCAAATAACTCTCTAAGACACTTTGCTCTAGATTGAAAAAAATAAATGAGTTGAAACCATCTTTATATCTATATTCACCAAAATACATGATGCACAGTACAGCTCACAAAATTCTATCACCTTACAGAACATTCAAGACATATCTATATATGCTTCTTTTTCCCTTTGGACTGGCCAAATGCAAACCAGACCTACAAGGTATATAGCCACAGTAGCTCAGCTCTAATTCTGAACTAATATCCTTTTTATAGAAAATTTAACTTCAGTTCTGCAGTTCTGGACAGAAGTGTACTCAGTCACTCTGTGAGAATAATGCATAGAGAGATACGTCAGCTTTGGGAGTTGTGAAGAGATGGGGTATGTACCTACAGTGTGGGTAAAGCATGTATCCAGGCAGTTAGCATAGGCAGCTCTGAGATACTTGAACTTCCTCAGTGAAGACCAAATCTCTAGAGACTTTACTTAAATGCTAAACATGCCTTAATAAATATCTGCAGCTTAAGATTTTGCAAAATCCATTATTTTCATCTCCAGTTAGTCAATTGTTATAGTAGCAGCAACTACCTTCCTGATTAAAATGCCATTCTTCTACCAAGATCTTTGCATAAAAGCAAAGCAGTGTATTATTGAAAAGTCATCAGATACTTTAATGACAAAATACACATTTGGCCCCAGTCTTGTCACCAGAGTCATCTGGGATGCTTTTGTTAAAACTCTCTGGAAAGATTTATCCTGATACAGAGCTCCAGAATGAGATCAAATTGTTCATCTGGCAAAAACTATAAATGGATGAATACTGAATGTGAAACTTCAAGGGAACCCCATAGAAATAGAGCTTGCTAACATGAAATATATCCTTGCCAAATTAATTGCATTTCATGGACTGGATATTAAAAACTAGAAAAGACCAATGATATGTATATTTTGATTTCCTGAACAACTCAGACCATATGATTTCAGCAAGGAATTTCTGTGGCAAGGCTGCTTCTTTTAGTTTTTGAAGATTTTCAGTGCTGGAGTACCATTACATACTTGATAAATTGCTCCACTGATTAATAACTCACTGCTAAAATTTGCAGTTTATTTCCATCTTAAAATTCTCTAGCTTCGTCTTCAAACCGCTAAATCGTGTTATAGCTTTTTCTGCTACATAAAGAGTCCTTTACTATCCAATTTTTTTCTCTCATATGGTTATTTATAGGCTTTTAATCTTCTCTTTAATTAAATTAATAATTCTTTTTTTAATGTCCTCGTGATGTGCCTGTTTCTGACCAGAAAACTTTGGAGAGCATTTCCACTTAGAGAGCTTCTGTTATTAGTAAACAGCCATATATTGTAATATGTTTAATTTCACACAAAATGTATAAATTGACAAAGGTATTTGCTATATTCACAACTGACCTCTCAAATGAATTCTAAACTTAAGAGATTAAATAGTTTATATCAGAAAAAATGTATCAACTTTTTGATCACAGCTTTGGGCACTAAATTGCTTTTCATGGATTTCATCTCAGAAAGCTTTATGTGAAATTTTCTATATTGAACGCAATGACTGAGTTTGAGATATTGCAAGGCACATGGATTTTTGAATGACTAATTTTTTACTTGTTGATAGGCACAACTGGTGAATTTCGACTATAATGAGTGTTACATGAGGGCATGAATGCAGCACTGACTTTATATTGGTTTTGGTGAAATTCATTCTATTTTTATAATTCCTTCCATGACTATTCAAGATTAGCATTCTATACTAAGTTAATTAGTACATTGGAATATTTCCAGATAAGAGAAAACATATGCATGCAAATAAAACAATTTAAAATCTTAGTTATCATCAGAACTGACTTTTGCAGCAAATGAATGAATTTCATCTGACTTTTATGTTCATTAAAGGTAAAAAAAATCATTTCCTCTTATAAACAAAGGTCATAGAATATTTTAATATTTCTGATAGATGTTTCAATAAGGTTTTTCATGGCTGGTTTGCTGTGGAAGTAATCTAATTAAACATATATTGTGCTTAATAAAATTGGATAGAAATCTTACAATAGAGGATGAAGTAGCTATGTGGGAAGAATTAAACATCAGAATGCAGTGATGATAACTCGCCTGTCTGTGGTTAGGATTAAAACAAAATCCTTCAATTGTCTATAGTCCTCTCAAGCCACTACAAACATCCCATATTCCTCTTTAAGTAAGTAAGGACAATTTTTATATCAATACCATGTAACACGTGCAACCCAGCATTTCCTCCACCAAAAAAGTTCCCTTTTACCTGAATGATGTTCCTGATTTTTATCATCCTGTTTTATCTCCTTAGTCCCATGAATATTACAATCCTAGATTTATAGTAGTCCAGTAGTCCAGTTCAACATGGACGATGGACACTCTTAAAATTAGTGCACTTCTCTGGGATGTCAAAGACGTGGTTCAACCCTCTACAGACTAGGAAAGCACAGAAACCAAATGTCCTTCCTGAATGTCAACTAAATAATTATGCAAAAACTGAGTACTTGCAGCATCATAGCTACTTGTAAATGAACTGAAAGCATTCTGAGTACCTTGGCCCTAGGGCTTAAGCACACTTAACCTACTGAGTCCAGTGGACACTTATGCAGAACTTACTTTACTTTTGAATCATACCACATTTGTGTGCAGTCTACCTCTCTCCAGACTGATGTACGCTCAGAAGTCCAATCTTAGGTAGCTTGGGAACTTTAGGGTTAAAAATTAAGATTATTTGAATTACTCCCTGAGATTTGTCATCTGGTACATCTGTTTGTCAAGTTGATTCATTCCTTATTTCAGTCTGGGCCCTTGATCTTCCAGCCTTCCTCACTGCACTGATTTGGAACAAACCAGCTAATTCTTTTGATGGAGAAACATGGTCATGGAGCAGAAGATGCTTTCTATGAAGATCCTTGCTCTACAAACAGTTTGGTCCCAAATCACTGCCAAATTTTGCCCTGTCCTTACAATCTTCTAAGGTATTGAAGGATTTCTCCTGTGCTCTCATGCTTTGCCATGTCCTCATATGCATGCCATACACTTGGCATTATGCTTTAAAACGAGTCTGGCAGGCTGCAAACCTCACTCCTGTTGTATATATTGCTGTGCTTATTACATCTGATAGCTTAGGATCAGAGGAAAGCAATATGTAGTCCAGATGATGGCCAGAGTCAGCATTTGCTGTTATATGAGGATATTCTGGTAGCCCTGTGAAGAGCTGCCAGGGAAGTTTGGCACTGCTGGTTCCCAGTTCCCAGCATGGCACCAAGCAATGCTGTTTTAAATAGAAAAAAATAAAATGGCTAATTTGAGAGTGCAGGACAACAGAACAGGCAAAAACATTCATTGGCCAGAAGTTTGCCATGAATTCCTTCTCAGCAAGCTGCTCCAATCCTTTTCTAAAATAGTCGATCTCTCTACTGTAAAGGTGCAAAGAATTCTGTGATCATGACAGAGGGCTCTCTAGATGATAGAAAGGATGGATGCAAGATAGTCTAGACCATCTGCTCCAGGGACCAGGCTGTGTACACAGTGAAGATGGTACGAATGTAGCTTTGAAATTTCAGCTTAGATTGAGGACACTGCAAGTGCAGAGTACACTGCAGGCAAACTGCAGTCTCGATTCAAATTACGTTTCAATAACAAAATAACAGGCATTGTTTAAAATGCGGTCTTTGTTTCATGGGAAAGCTAACATAATTACTTACCATTATAATCTACAATAAGCATTCTGTCTACCCATTCATCTGATTTATGCAATGTGTCTGTGAGGCTCACTTCCCTGTAGTGCTTCTATATTTCATAACTTTTCATCATATTCCATCATATCTCATTCTCACTTTATGGAAGCATTCAGAAAGCCTTTCAATTCCCTAGAAAGTTTGTTTCCTCTGTCAACTGGAGATCATGCTTAAGATATTTTAACTGATTTAAATTTTAGACTTGGTTGATTTAAGACAGATAAATTTTAATAGATTTAAGCATGTCTATTTTATATTTTCAAGTTTATTTGATTTGTTATTCAGTTAACAGCAGTGACAGAAAATGTATTTGAAATATTATATTAACTTAATACCTCACATTTATCCAAATGCTTTAATCTAAACTTCTGAATAGATGACATTTATATCCTGAAACTGTAGACATAAACATTTCAAATCTGATATAACCCCAAGATCAAATCAAGTGTTTTGAAGAAGCTAAATAGTAAAACACAAATCAAAGCCCTACAGTTACATATAACGATCTCATAAGATGATCCTATTATTATACTCATGTTCACAAGACTGATAAATCATTTTAGCAACCGAATTCCCATAATGCTTGAACACAGTTGCTTCTAATTGCCATTCTTAATTAACAATTTAATCTCTCGGGTTCCAAACTGTCTAGATAGCAGAGAATCCAAAATATAATCTAAACTATTGCCTTCTAAATCCATTTCTATTTTAATAAATCCCTCAAGTTTCAGGACAATTACAAACAATCTGCAAAAATGTTCTTTAACAAAGTATGAAAACATTTTGGAAAGACCACATGAATATTTTCATTTAAAGTTTTAAATGGAATTATTTACTTTAAACTGATTTAAATAACACTTCACCAAGGGCAAGGCACCTACCAGAAAGTGATCACATTCACTTGCTCAGTAATTCAGTGCCCATCAAACAAGACGTCATAACAGACTGTAAATCCATTCTTAGCTTATCACAGTTGTGGAGTTCAACACATCAGCTTAAATCGCTTTGGGTGGATAGGGTTATAGATTTAATGTGGAATATGACAAGCCTGGGTACATGTATGGCCAGTTACTGCCTCCCAGGTGATGTGTAGTAGCTTTGCTGCAGGAACCTGTCTTTGTATGCTTCTGCTCTGTATCACATTATCTTGTATATGATAATGTTTATCAGTTCAACATACATTAAAGATTCTGTTATGGATATGTCTTTTTCCCTTTCCCTGGCTATGGAACTCTCCCTACAGCATCTCACCTCACATGGGTCAGCTTTGAAGCAAATCTTGTTCTGTGTACCCTGAAGTTGTCTCTTCAGCAAGCTGATAATAAGGGATTTTGCAAAAGGAAATATTATTCATTTTTCTTCTGCTACAGCAAAGCCTCTTCCAGAGCCTTGTATAGGTCTTAAATATTCTACTTTTTGTAATGTTTTCATTTTGAAAATGCACAGCTACGCAGTGAGGAGAGGCAGGAATTTTACTAATTTGGGAGACAGCTATTGAAAGGTGTTGTGCTAGAGCTGTCTGTGGGATGAGTCTGGAAACTCAGTGTTGAAATACTTAGTAATTAACAGTGCTGATATTTTAAATTGACACTCCAAGCGCACTAGTTATTATCTCATGTGATAAAAGTCTAGTCACATCTCAGAGATAACACCTTACATTGCCTATGAATAGGAGCTTTCAAAAATAAATGGGCATTGCCTCAGATTTCCATGGTTCTACTCACCAAGCAAAGAATTGAATTGAATTTAGCAATTAAAGCAATTAAAGGGCCTGCTTTTTTCTGCTTCCAGCAGAAGCAATGCTGCTGGAATTAGCAGGATTAGCAGGGTACGTGGCATAAAGTCAGGCAGAGTGAATGTTTCAGCTTAGAAATCTATGAAAGCAGATTTTTAAAGGAAGCTGATCTTAAAGGGAAAGCTAAAAATCAGCTTTACCCTTCACTAACATGAAAAATGAAGAAAGCTTTAAGACTTCCTTCTAAGAAAAACCTGCTTTGCAAAGATAATTATTTCAATATATAGGTAGTAATACTCTGTAAAAGTGAATGCACAAATCAATAGAACAAGAAGTTTTAAGAGAAATGGTTCAATACAATTCATTCATTTTCCTCCTTCTTACCACTTTGATGAGCTCAATAAAAGCACAATAAAATGTGGTTACTTTTTAAACTATTCAGAAAGATCTGAGTAAAAGGCAGTATCTAAGTATCATATTGCACGGTATTTACAATGCCATTTTTGGTGTGAACTTATTAAATATTATATCCAAATAACAGATATTTTAATGACAAGAAAAGACGAGAGAAATGCTAAAATTAATTTCCATTTTTTTTTTAAGAATGAGAAGCCTTATATTTCTTTGTGCAGTAGTAGCAATATCAGATCTCAGACTTTCATCAAACATTTCCTGATACATGGCATGGAGCTTGAAGCTCCTCTGGAACACATACCAAGAGGGGATTATCTTAACTTTCATTTTTTAAGCCAATACTTTTCCAGGTCCTAGAACCACACACAAAAAAAAAAAGTTGAAAATGTTCTCTGAAAAGCTCAAAATCAAACAGCAAATACCAAGATAAAAAATATATATGTTTTTCTATTTTTAATCACGTGATTTGTAAGGCTCTCATTATTTTGTGAACCCTGATTTATTATTTCAGATTGCTTCTCTATTTTAACTTCACAGGAAACACAAACTCCCCTCAAAATACAAACACACATTGGGGATCTAAAAGAGAGTTTCATAGACTACAACACAGCTAAAGCCTATGTAATGTCAGGACAATCCTCTATGTGATGATACACTTCAGCATTAACTGAGTTGATGTCGTGATAGCACGATAACCACAAAGAAACCAGCCTGACTCATAGGTATACAGTCCTGGAAAACTGATCAATTGCAGTTTTCATGATTTGCTAGTGAAGTCTAAAAACTTAAAATTTTCTTTTTGTTGTTGTTGTTTTTGGTTAGGATAACATATGAAAGGACAACATCTTGATTTTGTATGTCCTTAATCTGTGTTTTAGTATTCATCTTTAATAATACAAATACATGATTTTGTCATGCAGAGAATTAACAGACCAGAATAATTATCTCTTGGTAAATATAGCTAAAACTTGCCTTACTCCAATTGAAATGTTGCAGTTTTATTTAGCAGTCTTTGGAAGCAAAAAGTGACTATTTATTTCTTTTACTGCATTAGTGTGTGAATAATTCTTAAATCCAAAGTCATCACTAGCAAAGATTGTTAAAAAAATACTCCATTAACATTTTTGGATAAAAGAATCTTTTCAAACTTCAAATATTTTCCAAAATAAAGTGACAAAATTATAATACCTCAGTTTTGCTATTTTTTTCTGGATCATTTTTAAAACTAAAGAAACTTGAAAATATCAAAAGAAAAATGAAAAAATGATGATAAAAGTGATGATCACATTTTTTAGAAAAAAAGAGAAGGGAGAAAGAAAAATATTAAGTTTTGGAATTTAATCTTTTCCATTAAAAACACCAGCAAATGAACCTTTGATTATAGAATAATAAATCTTTGTATAACTTAATTTTGAGAAATGCTTGAAAAACATAAAATACAATTTCTAGATGACACAAAAATTTGTGACGCGTTCCATATTTTTTAAATGATCCTCTTTGAGGCTTGAGGACTGCTGTGGAGAGATGGGATCCACCTGACAAAATGAGGCAAGAGACTGTCCAACTTAGTGAAGAGAGGTTTAAACTAAGAACATTGGAGAAGGGAGATTAAAACTCAGTTAACTGAAGAAGTGGTGAGCAAGGTTTGAAAGCAAAGAGTGCAGGGTGACAGAATAAGAGAGACATCAGAAATAATAAAACAGTGTGAAGATACACCTGCCTCAAGTATATACACATATGCACACAGCCTGGGAAATAAACAGGAGGAACTAGAGCTACAACTTTGCTGGGGCAACTAAGATGTGGCGGGACACAGAGAGGCTGCTGGAAAGGGAAGTACCAATAAGAAGAGGCAGGGTGGGAAAACTAAAGACAATTACAGTTTGGGAGTCTTTCAGATGAGTTCAGTGGGAAGCAGGAGATGTTTGTTTCTTCAGAGAGTGCAGAAAAAGGGAAAGTACTTGCCTTCACTCTTACAGCTCAAGAGACTTCAAAATGTCATCTTAACCAGTTAGGACAGCCACTCTGATCTGAATGCCAGACATGGAAAAAAAGACTCTCTGGGAAAGTGTTGTAGTAAGCTTGGATATATGGCACACTCCTGTGGAACATACAGTCTTAAACATCCGAAGCTGACTTAGAAGTTTCAGCTCTTTCTAGCAAATACTTTAATAGCTTATTTCTTTAATAGCAAATACTGCTAGTTATTTGAGCTGGCAATCTGGAAATTGAACAAGGCTTTTGGTGAACATATGCCTCCAAGATATGCCAGCAGAATATTTTACTGTCATGATCAGTTTTGTTGCCTGTACAGAAAACAAACATGAAAGGGCAGCCTAAGGCACAGTTGGAGGGTCTTTTTAATTACCGCCTTTGGCAGAATTTATGATGATTAGGTTGGGAGAGCTGAAAATATACTGTGCTCATACCTGGTCTTAGAACTGCTCTGTAGGAGCATGGCAACGTGTCCCATGAACCCTTTTATCTCTGATCTTGGCATCTTTGGAAATGTCATGAGAATACACTTTTTCCTAATATGCTACTGCAGTTCTTATAGGGCTATAATTTGCTGATGTGCAGAGGTCCCAGGTCATGGTGCATGAAGTAATACTGTCAGACTGGTATATGCATTTGTGACTCAGCATGTGGGCACCAGCTGAGGCAGATCATATTGCAGGTGGGTGAGGAAGAAGGGTTAGTGGGTTCCACACTTCAGGGCAGAAGGTAAGAATATGTAGCAGGAAGACAGGAAGGTGAACTTGGTGTTGGAGTCTTGGCTTGGGCAGGTGAAACCTCTCATAGGAAAATGGGAGAAGTAGGGAGGATGGGCCTTGGGTCCCATTTTAGGAAGCTGGTGCTGGAGCTGCTTCTTTTGCTGCCTCAGCTAATATCTGCCATGAAAGGCAGATGGGATGGTGATGGAGCAACTAATTCTGGAGACCATTTCCAGACACATGAAGGCCGAGAAGGTGATTGGAAGTAGCTAGCATGGATTTATGAAGGGGAGATTGTGCATAACCAACCTGATCACCAGTCAGCTTGACAGACTTCTACAATGAGATGACTGGCGTGGTGGATGAGTGGATGTTGTTTATCTTGACTTTAGTAAGGCTTTTGACACCATCTCCCATATCATCCTCATGGGTAAGCTGATGAAATACAGGCTACATAAGTAGTCAGTGAGGTGGATTGAAAACTGGCTCAACTGTCGGGCTCAGTGGGTTGTGACGAGCAGTCTGCAGTCCAGCTGGAAGCCAGTCACAAGCGGTGTCCCCCAGAGGCTGACACTGGAGTCAATACTATTTAACACCTTCACTAATGACCTGCACAATGGGACAAAAAGTTTACAGGTGATAAAAAACTATCAGGAGTGGCTGACACACTAGATGGTTGTGCTGCCATTCAGAAGTTCCTCTACAAGCTGGAGAAATGCACAAAGCAACTTTATGAGAGCAACCTCATGAAGTTCAACAAAGGAAAATGCAAAGTCCTACACCTGTGAAGGAATAACTCTATATAGCAGTACAGAACGGTGCCTGACTGACTGACTGGAAAGCAGCTTTGCAGAGAAGGATTTGGGGGTCCTGGTGGACAACAAGTTGATCATGAGCCAGCAATGTGCCCTTGTGGCCAAGAAGGCCAATGGTATCCTGGGCTGTATTAGGCAGAGCATTGCCAGCAGGTCAAGGGAGGTGATCCTCCCCCTCTACTCAGCCCGCGGGAGGCCACATCCGCAGTGGTGTGTCTAGTTCTCGGCTCCCCAGTACAAGAGTGACATGGAGCTCCTGCAGCGAGTCCAGCAAAGGGCTACTAAAATGGAGAAGGCACTACAGCATCTCTCCTGTGAGGAAAGCCTGAGAGAGCTGAGTTCAGCCTGGAGCGGAGAGGGCTCAGGAGGATTTTATCAATGTGTATAAATATCTGAAGGGAGGGTGTAAAGAGGACAAGGCCATGCTCTTCTCAGTGGTGACAGTTGACAGGATGGGAGGCAACGGGCACAGACTGAAGCACAGGAAGTTCTGCCTGAACATGAGGAAGATCTTTACTGTGCGAGTGACTGAGCACTGGAACAGGTTGTCCAGAGAGGTCATGGAGTCTCCCTCCTTTGCAGATATTCCAAACCTGACTGGACATGGCCCCAGGCAACCTGCTCTAGGTGACTCTGCTTGACTGGGGGGTTGGACCAGATGATCTCCAGAGGTGCCTTCCAACCTCTACTATTCTGTGATTCTGTGAAAGCTGATGCCAGAGCAAATTAAGATGGAGAATCATGGGCTATAGAAGCACAACCATTCTGTTCTAAGCTGATCAACTTCTCTGCAGATAGGCAGTCAGACCCTTACCCACTCACTGCTGAGGCTACTAACTTACTCTCCTCTTCTCTTTACATAGAAACTGGGTTTTCTAGGAGAAGGGAATACTGCTTCTGGATATTTTTTAACCATCTTATCATTCTCATCTTTGTCTGTTCTTGGAACATTTTTTATAGCTTAAGCTAATTACAAAATAGAAGGTGATGACAATAGAAATTGTGCATAACTAAGGGTCTTTGTCTGTATTAGACAGCCCACCCTTTTACACAAAGGCTTTCCTCTGCATCTCCATACATCAAGTAATATTCAAAAAACAATAAAGTGAACATGTTATTTCTGTTCTGTTCAGTTAGCTTCAGACCAAATGCCAACTCAATTTCTTAGAGGTGAAAACACTGTTTTAGCAAACAGCTGCTCTGCTGGAGAGATGAGTAGTCTTTCCATATCTAAAACTAGAAATACTATTCCATAATAAAATACATTTTCACAAATACATGCATTCTTCAAAATGGAATCTAGACTAATCTTTAGATTAGATTTATTGACTCTTAAGATTCATCCTTAGAAATGACTCTAGTAATTTTAGAAATACATTAGACTCAATTGCCATAATTAGTTTTGCAATTTTTAGAATACTTCATCTAAAGACTTTCAGAAGAACAAAACCATTTATAATTCTGATTTTAAATGTGATCCAATTTCTGATTTGTGTTTTCATCATAACTTATTGATAATGAAAATGTTTATAAGTAGGAAATGAGGAGGCAGAGGATAGAGCATATGGACGTAAAAGAAAACTGAGTTCTTCTTTAACGCACATTTCCATCTTTGAAATAAATTAAGAGGTTGAAAAGCTCTTGACAATGCTTATGCTTTTGTTGTCTTTGATCTATGTCATGTTCCCTTCCAGAATGAAAGTTACATTCTCATGCCATGAACCAGCGAAGTCTATTATAAAATAGTCCTATTAGACCACATTTTATTAAAATCTAAATTAAGAAGAAACAAAACACCTCCTTGAAAGAAGTGCATGCAACCTGCTGGCTCAGTCAACGCAAGAGACTGACAGTGCTGCAATTAGAAGCAACAATCACATGACACGCTCAGAAAAACAGTTCATACCAGCATGCAAAATACTGCAGCTGTAAGCAGAGATGGACTCAAGAGTATTGCTTGTATCTTATCTTTTTACAATTCTTTCACTATATGGAACACACTAGAAGTGTAGAAAAGAAAGGAAAACACATTCCTCCTTTTTTATTTTGGATAACATCAAGGTGGATGGTTTCATCACAGGGCATGAGGAGAATGCAGAAACAAATTTGATGTGTTTAGTAACATAGATGAGGCTAAAATTTATCTTCCCACTCTTCCTCTTCCTTTAAAATATTTCAGCATCAGAACATAATAGAATACATTCCAGAATTCATAGGCCTTCTCTGTTTTTTTGCGTATCAGTTCCAGATACAAAGCATTCTGATGTACTTTTACTCAGAGACAAGGAGGCCTAGGACATGTCTATCAATCAGAACGACTAGACCCCACCAAGACTTCACTTCTTTAAGCCTTGAAATGCTTGGGTCCACACTGAATATTCTTCTTGTTGCTAGAGAGATCAAGGAAGAAGAGAGAGGACTTCGTTCAGCTTCTAGCTCTTTGTATTACAAGAGAAAACAGAAGGGTCTTGTTTGTTCCACAGAGAAGCTTTGGATACATTATTTTTGTAGGGTATTATAAGAATGAATGTGTTCTCCTGCTGCCTTAAGCAGAATGGACAGAAAGTACAATATCTGCCACCACAACAAGGAAAAGAATTGCAAAGCTTCTCATCCTCCGCTATTTAGCCCACAAGTTTCTGAAGACCCCGAGAGATATTTGCTCTGAGTTGCAACTTATGCTTTCCTGAACTTCTCAAAAGATACTTGCCTACAGGCATCTAATCTGCACTGACAAACTGAAAGAGAAGTCAGCAAAAATATTTTTATGGGAATTTTCCTTGTAAGTGATGCTTCTTGCCTTTTCTCTATTGTGCTTTTCAGAAGAGTCATGCACCCTGTTTCTATACACCCCCTTTAGGTGGTAGAAGACTGGATTGTTCATGCAGGATATAAACAAATACAGAAAAGAAGACTATTCTTGACCAAAGGAGAAACTGTGATTTCATCCTGATTTCATGTGTAGGAGTTGTTCTGCCTGAGATATTTTTGCTTAAAAAAAAAATTAATGCAAGCAATTATTAAAATAACCCATTTCTTCCTCTTTTTCATTAAAATTTTTGTCTCCCTGTATATGTAATTTTTCTGCAGATCTTTCAAATCTCCATGAATCTCTCATCCAGATTCACTGTTGCACCAAGGTCTACCAAATAGGAAGCTGATAAAATAAATTCTTCTGCTTTGCATTCTCTTACTATCTTTTCTCAAGAGGATAAAATAATTCAGCTCATATATTTGTATGCACAGTACTTGACTATTCAAATGTCTGAAAGAAATTGATCATGAAAGCATGTGTGCCTATCCACACAAACAAAAAAAATCATATTCCTCTAAAGAAGGTGTGCCATTATTTTCGAGCCCTAATATTTATTTTATAAAAGGCTTCTTGGGTACAAGATGCTAGAGGGTTGCTCTTTAGGACCATTAATAACAGGACTACTCTGCAGAACACTTCACCACAGTCTACCCTTAGAAGACAGGTAAGAAATGTACATCATTTTCATGAAGAAACAATGTCCTGGTCTTGGTGGAAAAGTCCTCAGTCCTGTGGAATAGATTCAACTAGAAAGCTGCAGAGCAAGTTGCATGACTTCACAGGCACAACTCAAGCTCAGTCTCCATCTAGGAAAAGGTTTGGTTAAGAATTTTGAACTCATTGACTTATTTCTCTTCTTTATTGAAATGAAGCTATAAGAAACATTAAAGTCCTAAAATAGCTTTTTTTTTTTCTTGGATAATCTGAGAACATAGTCTGATGGCACATGCTGAGACTGAGAATTACTAGCTGAGGTTTGGAGATGGTGATATATCAGGACATCTTCTGCCTGCTGGCAGTTCAGCATGGCAAGAAACTACTGCCAAATCACAAGGAAGTGTCTGTTTAGGAAGAGAAAAAGAGAGAGAGAGAGAAAGTTTCTTTAAGTGATAATTCAGTCTCCTCTGGCTTTTTTTTTTTTTTTTTTTTTTTTTTTTTTTTTTGCTTGTTTTATCTAGCCAGATGAAAAATAGAATATTCTTCTCTCCAAATGAAAAGGCAAAAATAGACTTAATTGGAATGGTAACAGGTATTTAATGAATGTGGCTGATGATATCCCTGGTAACAGAGCAATGGGTTGCAGTGAAATGCTTTACTTGCTTTGTATTCACAGGAGTTGTATTTAATACTGGAACTTAGTTTTATCACAGCTTAAAATTAGGTTAGATACAAAATGCTGAAATGCTTTCTCCAGGAAGTGATATATGCTACAACCTCCTCACAAGGCCCTGGAGCCAATCCCCTTCAGTATTTAAATAGGATGGAAAGTGTCAAGGGGGGAGTGGTATAACAATGTATATGTTTCTCTTTCAGACTACCTGTAGCCTCATTCCTTCTCTGTACAGTTTAACATTCTATATCGTAAGAAGCATTCTAACCCTCCGAGCCTTAAACGACATGCCCTGTTAAATTCCTTAATGTAAATAATACAAATTATTTCTGTATTTCATATAGGATCTGCTAACTCTCCTCCTCTTCGTCCAACTGCATAGTATTTCTCTTTTGCTTCCCTTGGGAAGCTAAGAGAGAAAAAGGAACAAAGAAAGATGACTGGAGAAGAGGCTGTGATGGGATGATAATCTGTGGCAGTTAGTGTATCTTTCCACTCTGGAAAGTCTAATAGTGGGAACAAACAAGGGCTGGTTTAAATAGATAACACCAGCTGTTGATGCTAGTCTTTCCATTATCTTGAATGACAAATAGGTGTGCAAGAGATCTACTGTTCATGAACTCTGTGACTAGCTTTTATGTGATGGGACCTGTGCATTTCCAAGCAGTTCTTTCAAAAGAGAAGAGAGGCATTCAAATGCCGTAACAAGGAAATGTTATGAGTAAAGTCAAGCACAAAAAAAGTTAAGAAGCACAAACATTAATAATTCCTGAAAAAATCCCAGTTTTTCTCTTAAAATAGTTACCTAATTCAGTGCACTAGTCATATCTGCCTTAGGATGAAAGAGGACAATATAATAACAGAAGTTGTAGAACCGTCGGAGTTTGAAGGTATGGTGTGGTCAAGGCAGGGGGCCATAGGATACCCATGCTGGTTAGCATTAAATGCTAACTTATAGACTTAGTATGCATCCTTGCCTCTCCAGTGTTCCTCTAAGGACGTTTGCCACAGTAGGCTGAGAATCAGCTTCAAAGTCCAAAATCTCATCATTTTCTGTTCTTAAAACAACAGTTTGTGTAATGTTAGTGGTATATATCATATTTATTCTTCCTAGTTCTCCATGCAAACCTGAGTAAATGTTCCCTGTCTAAGCCTCATCCTATGTGAACTGAGCCCTCACAACTCTAATGAGGAATTTTGCTGACATTAGGAGACAAAAAGGCATCAACAATTTCTTCTCTCACCTTGCTGCTTACCTGTAGGCACTCAATCTGAAAATTTCTTTTGTCCTCAGCAGAATTTATGGTGAAAAAAGTCTGAAACAAGAGTTAAATAAAAAGATTTGGTGTATTGGATGAATTTACAGAAAATTTAATTTTAATGTAATTAGCTTTAGTTTTCTTCAGCTGTAGAAACTTTGTTTTTATATGAACTAACAGATAACTTTTTGATCAAAATATATTTCTGTTTCAACAAAAAGAGCATTATCTATTTTTTTCTGTCTTTGCAGAAAAATATATTCTTAGAAAAGCAATATAAAAAGGAGTATCTCTGGGAGATACTGCTAGAATGGCTTACAAAACATTGCAGGGAACATCTTACTTCCTTTTCGCAAAAGCCCTGCAGAGCAGATATTTATATTACATTACGATAGCAGAATTCCCTTCACTTTATTGATCAGCTTGTTTCTCTCAAATCTCATGTGGATAGAAATGGTATTCATTAAGGAGCTGCTTGTAATCTGCACAGGAGAAAAACATCCGTATTGCATTAATATGCAGTGTTAGCAGTATAAAGGCACTGAAATATACTGATAGCCTTAAAAAACAAGTTCTGATGACTTATTTAGGAAAATATAAAAGCATTTCTCTCAGTTGTCATGAATGTGCATTACATCTTTTTGAAAATGGTAATCAGAAACAGAAAAATGTTGGTTAGAAGGGAGTTCTGAAAGTCACCTAGTCTAATCTTCCAATTGATGCAAGGCTACCAGACTATGACAGGAAAATACATCATCTGTTGTGTCATTAGAAATATTTTAATGTGGTTGTTCATATTTGACTTCTGATGGCAGAGACTTCCAAACACTTGATTTGTCATAATAAGGAATGGGAACATTCATGTAAAAATTTTAGAATTACTTTCTAAACCCTCAAAAGTGGATTCCCCATTCTCCTATTGTTGTTTTGGGCATAAAACCCACAAATCTGAAGAAATACATATTAGTATAAAACTGGGATAACAGAGTAGGGTAGAGCTCTGTCTCTACTTTGCCAAGAGGAAATCTTCCAAATGGTAGAATGGAGGGAAGAAGTAGACAGTCCTTTTTCTGATCACATTCTCACAGAATCAACATACACTTTCACTCCTCACTTTTCATTTCATCACCTTTCACTTTTCACTTCATCACTTTTGTGTGATGATTGCAGAATGAGGCCACTGATCTATAATATGTATTTTTCATGCAAAATCCACATAAAAAAAGAAAAAATGAAAGGTTGCAAGTCAAGCAAACAGTATTTGTGAAACATATAACATTGACAGACATCATAAAACTTTAATTCATGATCATGTTAATATTTTTCTGTAGAATGCAGGCATAAGAATTCTGTACATAAAATAGAGGAACTCTTGGACTGAAACTTGCTTATGTAAAATAACTGTTTGCCTGTGACACTCACTTTCCATTAATTATTGAAACTGGAAGGTATGTAGAGAAGGAGATAGGAGATAGGAGGAAAGGAAATATGATTTTGTTGCACAGGCAACCTTAATTCTGGGTCTCCCTAAATTTTGAGAGCTTAATTTCAGAGCATGAAGAGTGTTCTCATAATGTAGTTGTTGCCTATGGTTTCCTTGTTATTAAAACCTATTAGATAAAGTGCCATTGACATGAACATAGGTCCACACAGGTATTAGCCACTTCAGCTGGTGGAGTACCTGAAACCATGGTGCAGTTGTTATTTGGGGCATAATCCACCAGTAGTGTAAAACAGGCCATTTTGCTGATAGGCAACGCTAACAGCATGGGAAGGAAGCAGGGTTCAGTCTTTCATGTTCATTGAAAATACAGTCAACACCATTGATGGTCAAAGCTGAGCCTTTCTGTTCTGTAGGAATATTTTATACATTTCAAACTATTCATCATGATTTTGAATTTAACACATTTAAAACTTGCTACCAAACAGAACACATAAATGACACTTTTTGCTATTTCCAGTTAAGAAAAGAAACCCTGAAATGTCATTCTATTTTTATTTTTACATACTTTCAAGACAAGCTGAAAGTAATACACACAATATGTCACTTCATGTCAAATATATTCTATGTGAAATGACAGTCATAATATTTTCTTATTTTTATATTTTAAGTGTATAAGGGCAGCTGCTATATGCTGAATCTTGAAACACCAGATTTATCTGATTTTCTAAATTGAAGTAGTTCCCCCTTGCTTAAAAGGGAAACTTTTCCCAAGAAGTAACTTGTTTGTAAGTGCATCAGTAAACAAGAAAATCAACTAATTCAGTAGAAGAATCAGAAGTTATTAATGGGATTCAAAAAGGCACTTCCATTTTTTTAATGAACTTTTCCATTAATTTGGCATCTAGTTTTTATGGTTCATGGAGAAACTTAAGATTACACACATGAACAAATTACCATCTTGGTAACGAGCATTTGCATGCCATCTGATCTGGAATACTTGCCATAGGTCAGATGTAGTCGTTAGGAGCTTTCAGGGAGTGCAACCTTAAGTCATCTACCTCGCATTACCTTGCTCTTGCCCCACAATATATTTGTTAAATACATTTAACAGTAATTACAGAGTAGCTAAAACACATGCCATTTTTTAAGTCCTATGGAATATAAGAATAGAATAATCACAAAAGAACTAGCTAGTCCCTCACTTATACATGCTTCCTTGGACTAGGCTATTGAAAGACACCAGTGTATGTTTCCCCTGGATAGGCTGACTGCCTTGCTCTCATCTCATGACATACTGAACATGACTGAGGAGTGTGATGCTGTTGAACTCTGCTCGCTGACTTCTCTGTGACTACAAATTCTGAGCTAGAACATTTACCTTATTTCCCTGAAGCTGAGCAAGTGCTTCCCCAAGAAGGTACAAATCATGCTCAGCTTTATCGAAATTTTTCAAATTAATAGTTTCCTTGCAAAAAAGTTGCAGTTTCAGATACACCAATGTCATCTGTTTTTTTGTACTTGCTCAGAGAATTCATTCTGACTGAAAAAGGCAGGAGAAGCAAGAACAAATTTTTGAAAGGAGGAGAGGGAATTAAAACAAAACTAAACTTTTGTAGGTTTAATAATTATTTGACTTCAGGAAAAATGACCTTTTTTCACTTTTTTATTCTTCTGCAAAAAATAAATAAAGACAATTCTTTATTTCAGACATTCACTTTGATTTGGCTGTGAAAATAGAAGAATCAGCACTCTGCACAGTCCTTTACAGGAGTTGCAGTCATGATTAGAACCATAAAAAGATTAAGGCTGTGAGGAATCTCTCTAGAAGCTATCTAGTCCAGCACGAGCTCCAAGCAGAACCAACTTCTAGACTTCAAGGTTACTCAGGACCTTGTCCAGGTGAGTTTTGAAAATCTCCAAAATGGAGATTCAACCACCTCTCTGGACACCTATTCCAGTGCTTAACCACTCTTGCAATGAAAAAGTGGTTGCAGTGAGGAACTGGAACCAGACTATGCTTATTATTCTTTATTACAAGACATCTGAGATATATCTGTTTCAGGCTACACAAAAGAGGAAGCAAAACATATGTAGCCAGACAATTGTCTTAAATATAATATAGATTTGGAATTGAATGGATTTAAGTTATCATCTGTTGTGAACTTTCCTATCCCCTTAATCATTGCAAATCAGATAATTTTTCTTCTATTTTTTAGTTAATTTACCAAAAGGTTGAGAGAATGTACTACCTGAACAGTTAATCCTTATGAGAATAGAAGAAGTTCCTGTTCTTAAATATATTGACAAATTAAGAAGAAAATTTGCTCTGCAAGTCAGTCAAAGGAAAGTTGACCTTAAAATACAACAGCAAGCAAACTAGTGGTATTCAGACAATTTGACATTTAAATCTGGATGCAGATAGGGTCAGGTTTCAGAGCATAGTGCTAATCAGAGTATGAGTTTGCATTAAAATTCCTTTTAACTAAAACTGCATTCCGTGAAATTCTCTGGGAACTATCTTTGATATCAAATATTTAGTATCAAATCTTGACAATCCTATGAGCTTATTTAATCTTCTGAGATATCTGCTGTCACAAACTGGAGATTTATTGTGATTGTAGCTGCTCTGACAGTTTGGTCTGAAATCTTACTGAAACATTTCTTCCTAGAAGTTGTACAAAAGACTCCAATTGAACCAGAGAATACACTCTTTCCTTTCTAGTTAAAATTATAACACAACTCCAAAAAGGGGATTATAAACCCTATATACACCTTCTTTGGCATTGCTTGGAAATTATGTTCTTCTCTGGAAATTTTTTTAAGTTAAAGTATAGGGAAATCCTGAAAAATTACCACTCAAACTTCAGAGAAGATAATTCTTCCATTTTTCAGGATGATTCTGTGCATTTGCAAGATAGATGTTAAGGAAATAAATGGAAGTTATGTACCTAAACATCAAGATCAAAATTTACAAAAGCACATTTGGATGGTGCATATTAAAGGAATGTCATGGCACTTTTCTGAGAGCACTTTGCATTTACCATCCACATCTTTTTCAATGCAGAGGAAGTTTTTCTCTTATAGAGAAAATCTCCTTGCTGTTTGAAATATAAATACATGTAGAGGAAAAGAAAACCTGAAGGAGGAAGAAGAATAAGCAGCAGAGAAAAGTAGTTTAAGAAATTTACAGAGAAACAAAAATAAAGTGAATTGTGCAAAGACAGGATTGTAGACAATTGTGGAATCTACTTTGTCACAGAATTTCAAAAGTTACCTAGACAAGGACCTGAGCAACCTGATTTAGATCTACAGTTAGCCCTGCTTGGAGCAAGAGGCTGGTCCAGATGATCTCTAAAGGGCCCTTACAACCTCCTTTTTTTTCTGTGATTCTAAGACAGTAAATCGAGAATAATTCATTGCATGCAAAGAATGAAAAAAAAGAGGCGAGTAAAGGAAGAACAGGAAGTTAATGGGAAAAGCTGAACTGAAAGTCCAGGAAGAGTCAGAAAGTTGATGATGAGGACACACACAAGTTCTGCCAAGAAGCAGTGATACCAGATCAGTCCTATCATTCTTTAAGCCAGGGCAAAGACAGGGCATATAGATAGGGTGAATGGGCAGCAATCAATCTCAATGATGAGAAAATATATGTAGAATAAAAATGACTCAGGCCAAAAGCTACCATTGCAAGCTCTACAGAAGACAAGGGCATGTAAAAGATGGCAAGGACAGGGGTTCTAGCCAAATCTATACCTGAATTGCTAACTCATGCAAAAGGTTGAATGGATGAGCTGATTTCAGTTTTAGTGGCTCTTACATTAACAATAACACCAGTGGTGGTAGTGCACAAGGCCAGATCGTTCTTGGGGACTGGCGACATAGTAACCTGGCAAAGAGCAGTAAGAGTGTAAAGAGGGCCAACACCACACTATTCCTTTCTTCTACAACAGTGATCCTCTCACACTCCTTCTTTCTTTTCCCTACTTTCTACAATTTCAGCAGCCGTCTACACCACTCCTACATATGCCCACAGGGCACCACCATCCCTGCTATAGAGTACTTGGAGGCCTTTCTGTTCAGGACTCCCTCCCTGACAGTCTTTTCAGGATGCTGTCTGACAAGGAATGAGTCGAACCTTGGCCATCTCCAATGGTATTGCAAATCATGGCCTTGGGAGGCAGCACCTCATCATCTTTGGGTGTCCAGAATGTGTCCAATCTCCTTTTACAGTCAGTACAAATCTAGCCCATATGTCAGTGAAGTCTAGAGTTCATCTGCCCAAACATGCCTACATTAGAATGAGAGATTAATGACTTTCTAAATCCAGTGACTGTATTAATTAGTTCTTCATCACCTAAAATCAGTTTAGTAATTTGTTTCACCTGTTTTATAGACATCTAAACTTGGCAAGACAGACATCTGGCACTTGATTGCCTCAGCAGATGGAAAGGGGCAACAGTGCATTGCCCTGCATGCTTCTACACATACTCAAATATTCAGGCTAAAGCATGGGCTCAATGGCTCCACTACAGAGGACACAGATTTAAACCACATGATTACCACACATCTATTCTGCTTGGTCTGTGGGTCAGGGCTTACACCACTGCCTGAATTAATTTAACAGTGTAGATATAACCTAGTATAGGTCATAAAGATGCATGACAAAAGCTTAAGACCTTCTTCCACCTCCCTATAATATTGGAGACAGAATACAGCTGTGGAAAATGCTTGCATGGAATCCTGAAGAGAAAAAATCATTACTCAAACAAAAGATGAAATGGCTTGAAGTCAGTATGTTTTATGTTGTCTAAGTCCAAGTTAAAATGTAATAATGCTTTACATGCAAAAACAGTTCCAAAAAATGTAAGGGCCCTGAGTGCACTGATAGGTGTCAGTGACCCTGACCAGGGTCACCTGGCCTGCATGCACACCCTCTGCCCACAGGCCTAGGACCTCCATTTAAGCTCAGTCCTAGGCTGTCTGTCACTGTCTGAATGATGATGTAGGTGTACCTGTCTCCAGCTGTATCATAGCCATGTCTGTGCCTGGCCATGGATCCCACTGATCTGGACACTGACCTGTGGATTGACTTCCTGGCTTGAACTTGGATCTGTCTTGCAAGCCTTGGACTGCGTCTACCGTGGTTACCATCAGTGAACCTGATCATGGCTCACTTTCCCAGTCTGACCTCTGACCTGCCTCATCATCGTGAACTTGGCCTGATGATCAGGCCTCTTAGTTGAAGCTGACTGTCATCTGGGCATCTTAGTTGAAGCTGGGCCTGCTCTGCTCGCTTTGCTCAGGTACTGTGGGAAGGGGCCCTGGCTGGCAAGTCTGCTGCACTGCCGGTCGTGTTGGCGTGCTCAGCACCCCAAACCTTAGGGATAAGCTGGACCTTGCCGCTGCTGCCCCTGGCAGCCTGGCCCTCAGTGCTCCCTGAAAAAAGTAGCATAAAATGATTTGGCTTACTTTCATAGATGACTCTCCAACTTGCTTCAAACATGATTATGGATTTTTGCTTTAATTCACAGTTTTGAAGGAAGCATAATTTTGGGGGAGTTTTGGAAAGAGCTAGAAAAAAACATTAGATCTCCAAAATGGCTTACCACCATGACCTACTTGGCCTTCAGTGTTATTTGATGAGCTGGAGGGCAAAACACTATTTTTTTCTTGATGAGATGCATCAGTCAGATCAAATCTTTCTTTCCATAGCAGTCAAGAAGTTCTAGATTAGACTTTGGAAGATAACCAGAGGTCACTCTGAAGGGGTGTGGGATCATTTTCTTTTGTGGTTATTGAAGGAGACTTTGAATACTACATGAAACTGGAGTGTGCTTCAGACATAGAAAAGGCTCCAGCCTACACTCTAATTGATATTATTCAATCGCATGCTCTTTTGTGCCTCAATGCTGTCAGAATCTAATTAGTTAAAATAAATGGATGGGGTTCCTTTTTTTCTTAAATTTATGTAAGCTATTATTTGATGTAATTGTTCACAGCTCACAACAGCTGCAAATCCAGTCAACAGTCAGTCTGCACTTCAGCCTACATGAGACTTGTATTTCTTTCACTCTTTGACAAGTGACCTTGTTTTTATTATATGACTTAAACAGTGAACCACTAAGAATTTACTACTCCTTGTAGAAACCTGGCTGCAATAACGGAAGGCAAAACAGACAACTTCCATAGCTGTGATTCTTTTTTTTCCTTTATGCCATTCATGTTCCTTCCTTATCAAAAAATATATTCTTCAAACTGAGAAAGAAAATAATCTAGTTATTCTGTTGTTCCAATCTTCTCTTTTTAAAAGAAAAATAACAATAGCAAAAATCCCATAAATCCTGCTAAAGAAAACAAGGTGATTTCTCTCTATGCACTCTGCGAAGGCAATATCCCCAGGCAGAATAGTTCACAGGATTCAGTAGTGTGAACTGTACATGGATACATGATTTCTCTGTTTAGGATGACATTCTTTTGTTCAAAGTAAAATTAGCAGCTAATAGTATTTACCTAACATTTATCTATCTATTATTTTATAATAGAGATTTATCTGAGATTTATCTACAGCTTCTTCTTCCAACTTCTGTGACAAATACCACAGAAAATTCTTAAAGTAGATCTGTGAAGTATTATGTGGTGATGCTCTACATCTCTGCCTACATATCTGTACCAGTTCATACTTTCAGTTTACAGGATCATATTCAAACAATTCTAGAATATTTTAGATTGGAAGAGACCTCAGAAGGTCATCGAGTCCAACCTCCTACTCCAGAGAAGACTAACTTCAAACTTAGATCAGATCTTGTCTCATCACACTTCAAAAATCTCCAAGAATGGGTATTTCCCAGCCTCTCTGAGCACCTGTTCCAGTGTGTTCCTGTCCCACTGTTTTCCAATTAAAAAATATTTTTCCATCTTGTGCAGTTGGAGTTTCCCTTGTTGCAGCTTGTGCTCATTATCTCATCTACTGTCTTTGTGCGTCCCTGAGAAGAGTCTGGCTCCATCTTCTCTGATTCCTTTAGGTAAAGGAAGACTGCAATGAGGTTCTTCTCCACCATCTTCTTTCCTCCACACCGAACAATCCCAGCTCCCTTAGCCTCTCCTCATACAATATGTGCTTCAGCCTCCTAGTCATCTTAATGGTCCTGCTGCTTCCAAGTATACCTAATGAACTATGTGATTTCAGGCAATGCTCTCAGGATATGCCTAGAACTTCTAAAATTTCCAGCTGCCTTGTGCTTCCCTGCAAAAGTCTTTAGCTGACTTAAAACTTTAGCCATCTGAGAACACTGGACCAGCACTCAAAACCAGATCCCAGACTCTTAAGTATCCAGAATATAGATCTTCAGTAGAATCTCTTACTTATCTTTTGTTCACATGAAAATCTGTCTGCAGATTTTTTTTTGTCTGCAAAACTGTTTTAGGCATTCTACTTCTCATAGTCAGTGACTTAAAATGATGGTAAATAATATTCTTATTTGATGTACTGAAAGGCACATGTATGTCTTTTTTGCAGTTCATTTGTTTAATGTCTTACAAATAAACAGTGAAATAGTGTAATATTTATACTCTTTTTGATTTTTATTTCTATAAAATAATAATGTTAAGTTAAAAAAGGTATATCAAACAAGTTTGCACATGTATGTTTATGCTTTAACATTTTGATAAACAGAAACATACAAGAAAAGATATTATAATTGTAAAGGACAAACTGTGGAAGGGCTTTTCCATGATGGCACAAAGTAGTATGTTTGCTAGTGAGATCAGTCTCTAGTAAATCACAAATTCAGATGAAAAAAACAAAACCTTCACAGAACTTTAAGGAGAAGCCAAAGATATTAACTAGCTTAGTTCACATCCCACTGGAATGTAAATGGTAAATACTAATGACAGTAATAGTAGTATTTCAGACATGACAGATGAGATATTTTCAGTGATGTTCTGAAGCAAGAAAGGAAAATAAAGAAAAAACATATATCTGTATTTTCAGCCCATTTTGATGAATTATTCTAGACTATATATAAAGAAGCAACATGTTTTAACAAGGGTATCTTAACTGAATTTATGATTTTTTATGATTTTTTTTTAATTATGGGTATCTTAGTTGTGATAACTGGACAAAAATACACAGTAGCCTTCTATGGTTAGTGACAGGGCTCTGTCCTAGAAATAAGAGCTATCTTATTTATTTAAGATTGCCATAAGTCCAATTACATGTGAGTGTATAATGTGGATCGGAAATGTTCTGGTAATGTTTCTTTTCCTGAGAATATAGAAAGAAACTAAGCTAATAATGAACAAAGTTTTCAATTACTTATAAGCAATTTATAGAAATGATAACAATTTTATAATGATACATGCGCAAGTAATCAGAAAAATCAGATTTCGGCTTAAAGACTTCCAAACATATTTCAGAATATGGTTCAAGTACCCATACCACCTTAACTGCTCTTTAGGATAAATGCACTTTAGTTCTCAAGGAATTAAATATTGTTAAGTGGATGAGGGCAGCAGAACTTGACTTTTCTTGTGAGCTTTTTCACTCGTGGGAGCAAATACTGCTGTCACATGAAAAACACTGTTCATACTGCAGGCTTTGCAGAAAGAAATGCCCTTCTGTATCTCTGTTAAAAAAAAACAAGAAATTCGGCCAACATTTCATTTTGACCCTTGCTATAGTCCAGTACTAAAGACCATTTTTCTGTGATGATTCCCCAGCTCCTTTGTCAGCACAGAGAGAAGGAGAGGAGTGGGAATTGTATGCACCTCCCTAAAAAACATCCAAACTTTCAAAGATTTCTCCTCCATCTATATATACACAGAAAAGGAACACATGAGACAAAGGATGCTGCATGTCCTCTTCAAAGAGATTAGAGGTTGAAACAAATTCTTGCACTTTTTCTTTCCTATCTCTGCTCAAAAGAAAGGTGATTGCAATGAGTAGCCACAGCCATATCCAGGTAACAAACAGATGCTACGAGTGCCAGCCAGGAACTAAATTATGTGCAACAACAGAGTGAGTGCTTCCAGATTCATGGGAAACTGCCTGGCCAGACAAGCACAAATTTGCCAGCACAGTCTCAAACTAAATGAGCTATCACTATGGAAGACAATATCACTATAGGAGGTATTTGTGTAAAATTTCCCTAGAAATCTCACCTATTCATGTCCATTTGAATTACTATATTCTTTGGGGATTTTAGGTTTTAATTATAACAATGACATGTGTGCAAGTAACATTCTCTTAAGCATTCAGAAATACAGAAATTAAGGACAGATACAAAGGAATATTCAAAGTAGAATTTTCTAAGCAGAATTTCAAGAATGATGCAAAAAGGGTGAATATTACATAGAGACTGAATTTACTTTTAGCCTGGGGAAACAATGTTTTGCTCACTTAAATGGACTTATTTATTCTACATGCCCATGAAATAAAACTAGAAAATTATTCTTGTACCTAGGTACTCCTCTCATGACTGAAACCAATGTAAGATCTGCATTTTACTGGCTCTGAGAGATTAGAGTAACAGTTCAGTTGTTTCCTACTTGTTCCTCTTTTCAGCCTCAGATATCATTTATCTTTAATGGCAAGCTTATTTGTGAATGACATTTTTTGTTTCCTGTTAAAATAACTTTACAGTCAAGTGCACATTAAGACAATATTTAGACAACTAATAGCATGCTTAGTAACACAGAAAACTGTAGACAGTCGTAGTCCTCGATCAAGTTGTGTAAGAAATTTCACTGGGTGGGATCAAACTAGTGTGGATTTAAGGAAACTAATTCTCCATTATAGTCTGTTTCTCTTGCACACTGCTAAGGCAGTAGTCACCAGAACAGAACCACAACACCTTTCCAACTGTCTAACCCCAGGTGGGAGAGACAGGGAGTCGGACAATGTCTGCCTCCCCCCAGTTATAGCTTGTAACAGGTCATAGCAGGCATGGAAATGATAATGGCTATAATAAGCATTTAATACTATGATGTCTGGAATTGCCACCTTGGAGAATATCTAGTGATCAGAGCGCTATCTTTCTTTCCTGAGGTCCCTCATGGAGTCAGCAGAGAAAAGAAGTGAAAAGGACACAAAACTTCTGTGTGGAGGTGGACATAATGCCTCCTCCCACAGCATTCTCATTTGGAAAGTGAAGCTGTAGAAGCCTTCTGCTAGGTGGGCTTAAGACGGGCTGGACTACCAGATTCAGAAGGTAGTGATCAGTGTCCGGCTGGCAGATAATAATGAGTGAGAGGAGACCGATACTGGAACCCGTATGGGTTCACGTTTTTGTCAATGACCTGTACGGTGACACAGAGTGCATCTTCAGCAGATTCACAGATGACAGTAAACGAGGGGTGTGATTGTCAGTTAGGATTTGCTGAATCTTGTAGCCCAACGGAGGAGTGCTACCACAGCTTTCTGTCCCCAGGTCCAGCTGGTGAGGCTGAGTAAGTGTTCCCAATAGGCACACACACAAAAAATACATATACATAACACAGCCAACCACACAGATCAAAACAGAAAACAGTGTTCATGCAAGCAAAAACAGCACCAACAACCTCATCCTGTTCCCCACTCTGGCTGAGCAGGATCAATGTAGGTCTTTCCAGTAGCTGGGCTTAGACACTCAAGTCTACCCAGTAACTGCCCGCCTGCATCCCCCACCTCACCCCTTGCTGGCATCAAGAAAAACAAGCCCTGGAGGCCCACAGTCCCAGTCCAGTTGCTGGTACAAACCCCCTCATTCACAAACATACAAGCATGCACACACACCCTGTGCATACACATCACAAATATGAATAGGTCTCCTAGAAGATCCCCAGACCCCACGGTTTCTCCAGCAGTTGAACAGGACCCCCGGCTCCCACTGGTAGCCAACTCCTCCTATGCTCTCACTCATAGAGGCACACACCCGTCCTGGGCTCCCAAGGCACTTACCAACTTGCTGGCTAGTCCAGTTTGATGTTTGCTAGCGATCACACACTGACATGCATACCTTCACTTGCTCCAGCTGCTGGTGCCATAGACACACAGGCCCTATGACCTGTGGTCTGACTCTAGTGGCTGGCACTTACATCTCCCTACGCACAAATGCACACAGAATAGAGAATCCCCTCACCCAAAAAAATATTTAGAAATGGAGTTTAATGAGAAGACAGGACAGACTGTGCTATTAGGCACAGGGCATGGCCAGACAAGCATGCTGACTAGGCATCTGTTCACACGCAACTAGCTCCTTTTATCTCCTTGTCCCTTTATTTTCCCGTGCTTGTTTCTCCCCCAACCACCTTACTCCCTCCCTTTCCCATTTTTGGTTCCTCCCCTTAACATCCCATGATAATTCTCATGGCATGCCCAAATGCTGTTTGCCTGCATCCCATGATGTGATCCCCTAGGCATTACCCCGCCTCAGTCTGTAAGGTGATCCAGAGGGCCTCTCCTGCTGACTTATCATGACGGGTGTCATCCCCAGACAATGCAGCTGATCTCTGCTAGCCCTGGGAGTAGCTGGGTCAAGGTATTATTCAGGTCCCCACCACCATGACCACTGTGCCTCTGTGCTCCTTTTTCTGTGTGAAGACCCATAACCTAACAGTTACAACAAACACTAGAGCCTCAGTTCAGAGGGTCCTTGAGGAATTTAAGGATTGGACTGATGGAAACCTCATGAAGTCCAACAAGAAGTGCAAAGTTCTGCACTGGGAACAGAGTAACTCCATGCATCAGTACAGGCTGAAGAGATAAAGGCTGAGTAGCAGCCCTGCTTTAAAGACCTTGGGGCACTATTGGATGACACATTAAATATGATCCCACAGTATGATTTCATTGTGAAGAAGGTAAACCCTGTACTTGGTAGGCTACATTAGGAGGAATGTGACCAGTAGATCAAGGGCAGCTTGGTGAGGCCATGTTGGTCTCATGTTGGTGGGGCCGTACACAGAATATTACGTTCAGTTTTAGGCACTTCTGCTCAAAAGGGATATTGAAAAAAAAATTAGAGAGGGTCCAAAGAAAGGCTACCAAGATGATTAGTTGCCCAGAACATGAGACCTGAGCAAGAGAGATTGTAGGAGCTGGGCTTGTTTATTTAGCCAAGAGGAGACTAAAAGGTCACATAATTGCTACCTCCACTACCTGGAGAGCAGTTGCAAACTCAAAGGAATGAAACATGTCTTAGTAGCGCCAGGCAATATAATAAGTTGGAATGGCCACATATGGCAACTTGGGAGTTTCACGTCAGACATCAGAAAAAGTGTTCACCAGGAGGGCAATGCAGCACCAGACCAAGTTGCTTAGGGAGAGGTGGAATATTCATTGTCAGGTTTTTCAAGCTACAGCTAGACAAAACCACGGCTGACATGACCTAGTATTGTCCCACTTAAAGTAGGAGTTGTCAGGGAGCCAGGAGCCAAGTGTGATAACACCCCTGGCAGGGCAGAAGCCTCATCTGTCAGGGCCTAGTCCCACAATACACAAGCAAAGGCAAGTAGGGCAGGCTTAGAGATGGTAGCCAGGTTGAACCAAGAGTCCAAATCATCAGGCAAGTTTGTGGTGATGAGGCAGGACAAGGTCAAGCCAGAAAGTCAGTCTGCAGGTCCGTGTCAGGATCAGGCCTGATGAGGATAACAGCAGTCAGACACAGCCCCAAGATCATGAGGCAGGGCTGAGGTCAAGCTAAGGAAGTCCATGGGTCCAGGTCAACATCAAGGGGGTTCATGGCCAGGAGCAGGCGTGGCCGTGGCTGTGCTACACTCCTGCAGTATAGCTCAGACAGAAACTGAAGGCGCAGGCCTGAGCTTAAATGGAGCTACTGAACTCATTGGGGGGTTGGGGGGGGGGGGGAGGTTCCAAGTGAGGCTGGTCAGGGTCATTAAGGCCTATTAATGCCCTCAGGGTGCTGACAGGTAGTTGAACTAAAGATCTCCAGAGATCCCTTTTGAATGGTATGTCTATGTTGCTTCAGATGATGCATGGTTTACCCGGGATAATAGACATGTAACATAAGTCACAGTTCTCCTAATCTGTATTGGAGACATCGAGTAAGCCAGAGAACAAAATTCCTCTTACCTTCTTTCCCCTCTCCCAAGGTAGATTGGGAAGAGAACCTGTGTAATCTGATTTTCATAAAGTGAATCTGATTATGAAAATGGTGAATGCTTGTTAATGCAATCAATGTTTCTAATATGTGTAATTTTAACAAACAGACCTGACAGAAGGTTCTTAATTATGTAATGCTTTTATGCATACATTCCTCTTCAATTTTCTGTATTCCCATAGTCTTTGCAATGTATTTTCTGATTTAGTTCTGTTTTCTCTTGAGTTTTTCTGTAAACCAAATGCACTTGGTCATCCAGTAGGCACAAAAGAAATAAATATCAAAATCATTTTACTCACACAAGTGGCAAATAGAAATAGGAAATAGAATAGAAAAAAAATAGAAACAAAATAGAAATAGAAATCGGAAGAACCTTGTAAACCATATAGGGAAATAAACTTTGGTTTCAGCATAAAAAGGTACACATAAAGGCAAAATAAACACCTCTAAGTGATGAACTGCTCAAAGCTATAATGAGAGAGAGAAAAAGATGAAAATGAGTGATGAGGTGTGAAAGCCAGATCTGCAATGATGCATGAAAAAACTTCCATAATGAGGGGCAGAAAGGGAAAGAGTGAGAGACAGGCAAGTTCAGCACTATGTGAAAATGGAGGTATATACATCAGTGAAACCAACCATGCTGCAGAAAGGAGCATGTGCAATGAGAAGCAAAGAACAATAAGATGCAAAAGAGAAAAAAGTATTTTATGAGGAGATACAGAATGTAAAGTGATGTATAAAAATCAGCATGTATGTAAAAGTGAAAAACAAACTCTGTAACAGTGATAGGTAAATAGGAAAAGGCACAATGGGAAAAATTATAATGAAATGCAAATGCAATGAGATGAGAAAAAACTCAAGGAAATGTGAAAAGCATCACAGACTGATGTATAATAAAGAAAAATGTGTGATCAGCAGGAAATGAAAATAAAAATATATACAATGAGATATTAATGAAAGGAAATAACAGTCTGAGAAAAAGAATATTCAGAATGAGGTGGGAGACATAACAGATGAAATAAGATGTGAAAATGAAAAGACACATGCTTTGAACAAAAAAATGAAATGGTGCAACATAGTGGCACGTGGGAAATAAGAGATGCAAGAGTATCTGCAAGGAGATGTGAATGCATGCAATATGAAAGTGAAAATAGATACTGACCTACAGGGAAAAGAGCATGAGATGGAGGTGAAAATGCATACTGAGTTTAAAAAGAATGAAACCCTTTAATAGGGGATAGTAAAAAGAAAACCATAGTGAGATGTGCTAATTGAGAACTCCTAATGAACTGTAAAAACAACCCGCAGTGAGAACATATAGTGCAAAAGAAAAACCTGAAAAATATAATGAGATGATGGAGGAATGGATGATATGAGCGAAGACACATCTCATGGATACAGAACTTCTTGGGAACACAAATGTACTCATGAATATAAAAATGCAAGGCATAAGGACTTGTAAAATGAAAACATGTAATAGTGTTTTAAAGACAAGTGGAGAGCAAGATGTGAATAGTGGAGCTGCATAATAAAATGCATAATAGACGTAAACATTGAATAGGGAGATGGACATATCTGGTATAGGTAATGTGATACCTCAAAGGCGGTGATGTATAATTTAAAAAAATACAACCAGATTATTGATGCTCAAAGGAAAATCTAAACTTAATGAGATACAAAAAGGAAAATTCCCTTCTGAAAAGGGAAATTCATAAGGAAATGCAAAAATGAAAATGCATTAATAGATGTAAAAAAGAAAAGTATGGCAGTATTCAAAATCAGAAATGTGTCATAAAATACAAAATCTGAAACATGTCATTAGAAATAAATCAAGCTGAAGAGTCGAATGCATTGGGGAAAGTGCAGAAATAGCTCTGAAAAAGAAAATACAGAACAAGATGCACAATCTGAAAGAAGAAATGATCTTTGAAATAGAAATGTGAGGATTTGCAAATGGAAAAATGTACACTAAGACACAATCCCACCCAAAGCTTCATGAAATATGAAAAGGGAAGTTCATTATGCATTATATAAATAAAAACTTAGTATGCAATACAGAAAAATAATCTGCAATGGAATGAAATCATTTAAAGGTGTAATGAGGTATGAAAGGAGTATGTTTATTAAAGTGCAAAAGAAAGACAGGTTACTCAGGTATAAAAAAAAGAAAATTACAAAGAAAAAAACATAATAAGATGCTAATGGGAAGTTATGAAATAAGTTACAGTTTAAATGTATCATAAGTTGTAAGAAGTTAAATGAAAAACATGAGGAAAAAATGCATGGAGAAATATGAAACCTTATGTGGAAAACACTATGCATAATCTGTAACAAGCAACAAAAAGGAAACTAATAGGTGATGATACATGAAATTCCTAATTAGATCTAAAAGTACATAATGAGAGCCGAAACAAGCAGTGAAATATAAAAATGAACATGTACTGCAAAAAACAAAACTCTAAACCAGAAATGACTTGGAAAAAAACATTCATATTGAGATGTAGAATCAAAAAAGTTGGTAGAGATGTGAAAAGGAGAACTTGCAACAGGATTTGAAATCAGAAATGCGTGATGAGATGAAAAATTGTAATAAGCAACAAAATACAAAATCTTAATGAGTGATGACTTGCAAAACCAGGAATGCATCTTAAGATCAAAGAGACAAAATGAAATAAGATGCAAAGTTAAGTAGTGAGTTATGTGATGCAGTAGAGAAAATGCAAGAGGAATTATGAAAGATTAAATGTGTGATGAAATGCAAAAAGGAAAATCCACAACAAGTTGTGAAAAATCACAGTGTTTGATAAGAAGTAAACCCCCAAATGTATGGTGTAACATGAAAATTGAAATCCACAATGAAAGTCTTGAAAATGAGTTAGGAGATATGAAATTGGAAATATAATGAGGATTGATAATGGTCATTCAAAACAACTTGCGAAAAATGCTTGTGATGACACAAGAATTGAAATGTTATTGTAATATCACATGTGAAATGCCAAAAGAGATAGAATAGCTGAAATGCATAAAGGAATATGGAAACAGAAATATATAAGGAAGTGTGAAAAAGAAAACACATAGCAACACAGGAAAAATTTGTAATGAAACATACATAGCAAAATGTTGACTTACAAGAACTGAAGCACATAAAGCAGTGTGAAAAAGTAATGGTATAGGTTTTGAATTGTCAGAACTGAAACATGCGAGAGGTTGTGGGCAGGAATTATACTGGGTGTAAAATTGCATGTATTTATTTGAATATACTACATGTATTGCGTGGATTTAATATATTGCATGTATTTATTTGAATGATAAGTTACTGGCTATGATGGGCTTATTTCACCCTTTTTCTACTATGCTTGTTCCACTTAGCTCAAATCAAACACAGGAAGCATCTGAACTGGATTCACACCTGTGTTATTGACATTTAGAGAGAAGACACCTTAATGTGCCAGGTACATTTTGTGTGGCATCATATGTGTGTGTGTCCTAGGCATCATATGTGTGTGTGTCCTAGGAACAGGCTCCGTGCGCAGAGGACATAGGAGCCTTTGAGAATTCTGCTTCAAGTACAGCAAGTCCACCGAGTAGCTTCTTCATCCCAGAATAGTTTCAACCTTAAGGCATTTGTGCCCAGGCCCACCACCAGAAATGTGGATGAATTTGTCAGGTACAGGTCTACAAAGAGTTAGACAGCAGGTACACAGTGATCTTGAGAATACTAACGGTGTACATAGACAATGGGTTTAAGTGCTTAAAGAAGAAGGAAAAGAATTACACAACATCTTTACCACCTCCTACTTTAGTCCTGCCAGGCAGTATATGTATGGCTAAATTCCCCAAGCAGCCACAATATCCTTCGTCTTGGAGCACACTTGCAAGCCTCTGTTTGAATGCTGGGGCTTGGCACCTTGCAGACACTTCTGGAGTGTCTCCATCCATTAGGTTATGACCTTGACTTTCAACTATGGGTGTTTATCACTAAAGCAGCCCTGTTCTCCAACACATACCCCAAAGGCAACGTGATGTCTGCATCATCACATGCCCCCAGGATCTTTCCATCCCACAGATAACTCATTTTTTCAAAGACTTTTCAGCACAGGCATGATGCAGATTTTGCTTGTTTGGGAGGCTAGTCATCCCAGCAGAGGGTCCCTACAGAGGGAAACCTTTGAATCACAGAGAGGAGCAAGACTTGGATCACTCAAGACTCACTCCAAGGAGGCTATGTACACAACCACAGGCAGACTGGGAACAGGTTTCACCTCAATAATGATGATAAGAAAGCTCTCTGGGATAAACATGGGGACACAGTAGCAGTAGCCCTAGCTGATGCACTCAAGGCCATCTTACTCCTAAGTGATGTACTTCACAGGCTGATATGTGTGAATGCACACCAGAAATAGTGTAATGCAGACAAAGTCATCCCTGGGTGACCTCCTTTCTCAGGAGGGGTCACAGCACTGAACATGTGCTACCCTACCTCTGCTGCCTTTTGTCTCTTCCACAGGCCATGAAAAGCCACAGCTCAGGAAAGACCTGGTATCTAGGCTGCCATTCTTTCAATCTGGGGCAGCTTTTTGGAGATAGGATTTGAATTTCTTCCCAGAAGCTGGCTAGAGCAGAAGACATTGGCCTCACTTCAGGAAATCTCTCTGTCCATTGTAAAAATATTGCATGCCAGCAATGCCAGACCTATTCTAGGTCTTTGATGATCTTTATCTCTAAGGGTTGTCATATGCAGCTAGCTACCTTATCTTATGCTAAATACTATGCATAGGGTTACTGAAAGGATTGGAATAAATGATACACATTCCTTCCTTGCAGTCACTTGGAGTCAGAGGGCCTGAGGATAACTGAGTAGTTGTCTATCACTCCAGTCCACTATCTAGCTCCAGTCCTATAACAGGATAAGATGTTTGAGTTCTAGAAATGATGGCTGAGGAAGGACAGCAGCTATGGACAAGTGTGTTTGAGCACCCTGATTTTACTGTGTGTTTCCCTCTAGAGATAGATTGCCTTGTGCTGTAAGGTCAGGACAATGTTCAGTCTTAATCTGGAGGCTAAAATAAAAGAATAATGTAAAGGGCCTTCTTGGTGGAGCTTTGCAGTGATTAGGGTCAAATGTTTTGACATATGCAGTTTGTGAGTTTCTTTGAAAGGCCTCGCCTCTTCTCAGGGCCCACACAAGCTCAGTCTGACTCCTGATTTCTTAAGAGGATCAAAACTGAATTTGAAATGCCCAAGCCCTTTCATCTTAGGCCCATCCCCCCAAATTAGAAACTCCTCATACAAAGCTGTCATCTAAACTGCAGGGAAAATTCCAACTGACTGCAAGAAGATCAGGATTTCACCAATAATCTGCTTCAAAAACTCTCCGATCCTTCCACCACAATAATCTGTAAAATTTGATCTGGCAGGATGCAAAACCTTCATTGTCATTAAACCTATTAGCAAAAGAAATACTGTGATTAGTGTATATTGCATGCATTAAAATCATAATGAATAAGAATAAAATCAGTTGCTACAAGCAGCTGGTAACTTGTAGAGTCAATCCAAATTACTCCCTGAGTGGCAGAACACTTAAAAACACTGATATTGTTTTGGATGAGAAATAACACAAAAATACAGGCTCTGACAGCAAGGATAATAAAGCTAACAGCTAAAGAGCATAGAGATACCAAATGCACATATGGACTCTAGTACCTTTCCACAGCATCTTTTCCTTTTATGTATCAGATGTCCTCCATGTATAGTGTCTAGAAAAAGACTATTAAAACTATGCTCAGTCAGCTACAGAAAATATTCAAATATTATTTTAAATAAGCATTCAGCAGCACTCAACTCTAATGGTCCAAAAAGTCTTTTGTCAGAGCTAAAGAGCCACAAAAGTATTGTATATCTTTGATACAAAATATAACATATGGTTTTTTAGTGTTCCACTTCATAATGATGAAGAATTACTTGCCCTCTTTAAGAAAACCAAAATATCATTACAAAATAGTATTCTTATTTTAGTTAAAGCAAACACAATGTAAGCTGTCTTTTGGCAGTCTCTGGGTACACACATTATTTCTACTATAAATAAAGTAAGCCCAAATCTTGAAAACACACACCATGTACCACCTCAAAAATTTTGAAGGACTGTTACCATAAATGTTTGTAGCCTTCTGTTTTGTTTTTCCTCTGTATGACAGTTTGTATATCTCCTTTAGGACATTATTTGGGTGATACAGTGCAACTCTACAGTCCGTTGAAAGCTGAACAGATAATTGCACTGAGGTTAGAAAATGCTTCAGAGAAACCTGGAGCCTGTGGTTGGCCGTTGCTGACTGAAACATACAGAATACGCTCTTGCGTCCTTCTGTGTTTTAACCCATCATGTTACCACGAATACAAGGATGTGGGTGAGAAGAGGCTGGTATGACAGTTAAACCACTCATTTTCTGATACACAAGCTAAAACCGTTCCAAGTGAACTTAGACTAAATAGTAAAGACCACTTTGAATCCGATTTAAAATATGTACAAAGGATTTCCTAGAGGCCTCACTGAACAAGCACAAGTAAACATCAGAGATCCCATAGAAGTCATGACCCCCACATTGCATTTTGACTGTAGCTAGTAGCACTTTATTTGAAGAGGGGGCAGGATAACTTTTTACATTTTCTGTGTTTGTAGGTAAGTAACAAATTGAATATTGGGCATATAGTTCAGACTCAACAACATTTTCTGTTATAAAACTTGTTTTCCATTAGTTACAATTTGGTGAAACTTAAACTGCCTGGGCTGGAATGTTCTCATTCTGTGTGCTTACTGCAATTGACTGTTACCTTTCTAATTTTTGGCTCATGTAATACAGCCATTTCCAAGACTGATGTGCCAAAACACAATTTCCTCCTGTGCTGGAAATAATTAAAAAACAAACAAAAAGCCAAAAAAAAACCCCGTTTTATAAATGTTTCTTTGAAAAGCTTTTGAACACGAAGGAGTTACTACATATGTAACAGGGAGGCTTTTTTGGCTCCTGAGCCTGTCTGGTTGCATTCAAATGATAATCCTCTGGACATAAGAAATCAGAAGCTCACATACGCTGAAAGGCCACAAAATTCTCTAAAGATGTGGCCTTCACTGGGTATAGTCCATGCCTTCACAGCCTTACATATCAAGCGAACAGCATGTGCTCTGTGAGCCACAGAGCAGTTAGGTATTTATCTCACTTCAGCGCTGAGGAAGCTGGTGATCCTCCTCCCCACTGGCAACAGAGAAAGTCCCTCTGTTATTTTCCCAGTGCTTCCTCTGATGGCGAAGAGTGAGCATGGGGGAAATGGAGGAGGGGGATTATTCCTTCTTGTAATGGGAATGGAAGATCTAGAAACAGAGACAGGAACAGATGATTTATAGCTACAGAAGGATCAGGGAACAGAGCATTTATAGCTGCAGAAGGATCAGGTGATTCTCAACACTTCTCTGTCTACCTAGCAAACATATGGGAATGCTACTGGTAAAATATGTCTCCTTTCTTTTTGTAATTTTGTGATTTTTTTTTGTAATAGCAAGTTCACATTCAAGCCTCTCTTTTTCCAAAGAGATGGAGGACTGTACTGTGGCTCTACAGGCCCCCAGCTGGCTGATGACTCATATTTTAAAGAGGGCTGAATTCTTTTTAAACATTCCCCACTAAAGTCTAAGGCAAGAAGTGTAATTACACTTTATGCTTTAGCACACTTAATACGACAGCAGGATTTGGAAATGACTCTTTTCATAAAATGGCTTTGTAGAACACATTTTAAAGTGACTGCTTTCCTAAATGCAAATGTATGAATTCCTCTGATTATATAAGTGAGGAAAAAGAGGCTTTTCAAAGACAGCCAAAATCTGAAGAAATTAGAAAGGACAGAACAGCTTCTTCCTGTATTCCTTTCTAGCATGCTTTCTATTCTAGTTCTAAATACAAATAACCAGTGAGATTGCCAGCACTTTCTTTCTGGTGTTTAGCAATTAGATGTCATGCTTCCAAAAAAAATTTTTTACATTTTAAGCTTCAGCTTGTCAATCCCAGTCACACTGAAGTCAGGGGCCCCTAAACACCATCACATGGAGTTCAGAGAAGAAGCAGTAATATCTCTGGGACCTCTTATTACAAACCATAACTTGTCTTTATTCTGACAGGTAAATAACATCCCTGTACTACGTATCTCATCTAACTGCATGAAAAAGCAGTGATAGAAAGTGGATTTTTCATTTCTTTTTAATGCAATTTCACAGTAGGAAACCAGGAAAACAAGCATCATGGTTGCACCTGAGCTCCCCAATAGTATGGTTTAGAGACTGAAACAGCTTCTTGACCTCGTTATTTACAGGTGGGAGCATCCTCAGGACTTCATCTAGAGACCTCTGCTATGTGTTCCTGGGGGAGGTTTCCACTGCAAATTTTGTTTAAAATCCACAAAAGAACTTTTAGCTGCACTCAGTTGGCCACTACCTATCTCGCTGACCCCTTCACTGACAGTATCAGTCAGGAAAAGGTGGCCTGCAGTCTTTCCTAGCTACAGGATCTGGAGGTACTAAGAACTTAGTCTGAATGCTTATCATATGGCTACCCAATACCTGGGTAGCAAGAAAAGACAAATCTGTTCCTTTTGTGATTCATACTAGTGAGTAAGCCCTGGTCAATAAGCCAGTTCCTGGTCTGATTAAAGCAGGAAGCTTAAGCATAGAAACCCTAAAGAGGCTGTCACTTCTGTTCGCACTTCCTCACCTTCCAGCTGCCTATCTTCCTACTGTTGACATGTGTACTTGAAATCCCATGGCATGGCTGTGTTTCACTCTTTTAATCTGCCAGTCACCAAGATTTTCACAGGTGGAGACCAGGTCTCTTTTGATCCCCACATTAACCTTCTTTGATCCAGCTACCTCATGATTTTTTAAACAGTAGGACAGAAGACAGAATAATTAGAGGTTTTTTCTGCAGCTCACCAGAGCTGTGCTTTCATGGTAGATGTGCTGGGATTTGTTGTAAGGGCTTCTCATCATATAAGAAGTCTTCCACTAGAGCACCAGGGAAGCAGCTTGGATAAAGAAAAGTCATGTCCACACCACTGGGTACAGACTCCAGTAAATTATTTTCTGCTCCATGCCTGGGTTTCTTCCCTCAGCCCACTATTTGGTTTATTCCAGATTGGATCCAGAGGATAACTATTATGTGCACAGTGAGGACAAGCAGGGTACCAGGGTTCTGGACGAAACAGAGCAGATAAAATTGGCAGTGTTGAGGCACCCAGGAGCACTGTGGAATTGTGGTCAATTCAGGAACTCTGTCAAGGGCAGTGGATACACACTACATGTCAGCATGTTCTCCTTGTAGCCCAGAGCCATCATGCTCCGTGAACAACTGCTGTTTCCAAGTTTGAGAGTCAGTATCTAAATCTTTCCATGGTCCTTTCGCTATCTGAAGACAGCTGCAAAGTTCAATTCATTGTCTTTCTCTATCTCAGTCAGGATACTTAGGATTTAATCTTGCCTCTATCAATCCCTTTAATTCATGAAAGTTGGAAGGAGATAAAGGCAGTCTAAATAGTTTGTGGCTTTTCCCCATCTGCTGTCAAGGACATATAATAATAAGCACATTTTACCTTCTGTCCCAGTACTAGTGATCATAGACCAATTCACCTTGGAAAGCTGCCAAATTAACAATGTTTTCTCATTGTCACTACATAAAGTAAGGTCGTACAAAGATAAAAGACTTATTACAGAATGCTACATAAAAAATGAACTATTTACTTTCCATTTATGGCTGATTATGAACAGGACAGAAAAATGTCAGGATCTGACTCACAAAAGCAATGCTTTGTACAATATTTGAATGATACGATGTTTTCAGAGAGTACAATGCCAAAGCTTGTGTTTATTTGAACCTGAAGATGTTTGAAGAGCACTGGAGTAAGACAGGAGTTTGCTTGCTCCCAGATACATATACCTGATCTTGAAATGGGCAGTGGGTTGGCTGTCTTCCATGAATAATGGTCTGTAGCATCAGATCCCTCTCTCTACCAATTCAAGCTCTGTGACATGTACTGTCATTGAAGGGCTCTTTGATTTTTAGTTGATAAGCAAAAGTTTATGAGAAAGAAAGAAACAAATCCCTCCATTTTTTCAGCATCCTAAAAAATTCACATATTTCCCTCTCCCTCTGTTTAATCTCTTTCCAGATTGGACAACTGAACCAAGGTAGCTAGATTTGTCAGGAAGTGAGGCAGGACTGGGAGAGACTTTGTGTCCCAATCTGACATTGATGCCTGCTTTGTACAACTTCTAAATACAAGGAAAGAGTGACAATGGGTAAAAGCAAAGTGGAAAGCTGCATTTAATCTGCCTTAGTTCCCTTTCTGCTTTACCGAGCATCATTCTCCACCTAGTAGTTTGTCACAAACCCAGCTTCTGGCCAAGACTGCTAATGGTCTTTTTCTTCTATCCTGGGATAACACTCAATAATCTTTACTAATGCCCTAACAGGGATGGAAGGAGAGACAGACCCATCCCTCCTTCTTTCATAACTCAGGCTCCTCTACCAGACAGCTAAAGCCTACTGTTCTCTAAATATTGACAATCTCCCAGAATATCTCCCATTAGGGGTTCCTGAATCCAATAGCCAGGTAGAGGCAAGGCTGCCACAGGTCCATGCCCCCAGGTGCAGCTAGTAGCAAGGCTGAGCAGGTATTTCCAGTAGGTGCCCACACACAAACCATGCGCTGACCTGCACTGCGGTCACAGATAGATTTGCAGCAGAGCCAGTAACAGCTCCAGTCTGGTCCCTGCGCCGGGGACAAGCCTTGATCTGTACTGAATATGGCTATTATAAAAGGTGTGTAGGGGAATGTGGTTTAGGCAGTGGAGAAACTCTCACCCTTCTCTCTCTCCCCCCAGACCACACCTGGAGAGGTCCCTCTGCTTGCCAGGGTTAGAGCACAGGGATGCACTTTAAAATTGTGCGTAAGTTGCTATGTAGCATGTTACTTAATCTGATAATTATTTAGGGAAAATTATTGTAGGACAGTAAAGGCATCATCATATTAAAGAATTTTTTCTCAAAATGGTAGCTCTATAAACAAAAGACTTAAATTTACATTTCTAAACAAAAAATAGAAGCTGTAAGGTTCACAAATAGCTTCACAGATGGCCGAACTCCAAATATAGTCAGAGAACTGCTGAATATTTCAGAAATATTGATGTGTTTATTTAAGAAAAAGCACTGTTATTACATTCATATGACATACAGATCAGCAAAGCAGCATCAATACACAGCTATACAAAGCCTGTGTAAATAAAAGAACATTGCTCCTAGGTAGAAAAAAATAAAGGTGATGAACTCTCCTTTTCTGAGAGGAATGGAAAAGAAACTATCCATTACATTTCCACAAGTAAATAGATTTCTTAGTATCATTGGGGCAATTTCTGTCCTATGTATTCCGTGACACAAAGCTCCTTCACATCATTTTTGGGAGAGACCCTGTGCAGATTTATACCAATAGATGACATCACAGTCAACAGCCTTTCAGTTCTTGTGTGGTAATTTCCCATTTATTTCTTATTTGTTTACATGGCTGAAGATGCAACTGAGGAAAATGGGGAGATAGTAAAAAATGTTGTAGTAAACAGATTGCCCTCCTCAAAAAAGGTGTGAAATCAGCTTAGTCACTAAATGAACAATAAGATCACAGGAAATAAGGACTCATTTTTGGTGATGCTGGTGAGAGGACAGAAACACCTAAAGAAATTAGCAAGAAAATTAATGTTAGAATCTAGTGGAAGCCTTTACTGCCAAATACTGTGACTTGGCAACTGGATGTCCTGATTATAGCTAGTAAAAGAAACAGGTTCTATTATGGACTGTCTCAGAGGCTAGGATTTTTCTTATATCGATATTAAGGTGTACTGATTCATGGTTTCCTCACCTCAAGCAAAACCTTCAACAATATGTTGTCCACTGGCCTGTCTTAGATTACCCAAAGTAATATACAACAGTCAGGGTAATAAATCCAAGCTCAGCTCTAGAAACAAAGCTTTCAAAGTCAGACCTGCCTCAGACTGTGAGCTTGCCTGATGATTTGGGCCGTCTGGCTGGTTATCTTGTCTTTGCCTTACGATCACTGGACTGTCAATAGGACCTGCTGCTGTCACCGCTCTTCTTGCTTGCCTCTAACACTGTGGGACTGGGCCTTGGCTGGCAAGGCACCTGCCCCATTGGCCATATTATCACACTCAGTTCCCCGTCCCTTGGGGAGCAGCTGCTCCCTGACACACTGGATCATGCTACAGACTGGGGGGGGGGCAGTACATCCTGCAGGGGTATGGGTCTCATTGTGGGATGCCGAGGTAGAGCATTTGGGGATGGCACAAGACTTAGTACGGGATGTTTAGGGAAGGAACCAAAGGCGTGAAAAGGGAGAGATGAAGGTGGACAGCGGAGGAACAAGAACGGCAAAATGCAAGAAGGTGATAAAAGGTGCCAGTCGCATGTAAACAGGTTGCTGGTCAGTACACTTGGCTGACTGAACCCTGCATTTAACGACCACAGTCTGTCTTGTCTTCTTATTAAATCCTGTTCATAATTATCTTCTGTCTGGGTGTGCTTTATATTCTGAGCCTGTGTGTTTGTACATATGCTAGCAAATTTCAAGATGGACTTGCCAACAAGTAGGAGAAGTAGTCTGAGTGCTAGCAGTGAGAGGCTGTAAGTTTGAGGTGCTTGCAGGTCCAGGTCCCACCAGCTGGAGGAGGTTGGGCCTGGGGAACAGCTACTGAATAGGCTGAGTGTCCAAGATCAGCTACTGAAGAGACCGTTACAGCATGTGTGTGTGTGTCTGTGTAACCGTATAAGGTCTGAGTACCAACAACTGGAGAGGGACCGTGATCCTCAGGGGCTCAAGAGTCAGATGCCCAGTTGATCCACGTATCTGAAGACAAAATTCTGATCTAGAGACATTCACATTTCACTCAAAATGTCTTTGACCCAGCTCTAGTCATTTTAACTGGGGAGAGATTCTGCACACACTGAATATTTGGATGTCTCTCACAGAGATATAAGGGGTCCATGAGTGCCTTTTGTTCTGTAGCTGTTACTGCAGTTTTAGGCTTTCAAAAACATTTGAGACAAGGAATACCCTTTTGTATAGAGTAGTCCCTGCTTGCTTTGATTTACTACTGATATTTTACAGCAAAACATTCGAACTTCACCCAAGATTGACCTTAACAGTCTTATCTCTGCCATTCTGAAGTCTGTTAGGCAAGGAGAAAGTATTGAGCCTAACTCAAAAAAATGTGAAGATTAAAAGAAAAGCTGAATTTGTCAGCAGTATGTTAATATTATCTTAGTTCATAACGACATAAACCTCTACATAAAAGACTACAATACATCACATAATGACCAACCTGCAATCCTTAATGAAGCCAAAACTACTACTGAAGTTGTTGGAGCTGGCTCACAATTGGATATATTCTACTGACACATATTCTTTAGTTCTTAAAAGCTTGAAAAATTCATGAAAAAATCATATGAAAATTTGAAAAGAATCGATTGAAAAATACAATTCTATGAAAAATTCATTAACTGCCATTCAAGTACACCACAATTTTCTTACATCCTGTATAAATAAGCTATAGAAGAGGAATAGATTTAGCAGAAAGATTTTTGCAAGCTATTTTAGTCATTCAGATTTGTACCATTGTACACAGACTTCTGTTGCAATAAAATTTCTATCTTACCGAAAGAAAATATGTGCACAGATGAGGAGAGCTATAGGCTCAGAGCACAATCAGGTAAAGGGGAGATATCTCAGTGAGGTCTATGAACAGTTAATAACAGCCCATGGTGAAAGACAGGAAGTCTGGAAGACCTTTATATCTGCTGGTTTGCCTCAGGAAGAAATTCACTTGTATAGAACAAAAAAAGTCTTGTTATTACCTCTTGGCTTATGCACTGCTCTGATGTTGAAGGAATTATTCTCCTACGTCACCTCCAAAAATATGGTAAATTGAAATATGAGGCTATATTTATACTCATGATAGGGAAACTATACTATGTGGTCTATTGCTGAAAAAGAATCAAAAGCAAGAAAAATACTTTGAAATATGGATTCTATTTTTGACCTAAATCAAAGACAACTTCTGCCAGCAAAGAAGCCTGAGTACCTAGTCAGTGTATTAGTAACAATCTGAAATTATGTTAGGTTTTTCCATTTTCCATAAACAGATACATGCATACTGATAATAAATGTGAATCTTATATAAAGATCATTACATATATTTTCCTTGGCAAAGTTCTTGTGTTCCACTTTGCAGGTATTTTTAATTTTGCTTGAATACCTTTTAAAGTGTACTGGGCTAAATGTCTGGCATCCAGATCAACTTCCCTTTCTGACAGAAAAAAATAGCACCAGAGATAAAAATATCCTATGTCCACCGGCTTTGAAAGACATTCTTCAATAACAGGGCGGTTTGGACTAGATGACCTTTGGAGGTCCCTTCCAACCTACATTATTACATGATTCTAGGTTTTGGCATACCAGGTGTGTTTCCTCCTGCCCAAGTCCTTCCCCTTGACCAGAAGGATTAAGGAAGATACCACCTGAGGCCACATGCCCCTCTCCCTTGCCCCAGAGCCCCACTGATCTGCACCAGGCTTTCCTTGGCTGTGCGATTGGTGTCTGTATGGAGGAGCAGCAAGGCATCATAGGTTGAAATAACTGAAACTTTTTGAACAGAAGAGTAAGAAATAGCAAAAATTGAAAAAGACAGCAATCAATCAGTTTGCTTACACTGGGAATATTTGGATTCATGCTCAGCTTTGGCAGACTCTCAGGTATTTGTGAAGGTATCTATTAACACTCCATCACTCTCTTTGTGAACAACAGTAGGACAAACTTGCTACTTTTACTTACAAAAATATCTCCAGCTCTGGGAGGAACTTTTCTTGTGGTTTAGATCGGGGGTACGATTGAGAAGCAAGATGTCAGAGAAGGATACACAGTCCAGGAAAACCAGCCATCATATATTATTTTTCCCAGATGCTTACTAAGTTTTGGAGTCAAGGATCTGAATTTGAGTACCTCAGCTTTGGATAAAGATGTTGTATGACTATATATAGCTTCAAGCAGCCTAAATAGATTGATGGATTGATCATAGCACATTAACTGGCACAGAGTCAGATAGTGTGCCACTGTTGTACGAACTGCCAGGGAAGGAGCAATTACCTCCATTTTATCTAATAAGTAAAGCACTCCCACCAGGGGTTAGGCCTGTCTCACCCAACCGCGCAGTGATTTTCTAACTACTTGCCTGCTGTGCTTTCTGAGATAATCACAGGAAGATACATTTTTTCAGGTACATTCTTACCTCCTCTGATAATAAGTCATTCTCTATTCCTGGGAGCCTGCATATCTCACCTCTTGTTCTTTTTATAAGATGAATGCTCTTAATAGTTTTCGTAACTTCCTGTACAATCTTCTATTCATTTTTTATTGATTCCCTTTTCATTTTCCAGTTGCCTTAGCAGTACTTTGTAATGTAATTACTTTTAATCTTCTCTCTTATATTTTAATTCATATTTTGAACTTAAAATAATTCAATTTATATGAATATGAGTGAAAATTTTCCTGACTCTTCCTTTGACTAACAGCAAAATTCTAAGTATGCAGTCTGGAAGCAATTTAGAGGACATATTGCTTACTGATATTTTATTTCAATAACCAGTATTTTATATAGAATAACATAAGTTATTTGTAATGAAATCGATTCATAATAAAATAAATTTCCCAATAAATTTCCCAAAATAAAAATCCCAATATTGTCACTACAGTTCTTCCACTAGTGATTGAATTGTGAAATACATGTTAATTGAATGTTCATATCATGGATCCTGGACCGAACCTCTGTATTTCTTCACAGAATGGATAAAGTATGTTGCCAGGAATCAATACATCTTTTCACTATTCCACTGCAAGCTTAGACAAGCCATTCAGGCAAGAGAAATTCGATAACATTCCATTTACTTATATATTGAGCCATTTGCACATGTACTAAACTGTCAAGAGTGATCACTAAAAGCAGATAGAACAGTGGCAATGTTCACTCGTTCTTGATCATAACTGAGTTTAATATGGCAAAGGGGAGGTGAAAAAAATCAAAATCTTATTTATCATTTGAACAGTCAGATTTTTCAGTGAAAAGATGTTGTTTTCATCATTCTTTAGTGACTGAGATTGTTTCAATTGGAAAATGTGAGAAAATGGAATAGAACATTTTGCTTAACTGAGAAGCTCTTTCTGAATGTCATGTTCTAAAATACACCTACTTTTAGACATGCTTTTGCCTTGCTGAGTGCAAAGTTTTTATTCTAATCACAAGTGGTCAAACAAAATAAACATGATCTGGTTCTGTGTTGATGATGTAAATTAAATGCACAGCTGTTTGTGAAGCAACTAGTCCTTTAAATGATAACATAAAAAAAAAAACCAAACAGCAAACCATGTTAAAAATTAGCATCATACACTAAAGCATTAAAATTAATAAATCAAAACATAGAATTCAGATTTTTGCTTGGTTCCATTCCTTTGTGTTGATATGCTTTAAAACATTTGTTGAGACAGAAATAGGATGAAAATGCTTCATTATCCAAGTGGTTAGAACACTAATCTGGGAGAAAGAACAGGAGAACATAGATTTGATTGCTGTAATCCAAAACCAAACAAGGCATTGGACTTTCAGTTACATGCTTAACATCCTTCCTGAGCACATCCCATAGGGACCACATTATCTGCTACTGTTTATAATTTGAGAATACTTTGGTCTTTTTTTGCTCAAAAATCAACTTGCTTGTGAAGTAGGGTAGCTACATACAATCTGCATTGACTCTGTGAAGGTACTTTGCCAGATACAGAGGGAAGATCTGATCACAAAGAAGAAGGCAAGAGAAGAAACATCTATCTTACTACATGTGTTACTTTGTAAATCAGCTTCAAGAAATGGGAGAAACTCCAAAGTCTTCCAGCCATAACTGATATAAAATCTAATGCAAGAGCTGTAACAAGAACAGACCAGGAAGAAGGTTTGATGAATGACATACAGGAGAGAATCCATGCATTTCTGGAGGTGAGCAAGCCCCAAAAGGCTGCTTACTACAGAAGCAATCCAAAGTACTTCTTAGGTGAGACAGAGCCAGATGAAGACAGGAATTAAATACTAGGATAAGTTTATACTCATAATAGTATAAGTATAGTATAAGCTTATTCAAGAAATGAAGTGGCAGGTGCCATGCCCTCCCGCTTCCAGCAGAAGACCCCATCTGTACAAGCAGTCACAGTCACTTGCACCAAAAGTCCCTCCCCTTTGCAGGTCACTTGGTTGGTTTACTCGACCTCTTTTTGCTCCTGGGTGGCCACCATTTTGGAAAAGGTCATACACCGTGTGTTCTCAAACTGCTCTATCATTGAGTGATGGGGCAAGCAGTCCCTGCAAGGGTTTAAAGGGGTGGGATGCTTCAGAAGGGTGGGGGATGCAAACAAGTTAGGACATGCCTGAGGGCCATGGACCCATCTGAGGAGGCAAACTAAGAGGCCCCATGCACCCTCTCCACCTGTACAGGAGAGGCTCCCCCTGCCCAGCTCCAGACCACCAGCATGACCGTGCAGTAATCCTGGGGCAGCCTTGGTGCTTTGCACTGTGCTGCAGGATACAGGCAACCCTGTCCACAAAATTGAAAGCCAGAACAAAGCGCCAATTTCTGAAGAACACGTATGTGGGGACAAAAAGAAAAAGCCCCAAAGAGCTTCCCAAAAAACACACACTTTCCACATAAACCAAAAGGAAAAGTGGATGGGCCTGTGAATCAGCAACTGTGTTTTGAGGTGGTGAGGACAGGTTGTGGTGGGGAGCTCCCTTTGCCCATGGCTATGGAGAGCTTACAGCTACCATTATGGGCTGCAGGCTGGTGGTGTATGTGCTTCTTTAGGTCAGTGATGACTTTACAGAATGTTTTAAGAAGTTCTGGCTTACTGACTGAAGAGGTAGAGGACAGAAGTGTGCCATCAACAGTTTTCGTTCTTGTCCAGGCTTGCAGCCAGCAAAGGAGAACAGTCACAGAAAGGAAAAAAAATGAAAAAAAAATGGAGAAGCCTCACCAGCAACCATCACAACCATCGCCCCTCATACCCAGTTAACAAATTTTCTCTGTAGATGAGTTAAATTGATTGTCCAGTGTTCATTTCTTACATGTGTGTAGTAGGGGCATGGTGGTAGACATATCTACACCACCACTTCTGTGAAAAGACATTTCCTATGCTCTTGGGAAAATGGGAAGCTGTGGGGGGTATAAATCATCTTTCTGAAGCAGCTAAAGGATAAATTTCCAATCTGAACTGAAACCAAGTGGTAACCTTGCTTGCAAACCAGGACACTTACAGCTTACACAAGGCAGCAAGAAAGCGCTTTAGAAGAAAAAAGATTATTATGGCAGAGGTGGATGCTTAATGACAAGCGGACTTGGTGGATATGCAACAGTTTTTCAAACACAATGATGATATTAAGTACATCTTAACCATGATAGACATATTATCCACACATGTCTGGGATATTGGTCTAAAACACAAAACGGATTCTGAAATAGCTGGGGCTTTTAGAAACATTTTTAGCAGAGGACACACACCTCAGAAATTACAGACTGACCAGGGAAAAGAATTTTAAAATTAGCCTCTAGAAAAGCTTTCAAAGCAGTATAATGTTCACCACTTTGTTACTAATAATGAAATAAAAGCCTTGTATCATAGAGCATTTTAACAGGACTCTCAAAACCAAGATGTGGAGATATTTTACAGCACACAACACTTTTTGCTGCATTGATGTGTTATCAGAGTTTATAAAGATCCATAACCATAGCTCCCACAGAACTATCAGAGCCTGTGGACAAGAACCCTTTAAACTCCAGGAGGGTCTGGAAAACCATATACGGGGATTGCTTTAAATTAAATGTAAAATTAAAGAATCTGTGCCTCTGCTCAAAAAAGGACACAATGTAAGGGTATCTACAAGAAAAGAGAGATTTAAGAAAGGTTATGAGCAGACATTCACAGGGTAAATTTTCAAAGTAGCTAAAATTGTGGAAGGGGCAAATACCTGTTAACCAATTAATAGACTATGGTCATGAAGCAATCAAGGGGACATTTTCCCCTAAAGAACCTTGAAAAGTGAATCCAGATGAGGACATAATCTACAAAATTGAGGAGATCATTGCTGCAAAATGGAAAATGAAGAAAGAAACAGCTGCTGGTGAAGTGGCATGGTTGGCCCTAGAAATTCAACAGTCAAGCATAAGCCTCTGAAGTCCAGGACATCCAGTGTTTGGGTAGAAGCAGTGGTAAAAGAAGGATCAAGGATGGGGTTTTTATATCACATTACCAACCAATGCCAGCACTGGAATTTTCCCACAAAGCATCAGCTCAGGCTTCACCATACAACTGGTGAAGTCCCCAGGGACTCTCATGCAAGTGAGAGGTGGAGATGGCAGAAATACAACACCTGCACTGCTGGAATAACATCAGTGAAAACAGCACTTTTGAAATAGCACTGCTGGGTAAGACACGGCAAGATAATCCATGTTGATGGAACATATGAACCAGCTTATTATCCCTCACAACAAAGCTTCAGCCATGGATTCTTCAGCAGTAGGCCTGGTCTACAAGCCTCTTATAAGGAAAACAAAGCTTAAAACGGATGAAAATCCGTACACTTTTTCTGAAACTGGGGTTCTAGCACATATTTGGGGGGCTTCTCTATGAGTTGCTGCTAAGAAATTTCCTTTTGTGGTGGCTATCATTGGAGGATTTAGCCTGTGCTACTTCTGCACAGACCTTGTAGGGCCCCAACTTGTCAGGGACTTTTTGGTTCTTTTATTGCACTGGGTTCCGATAGGCTGTAATAACAACAAGATAATTTCCCATGATGTATCATAAGCTGCACTATGTGCCAGGAAACTGCCAGAACATTGACACAATCAGCCTTGAAATAGCGACTGACCAGAACAAGGATGTCTCATCTTGCTTTGGGAAGGTGATTGTCAATTTGCATCTGAGGCCCTGGAAGTCACCGCTATTTTACTAAACTGAGCCAACATGGTAGTGGTAAAGATATAGAGGAACCCAGCTTTATACATGAATTATTACAGAGCTCAAGCTGGCAATGGTCTCCCTGGTTTTCAAGATGTTCATGTGACGAATGGGGCAGGTGTAGGGGGTACATTTCATAGCCTGTTTAGAAACACCTTACTGCTTTTGAAAAGGGGTTTGGAAATGTCCTGATCCAATATCGGGAGGGTTTCGTTACAATCCCAAGGACGAGATTAAGATGCTAAAACCGGTCAAATATCGTACAACCTTTTAACTTTATTTTCCATGAAGTGGGGAGAAAAGGTGCAGAAAGGCGAAGGGGAGGCGAAGGGGAGAGGGGAACAAGGGTAAGGGGGAAAAATAGAGAAAGTTGGAAAAGGAGAGAAGAAACTAGCTACCACTACTCCGAGTCCGATGATGTTCTGCTGACTCCATTCAAGATCTCCAGTCGTCGCAAGCCTCATGGAGCCTGGGGTCTTTTCGGTGCCTCCCGTGGCCAAGGATCCTAGGTGAACTCACCCGATGGCACCAGATGATTGTTTGGAGATGAGAGGCCCCGACAGTGGTCACCTAGGGTCCCATCTGGGATGCCAAACTGTTACGGAAGGTTAGGCTTGCCAGCCACCATAACAGGGTCCAACCCTAGGTTCCCACTGAAAAGTTCGGAGCCAAATCAAAGCAAATTAAATAAATAAATTTTAGCGATGCACGCGCAGTAATTACAGCTCAAGCTGGGTGCCTCCGAAGAGGGACCCCGAACAAAGAAATCCCTGGGCAATTATACTTTCCAATCTAAGCTCTCCACCCCTCACGCGGTAGTTTGGACCAATAGTAGTATTTAGTTCTGGGGTCTTCTGCTCCTTATTGGGTCTCATCACTGTCCCTGGGTAGGCTGTTTATCTTTACTGTTGTGGTTTCTGCTGACAGATGTGTCTTCATTCCTCGGGTCCCGCCCTTGTCTCTCAAGGCCCTAACAAAGAGGTGTTGTTCCAGCAATTAGCACTGCCCCAGCAGTGACAGTAGGTGTTATCTCCCAAGGTCCTGATGAAGGGGATATAATCCAGACCCTGAGATAGTCCAGACCCCCCTAATTAATACTGGTTCAGCAGTGAGAGGAGGCTTTGTTTTCCAGGGTCCTGGCACCCAAGCAGGCCTTATTTCAAAGCTTTGACATCCTCCCTTTCGGAGTGTGATGCATAGGAATGCAGACTGCTTGTAACTCCCTTGTCTTTCCAGCCTGCACCAGCCCTGGGGCCCTTTCTCACTGAACTAGGAGTGCGGCCTAAGGCTTCAGCAAATTTAGCTACTCATGCTAAGCAAGTTTTATAGAAGTTGTGCTAAGCGGCAATAAATTACAGTCCAGGTCCCAAAGTCTCTGCCCGATCATGGTCTGGTTCAGCGCAGGCTCGGTGTGTCCTGGGTGGTCGCAGGGAGACCATTTTGGGGGTCGCAGCAGCTCAGTCCTGTTTCCGCCGGGTATAGATGGCTTGTTCGGGGTTATGGTTTGCTTGCACCTTATGTACCAAGAAATGTTTAAGGCAAAAGTTCACTCATCTGTCCGCCACAGGAAATTGTTAAGCCACATGTTAAAAGCACCTTTTAAAACCTGCCTGTGGACCTTGTAAATTACCCACTGGCCTCTGTTTTCAATCTGCTGGATGTTACACTGAGAGATCAACGTACAAGCAGAGCAACAACTCCTACCCCTGTGTAGAAAAAGCACCCATTAAATTCAAAAGCTCTTGACACTCCATCAATGACCACATAGCCGTCCAAGAAGTAGACTCCTGCATGATATTTCCTGCCTTGTAATGCATGACAGATTTTGAATATTTTTGTTTTTGGCCATGTACATAAGCCGCTGAAAGCAAAGAGGGTGGAATATTTCTTTTTCCTCTGGCAGTGAACTGGAGGGAGGAATGTTATTGTGCTGGGTTAAAGAAACATAAACCAGTACGTGGACATGCAAGTAGAGGCCAGCATCTTATACTGAAAGAGTTCTAAATATCGATAAACTTTCACCTTTTCATCACCCTCTTTCTCACAGAAAACGTGACCGGTCATCACCATAATCTCACTCTTGTATGATCTGCAAGCCTGCCTCAAAATTTTTACATCTTCTTCTTTCTTCAAGTCAAAAATCTTCTCCTGGTTAGTTGTGTGCCATGCCACAATTTTGGCAGGGCCCTGAGTGCACTAATAGGCCTTAATCACCCCAAGAGCTTCACCTGGGGCCTCCATCCACACCCAAGGCCTGGGGCTCCATTTAAGCTCAGGCCTGGGCCTTCAGTCTCTACATGAGCTATGTTTAGGTATTTCTGTCCCTAGCATACCAACCAAAAGCAAATTCTACTTCTTATGATATACAGGATTGTTTAGAGGTGGAGCTGTTTGGAGATGGCAAGGCATAGGAGAGAACATTAATATTTTCAGTCACTCTGCAATGAAGTGGCTGATGGAGGAAGTGCAGTTTATGGTTGTTAAAACATTAAGTCCTCAGGCAATTTCTATTCAAATCAAACCAAGATATGATTTTGGGCAGTGTAATGGACAATGCTCTACAAAAAACTAGGTCAGAGCCAAGCAGAAGCTGCCTCAGAGTTTGGGATAGCAATCTGGAAAAAGCCTATAGAAATATGGGAGTGTCTTAAGTGATTTGGTATAAGTCATATTTGGTATAGCAAGAACCAACAAAATGCTCAAAGTTTTTATGAGATCAAGTTCATTTTTTATACAGGCTCTTTGGTACTAATCTACACACTCAATAGTCACTTGAAACGACATAGCAACCCCACTGAACACCTTTCTCTTCAAATTTTATTTTGAAATCTCCCTCTGCCCTTTAGCTAATAACTAAAACTAATATCAAGAATACAAAATGTATGAAAAAGATCAAGCAGGCTCTGGTGGTGGTAGGGTACTCTGATGTATTAAAAGTGAAGAATCGATTTCTATTATTAAGCTAACCACTACAGTGAATAACATAGAAGCACCTGGGATGGAAATGCCAGGCCTACACAGAATGAGTCTGAAGGATCAATAGACAATCAGGCTTCAAAGAAGCATCTGCGTAAGACAGAAGCATAGCAGAGGAGCTAAATTAAGTCATTATATGTGGCCCCATATGACACGTCATGCTCATTGGCTTCTCTCATGCTGATCATGGGATGGAAGAACCAAGGATGGCAGGCTTGACATTTCAGGTAGCCTTCTCATGGCAATGGCAGAAGACCAAGAGGCAGAAGTTCCCTATCACAGAGTTTATGCAAGTCTAGCAGCCGCGGAGTTTTCAAAATACAGAGTAGTATTTTGTTGTTGTTCTTTTTGTTGTTCTATCTCTAATCTACAATTTCATTTTCTGACCACATAATTTATGTAAAAATACCAAAGAGATTAAGGCTATGTAGGTATCTCATTTACTAATAACTATAATCATAGTGCACATGAACACACTGCATATGTGATATGTAGTCTATTATTCTGATATCCTTGGAGGCAATATAGCCTAGCCCTTGTGAACATCAATTATAGGAAAAAACATGCTTGAAAAATACAGAGCAAAGAGTGAATTTACTATTTTTTTTTTATTTCAACTGGCTGGAGAAACTGGCAACTCCTTGAAAGTTACTGGAAAATTTGAGAGTGAAGAAGCTGACTTTTCTACAGTCAGAAATACCTAAACTGTATTTCTGAGGCTGTTATATTTCAATATGGTGTGTGAGACAGGAAAATTGAAATGATATAAGATCTTATTCTGTATTATTTGTGAAATTCTTGAAGATTAACTCTACTCAATTCATTTAGTGCTTGCTAACTTGTGCTTAGAAAAACAGAGAGGTTTGTTTCTTTGACACTTTGCACAGAACAAATAGAAACTAATTTAATTGATAGTTTCTTGGCCAGCAGTTAAACCTTGTCCAGGAGTAGGGAGACAATGACGTATAAGATTACTTTTTCATTTCAGTTTTACTCCCTATTGAAATAATCTATTTTTAACTTCAGTTTTACAAGGACCTCAATGTTCCAATGTCTGAATGGTGGCAGTAACAGTAACAGCTTCTGTATACAGACATCTCTAAGCTGAAGCTGTATGAAAAATTGTTTACTCTATTTCATGTTCAGTCAGGATTCATTCCAGAACAGGGAAAGAAAGAATGCATTTATCATCCGATTCCATGTTGTTCTCCTGTACTGTAAAATTTGCAATTCTCTGCAATTAAAAAAAAGAAAGCTTTTATAAATTTTTAGAACAAAAAGCTATCAATAACTTTCTAGAACAAAAGATCAGCTTATGTCTCCTTTCAGCCGGCTGGGTAAGTGAGAAATATATTTCACTAGACTTGGGGAAAAGCTCTCCTATTCCAGCAGCCTCTGGGTGACACAAGGAAGTGGGTGGTTGATTACAAAAAGTAAAGACCTGTCTTCATAGGACCAAGGAATAATGCCTGAAATGAAATTCTGTATTATAATTTCATCAACTTCAGTACGATTACATCAGGGATAAGTTTAACCCTACAACTACCAGAACAGGAAGATGAGAAACTCCCTCTTTCACACCTGTTAGTGGATTGAGGGGCATTACTGATTCGTGCATGTGTTTTTAAAGGATAAGGCTGGTGTTCCAGCTTTCAGGTGTTCTCATGCTAGAATAGGTATGAGTCTGAAGAACACCTTGGGTGAGATCATGCAGGCTGGAGCCTGTGACAACCACTCCTTATTTGGATACAAAGTTTCCCTTTTTTTCTCCCAAGAAAAAATATGCTTGTGTTGGCCTTTTTACCTACTTATGCACTCTTCTTATAGCAGGAGCACATGGTATCCAGCACTTCCTAAACAACAGAGTCAGTGTCCTCATGAGTCTCTGGAAGCTTTACTGCTTCTGGTTGGTTTATGCTCTGGTAGAACGCGTTAATTTCCTTCTTTCCCAATTGCTTTGCTTCATGTGAGTCAAATATTTTTTGAGAGTAGCAATATAGAGCTTAGCTTTTTCTGAGGTCATTATGCGTGGTTTTTGGAAAGTGTCCCTCATTTCAGCATCCAAAGAGCAGGTCACATAAGCTCTAGTGTCTTCCCCAGGTAGCAGAGGGGTTCTTTGCTGCTCCAGCTGGTGCATGGATAACAGATAAATTTTTCTGCATACTACATCGCTTCTTAGGAAAACACCCTGTGACTAAGGGAAGAACAAAGCTCAGAAGGGCTCCAATAAAACTTCCTCACTGCTTCACCAACAGCTTCTTTCTTTTGAAGGACATTCCCTTACTACCTAGGCTTTTAATGAATTTGCAACCCTGTTTTGCAATGATGCCTCACTAGAAACACATGCTATGTTCCCTTTCAAGGTATTCAGGCTGATTTCTGAAATAACATGTATCAGGTCATCAGCAGCAGTACAAAGTATAGTTTTCTCCTTCCAGGGGAAGAGATGGGATAGATGGCTCTAGAAGGGATACACTGCTAAGACCTGGGTTCCTCCTAGCTCATCCCAGCCAACAGCAGCTGCTGCAGCACCTCCAGCTCTCTCCAGCAGTGAGGCCAAACTGGAGAGGCCCCATCAATAATTCACACCACACATATATGTACATATATACACAGCCAGACTCACAGGGCTACACGGGCACACGCCCAGTGCTCACAAACAGCACCAATGGCTTCCACCTGTTCCATCTGATCAGGGTCAAGGTCCAGTAGTGGGAAGTATACGCATATATACAACACAAATCCCTCCAGCAACTGGGCTTAGACTTCCCGTCTACCCAGTAGCTGGCACTGGATCCCTGGCCTTCCCAGCTGCTCACACCTGGACATACAAGCCCCTAAGGCTGCAGCCCCACTCCAGCTACTAGTGCAGACCCCGCACACACACTAACGCACACATGCTGTGGGTCCCTCCAGTAGCTGAGCTTAGACATCACAGTCCATCCAGTCCTTGGTCCCAGCTCCTTTGTCTTCTCAGATACACGTGCACACAGAAGCGGAATTCTCAGATGACACCCTCCAAGACCCCACAGTCTCTCTGGCAGTTGGCTGGGACCTCCTAGTCACTCTAGTCGCCACCTCCTCCTGTGGCTTTGCCCTTAGAGGCACATACACACATACCTGGTTCCCAAGGCACTTGACCTACTCACCAGCTAGTCTAGCGAATGTTCACTAGTGATCCCTCACTGACAGCTCCAGTTGCTGAGACCACAGAAACATGGGCTCCTGTGACCTGTGGTCTGACTCCAGTTGCTGGCACTTAGACCTCCCTACACACAGTATAGAGATCCCCTTATCCAGAAAAATACTTGAAGGTTATTGCACAGAGAGGATAGGCTGCATTGATCAGGCACAGGGCATGGCCAGACAAGCATACTGACCATCCTGGGTTTGCACACACCCATGCCCTTTCAACCTTTATCACCCTATTTTTCCCATGCCAGACCCCCGCCCCAAGTACCTACATCCCATCCACTCTCTGCCTTTGGTTCCTCACACAAACAAGATCACACAGAATCACAGAATGGTTGAGGATGGAAGGGACCTCCAGCAATCATCTAATCCAACCCCTCCTACTCAAATGGGGTCACCTAGAGCAGGCTGCCCAAAGTGTGTCCAGATGGCTTTTGAGTGTCTCCAAGGATGGAGACTCCACAACCTCTCTCACAGCCTGTTCCAGCACTCAGTCACCCTCACAGTAAAGAAGTTTGAAAGTTCCTGGCACCTCATCAATGACTGCATAGTCATCCAAGAAGTAGGCTCCTACTTGGTACTTGCCACCTTGTGTTGCATGCAGGATTTTAATATTTTCCTTTTCAGCCATGTGCACAAGCCACTGACTAGAAGGGGTTGAATATCTCTTTCACCTGTGACAGTTATTCAGGCAAAGGGGTGCTACAGTCTTGGGCCTGAGGAAAATAAACTGGAACTGAGTATCCAGAGGCCCCCATTACATTTGAAAGGGATCTGGACAGCAATCTACTTTCACATTTTGATCATGTCTCATTCTATGAGAAAGATGATTATGCTCCCCATATTCTCATTCCTGCATGCCTCCAAAACTTTTCAGGTCTTGTTGGTAATAACCCACTTTTTACAGGTCAAAAGTTTTCTCCTAGATTGGTTTGATCTATTCCAAGGATTTTTTTTTCTCCTCAGGCAGCATGCTGTGCACCTCATTCTAAGGGCCCTGAGTGTACTAACAGGGCTTAATAGCCCTGACCAGCCTCACCTGGAGCCTCCACTCACATCCTCTGCCCAGGGTTGCCAACTGAAATTCATACCTGGGCCCTCAGTCCCTGCCTGAGTTTTGTTATAGAAGTGCTGATCTCCAGCTCAGCTACAGACATTTCCATGCCTTGCAATGGGTCCTGCTCATTCTGACCTGCAGACTGCTGAGGGTGAGGAACCAGGCTTGACCTCAGTCAGCCCAACACTGAGCTGGGTCTGGTACTGGTTACCCTCACCAAACCTGATCCTGACGTGCAGATTGACTTCCTGGCTTGACCTTGGACCTGCCTCAGTTTGTCCTCACCACAAACTTGCCTGATGATTTGGACACCTTGTTGAACCTGGCCACAGTCTCTGGACCTGACCTGCTCATCTCAGGTACTGTGAGATTGGGCCCCTGCCCTGCTGGCTGTGTTATCATGCTTGACTCCCTGTCTCTTGGGGAGCAAAACAGCTAGCCGTCACTGTTCTCTGACACTAATAATACTCAGGTTGAGGAACAGGAGCTACATAATTTTGATTTTTCAATAGTATAAAAAAGAAAGAGAGAGAGAAGAAGGGGAATAAAATTCGCAGACCTTGAATCCCAAGTTTACCACTTCAGTTGATTAATTGCATATTCATTTTTTCTTTCAGATGCTGACTAACAGAGTAGCCATCATAGCATCTGGCATCATGCACTGAGGAGGTAAAACCTTGAAACCTTGTACCCAGGAAGAGCTGAATAACTTTCTCAAAGCATGTCTCTCCTTTAAACTCCCATTTTCCTTCAGCTTTTTTTTCCACACTTCCTTATCCCACGCTAATTCCAGGACAAAAATATGATTTAGGACATGTTTCCCAGTTTCTTGCATACATTCCAGGTCATAATAAGCTTAGCCCTTCCCACTTTCTGGAGTTTTGGCAGTGGACATGATACCCCAGTGCTGGTTTACACCTAAGATTTATTCTTCATATAGGCTTTCCACCTTTTGCACAGTCATCAACAGGCAATCAATGTGTTTCTTAAAAGCCATGGCACTGTGCCATTCTAAACATTCTCTGGACCTAACATAAGCCTGAAGTTAGGGCACTTATTCTTGTGCCCATGTTACCCTTAGATGTGTGACAGGCAGAGCCAGCAATATTTACAGCTGTAAACATGCTTGTATGATGAATAACAAACCTCACAAAAGTTTCTTGTCCTAAGCACCTTCCTGACATCCTTAACACCATAATAATGTTCATTCTGTAAAAGGAAGGTAACAGGTCTTTGGGTGATTGAGATTTTCATCTGACTGAAATCCCACAGCATTTTTCCCCTGACATGAGATGATGACATGTATATTAACACATAGCAAATCCTCAATGGAATAACAGTTAATCAGTCTTTCCAACTGATGGACCACCTCAGCTGGTCATAAAAAAAACTTTTGCACCCCTTGAGTTCTGAGTCTGCCAGATCTGTCACTATTGTGAGCACTGTGAGATACCAGCAAAACACAGATTACTGTTCCTGTTACTTAGATTGGTTAAATAGCACCTCTTCTAGCCAATAATCTTAGAACAGGGTCTAGACTGTAGGCTTTTGTGTACACCGTCCCTGACCATTTTTACCATACTGGCAGTCAAGTGAAAAATCAATCAAATAAATCTCCCTTTGACTTTGCAGAAGATTACTGGTCCTTTATAAAAATGTTCCCACATTCATATTGCTTGAATTTATTGGGGAGGAACATAGAAAGCCATGCAATGACAGCTTCAGGACAAGCTGTTCACAGCCTTTAGGACCAAACAACTGGAGTAAGCAGTCAAAGATTTGGTGTATTCCCCACACGATCACTTCATAAGCATTGTGAGACAGTACCTGATCAAAGCTACCAAATCTGCATTCTTCTACATGTTGTCTAGCTCTGAACTACTGAAGTAGCCATTTCCACTGCTGCCCATATTCCATATAAACCACAAGCTTTGTTATCTTCCTCTCTGCTGCTGCATTTGATGTTCGCGATAAAGCTGGGGTGTGTCTGATGGCCCCTCTTAGGGATCATCTTCACTCTGACTTGGAAGGAGCATAGTCAACTGCCCTCCTGGGGGGAAAAAATGCCTTGCAAGTAAACACCACCGTGTTATAGGACCGTAGGATCATAGGAAAAAAATCAAGTTCAAGAGAAGAATGTGGTGGCACGAGGGGACCCATTAACCACTTCCCTCTGGGCCAAACCATCCAACCAGTTGTTTTTACCCATCATCTATCAATTCAGACCTTAGCATACCGACTTGGAAACAGTGTCTCTCAGGACTCCCAATGCCACCCTGGGTGCCTGAGCCCCAGGGGTGTCTGTCAGGACAGCCCATGCCACCCTGGGCACCAAAGCCCTAGGGGTGTTTCTTGGGACCTCCAATGCCAACCCGGGTGCCTCATTCCTGGGGCTTCTTCTTGGGACCCCCAAAGCCACCACAGGAATCTCATTCCTGGGGTGGCTCTCAAAACACCCAGCATCAAAGAAAATGTATGAAAATCAAATAAGCAGAGCCCAAGGCAGAGAAGGAATCCACCTCTACCACTAGCATTGAACATCTGCTGTCAAAGGACCAGCATCAGAACTGCGATAACTGTCTGTGACACCTGACCACCTCTCTGTTTGAGAGAGATCGACAGAACCACAGCATCACAGAATGGTTGAAGTTGGAAAGGACCTCTGGAGATCCTCTAGTCCAACCCCTCTGATCAAGCAGAGTCACCTAGAGCACATTGCCCAGGACCCTGTCCAGATGGCTTTTGAATATCTCCAAGGATGGAAACTCCGCAGCCTCTCTGGGTAACTTGCTCCAGTGCTCAGTCTCCCTCACAGTAAAGAAGTTTTTCCTTATGTTCAGGCAGAACTTTCTGTGTTTCTGTTTGTGCCCATTGCCTCTTGTCCTGTCACTGGGCACCACTGAAAAGGGTCTGGCCCCATCCTCTCTACACCCTCCCTTCAGGTATTTGTACGCCTTGAGAAGATTCCCCCTGAGCCCTCTCTGCTCCAGGCTGAATAGGATCAGCTCTCTCAGTCTTTCCTCATATGAGACATGTTCCAGTCCCTTCTTTACCTTAGGAGCCCTTTGCTGGACTCACTCCAGGAGCTCCATGTCTCTCTTGTATTGGGGAGTTCAGAACTGTATGCAGCACTGCAGCTGTGACCTCACCAGGGCTGAGCAAAGAGGAAGAATCACCTCCCTCAACCTGCTGGCAATGCTCTGCCCAGGATCTTGCTGGCCGCCTTTGCCACAAGGGCACACTGCTGGCCCATGGTCAACTTGTTGTCCACCAGGACTCCCAGGTCCTTCTCTGAAGGGCTGCTTTTCAGCAGGTACAGCCCATGTACTGGTTCATGGGGTTATTCCTCCCCAGGTGTAGGACTCTACACGTGTGTTTGTTGAACTGCATGAGGTTCCTTTCTGCCCATCTCTCCAGCCTGTCAAGGTCCCACTGAATGGCACCACAGACCTCTAGTGTATCAGCCACTCCCTCCAGGTTTCAATCATCAGCAAACCTGCTAAGAGTGCAATCTGTCCCTTCGTCCGGGTCATTAATGAATAAGTTGAACAGGACTGGACAAAGCTTGAGCCCTGGGGGACACAGCTAGCTACAGGATGCAATTGCATCTTGTGCTACTGATCAAAACCCTCTGAGCTTGCCCATGCAGCCAGTTCTCAATATACCTCACTGTCTTCTCCTCTAGCCTGTAATCCCTCAGTAAGCCTCTGAGGATGTTATGGGAGACAGTGTCAAAAGCCTTTCTGAAGTCGAGGCAGGCAGCATCCACTGCTCTCCCCACATCTAACCTGGCAGGTGTTCCATCTGATAAGCTTCACAGGTTGGTAAATCATGATTTCCAGCTTGTATATCCCTGTTGATTATTCTGGATCACCTTCTTCGCCTTCATATGCTTAGAAACGGTGTCCAGGATGAGCTGCTCCACCAGTCCAGCAAAGGTTCTGTCTCCACACTCCCACACTGCAGGGCACAGGCAGAGTCCAGGAGCACCAGCAAAGTGACCCACCGAAGGAGCTTGGGGCCTGCGACATCAAAGCTTCGTTGCTTTCCCGTTTGGTCAAGGGAGCTCTCCTCTACTCCAGCACAAGGGCGCAGGCCGCCGGAAGGAGCCCTTCTCCCGCTTTTCTTACCAAGCCAATGACCCCCATTGCTCTGCTCCTTGGCACCTGGACTTTGCAGGGGTGCAAAGAGACTATGCCCTGAGGGCCTCACGGAGGCCGAGTCACAAACAGAGAGTGCTTACAACGCAAAAGCTGTAGCACGCTCCCCCCCGACCTCCCCCACCCCAGCACAGTCACGCCTGCACATGGCGTGCTCTGGCCTTGTGTGGCTGCCGCAGACGCATGGGGTCACTAGACTCCAGCACAGGGCAGCAAGCGACAGAGAGCGCAAGTGGCAGGCAGAGAGACCTGGGCTGCACAGCCCTTGCAGGCCACTCCTGCCTTGGCTTTCCTGCTGCAAGCCACGGCTTGCCTAAGCACCTTGTGCACAGCAAGGCCTCAGTCCCTCCAGAGGCATCTCCCAATTCCACAGCTGCCCAGCTCAACACTGCCCCTCTCCACAAGGCCTTCCCTCACCCAAAGAGCTTCCAGCAAGCACACACCGAGCCTGCAACAAGCGTCTCCCACCGCCTCCTGCTCCTCCCGCGGCAACGCTGCTGCACACCAAAGCTCTCCCTAGCAAAAGCAAGCAAGCAGGAAGGAAGGAGGGGAAAAGCATGCTGGGGTCGCATCTCCGAGCAAGCAGAAACACTGACGGGCCTTTAGGCAGCACCCTGCCAGCACAAGAGCTGAGGAGACTCAAGGCCTCAGCCTGCGCAGACAGAGCCTGGCACACTGCCAGCATCCCTGGCTCGCACCCCCGGCGCAGCCTGGGCCCTGCCAGCCAAGGCACGGCCTCCCCTCCGAGTGCTCCCCACGCTGCCAGCACTGCCCACGCACAGCACTGCTCTCTGCGGCCACCTCCTCCCATGCTTGGCCCCAGGACACTGAGGCAACCACCCGGCCCCACCACCGCCCACCTCCCACCACCCCTGTGACACGCTGCACCCCCGCCCCTCGCCTCATAGAGGGTTGCCAGCCAACATGCAACAGGGCAACAGGGACATGCTGCAGTCAGGATGGGCCATGACAGCAGCCGAGGCAGCCCCACAGGCCCCCCAACTCATCAAGGCCATCTCTCCAGCCCTTCCCCTCCCTTCTGCACCCCCAAGACCTTCACACAGGCACTTCCTCTGAACAGTCTTGCAATCCACTGAGTACTGGAATTTTGAGCATACCATCAGAGAAAATAAATATAGATATTAATATGTTTTCCTTTACATCTAAGGGTACTATTATCGGTTATGCTTTTTGTTATTGGCTTAGTCTGCATTAGCATTATTATAAATGCAGTAATAATAACCAGATTATATTATTTTAATTAGATTTTTATTAGGATTGCCATAATGGTGAGTTTGCTTTCACCCATAACAATAACCTGAGTTGAACAACAAGGCATGGGGAGGAGCCAGACAACCCATTTTTTGAGGTAGTCAGTGTGTGTGTAAGGTTCTTCTTTGAGGGATGGATCAAGCAGCTGGTGAGGCTCTTTCATTTCCCTTTTTCTTTCCATGGATCTTAAGCCTATCCTACATGAGGAACTGAGAAGGTTCCAGCTGGCACTACATCTGCAACCACTGCCAACACACTACACTAGAATTACTACACAGACACTTCACTGCCCAGAAGGGCCTGGCTGAAAAGTATAGCAAGCGTGCTGGAGGGCAGCAGGGGTTTGAGTAACCTATGTGAGGAAGGAGCATCTGAAAGCATGTAACACTTGTACCCAAGGCTACCTTGGGACCTTGCCAAAACTGTTGGGTTGTGTCCACAGGAGGGATTTTGACACAGTGACTACTCCACTAGGTCAAAGTATAAATCAGCTGCAGAAGTTTTTTCTAGTAATATGGTGATGAACCTTTTTTCTATGCTGGTGATACAAATTTTTGAGAGGAATACTGTGTGCTCTAATGATAAAAGAGTTGTCTGTGGTATGTGGGCATGGGCATCCATGTCATTAGGAAGATGAATATATGCACATGAGCATGTTTACAATGGCTGCATTATCATTTCTCAGGAGGCAGCACTCCAAACTGTGGGGTAGCTAGCTCCTATTCAGCCATACTCCTTGGGAGCTGCTGCTTTGTCATCTGCAGTTGCCACGGGAGACTGTAATTGGAGGAGATGGGAGCTTTCCACCACCCCCAAAGGCCTGTTCCATTTCTCTGCATAGGTTACGTGATATCACAAAGCATCGTATGTCAGAAAGGGTCCATCCCCTCTTCCCCCCCCCCCCCCACTAAGAAAAAAAAAGCAAGTGTAGAAACCCCATGAACACTGGAGCTCACTTCTGTCCTGTAATCCACTGACAGTCAGGGCAGCAACAGCGATGGAGCTCTCCAGCACTGCCTTCCCTAAGACTTTTGTCAGCTGGGGTACTGTACATGGAAGATGTTTCTAAGGAGGAGGTCTGCTTAAATCGCAGACCTGGGGATACCTAAGCAGCAACATATATCAAAGACAGAACCCCTTCATTCTCCTATCCAGACATCTGGTGCAATTCCACATAGTGTCATACCAGAGCAACAGCTGTGGGCCCAGCCCTACAAGTATGCTAGGTTTTTAGTTTAGCACAGTACAAGGTGGAAATTCACTGGTCAGTCTTCATTCCAACCCTTCACATAGGCTTAGGAGGATTCAGCTGATGCTACATGCACCTTCACCCACCCACATACACGCTCCTGGCTCATTGTCCCACACAGGATCCCACATATGGGAACCTTCATTTCTTCAAGATTCCAGGTGGCTCTGAGCTATGTCACTTAAAAGGGTCCAGGAAACAGCAGCCTCTGAGAGTGGGGTTTTCACAATATGATGCCAAGGGTGCTTTTTTTCCTGGTGTGTTGGTCTACATGGGAGCACAACACCTACTGGTATAGAGCTGGACAACTGAACTAAAAGGACATTTGCCAAGATAGAATTATCCCATTTATCCCAGGAGCTATAAACACTCCCTGGCCCAAACTATGTCTGGGAATGTTTATAGGCTCTGTTTAATTTACTAGTAAGCTTACATAGCCTAAGTACCTATCCCTAAACTTTACATTTAAATTCTCACTTCAAAACCCTACTTATCCCTGCAGCTGCTGTAAGCTCCAGGAACCTAGGGAAGGTCTCCCAGGCATTTATATTTGTGCTATGAACATGAGAACATCACTGGAGCTTTGCTGAGACTACACAGTTTAATGATCATCTCATCCCGCAGGAGTCAAATGGGGCCTACCTCCCCAAAAAAGTTTATGGGCACAAATTCCAAGTAAAAATAGACTTCCAAGATCTCTGATCAAGGTGGGGCACATTTACTTATCCTTTCCCAGTGCTTTTTTGCTCTGTGCATTGACTTTTTGTGAATTCATAGATGCTTATATTTCTTGCAAAATTACAGAGACTGATCTCTAGGCTCAAGGTTATGCATTCTGCCAAACAGCACAGACTGACACTGCTGAGCTGAATTCCCTTTGTGAACATCAATTTTAGTCTTTTTCTCTTCTGTATAAGTCTATCATGTTCTTCATTCTTTGTGACCGAGAACAATTTTTAGTAGCAGCTTACTGAATAAATAACTCAACGATGGAATTGCACCTTTGAAATATCAAATTCAGATCAAGATCTAAACTGTTGCATCTTTAATCATGTGTGCTGGTGTCCTAAGAATGTTTAAAACAACTTTTGCCTGTCTTAAGCATCAGAACATCTACTGAGATTGAGAACTGAAACAGCATAATTGGAAAGTCCATTAACGAAGAGTTGCTTTCATTTACCAAATGTTATAAACAAGATTTTTTTTCTATTTAACCTAAGACTACACTATGCTAAGCATTCCATATTTCCAATCTCTACCTTTAAAGATTTATACTCTAACTAAATAGGAAAGAAATAATTTAGCATTGCCTCCAGTGAACTGAAGGGAATAGAACTGCAAAACAATGATGTGACCTATAACCAAGTCACAGAAGTCATCTCTGGCAGTGCAAAAAATTGAACCATGATATCCTCAATACTCTAAGTAGAAATCCATTTATTTTTCCCTGGGGCCGTTTTTAGAATCTTCTGTTTTTAAGTGTACTCGGAATACAACACTCTCCTATAGATCATTCTGTTAAGAGCCTTTCATAGCTTTTTTTTTCAATCTAATGACTTAGTCTACTTGCATATTTTCATAAATTCTAGAAGCAATGCTTTTTCCAACCCAGTGTTGCCTATTTTAAATAACAAAAAAGTGATTACCCAGTGTAGACGTGACCTTTGGTAAGAGCATATAAGCCAAATGTGTCATATTTATTAACTCCAGTGTAAACCCAATTATTAGTCCACCATGAGATATTTCACTTCCATTTCTGTAGGAAATATACAAGGTGAATAAATACATTAAAAGAAAGCCAGGCTGTGCCTGTATTGTTAAAAGAATGTGAAGTAACAAAAATGAGATCAGATCCCCTGACTGTCCACACTGCACAAACAAACCCACTCCTGTGCTCTGTTTTGGGACACTTTGTCCGGCTTCCCTGCAGACAAAGTTCAGGGAGAAGAACTCCAGGGACCAATTCTTATAGGCAATATAGATGAGATTGCCAGGTTTGACAGCCTCTTTCCAGCCTAGCCCTCCATTTTCCCTCTTCGCTGTGCATCCTTACATGGCCTCCCCATCCATCAGTACACCCCAAAACACACCACTCGGACTGTCTGGACCATTCTATGAAACCATCACTCTTGGGGAAAGTCCTTTCAGTAGTCTACTGTGTCACCTATCTCAGGCTCAAAGAGAAACTAGCCAGGAGCCTGAGGAAACCAGCACAGTAGTCTCTCAGGCACTGGAAAGCTTCATCTCTATGTGGGTCAGACACATATGAGGACAGACAGTGTGGTGTCACAGAATATACTTTACCTGTGTAAGACAAAGAAAATAAAGGTTCCACAGTAGCAATGCTAACAGCAATTCTGGTATAGGTCAATGCAGCTGTCCATTCTAGGCCAAACTACACATAATCTTTGACTAAAAGCATTCATAAAGACCTTGAAGGGTGCTCAACCACCAATCCATTGGCCAGAACTAGTTCCCAAGCTACTCACTCTACACTCTGCAGAGAAGGATGCAGTGAAGCCTCCCAGATACCCTACTCCACCTACTTTTGCCTCAGGTCTTCCATGTTACATAGCATTGCTGCTGTAGAACCAAGCCCAGAAAACAGCTTTGGTGAGTGGCATATTGAGCTACACTTTCCATAAGGGAGAAAGAGGGGAGACGAGGGTTGTTTCTGGATCAGATTAACTTTTCAGGATGGAGATGACTTGTGATGAGACCCCAGCAGGGGTCAGTAGAGGAACCTGTTTTGTTCAGTACCTTGGTCACCAATTTAGAGAGGGGAGTGCACAGTGAAATCTCCAAGTTTTTGAATGATGCTAAACTCTTCAGAAGGTCAGGAACCAATTTAAGCATTAGGATTGCTTGCGACTGTCTCAAAATGGCCACACACCCAGTGGCTAGATCCGTGATATAGAGTCGAACTTGGACACAATGCAAGCTGACATTCACAGGGGAGAAGAGAGCATGGCCTGCTAGTTGAGAACAAAGTTCTCAAAGACTCTGGCATGATAGATTCAGTCACTGTAGCCCAACAGAACATATATGAATCTTATTCAGTGAGTCCACAGCCCTTGCCAGAGAAGGTGATGCTAGGAGCCTGTTGGGGCACATCATATTCACATTCACCAATGGCCCCCATTCTGTTGGGAAATCAGTCTGGACAGAAGTTGACAGCACCTCAGAACACTGGTGATGAGGGTCACTTGTGAGCACCATGATCCTGTCTTCCATTAACTTGCTTATTATGAACTGGTTTCTCACTAACTGGGAAGAGTTGGAGCAGTGAGGCTCCAGAGGAATGACAGCTGTCTTCTTCAACAAAGTGGGCCAGTAGAAGAGAGCCTGCTGACACAGGGTGGCAGACTCCAATTCCCTGCAGGCACTCTACATCCAAAACCTCTGCACTCACTGCTGTTATTCCCATGCTCATAGTATTGTGTAGTGCCACTGTAGGGACTGGTCTCCTGGGCCCAAGATCACTCTCCATCACTCGGCCAGTGTCACCAGGGGTGACCACAGACTGATACATTGGTGGAACTCATGCCTCCTCCAGAGATGGAGGGGTACCCATATGTCTCTTCCTCCTTCTCACCCCCCCACCAAAATGGCCTAGATAATGCCTGTTCACTCAGTTCTGTGAGGTCATTCTGGAGTTCCTTGTCATCAGAACAGCATTTGGCTACCTCCATGTATCATCTGTAAACTTGGAAATGGCAATGCACAGTGAAGAATTTCCAGGTCATTGATGAAGATGCTGAATAAAACTAGGTCTAGTACTTATCCCTCTAATCCCAGTGCTGACTTTTCACTATCCTGGGAAACCACTGTTAACCTTGTTCTTTGCTCCCTGTATTTTAACAAGCATTCAAATAAGAGAATCTTTCCTCCAAACCTGTGGCAACGTCTTCATTTCAAGCAGTGCCAAACCTGTGGCAACTTCTTCATTTCAAGCAGTGCAGGCATCTTATACTCCATTTATCCCCTGCAGAGGTATAAAGATAGAATTCTGAAAGCAAAACAGCAGAATAGCATTAGGATTTTGTTAACATTCAGAGAAACAGTGAGGATAGAGTGCTGTCTCCCTTGTTTATCCACCAGAATCCACAGGTCAGAGCAGTCACTACCACTGATGGAACATTCTGTTTAAAATGTTTACCTTGCCAAAAGGTCTGCTGATCAGCATGCTGCAGGGTATGCTGGAATGGCCCAGGCAGCATCTCTGCTCTTGATTCTATTTTAAAGAAAGCCTTTATCTACTCAGAGGGGCAAACAACAGATTAAGGAGGACTCTGCAACCTCATGATTATAGTACATGTAAGGTGAGGTGTCCAGCTCTATTCCAAACAACATTTAAATGGATTAGTTATCCATTAGAGGCAATTTAATGGATTGCCTCCACTGAGAGGTAGAGAACACAATTCCACATACCATATGAACTGCCAATTAAATAATCACTTAATGAGGTATGGGGGGAATGATTGCTGTTGCCATCTGTAATTCAATACATATTTACATATACGAGGCACAATGCAACATCTTTCAGAGAAAAGACTCAAAACTCTGCACCCCAGAGCATCATTTACAACTATCCTCTTGATATTATGCTATGAGTCTGTGAGGTAGAAACTTGGAAAATTAGAGGGATTTGCGGAGGGTCCTCCTCTGAAACAAGCAAGGAATAATTAGCACTTCAGTTAGCCAAAAGCAGTGTCAGCAAGCAGCAGTAGGGCAGCTCTCTGAGAGGGGACAAGCCAGGAGGTGAGGGTGACCCCAGCATAGGCAGTGGCCTCACCAATGACTCACAGTCCCACAGGACCTGAACCCAGGAGGCAGAGCAGGGTACTTGCAATAGGGTCCATTGACAGTCCCAGACAAGGCAAACTAACTAATCAGGTTCAGGGTATACCAGTTAGAACCATCAGGAGGCAGGGCCAGAGATAGGACTGGAAACAAGGTTTCCTACAGAGTATGTCCAAGGTCCACCTAGGACAGAAACTGGAGACAGGTGCTTCTCCAACATAGCTCAGACTGAAGGCCCAGGCTTGAGCTTAAATGAAGCCCCATGGCCCATGGGCAGAGTGTGGGTGGAGGCCCTAGGTGAGGCTGGTCAGGACTATTACAGCCTATTGGTTCATTCAAGACCCTGACTGTCCAAGAGATCAGACCTCCTTGTAGAGTGGAAAAGACCTCTCCAGTTCTAGGCAGTTCCTCCCCGCCCCCCCGATAAAACTATTCTACACAAATTTTCAGTTAGGTTTAGGTGTATGAAAGATGCATGTTTCATCAAATAAGCTATTTAAAACCATCTTCAAAACTACTCAGCTCTGACATACAGACAAAACCTTGATGATATTAGAGTTACCATAAAATTACCTTGCTTTAATCCAATTAATTTTGACCACAACTGTTTAGAAGCTGAAATCTGTTAGTGAGTGCCTCTCCTTCTCTTTTACTTTGACCTTGCCGTTTTGGCTGTACTTGTCTGTGGAATCTTTTCAATGATGAGGCTCAAGGTTGGAGTTCATTTTTTTACAGCTTAAACCCAACTGCTTAAAAATTGAAATATTAATTTTCCATTCTCTAGAGCTGCACAGACAGCAACTGGACCACAAAGAAACAGCTATTGCTTCTGACTTAATTTTCTAGGCATACATATCACCCACAAGGAAGCTTGGGGCTAAGTGCAGTAAGATTAAGTTTTTGTCTTACTTCAGGGACATATAAACAAACTTCACTGTGATTTATTACTACTGACAAATGAAATGAAATGGATAAGGAATATCCAATCCATGAGGTACTAACAAGTGCAAGACCAATAAACCAAAGTATGAATAATAAAAATGATCTATCAAGATAGACTGCATGATGTAAAGGCAATATGTTATTCAGTACAGTTAGAAAAAATGCTTTCTTTCCTTTTTCCCCTCATATACTTTTGCATAGTAAAATACAAAATACAAATATCAGCAGCAAAATTGGTCTTTGCTTTATAATTTACATTTTTCATTGAATTCTTTTCTGCTGATCAATCCTATTCTTAGCCAAAAGACGTTTATTTTCTCAAAGCAGTTTTCTCTCTTAGTTGACTGTTGTCAATATACTGTGAGTAGGTCCCACAGCACTCCTTGTCTGTTCAAGTTTTTCACCTCTGTTGCTGCTTTCTCTTTCCTTTGTAGATGGATGCTTTGAAAAATCCTCAGGCTTTGGCCAATGCTTTCACTCTAGGCATATATGAATTTGCAGAATTAACTTAAAATAAAAAAATATTTTTATGGCTTATTTTGTTCTTCATCTTTCCTACCTGCCTGTCTCCAAAACCATAACAAAGTGTGATTGTCCTTGGAATACACTAACTCTTTGCCAGTTACATTTAGTCACTTTTGTCTTTTTACACATCTATTTTTTCTTTTCTAGCACAATCTAGCTGCCATGTTGATCAAATAAAATTACCTCCTCCTACTCTTTTCCGTAAGAAGATGGTGACAGAGGAGTCCAGCTAGAGAACCTGGAAATATGAACTCAATTCTTGCCCCAAAGGCTGCTTCCACAATCAACCCAACCACGTACAGATCCTTTAGATGGCATCAGAGGCCACCAGAGGTAATGCTACATGTAACATTATGCAGATTTTGACTACAGAAACTGGATGTGTTTTGCCCAAAGAGTCATCTGGGCTTGGGCATATCAATAGTTTGAACTTTTGATTATTTTTATTTTCTCCTGTACCGATATTACCTCTGCTCTCTCATATCAAACTCCACCCTCCCAAATTCTCTGAACCTGCCCATGATGCTTAAGTCTGAGCCTGACTGCACTCTTGTTATAAATGACAAAAGAAAAGATTTTCAGGGGCTGTATTTCAGATTTCCAGACTAGGAATAAAGAATTGGAGAGAACAGCTTTAAAACCAAGAGGCTCGTATCAAATACAGGAACCAAATTAATGAATTTTTCATCTCTTTTTAGACCTTTCTGTACCTAAAGTGGTGATTTTTTTTAGACATGTGAAGCTGGGAATGCGATTAAAGAGATCTGAGACTTGAAACACAGAGTTCTAATCTCTGATTTCACAATTGTTAGGCTGGACTTTCACAAAATGTAACAATTCTATTAGTCTCCACTATTAAAAAAAAGGGATCTCACTCTGCTCTGGATGGGGTAAATGTCATTCCTGCTCAGCTCCTACCCAATCACAGGCTACAGTACAAACAAATACACTTTTAATGACAATCTCTTGTAAACCAGAGTGGACGCAACAACAATCTACATGTACCATGACTAAATCCAAATGATCTAAATGTGACTGTGCTGCATACCTTGGGAACTTGCATCATCCAAAGACTAGCAAGTGTAGAAGCCCTATCAGACTGGGAGATACATACAAGTCTGCTATACCCTGTGATCATAAAAACGGGAGTGCTCAAGAGAATTTCAGTTCTTTCTACCTTGCATGAGGGGAAGCAATGAGAGTGCATGTGCCTTTGTGTATGTCTGTACTCAGACAATTGAATCTTTATATTATTATAAGTTATCATTGTCTATGCTACAATGATAATTTTGGTTCACAAACATACAGCTTAACAGCTTATTACATTAAATTCCTTGTTTTGTAATGAGATGTCCAAAAAGTCATACTAACTGTACCATGATGACAGATATCCAGCCAGATTATTGCTTGTAGATCAGATGGAAATTCAGCAGATTATTGCTTGTAGGTCAGAAGATCAGACAGAAATTTCAGGTTGCTGGAAGCTCTTAGACTGGATAGATTCTCATTAGTAAAAGATGGTGTTCTCTCTACTCTTGACAGAAAGGCAACATTGTCTTAGTACTAACAATGCAGCTCACTTTTCAGTCCAGCAAATCAAATTGAAAACTACATGAGCACTTGGCCTTTACCTTGATCCATTCTTTCAGCAGACAGTGCAGTCCCATGCTGTCAGAAGGAGCTGTGCAGCTGTATGTTACACAACAGCAAACAGTGTACAAGTTGGTGATATTAGTAGACTGAAACTGGTAAAATGATATGTCCTATTCCCTGGTAATTCCCTATGTGTAAAACATTACATTCAGTAATGTAAGCATGTAGCTGGAATCTCAAATGATAGAGAGCTCACTACAGACACTGTTATTGATGAGGAAGAGGAGCAGATCAGCACTTCCTGAGGACTCCAGATAAACAGAAATCCTACAAGCAAGCAAGAACTTCTGGTAAGCAAGAGTGGTTCAGCCCTTACTTGAATTTCAGTTATAAAGCAGTTCAGGACCTTTTCGTTAAGATATGAGTGAGTTTTGAATTTGAGTGCATTAAAAATGCTACTCACCCTGCAATAAGAGGATAAGAGAACTGTTATATCTAGAATGAAGAGCCTTGTAACTGTACTCCCTAGAATGAAGAGCCTTCTAACTGTACTCCCATTGGCCTGTCTATGTATAAAAGACCTTGCCAAGACTGCACAAGGTTTTTTGTTTTGGGACAAGAATGTATTTAGTAGGTCCCATATATCAGAGATTCCTCTCTGGAGGCTGAAACAGTGTAGTGACAGGTACAATGCAGAAAGTCAAAATGCTCTAGAAGCAGGGCTATGGTAGCAGACCACGGTGAAACTGGTCAGAATCAAGTTAAGGTGGTCACCTAATGATAAAACTATTTAGACTGCTGTTGTACAAATCATTAGACTAGCTGAGGGGCTTTGGTAGGGTTTCTCTATTCAGTATCAAATGGGTAATAGACTCATGTTCACTAAATTTTGGAACCTACCTGGACCACAGTGAGCAGAGAGGAAGTCCTGAGGGTTTAATGAGGCAAGGATGATTAATACCATAACAATTGCCTTGGTATTGTCCATTCATTCACCCCCCAGCTTCCCCAGCTGCATTATCTTCCCGTTTTTCCCTCTCAGTGAAGTTATCTTGCTTCTTCCAGGGGATGTCATTCATCATAGGAATCCAGCTGATGGAAGCCAGTTCCCCTGGCTTATAGCTTTTCTTGTTTTTTATTTTTCAGAAGGATACCTCCTCAGTAAACTCAACCTTTTTTGTTACATGTGTTGACTGGAAGGAACACTAGAATTTTACCACTTGCTAGCTCATTATAGCGCATTGCTAGATTTTCTTCCATTTTCACCCCCTCTCAGGAAGATGTGATCACTGAAATTGTTTCTTGAGGACAGTCTTTTACAAAAAGTGACTGCAATGTTAATGATCTGCTATACTTGATTCTGGCAACACAACTTTTTTGTGCTCAATAGATCTGGAATTCGCCTGTAGGACGCTTAGTCAAATATGCAAAAATGCCTCATATTACTGAGTTATTGCTTGTTTGAAGAAACGTCCTTCAGGATGCATAATCAAAAAATGTCTGGATAAACTGCTAAATCCCTAAGTTTTACAGGTTGGCAATTCTGCAGATTCTCAGTTTCTACAAAGCCTTATCTCAGAATGTATATAGAAAAGGTGAAATTGCAGTATAAAATTAGCTAAATCTCTTGTTATATTAGAAATAATTAATTAAAGGTAAGCCTAACTCTGGTTAATGCTAGTCTCCAGCACATCATAACACATGAAATATTCATGTCAGCTGTAGTCATGAAAGTTGAAAACTAGTTGTGGATACATCAATTCCTAGCACATATGCTAGAGAGTGATTCAAGCAAAGGAATGTATCCTTTTTATGTTGATCTTGGTCCTCTTTCCTCACTGAACAACAAAATGAGTGGTTGTTGTGGTCCTTAATACGGAGCAGAACATTTTGTTTTCAAATTGAATACTATGGTTTCTCATTTCTCTGCTATTTTAAATGTTTATTACTTCACTTTCTCATTTCTCTCCAAATTAAAAAATACAATCTCTCAACTGAAAATTAAAATCTTATTTTACTGCTAGTTTATTATATACAATCTCTTTTGTCTATGCCATCTTCATAACTAACAGCATACACATGGAATCCCTAACATCATTTAGGGAGAGAGTATCGGAGCAGGTACTGTTAAACATTGTGCTAGAAATTAACTGTAGCTTTTTCATCAGGCTTAAGGAATAATTAGTCCTGTGTGGATAAATAGTAAAAGCAGATAGGCTAAGTCAATTTCTGAGCATTTGCTGCTTGAGAGGTACACAGTTTGACCACTTTGATGTAATAAAGTCATAGTTTATTAAAGTCATACCAGCTATAGTAACTGACTTGAAAGATACATAAAACAGCAAGTTTTTATTAAAACAGATTACAAATTCAAACTCCTCCACTTTGCTTTCTCCTGAACTGTGATAAATGTTAGGTTAATTTCTTTTACCTTCACACAAAACTTTAGTCTGATATCTGGTTCCCACTCATTACAGGTATTTTTTAACCAGAATTAAGATGTTTTAATAGTCAATCCACAGAGAAACATCAATGATGTTGTAATTTTCTTAGTTCCCTAAATATAATGCAAATTCTCCGTATGTATTGAATTTTTTGAAGGAAATTTTTTTTTCAACATCCTTGCTCACCTTCATGATGGTAAATATGATTTGGGTTCACTCTTGATAGTTACTAAAGCTTTGGGCTCCTCTTTGGGCTAAAGTCAGCAAGTTAAGAATTTCATTTTATAACCATCATTTATCAAGCTGATAATTCTTAAATAGACAAATATTTGGTAATAGCTTATTTCAGAAATCAATTTTGAGAACTACTAATGCATCTGCATCATTACAACCTCTCTGCTGTGTTTCATCCCCCTCTGGGATCCTCTTGTCTTTCTGTCTATTGCTGTTCGTCATTCACAATGCATCATCTAGAGGTCCCATTTGATAACACGTCCTCGTTATGCAGGGCACTGCATACATATAGCAAGACACTGCCTCTGCCTCAAAGTTCACTCTGTGGCCTGCTGCACACAGCCAGCCCAGGGTATACCAGGAACTGTTCTTTGCAACACACTCGCAACAGGTCTTACTCCACTCTTCTGCCAAATGTCCTCTCCTCCCTGCCACATGGAGCCAGTACCCTTGGCATCATCTTGTAGAAGCACCACTCTGACAAGCCTTGAGATAGTAGTTTCATGCTGTGGGTCAATGTATGGATCCTTGTAGCTGTCTGTCTGGAGCTCACCCAAGCCTCAGACAAAGAATAGAGAGAGATTTGTAATGTCACATCAGTCACCCATGTACAAGGTGCTGGGTATATGTACAAAAGTGAACAGTTCTAATGGATATCTACACATATGGAAGTGACAGAAGCCAATCAGAAATCTGGTGGGCCTTTCCCTTCTGCTCCCCACTCAACTCCAGAAAATTTCTGGTGACACACCAGTGATATCTGAGTCTGAACGAGTCACTCAGGGGTTGTCAAAGTCACTGCATGACAGTCATTTCAGACAGGGGGAAGAGGAAGTCGCTGGGCTTATCCTGGGGTGAGTTGGACACTGCTTACTTCCTCACATAGCGTGGCCTTCAGACACTAAGAAGAGAGCAAGTTACCATTACACAGACAAGGTCCTTTTCCACTACCTACCATCAGTACAGCCACAAACACCTCACTTCTAACCAAGTGTTACATCCACAGTGCACTTCATGCATACCACCTAGAGAAGGGCTCTACAGCTGCTTATTTGCAGCAGGCATGTCAGGCACAGCAAAGATAGTACTCTCAGTGCCACAATAATCCCCTTCCCCGAACTGTCGGGGTAGGCAGCACAGTACGCAAACTTGCACCGCATTCCTCTGCTTCTTTCAAAGGGACGCTCCTTTTTCTGGGGACGCATGCAGTAACAATCTGCTCCCCATTTAAAACAGGCTGGAAAGACACAGCAAAAGAAGTGCCACACCTCCCACTTTCTCCTTCACTCTGTTCACCACAGATAATCACTGAGGCCCTGCTCGCCTCCCCCCCCCCCCCGTCAGAGAACATTCACCAGCATTTTGTAGGCCATTCTGGAGTTTTCCTCCAAGTAGTCCTCCTGGGACGTGATCTGTAAAAGAGTAAGTCTAGTTCTCAAACAAGGCTGCAAACAGTGATCTTGCAATGTAGGTGTCTACAGGGAAGAGTAGCATGGACAAAAGCATATTGTATTGCTTACATCCAGACGAGACCAAGAACTGACATGTCTATCTTTTGTTTTCTCCATCTCTATAGCTTATGTGGCCATACATCCCTTTACTATAAGGACATAACTATATTGTAATCATAATATGGTTTGCTATGCTATTTTGGTTTTGAGTTTACTGAATGTGCACTGTAATGGCAGAGCACAGCAGAGTGTATTGGAAGGCCCCAGCCTAGTGACTGTGGGCTGCCTCCAATTTCTAACTCTGCAGAACAGATGAAGACTAGAGGGTATAGTACAATTGCAATACCATTGGCTCAGGTGACTAGCTAAAGCATTCCACTGTATCCAGTTTTCACTGGGTCTAGTTTTCATTAATCAGATTCTGGGCCCCAAGATAAGTGCCAAAGTACAGGAGAAGGAATACATTCAGAAGGGGTGGAGGAAATGGTAATCTTCTAAATTTGACAGAATATACATGGAGAAGAACTGTTTGCTGAACAGGTTTCAGGCCAGAGACTAGGGAAGTATTTATTTATTTGTATAAGAAAAGACCAGATAACTCACAGTTTGAACCCTTGGTTGGTACTCTCTCTTTAGTGAGGAGGAAGACAGATGTTCCAGAGGACACAGCCCCATAAGCAACTTTGAGTCTTCCTTGATGGACCTCTTCCTAGTGAAGACATGCATTATTACAGGAAGGTATAGTGACGGCCTTTGCAGTTTATCTATCAGTAGGAGTTCTGTGGAAAGTACCGTATGCAGGTAGGAATCACATTGACTTCCCCAAGCAAGCTGGAATTTTGGGCTGGGGAAGGCAGGGGACCTCAAGAATATATGCGAAACAGAACCACTTGCAGGTACACGATCTGGATGATAGTCTTGAAGACTTCAGTCACCTCAGATGGACTTGCGTTAAGTCTGGTAGTAGAGACCTAAAAGAGAAAGTAACTCCTTTCTCTCCTCCCAGTACTGAAAAATTCCAGAAATGGATTTCTGTGTTGACATGATGTGAAGAAAAAAGGAAATAAAAAGAATACTGGACCTACTAATTACACATAAGCATGTCAGGAGTACTGATCATGCTAGGGCAGTAATTTCCAACTCAAGTTTGCAAAAGGTACAGCCTGACAGAAGGGCAACAGACTAGAAGTCTGCTCTAACCCGTAAAGTAGTTAAAGAAAGGCTGTTGTACAGTCTACAGTCAAAGTAGTTAAGACTGAGGTAGATCTCTATGATTCAAGAGATGAAAGAATCTCTTCAAGCATCTTGTTTTGCAGTACTGTAGACCCTCTAATTAGGAGCTGAAATAACAGAAACTATTAGTAAAGCTGCAGTATTAGCAAGAGCAGCCAGAGTAAGAAGTCAGTGTAGCTAGTAGAGCAATGGAGCAGAGCAGAACAGAGCAGAGCAGATGCTGCTCACACCATAAGCTCAACAGCAGAATTCCAAGATGTGACAATCCCAAGCTTTAGGTGAGATGTTATTGCAGGATGTGGATGAGCAATCAGCCAACCTAGCATTCTCCTCAAAGAAAACTGTGAAATATGAAGAGTTGTCGCTATTAAGGCTTATACCTGTCTATACTGAATTAACTCCCCAGCAATCATTAAGATCTGGGGTGGTGGGGCTCTATAAGGCAGTGATGACCCTCCTCTTGACAAGACGTTTCAGAAAGAGAATGTGCTGACGTTCCATAGCAGTTGCTACGTCCTTGTAGAAACCCTCCCTTGATGCAAAAATTGCATATTCCCTACCATTCCACCTGAGACGAAGGTTGCCTGGGGCCCAGCTCTCCCCTCCATCACAGGGAAACTACAGCAGCCAGTGAGGAGGGCTGTGACCTCATCATAAGAACATAAAAGAGTGGCTGTTCTTGTTAAGATCAAGGGTTGATCTAGCCCAATATTGTCTTTTGACAGTGACTATAAGTGGGTGCCTGAGGGAGAACTGGCCAAACATACATGAAAATTTCTTCTGATACTCTACTACCCCTATTTTCAGCTCAAGGCATTTCCTGTGCCTCATTTGGTCTGTTTAGTAACCCTAACTGGATTTGACTTCCAAATACTTATCCAGTCTTCCCCTAAATTCCCATATACTTGTTGCATCTACAAAATCTGTTGGTAAGGAGTTCTGTAAATCTTATTGCTGCATAAAGAACCACCTTCCTTTTGTTTATTTCAAACTTGACTCCTACTAGATTTACTTGATTGCCCCTATTTTTTGTATTGCAGAGCAGTCAATCCCCATTCATTTTCTCCATGTTACTCATGGATTTGTAGACCCTATTACATATCCCCTCTAAATCACATCTTCACTAGGCTGAAAAGTCATAGGTAGGTGAATGCATTTATATGATGGCATAATATTTTTTATATATATAATTTTTACTAATAATTTCCAATATTAGATGTGCTTTTTAGACTGTTACTAAGCACTGAGCTGATGCCTTCATGGGATCATTCAGCATATTCCCAAAATCTTGTTCCTGAGTGATACAGTTAATCTTGGACTCCGAGTCCAATTTTACAAGTGAAGCCAGGCTTATCTTCCCCTTTGTGCATCACTTTACACTTACCTCTATTGAATTTCATCTGGGCAAGTTTATTACAAGACTGGGTGACTAAGAAGCATCCTTCAAGTCTCCAGAGCCTGCTTTAAACTTTAGCACTGGGAATAACGTTGTACTATCGGAAATTTTCTTACTTCATTGCTCACCTCCTTTTCTGGGTCATACATGATCAAGTTGAACAGCACAGGCCCCTGTAGCTACGTTGGTCAACTATCTCTTTTTCTGGATCTAACTTTTTACTCTCTTTTTACCTTTTTAAGCAATCGTGTATTGATGCATGGGACTTCTGTCTTGTATCATAGCTATTTGGTTTCCCTGATAAGTTTGGTGAGGTACTTTGTCTCAAGACATTGATCTGTACTATTTATTTGTCCATACTCTGGAAGCTCTGCAGCTGAGGCTGGCCCAGTAACAGGCTTCATATAATGAAAAGCCCACTCAAATATAAGCAACAAACAGAGCATTTAAGAAGTGTCAATTAAAAATGGCAGCAGCTGTGGCAACAACAGCAAATGTAACAGTCACAGCAGTAAATTGTAGATTGTTGCAAAGACAGACAAGTGTTGAAGATAACATATTGCATGCTAGTGTGGTATGTGAATAGTACACGCGAAAACCATAGGACACATACCAAGATCAGTTTTCTTCAAGTGTTATGGTGTATGAACAAGGCCAGGTGTTCACAACTCAACGGGGGCATTGGGGCCAGAGCCAAACCATTTGGACATAAGCCAGCCTGATACTATAATATATAAAATAATAATGATACATAGACATACACAATATGCATTTTAAATATTAAAAATATTCATTTAAAAAAAATCAGTTAAAATATTGCCTGTTAGGAACCTCCATACCCTCTTATATCTAACTTTCACACCTTATAGGAACTGTCAAGAATCACACGTTCATATGAACATTTTAAGGTGGCCAAGGCAGGGAGAAGATCTATAACCTAGGAGCCAGATAGCTGGCTTTCAGGTATGACTGAATCCAGAAAATCCAAGAAGTTCATTTCTGTTGCTATTGTTCTAAATCCAATTGCCTCAAAATTCACAGATTTTGGGATTCGGGGCAGTCACAGGTATCACAGTGATTGCTATGATGAAAGAACCAGAAAAGAGAAACCTTTCATTACAGAGAATTACCCAGATCCTCATGTATTTTATAATAAAGTCAGATTTGTTGAAACAAAAGCAATGAAGTGAAAGAAACCAGTCTGATGTGCAAGTCACAAGTTTGTTCTCAAAATATTGGTTTGGAGACAAATTCTCTCCTCACTTCCATTTTTCAAACAACAGTTCAGATCTACTTTCTTAAAGCATAGCAATACACTATGTAATGGTATAAGACTGTCAGACACTGTATAGAAACAGACCAAGCAAAATCTAAAATAGGTCCTTAAGAATATGTGAAGAGGGAAATAACATCTTGCCATAAACACTGAACTAATCACCTGTAATTGTAAAAATAATAAAATTTTCAGAAACTTGACCTTTGTTCTCAACATAATATTCCAAGAAAAGATCTGTAGGCTTGGTAGGAAATTACCCTAGGTAAGACACTTTGTCGCTCTTTTTTGGAAGGCCAAGGGAGATTTTGGAAGAAATTTGTTGTAATTACCAACAGTGTGAAGAAGCAGCAAGTAAAGCTCTGCTTTCACTGTAATAAGTGCATATAAAGCAATACACTTAATCAGGCAGAGCTGTTCTGGTTTTATAACCAGAGATCCAGTGTCATGTTAGCTTTTCTTTCTATTGACAGTGCTGGGAATTAGGACACTTAGCTCAGGTACATCCAGATAAATTGCTAGTGTGATACAATACTGAAAAAAACACAGTAATAAAATCACAAAATATGTCAGTGGAGGTATTCCCAAAAGAGAATGGAACACATTAGTGCATTACCCTGGTGATCCATCATCTCAGAAGTGGGTCCAAGTCTGATGACCTATACTCAAGAAAGATGAATCTTAAGAGGTATGGGAGAAGGCCTACCCACAAGATGAAGGGGCGGGGGGGGGGGGGGCACCTGTTTTAAGGGATACTGTGGGAAACCATCTGCTGTTTTGATTCTAAGCAATCCTCCTCTGAAAGACAAAAATTATTCTATGCAAGTATACACATTCCTGGGTATGTGTTCTTTCATCATTTACATAATGGGTATGTGAATTACCATCAGGGAAGAAAATGAACCCTTATGCGTGATAACAAATGACTATTAATGAGCCATGAATAAATATCCATTTGAAACCAGAAAAGGGCATCTAAGACCATTAAAAGAATCATGTTCTGAAACAGGCTTTTGAGAAGGCTAGGATCAAAAACCTCAGTTTTAAAATGGATCTTGATAAGTTCATGCTTGGATTACCTCAGGACTGATTTGGTCACCCAGGTGTTCCTCAGTTCCACTGAGTAATGGCAATCACTTTTGAGTGGCATCGTAAGCATACAGCATGCCCATTTCCGTATCTATAAGTTACTGTAAAGCTGAAAATGAAATCATTTAAACCCATGAGAACAGCCTTTGTGAAACAGGAAATGAAAGCACTATACTAATGAAAACTTCTAGAAAAAGAAATCTTGTATTTATATTAAAACAAGAAGGTAAACATTTAATTATCCTTATATTCAAAATTTTCATTCTATTTATAGGCATCTGCATCTAAATTCATATTAAAACTGCATCTTAAACAACTGCTGGTGATAATTTTGTATCCTTAGCCAGCCTCATCCTTGCTCTTAAGTGACAGATTTTTATTCAGATCCACAACTAACTGCAGTAGGCAGCCTCAGACTTTCCCAGCAGACTCTCCTGAAGGTTATGTCTTCAACGAAAATTAATTGACTGACATGATAACTGAAATATTCAAAGCCTATTGAAGAGAACTCGTGGGAGTAGTTTTTCCTGTAGACAAAGTGAAGGGTAAATATGCAGTGGCTAACAAGCCCAGATAATCTGAAAGGCATCAAAAATGCAGACACTTAACAACTCTCCTACAAACAAGCTTTGTAACAATCTTGGGGACAAAGAGACATGAGAAAGAGGAAACAGGTAATTTGAACAAGAAGACGCTAAGAACACTATGAACCCACAGTCTCAGTAAAGGAAGGAGCTTTCCTCAAAAAATATAGATGAGTTATTCTTCAGACTGTCTCAGAGTGTTTTTATAGTCTAAGTGCAGAAAGTACAACCACAGCTAAAGAACCATATCATTGGCTTCTTAAAGAGCTGCTATATATGGCATTTATTGGACCTTGACATCATTGCCTTTAAACTGAATAGGCAAGTCCTACGTGATAGAAATAATGCAACATCCGGCATTTGGTGATGTTAGAAGCTAATGATCTGCTATACTTAGGAACTACTGATTCTTATGTATAATTCATGTGGTAGGAACAACAGAACTGAAGAACATTAACCAAATCCCAACTTGCTAGCCAATATGTCTAGAAAATCTGGAAGCAAATAATTAGTAGTGTAACTGGGTATCTGTAATATGATATTGCTATTACTAGTAACAAGCCACAAGCTTTGTACTGAGTTTGCAAGGCATCAGGACTGAGGCTGGTCAGACTGGCTGTCTCAACTTTTCTTGACCTGCCTGAAGCTCTGTTTTAGTTGGTTTAGCTATAACAGCAATTTTTCTAATTGACCAGGTGTTTATGACACATTTGGCTTAGGTTTATCTTTGTATGACACAACCACAGCTTTATGTAGATAGTAGTTACAATCAGGTATTCTATAAAGAATGAGATATTTTACTCTAACACAATGATACAGTATAGAGATGGGGCACAGCATTGACGCTTTGAGACTCCATGGCTACAAACAACTTACCAACGGTAAGTTAAAGAAATGCAGACCTGGAGCTGGACAAAGCTGAATTTAGGGGTGACAAAGAGAACGAAGAAGTATTATCTAACATACATAAAAGGCATCTCATACAGTAAATTCAGATGCAACATGGCACTGGAGACCAATGAAGAAAGAGCAGAGGTGTAATAGTGTGTTAGCAAGCATAAAAGCGTTCCCAAGTGGATCCTAGAGCAAGGAAGGAGAAATTATCAACATGAGCATCACATTCTTCCTGGCAAAGGACTCCAGATACTGACAACTTGTCATACCACCACCACCTGAATGAAACCACAAACCTCAGGACCCAGAGAAGCAGAAGAAGTGTGAGCATAACATCAGGAAAAGGGGTAGAAACTAGGACATGTCTGTATAACAATTTTACCTCTGTTGTTATTATTGAAACTTTTTCAGAATAGATTTATTCTTACTCTTTTTGTAATAATTACATCTGGACTAATAATGATTCTTGGATTAGGCTTAAGATTTCAACTATACTAACAATAACTCATTGGCTTTATATATAAGGTGTTTCCTCTTTCTCCATAAGCAAGATTGAGTATAACAGGAGATTTTGCTTTAATTTTGTTTTTGCAAAATCAAGCAATACATCAGTTTTTGAAAAATAATTTTCAAACAGTATATTCAGTATTTAATTGCAGAAGCAGTGATGCTGTATAAATGATATTGATGAATACCTACAGTATTTTGCAGGCCAAATTCTCAGCTAGTGTAAATGACTGCAATTTCACCAAATTAAATGGAGTTCTGTCAACCAACAATCACTGAAAATCTGCATCCCTTTTTTCTATCTTTTGCTTATTTATTCAAAGGAACCTTGGTCTCTCCTTTTCCTTCTTTCTTGTCTTCCTCTATTGCTAAATGATTAAATGTATTACAGTGAGAGGCTTTGTGTCAAATAACAAAGAGAAAGAGGCTCTTAATACTATAGTCCAAACATCATTGGAAGTATAGTTCAAACAAAATTTAGTAAAGAACAAAATTTCCAAGAATATTCCAGGGCAGGAGAGATTTTTCAGATGCAAAATTGCCACATTTAAGTCCATTATTATGGGTGTTAAATAACAACAAGGATATTGCATTAAGGATACAAGCAAAAAGTCTTCAAGTGACACATCTCAGCTGGAAAGGACAAAGAGTACAGTGTCAGCAGATTTGATTACTGAGTACATAATATTTTGTTGAGTGACTCCGCAGACAACTTCAGAATGGTTTGTCTATTAGGTGAAGAGGTGAGGTGGCTTGCAAAAATGTATCTACAGGCTCCTGAAAAATGCTGGAGCAGAGCTAATGATACTGGCCTCACTTGTTCCAAACATACAGAATGGGGAGAAAGACTTAAGGAACCAAAATATTAACTGTTAGGTATGAAGAAAAGCTTCAAAACTGTATTGGAATTTTTCTGGTACATTGAAATGCATTGCCTTAAGGTAGGGTTGTGCCATCGCATACATACTAGGTTTTTGTGGAAAAAGTAAGGGAAACTGGAGGAAAAGAAGAATGATTTGAAAAACAAAGCAAGCACATTAGAATGTAGTAATAAGTTGTTAAGAGAAGCTCTGAGAGCTGTCCAACAAGATCAGGATATAGTGCAGAAAAATGCGGAGAGCACAGCAGCAGAACTTGCTAACCAGAAGGTGGAACATCCGCACTGTTGAGCAAAAAGGGCAGCTATCTCAATTTCTAAGGTCACAGTTAGCAAGTGCTCTCCTGGTTGGGATCCAGAGCACTGAGGTGGAGTCATCTGGTCTTCCTCCTCCTTGAGGACAAGGGGCATTGATCCCTCTGAAGAGGGAAAGAGCACCCATCACAGTTAAAGAACAGGAGGAGGAAGGGGCTAATGGGTCATTCCAGGGTCTGACTGAGGTCTACGATCCAGGGAAGGGAACAAGGCAATCAGGCTGCTGCTGCAGAGCCAGAGTGACCATGGTGACACATCACTGCCCAGCCCTACACCCTGCCAGAACTGCATGATCTGAAGTGGGGAGTACAAACAGCCAACAGAGGAAGGAGTGATTAAGTGGTTGCTGTGGTGCTGGGATGGCAGACTTTGGGGGATGGAATTAGCGCCGATATGTTGCCTCAAGGAGCAAGGAATTTAACATGAATCCTCCCTACAATAGTCCACTATGGCCATTGAAAAAGCTAAATGGGAAGCAGAAGCTGATGATAGATTATTGAGCCTTGAATGAAGTGCTCCCACCATTGGCTGCTGCCATCCCAGACATTCTCCAGCTGCAGTATGAACTGGAAGCAAGACAAGCAAAATAGTATGCCACCACTGATACTGAAAATTCCTCCTTCTTGTTTTCCATAGTGGAGGATTGCAAACCACAGTTACTTTCACCTGGGAAGGAATCCAGAGCACCTGTAATTGATTACCCCAGAGGTGGAAACATAGTCCTATCATTTGCCATGGACTGATTCACAAAATCCTAGGGAGGGACAGTGCCCCAGAACACCTACAATACATCCATGACATTGTTCTCTGGGAAAAAACAGAAATAATAGTCTTTGAAAAAGGTAGGACTACCACTGAAATTCTGATGGAAGCAGGGTTTGCCAGAAAGAAGTCTAAAGTCAAATCCAATTTCTACGCATGAAGTGGATGAATGAAAGATTATGTATACCAAATGAAATGGTAGAAAAGACTAGTAATTTTGCTGAACCCACTAACAAAAAGGAAACTCACTACACATTCCTGGGAATGGTTTGATTCTCGCAGATGCACATTTCTGGACAGAGTCAACTTGCAAAACTGCTATATGCTATGACCTATATGCAAATACTAGGAACAGAACAACTTACACTAGTGGCCCAACTGCCAGTACTGCACTGGATGCTCAAAGAAGGGGAGCCACTCACTCATCACACCATTGCCCCTAGTTGAAACAAAGAGACTACACGTGTCACCCATCTAGGAAACAAAGAACATCCTCGACTAGTATAAAAAATTATGAATTCGCTTAAGGAAGATCTATGAATGGAATGCCCTCGCCAAAACAGAGCCACTGAAGCAGCACCCTGCAACAAACTTTCATCTGATGACCAAAATTATTCTGTGTTCATAGCTGACTCTTGCAAACTGCAAAGCAGGCAAAGACTATGGAAAGCAGTAGCATGGAGTTCCCTCACCAATTGTGTGGAACAGGAGAATCCATTCAGTTTGTGGATGTCAAAGCTGTGTAAACTAGCCCTAGAAGTGGCTGAACTTGAGAAGTAGGCCACAGTGTTTATTTACACTGACTCTTGGATGGTAACCAATGCTGTGTAGGGATAGACAATATAATGGAAAAAAAAAAGGACAGAAACATCAAAGTAAACCTATGTGGGCTGCTAAGGTATGACAACAAATAGCCCATTAAATACAACAGAGGTCTGTGTTAGCTATTCATGTGAATGCACACCTTCCACGGCTTGGTTGTCTGGAATAACACCAAAACACTAAAGCCAACTCATGCATGAAAGGAGATGTTGCAACCCTGGTTGTGACAATTAATCTCAATTGGGAACACAAAGGAGAGTTATTCAAAGGCCTAATGTGCCCATGAGATGGCAGGGCATAGGGGCTGAGATGAGGCAGAGAACGAGAGGTGGATCTGCCATCATAAACTATTACCCTGGTTATTTGGGACTGTGAACTATGTGCCATGATAAAGAAAGCCTAGCAGAGAAAGTAACTTACTTCCTATGCTCAACAGAACAAGTGGAAATTTGGTGATGCTTTGCAAGTTGACTATATCAGCCCATTTCCCAAGTCTGCCTCCAAGAAAGAGCATGTACTTGCTGTGGTAGAAACCAGATAGCTAGAAATCTGTTCAGTAGCTCAAGCTATGGGAATGACCAGTGTCACAAAATCTTGCAACATTGAATCCTGACCTGAATTGCATAACCTGGATCTGACAGAGGCAGCCACTTCAAGAATCAAGTTGTCAATCAGTGGGCCAATGAGCACAGAATTAACTGGATTTTCTACCTATCATACCACCCACAAGCCACAGGGCAAGGTGAAACAATTTTACAGACTGTTAAGACAGACACCTGCTGCAAGCAACTTGGCTTACCAATACTAGAACAGATGTTAGATTGGGACCAGGAGAGAGAGACCCCAGCCCCTACTCAAGAAGGGAAAAGAGCCACTCCAGCCTGCTATGATAGGTGGTTGGGAAGGCCTGTTTGGTTTTCTGGGTCCCAAGATGCACTGACACTCCAGAAAGCTGCCCCATTTTGGTTATGGCCCAGAATACTCGCTGTGGGTATTGAGGCAATTCGTAAAAACTTTATGCCTGTGGGACTTGGTAATGCCCCTCTTGCAGCCACCTGCTGAAGTAAGCTGCTACCCTTTTAGTAATGAAACAAGAATGGTAAATTTGTGAGGGGAGGCATTGGGAGACTGTCACTTACATGCTATCCCTTCTCATTATGTCAATAGGCAAAGTGCTAAGTTGTGAATTACATGCTCGAGACACAATTGCACTGATAAGAACTAGGTGGATTGACAAACCAAAGTGAAGCACTTATATCTAACAGGTGGCACTTCAAGATATTATGGCCAGTAGATTATGGACCCATTCCCTAGTGTCACCCTGGCTATGGGTAGAGCCAAACAATACTACAGACAGACACTAGAGGCTGTGACAGGTGGAACTGTAGAAAGGGGATATGCGCACAGGAACCTCCAACACTAGCAGACCCTTACATCTTGGGAACCACCCAAGACATTTGCATCCTATTTATCATTTAGAGAAAAATAGTTTTTTTTACCACCAACTGCAATGGAAGCTTATGTACAGCACCTGCAGACTTTCCAGTGGTATGGGAAGATTGTCCTTGTAGCACATCACCTGTGCATAAGTGTTGTACAAACGCCACCATAGTAATAAACAACAACCGTACTTTCCACCCCCTGTAACTGAAAAGACACTTGTACAAACTTTACCCACAAACCTATTAGATGCATACCTGGATGGGAAGTAGGAGGGTAAATGAACAGGTGACAAAACACTAACCTGAAGAAAAACAAAAACATTAGGAATTCTAGATCAGCAACACAAAACAATAAAGATTCAAGTATTACATCAACAGCAAAATAGGCCATAGTATTGCTATGGCTGCAGAAACTCACTTCTATGATACATTTCATAGATGAAGTCTGAATGCCAGTGCCTTATTTAATTTGCTTACCCACCCTATTGTAGTGCTGCTTGTATGTTGTTTCATATCAGTAGCATTAACAATTATTTTGTATATTGAGATTTAGAGAACATCGCAACATATATGTGTAATCTCACAAATGGTAAGGCAAACTCATGCATCCCATCAGCACCAATGGACTTATGTGTACCCACTTTAAATGTTCCCTAACATGATCCTCCTCCATCAAGGGTATGTCTTCCTTGCTCCAGCCTTTCCTTCTGGTCTCAGAGGCCTGGGATCCTTGAAGGCTCATCTTACCAGTAGGGACTGAGGCAAAGATGACACTAAGCACCTCAAACTTTTCCATGTCCTTTGTCACCAAATCCTCTGTCCCATTCAGCAGCAGACCCACATAGCCTTCCTTTTGTAGCTGATGCATTTTTAGAAGGCTTTTTTGTTGCCTTTCACATCCCTTGTGAGATTCAACTCCACATTGTCTTTTACTTTCCTACTTTACTTTTATACACCTCCTTCTTACGCAAGTTCTATCATGAGCTCCTTGTTCATCCATTCAGGCCTCCTACCACTCTTGCTTGACTTCCTACATGTCAGGATGGACTGTGTGGGGGCTTGGAAGGGGTGATCCTTGAAAAATCAGCATGCCCTCCTGGACCACTCTTCTCTCCAGGACCATCTCCCTTGGGATTCTTCCAAGCAGATCCCAAAACAGGCTAAATTCTGCTCTCCTGAAGTCCAAGGTTAAGATCCTGCTATTTGTCTTGTTCTTTCCTCTGAAGATCCAGTATTCCACCATGTCATTTTCAGTGCAGCCAAGGCTGCCCCTGACCTTCATATCCCCAGTCAGGTCTTCCTTTTTTGAGAGTATCAGGTCCAGTAGAGCATTTCACCTCATAGGCCCCTCAATCAACTATGTCAGGAAGTTATCATCAATGCACTTCAGAAGCTTCCTGGATTGGTTGTGCCCTGCTGTGTTGCCTTCTTAGCAGATATCAGGGTGGTTAAGAGTCCTCCATGAGGACCAGGGCCTGAGAATGTGAAGCTCATTCCAGTTTTCTAAAGAAGGCCTCATCTATTTCTTCTACTTTATCAGGTTGTCTGTAGCAGATACCCACCACAACATCACCCCCATTGGTCTGCCCTTTAATCCTAATACATAAGCTCTCAATTGGCTCATCATCCATTCCCAGGCAAAGCTTCATGCATTCCAGCTGCTCTTTCACATAAAGGGCAACTCTCACTCCTCACCTTTCCCATCTGTCCTTCCTACAGAGCCTATATCCATCCATTATATCACTCAGCTGTGTGAAGTAACTCACCAAGTCTCTGTGATCCCAGTAAGTATAGCCTTGCAGCTGCACACAGACTTCTAATTCCTCCTATTTGTTCCCCATTTTAGGTGCATTATTTTACAGGCACCTCAGATGGGCACACACTGATGTTGATTTCCAAGGAAAACAGTGGGAAATACTCCCGTTATGCTAGCCTTTTGGCTCTTCCTTATTTTCGTGCATATATGCAGATTGGGCCATCTTCTGCTCTGTTTTGCTGTTTGAGGTTGCTCTTGCTCACAACACCCTGCATCCTTCATTTGCCAACCCAGTCCACCACTTCCTCATCTTCTTCCTCTGTCACTCCTGGTTTAAGCTCTCCTCACCAGGCTGGCCAGCCTTTTGCCTCGCTTTGTCAGGTGAATCTCATTGCTCTCTATCAATCCTTGAACTTCAAGGAGGAAAAAAAAAAATCTCATTGCTGGTATTAACTTAAATAACTACTGTAAGTTTTTTTTTTTCCCCCTTTCCTTTGCTACTATTCAGATCTGGCTTTAAAGATTAATAGTGATAATTAGCTTCTTTTTGAAGAATTATTATTCCTTTCAGAAAAAACACATTTTTCAAACATACAGTGCATTCTGTAAACATTCTGGCACATTCAGTACATTCTGAGTACTTAAAGCTAATATTTCAATATATTACCTCAGCTAAATGAAATTTAAAATGGGAATTTTCCACTTAAGTGTAAAAACTTTCATCTAGGCTAAACTTCAGACATATAATGTGCTGGTTCCCTTCCTCACCTTCTCCCTGAAATTCTTTTGATGTAACTTATTTATTCGAACTAATAATCTTCCTTGTTTGTTTTTTTTTCTCTCAGTCTTATCCAACATTGCAGTAGAGGTTATCAATACAAAGAGCAGTTGTTTTCTGCACCTGTGTAAACTTCTGACTTTGTATCACAGCCCAAGGGAAAAGGACTCCAGCAGTTAATAATGCAAGAGAAATATTTCAATCATATCATAGATATAAACAAGCTATCTTCAGAAACAGTCTGGATTTTTAAAAATAAAGATCCTTTGACTGTGTTGTATCCCAAATAACCATGCATCTTTCATATCAAGATATAAAAAACCCCACAGCAGTGCATAGAAAGAAGATAATATAGTCACTACATCTCAGAATGCTTAAGACAGGTATAACATTCATATACAAAAAGATAAACACAAGTAGGATTGCAAAGTCTATCTCTTAGGCTTTTTCACTTTTAAGTGGAAAAAAATAGCAAGAAGTGTGGTGTGTATTACTAGCTACCTAGACTGTTTCCTTCATTTCATATTTTGGGAAATATTTTCAAGAATGGTTATAGAAGAAAAAAGGCTCAGTAATATCTGTCTACAAGATTCTAAATGCTCCTAATAAGACAATGAATTATTATAAGAGAATTCAACTTTAAACTGATGACTTTTATAAACAGCAGGATTAAGAAATACTAATAAATTATATTAATAGTTATAATAATGTTAAATAGGTGGGAGTAGAGATGCTCAAGTCCCTTGAAACCCCTAGAGAGAGAAACTGAAATACTAAAGCATAAACAGCTTTTTTTTAGTTGATCTTGTACAGTGGTCCTATTTTAACAGGAGAGCTTTCCTTGCTTCCCTTTACCTGCTATCGGTCAGAGGATATGGTGTAAAAATTGTTCCCCCCCCCCCAAATATTACCAGCTTGCCATTAATAGGAACAAAAGTTGCACCTATTTTTATCATAAAATAAAACTTTTTTTTTGGGGGGGGGGCAGGAGGGAAGCAAATGTAAAAGGACTCTCTGGTTTATGTAATGCTCTGTATGATATTTCATGAAGCTGACTCGTGAGGTCAACCAAACTAGACAGAAAAGTAGGATCATAGGATAATTCAAATTGGAAGGGACCTCACACTCCTAATACAAACCTCTTGCTCAAAAGCAAGGTCAGCTATGAGGTTGGACCATGGTACTCAGTGCTTTATCCAGCCAGGTCTTGAAACACATGGAGACTGCTCAACCTCTCTGGGCACCCTGGTTTATTCTTTGACCATCCTCATCATTAACAAGTTTCTCCATAAGTCCAGCCAGAACCTCCCTTGTTTCTATATGTATTGTCTTGTCATCGTCCCACCATGCACCACTGTAAAGTGCATGGCTCCATGTTCTTGATAACCTCCTCATAGGTCCTCACAGGTTGCTGCTGGGTTCCCCCAAAGCCTTCTTGCCTTCATGCTGAACAAACTCCATGTGCTCAGCCTCTCCTCACAGGTAATTCACTTTCTGCAACTTTCCTGAAAATCTGCATCAAGGTGGAGGGGAAGCGCAGCTCCGTAAGCATCGTGACTTCCAAACTGCAGGCCTAACCCTAGAAGGTACGTATCTCCTGTGGCAGTAGTCAATTGGGTAACCAGGAGCACTACAAATCCAGATTAGTCACAGGCTTCTGCCCGGTGGCAATGTCACAGGAGACACATGAGGAGCTGGGATAAAGCATAGGAGACAAACATTAAAAGCTTAACAGACTGAAATTCTGCTCTACCGCTCATAAAACAGCCTGGTTCTACTAGGTTTGGTTTTCTTCTGATACATAATTCAATCACACTTGTTTGGTAGTATTTATATTTGCAATAACCTTTTGAGCATGTTGTTTCTGCCTAGATATTATGATTACATCTATTCATTGTTCTCCTCCTTACAGTTAAAAATGGAGCATGCAGCAGAGACCTGCTTGAATAGTTTTATTCTGCATTGTTCAACCCAATCCAAATCACTGAGTGACTTTTTCAGAAAAAAAATTTCAGTTTTTCTGGATAAAAGAAACTTTTGCAAACTGAAAAAAGATTAAAAAAGAAAATATCTTCATTATTTCCACTGAATGGATATACAGTAGTTATTCCTAGTAAATTAAGATCCTGTGGACACTTACTTTCAGGGCCTCCCTGGAGTAAAATATATATATATATATATATATATATATTTAAACATTATCATCTCAAATTGTGAACAATTTCATTAGCTGCAGAAAGTACATTTTAAGAATACACAGAACATACCTGCAGCAAAGGAGACAAATTTAATCAAGGTGCTTTCTACTTCCAAATTTTGGTATCTGTCACACATGAAACACTGTAGTTCAGTGGAATTTAAGACTGATGAATAGGTCTAGAAGACCATACTTACAGCTAGGTTTTCTACAAAAATGAGGCTTATGCAATTGCATTTTCAAGACATCCATCCCTTTGTCTCCCAGTAGAAGGTCTGAATCTGTTGGTCAGCTTCAGCCAGGCTTGAAAGGGGCGAGTAACACAAAGACAGCTGAACAGTCACACAAATGTTAGCAGCTTGGTAGAAGACAACGAATCACGACAGTGTTCTTGACTATGGAAAGATGTGCAGAACTCATCTCCTGCACACACTGTTTGTTGACCATTGAAGATGATGACATTGGACTCTTCAACAATATCACTCTGATTTTTTAAGCATGTTAGTTAAATATTTCAGTATCTTACATTTCTTGAGAAATTTTACAAACATTAAGTCCTGCATTTATTTTAAAAGTCTTGAGAATGCTTTCTTAGCTGCTGTAAATCAGTGCAGTTCCACAGCAGCTATTCTGACACACTACCAGAAGAAGTGTTCCCATAGAAAAGTGATACTGAAATGCAGCTAAGGGCAAAAGAATTATGGGGATACACTGCACAAACCACTTGACCTGTTTTTCTTTCCATGTGGAAGCATAATTTTTTTTAATATATATATATATATATATATATATATAATAAAGTAATAAAAGTCATCTAGATTCCATCTCTCAAAGTTCATGTAGAAAAAGAGTAATTACTACACCTCGCATGTGAAATCATGGGATTTTCAGGAAAGGAAGTATTTGGTACATTGTTAAGTACAGAGATTAAGAGTAGTCCTGCATACCTCTGGTTAATATTGTGTGTATGAACTAAATACATACATTTAAATAAACTTTTTTAAAAGCATGACCAAAAGATTCCAATACAAGTTACAACAGCTCTTAGGCTGCTCTAACCTATACTCAGCCAGAACTATTAATGGTCCAAACCTGAGGGCAGAATTTACATGCCACACTCGGAAACCTGATACAATGAAAATAATCAGTGGAATTTTGAAATAGCATGGTACAGGTTACAAACAAATTATAAAGTAGGTATGTAAAGTGTAGTAGGTAAAGTAAAATGGGTAGGTAATAGGTCAAGTAAAAGGTATATAACGTAGCACATACAAATGCTAGACATTAGAGAAAGCTCAAAATCAAATACATAAATATATATGCTATAATAGGATGTATCACACTTTCTATAGCCTGAATTCCATTTCTGGTTAGGAATAGAGCTGTAATACATATGGCTTAAGCCACACAGAATGGTAACAGTGACGGGCTAAGATAGATCAGAGAAGTTCTGAATGGCAGAAAAGACAATAATAATTGGAGACACTGATACCATGCAGTATTATGTGAAAGAGGGGTAAATGATGTAATGGGGTACGATGGACAAAAAAATTAAGACCCCATAAATGTCTGCAAGTTTTCTCTCTTCTTTTATTCTTCTTTTCTCATCTCCCAAAGGTTCCACTAAACTCTCTCCACTCCCTGTGTGCAATTAGCTTACACTTTTTTCCATTTCTCCTTACTCTAAAGCTGTTTACTCCTCTCCATCCTTCCGTGTGGCTAGAGAAGCCAGTATCACAAGCCCATTTGATTGTAATTTGTATTAATTTTCTTATTATTATGCCCTTAACCAGATGCTTTTCATTGCAGAAACTCCTTTTCTCTTTTATCACTTTCCTCCTCCACACAAATCACTCCCAGCTTATCTGGAGACTGCTTACCATACCCTGAAGCCAGCCAAAGCTCTTGAAACTGCTGTCTGCCTCTGGAGGGAATGAAAGAGATGTAGTAGCATAGATGTAGGTGAAGCTTGCTCCATCTGGAGCGCATAGCTCCCCTTTCCAAATCAACCTTTTGCAGCTCAGGTTGTTGCATCCAGAGCTGTTATCTTGCATTTAACAGCCCCCACCGGGTTTGCTTCTTGGAATTTGTCTACTTAGTTTTCAAACTCAAATAAGATTTCACATGCCAAATTTTTCAGGAAGAAGTTTTGCAGCTTAAACAAGAGGTTAAGAAAATTGTTTCATTTGCTTGCTTTCAACCTGCACCTACATGTTCTGTTTGATGCTGTTTGACTGTTACTAGAAGAGACCAGTAACTATTCCCTAGCCTGATTTTTTTAAACCTTTGTCATGTCCATCTTTGTTATCTAGTCCAAGGTAAAAGGTCCTACCCTGTGCAATTTATGTAGCCTTGCTATCTAGAAACTATCTAGATATTTGATTGTTCTTAGCAGTTTTTCCAATTTTATCTTATATTTCCAATATATTTTTCATTACATCTTTTCTCATATTACTTTTTGAGTATAGAAATGAACACGGTATTTAGGATGCAGGGATACAATGGACTAACACAGAGTCACAGCATCAGTGTGTCAGTGTGACACTTCTGAAAGGTAAAGCATCTCTGATAATGCATTGGTGGGAAAGCAGCCAAATACCCACCAGGTTTAGCCGCTATCCACTCCACATCTTATCCTAACTGAAGGATGGGCAGAAAGGTAGCAAATCTTCCTTACACACAAGATAAGAATGCAAACCAGGCAAGAAAGTAGCACAGCCCAAATTTTCAAGGGCCTTGTCAGGGTGAATAAAATCTTCTAAAATGAAAACAAGCCACAGGGTCTTTACTACTTTAAGCAACTTATGAACAATACCCAAGACAGTTGTGTTGGGGCTTGAGATTCATCTCCCAGAGGAAATAGAGAATTAACAAGAATGGACAAGGATAACCTGACCTTTCTGCTCTTCCAAGGCCCTGACTTCATTTTTCTTCTATTAAGACTCACTGCAGAGGGATGAACCTCTAGAACAAAAAAGAGCCTCAGAACATGGGTTTTAGAGCTTGGTGCAGAATATGAAAGTAGCACTGTTCTTTTCACTCTAGTCTCTTCTGACAATATTTCTGCTGCATATTCTCCCCTTATGTAGAAAGTAAGAGACTGTAGCAATTTATGAGCTTATCTGATCTCAGTGGTGCATTCCTATGAAATTAAGAAAAAAGGCTCTTTATAATGAATAGAAAATAAGCAGTGTTTTCCCTAGTTTATAAAAGTGATGCAAAAAGACATTCAAAGAGCGTGGCCAAAAAGAAAGGAAATTCCTTTTTAATTTAAGTGCAGGCATTCTGCACATTGCTTCATATGCATCTTAAAGAATATGTAAAACAGACTTTTCTTCTTCCTGATTACCTGTAATGATTTTTCACACAGCTTTTTGTGAGCTTTAGTTCTCCAGAGGAAACAAATTAAACCTCAGATTATCAAAAAAAAAACCTCCTTAGCCATTCTAGACTACGCTATGTTCCTAAATAGCACTAAACAGGATTTTTGTTCCAGAAGTATTAGGTTAAAACAAGAAAAAGAACAAAGAGAAGCAGCAACAGAAACAGAAAGCCAAAATACTGAAACAGAAACATTTAAAGAGAGCAAAGGTTCACCTGCAGACTTCTGAAAGCCAGAAGTCAAAGCATTTATAATTATATAGTTTCACCAGACAGCTCCCCTTGATATATTTATATGATAAGCATATCACATTTATTTCATACATGCACTTCATAAGTTGTTTGCAAAATAAGGCATCACTGAAGCCTAATAAAAGTGACTTCAACTAGAACCCTTTTACAAGATATTTCTCCTACAATAAAGATGCACTTAAAGGAAAATCTTCCTCATATTAATTACTAAACTCTGCAACATTGCACAGCAAAGCTGCAAATAGAGAAAAACAATTTTCTGGTGGATTAACCAGAACACTGAAAAGTGTTCACTGATTAGAGCAACGCTCCATACTATGTTACATCATTTGAGGGAAAGGGAAGACTTTTCTGTGGAATAGCAATCTCTATTCAAAAAAATTAAATACAAAAATCAAAGCAAAAAAGCTAACTCAAGTATTCAGCAAGCTAAGAGAGTAAGAGCAACTCTTAAGTCACTCACTTATGCATGTCACAACTTGACTCAGCATTCACCCGATTTCTCAAGAGCAGCAGTTTTCCCAGCACATCAGTAAGACTACATCATGAAGCATTTGCAGAAACTAGAATTTTAGTGAATTTAAGCTACATTTACTAATAGTTTTGAAATACTGCAGACTATTTTTTTCAGTAAATAGTCTTCACTGGGGAAAACACAATACAAATTAACTCTTATATTGCAACCATGAAGCTCTCCAGCATTATCAGTTGTTTGAAACCTCCTTTTAAAGTTTATGCCTAGACATATTTGTAGCCACCCTATATATATTTGTTCTTGTAGGAGCGCTGTCCTTTAGTTGTATTGCTACCGAATAAATTTATACATGTAGGTATCAGAGAACGAGACTGCCATAATGAGAGTGTTTAGAAGACAAGTTAAGCAAGCTTTAAACTGTAAAACTAAAGTTTACTAGATTTATTAACAGTACACATCTTGCTAATGGTTAATTCTTAATTGTTACCATCACTGTACACAAAATAGTTAGTCTTTAACACTTCTATTCTACTCACTAGTTACGAGTATTCACTACCACAGAGCAGAATGCTGTACAGCCAGCGCTGATGGCTACAGTTCCTGGCGGTTCTTAGTCACCGCAGTCAAGCCAGTCAGACTTGAGCCCCTTGATGAGAAATGTCAAAACCAAAGTAGGCTCGTCCTTTTCCTCTCCAGTTTTCCTCACTTAAGCCTGATGTTTTTAAGGAACTCACCTGCCTCCCAAAAAGGAGGTGGAGGGGAAGAGGTCCTCATCTGTTCCTGTTGCAGTATCTCTTGGTTTTACTAGTTCCCTCTTTGTATATTTTGACAAGATGTCTTGTCACAGTCCCTTGTGCTTGTCTTGTCCTCTATCTGGCATCACTTCATGTGAATGTCTCTAACATGCAGGTATGCATTGCCCCTTCGGTGGACACGCTAATCACATGCTTATGTAAAATGCTTCTACGTTGCGTCAGGCTGTGCCATTGCGCTGTTACAAAACACTATTACTGTTACACTATTTTAGTACCTTTATATTCAGGATTTAGGCAAGCTAATAAGAGTTTTATCCCGATTAATACATTTATAGTTTGTAGGTGCGACTGCCTTCATTGTGGCTACAGTTTGAATAGATTTTCACCCCCTTTCCTTGTGGCTATGCCTCCTAAGCCCCTTCCCACCAATCAATTCACAGGCAGTTTATTTATCCCCACCATCCATTGTTTTTCATCATTAAATAAGATCAGCTATTCTGCTTTTGCCTAGAAAGACCAGTCCCCCTGCCAATTAGTCAAAACTACAGCAAGAATGGGATGAAAGGAGGTACCACATGGAAGCAGTATGCATGAGCCTCGCAAATCATTGCTGCTGCTGGACAGAAGGAAGGGCCAGTGATCCTGGAGGAGAGAATGAAAATGAGAAGATACGGAAGGGGCCACCGAGAAGGTATATCTGCAAAAACCTGCCCAGGATACAAAAGCATCTCACTCACATTACACCCTAATAATTCCCATCTCTCCCCTCTTTGTAGCTTTTTCCAGTTTAGAGTTCATCTTTCTTGACCACAGGTGACTGGAGTTGAGCAATATTGCAGTAGCCGTCTTTCCAGTGTGTCACATGATGATAGAAGTTTTCCTTTTTCCACTGAAAATAAACAACTGATACTTGTGAGATTGGAATAACCTTTATTGCTCCTCTGTGCAAAACAGGACTATGCTGGAAAGAGAACAGTTAGGCAATATGAAGTTTGGTCTGACTGGTAACTGATACATTGCTGACATTAATAAATATGAAAATACATTTCCTGACTTGACAGGCTTAGAATTTCAGTGTGAGCTCTGTGTGTCAAAGCTATCACTTACCTAGAAGAGACTTAAATGCAGTCTCTTCCAGGGCCTGTTCCATGATAACTGCTGTTTCTCTACTAGCTTTAGCCCATGGCATTATCTAGAAGAGACATGCTTGATTTGAAAGTAGGCAGAGAAATTTCCAAGTAAATTACTCTGGTTAGTAGAGAGATTAGAGCAAGAGATTTCAAATACGATCTGAGCTCTGTTGTTTTCAAATATAAGCATATCCCACTATCTATTGAGGACACACTTCTGAATAGTTTGTGATTCAAAGCATAGCAAAGACGTTTTTCTCATAACAATTCATGCAGTAGAAGGGAGAATTGTGCAGGTACTTTAGAAAACACAGCTTAGGTGCACAGGCACCACGTACTGCAAAATAAGAACTTTCCCATTCATATCCCAATGGTGCTGCCCCAAAAAAGTGAGATATCAGGTCTGTGAATGGAGAACAAAGACAAGACGAATATCACTAGGTAGCCATACAAAGGATGTTCTGTGCTTTTCTGCTGGTATTGGTACAAAACATAAATAGCTATAATGGAATTACTAATGACACCTAGATATGAAAAATATTGTACTGCAGATTGTATTTCTACTTTTAGTAACTACTTATGATAGCAAATACTGTTGGTGGAAGGAGAAAGAAAAGGAAAAGAGGGAAGTGATGGTCAGCTGAGCAGGGTATTAAACGGTCAATGACGGAACACCAAAACAACGGACAGAAATGTGATGACTAATAGGGTACTACTCAGTAACAACTGTTGCAGACAAGATTCCTTATAATAAACAATACAGCAAACTGCAGTCAGTCTGTTGGATTAGATTAAGCTACCAACAGATTGGACTCAGCCTCCTTAAATCTGGTCATACTTCAGATTAAATTAACAAGCTGAGCCATTTATTCAAAGTATTCATGTCATCAACTACCTGGAAGCAAGTTCAGGGTGGGGAGGGGTGGTCTAGGCTGGGCTGCATTGATGAAAGCTTTTTTTTTTTTTTTTTTTTTTTTAAATATATGCTGAATTCACTGCAAGAAACATGATACTAAACCAGAAAACTAAAGTATTTGGTGAAACTCTGGCAGACAAACCTAGGAAACATCTTGTGAAATAAAAAAGCTCTAATAAAGATTTCCTTGTGGAAGAAAGGTCAAGACTACTGCTACAGTAGAGCAAATGCTTACTTCTGACAGCAAAAGCCAAAAAGTTCTGAAGAACCACAGATTCCTCAGTGTCTACATAAACACAAGCCAATAAAAAGTCCTATGCATTCTTACAAAATGTTAGTCTAAGATGGAGGCAGTACACCAGCAAAAAGATACAAGATGGAAAACAGATTTTTGTACCCTTATCTGCAGTAACTTCCAGGCAAAAGTGAGAAGACTGAAGAAAATGGCCAAGAAAAGCTTGGGGTGGTGGGGGAGGAAGAGGGAAACAAAAACACACAAAACCTAGAGGAGTAACTAATCCTGAGGCAATAAGAGAGTTCCCCGTGAACCACCTAGTTGTGTTTAGAAGTTCTTTAGTTAGATAAAAGATACTATTAAATACAAGTCCTACTGACTCTGCCTGTTTCACTTGTGATTTCATGTCCTCTTTAAAAGCAATGATCAAAGAAATCCTACCATCTCCCAGCAGAAACTGAAGTGAATCAGGGTTGACAGAAATGTTTATCAAGACTCCCTCACAAACATATTTCTGCTCTTCCTTTCTTGACATGACCTGAAACCCAGAAATAAGTGTCATGAGAATAGCTTTACCAATGGAATTCATGTCCAAAATGTGGTCATTTTTAAACAGCTGATTTTTGGATAATGATATAATCTTACTTCTCTTGAGTATTCCCTACACTGAAGTAAATTCCCTGCATTCCCTATACTAGGAAAAACCATGTAGTGAAAAGGCTAAACTATTCTGTTTAGATGTGCTAATGTTTATCTCAATTAATTTTTGGAGGTTCATTCACTGTTATTCTAGATACATCCTGCATAATGTATCAAAGTAACACAGATTAAATATATATTGATATCAAACATCAAAAGGGATAGAGATAGGACAAAAGTTGTCTCTACACCACCAAATTCATGGAATTAAGTCTTGAATTGATGGGAACATAGATTCCCCGCATTCAGCTTAGATTGCGCAGAACTGAATCAAGTTCCAGTTTGAAAAGGTCTTTGTTCTGTCCACATTAAGAGTTCAATTCCTATCTATTTCTCCCCATGCATATTTAGTGAACACAAACTAATTTACCATGGCAATTGCAGACATCATGTTACTGATTAAAAATTTTACTGTTACCAACTCTTTAGCCTTTAGAAAACACTGATAATCGTAAACTGAACATTCAGCTAAAGCCAGTTCACACAAGAAACATTTGTACCTGTTCAAAAAGCAAAAAAAAAAACCCCATTCAGATAAAGCTAGGAGCTCTTTTCAAGAGTCATTTGCATCAGTGTTGAGTATAATTTGTTTTCAGCTGATAACTTGAAAAAACACCAACAAAAGAAATCCCAGACATTTCTGGCTAGCTAGACAAAACCTGTCAGTGTCATAGTTCTGTTCCTGGAAACACCTGAAAATAAGAGCAGCCTCCTCTGCACAGTAAAACAATTAGGTGCACATGCACCTGAGCTGAATTTGTGTAGTTAAGGGACTGAGATATCCCTAAGGGGGAAACAATTTTAGTATCCAAACGTATGAAACATCAGGTTAGCAGTGTAGCAGCACAGTGCAAATCAGCCATACGGTTTCCCAGGTACAATGTTGATAGAGAAAAAGCTACCCTGGTCACTGATCCATTTCTTACTACAGATGTTTTGAATATAACCCACACGTTACAAAACGAAATTACTTGCAAAGCTACCCTGTGCCTCAGGAAAGGTTTTTCAATCGAGGCAGCACCACCTCTCAGACCAGCATGGGTGAGCTGTTTGTTAGGCCATAGGACATAAGAATGGTCTAAGAGCGCCCCCTCTCTACGATCAGGGCAAATTGAATGTGGAAAATTGAATTTGGAAAATTGAATTTCCCTTTATTACTAAGAGCAGCAGCAAATCTTGCAACACCCTATAAGATAACTAGAAAATCCCACACGAGTCAATTTAAAGTCTTATAGCCATCTAAGCAACGTTCAGTTCCAGCACTTCATGGAGGCTTTTACTTAAAATAAATTTTAAATAGTCCACAGGAAAAGAACTTCTCCTTCCCCCAGATTCAGTATTTACGTAAAATAAGCACAAGGAAATTGTGAAGTAGCTACTGACAGAGATCTGCTTAAACAATGCTGAAAAAAATAAATTTATCTTCCCAATGCTTTTCATAAAACACCCTTAGAAAAAGCCTGCTGAGCCCCTTCTATCTCATGTACATCAGCTTGGTCTCTGAAATTTAAACATATAATAAATAATGCCTTTTGCCTTGGTAATTTGAGTGGCATTCACACCCTAAAGAATTAAAATCCTCACAATCTCAGACACTTCCTCCCTCCCTTCAACTCAGTCCTCACTCCTTTAAAGCCAGAAAATTCAGGTTTGCAGTCCTTACAATCAAGAATAGATTCATATGAAACACTTGGTAATGGCATCTGTCATCTGAAAGATCTCACCTGTAATCTAGATGGGCCAGAACTGAGTAAAATTATGAGGACTGCTTCATCACTGCACAGTACATGAGGGAATAGGTCAGACAAGAGCTAATGCTTATCAGTTACATGTACTGGAGTGTAGAAAGCAGGCAGAAACTTTAGTTGGAGGGCCAGAGGATTAAAATTAGTACAAAGGGTGAAATGTCCCATGATGGTTTAGCTCACTCATGCTGCTGCAAGGTTTCCAGATCTTAAAAATCACATGGGAGAAAAAGACCTGTGACATCTGCCAAATGCAATATATACTGAGACATCATAAAAGCTAAGTTGTTGTGACTTTTGAATCTCTAGAAGGTGAAGTAGATCCTCAAATGTCAAAAGATTTAATAAACCTGCATCTCTCTGTAGCTCCTGCCATAGCTGAGTAAAGAATTAAGAGGATTACCCTCTTTCGTCCCTTCTTTCGCCCATGCCTTTTTTTCTGAAATGAGTAAAGCCACAAGGAGCTGAACCACTGGAACTCTGGACTTTTAATTAAAGGAAGTCACTACAGAAAATACTTCATCCGATATGCCTTAGGATCACATTTATGTTCCCTGTGAGACAGACTGGCAAATTCATACTGTGAACTCATATGCCCAGGTCTGTCTCTCCTTTTATCGTTTCTAACCCATAAGCCTCTACCACTTGGAAATAGCTAAAAATTCTTAGGTGTCCAACCTTGTGCTTTGTACCACTGTATTCCATCTGTAAACATTCAGTACTACAAAACTCTAATCTGTATTGGCCATGCTTCCCAAGCTTGTCACATCAGCAAAACCAGTCAGTGCATGGCAATGTGTCATAACCATTAGCAAGTGCAGTCAGTACAGTGTGGGTCCAAAGTTCATCTTCAACTAAATGCACCACCCTGGCCCAAAACATTTGCACTCAGAACCATCTGTTTGATTCTTTTCTGGTTAAGCAGCAGATAACACCCTGACTCATTCTCCATGTAGCACTGAATCAAATGTTTTACTGTTTTGGGGGGTTTTTTGTTTTTGTTTTTTTTTTAATAGCAGCAACACTGTTAGGCATTATAAACCATTTGATAAATGGGTCTTAGATTTTACCTCAATTTCTAATTAGCTCTATTTTGCTTTCCCACAGAATTAGTTCTGAAGATGAAATATTGACACTAACTGTCCAGATAGTTACATTTGCCATTTCTTAGAGATACTAAACCAGCTGTTCTCTAAATATCATACTAGCCCTAGGGGGTTTTGTTGCTGTTGCTTTTAGGTCTTTATTAGTAGGATCTGCAATTTGACATGCAATAATTCCCATTATGTCAGGATGCTTATTTCATATTTCAAATTGCATTCAGTAAGCTCTTTGGATTTTGCTTCCTTTTTCTTTATGGATATTTCCTTTTCTATATATCCACTTCTGATGGACATTCTTCCCTGTTTCTACAACGCAAAATGAGGAGCAGCTATGATCTACACATATAAGATCTAGAGTTACTTACACAAAACTTTGGGCAATTGCAGCCTCACAACCCAACCTCTAAGTAAAGCCTTTTCATGATGCTTTCAATTCCATCAGTGCTGTTTTACTAACGTTCAGGCATGTAGCATTGTTAGTGCAAGTAATCTACCTACTTCTGTACTGCAAAATAAATGAAGCAGATTTTAATTATCAAAAGTTTCCATGATGCATGCATCTGTGCAACTCCCATCAGCAAGAGAAGAACTTAGCATTTCAGTGTGTTTTGTTGACATCCTATGCAAATGATTTCTTCCACATCCGCATTGTGTTACCATTTCAAATGCAAGTTGACTGAAATCAGAAGAGACACAGAGTATATGTTTATTAATAATAACACTACAAAGAAGATGCAAATAAAAATTCATTTTAGTCAGGAAGACTTACTCACTTCCTGATCAGTAATCTCTGTTTTGTGACTATGCATTTCAAGGAATTATTGACTCCAGAAGTCAGTGTATTCTTGTTTCAACCCGTGTGTCCTAGAATTTGCAGAGGCATTTTATGAAGTGCAAGACAAAGCACAAAAAAAAAAAGAACAATTCTTCTGTCATTTTTGCCCCATTAGAACACCTCAATCTCAACAAATATTGCTAAAGCAAAAAACAATTATTCTTTTTCATGATATCGCAGAAAAAATTAGATTGGGAGAAACCCTCTAGAGTCATGTGGCTCAACCTCCTGACACAGCAGGGCTAACTTTGAAGTTAGGTTAGATTTCTCAGACCCTTGTCTGGGCAGGCTTTAAGATGGTAATTTCTACAACTTCTCTAGAGCACTTGTTTCAGTGCTTAACCATTCATCATTTCTCATATGCACATCCATCCAGTGTGTATAATTTGCATAACCTTGCATTCCTTGACCAACACCCTTTTTAACAGAGGAGTGGGACAAAAAATCATTTTGTTCAACTTTTGTATCAGTAACTAGCCAGAAAAATGTACCACAGTCCTGTTCTTGAGCAGAAGTGACAGCATTTTCCTGCTGATCTGAGAGGCAAACAATTGGGTTGACCATTCTCCCCAGGTCTCTCTTTAAGGATGTCAAAACAAAATTTGCATTTGCAGCTGATAATTGCAGCTGTTCTGTTCACCCACTTGAGACTACACATAAGTATTAAAGATTAAGCTTATTTTTTATTAACCTGCCTCCTAGGAAAATTGCCTCCCAACAGAACGGAGATGACTGGATGATCCCTTCCATGATTATGTAGTATATAGTACATAAATTGCCTGTCATCACCTGGACAGATGACACAGGTGAGATCTCACCTACTCATCTTGACCTCTCAAATTAGGCAAATGCATCCAACAATACTCCTGAAGGAGGTGGATGAAGCCCGTTAAAAGATGCAGCTTTTCCTCTCTAAAGGAAGTGCAAGAAAGGCATCTCCTTGCAAAAATTATCTCAAGAGAACAGCCCCAAGTGGATCAGTAGCAAATGTTTCATTGATAGAGTGTGGTCATTCTGGCACAGAGGTTATTGGCTTCCAGTTTAAACACTGTTTTCACCCTATCTCACATAAAATTATGTAAGATGCTAAATCTTCCTTGGTTTACATTTAAAAATGAGTCAGTGAAGCATCTGTGAACGAATCAGTGAAGCTCCCCCCCCCTTTTTTTTTTAAACCAGAACAGTAAATCCACTTATTGTTCAACTCTTACAAGTTATACAAGCAGGAAACAACTTGTTGCACAGCTAATTTACAGCAGAAAAACATCCCACATCAGTGGAGCAGGAGGAAGTAGCTGGGATAGGATGCCTTTTGCATCCGTAATCCAAGTACAAGGGACAGCGGCACAAAAACCATTAATAGTACAACAGAAAATCTTCTTGATGAAGCATAAGAAGCTGCATGCATGTGGGCTATTCTCTGAAGAGGGGGAGGGAGGGAAAACAACTTTTAATGGAGATTTCTATGTTCATGCAATCCCTCAACAAAAAAAGGCTTAATAAAAAAGCAAGTGGTTTGAGTCCCTAAATAATTTGAGACTGAAAAACTGCTTTCCCCATAAGGCAGCATCCTATCTCAAAAGTTTTGCAATATCATAATACTTAGAAGAAATGTGAACAGAGCTTTAGACAGAAAGTTTGCATATTTCTGGTACAGAGATGGTCTACAAAAGTCGCTATCATTCTTGCACTAGAATGCAAATTGTTGTTCTGTGATTACTTTAACCAGTCATAACAGAATCGCACAGCTTGTTTTTTCCCACACAGATCTCTTGTAGACACATGCCTTCCAATAGTCTTCACCACAAAAAATAGAAGAATCAAAAAAGCATACAGAAGTCTGTCTTCCTAGGGACCTTATACTACTTTGCAATCCTCCAGGCAGAAAGAGGAGAGCAAACTGAGGCCAAAATGGTTTCACTGGGAGGAGAAACCAATACCCAAGATACAGATGGTGCAAAATATCCAGGCTTTGCAACAACTCCGTTTTCCTGTTAAGAGTAAATTCCCAGGGACAGACCAATTTAGTATTTTACAAGTCCTCTGGAATTACATTTCCAGCTCATGTGCTCAAAGACGACTAGATGGTGAAACTCACCCATGAAGCATCCACTGTTCCACTGAAGCTACGGGCCATAACGTATCAAATTGCTCATGTCAGAGGCCTTCATAACAAGATCATGCACAATTCTGCTGGTGGCTCAAAAGACCTCAACCAGCTTCCAACAGCCTTGTTTTTTTCTGCTCATAGGCATAAGGTTTTCAGGCACACTAAATCTGTTGAGACCCACACCAGCAAGACAGACCCCAGCCAGCCAGTAGACTGTGCACCTGCTGATACACAAGCATATATATGTTATCAGTATTACAACCCAACACACTGACACACACTCTCCTCCTGGAGGGCCCCCTTAGTATACTGTCTACTTAAGGTTCAATAACCTATAATGGATCTGGATACCGGTGTTTATTTAAAAAACAACAAGATTAGAGCTTTTATTCTAGTTAATTATTTCACATGCTCATTTACTTGCTCCTCTCTTCTGCCAGCAGCATTACGTTCACTAGGTCTTGACTTCCCTTCCCAGCAGGGAGATTGCAGATGGTCTAGGAAGGTCAGGCAGAAAGCCATGTTAAGCTCATGCTGTGCAGCTGCTCACAGCTACCAGTCTTGGGTGCTGCCATGCAAGATCCCTGGGCATCTCCTCCAGCATTTGTCTCCATGCATCTACCTGATCTCCAGTATTTCCCCCCACTTCCAGGATCTTTCCTCCAGCCAGGATATTTGCTGCCTTCTTTCCAGGCCCCCTTCTTGTTTCTAAGACCACTTCTAAGACCACTTCTCTTCAGGAACTCTTCTTTCTGGCACCACATCTTCTTTCCAGAACATCCCCCCCACCCCCACCTCCAAACCCTGGAAGTCCCCAGTTTTCTCAATCTATGCAATAGTTTATGTGCAGAAGCACAACACATGGTCAGCCTCCTGACTGGCAGTTCTGCCTCAGATCTCCATTCAGGACGCTTCAGTTTGGTCCAGGCATTACAAAATTTGCAACCAGCTCATACCAGAGGCAGCTAACAAGTAGCAGGCTTGTTGTGCTTTAGAATTTACAAGTTCAGTTTCAGACATTCACCACTGCATGCATATACACTCAGTTATTGACTACCTGCTAGTGTTTACAACTCAAGCAATTTTTTTTTTTTTTTTTTTTGCCTACAACAGAGGAAGAGTTCACACTGCTTGGAGGTATATCATACTTCAGCATTGCCCTAAGATTGCTGCTATGTCCATTCTCTTCCTCTGCGTTCAAGATGCTGTCCATTGCTGTTCTGTGGAAAGCAAGCAACATTGTACCAAAAGGCAATACATCCGTATCTTCTTACCCCTTCTGAGTACACAGGCGGATGCAGGAGGGAAAGAGTGACAGGAAAACTCCAAAATGACACTAGCACCAACATCTCTTGAAAGTGCAGCAGGATAGCAACTGAGCTCTTTCCATGACATACTCTGTGACCACATTCATCCAGTTTGCAGTCTCTTCCTTACACATCTAAAGAACCTGGCAGATTTTGCCTGTGAACACAGTACAAAAAAGTCACAGTCAGTAGGGCTGGAGAACAGATAAAGTGGATGTCTGATTATTTTTGGCAAGGGTTCAAAGGAACAAACTACCAGTGCAACTCCCAGTGCATAAATGCTTCTCATTCTCCAGTAGATATTTATTAACACTGACCAAATATCATGAACTTCTGTCTCTGAATCCCTAGTCCTGCACCACAGTCTGTCAAATACTTCAGTTCTGTTTTTTGTTTTGCCAGTTACACAAGTCTCTTCTTAAGACTCAATATCTGAAGTTTTAAATTTGAGACAGTTACTGAAATTTCACAGTCCTCTCAGAGGGTTAACAGAAAGCAACAACAATGCATCCCATCTTTGAAGAGGCTAAAAATTGGCCCAAGATTTTGAAAGGCATCTAGAAGCTAGAGAAGGATTAAAAAAATTATACAGAAGGTTAAGGTATCTCAAAAGACTAGTTGGTCTTTTCTTCTAGGAATACTGTGGGGATGCATCTCTAACTTCTTTGCTCTCTCATGTACCAAGGGATCAAATCTAGAACTATGAAACCAATTGCCATGTTCATTACTCCCTTTCTAAACATGTCAAAGAAAGGACTGACTTACCAATATGGAGAGGACATGCTTTGCTGAGGGTATCCATCCCCCTTCCAACCTCATTCTGAAAATGTTTCGCAAAAAACAGCTTAAGTAGATACTCAAAGTGCACGTTAAACTAAGATATGGTCAATTTACATCTTCCATTAATTTTAATCAAAAGATGTACAGAAGAGTGACTGGTCTCCAAAGTTTATTAAAAATCAAAGAATAGAAAACTTTACATAAAAATATGTCAATTTTAGCTTCCACATAGTTGTCCACACAAAAAAATTTAAACATGATTTTTTTAAACCTGTAGCACATAACCACAGTGATAGCTAGGCCAATTTATTTGGTTCACCATGACTGAAATGTTACATGATACCACTTTTTAAATGAACTTTGTTTTAAAATGGACGCTAATATAAGACACCAACTAAAGCCTTTGAAGGCTCTTTAATGTAGTTTTATGGTGAATATTGCTAGTGTGTGAAGACTAAGCAGTACAGGCTCATGTAACAGCCCTTAAATATTATTTATGAATCAGCTCACAATCTTTTAAAATTGTGATGAATCTGGAGCATTAAGACAAACTTTTTGTAAACAGATATGCACTACTCTACTTTGGAATGTTGCCCTCTCTCCCCGCAAAGACCTGTTTGGATTTGACAGATTCAGTAATAACATGAACTACTGCTTCAAAGGCATACTGCATATTAAAAAGCTTCATTATACTAGACACCTCATTTTAATACTCAGGTATCAGTTTTAAAACTTTCTATAACTGTACACAGTATAGATGTCCTGTCAACAGGACTTTTCTTCATCTCTCTCTGCTAATGGACTTTGATATAACTGATCCGTAGTTTTCTGTACAGTTTAAGAACTCATTAAAAAAAATGGGAAGTCAGAGGGCATGAGATGTGACCTACTCCCAGGACAACTGTGGTGCTTTAAAAACTCAGGGTTAGGCAGGATGTACATTTTTCAAAAAGTTAAAGACAGTGTTTGTCATGGCAATACACACTTGCATAGTATACCTGTATGCATCTGTAAATTAAGTGCCAGCCACTCATACTGTGTACAACACTGGGCTGTGCTCTCCTGCAATACATTAAAAGATACTTCTTGTAATGCTTAGAGCAGCTGAAGTACTTTTTATATATTTGCTCTTAACAGAACTAATGCATACTGCTATACAGATTCCTTAATGGAATCAACATATTTCCTTTCTCCACATTCCTTAAGCCGGGTATCTTTGTTTAATAATGTTGTTTGAACCCAAACATTAACAGGTTACATTACTAAAACGCACCAAATCATGTAGTTCACAGCTTTTAAATTTCATGTCAAAACTTAAACCAACCTTCTCCCCCATTCCCTTGGAAGTTTTACTTCTGGTACTACGAATGCTGGATTTGTTTTCTAGTTAAAGGAATAAAATAAAACTCATCGGTCAGAGCAAGACAACTGATAAAGGCCAGACAATGAGCTAAAAAACACAGGGTCGAAATGCTTTGGAGCTTAATACCTTCTTAAAACTGTAAGCCAAATTGCCTTTCATTGTGAATCAAGAAGCCTTGAATATTACCAAATGTCATGTTTGTAACACTGCTCAGACAACCTGCCAAAACTATGAACCCAACTTAGATAATGCAACCTGGGAAAGGATCTGTAAATTAAAAAAAAAACCTCCTTAAATATAACTTATGTGACAATATGAAATTAAATTAAAAATTCCAAGTTATTGCACAAATTATACTTCCAATATTTACAGAGCAACAATTCTGAACTTTGAAACAAAAATAGAAGAGCAGCAAATTTATTTTCATGAATTCCCAATTGGATTTGCTGCAAGGAAAAGAATTCCAACTGAAGTTTCCTTCACTTCTAAAATAAAAGAAAATGAAACCCACAAAGGAACAGATGTAGCCACAGCAAAAAAAGCCACAGCATTTGTAAATGTCCTTGCAGTTCTACTGTCAGAGCTGCTTCGGCACTGGATGAACCATTGTGGGAAGGCAGAAAAACAAACATTTAATAAGGCTTCACAGATAAGCACAACTACTTCTTGAAGATGGACTTCACCACCACACAAAGAAACATGCAAAGAAGTCAGCTGCAGATATTTGGCAACACCAATAAAATAATGTGCTGGACGCTGGTCTCCATGCCCCAAGTCGAGTGGCACTCACTCTGTTTCAGTCCAAACTGGGGAAGGTCATATTGGCATCTGCCATTATCTGCTAAGACTAATAGGCAAACTGTCTCTGTGTTTTTTTCTTCTCCATATATTACGATTGTACTGGTGGTGTCCTCGGTTACCAACTGGTTGCCTCATGCCTCCACTACTGACAGGACTGTAGCCATTGCCTTGATTATGGTTATGAGCCCCCTTCATGGAAAACTTCATTCCACTGTGCTGCTAAAAATAAAAAATAAATAAACAAAGCACTCAGTTTAGGCATACAAACAACTGAAACGAAGCACTTATTTCCAGTTGTATTTCTTCAACATACAAGTCATTCCCACAGAACAGTACTTGGAGCATACGCTGATTCATGCTTGTTTAATTTAGCTGCGTAAGTTCAATGGCACTAACAGCTTAAGTCATATTTTCTGAAGTAATCATCCTGCAGATGAAATGGTGTGGATTTAAAAGCAAGTCCTTAAAACCCTTTGATCTCAGTACTAAATATGCTCATTATGCATCGCCCTTGTAAAAACAGACCTTCCGCATTAGATAATTGTGAGAGCCATGTCTATTTTAGAGGTTCTTAGCAAAAGCATGACCAAATGAGACTTTCAATAAGACTTTCAGAAACATTATCATGAGGTCATGGAGGAAATGTGAGGGCAAGACCATGTAAGCTGACTTCGGACAAATCACATCTGCTCTGCTCAAAATCTCACTCAGCTACAGGTAAACTAGGTCTCGTTTGTAAGGAGGCAGGCAAGCACAACTCTGTCAAATCCTACTAGTTTGATTACAGAGCAACCAACACATATGTGGCTATATGGCTCCTAGACCATACTTCACATCCAGAGCAAGGCAAAATAGATGCATGAATGATCAGGAGCATGTCATGACACTGGATTTATTTGGGGGGAACCTCCAGTAACTTGGAACAGAAACTGCTGAAAAGGTTTAGCGGCAGCCAGAATAAGCCTACGATATCACACAGCACTGCAGGTGTCCCTATCACATAATGGCATACAGCAAATTGGTTTAATGCACGTAAACCAAGAGTTTCAGAAGATAAAATTGAAACAGACTTTTCAAATACTAGTGACTTCAAACCAAAACTTTTTCTGATGTCTGAAGTAATAACTTTAGGACAGACAACCGACTGCCTTCAAAAAAGCTAGTAAGGCATTTTGTCTACTTGAGTGGTTAAGCAGGAATATCACAAAGCTAACATTTAAGTCAACTGCATAAAATATGTGATATCTTCAGCTACTTTACTAACCCATATTTCCAAACAAGTCTGCAGTGAAAAGAGAAATATGAATACACCAAGGTATCAATAAACTGTTTTGTATTTGCACACACAATTTAAGGCACAATTCTGTAAGCAACATTTTACTGTCAAATCACAATTAGAAGAGACTGAGCATAAAGAAATACAAGCTGGTGAAGACTAATATTTGAGGAATAATTAAAGTTAACCACAGGGTAGTAAAAAAACCCAAACACACACACACACACACACCCAAAACCCACCAAAACCCAAAACAAAAAAAACAAAAAAAAACCCTCTTTTCATTTGTGAAGGGTGCCCCATGGTCACCCAATCGGCTTTCAACATGCAACTTCTACACTCCCAAGTAAGATATGCCAAATCCTTTTCTCACACTAGCAACAGTAAAATATTCAAGGACAAACAGGAAAAAGGAATGCAAGAGGAGAATCATTCATTCTTAGGGAAGGCGCAAAACTGCCCAAACTTTATTTATTGAAGTATGCTGCCAAAGAAAACAGCTACTAGAAGTTATTTATGGAAGCCAACACATGAAGCTAAAAACATTTAAAAAGCATTTGATATGTTATATATTGGCAAATAGTCCTCAACTCAACCCTCAATTTGAGAATTCAGCAGAAAAAATTCATAGGGGTGGGGGGGAAGAGGGGACCAGGAGTTAACTCCTTGAACCAGGTCACCACAAGATCAGATAAGCACCACTGCCCATGCAAGAAAAAAGGTATAACGATTAAGCTTATCTACCTGTATACTATGAAGTTCTACCCTTGGTATGTTCAAAATATAATCAATATTCCAAAGAATGGTTAATAAGCTATCCAGAAAGTGATCCCCAGTTTGTCCCAATGAAGTACTTTGTATTGCATTTTAGGCCATCAATATAAAGAGGACTGAAACTATCAGATCAGAATGCGATTCCATCTAACCCAGTGTCTTGTGACCTATCAGTAGAGAGCAGGTGCTTTGGGAAGTGCTCTCAGGGACTTCCTGGGCCTGATATGACATCTTTAGGTTTAGTAGTTCTCAGTGAGGTACCCTTCATTAGTTTGCTCAAAATGTTTTTGTCTGTTGAAAGCATCCTAGAATAAGCAGAGTTAGCACAGGATAAGTGTCCTACACTACAGTGTTCCACAGCTCAACTACGCATCATCCTTCTGAATTTTTCAGTTCTTAGTTATACATTACTTGTCATTCTGCTACTTGCCCTTCCCATACTACTGCTGATTATGCAGACTTCTATCCTATACCTCTGCATTCCCTTCTCCAGGTTGATGAATCATTCATTCTTCATATATAAGCTATTCCATACCTTTGATGACCCTAACATCCTTCCCTAATCTTCTTCTATTATAGCTTTCTTCTGATTCGGGAGATGAAACTACTCACTGCTCATGATGTGGGGATGTACCTGGGTTTTTACATTCCTAATGTGCAACACTCGATTTGACTCAGTTCTCAGTAGGAAATCAAGAGAGCATTATAAAAGCACTTTTCTGCAAAAAATGCCAAGATCTTATCCTAGCAATAAGTTTTCAGTGCAGTCCCACCACTCTATGAATTTTGAAACATTTCCTTCTCTCCTGATGCACCCCTTGAAAGGTCCTTCTCAAACACTTCTCAGTTTGTCCTTAAGCAGCTTAGTAACACCAGCAAACTTTGCCGCAAGTTATTCATTCCCTATTAGATGTCAGACAACATGAGGCCTACTACAAATTCCTGCAAGGCTTCCCTTTTCTGAAGAAAGGTGAACTCCATTTACTATGAAAACTGAATCTTTGTTTCTTATCTTCTAACCAGTTAATCATTTGGAAGAGGATCTGCTTCTTTAGTAAAGGAAATTTACTTAATGTCTTTTGGAAATCATAAGAAGCTATATGAAACAGCTTCCCCTTGTCCACACACTTCTTTATTTCCCTGCACTCAGGTGTCCCATCATCATCACTGAGAGCTGGCATGTGTGTAACCAGATGATGGCTGCAGAGAGATCAGATAATCAGAAAAGAAAGCCCTTTATCTGTGGTGTGATAGACAAATCTGGTTTACATGTAGTTTCGACTTTTTTAGAATTCTCTTGATGGAATAACTTCCTCTCCCAGCATATGGCTATTGATCCAAAAACTAAATGATAGAAATGAAATCTTTTGGGGAAGAAGGTGATGACTTTGATCCTCTGTAAATAAAAGCTGCCAGATCTGGAAGGAAATTTAAGAGTTTGTATTTAAAAACAAGCCAGGGAAAGAACAACAAACAACAACTTGTTCTTGACCTTTACCCCAGAACAGCAGAAATCTGATGGAAATTGGAATACCAGGTAATGACTTGCTTAAGTAATCCAGGTTTTACTTCTAAAATACTGGCAAATTTACTACATAAAATTCTTGCACCCAAAGATTGTCATTATTCAAAAAATAAGAATTTACATGTAGCCAAAAATAAGGCACCTACATTTGAAATCATATAAATAAGTATCAAAAATAGAGTTGCAGTCCAAAGCAAGGTTTAACTTTTCTCTGCCTATTAGTTCTAAAAGAAGGAAGAAAACAGAGAAGTGTTAGCAATGAAAACAGTATCAGTATTCTTAATTTTAAAAGAAAAGAGATTATACATACACAAGGCTCAAAAATAATCAGTAAGGACCTAGGCAGCTAAACAAAAAGTTTAGAAAACGAATACGTCAGTTTAGACAGGATAAATACTTAGTATTATATTAACACTACAAGATTGGTGGCCATGATTAAACCTAGTCTGCGGTTCCTAGGAACTGTAATCACTCAAATTTGTATACTTCAAAATCATTCCAAGCAAAATATTAGTGTAGTATTCTGAAGACCTTTAGTACACCATTAACATTTCCAGTATCCCCTGAAAAACCTCAATGCACATCCTCACAAAATATTTCACTTGAAGTTCCTTTCAGATCCTCACCATATTTCCAACTTGTCCATTTTAGGCCTCTATTAAAAAAAAAAAAAAAAAAAAAAAAAAAACACCCACTCTTGTTTTGAGGATTTACATTCATTTCCCATTTCCTGAGCATGTAAATATTAGAAATATACTAAAAAAAATGCACCTTGTATGCAGGTAAAATCTAGCTTCTTGTTCCTCATTAAAATAAGTAGTTTTTCAGAGAAACAACAGGCAATGACCTAAGCAACTTTTTAGAAAGGAATATATTAACTAGTCATTACAACACATGGTATCAAATATTAGAAGATGGTTCAAGCTAGCCTCAACACTTTAAAGCCAGTTAGCTGATCTTATACAATATTTTTACTGGCTACCTAAACATATTCTTACTCTGGTAAGTTTTAGATGTGGTTCATATTTTTAACCTGAAGTAGAAGAGCAGCAAATTAAATTGTTAACCCAAAGTTATTTAGAAATGGAGATCTGGAAGAAAAAAGACCCAAAGTAATAAGGACATCAAACAGGCATTTCCCCCTCCTTTTGGGCCTACTAGCTAATTTCAACTGAAACCAACAGGGTTGTAAGTCTGTAACAGCTTTTATAAAAGCAGGAGCTAATCTCATTTCTGCCCTCATTAAGGGGGAAACAGGCATTTGTGCAACTAGCTCAGTGAGCAACAGCAAAGAACAAACATGAATTCTAGAAGCACAAGAACAGAAAAGTTTTAGATGTTTCCTATCTTCAAACAGAAAAGATTGAAAAGACTCAAAGCCACAAGGGAGCAGCTTACAGTGGTCCCTCATAGCCTTACTATGTGCGTTAGTGCTGTCAGTAGCCTGTAAAAACAAGGAAAGCTTTTGCTTCTCTTCACATTTAGCAACAGATTAGGTAGCTATTAGTCAGAGCAGTTCAACAATAAATTGGTATTTGAGAGACCAAAGAGCCTAGTCCCCAGAATGAGTGATCAATTTAAATTGAGACCACTGTCATAATTTGAAGACTTAAAAAAAGTCACAGGGGCAGTTCGAGAAAGTTGACTCTGACACATGAAACAAACCCCCCTAGTTGATGTTGTTACTGACCAAGTTTCAAAAAAAATGGGGGACAAGACAGAACTACCAGAAGGACTCTCATACTGCAACTTTGCTGCTACTGTGATGTGAACCATTAAGTGGTTTTATCTGAATACCTGTCATTAAGGAGAGCAGGAGATGGTCAATTTTCTAGCATATAATGTTGACAATTTTAGACCTTTAGACAAAAATAACTGCCATTTCAGCTAGCAGTCCCAAAACATTGTCCAAGTGATGAGTTGACATCAATACAGTATGCGTGAAGCAGCTAGAGCAAACACACAGGCAGATACTCAAAACAATCTAAGTTTGAGAGCAACAATCTTTGATTGCAATGATATTAAAGGATCAAGGTGTGCTATGCTAACAAAAGAACAGATATTACTTGCAAGTTTCCATAATTCTATTGCATTTGTTTTTTCTAGTAGAAACTATTTAGACTGTTTCAAGCAGATGTTTTTTCCTGCAACTCAATAAGCATTCAAGAAGCAACCACTAAAGGGCCCAAAGACTTTCACAGCATCATACAAGCATCTAGGGAAAGGGATCTCTGGATCAATCTTTTGTTGAAAGCAGGGCCCTATATTAGGTTATCCTAGGTCAAGTCCAGCTGAATGAGTTTCTATGCAAGGAAGGATAACACCAGATAAAGACTGCATATGTAAATACATGAAAATTTGATTAAGATGGCAAATATTTTGAGTAGTGTTTCAGTTGAACTGCCTCTGAAACTCAGATGCATTTCTGACCCTTTTCCTTCTCTCCATTCTTTAGGAAAGAAGAAATGTAATCCTATTGTATATATTTTTCTGAAAACTGTACTAAAGAAGAGAAGAGAAGCAATAATTATCAATTTTGCATGCACTAAATCATAAACTGAATGATCTTCTGTCATTTACAAGATGGGAGCCTGACATTTAGAACTGAAACTGCTTCCAAAGTACATCGTAGCCATCATCCTCCTTCCTTTGTCTAAGAAAACGGAAGGACATTGAAAAAGTATTCTACTCTAAATGAAAAAGGACTCTAAATAAAGGATATGAAAAATACACTTTGATCGACTGAAGAAACTTTTAGTACCCAGAGAGCTTAATACTACCTTGGAAGGAATGAATCAGGCCATTCTCAATTGAAGTTAACATACTAAAAATTCTGATGCATCACATTTTTTCCTAATGGAGTTTAGTATATTTGTACATCTGAGTAGTTGAGGACACCTGCGTTCTCAGAAATATTTGATAAAATGGACTAGGGATCAGGCTTAACGTGAATTAAAACATAATTTCAAAGTGAACACTTAACTGCATGCAGACAGCTAAAAAAATTTTTAGCCCCTGACCTACTGTGGGATTTTAATTGATTTCCAGTAAAAGTAGCTTTTGAGGAGTCATTTCAGAGATGCTAGCAGTATCAGCACTACCAGTGGGACAAAGCAACACTATTACCGTTGATCTGGTAAGAGCAAGCTCTGAAGCAAAGTATTTTAGCCAGTGAAGCACCAGTAAAGTAATACAAACAAGCAGTTAGTGCCTTATATTGCCAGACACACAAAAAGCTGAAAAACAAACTACAACACTGACATTGAGGTTTCATTTTCCAGTTGTCTTGTGTTTCACAAGCGAGCTTGTGAATGCTGCCATGAAGTTTTGAATTGCCATATCCAGGATCACACACCACTCATCTACAATGATATTTCCACTACAGTTTTTCCTGGACAGAACAAACCTCCTACAAGTCATTATGGCACAAGGACTGGAACTCATTATTTCTAGACTTTTGAGTCAAAAGTTTCTGGGTTGGGGAAAAACTTGCAAACTGAAAAGTAAAGTGCTCTTCTGACCCAGACAACATGAGGTTTCTCCTTTCTTGAAGGGTGACTTTTCAAGCGAGCACAATCCAAGGAAGAATAAACTGAACAGAACATATTCTACCCTGAAAAGACAACTAGGAAACTAGGCCCTTATCTTCCTGGAAAGCAAGCAAGGAATTTTCCCCCACCCTCTGTTCACATGAACATGCATACCAGTATTTGTTTTTCTGCTTATTCCAGTGGACAGCACTGGGTCATAAACTGTTCTCCCAAGTGTAATTCTAAACTGCTCATCAGCAACATAGAAGAATGATTACAATGGAAAAGCAATGATTATCCTGAAAAGCATACAAACCTGTATCAGGGAGTTAAACTAGTCCCTGAACCACCTGGAAATTCTCCAGTTATGCAGTACATAAAGCTGGTAACCACTCTAGTGCTTTCCAAAGAGAAAGCATCAGAAAGCTCTAATGGCAGAAAATTTGCCTAGAAGGCTGCAACTGCTTCAAAATACAAAGCTACTGCTCTTGACATTGGCCTTCCTTGCTACTGAAGCAACTGTGACTGAGTACTGGCGACCGAGTGGGAGAAAGTTGCAAGGATCAAAGGCTGAAGACACCAAGCAAACAAAACAAACCCTTTCAAAGACTTATTGAACAGCAAAGAACACCTCCTGTTAAGAGGCTTGCACATGTTCAAGCCTATCAGGATGAAAATACTTTCATCTACTAATGTGCTGTTTAAAAATTATAAACTAATTTGGTCTTAATTACATCAACTGCAAGAGAAAAGCTATCAACCTAATCTAGCCCTGTCACACTCCAGAAAGTTACATTCAAAAAGGAGTTATCTGCAGTATTCTGAATAGAATGTTTTTTAATTTCCCACTTTTGATTTGGTTGGTCACGATCCTCAAAGAGTGCATTTCTACTTCAGAAGACAGAAGCCTTTGGTTAATTCAATGTAAAAAAACAGTCATCCCATTAATAAACTGTAGATAAGTAAATGCAAGAAATTCCTCTAATTTCCTCAAATCCAGAGAGCACACCTGCATAAAGCAAAAGCCTCCAAAATTTCCTGATTTTAAACATAAGTTTGATACAAACTAAGAGAACAGTTAAGAAGCCTTAGAAAGTACAGTCAAGTAACAAAGCCAGAAAAACACTACCAAAGTTTTTCAAGACTCAAGATTTCAGCCAAGACCCAGGATTAATCCAGCGCATTGCCCCTTCACAACTGAGGCAAAAACACTGGATGCCAATTTGTTTTGTACCAACAACTGCATGCCTGAAAACTGGATTCTGGTTTTGGTAATTTTGGTGAAGTTAAGCTGCCACAGCACCGCTTCATAAAAGCAAAGTAGTTCAGGAAAAGTACAAGCTAGGCAGCAGGCTTGTATTTTAGATGAGGTTTTCCCTTACAATAGCTCTCCAGTTTTATTTCAAACCCAGAAAAACTTCAGAAGTTTCAGGCTGTACACTGAGGTGTGAATATTCCATTACAGAGACTAAAACAGTAACAAATCATTCTATTCGTTTCTCACTAATACAAAAGTTTCCTGCACTGTTCAGAGCAGCTCTTTTTGTTCGGTACAATTCAACAATAGGGGAGGCCAGGTCAAGAAAAGAAATCAGTGCAATAATTTGGAAATATAAGGAGGCACACTTTGCGATACAGGGGTTGGGGCTTGCAGAGGAAATAGCAGGGAAGAGCATATAACAAATGGCTTTCAAAAAATGATGCACTTTCTATGTTAATCTCCCTGCAGGGAAATACTGGAATGCCAGTGGTAGGCAGGGAGACAGTAAACCTGGTCCAAATGAAAGAGAGGGTGAAAAATATTTTTGTGAAATGCATAAGATAAACACGTGTACTATCTGTGAAGAACATGTGCATGAAGCTATAACATGCCATAACTCAATGCAGGTATTACTGAACACAGAAAAAGCTGTTCAAATGCAATCTCTTAATTATACATCTAAAGGTTCCAAACACCATGTTTTTAAATTTGCAAGTAGTGTTAATTATCGTCTCTAGACATAAATCAAACTCACAAGGAGAATGAAAAACATTCCCTTACATGCCAGGCTCAGGGTTGTGATCACAGGCATGAAGTCCAGCTGGAGACCAGTCAATACTGGTGTTACCCCAGGAGTCAATACCAGGACCAAAACTGGGAGAAGTGGCTGATACAAAAGATGGCTGTATTTTTCAGAGGAACCATAACAGACCAGAGAAATGGGCAGAGAGGATCCTCATGAAGTTCAAAGGTAAATACAAAGTCCTGCACCTCAGGTGGAATATCCTTATGTACCAATACAGGCTGGGGACTGACCGGCTGGAAAGCAGCTTAGCAGAGAAGGACCTGGGGGTCCTGGTGGACAGTAAGTTAAAATGAGCCAGCAATGTGCCCTCTTGGTAAAGGCTGGCAGAACAGCATCCTGGGTTGCATTAGGAAGAGTGTCACCAGCAGGTAAAGGGAAGTGATCCTTCCCCTCTAACTCCAAATGTGGCCTCACCTGTGCTGAGTACTGTGTCCAGTTCTGGGCTCCCCGTACAAAAAAAGAGACATGGACACACCAGAATGAATCCGGCAAAGGGCCACGAAGATGACAAGGGGACTGGAGCATCTCATACAAGGACAGACAGAGCTGGGATTGTTCAGCCTTCAGAGGGGAAGGCTCATGAGGGACTCTTATTAGTGTGTATAAATACACAACGGGAGGGCATAACACAGAACATGGAGCCAGACTTCTCAGTGATGCCTAGTGAAAGGGCAAGAAACAATGGGCACAACTGAAATACAGAAAATTTTATTTAAAAGTAAGAAACTTTCTGCAAGTGTGATCAAACACTGGAACAGGTTGTCCAGAGCAATTGCAGTCTTCAGCCTTGGAGATATTCTAAACCCAACTGGACAATGCCCTGAGCAACAGGGTCTAGTTGACCCTGCTTTGAACAGAAGGGTTAAACTAGATGACCTCCAGAGGTCCTTCCCAACCTCAACTATTCTGTGACTCTGAAATACTTGAACAATCTCAAAGCAAAAACTGAAGCAAACACACATCTTTCATCATGCACAAAATGTCAAGAAACTGCTGAATCAGACCAAAACGATAAGGACATTAAATTAGAAACACCCTGGCCCTAGAATGCCAAGAATTATGATAGAGGGACTGACAGAATAAAGAGGAAGATATTTCAAGAACCTGACCAAAATCAGCCTTGAAAGAAGCCAGTTCACTCACTATTGCCTGATATCATAGGCAACCTACAACTACCCACAACTTGCACAAAAGCTCACGTGGGACAGCTCAGTTTTGACTAATAGTTTAATCATCAGATCTTGGGAGCATTTTTCTGGAGACTATGTCAAGAACACCTGAATCTTAGGTCCACAATAAGTGAGATAAAGCTTAACAAGAACAATGTTAAAAGCTCAAAAGCCCTTTGTCTTGCTCAGGGGACACATACTATCACCTGAAACTCATTTCACCTCACTTAGCAATAATCTTTACTTTTCACACCCAAATAGTACCGAGTCTGCAAGAGAAACAGAGGATTTTCCTTCCTCATCTACTACAACAGATGTGTTAGATAAAATACTGCAGATTAGTTAGGTAACACACAGCCTTCCCTGCATATTCACCCCCTAGTACATTTTAAGCATACATTTATTAATATTTGGGTAAAATTACTGGCAATTTTTTTTTTCTATTCTCTGAAGTGTATTATGGAAGATTGCAAGTATAGTCAGATCTGTTCTAGTAATTCAACGCCAAGACCATTAAACAAGCCTAGATAAGTCAGTCTTCTATTTCTTCAGATTTAAACACTAGTTTACAAACAAACCACCTATGTGAAGTTTCTATTTTAAGAACAGGAAGTTAAAGAATCTAAAAATTTGTAGATATCACACTGGATTAAGCACCAGGAATGTCAAATACTACTTAAGGAGTGAGATGTTTGACACACTCCCTTTGACTTATTCCTAAGTGTCAGTGTGGTGTGGAAGGGCTTGCATATCCCAAAACGTATCAAACACTGAACCATTTCCCACCCCCTCTCCTACCCATACTTCTGATATAGCAGGTAAGTACTTTTATGGTTGCATGAAATTCAGCACATGCTATGTAAAGGTTGACCTTCAGAGGTTTCTAGACTGACAGCACAGCACAAGTGATCACTTCCGATCTGACTGTTTTCTCATCAAAAAGTTGCTCCATTTAGTTGGCTCATACCTGATTACTGGTGGCCATTATCAAGGTTCTCGTAGGCGCAGATTGGGGTTTACCACTTGGCATAGGCAATGCGGGTGGTAAACTGGCCATAAGCTGAGTCGGTGCTTGCAGACTGAACTGGTAAACATTAGAAGCTGTGCAAGGTGGTGTATCAGAATCCTTTTGGCAGAGAAAAAGGGGAAAAGAAAAGCAACTTTACAGAAAGTACAGTATATACAGACTATGCATTTGAAAATGCACCCGAATACCAACTCATGTGAATTGTAGAGTTTAAAGTGGTTTTTTTCCAATGGTAAAAAAATAAAATACAAGCCAGCACTAAGTTTTTCCACACACCTAGTAAAAATTTAATTGAATCTGAATCAAGGAGACAATTTAAACAGGCCTATGATAATCACAGATCAGTTTCCAGTCAGCTCAAACTAAAGCCAAATACATAAAATTATTTCTGTACCAAACTAGAATTAAAAGGTGGGAACTAAGGCTGGAGAAAAAAGGAGCAACAGCAACACTGTTAGCTATATAAGGACTAGAATTTTAGCTGTCATAACAGTATCAGCCCTCTAAACAGTGTTCTGGATTGTACTTATCTGTACACTAAAGTTACTCACTGTAATTGTTATTGTCTTCTCCCATTCTACCCAGCAACAGCAAAGTTAGGGCTCCACCTACCAAGAAACAAGGAGATGGTCTGCCAGTCAAGACTAGTATATAAGCACCAATTACTCAATTCTCTGCTAGTTAAGACTTCTGTTCTTATCACTTTACATGGGAAACTTGAGTGATAATTCATCAGGGGAGCAAGAATGATGTAGGATTACAGAAAGAAGTACTGTAATGGAATTTGTATTATGAATTTGCTTTCCATATTCCTCCTCCCAGCCCAGGGGCAACAGCAATTAGAGATGCATCAGAAGCAGCAAGTAACATTGGTGATGTTAACACAGCGGTGCATGGAGCACTTAACAGACAAACAAGGAGGCAAGCATAGATCCAGGGGTTTATAGGAATTACTGAAGTCTAAAAGCACTCAACTGACTGCCTCAATTTTTAAATGTGCGATTCTTTAAGTCAAAATAGTCGCAAAGCAAGTTATAGCCTTTTAAAACAACTCTGAACGCAGACCTTGTAGAACTAAACTTATTTTTAAGCCATAAAACAATGGCAATAGAAAGGTAGGTTTCTCTACATTTTACAGGTGTTTTCCCCCTCCTTCCTTCTGAATTTCAAAATCTGAACTTGAAATTAATGAAAAAAAGAATATTTATTTTCTATCTGAAACCTATCCTAAGCTTTTTTCCCTATTCCTATCTGTCTCAAGAAACAGCAAGAGATGCGGCTTGGCCAACAGATTTAAGACGGACCAGCCCAACCAGCTACTGGTAGTTCAGGAGTTACCAAATTAAAAGATATTTTGGCTCAGGTCAGTGATCTTTACTGTTAAATTATCATTGAAATAGTCTACTGTTCTCTCTTTAAAGATTTAATTGCCTGGAAGCAAAAACTCTTCACTCAAATCAAGCAAACTTTAATGGAAACAAAATATTTTAAAGCATTTTTCTTGGGCAAGGAGAAGATTGTTCAAGAGAGATTGACTAAACAGCCTAAGCAATGAAACACTAGGAAGCAAAACTTTCATTCCAAGCAAAGTGAATTCCCACAGTAGAAACAGCCCTTAGAATAAGCCCATCAGTTCTAAAATGATCATTTCTTTAATGGCCCATATAAACTTGTGCTCACTAAAGAATAAGTTATAGAACGAAAGGCAAAAAGGAGCACCTCCTACCCCCTCTCAACTAGTGGAAAGGGTTACAGTATACATTTGTGAAGCAGTTTCAGATATTTGCAGGAAGAATTCACTAAAGACAGACCATACTGGTAACAGAAGACAAAGCATGAAGGACCTTAAGATCAAATGTTTATTGTTATAAACACATTCCATGAGCAGTAGCAGTGATTACGCAACTATGCTCAGCTGTAGGCACATGCAAAGCAGCCTACTTGGACAACATAGTTTTCTCCTTTGCCTCATCCTACAATATTAGCAGCTGAAAAAGAAAGGTCTCTATGAAGATGAAACTGCTACATTCTAATATTCATTAGGCAGGATAAGTCAGATACAGACAAGAGCCTAGTTCTAAGATTAGATTTCTTTAGACAGCATTGGTCATGCAATTATAAGAAAAGTTACAAAACAGGATGAAATAAAGTTAGGCAGTCATCTGTTTGAAGAGATGACTTGAGAGAGAGAGGGCATGCTCATAGTAACCACGAGCAGACAGATGGGAAGGAAATCTCAAATCTGACTGAACAATAGTTTTACTCTTTCCCCTCACTCAAGAATCTCTCCTTTCTTTTGCTTAGATAGGATTAGAACCATTGAAGATTCACATAGCTACCCAGATGAAACACTTCCTGTTTTAGACTTCCAAACTCTCTGTGCAGCAAGAAGTCAACTGCTTAGGTCATCATGGCAAATGGGAAAGGGATTCACACAGTTTTACTGAGACTAGATAAACCTCACCACATGGAATCTTGTGTCACTTCATTATAATTTTGCAGGAGGTATGTTCATCTTTTTGCCTCAATGCTGATTTCCTGAGGCATGTCTCAAAGTATCCTTCTTTAGAGGTGATCCTGGACTGCTAATGGGATTACTGCTTGAAGATGATTGGCTAACTTCTTGTTAGCATCAAAACTCATTTCTTAAGGACAGCAGTACCTTTCTTCCTCAAACAAAGATTAACCTCAGTGAAAACTGAGTCTAACCTAAACACGGATTTTCAGATGGGCTGCCTGTGCTGAGGGATTAAATCTTGCTTGGTCTTCTAGACAGAATTACTAAGTGCCATGTGCAATCTTGAAACACTACACAAGCTCAGAAAAACTACAGAATCTGTAATTATCCTAGAAGTCAGTATTCAGAAATCAAACGCAGCAGTAAAATGCAAATTTCTTGCTCACATAGCAGATTTTTTTCCTCAAGAATGAACTGCAGGGGTCTTGGCAGAAAGCTTCATATTGTTTCCATTCTCCGACCTTCTCCCACTAATTACACAACTAGATTTCTTCCTTCCAACAACATACAGGAGCTAGAAGTTGTCAGAGAACAACAGTTGCTTCAATAAAAGCTGTGTTCTATTTTTTGAAAGCAAAGAACTGAAAATAGTGAGAAAATTGGTGCTTATAGTTAACACTTTCCAGCATACAGAATTTTCACATGCTCTTCTCAGTGTGTGATAACATTACAACTACTGGACTGATCTAGTAACTAGCTACTGCCAGCCACTCTTGCCTCCTCTGTCGTACCAGTGGCAGCATTTGACATTGTGATGAGCTAATTCATAGAACTAAACAGAAATAGCAATCCCTTTTTTTGTCAGTTAACTTCAGAATCAGCTTACCATACATAGAGTTAGGTGAACATCAGTGCAGAAAAGCAAGAGCAGAATCATTTCATAGGATTGGCTTAGTAGCAGTGTAAAACCACACCTCTTAGACAGCAAGAAGAAAACTTTGGACTTTTCCTAGAAGTTCAGGGCCATGCACAGGAGTAGAACCTCAATGCATACTCCCACATGGATAGTTTTAGTCAGGGAATTTAACTCTGCTTGACAAATCCACATTCTTCCAAGGTGATTTTGTGGATTCCACACCCTCATCCCATTTCATTTACATCAGGTTGTACCATTTTCCTTTTTGGTAGGTGGAGCCATAACTTTAATAATTAGTGCAGCAGAGTAGAAAGGATCAAAATTTGTGTGTGGCAGGTCATAAGATAGTGAATTTGATAGGCATCAATACAGTTGCACCATTTCCATTTGCCAGCTTATAAATAATACAAGTCTTGAATAATATGCAACTGGTTGGGTTTTTGTGCCTGAAAGTAAATTGTTTTTACAAAAGAAAAATACCTTGGTCTTTGCGGTAAAAAAAAAAAGAGTTAAGCGAAACAACAGAAATAGGATAAGCAAGCAGGCAGACTGAAAAGTATCCATCCTCCAGAAGTATTAGTGTTTGTTTTATAGAAAGACAAAAAGGTAATCTAATTAGCATCTATGACAATTTAGTACAAGCAAAGTGCCCCTTTAATATCACCATGTTAATCTTCTGCCAAGCCTAACCATGGGCTTTTGGTTGCTGTTTTAAGATCAATACTCATTGTATTTTAGATAAACCATCTTATATTTAAGAAAAAATCCAGGAAGTTTCTTTTCAAATCTTTTCCATCGCCCCTAAAACTTTCATTTCACAGGGGGTTTAGACTGACCTGTACTGTTGAGAGTATGATAACATTTCAAGTTGTACAATTAAAATGTTTTTCAAATTCAGTACTAATTTATAGGACTACTTATTATGCAAGCTGAACACATACCATATCAAAACAACATAAGCATTCACTTTAGGTTTTCTTCCATCCTAAAATGACTTAGACACTGTTTTAGGGGGTGTTAATGTGTTAATCTTAAGATATGGCAAAAGTAGAACTAGCAAATGGCATCAGAAAGTACTGATCTCAGTTTTGGCGGGAGAATAGCATGTGCTTCTCTTTACCTCACTGACAGAACAGTAATCAAATCTAACTTTACTTGCTGATTCACACATTCCCTCTACACCCTTTTCTGTTTAGATCCACTGGTTATTAAATAAAATGTCTTTATAATTTGGGGTTCTAAATTGTCTCCCCTATAGCTTTGTGGAAATGTACTCTTATTTCAAGTGGATATAGTAATAAACTGCTCATACAGCTGATTTTGAGACAGAACTACTGAAGGGGAGCATGAGACAATACAAAGCAGCACACAATGAGAGAATAGGGGTTAAAATAACAAAAACAAGATGTGGAACTATATGGTGATAAAATAAAATAAAAAAGGAAGAGTAGCACTGAAAAAATCTGTTCTCCTCTGATCCAGAAAAGGTGCGAGCAATCTGCATAACAAGAATAGAAAAAAAGATATAAGTTTTAAAGGATTTGGGGGTTAAATTCGTAAATGCACCAAAACAAAAGTCAAGTGCTTTTTTTCCCCCCAGTAGTTTCAGGTTATTTGTGTTCAGGGTTGCCCACAGCTTTATTTGGAGACAATCTGGCTGCAAGTCAGCACTTGCATCTTTCATTAAAGACTAAAGTTTGAGAGGTCTACTTTTTACAGCACTTGCCTCCCTTGATTTGTTCAGGGATGGGAAAGGAGAGTAAGATACAGAAGCTGCTTTCATGTTCTAGATAAAAATGGACAATCAGCTATCCATATGAATGGTTACTTTCATTAGGACACATGAATACTCAGACAAGTGAAAAGAAAGGTAGACAAGCTTATCTGCATAGCTCTTGCTATCAGACTGTCTCCGAGAATTTTGTTGTGCCATCCCCTTCCCCCCCCCCCAACATATTTTAATCTGGAATTGTAAAAATTAATTGTAGTCATTAAACAGATTCAACAAGATTACAAGAGCAGCTGTTACAGGAACTGTTCTGAAATGCTGTCAGTGTCTGTCCCTTACTGCAGATAAGTACATGCCTTACACTTGCAAATTCAACCCCTTAAAAAGCAACATTTATCAAAACAGGGTCATATACTCCCCATTGTGCATTGAGAAATACAACAGCTTTACTAATAAGCTAAAATTCACAATCTTTGGCTAATCAGAAGAAAGGGCAGATTGTATTTCTATCATCCTGTTGATAGCATATAAGATCTGCATTGACTTTTGAAACAGTTACTTGCTCTGCAGTAATTGTGGCCTAATACTTGAGCTCGACATAGCGTTTATTGTAGTTATTACAAAGTATCCATTTTTAACCAGTCATATTTATGACCACTCACAATATTAGCACCCAATCCAAGTACTGAGTACCTAATACTTGAAGAAGGTGTCTGTGTGTTGGGGGCCAGGGAAACAGGGGACTTGTTTCATGAAACACTAAAGGTACTGGTAGGGATATCCCCTAACCGACAGTAGTAGTATGGTGGGCAGATCAAGCAGTGACATTCTGATAAAACCTTTTATAAAGCCTAAACAGCTATAGCTATAGGTAAAAATTAAGAATGGTCTGAAAGAACATACTGTAAATACTAATAAAGTTAGATAGAAGAAAGGTTTGTGTGTTCTTCTCCAAATTAAATCTACACAAACAGTACTTTGACATGACTGTATGGTCCTGAGAATTCAAAATCCTTCATGAAGTAATTTTGCCATACAAGCCCACCAAAGAAAGTTATCACCAGAAAGACTGAGGTAAGAAGTTGTATGAAATTTCTTAAACCCAGACTTCTAACAGACAACTTTGATGTTCTGTACTGGATCTCTGACATTAAGTATGCATAGATCTCAAAAAAGCTTCAAAACTTTATGAGGAATTGCATTAGTAACTGATATGCAGCTACCATTGTCATGTAAAACGCTAAGCTTTGTTTGGCACAACAGCAGCAAAACTGCAGAGCATATTTACCAGCAGGAATTATATCCGACCACAAGAAGACTAGGAAGAAAAAAGAGAGGGGAAAAAAACCCCACACATCCATAACTGTTCTCACTTGGCAGAGATGGTTTTATCAGGCACTTGCTTCTCTGGCACTGCTCTAGGATTTCCCAAGCTAATAAAAAAGCAGTCTTCCACAATGCTTAAGCAGCCAGAAATCCAGGTCCATCAGTTGCACAGCGCAAGTCCTGGATGGAAAAACACCCAGGAAAAAAGCAATCCTAGGAGGGATTTGGTCTTTGCTTAGGTTCTTAGCCTAACATCTGCAACTAGCCACAAATGAGCTGAGGGCGAACATAGCTCATTTCATGTGGTTTCAGATTCCCATAGCAATCACTAAACTTAATAAGAAGGTTACAGTGAGACTTATTAATACCAAAGGTTTATGTCCTATGCGGGAACAGTTTGACTTCTGTTCCTGTGGAATAAAAAACTCACATACTTTGCATTGTCCTTGACAACGATGACAAAGATATTTATCAAGCATCTCCCACAAAGGAAGAAATATGTACATCCAGCAACATTATCCACTCCAGTATTTGGTGGATCACTAACAACTGTGAGAGTATGTAGTATTTTTCAAAGTGAATCAGTAGCCTGCTTGGTTACTTACCTGTGGGAATGAGTGAGTGGAGAACACATGCTGCCTTTCTGTTAGGGCAGCATATGGCATTTTAAATATCTGCACAGCAGAATACTGCACTGAGAAAAGACATACTGCATAGATTAGTTTGGTAGCTACAGACTGGAGAGAAATTTATGTGCAGTCAGGTATGTTCTTGTAACCAGATTCCTTGTATCCATATGTCCATTCCCAGGGTGTTCCTCAGTTTGCTCCTGATGAGTCCATCACTAATACTTATGTTGCTGATGAAAATATAGCTCTTCACGGAGCTGAGGCAACAAGATGGGAACTTTAGTACTCAGTATTTTACAAGGAAGTAGATTAAAAGCACCACTGAGATAGTGAGAGCTCTGTAGTGATGCGTACAGACTAGTAAGACAAATCCATAAACTGAGCAGCTGTTATCATACTAATGATGTGACAGATGTCAGAAAACAGATTCTTCTATTCTAGCAGTCTTTGCCATGAAATTCGTTGGATGTTACAAAAAACTTTTGTGACAGATTTTGCAGTTTGATAGACACCTATCATGAAAAACAGCACAGTTTCTTCAGTCAGCCAGTGCTATCATAAGGCTTTTTGTAAATAGCTTTGTTGTCCTGGAAAACCCATAAAACAGTACCTTTTGTATAAATTATGATTTAGTCTCATTAGATACCATTCTTTGTTTTGAGCTGTGTAGACAGTGGCCCAGAAGCATGTCCTCCTGCAAACTAGTTCTGGACCTGCAGAGATGGAAGCAATCCTCCACCTGAATCCGAGGCAATGTACTAAGGAAAAGCATATACATCTAGAGTAAGTGAGGAGAGAGGGAATGCTATCCTTGAAGGAAGCAGTTCTCTTGTTCCTCCATGGTACACAAGACTGCATCTTAGAAAGGCTACCATGAGTAGGTTTCTGAAGGAAGGAAAGCAGTAGTAGGAACAAAGGAAAAAAATCAGGATAGTTACCTGGAAGCTGTCATATCCCTACACTTTATTTTTCTGAATATGTAAACATACATAAGTTAAGAGACTGACTGATTTCTAAATGTTAGCACTGGTTTATGCCAATCCAGCCTCCAAAAAAACCTGCTCCTTTTTCTGGTCTATTCTGACATCCATTTTTCTGATGCTGGAACAGATCTATAACCACTGCTATCTCAGAATCACCCATATATCCAAGACATTGAGAGCCTTGTCTATTCAGCTGCTGAACCATATTTATGGAATATAAGGCAAAATGTGTAATGCTAAATGACCTTCAAGGAAGCAAATCCTTAAGAAGAAACATACAGCATACTGTGTAAGAACCAATAGCTCTAAACTGCATGAACTACAGGTTTTACTAAAGATTCTAGGATCTCTGTGAGTAAGATTCCCTGCTTTGATAGTGCTTGGATGCTTAATTGCCAACATCTCATCCAGGACACACTGATCAGTATATGCAAGGGCTTCCAGATTTATTGTCAGTGTACAGTGATATCACAATATAAATACCTCTGTGCTAGAGCAGGTGGCTGGAATATTTGACTGCCATAAGGCACTCAAGTTGAGAGAGGCAGTCTGGCCACATGAAGCCACAGACAGCTAAGTCTATCTCCCTCAGTATACATTCTAAGAAGTAGATTTCTGTTATATTGGCAGACAGGTCCTGCTAAGGTCAAGGTGCAGCTGATCACGCCATTACCAGGCAAACTGTCACTGAAGAGAAAAGCAAATACTCCCTGTTGTATCAGAGGGATTTTATAGGGCATCTCGTACCTGATACACAGGAATAGTTATCCTGCATTCAGGATATCTCCAGAAACAGTGTTTTGATGAAGACCTTGTGCCTAGGGTAATTATGCTGACATCACAGGGATTTTTTTTTTTTTTTTTGCTATTAAGAAAAAAATCTTTGCACTGATAAGGGATCAAACTGTCAATTTAGAATCTTCTTTCACTGTCTCCTGCTTTTGTGATCCATAACTTCCTTTCAATCTTTAATATCAAAGAATTCAGAAGATTTACCTTCAAATGAACACAGAATCATCCATGAAGAACAATCCTCTCACAAACTCAGAGCTAACACTACATTCACCTCTACACTGGCGAATTGCACTGTATTCCCTTGTTCTGGAACTGGTACTGAAGTTCACTGCAAACCTGCCTGCAAGAAAGATGCTAACACAGCATTTATCACTAGAAGCCTTGACACAAATACCAACTGTCATACATAAGTGTTCCCTTGCTGGAATCTGGACATAGTATTATCCCAGACCATGCTGTGGATAGCCTCCTTATCTCCAGCAGAACAAGTTTCTCTCTTCCTTAATCAGATACAGCTCAGGACTGTTCAACTAGAGGTTGTTCAGCCTCACATATACAAATGCCAATAAGATGTACTCATCAGTAACTTGTCAGAAACCTGCCATTCCATTGCAAATTAAGATAATGTGCTGCCAGTCTGCTAAGGACACAGTACCAATGAATGACCAGGGCTTAGACTAGGGCCTGCCACAGGTATAAGGGAATAAGGCTTTTAATTTTGCTCTAAAGGGTAGCACATCCATTTACTTTGTGGATGTCATAACTGATTGCAGTCTTTCTTGCTCAGAAGTTCCCTTCTGCTTTTCATTTATCAATTTCTGACATCAGGCAGAGATCAGGTGTCAGGCAAAGATCAGATCATGAAACTTCATCTTTGTGTTAAGCACAAAGGGACTAAGGGGAGGTCCCAATTACTCATTAGGTTGGGAGTGCTTGATATTAAGGAAACATTTGCATTTTCTCAAAACTCAATCTTACAGCAATAACCAACTCACTGACATACTCAAAACACGAGCATGCCTAGTAGTATCACTGGCAAGCGACATGCTGTGCTTTTTTCACTAGCCAGATGGGTGCAACTAAAGCATTTACTATATTCACTGGAGGTGGAGTGAGAGAAAAATTCAACACAGAACATCCAGCAGCATTAAGGAATTACAGAAAGTAAGCAGAAGGTATATAATGAATGCATTTGTTCCTCCACTGTTTGCCTGTGATTATTTCGTTTTTATTAAACACAATCCAACTTTTACTTCCATGTTTGACCAGCTTTTGAAAACAGTCAAGAAACAAATACTTAGACATCTCTTGGTATGACCCACTGCTGCTCAGTATTGTACCTTAACGGGATATTACATCTTGTTCCACTGAATATCTGTGCCTACAGCATAGAATGCTTCAATAGATTTAAAATGAGCATGTCATGCCAAGCAATGTAAATTTGTGCTTTATAATCTATTCTGCCCAACTCTGTCTTGATTTAAATCAAGATCAAAACAAAATGTCTACAAAGTTTGAAGTGCCTGAAAACACAATTAAAGAGACTAGAGCCTTCTCTTCCAGGAGGTTAGAGACATTCTATCTGCGCTTTTAAAGTGTAAGCCGACAGCAAAACTTTGCATACGAGTGCCTCCAGGCATTCAAACATGGACTTACTGCTTGGCTGAAAACAGCAAGGAGTATTATTCACCTCCACAGCAAGTTATGATTTTCATGATCAATTTGGGATGTGGGAAAAGAGAAGTGGAATTTGACAACAGGAGATTTTGCCTGATAGAGGAAGTATTTATGAATAGATATTTCTACTCTTCTGATTAGTTTTATTAGTTACTGTTGACTTGGAGATTTATAGTTTATTATGTCTAATTACCACCACTAAGGGTACCAAAGGTTTAGGATGGAATTAAGACAGATTTCATCCAATGAAAAAGTGGGGTTTTTTTAATTTAAATTTTCTGAGCAGGAGAAGTTACTAATTTGCTGTAGCAGCTTAGTGACAGTCATCACATTAAGTGCTGCTATTTTAGCTATGACGCTTTGATAGGCATGGTAAAATCTGCTTCTTAGTAGCTTTTTAACCCATTAAAAGAAAAATCTTACAATGTCACTGCCGGAGAGTGATGATACAGAAGAGGCAGATGACCCAGAGGACAACTGCTGTGTGCTAGCCAACGACAAAGCCAAGTGTTGGTTGTAAGGTGGTTGCGAGTCTCTGTTCTGCTGCTGTTCTCCACTGCACGGAGCAATCTGGTCTCTTATTTTCAACCTGTTGTCTGTTAACAGAAGACGTGAGTATCGTTTTAAGAGCACAGAGCATCAACACATGAATCTTGCAGCCTAAAAAACTTCCGCTTAACCAGCTAACAAAGTGAAAAACAGGCTAAACATAGAAAACTAGTCTTAGGTTAGAAAGCAACAAATTGCTTTAAGTTTTGCCTGCATACTTGAACCAGTGATTAATTTCAAGGCATACATATTTTCAATTGCACCAAGTCCAAGAAGAAAGCTTAAACTAATTTCAAAGATTTCTGTCATACCTACCAAGTTCAGGTGATAAATTAATTTTGTTCCCCCACTTCTTTTTAATCCAGGCTCTGTAGTCAATCACCTCTTGAGTCACTTTGATGATTCTACCTAATGTGCTAAAAAAATTTCAATTGTTAAACAAAGCCATTTGTTTACATATTTGCAAGCATTTCAAAAAGCAATCAAGTTATGTTAAAATCAGTGCAAGTTATCCACAACCAAAGAATTTTTCTGATCTTTCATTTGCTTATAGCAGCATTTGGGCCACTGAAGAGACACTTTTTTAAATTAGTGTATTACTTACCTTCTGCCATACTGATATGCAAGCACTGACACATAGGTAAAACATTTTTATCCTGTATTTCTAAACAATGCATCTTAACTATCAAGAATGCACATGCAAATGCTAGTGTACTTGATAGGGCACTTTACAGGTTCTTGCATTTCTCCATACAAAAAAATATTTTTCACAAAATCTGGATTAGAACAGCTATAGGATAAACTGAATGTGTTAATATCTTGGACCCCCAATTCCTCTTCCTGCTGAAGAGAGACCTTCACTGGTCCTTGCTTATAGATTTACAAGACAAGTTAACAGGTTTAAGATCCCTGCAGTTATAAAGGAAGTACCATGGATCGTGAGGTAATGGAAACAAGAAACAGACTGGCTCCAAAATCAGCATAAATTAGAATTTAAGATGACTCATAAGGGAAACTGGTTCAGGTAAAAAGCCCACCTTGTCCTGTTGAACAGTGACTAATGTTAAGTACAGAGCAATGTTTTCCAACACACCTTCCCAACATTCAGCCATTTGCATTGCAGGTCTTCTTGAGCAGGAGTTGTCTGAGAGTTTATCTTTTGGTCTTTTCTTTCATCAAGGGCTGTTTGTTGAAATTCTTACTATTTACTCAATGATCAGGATTTAAGAACGACTGACTACTGTACAAAAGATGGACCATGGAAAGCTACCATCTTGGGAGAAAGGTAATACTACTTTAGCTTTGAAAGTCTTCAATAGTTCTAGTCAGCTTCTTTATTTCACATCATAAAGGTACAACATACCTTTACTGGAATTTTTTCCTTTTTTTTTTTTTACGTGTACAATGGGAAGGGAGGACATCAGTAGCATAAATGTACTTAGGCTAGCTTTATCAGCTAATTGTGTAGTGACACTTTAAAAAGGAGCAGTAATTCTCCTACTAGGTTAGGGATTATTACCTCATTGCAAGATCAAATTCGACATACTCCATGTTTAGACTTCCAACTTCAAAGACATGCCACTGTGTCAGTATGGAAAAAAGCTGCCCAGCATTTAAGCACATATGGGACCAAATAGTATCATCTACTGCTTAAATTATGAATCCAATGGGTGCAGAAGGACCTCATGGACAGAATGAATGTCATCCGCCATTTTATTACTTAATACAGATAAATGAAGTGGTGTATGTTGGAAAACAATCTTGAATTGCACATGCAGAATTAAAAGCTTTGAAGTGATTGTCACCATTCAGCAACTAATGGTCTGGGTTATAGCAGGCAGTTCTTTGAAAAGCACAGCTCAAAAAGCTAAATAGAGCATTAGGAAAGGAACAGAATAAAAGAGAGGATAGCATTTTGTCAGTGCACTCGCCCATGATGAAACAGCAGTTTTAACACTCTGCAATTCCAACTTCTCAAACTCAGAAAGGAAGTGTTTAAAACCAGAAGAGACAGAATGAAGACAAGATTGATAAATGTTGTAGAGAATCAGCTGTGGCCTTGAAGTTGCAGCTCCCAGGACAGCACTGCAGTATGGAATTCAAACATACAAATGCTGGGCTCTTCAGCCCTGGGATAAAAAGAAATCTTGGAGCTGAAAGTTTCACCCAAGGAAGTCTTCAGAAAGATTTGAGCTTTTACTCCAGAATGACCCATAGATTCTACAGCTATTATCAGCAATGGTCTTAGAATTAGAAAATGAACAATGAATGACAAAGTCTTCAGGAGACAGAGTTAGCTTGTCAAGTTCAAAGCTTGCTGGAGTACTTTCCCAGAAGCAACCAGTACCAGTCATGCCTTCATATACCAGAAGGAAAATGAACGACATAAGATGGCATTTTTATCAGCCTGGGAGGCTGGTACAACAAAAACGTCTGCTGTCAATAGGTGTAAGGAGCAAAACTCCTGCTACATCAACAATTATGGTAGAATTACACATGCGGAACCTGGGAATCTTCTCTTACTAGCTCCTTTCACAGAGCAGATCAAAGCTCCAAACTCTGCTTTTTGGTGATGGTAGAGGGAGGAAGGTTTATTACTCATACACCAAAATTAAAAACATTCACTATGAGACATCAGAAACTGAAAGGTGATTAAGTCTACACTGCCATATATTTAAACAGCAGGGCAGAGGAAAAGAGAAGTAAATGTGATCAAACCAGATACCGCTCTTGAAGAGCCAGATGTCATATGTATGGGACTCAAGCATATCCATGGGGTCAGAATATTTCTCAAAATAAACATTTTAAAATTGTGCCTATATCTCAGGGTTTTCAGCCCTGAAAACGCTTAGGAACAAAGAGTGATAGTTAATCTGCCCAGCCTTTAGTACTAGAGAATTCTACACTTTTTTTTTTTTTTTTTTTTGAGGGGGGGGGGCCGGTTGCAGCAGGATTTCTACATATGAGACATTCCCAACAATCTTATAAAGATAATTGTAAGAGGTGGAAAAATACCAAGTTAACTGGTTAACAAAATCAGACAGTTCTCCTATGAAAGATGGCCTACTTAAAGATTTTTCTCTAGGTATTATCACATAGTAAGAACAGGGATAAGCTACCTGCATAACCCAGTCTCCTAATAATCAGTTTATGATAAAAGTTTAGAAACTCCAGTTTTACACACCACATAGTTTTTCTGTCAACCTAATGCCGATTATTTGCAAGCCCTCAGGTCACAGGGACACTTTCTTGCTGTCATTACAGCACAATTAAGATGAAAATATACCTTAAGATCACCCTTAAAAGGATCAAATTGCTGACATACTTAGTGAGACCAAATATCTAAAGCTCCAGTCAAGCTCCACATGAAAGAGTGCAAGAGCAGTTTAAAGAAAAAACAAACACTACACATTAAATCCATGGAAGAACAGTCAAAATAACAGCTAAGTAGACCTTAACCGAAATCATGAAGCACCTCCTTCGTGTTTAGAGGACCATATAATCTAAACCAGACTAAAGAGCACCTGAGAAGGATCTGCTTGAGCATAAAGATAAGAAAAATCTAGAACTTTTAACTAGACATATCTTTTATGTAAGAAAAGCTGATATTGCTGATACCTCCCAAGGGACATTCATTCTAGAGACAGCCATCCACCATTCAAGTTGTGAATTAGAGGAAGGACTCTTTCAGATTTCTACTCCCTGTGTCAGCAGAGTTAGTAGGTAAATTTTATATTTCATTTGACAGCTCCCAGAGCTCCCAAGACTATTTTGGCCAGCCATGGGCAACCTGAACCTAACATACAGACCTGCTGGCCATTAGGTGAACTGTGCACCAAAACCAGACCGAACAGCTTCCTAGAACAGAAGAGGAGAAAAAAAATAATAATAATCACTTTACACATAGTAAAGACTATTGCTGCTTTGAAAGTCATCAGCTATAAATTACAATCCCAGAGACACAGTAGCAAAGCCCAGCCAAGGCTTCCTCAAACTCTGAACTCTGGCCTGTTGGTCTAACTGTCCTTCTCCCTCAGAGGCTTCACCACTCAGATCATTTTAAGTGATCATCTGGCTCCAGTTATCAGAAACTTGTTACCAATCTAGAATTCTGGGAATTGCACTCAAAGTTATATTGAAAAGACATCGCAGCAGAACCAGAC